>NC_140445.1:53339625-54606387 GCF_963576455.1 Neolamprologus multifasciatus | reverse complement strand
TTGAAGTACACCCCCGAGGGTGTACTTAAATTTTTAACAGGACTCCAAAATGATGTATGAGGTGCAAACTCTTGTTTTTGTCTCTGTAAATAATCCAAAACAAGCATAAAGCAGAAAAGTTGTTTGTAACCTTTAATAAAGCCTGATAATAGGTTGGTTTTTTTGGGGTTTTTTTTACCTTTTAACTGGTGTTATACGATCAAGGTCCCTCAGGTACTGTAAACAGCACATTATCCATGTTGTGGAATGCATCATTAATCACAATTTACCTCAAATAATAATAATGTGATAATACATTTTAGCGCTAATTGACAAAATCTCTTCACTACATAAATTTGCTGTGGTGGCGGTATGCAGCGCAGTAATGAAATGCAAAGTGACATTATTGCTTCTGGCAGCATCTTTCTCACAGCAGCTAACAGTAATCTGTGCAGAGGTGTGCTTTTTTTGAAGTCTAAAGTATGAGAGAAGAACAAAAGGTAACGGTATGAGTGTACACTGTACGTCACTTCATTATAGACACTGTCAAGAGGTCAAGAAATTTTGCCTTGCATTATACAAAAGCAATTAGGGTTTGATGTAAAACCGAGTGCATCGTTCCACATTGTCAGCTTACCCTCTTCCTCCATATTCTTGTCCATGGAAGTGCTTCTCAGCAGTTGCTTTCTCTGAGTGTGGGGATGCTCTCAAATCCCTGCAAAGACGTGTCATCTGTTGGTTTTTCTGATGGCAGGGTAAGTCCCGCTACTGAATAAAGTATTATGGAGGGGCAAGCAGGGACACAGCACACTCCCAGATGCTGATTGGAGAGGGAGAGACAGACATGGCGGGTGCTCGCAAAAATCAAAATGATTTACCTTGATGAGCTGACACCTGGTCAAGACGTCTGCTGTCCAGTGCACTGATTGAAACACAGCATGCATTCCACAGTCCACCTATTATACTGTCTAGATGATGGGATATAGGCATTTAAACCAAACAGGGACCTTGAAAAATGAAACCAATGTAGAAGTAAAAAAAAAAAAACTGCAGTTCTTTAAAAAGCCACTTGAGGCAGTGTCCGTGTTCAGAGATTCAAATGGTTTTGGTCTCTATTGCTAATTTCTCCCTTCATAACATCTGCATCAAATATTAGTATTATTCTTTTTTAACCCACATGTTTGGATTTTGTTAAGGTTTTAAGTTGTGGCCACTTGAATTGACATGCTTTGACATTTGCTTTGACACAGGCCTGATGGTTTTTCAGGCATTGTTGGTTTTTGCAGTGTTTTCTTCTTCTTTTAAAATAAATCGCATTAACTGTCTAAATAATACGGCCTGCTGCATGGAACAACACATTGAAGAAGTCATCGGTCCAGTTTTGGTGAGTGGCTGCTTTAGCACGGATTAGCAGGCATCTGTGTTTGCGCATTGGAGTCATACAGTTTATTTATGCAGTTTTCTAACAAATTTGTCCTCATTCGTTGATAGAGCTCATCAAAAATACGGTAACTTCTAGCTCCAGGAAATTACGATGACGATGGCCATAAAGCTCACCTGATGCCCATCTTTTATCTACAGTCTGTGACGTGAAGGCGCATGCACACACTCCTGAAGCACGTATGCAGTCACCACAATTGCAAGGTTGTTATTATAGCTGCAATTAAGGAGGGACAGAGATTGAGTCTGGCTAACTGATATAAAGTCTGAATAGCAAGTGGCACTTCTACCACTCTGCACTGAAATTCGCTAATTGAATTTTGTGCTCTCAAGCAAGGACAGTGAAAGTGCTTAGTGTTTAGCTTGGCAAGACATTATAATATCCCATTACATGCATTTCCCATGCTAGGAATGTGTGCATTGTAATTTTGAAGCATGCTAATGGACTGCGTTGATTATTCGGTACCGATGCAAGGTGGAAATGAACTATTTTCCTGGAGCTGTGCTCATTTGTTTCTCCGACATATAATTACCCCGAGTTAAATGTTTTTCCATTACTGTATTTTGCCAGTCTGTGCATTTATGTATTGGCTTCATCAATAATAGCTGTTGCTGTTGTTGTTTGCTTTTGCTGTTTTCATCTTGTAGTATATTAAAATGTCTGAGCTGTGTCCATTGTTGCAAAAATAACGGGCTTGTTTTTGTGTTTCTCTCAGACCATAACTGAGAGGGTGGCTTGACATTTTGCTGTGCACAGGCATGTGAATAAGTACTGGGTTAGAATGAATGCCATCCTTTATTAGCTGTCTTCTGTGTTTTGGCAGCCCTTTGTGGAAGCACTTGCTCCGTTAGCTTTGAGATTGGTAAACACGCTGAGGGAACACTGAGTGAACATGCCACAGTGTTCCACACAAACAGGAAAACGTGTGCATATTTTGTATTCACACACACTCATGAACTCCAGAGAGGGGGATCATAGGGTGTTTATCTACCAGTGTTGAGCGCAGCAGTTTGGGCCTGTCGGTTCCTGAAACTGCTAACTGCAGCTCAGCTCACACGCTGGTGATGAAGCCACAGTTGGCTTGAGGAAGCCGCTTCTGCGAGCCAGAATATAAGATTTTATTCCCTGCTTGCCTTGAAGAATCCAAAATATTCCATCCACTAGCGGAGGGATTGTACACTTCGAAGGCTGATTTGATTCAATTTGTGTTTAAACAACGAGCCCACATCTTCCATCCAACCGTGATGCATGGGTCTCATGCCACTGTTTTATAAACCAGGCTCAGGTTTTAGGTTTCAGATGTTCTGCTGACACTGAACTAGTATACTGATGGGAAACTATATAGTGAACAGGTTGTTTATGAGCAGAATGCGCTGAGTCAGCCTCTGTGATTGCATCGTTATTTATTTATGAATGTCATTTTCTTTGCAACAGTAACAAATGTTTATCGACCAAAAATCTTTGTTTGAGCCAATCAGTCAGTTTTCTTTAACAAGAAGACACATCGCACAAT
Organism: Neolamprologus multifasciatus; assembly: GCF_963576455.1. NCBI lineage: Eukaryota > Metazoa > Chordata > Actinopteri > Cichliformes > Cichlidae > Neolamprologus > Neolamprologus multifasciatus. The sequence goes on along the minus strand of NC_140445.1, from coordinate 54,603,454 downwards.
GAGCAATCAGCAGAAAAACAAAAATCAGATCAGAAGAAATTGTAAATCAAAGTTGATCATTTATATGTACATTTATAAAGAGAAAAGAAAAGGAAAAACAGTCTCCTCTCATGCTGGCGTTGGGTTGAAGACTGACACCAGATGTTCTGCCATTGGCAAGTTTAGCAGTAGATTGTCACCATGTCACACCAAGTCTTTATAAAAAGGTTTCATCCACCATCATCAGACTAAAAATGTTGAATTCTTTTCGTATTAGGTGGAAACCAATGTTAAGGCGATGATTTTTGTCATAGCTAGGTGAAGGCTGGTGATGTGTGACCTGGTGCCATAAATCAATTTCTAAGAGGAGAATGTATCAGATGTACTGCTACTGCCTTGTCAGTACTGGCCAACAGGGCTGACTATAGTGACCCTGAAACTGGTAGCTGATGGATCGGTGATAGGTCCCTGTCACACATGGCTAAAGGAAGTGAGTATTCCCCAACTGATTCTGGAGTGGTTGCTGGAAATAGCTATGAAACTGTTTGCTAAAGCACCAGTCACGCAAGCTCAGAGAACAGTCAGGGATCCCCCTGGTAACCACTGCTCATTGGGGAAAGCATGGATTCCAATTGCTAAGTGATTCCTAGAGGTTGCTTGGTTGCCCCAGTGACAGCCAGCAACCACTGGCCAACTGGATGGAGAATACACATTTTTCCTACCAACTAGAGCATGTCAGTAGGTTACTGATTGTTCTTTCGGCCTGTGAGACTGAGGCCTTAGATAGCTAGCTAATGATAGCTTAGTTGCAAACACCATTGCTTTGACAGTGAAGAATTACTTGTCTTTACCTCAATATTGACACGTCCACATGAAAACTACATGTAAATATGCTTTTGTAGTTGATGCATGAATATAAGTGCAGGATTGTAGGTAGTGCATAATTAAGATCTCATAAATCTAGCACCTTTACAGGTATCCCTATAGCGAAGCCGAGCCCCTCCTGCAGCCTCCTTTGAGTGCACCCTGGGTTGTTTTCTGTGTGTCTTTGCCCCCTCACTCTCTCCCTCACTTTCCTTTATGAGCTAGATTGTCTTACCAAAAAAAAGACAAAAGGACCAAAAAATATTCTAGCACTTTTATTTTGGGAAGTTACCACAGCAATATTATAGTGTTTAGCCCAAATTCTGCACTAATGAGGAGCAACTATGCAGAAGCGCTGCAGAGGTGGGCCGTGGGTCGACTAGGACAACGCCTGGCGTGCTCTCGATTCCTCTCTCTGTGAGGTTGCAAACTCTTTTGTTTGCACTTTCGGCATCTGCTGCTTCGGGAAAGTTAGCAGATGCCAAATGTGCAAATAAAAGTCCAGTGACGTTAACTCTAATGACTTTAGACCTCAGGATCCTAAGATGGATAACGTTATTAGGGTAAAGCAACAGTGCACAGAGAGTAGCTCAGTCGGTAAAATAGAGAGTGTTAGGTGCTGACACAAACGTGACGGAGAAGAGGGAAAGAGCAGAGCTGGTGAGAAAGTAGGTGAAAAACATTGCTCAGACACTTTGCTCTCTTAACTTTGGCTGTTTATACAAAACATGCCTTAATCCTACCTTCTTTCTAATGGTTTGGCCTTAACTCCCTTGATCCGTGTCTTCAGTAAATATTTTCCTGATGAGTTTAATGTCTAGTTTTCAGCTGTACCAACGTGATGGTCATTTTATTAATTAAGATCCCAAGAGTGAGAAGTGGATAAGGTACGGTGGGCTTCAGGACAGGTCTACGTTGTGACTGACAAGTTTCTACTCTGAGAAAATCTGCACTCTTACAGTGTGATCTATCTCTCATTCATCATGTCAAGCTTAAAAACTACACATACGCACACACGAATATTTACATGCACACATGAAGTCCAAATCATACAGAAGACAAGGCATAAGCTTGTGTGGTGCAGACTAGGGCTGCCACGATTAGTTGACTAGTCATGATTACGTCAACTATCAAAATCGTCGATGGCTAATTTAATAGTCGACACGTCGTTTGAAGCTTTGTAAGATCCTGAAAGATGCAGGAAGAAGTAGTAGGATTTAAGAATGTTATAACGGACTGAAAAAGAAGATGACAGAAATGCATCTACAAGGATGCCAGCTGCCGTTAAACACTGAAGAAGAAGAAGAAGAAGCAGTCTCCGATATCATAGTTGTGTCCAAATTCAGGGGCCGCATCCTTCAGAGGCCGCATTTGTAGGCCGATTACGTCACAGCAACACAACGAAGGCTGTCCGAATTCAAAGACTCTGACAAATGCGTCCGATAAATGCGTCCTCCTTTTCCCCAGATTTGAAGGATGGGTCGGGTGTATCCTTCGTGGCCCAACCTATCCCAGAATTCATAGCATGGCTCAGCCAATTCCAGTTTCCAACAATGGCGGCAGCTACTTAGTTTTAATATAACTCTTTCTGGGTCACAAAATAAACTTTTAAGATATTTTAAGGCGAGAATGTAGCTGTGTAAACCTCAAATATCTGCTCAGTTTATCAAGACACCACACATTTGCAAAAGTGCTCTGACGTTTTCGAAGACGTCTGTTACCCACCAGCTCGGTAGCTAGTCGGGGGTTCAAGGCTCACTAGAGCCGGTGAGAACACCGAACTCCCGGCACATTGTTTTCAGACCTCCCACCGTCTTTCGCTACTCAGGTTAAACATGATATAGGAGTCACTTAGATAACTTAAAAATGTTATTTTTTGGCTTTTTTTAGTGTTTTATTTGTTCCTGAGTAAATCGGTTGGGCTGAGATTAAAGTTATAGTTTTTACACCGCTGAATAAACGTCAAGCAGAAAACTGATTAAACAGAAATGTGAAATGATCGAGAATTTACTCCAATGTCCTGTTATATATTAGGGAGCAAGGAGCAGACGGCTGAGTATATTAAACTCCACCGAGACAATCTGCAAATTTAATAACAAGTTTAATAAACTATCATCTTGTCTTTATTTTTAGTTAGCACATACCTTAAACACTTCAAGCTGTAAGCTAATGATCATTATATAAGAGCAGATGCATGCTAGTGCAATAAGCTGTATGTTTTACGTCCAATGGATGCATGATTTGATTAGTCTACTAATCGCAAAAATAATCGGTGACTAGTCGACTATCAAAATAATCGTTTGTGGCAGCCCTACCGCAGACCCATGCACACTCAGACACAGCTATGTGACAAGTGTTGATCTGTGTGGAGGTGTGACGTGAAATTATGGCTTTGCAGTTTTAACTAACTTGTGAATCTCAAAAGGATGATATTGATATAATGCATCAATGGGGAAATTTGATAATTTTAATTAAAAAGATTGGAATCTTTTCCCCCTTTTTTGGTTTTCTAGTAGGTGGCGATGAACTGAGAAGGCAAAACTGGTTGTTTCTCATAGCTAGCTGAAGGCTGGTGATGTGTGACATGGCGGCGTGAATCACCTTCTCAGAGGAGAATGTTTCAGATCAGCCCAATCAGATCAAACCAAGCTACATTTGGAGTATGGAGAAGTAATGAAAGACACGCCAGTCTTCCTGCTGAGCCAGAGTGCCATCAGATAATTTGGATACTGATGTTTATATGTTGTTTTAAAGAGCAAAATTTGTTAAAACATGCACCAGACCTGGACTTTGTGTGCGTGTGTGTGTCTTCTGTCTTCTTCTGAGAGATAAACATAAAGTCTTAATATTTAATATTTGAAATTAATGGGAAATTGACAGCTTTGTGCTACAATTCTGCCGAGTGCACAGTATTTTCTGTTGTAATACAAAACTGTGTAGTTCTCTTCAATGTAGTTTCACATGATGCTAAATTATTTCTTTGGATGTAATAATAAGCAGCTTATAAAAATTACTGACATTCATCTAGTGTCACTGGTAGGTACTGGATTGTGAAATCAGAGCTTTACAAAGGTTTCTTTCTTTTTACCACTTATATACACAATTTTTTCCAGTGACAATGCCATCAATGGACCAAAATAGAGTATTTCTTGCGTAATGTGTATTTTTTTGTTCCCTCCTCTGAATAGTATACCGTATGTGTGTTTGCTCTCCTCTGATTAGAAGCAGTGCTTGGTGGTTGTGGAAAGCATGCTGTAAGGAGGAGGCAATCAAAATCCAAAGTGGAAGCAGACAGGGCATTTTTATGGCCATGTAACCCATGAACATACTGAAAATTAATGAAATCTAACAGTTTGCAAAGCATGTAACCAATTGGTTGTGTAATCTGACAGCTACATTAAATCACATTTGCAAAAGCTGGAAATCTAAATCAAAACAGGGGCAGGCTTTTGAAAATCCTGTTTGAGAGCATAACTGCACATGCATGCACTGCTGCTGACCTCATATAGGGTTTGCTGCCTGGCTATTTTCCAGTTATGGAGCAGATGCAGTGCAAAGAGTAGAGTGTGAGTGTTTGTACAGTATGTTCACCTCCCACCTGCTGTGTATCAGCCTTGCACGTGGGCGATCAGCGCTCACTATGGAGACAATTATCTCAGCTATAACTCATCCTCTCGCTGTAAAATGGCTACATACACATGCACATCATGGAAAGAAAAGAGGCCGGTGGCACATTTTCACATAATGGCGTAATTTATGGAAAATGACATCTTTAATAGATGACAAATAATCTGTGTGGAACAAATTGCGTTGAATTGATTTTTCCTGTCCATTTAACTATTCGCAAAGAGTGAGCTGCACTTTTTCCTTAGGTGTTTTTTTTTTTTTTTTTTTAGATTCACTCACAGTTACCTAACTTCACACATTTTAATCACCCAATACGCAGTGTTGAACATATCAACGGAAGTAGTGGGTGGGACCCCGAGTGTGAGTATTAGCTTAGTGTTGAGGTAAAAAAATAAGTTCAAAAATAATGCCGCATTTCTTAAAAGGTTCATTATAATTCAGTGGCTATAAGGGCCGTTAAGTAAAGGATTCACGCAGGTAGCTTTATTTACTGGTGGTGTATAGTTCAATAAATCATCTTAAATGCCACCCAATAAAAAGCATCTTTGGTATTTCAGTTATAAACATTAGGAACGAATTACTCTCTGTAGGGTGGATCCGTCAACTCGCCTTTTATTTCAATTTAAGTTGTTGTCTATCAAAACTTGTAACTGAGCTAAACTCTATATCTAATTAATTTTGTTTTGTAAATGCAGTTAAAATACACACTTTGACTCTATTCTGTTATTTGTGTATCTGTCTGCTACTCGAAAGTTAAGGGAGAGTGAACACAAACACTTAAGTTAAAATGAGATAGTGGCGGTTGCAAGACCACACTTTTTTTTTTTTTCACTTCTAGTCTGCAAGTAGAAGTGTTCAGACCACAACATCAAAGTTACAGAACATACAGCTTGCAGCAAGCGAGTTTCTCTCTGAGACAGATATATAGAGTACTGGCATAAAAGGGTACTTATTAGCAGGCGTCAAAAGTTCAGCATGTACTCAACATATATTGGGACTGATGAGCTTCTTTTGGAAACTATGAAAATTATTTTTTTTAACCTCTCAGTAGATTTAGAAATGAAAGACATATTCTGGACATGAATTAACAGCTATAATAATACTGTAAAATATTATTGCATATTATTAAAATAAAGCTTTCTAAGGTTACCAGGCTAACCCTAGTTCTCTGAAATTCAAGTGAGATTTTTTTTTTTATCTATGGGAAGCACCTTCTTTGATTGGTCATGCCATACGACGCTTCCCATAGTCAGATGTGAAAGAGAAGAACATCTACTTAGACAAAAATGATTTTTTTTCCCCTGTCAGTGTCACCAATCCACCAGTAAAAGAATTATAAACAAAGGAAAGCTGGAGCTGAGGCGGCAAAGCATTTCACCATTCATTCATCGTAAGACTGATGGCCTGTTTGTGGGCTCCTAATACCTAAGTGTTTTTTAGCAACTCCAAATTTTAACACTTACATTTTGAACTATTAATCGTAAATGGCAGATGAACCCCTCTGGAGTGCACTAGATTGGAGAGGTGGTAATTCATTTGGTCAAAAGTGTGCACTTTTATTGAAAGTTAGTCAGGATCCAGCATGAACCTTTGAGAGTGACTGTTAACAAGTCTAATATACACTGTCTGTGAAGGTTCGCAGTCATCCAGGTTATTGGATTTCTTTCTTTCTTTATTGTTTAAAGAAAACATCTGGACTTCTTTAAGTTGCTTGACGATGCTTCACCTTCTTCAGTTCTAAGGTTAAATGTTAGAGAGTCCCAGATATATGCCCTATGGGAGTGTCCCCCCAAGAGGGAAATAGACCCGCTAACAATCCTCTAACTAATAACACGAGCCAAGGTGTGAAAACGGGTGTAGGTCACAATCACCCAAGGTTTCAGGTGAACTCATTGTGAAACCTAGCCCCACCCTATCATGTGATTTCCTGATGTCAAAAGGCCCAGGATGTGAGTGGGCGTCAAGGCGTCTGGGAAGGGATCTCAAAACTTGATTATAGATGGCAGACAGTTGGTGTCATAAGCCACCACCTCTGTTCAAAGAGGGTCGTTCACAGTGGACATAGATGGCTCCTTTGACTCCTCTTTTCAAACCATATACACTGAGCAAAATAAGTATTGAACACGCCACCAATTTTCTAAGCAAATGTATTTCTAAAGGTGCTACTGGCATGAAATTCTCAACAGATGTTGGTAACAACCCATCAAATTCACACATGCAAAGAAATCAAACCTGGAGGGCAGCCATAGATGGCCAGTTAAGGTATGTGTAACAATGAGAAATGACAAAGGAAAAATGTATTTAACACATGAATAAAGGGTGATGCAAAAAGGCACAGGAAGTCATGATACCAGCTCAGATCTGTGGTTTGATGGTCTGATTTCTATGCTTGAGTGGAGTCGATGGGTTGTTATCAACATCTGGTGAGAATTTAATGTCAATAGCACATTTAGAAATATATTTACTTAGAAAATTGGTGACATATTCAATACCTGTCTTAAATGCTGTAATTCCATATAACCTGAGGTCAACGTGCCTTTTATTAAAAATTCAAGTTCAAACTAAAAGTGAGGATTGTCTCAGATTTCGAGGTAATGTAGAGTGCTCTCACCAAATTTTGAGTTTGTACAAATAAACAAGATACATGGAGTTTATAAACCTTTCTTCTGTTGATGTGAATAATGCATGACACAGAAGGATATTTTAGTAGCACTTAGCTTTCACACTAACTCCTCAGCACTTCACAGTGCTGTGCTGAAAGGGTGGAGAGAGGCGTTGGTTGGTGTGACCCATTGGAGGATAGCGTAATAGTCACTGCTGTATTTGAACTGGGACTTATTGCTTACTGTCCTCTCACTTCTTGTGTACATATGCTATATTGCCTAATCACACATCTGCAACCCAACACTAAACTGCTAATGTTGGGAGGGTAACACCAGCATGCCTGTGTACCAAGCTGCTTAACTAAACTCCACAGATACAACACACAGGGAAACATCTGTGGTGATTAGAGGTAATTCAGAGGAAAATACTAGAAATTCACTCTCGAAAGGTGAAGCACAAACTACTTGGACAGGCTTCACCGCTCAGTAAGCCGTGTGTCAGATAATTCCATTAAAAATGCTCCCAAGGGCACCAACACCATCGACAGAGGTCCAGTTCACTGACTTTAATTAGTGCAAGTAAAGCCAGGACGCCTGTCAATCAAAGCAACCACGCCTCTTACTCCAGTATCCAGAAGTATGCGTTACATTGGGCATTTTAATTTGTTTGGTTTGTTTGTTTGGCAGTTGACTCACTTTTAGACTCAGCCTCAAGTTTTTGGCACTCATGTTGGCTTTATTTTTCAGCCCTGGAAGTTGCCGCTAGGCGTTCACACGCAGCTCTCTTGGGTGTTGTCTATAAAAGTTCAGGGCACATGCAGTGCATATGAAAAAGAATCAGATGCCACTCAAGCATTGATTAAGTCGCTAGAGATTTGTTTAAGTGAATTAATTTGTAGCCGTTGTTCACCTGTTATTCCAGTCAAACCTTGTTAACTAATTAGTGTTGTGATAGGCGTTAGTAAGTGAGAGTGACAGAAAGTGGATCATTACTCTTAGCAAATGGGTCCCATTTGTAGCTAGACTTAAGGTTCATAAGTGGGCAGCGCATGGCACTTTTAAGGATGCTGGGTCAGCTGTCCGAAGCACAAGCATCACAAGTAAAGTAAATACAAAATTAAATCACATTTTAGTCACAGAGAGGTGGAAAAGCAACTTTATCACAAACCACATTTGTAAAATGAAAATAGCAAGACCCCAAATCAACAAAAGTATGGTCTAGTTGTGGTCTTGGAAAATGAGTAGTGGTCTCTAAACCACTTCACCACTCTTGCAAAATGATTTATTTATTCATTTATTTGCCTTCTCTGGAGTTGGCCACCTGCTTCAAATCCACTCCACCTTGACAAGAGAGAAGTAGCACTCCAGTCATCAGAGACGTGTACAGGTTTGCGTCTTTGTGGAGATGCATTCATTTTGCAGCATGATAATGAACCTAAAAACACCTTTGTGAGCAGTACTTGAAAACCAAGAAGTGCTGATTGTCACAGAGTTTGCTCCACAGACTCGCCAACTGAAGCTTTTTTTGGATGCTAATGTTCAGTGTTTTTTTGTGTGTTTCAGGATTCTCTTCTTTGCATCCCCAGTGTCTTCCTTTCCTCTGCTGCCTCTGAAGTCATGGACTAGCCCACCCTCTGGTCCTGGCGGTTCTGTGGGTCATCAGATGGCTTCTCAACAACCCTCAGCGAAAATACAGAATGTATGTTTCACCACCTAAAGAGAGAAAGTTGCATCACATCATCAGTGTTGTCACATTCAGCTGGTAGATGACAATAATAACATTGGCTGGATGTGGCTGTCATAGAAACCCACTTTGTCAAAAACACATCAGTGAGCAGCACTTCTGCAGTGGGCATCTTGTTTCCTTGAGTGATGGGCATGGGTACTATAGTTGATTTCACTTCCAGCCTTCTCTGTGTGACGTCCATTCACACGTTTCACAGAGCAAAAGCCTCACCATCAAAACTGTAAATAACAGAACAGTTATGCATGTTATATGTCACTACCTTGAGCCAGCTTTCTTTTGATAGGCTGCCTCTTGCATACAGAAGGTTTAAACAAGCAGGTGGGTGGGGCTTCTGAGTTCTTAGCAAGAACTGTGCCTGAGATCATTGTATAAGGAATATTATCTCTCTGACACTGTGGGATTACCTATCCAGTGCTGACCACAGTATTTGAAACTTTGGCCATGTTTAACATGATTATCCACCACTGTAATGCTAAATCTATGGAAGAAAATAAGAAACGGCGTGTAAGATCCACTTTAACGTGGAAGTAGTGTTTTACTGTTTCATGGCAGTTGATCAAGCTGGAGATAACTTGACCGCTTTGATGTGTACAATGTCACAATAGGGCACATTTTATACACTTATGGTAAGACGTGTACACAGAACGCTTAACAGAAAAGTGTTGGAAGTGATGTGCTTTCTGCTTCTGCAAAAAGGCGAGGGTCTCCTTAGGTCAGAGTCAGACATATATGGTCATCACAAAGTGTACACAAAGCTCTGCATTAACTTTTGTGTAGCTTCGGTTTTTTGTTATGCGAGCACAGATCTCCACAGGTTTGGAGGTTTTCAGGGAAGTACCGTCCAAGTACTACCTCTACTACAAGTCTCATTTTTTACAGTTTGTATAACGATATAAATCAAAGTAAAGTAAAGAGAAAAAAAACCTGTTTAACAACAGCAGCGAAATGATTGTACTCATTTACATTCCAAAACTGCTTACTCCTGAATTTACACTGATCTATATCTGGATATTACAGTTTGAAGGAAACGTTACTGGTCAGTTTTCCAAAGTAGTTCATCCATATTCTACAAAAATGACCCTGAGAGGTACAGAAGTTGCATTTGAGTTTCAGTCCTTTTGCTGCATTTGTCAACTTGCCTTCACATTTTGCAGAAGTGTGAAAAAGCCAACAGAGTTGGTGACTAACAGGAAGCTAGATAGACCTATAGTTATTATGGCCCACATGTTTTTACATCAAGTAGAAAAGCATACATTTGGGTGTTTGAGTCATAATTACCTCCCACAGGGAAAATGACCTCAGTAGTGCTGCTCTTATGGGAAAAGATGAGACCCTGGCTTCTAAAGAATCCGCTCTCTCTCATTCCTTCTCCACCGTTCGTCAAAGATTTTTCCTTTGCAAAGCGTTATTGATACCCTGATAGGCAGCCTATTAATCCATATTGAGCCCTTAGAGTGTAATTACGCACACAATTGGTGCCTCTTAAGTCCTCAAAGAAGATAAATATCTCACAGACTGCGTTCAAGTGGCATTTATGGCTGAAATAAAAAAGTTTGCCTGTTGGTTATAAAAAAGAAAATGTCCAATTTCAAGTACGTAAAAAGCCAAAATTCTAAACGTTGGCTCATAGCTTTATTATAAATGTTCACAGTCGAACACTGTAAATGTTGCATTTCCTGTTTCTCTCGGTACAATAATCTACATTCAACACAATGCACACTAAGTAGGTCAGCTAAACTAAAGCTTAAGTGCAGCTTTAACTCATTAATAATGCATATGACAAAGACTGAAGTTGCTGGGTCTTGAAGAACGATTTTTCTAAATCTAATGCCAACAATCAAAAAGCACTCAAGTTATATTCTTTTATGTCTCGTGCCTTTAATTTCCATGTGCTGATAATACTGACTGAGGGGACACTTTGAAATAAAAAAATTTCTGTAGTGCTCAGCAAAAGATGCCACGATATTCCGCTGTCCCTCATTATGCTTTTTGATTATTTCACTGGTTTTCTGTAACCTCGGAAGTGGGAGTGTCTGCCAGCCCACAAGGCTTATCCGAACCCTGATGGAAAGTCCAGTCCATGTGGCGCACTTGGAGCTAGCGCTTCTGTCCTGCTTGCCTCTCTCATGCGTGGGCAGAGTATCTGGATGGCTCTCACTCCTCTTAAGGTCAAAGTTTCACATCTGAACTGTTCTCCAACCTCTGGTCAGTACACAGAGGCCTGGTGTCAGAACTCCAGCCTGTAGGTGTTTGTTTCTTCACTGACAATGCTCTGAGCTCAGCTTCCCCGTCACCCACACAGAAGAAAGGGGAATGAAAGCTATGCGTGGACTCATTCATTCCATAGACCGAGGGAGTGAGTGCGCGTGCGCAGTTGTGTTATTTATGACCTAACAAGGCAATGTTTGTTGATGATTAGAGCTCGGGTGTTATTGCCATGATGTAAAAATCCCATCACACTAAATAACATCACACTGAATCACACAACTACTCTAATAGTCATCCTTCCTCTGTCTACATCAATAATATCCGTATATTGATGTGTTCAGATACTGGATCATACCCAAAGACCACAGGTTGACACTCAGTGGCAGGAAGAAGCTCAGTGTTGTTATGTTCATGGGCAGTTGGCCAGATTCTTTGGGCATAAGCAGGTGAGTCCTGGTTGTGGTTTTCATATTGCATCTGTGATGCTGGTTATTATGTTGTGACTGTTAGAAGAGGCTGGGAGGAGTGCTGGGAGTTGAGTGCTCTTCACATTACTATGAACTATGCTCTATAAAGCATTGCACACCAGTACAAGCTGGCTTGGGCTGCTGGCTAGGATTAAAACGAGGCAGCGGGGCAGTCTCTTCTCAAAGGGGTTAGTGAGGAATCCATTTTTAAAGGTGTGGCCGATGCTGTTGAACAGTGTGTTTAAAACCTGCTTGTGTTTTTCTTTGCCTTTTTTTTTTCCATATTCCACCTCAGATGAGAACGTGAAGGCTGGCGTCCACCAAGGCCACCGCTGCACCTTGGGCAGCACACACACATGATCACATGACTCTGGACATGGACGCGGTCCTGTCAGACTTTGTTCGGTCCACCGGGGCAGAACCAGGTCTGGCAAGAGACCTGCTGGAAGGTAAGAGATGACTACGCGCTCTTTTCTTGCGAAATCGAAATATTTATATGTATCGTTTTGATCGGCTGCTCCCAGTTATGCCATGAGCAGAGAAGAGGAAATAAGCGGAACGGAAAATAAAGAAAACAGAAGACGGGCGGAGAGGAGAGGGGCCTGCGTCGGAGAGCAAGTTTGCTGATTTAGAGGCCAGTGTGACAGTTTTACGAGGGCGCTCCCCAGAGAAAGCTTTGTGCCCATTCATTGGAACTCATTGAGGAGCACAGTGTTACTGGCACTTGTATAGCTTGGGTGCAGCTCCAAAAAAAAAGAAGGACAGCAAAGTGCACACGGCCTCAGAAAGCTGATTTATTGCTGGTTGAATCAGCTTCAGTAGATATATATGTTGTGCGTTTCTACTCTTCGTTCGTCCACAGGAAATTCTGTGATTTCATCTAATTTAGCATAAAGCGAAGCACGCTGAACCATAAGTGCAAACGCATTCTTGTCTGCTTTACAGGAATAAAAGCGTGCACCACAGTAATCAGGCATCCATTAGGGTGATGAAATCCTCGTGGAGTGCTGGCAGCACGCGTGTGTCCTGGAATTTTTTTTTTTTTGTCTGGGTCTATATAGTACATCCAGTTTCATCTCTTCGGATGAAGAGGGAGAGTTTTGAGTGTCCGATTCTCTGCTACTGTCAGTGTTTTTTCCTGATTCTGTTTTGGCACTTAACCTCGGTGGACTACACGTGACACTCACAGACACCAAACAAGACAGTGCACTCAGACAAGGCAGACAAGAGCCTGGATGAGCTGTTTCAGTATTGTGCTTTGGTCTGATGTTGTCTTAGCTTTAGAGGCTTGAATCAAACAGCTGCTCTGTGACCCTGCGGTCTGAATCAAGTTGGTGTGAAGAGACAGAGAAACATGACAGAGCACATGTGGTGCTTCCCCCTAGAGGCCTGTTTAAGTACTGAATCTACACTGTTGAATTGGTTTGGGCCCTTTATTGTATTCAGATTGGGATGTACGTTCATACTGCATGAATTTATTTGGGTTTTTGTTTTGGTTTTTTTTGCAGACGACAGGCATTATAAACGAAAGCATTGAAACAGTGCTTTCCAAACCAAAGTTAATAGCAGGCTAATGTGGAAGCTTTTAAAGACAGTGCATTAGGTGCTGAGTGGCTGTGCAGCTGGACCATAAGTTGTATTCCTGTATTTGTGTAGCTCAAGATACCGAGATCCATAGAGCGAAATAAGCTTTGCATTGATTGATGTGAGAGACAGCGATTAGTGGTGTCGGTTCTCATATCCAGACGCTTCGCAATCATCGTGTCTGGAAGTCAGCAAGAGAGGACAACTTCCTGCAGGTCGTTTTTTACAAAGGGATTCCATTAATGGACTCTGACTCACGAACATGCTCCGATTACACGAAGACACACCCGTGGGTTTTGAAATGACTGGTTTGCAGAGAGTTCCTATGGCATTGTTAAAAAATATCACACTGTGGTATAATAAGACTGAGACTTGACTCGTGTCTTTAAAGCCTTGAGGGGATTTCTGTTAGAGAGACAGCACCCAGAGGAGACAACTGTGTCTCTGCATGTGTTGCCAGTATGCGTGTGGGTCTCTTTGTGGGTCCCTCCTTGCACATCAGGATACTGCTGTCATAATGTTAATGGATCTGCTTCCCTTCACTGTCTTTATAACCTCAATATCCAAGTCTGTATTTTACGTGGAGCAGCGTGTTTTCCTCGGGCAAAAGCACTGTGTGACTTTGCTCCATATGGATGTTGTATCGTTATAACTGAAGCTCATTCTTTAAAAATTTTAAGATATAGGAATTTGCCGGAATTTATCTGTGCTAAATGATTTATGTGGCTTATCTGCAGCATACTCAGCAGCTTTTTGCATTCTGTCCCAGGGTTTCCCTTTACTTCCCACAATAGGTAGCATAGGTAGCGTTTTTACCATGAGATAACCCTGTTTACTGTAAGCTGTAGTTAAGAGTGTCTTGCTGTGAATGTTGGCTCTTTTTTTTTCTTTGAGAAAAGCCTTTTTTAAAAAATAAAAAATGTGTGTGTGTGTGTCCTCCAGGTAAAAACTGGGACCTCAGTGCTGCTCTAAATGACTACGAGGAGCTCAGACAGGTCCACACTGCCAACCTGCCGCAGGTCTTTAACGAGGGCCGCTATTACAAACAGCCAGAGACGCGTGACACGCCCACCCATGTCAGCAAGATCGACCGACCGTGTGCACAGAAGCAGGAGGACAATGCACAAGGTAGCCAGGCCACCTTGTGACCATCGCCAAGATCCGAAGGAATCTTTTTCTTTCATCTTTCAGTTTGCTTTCCACTCGTCCCTTCACTTTTCATTTGTCTGTCACTTTCAGAGAAGCGTCTCTCGCGTGGAATCTCCCATGCCAGCTCTGCTATCGTCTCCCTGGCACGGTTGCAGGTGGCTAGTGAGTGTACCAGCGAGCAGTTCCCTCTTGAGATGCCCATTTACACATTCCAGCTACCGGACCTCAGCGTCTACAGCGAAGACTTTAGGAGCTTCATAGAAAGAGATCTGATAGAGCAGTCAACCATGATGGCTTTGGAGCAGGCTGGTGAGTACTGTAGGATGTTATACATTCACTTAAAGTCCTTCTGCTCCTACTGATATGGGATACGTCCTTTTCCCCATATTCTCAGTTTAGTGAGAATAAAATGTTCGTCTAACAAAGCAGTAGCAGTGAGAAAATGCTCTGAAAGTCAGTGAAGCAGACAGATGTAGAGGGCTAGACTGAAATTAAGACAGAGAGACTGAGCAAATCAGAGTAGCAGCATCATCTGGAAGGGAGATGACAACAGCTAATTCAAAGCATCCGGGACCCCAAAGGATTCATATCCCAGCCGACGCTTTGAACTACGGAGAGAAACTAGTTAGAGAAGTTTCCAATCTTCCTGCAGACTTTTCCACACCAGGACTGCAGAGACTGTAAAACCTCCTAAATTTGATTCTGTTCAAGATCTGCGAACACTCAGCCAGAGAAATATTGGGTCAATTAACCGTTAACACATAAATAGGACAGAATCAGTCTCTTTATAGTTAAATATTTAGATAAACACAAGATTTATCTGATCTCTTGTGAAAAAGTGAAGGATTTACTGCTGCAAATTTACTCTAAACTTTATAAATCGCAGACTGTGGGTACCAAAGCTTAGCCACTACTATAAAGTGCATATCTCTGCAATTAGGAAAAGGTACAGTAAAGTACAACCAGTTGTTAATTAGCCTTTCTTCATGGGTGGTTGATTCTCAGCCGTAATATTCCATGTGCAGGGCACATGTATTACTCTTTGATGTAACGTCATAAAAAGCGCTGATAAGTCTAGCTAGTCCAACTTTCTAGACAATTAACGAATATTTATTGTGAGAAATAAAATCAGGAGCTGCAAATCGAGAAAACATCTGCATTCTGAGCCCATCCACACTGAGGGGTAAATCATTCAGACGCTCTTCTGTGTTTAATGTTGTTAAATAAATGATGCAGTCAGATCACCCCGGCTCAGAGCAGTGCGGCTAGCTGCAGTAAAGCACTGTGTGGTGCCCAGGGCTGTGAAACAGTCGTCTCTCCCTCAGGGATGCAAGCACGGCTACGATGAAGTGGAAAGCTGTAGATACTGTAAAAGTTGGGCTGAGGAGGAACTTGTTTTAGGGAGACGTGCTGGTTTTGAAACAAATTGTGCTTGTTGGAAAAACTGTGTGTTTTCTTGCCTCTGTGATGTAATTAAAAAGTGTATTTTCTGACATCCTGATGTTGCTCTCGCTGTTGTGCGCAGGTCGTCTGAACTGGTGGTCTACAATGTGCACCAGCTGCAAGAAGCTGCTCCCTCTGGCCACCACAGGGGATGGGAACTGCCTCCTGCATGCTGCCTCGTTGGGTGAGTTATTCACTATTCATAATTTACGCTTGAATCAAAAACCCGGTAATAATGGAGCGCTTCTCTAAGCATCAGCTGTGCGAGCTGGTGTCATGTCTATCTAAAAACCATGTCAGTGCTGCAGAGCAGCTGATGAATATAAGGAATAGTCTGCAAAAGATGGAACTGGAGAAAGCCAAGGAAGCAAGGAAGGGAAGGAGGAAAGTGACCTATACACTGCAGGAGACTTTCAGCCGTAGGGTTTAGGAGACAACACCATATTCAGGTATCTGCTGAAAGAGGTGGTTGACTCCTCAGTGTGAGGACTGCTAGCAGCACAGGGTTAGGCGCACCGGAGTTAATGCAATCTACTGTGTCTGTCAGACAACTGAGGCTGTTTGAGGAGTGATGAAGGACATTTTTAATAAAAAGCCATGGACACCTCTGAATGATTTATCAACATAATCTTGTTTTGTATGTAATGGCCATATTGTTTCATCTCCTCCGTCCTACCATTCAGCAACATGTCATGTGTGTGCATTTATCAGGGATGTGGGGCTTCCATGACAGAGACCTGATGCTGAGGAAGTCTCTGTACACCATGATGAAGAGCGGAGCGGAGAGAGACGCTCTGAAGAGGAGATGGAGGTGGCAGCAGACGCAACAGAACAAGGAGGTAGGGAGAGCGTCAGTCTTCACACACTGAAACTCCTAAATGCATCGCATCCTCTTTCATTAATGACATATTAATAAATCCATATGAGCAAGCAAGCATTCGATGAGCTGCAGTTAATAGTCTCTGATTTTGCACTTTTCGATTTTTTTGCTTTGATAAAAAATGATCTTTCCACGATCGCAAGCGTGCATTAGTAGCAGTGCCGCTAATACTGTCAAATCCTCTACATTTCCTCCATTTTCATGATATTCATGTATTAAAGAGTTTTAAAAGAAAAAACGGTGTCACCAAAGATAGCTCAGCCCTAAGAAGTAGTCCAGATGCTCATGTTTTAAAAACGCCCAAGGCGTCCTGGTGGCCCAGTGATCTAAGATGCATCTCATGTAACGCAGCGTCCTGGTTTGCGTCTGGGCACGGAGCATTGTTTCATGTCAGCCACCTGTCTCTAATTACCCGTATCTCCTGACTTTCTCTTTTACCAAACACTCATTAACAGTGGAAATATGACAAAATGTCCACAAATGCAAGCAGCAATGGCAAAAAATGGACTGTCTGGGTGAACAATGTGCATATTAATCAGAATTTCCTTTTCTTTGCTTTTTTTTTTCTGCAGTCGGGGCTGGTGTACACCGAAGAGGAGTGGGAGAAAGAGTGGAACGAACTGCTAAAGTTGGCCTCCAGCGAGCCTCGAACTCACCTCAGCAAAAACGGGAACACCAGTGGAGGGTACAGGCTTACAATTGAGCCCACAAGCGCATTCAATTTCCCAGACACATTACCACTGACCAAAATTCAGCAAAAGTTGCTCCTGAATCACTGCATAAAATGAACGGAATGAAACGGAAAGGCAGTAGCGAGCAGTGCCGTTTTAATCCTACATTACAACCCTCCTCCTTTGTTTCCTAACCCTGTGTGGTGAAGCGCTGCACAAAGCCCACAGCTAAAACAAAAGTGACCTTCTCAGTAAAATCAATTTGTCAGGGAAACTCATTGTTTCCACTTGGACAGTTTCTCTTCAGAACCTTCCTCCCTTTAATAACATTGCTGAAGCTAACGCGTGAAACTGCGCCATCTACTGGCTGTCGTCAGTATTAATCATCTGAGCTGTGAACCTCCCCTGAGCTGTGGGTTACTTTTAGCTGCAGAAAGCTGCATAAATAAGCGTAAGGAAGGGTTTATCTCAGGCTACAGAGGCAGATTTGAAACGTACTCTGGTTTCCTCCTCCTACGCAGAGAAACTTGTGGTTTTGTCTCTGTTTCCATATTCACTGAAATAAACATACATACTTTCTCATGTAGGTGCTCGCTATAGTGAAGTGAAAACCGCTCTGACGGACAGACGGGCTCATCACGCTGTCTGCTGAAATACATACAGTGCCATTTAAGGAGGCTGCGGTTATCTGTGCTCGTCATCACTAACGTTTGTTTCAGTTGAAAGTGAAATGTAAAAAAAACCAACAACAAAAAAAAAACCTCCTTGCAAACTGTTTCTTTGTGAGTGCGACATCTGAAAACAGCACAGTTTTTCTGTGTCATTCCTCATGTTGGTGCAATGCCGTCCAGTGCTGAAAAATTTCTGTTAAAGGAAATCATTTCCTCATTTAATCTGGTGTTTTTAATCTCTCATTGAGGTTGACTGTGATACGGTAATCAGGTTAGGGATGTTTGATGGTCCTAGTGTGAGATGAGGCCCTAAATAGGATGAGTGGGATCGCATATTAAGAGGCTCTTTATTAGAGTGAATTTGGCAGCGTGGCTGTTTGTGTGGCTGACAACTTAATTGTTGTACATCCTCTGGTTCCCTGGTGGCTGCATGCCTGAGAGCTATGGCTCTCCCTTCCCTTTTCTCGTTTTCCTCTCCTGCTCTCTTTTACTGAAACACATATATGACAGGATGGGCATCGTTGTCCTGTCTGTTAAAGCGAGCCAAATGGGAAATGGATTCAAGAGGATCAGATTAGGCATATGATTGGCATAGACATTTGCTATTTTGGCTGGCCTCAATACAGAAGCAGGAAATTGCTACAGTGTTGCAGTGTGTAATGTAATGTTTTTGGGTTTTTTTCCCTTCAGGGTGGATAACTCAGAGGATCCGGTCTATGAGAGTCTGGAGGAGTTCCATGTGTTTGTGCTGGCCCACGTGCTACGCAGGCCAATTGTAGTGGTGGCTGATACAATGCTCAGAGACTCGGGAGGAGAAGGTAGACTTGAACGCATGTCGACTCGCTCCTCTGTGGTACAGCAGTTCAAGAGATAGAGTGAAACTAAATATGGTTCTCTGAATTCCAGCGTTTGCTCCCATCCCGTTTGGAGGGCTCTATCTGCCCCTCGAGGTGCCCCCGAGCCGCTGTCACTGCTCCCCACTGGTCCTGGCCTACGATCAGGCGCACTTCTCCGCACTGGTGTCCATGGAGCAGAGAGACCAGCAGCGCGAGCAAGGTAAGAAGATGTCCAGCAAAAAACCAAAAACCGCTTCTATACCCTGACAGAAAGAGCCGACGGCATCCTCAGGTGGGAATCTTTAATGCAAAACCTTTTCTTGACCTCCTGTTCATGAAAATTCAAGGTTTTTGCTGACAACATCTGCAGTAGTTTGACAGCCATTGCTTTTAACTTGGTGGGTGGAGGACTGCGAGAGGGAAGGCGAGTGGTCTGCCTGTCCTGCTAGAGGTGAATAATGTATGAGACAGCAGTCTAATTACTCGTGATCCATTATTTAAACAGGCCAGTTGGCAGCAGGAACCAGAAAGTGGCCAACATGCAGGAAAGTGGACAGCACGCTTCTTCTTCTTATTAGGAGCTGACCGAATAATTCGAAGCTCACCTGCAGTCACTGTCGTGAGTTTAATTTGTCAGAGTAGGGGTGTGTGTTTATATGTGCGCCTCTTTCACAGGAATTTGTGACACGGTGGTGTGCAGAGCATATTGATTGTGTTATGTTGCGGTAAGGAAGTGTGGATTGTCCCTTGTGTTGAGCAAGGCTTGTTTTGTTCACTCAGATGCCAGCGTTCCCACTCTGGGTGCGTTGCTCGCTCTTGAGGTCAGAGCATTTCTCACACGGACGTCTTTAATTGATAAACAGAGTGGATCTCCCTGACAACCAGTCTTAGTAGTCACGGCACTCTTCTGTATCTGACTCAGTGGGTGGAACTCACGTGTCATTTGCGGGGGCAGCTGGCTGACTCCGTCTCTGTCTCTTTTTCTCACTCGCAAGCGAACAAGCAGTTTCATTCTTCCTCTTTCCTCTTCTCTCTCTCTCTCTCTCGTGCTTTTTTGAATATTCAAGGTCCTAATCTGGGTCATCAAACACCAACCTAGTTATTAAGTCCGTCTATGACCACTGCAGGCTAGCAGACAGACATGATTACTAACCTGCCATTCCTGCCCTGCAGTCCCTTTAATGCCCCAGCAGCACATCAAAGCCAGTCCACCCCACAGCCGAGAACTACTGCCCAAGTGTTTGGGGAGCCCTTTAAATCTCCCCAAACACTTACACTAGTGTTTGGGGATTTAGCGGGCTGATGGATTCTCTTCTTGTCCACCAGATGGTGCATATACCCAAAAAACACACAGCAGCCTGATCACAACACCACTGCGTGGCTGTACTTTTTCCTTCTGGTACAGAGTGTACTGCGATAGGATCAGAAAGTGTTTCATCTGCAGTCTTTCTCCAGTATGCCATGTGATAACTCATACTGCATGGCTCTTATACAATTCTGGACTGCTTTCATTATGAGTGTCAGCATCTGCAAATGTGTTATGCATATTTCCCTTTTATGCACACATTTTTATAACGTGCGTTTGCATTTTAATAGAATTTGTAAATTTCTCAATGCAGTACTGTGCGGCCATGCTGGTTCATATCTCTGTACGGCTGCCAGACAGACAGGCGGTCAGTCTGACTGACAGACCTAATCTTCCACTGCCAACTAGGGCAGAGCCAGACCCAGCCAGCCCCGAAGACCTCACCACATCACCACATATGGGCAGGGTCCCGGGATGCTTGGGGCCCCAGCAAACCAACCCGCTCTTCTGACAGTAAGGCCACTGTGTGGACGTCTCAGGTGGACGCTTACTCTCAATTTCCCCCTTCCACGGCGAAGAGCATCCGAGGGTCTCTTGGCCTTGTGTGTGTTCAGGTGTCAGGGACTGGGTTAGAATAGTGGCTCTTTATTCCGCCCTCTGTGTGGAAGATTATAGTGGAGTCCTTCCTAGTAACCTGACTCTAAATCACCCTGACAGATCATGCTTCTGCTCCTTTTATAGCATGCCTGCATGACTTCTGGGGTTGCACTGATGGCGGATGAAAAAACAACACGTGAGGAGTGACTGAAGCCAGAGGTTATTGCAGTTTTGTTAAGGTTTTTTTTCCCCTTTTTTTTCCCCCCTCAGGAGTCAAGTGGTTTGCTTGGGTGAGAAAGTCAGGTGAACCTAGAGACCTGTGCACATTTCTATGGTTACCAGCTGTGTAATGATGACTAGCTCCTCAGTAGATGCCATTTGCTGTCTTTCATCATTTTGTTTGTGCTTCTGTGGCTAAAAAATCTATGAGAGGAACTGACCCTCTGGAAAACTCTGGAGCTATTTCAAGCTCTGCTCCTAAAACCAAAACACTTCCAGGTTTTCTTTGGCATCACATCATCACACTTCTAACACTCTCTTGAATGAAAAGTAAATGGACAACTTTTATGCAAAGACCACCTACAAAACAGTGTCATTTAACTACACAGCTTCTCTCCAGATTCACATCTATTAAAAAAGGACAGTATACAGTACTGTGAAAAAGTCTTGAAGCACCCCTCATTTCTTTATATTTGCGAAGAAAATGGGAAATACGTAGGTGCAGTGACGTATTGAAATATGTGCAAACATACACGGAAATACAGTATAGCTATAAAGGTGTGACCACCTTTATTCTTCAGCACAGCCTGAACTCTCTTAGGCAAGCTTTCTTGTAAAAAGTAGTCTTCAGGAATAGTTCATTCAAAGCTGGTCTTTGGATATTTCCTGCTTTTTCTTCAGCTCTGTCTAGATGATCCTACACTGCTTCAATAATGTTGAAGCCGGGGCTCTGGTGAGGTCAGTCCATGACACATTCATTTCCACTGTGTGCTTCTCTATGCATATATGTTTTTACTGCACTGGCAGTAACACCACCAACACCACTGGCTCCAAACCATGACAGAACCTCCACCTGACCTCTGTGCAGATTTTTACATTTTAGATTCGTCACATTGTAAGACCTGTTGCCTGGATTTGTTTCCTGTCTCTTAAGGACTTGACTTTTCAGAAACCGTTCACTGGATTTTTTTTTAAGCCTGTCACTTCTTCTTTTTGTCCTCCACTCATCCAGTTTCTGAGAGTTTTTTACGGACACATTGCATACTATGCCAAAACACATCAAGTTTTCACCTAATAGCTCTTTTGTACTTTGTTGGTGCAAAATTGCTATTTTATGGTACTCATACTGCGTTATCTTTGGTGTTTGGTAAGAAATGGGAACAAATTACAGGCTGCTACCAACAAAGTGCCTAAAAATACAATTTAAAATAAGTTCTTTGCTAAGTTGTCTGTTATGTGTAGACACAAAACTGGTTCATCCCTTGTTTGATGCCTTTTTTTTATGCTTGAGTGATTCACAGGTCAGCGTTAAGTGGCGTAACAAAGGAAAAAAACATTCCTCTGAAAATGGTCAGTTATAAGGATTTGATTAAAAAAAGAGTAAACAAACAGCTAGTGTCTAACAAAAAATGGAAAGACCTTCAGAAAGCCTGGACAACTATTGCTCAAGACCACTTTTAAAAAAACACAAGAAGCTCTGGCTCCTTGAAAGCAAAATGTGAACATGGGTTTTTGACATTGTGCCTACAGTATAAAGTATAACAATATGGGAATGGCCATTAAAATTGTATTTATTCTAGTTTTCTGTGTTGCTTCAGATGTGATTCACTTCTATTATCCACCATGATTTTTGGGGGGAAAAGGCTCAGACTTGTTTATATGCATGACTGCTGTTTACCCTGGTGAATTGAGCCCTTTAAATCTGCAGCTGTGCAGAGTGACCAAAGTCAGGAATTTGAAATTTGTGCATTTTCCAGATGGTACAAATTGTTCTTGAATCTCAAAACAGAGGGAAACATTGACTCCGTGTTTCTGCTGCCAATCAAACCTTGTAAAAGATGACTTTGTCTAAGTGAGGGGAAAAAGAGAAGTCGGAGAAGCCACATTGACATCTTATTCTGCTGTTTTGTTTGACTAACAAAAAAGAAGGACAAATATGTTTATGACCAATCAAGTGATTTTCATTTGACTTTTAACTTCCAGCAGCTGTTTCCTTACATGTCACACCCAAGTTTTGTATGTTCGTATCTCCCCGAATCAAACTGCAAACTTAGCAAAGCGAGGCAAGCTATCAGCGATGCTGCTGAGTGCACAGCTTGCATACCATGCAGCGCTGTGATGTCATCCATCCGTAAAGTAGGAATTGGGTCATTCAAGGACAGCAAAACAAAGCTGCCAACAGGGAGAGTAAATATATTACAGCACACTTTAGTCCCCCAGAGCTCAACTGGCAATGTTGAATCTCTAAATCTGGACCAGGCCCAAATGGGAACAACAGCACACACAGCTCTTTGGAATGGCGAGAAAGACGGACAGCTGCATCGTGGGAGCCCGGACGGCACCTCGCAGACCTCCGCTGCCTGCTGTATGACCCGAGTGGGAACTGAGTGGGAGCTGGTTCACTGTCCTCTGCCTGGCTGTGTGTGTGTGTGTTTGCGATTATGACTGAATTTTTCTGGGCAAGACATTCTAGGAAAAAACATCTATGAAGAAAACCACTTTTCCTCTCAGCTTACAGCGCTGCCATGCCAGTGCTCATTACCGCCTGACGGTGCGGCTGCAGGCATAGGTCATGCATTTATTTATTTGTTTTAAATTTGTGTTTAATATGTTGTGATTTGCAAGCAGTCAAAGGCAGCGGTGACCTCTAAGGACAAATGTCTGTCATCAGTGCTCTTATTAATATATTTACCCAGCAGGCATTTATTTGTGACTAATGGTGCCAGATATATATGAGTGATCAGGTTAACGCTGGCGTGGGTGTGGCTGGACTAATTGTGTCTCAAGAGCTTCAAGCGTCACGAGGATGCATGTCCCACCAGTATTTTGACACCTGGCATGATTAATCGCGTGCATTTCATTATGCATATGAACTTAAAAAAAGACACGCAAGAGGGCACAGAGTGAGGATTTGACGTGCAGGGACGCAGGAGGGGCAGTTGCTGCTGGTATCTGTGTCTCCGCAAAGCCTGGAGAGCAGAGTAGCCTATTGGCAGTGGAAGAATTGATGAAGCAGGGAGGAGACTGCGTCTTCCATCTGGGTCTGACAGTGAAGGCTGGAATGTCCCCAGCCCGAACAGCCTGCCTCTCTCTGCTGTCATGTGGACAACAACCCCCACACTAGGTAGCCTGAGGAGAGCTGTCATGTGGGCCAGCGAGGTCTAGTTAGTCCTCCTTATGTACGGTTGTTTTAAAAGGCACCCACACACTCAGACCAAAACAAGTACTGTACATGCCTGCACTGTGTACACACTGTAAGCACATTTGCCACAAGAGGAGGCCGGGTAGGTGTCTGTTTTATGTTCTGTGTCCAGTGATTACTGTTGAAAACCTCTTCCTGCTTCTAAGTAGTTGATCATATCAGATAAGCATGAATGGAATTATTTCAGCACTCCGGCTCTTATCCTCTGCTGCTGTGTCTGATTGCAGTCTATTACTGAACCAAATTTAGCTTATGCAGCTTCAGTCAAATGTAGAACGATCAAGCTCTGAAATTGTTTGGATTGTGTGCAGATAAAACCAGAATGCAATGATTTGAAAATCTCGAAAACTAGAAATAGAACGTAGAAAACAGGCCAAGTGTTTAAACTGAGAAACTGTACTGTTTTAAGACAAACTTAGCTCATTTTGAATTTGATGGCAACGCTTCCAAAAATCAGCCATGTTTACCACTGTTTAACATCCGGTCTGGCAACTGAGGGGACCAGCTGCTGGACTTCTGGGAGAGGAATGCTGTATGATACAGGATTCTCAATACTCCTGGGTCATCTTTGTCATATTTTTGTTTCATGATACGTCAGATGTGTTTGCAGTTGGTGAATGGTCTGGAGTGCTGGCTGGCCAGTTCAGCGCTGGGATTCATGCTGCTGTAACAGATGCAGTAGGCATTTTTAAAGGCCTTCGCTGAAATTGATGTCATCTGGATTGGAGCGTACGTTCTAAAAGCTGTAAATACCTTTCAGCACTGATGGTGCCTTAAATGTGCAAGCTGGCAGTTCCATAGACACTAATGCAACCTTATACAATCAAACCTGAGGGCTCGCTTTAGTCCAGAGGATCTTGCATGTGTTTGTCTTTAACCTCCATTTGTGGAGACAAAGATTTCTGGAAGTGTTCCTGAACCCATATAGTGATTTCCATGTCTGTTTTTAATGCAGTGGTAACTGAGAGTCCAAAGATCACAGGCATCCAGTGATGATTCTTTTTAATATATCGTGTCGTGTAGATAATGAGATATTTGTAGTCTTTACAATTTCACATTGAGGAACATTATTCTAAAATTATTCCACAATTTGTCGACACCTCTTTTTCCCCCCAGATTGTGAAGCTCTGCTCATCTTTACTTCTGAGAAACTCTGGCTGTTTAAGATGCTCTTTTTATACTAAATCGTGCTGCTGACCTGTTGCTAATTAACCTAATTATGTGCAAAAAGTTCCTCCAGCTGTTTCTTCTTAGTACCACTTGGCTCTCCACCCTTGCGTTGTCCCCGTTCCTGCTGTTTTGAGACGTGTTGCTGCCATCAAATTTAAAAAGTTCTTAAAATAGTGCAGTTTCTCAGTTTAAACATTTGATATGTTTTCTTTGTTCTATTATGAATACAATATGGGTTTCTGAGATTCTTTTCCAGAGTGGTTGGTCCTATTTTAGTCGTTTTGGGCTGTTATTCATTTTGGTAATGTTAACACTACGCCACGTAAATGTAAGAATGGGAGAGCATTGAACAAAGCTAGCAAGAGCAGTCTGACCAGAGTTTGTTCAGTGTTGCAGACACGTAAGCACATCTGTATTTCTGCGTGTAAGCTGGGATTGCACGTTCAGTCATGATTTTGGAAGCAGTAATTGATAAAACAGTCTCACCATAATGTCTATTTGGTCACTGTTTTTAGAACTTTCAGTTGTATTATATGATAAAAACACTTTGGGGCTCCAGACCAGTTTCAACCCTAGTTATAATAAAGAAATTCTTTCCTTTCATTTTCTTCGTGGAAAAGATAAAAGTCTGTTTAGACTAGACTAAACACGCCAGTCTGCATTACATCATAAACAATCAAGTTTGACTGAGGCCCCTCTGTGTTTGAATGAGTCATGTTGAATGACAGTCACAGGTCATGGTCACTTCTCTGCCTGAAAAATAAATGACGGCGTGAATACACCTCCAGTATACTTTACCCCACACTGACAGGCATCTGGGATCATTAACGTGGTATTCTTCTAGTGTGTCATTACGGTGCCGCTTGCTTTCGCTCTGACAGTGCGATGGCCTTGAGAGAAGTGGTAGCATGCTACTTTGTCTCCAGTGGTAAAGCTGGACCAAGCTAACGTTCTGATAATCTCATGTCTTCCAGCTGTTATCCCTCTGACCGACTCGGAGCACAAGCTGCTGGCACTCCATTTTGCCGTGGACCCCGGCAGAGATTGGGAGTGGGGGAGGGACGACAATGATAATGCCAAGCTAGCCAAGTAAGTCCTGTACAGTATATCACTCGGCGATCCTTATCGACAAGGCGCACGGCGTCACAAGGCGTGAGAGGGTAAAACCTGCAGGTCAGGAGAGTCCTGCCTGTTCACCTGCAAGGTGCTATGTGGAGGATTTAATTCAGATTATTTACTTCAGGATCAAGTCGCTTTAAAAGAATGAGAGCACTGGAAGAGCAAATTGTGAGGCTCCCGTAGGTAGAGCCTCACTGAAACAGCGAAAGCCTGAGCTGAAGAAAGAGTTTATGCAAGAAGTTTCTGTTTCACATTCCTGTCAGTCAGGGTGTCATTTTATCCTCCCAACAAGCTGTAGTGTGAACAAAGCAGAAAAGACTTTATATTGCCCTCAATACGTTGTGGGCGTTGTTTGCGCCGTGGTTCCACTTCTGCATTTGAACAATGAAACACGTTCGTGCAAGATGGCTCAAAGAGTTTGTCAGTATTTTCTACAAATGCTATAGCACACCCACATGTGCCACAAAATGTTGGTGAACATATGTCACAAATGTCACACACGTGTTGTAACCGCTGCTTGTTGTTAATTCATGTGTTTTTTTCCCCTCCCTCTCCAGTCTCATCTTGTCTCTGGAGGCCAAACTAAACCTGCTGCACAACTACATGAATGTAACATGGATCCGAATTCCATCTGAAACAAGGGTAACCTTTTCTTCTTCTTCACACAAGTGTGTCTTGTTTGTCATGGTTAATTTAGCGCTATGCAGGGACTCTTCTATTCCAGATGTTCTGGAAGCCCCAGAGTCCAATCAGTCGGCTTTATTTACTCTCAGAAAGCAATAATCTTACACATTTATTTGTTTACTGGCTATAAAAAAAAAAATAGAAAACAGGCAATTATACATGTTTGATTTCTTCGTCTTTTTTGTTTGGAATTCATTGGGAATACATGAAAAGGAAAGTTTACCTCAAAATTAAAAATGCATATTTGGTCTGTAGTGCTGTTTATCCTTCCACGATTTGCTTAATTTTTGGAAAATCATCTGTAGATAAGTCTTTCTTCGGTTTAATAGAATGGAGGCACAAGGCGAGTGCAGTCTAGGTGTCGTTCTGTTAGGCAAAAACTGGTCAACCCCACAATAATTCAGATGGACTCACTGAAAATATGTAGGTAAAGTTTTGCGGCAAGCTTTCCCCTTAAATCTTCATGGTGCTAATCCAGAGGTGAAATTTGAACAACTGTTCAGTCGTGTGTGTTTGCGTGTCTTTGTGCAGGCTCCCCTTGCTCAGCCAGAGTCTCCCACAGCCTCCGCAGGTGAGGATGTCCAGTCTCTGGCCGAGTCCATGGACTCTGACCGCGAGTCTGTCGGCAGCAACTCTAACGTCAACACTGGCAAGCCAAGCAAGGAGAAGGATAAAGACAAGCAGCGAAAAGACAAAGACAAGAGCCGGGCCGACTCTGTAGCCAACAAACTAGGTAGCTTCAGCAAAACCCTTGGAATCAAGCTGAAGAAGAACATGGGAGGTCTGGGTGGCCTTGTTCATGGCAAAATGAACAAATCTAACTCTGGCTCAGGTCGCAGTGGGGAGAACGGAGGGGAAAAGGCAAAGAAAAAAGAGTCTAAGTCAACCAAGGGAAGCAAGGAGGACTCGGGCCAGTCTGCAAGCTCCACTTCTTCTGAGAAGGCCACTAGTCCTTCCCCTACGGACAGAGACAGACCCTCCAGCTCCTCGCCCACTGAGAGACAGGACAGTGCAGGTAAAGGCTCAGGGGACAAGACCCTGGAAAACTGGAAATACAGCACCGATGTCAAGCTCAGCCTCAACATCCTACGGGCTGCCATGCAGGGGGAGCGTAAGTTCATTTTTGCAGGACTCCTGCTCACCAGCCATCGACACCAGTTCCACGAAGAGATGATCAGCTACTACTTGACAAACGCCCAGGAGCGCTTCAGCCAGGAGCAGGACCAGAAAAGGAAGGAGGCCGAAAAGAAGCCCGCTGTCACCAATGAGGTAGCTGTCAAGAAGCCTGAGCATGAGAGTGTCTTCCAGAGGGAGAGATCAGACAGCTCACCTCCGGAGAGCTGCTCTCCCATCCTGCCTCACCACACACACCCCTATAACAACTCCCAGCCCCCGCTGGGTCTCAAGATGCAGGGCAGGAACAGTCCCACTCCCGCGGCGCCTCTTGCCTCTGTCCCGGCCCCTCCTCTCACCCCACCTCCAGCCTTGCACCATGTCTCGCACCCGGCCCCAACCCCTGCGCCTTACTCCTCCCCCAGTATTGGTGCTAAGAGACCTGGGCCTGTTCCTGTGTCTGCCCACTACAGCCATACACCGCCCATCCAGAGGCACAGCGTGATCCACTTACAAGATGTCAACATGCAATCCTCCATCTTCCAAGATGACCCCTACAAGCCTGTGGTGGGCACTCTAAAGACATGCGCCACCTACCCCCAGCAGAACCGCACACTTTCATCCCAGAGTTACAGCCCTGCTCGCCTGTCAGGGGTCCGCACTGTTAACACCATAGATTCGCTGTCCTACAATATGCCTGGCGAACACAAGTCCCACACCTACACCAATGGATTCGATGCGGGAGACATTCAGGACTGCCTTGAGTTTGCCGATGAGGACAACTCATCTCACACCTGGCTCAACCAAGATAAAACCAAAGGGCGGAGCTCTGGAAGCCCTTTGTACTGCTTTCAGCAGCGCCGCTGCAAGAGGGAGAACTGCTCCTTCTACGGTAGGCCAGAGACAGACAACTACTGCTCCTACTGCTACAGAGAGGAGGTGAAACGCAGGGAGAGGGAGAGCAAAATGCAGAGGCCTGTATAGCCATCACCGCTACTTCAGCTCGTCAACAAGTCTGCAGGAGACCTGAGGGAACAACACCATCTGCACTCTGCATTTAGAATAACATGATGGCAAACATTATCCTGTTTTGTTGAAGAATGCTTGTGTATTCCCGTCGCCCTTCCCTTGTTAGTAAAGGTTATTACTTTATGATGGGGGAAGCAGAACTTGAAACAGTGAGCAGCTTTGGCCAGATATCGTAGTTTTGTTTGACTTCTGTCTCATTCAATATAGTCTTTTACTTGTTTTAGAGTAAAAGTCATCTCTGTGATGTAACTTTCTGTATGTGGAAAGGAAATTTCTTTATTTTTCAAAGTGCAGAACATTTGCATCTCGTCAGGAAGGAACATTTTATCTCTTTTAATCAGTTTGAATGCAATACCTCTGCTCGGTTCTTCAAAATCTCTGTGGAAAAAAAAAATTTGTAGTTGTTTTGCAATCAATATAAATCTAATGAGGGAATAATATTAGAATTTCAAGCAATAAATTGGTGATTCTTTTGCTACACCCTCTCTCAATTTTGTCTATGCACCAATAATATAGTTACTGTAGGTTAACTGTGTCTTGTACATTGTAAAAGATCGTCAGTGTGCTTTTGTAAACCAATTTGAACTACAGGAATTGAAATGTGTAAGCATTCTAGATTGTAATGTCGGATTAGGATGAAATGTAAAACTCTCATATGTGAAGTGTACCTTTGTTCTAGCCAAGTTGCAAAGGTTTGCCGTTTCGGAATTGGACTCAAACTATTGTGTAAGACATTGTTTCACATTTTTGCCCGTAGTCAACCTCCTAAAAGTCCACAAGCACTGCCAAACTGGCTTCTTAAAAGAAAAGAAAAAAAGTACAGTTCAGATTTTCAAAATGTTTCTTTTTTTGTGCCAAACACTGAACAATGTGCATAGGATGATTTGCTTCTCAAATATGCAGTGCTTATGGTGTGTTTCTCTGAGTTGCTGTTGACTGCGCTACTTGGTAAATGTGTTAGATGAGAAGAACTGCGGGTAGTGAGAGCAGGTCGATGTGTGTTTGTCTGAAGTGTTTTTACATGTCCGTTGCCCCCGACACACACACACACACAACACAACACAATGTGCAATCATGCTACTAGCACTATGTGGTGACATGCAGTATAGATGTGTCACCGGTCCAGTGTGAGATTGTTCTTCTTCCATATCTAGAGGCCGTTAAAAAGAAGCACCTGCTGCTATGAGCACCACAAGCCTTTGTGATCATCAGTGCTTTAACCAATCAGAGGGGCTTTTCCAAAAAAAAAACACAACAACAAAAAAAGAAACCCCAGGCCTCCAAGTGCTTTCTGCTCATTTGACATGACTACTGTAAAGACGCAGTGTTTGTGTTGCTGTTTGTTCTGGTGATGCTTGGATAATGTACCATGCTGTCCTTAACTTAGTGTGTCCTGGCCAAGGATGTCCACTGCTCTCTCAGTTTGCTTCTGTCTCTCTCCTGTACACACTGCAGTGTTGCTCCTCTTTGTTTCTATGTGACGACTAGTTCATGGACTCTCCACTGTAAGATATGATTTTGTATTTCTTTAAGAGTTTTACACTACTTTAAATTATTGATTTGCACATTAGGTACGAATGTAAATATGAGAAAAAGAATAGTTTATTGTTACAAATGTGGTGTGTCTGTGTTATTTTTGTTAGCATCCAAAAAGTGATCGGGAGAAATCTGGACGGATAAATTACATTTTGAGACTTAAGAATATTTTTATTCACTGCTGCGTTCAAGTTTGGAGTCATGTATGAGAATCTGCTCTACATGCAGTTTCTGCTTGCTTTTTTTTTTTAACCTTTTGGTCCGCTTTCTAGAGGCATAAAAGCAGGGGATGTTTGGTTTGGTTCCCTTTTATCATTTAAACTGTTCCAGATTTATCCTGCCATAATCACTGCTTAGAATTACCAAACGTCCCTAAACTGGTAGATGAGCATATTAGTGCTACAATCCTAAGAAAACCTATGATTCACTTTTAGCAGCAATAATTTCTCTGTGATTTTATCAGTCTGTCACATCACTGTGGAAGAATTCTTTTCCAAATCTTCATTTCAAGGTTGCTTCGAGGTTTGCATTTGTCAGGTTGAGTTTTTTCTTCAGCCATCCTGTTGCAGATTTACTGCTGTGCTTTGGGATCTTGCAAGTATTATGCTGGGGCATGCAACATCCTGTTGCACAATCCAGTTCTAGCCACACTTTGGCTGTCAGACAGAAGGCCTTACATTAAACTCTTGAATACTTTGGTACATAGAGGAGTTTGTGGTCAACTTAGTGACTGCCCGAGTCCTGTGACTGCAAAAACGAGTTCAAACCATCACCCATCCTCCACCGTGCTTGACAGATGATGTGAGGTTTTCGTGCCAATACGCTGTCTTTGCCAAACATCTCTGCTTTGGTCTCCTCTCTAAAGCGTAACTTTCCAGAAGGTATTTTTAAAGCTCTTTAGCAACTACTCAATACAAGTCATACAAGTCATACGTCTTTTTCTGATTATACTGTTTAACGTGCTAATGAAGGCCTGTAGAGTCAGAGGTGTTTTTTGTTGTTTCTCTGAGCATTGCGCTCTCTGAATTTCTCGGGACATCCACTCCCAGGACGCCATGCAACTGTCTTGAATGTTTTCTACTTGTGAATACTCTTTCTCAGTGAAAAATGATGGACTTCAGCTAGTTTGCTCTTATAACCTTTTCCAGACCGATGGGCAGAAACGAATGCTTCTTTGAGATCGTTGTTCTTTCTTCCTCTCCATTGCGTTAACTCGCACCTAAATGCTCCCGACCAACAAACTGCCAAACATTTAGCGCTTATAGAGGTGCTCACACTTACTGATGTTTAGTTAATCAAATACATTTGTTTAGCAGCACATGACTTCTACTTTTACCCTCTGAATTCCTATGGAAGCAGCAAGGATGCACTTAGTCTTTCAAAAGCCTTTTTTCACATAAGAATTGCACTTGACCGACTGAAGATACGATATATCAGTTTTCCAAATAAAGGTGAGTTAAACAGTTTCTCAATTACAGATTAACTGATGAGAGAGGGAGATATAGGACACAAAGTATCCTAAACTGAACAGTTCAGTTCACTTTTGTCAGAGCTGACCAGTGATATTATATGTGGGTTTTATGTCTCAATATTAGATATAATTTAGATAATACTTTAAAGTAACTGCGCAGAATTTGTATCTGAAGGTTTCACCTTGGCAAGTGGGGAGACTTGATTTCTACAAGAACAAGAGTAAAATATTATTATTAAATATATTGTAGCTCAAGATGAGAACCAAAGGAATTTCATCAGGTTTATCTTTAATAAGCTACTCATAGTTTATAAATGTAGGACACTGACCTATTAAATAAGTTGCTAGTTGCCTTATCGGCACTAAAATTCAAATTTGTCAACATCCACTTCACCAATAAAGTCTTTACCTGACATGAGAATGTGCCCTTTAACTTTATGAACTTTATGATGACAAATAAACACTGGCAAAAACATTTTAAAAGAATTCTCATAACATTTGCCCTGAAATATCCTTACCGTTGGTTGATAATGTGGGTCAGACTCATCGGTCTTTTCTGACATTTTCCACAATACAACTCGGCAGTCTCGCCTATTTTTAAACAAAGGCATCTTTTTTTTTTCCATAAACAGGTCGTGAATCATGAGTCAGCGTTTTTTGAATGAGTCAATCTATACACAACGAGGGGAAAATTCCCACCGAAATCAGGGTTATGGAGTTGGGATTCTTGAGTGAACTCTAAAATAGGTCAGCATTTGAGGCTCGGAGCTGTAATCCCCCCCAGAGACACGCCTGCACTGGCAAGAGGATTGACACCCAGCAACTGAAGAGGATGGCACAAAACAGCGAAAAAAAAATCTCCAAGCGCATTCTTGAGAAGTGCCCCCCGCCTTCAGTGATTAAATCCAATGAGGGCTTTCTGCACGTGAGCCATAAGTCATATATCAAGATTAGCAACATCAAACACCACACACACAAAATGACTCAAAGGATATTCAAAGAGATTTACTTGTCATCACAGCAATGTAGGGATGAAGTTAATTACAGCTCAATTTAATCTTTACATGCACGGAGCAGGAGGTGCTTGTGAGAATAGTGAAGTAAGAAAGATTTCATTCCAGTGCATTAAGAAGCTGTTACCAATTAACAAGAGCTCATTTCACACAGAGAGCCAGTGTTTGAGTTCAGTTTCTTCCACTGCTGTCCAACGCTTGTGTCAGAAAAACCTCAAAGCAACACGTATGACCTTAGAGCTTTACTCTTAGTCTTTGAAATTAAACCATAATGCAACCGCAAGACATCAGAGAAACAAATGCCTGTCAGAGTGACTTAAAGTGCAAACAAATCAGTGCCTGCAGTTTCTCACAGACTTATGAAATACACTAAAAATGTTAAATATAAAACCCTTGTTTTCCTATAATGAGGCAAAACCGGGCTTTTAAAATGTGCACAGTCTGTACAGTAGCAGCAGGCTGGAGTTGGTGGTGAGGGTGGGCAGCAGTCCTCTAATGTGTGGGATGAACTGCATACTTCTGAGTGTATAGTCTCGTGACTGAGTCGATGATGAAGTGGGATGGATTTACCTCTCCAGCTTTTGCTCTGTGGTTTTGGACTGTGGCTGCTAATAATGGGAAATGAATATGAATATGAAAGGACTTTTTCAGGTCTTTAAGATGAATTACATCTCCACGTGATGCCCAGTGTTAGTCACACAATGACACACAGGGGCCTCTGTCATCACAGCAGTTATACCCCAAGCTCTTGAATTATGAGCAAGTACTGAATAAGACAGAGGGCATTGTCTTCTTTCTTGGATAAAATCTTCTCAGAATGTCCTTGGAGAGACCCCCCTGTTGGTTTTCAAAAGTGACAAAGAGCTCTATCAGGCATACAGCAAGATTTTGGCAGGCCTGCTTTTTCTCTCGAAACTGCACAGCCTCCATGTTGTCAAATTCGCTCAGCTCATTTCTAACTGCGATTCATGCTAAAAAACACCCCGACGCATCGGTTTCTTTCCTCAGTATAATTAGAGCCCATTACAGACCTTAAAGGAACACAATAGTCCATAAATATTGATTTTTGTTGGGTAAGCAGTTGTCTCATTATGATGGTGAAATGAAAATGTGGGACAAATATGCATATCCATGGGCGTGCAATTTGAGTGTTTAAATCCTCTCTGCACACTTCTCTTCAAGTTTGGAAGCACCTCGCAGTATTTTCAGGTCTGTTTCAAAGAGGGGCTGCTGCCTTTGATGTCTCTGCTGCAGTGAGTTGTATGCCCCACACAGCACCACCCCCTCCCCAAAGCTAAGCCTTGTTCTCAGCCAGTGCCAGCCTCCAATATCTGAGCTCATCCCACCCGCTCTCCGCAAGAACTAGCGCCAGCCCTGCCATGCACTGCACTTGAGAGTGGGTGGCATCACATGGCCCTTCAGGCTGCCTTCTGGGGTTTGGCATGTAGGAAGACACACACACACATGGCTACTATGTGATTAGGCCCGCTGCTGCTGCTGCTGCTGACTGCATCTCTTCCTCTCTTTTTTTTCTGTGGAGTAATTTTATAGATTCTCAAAGTCAGTGATGCCCACACACCTCAGTGGAGCATAGACCCTTTTCCAGCCTGCAGTGCCTCCCACGCCGTAGACTTTGAGTGTTTCTAAGCGCCAATCAGCGCTGGGTAGCACCACCAAAACCGCCCCCTCATCCTTGTGTTCCTTCTCTCTCACACACTGTCCTGCACTTTCACTGAGCAACCGCGGTGAAAATAACTCGCGGATGGCACAAAAGCAAAGTTTGCTCAGCAAGCAGGATTTCATCTGGAAACCTGATGCTCTAGAGCAGATAATCCAAAGAAAAGGTGCGACTAAAATGATAAATCAGTCAAAGCGAAACCAACTCCTCCACCCCCACATCCTGTCTGCAGGGTAACAGCAGCAGATATGTGCTCCTGCTACTCATTTAGCTGTCTATACTTTGCCCTGCATCTGTAGCAAAATAACACACTAAGAAGTAGACAACGTTTCATCTTGAGAGCAAACACGTGATTGAGCGACACGGAATACGTGCCTTACCCAAGCCGTCACCTGAGATGTTCTTGTAACACAGAGATATGTGTGAATTAACTCAGTTACTAGTTGCCATTGCGTCTTCAACTCTTGCATTAGCAGGACTTTTGCAACAATGTGGAAAGATGCAGGATTTGTGTAGGAGCTCAGTTTTCCTTGACAGTAGTTCCCTGCCTTTATTCAATGCATAAAACAATCCAAAGAAGAAAAAAAGGGAGAGAGTTTAATATAAACACATGATGTTGAACTATGCAGAAGGCCTTCATGTTGCCAGACAAACAGGCTTTAAAAAAAAAAGCAACATGCCGGCTGTGATGCCCCATCACTGCGCGGTGGTGCCAGGGGTGGCAGCTTGTCTGCTTGCATAGCGTGGTGTGCTGGTAGCTCCAACCTGCTCGGAGACGGGAGGAGTACAGCATGAGCAGGGAGAACACCATGCTCCTCATCAAGAATTTTAATGCCTGCGTTCTTCCTCTTCCTTCTTGTCTCACTCAGCACGATTCAGTATGAGCAGGAAAGGCCACGCCTGTGATCTCTGCTGATGTTGTTTGGCAAACTTAGCTTAAGAGTGGGATAAAGAGATATTGGCAGGGTTTTTGCAGAACAGTAAAATGCAGAAGGTTGGAGGCAGTCTGCTTTCTCTGTGTCATGTGGTGTTTAAAATACACCAGGAAGATTGTCCATTCTTGTAAGTGCACTGTGTGAATGTGTGTGTACAGGAAACTTCACACGGTTCACAATCTATTTGGTCTGAAACACAATAAGGAAGGAAGGAGTCCCCAGCTTTCGATGCCCCACCCACTGTTGATACCCCAGCAGTTACAGTAAATATTTGCATGGGTGAAATGAGGGAACAAGGTGTACTTCCTGTTATAAGAATAATACTCAAGCGCATGACAGGCTGGTGAGAAAAAAAAAAGCTTTGTACAGTTCTGTGCCGTTAGCAGTACTTTGCAATTTTAAATAAGGGATTTTGCCAATATGAAAATGAGGAATGTGTTTCTGGAAAAGAAAAAGACATTCTCCCTTCAGTAAATAAAAGCTTCAGCTTATAAATTCAACTTATAAGCAGTGAAGCGCTCACTTCAGCTTGTGGCTAATCTTGGATAATAGTTGCTTATCTAGTTCTCTGATATATCTATACCTAGACTAGGAATGACAAGCATATAATTTAATGCATTATTAGCTGGAGGGGTGCATTATATTACCTTTACACAATGCTAGACTTCCTAGTATAGCATTGTGCAGGCCTGCAGGTCTAGTCCTGTCAGCCTGCAGGTGTGAAAAACAAAGAAAATACAGAGGTGCCAAAAACTGCACTTTCTGAAATGGCCACTTGAGTCTGGCACCAAAACCAAGTCAATCACCAAGTAAGGAGACCTGAGCTCATTTGAAGCCACTAAACCAAACCTTTTGATTGTGTCTGTGGTGTTAATGTAATTACCTGACTGATAAAAAAAAGTTAATTGCCCTAACAATGTTCCATCCATTTCTTCCCCCTATCCAATTCAGGGTTCTGAGGAGATTTAAAGCCTTTCCCTGCTGTCTAATGTTTGTTTTATGGGACTGCATTTGGGTAGGTATTTGCCTACACAGAGTCTACGCAAAGTGGTATGCAACCAACACAAATGCACTTGTGTGGAGTCCTCCAAGGTACCAACAGCCTGTTGAACAAGCTGGATGACACTATGCGTAGGTTGAACGCTGGTTGGTTGAATGAAATGGAAAACGCACGAAGAAAAGCTCAAAGACATTTTAAAAAATGTGGCATGAAAAACAAATTTAAGCTCTTTTCATATTATCACTTTGCTCTTTTCTGTAGCTAACCACAACTAACAACAGCCCAAGCAGTAGTGGCCCACAAGCTAACTGTTTGTGACGCTGCATCCTAGAGTGCTGTGCGATACTGCAAATTTTGGTATCAATCCAATACCTAATAAATAACAGTCCAGCATTTTTTATATTTTTAAATTTTATATTAAGATTTTTTTCATCCCCCCCCCCCCCCAAAAAAAGATGGACTACATACTGAACCAAGAAAAACAAAGAATTGAACCGATCACGCTAGTAGCTACTAGCTACTTCGTTTTACCAGCAACATGTTACTACTTAGCATTCCACCCTCGTGTCTAAATATGGTTATACTTCTTTCTCCAAAACATCCAAGACACTAGTTGCTAAAAAGCTACCACCATAGGGTAGCTGTGCCCATCTTTTATATACGATCAGTGTTTCCTGCCTTTATGCTAAGCTAACTGTTTGCAGGGAGTAGCTTCATAGAGACCTGACAGTGCTGTCATCTTTTGGGGCACTAACAGTAGACTATTTCATGAAATTTTAAGCCATTCCTTTAATTAATATCTCTACTAGTAAAAATGTTACACAATCGCTTGTTTTAATATCCTACTATTATGGTCACCATGACTGCAGTTCAATAAAAAGTCACACAGTGAAAGTATGCCGAAACAAATTATGGCTGCTTATTTTATGAATTTATTTCCAAATGTAAACTTCACTATTTCATGCATACAAGTTATGACAACATACATTATTCAACAATCTGTTAATTTTCATATTTGCATAGGACATGGTCACAATATATTGTCTAACATGTAAAAAATAATGCCATAAAAAGGTACAGCAGAGCAGCTAAGACCAGCACATTAGATGTGTGTAGAATCCCAGTAAATGTACAACTGTAATACTCGAATGTAGTGATTTTGGTTTGCTGTGAGAGAAAAAAAAGTGACACCTGAAGGTTAGAATGAGGTCATTGAAGAATGTACTGGCCATAGCTGAGTCGAGAGTTATTTACAATATAGATTATACTGGTGCTTAGAGGGGAAGCAGCACCATGGATTCACTACAACAGGCAACTGATGGTGAGGGGCAGAGAGGGACACACAGAGGTATCAAGAGAGCAACGTTACACTGAGGAGGTACACTGAGGACAAACAGGTACAGGAAACAGAACCAAAAGGCTGGTGAGAGGCTCCCTCTTTGTATTCAAGGTGAGGTCACTGACAGCACTGTGAGCTGTATAACCTAGAACAGATTAATCTTTTAAGGGCAGAAATATCAGCTTAGCTTAGACCACCAACAAATATGGTCTGCAATTTTTCATAACATACCACTCTTTTTTTTGTCACTCACAAATTCTGAATTATCTTTTACTTTTATGAATAAATTGGATTTGATTCATCAAGTTATTTTTACGCTGTAAAAAAACAAACAAAAACAAAATAAAGTCGCTTACTTGAGCGAAAGGAGGTCCATATCGAGCACAACATCCACTGATCGACAATTACAGCACGTAAAACTGAACCCAGAAGTACAAATGGTGTTGGATTCACAATTACTGCAACATTCATCTTTTCCTTCAAAGCCTTTGGTAACAACAATCAAGAACCACTTTATACTTTTATGGCTGCTTCTTGAAAAGAAAAGAAAAAAAAAAAAGCCTAAGACAGACTTTATTCATCCTTAACTTTTAAACATTTCCAAGCACAAAGAGCCCAAAAAGAAGAAAGAAGGGGTTAGATTTGGGACAACAGGAAACGTACCTTGTGCACAACTCACAATGTGTAAAACCTCACAGTTGAGACAGACTTCTAGTCATAACCGAAGAAAAAAAATGCATTGGGTTGATGCAAGCAGCACATTTATAGTAAATGCAATGCGTCAATCCTTTGGAATGGTTGGGCGTCTGTCTTCATTAAGACTGATTTTGTCAAAGAAAATACCTGCATTAAGCCATTATACACTGCTTGAGTACTGAACAGCAAGAAAAGGGGGAAAAAAATGTAAATAAGAACCAAACAAAAACAAAGCTAAACACTCAAAATGTTTACATAAAGCGGAAAAGAAATATTTAACTTAGAACACCTACATATCAAATACGCAGCGTTGCTTTATTAAATCCTGTACATTACATAACGACGTGTCACACTTTATAAAACTGTACATGTTTGTTTAATGTCTGATAGTAGCTATTTTGTTTTTTTGTTTGTTTTTCTTTTTTACCCTTAACATTTGTATCCTCTTTATGAAGTTATCGTTATAGTTTTGGCACACAATTGCATCGCGTCATGCTCGAGATCAGTGACGAAGAGTTCTGTGAGATATACTGATGTCTTTAACATGAACTCCTTAAATAAAATTGTTAGTTGTTCACACACTAGGCAACACTTAATTCATTTTTTTTTATATATGTTACAATCAAGAGGAAAATGTTAACTGGTAAACAGTTAGTATCTTGTTGCGGCTGCAAGTCCTTCTGCTCTCACGGGTGTTGAAATCTCGATTCTTACTGGGATAACAATCATAAAGCTGGATTAAGAAATGCTGAAATAAGGTAGTAATTTACAGATGACATCACCCAC
This sequence comes from Neolamprologus multifasciatus, assembly GCF_963576455.1. Taxonomy (NCBI): domain Eukaryota; kingdom Metazoa; phylum Chordata; class Actinopteri; order Cichliformes; family Cichlidae; genus Neolamprologus; species Neolamprologus multifasciatus. Next base: position 54,563,832 of record NC_140445.1, on the reverse strand, counting down.
ATTACATGAGCAAAAGTTGAAAATGAGCTTGAGAAAGGATGTTTTAAGATTTTTGTAACAGAAAAATCAGCTTTTAAATGCCTTGAAATATTACCTTTTTTTTGCATCTACAAGGATGTATGTGCAGGACTTGGCATTATCGAATGATTATAGAAAATGTAGCCCAGTGTTTTGGTTATTTATTTTTTTGTTTCTTTCTTTCATTTATTTTTTTACAAAAAAAGTCTCTCCGTCTTTACTTTTTCATTCAAGTAGGAACAAATGAAACCAACAAATATTTGTGCTACTCGTCAAGAAAATGCAAGCTACATGATGGATGTTTTGAAAAGATATTAAAGTACAACAAAAGTATTTCAAGAGGTATGAGTTTTGATAAATATACAACCTTAAATATTTCATGAGACAAAAAAAAAAGCAAAACAAAATTAAGACTACATTGCTAACTCACAATGCGGTGGTCTCTATTCTTATGGAAAGCTCTGAAAATAATAAAGAAAAATAGCCACTCGAAATCTGAAACCAACTTACACAGAGGTCAGTAAGTTTCTTTACTTATAATCACCCCAAACAAACCTAAAACTTTCATTTTCTTTCTTCCTTCTCCTTTTTTTGGACGACAGGCTAAATGCAATAACCTGCATCCTGACATCAACAAAGTATTAGTTGTTCCTGATTAAAGGGATGAACCCCATGAATGGAGCTAAAATTGAGATTTCCGCATCAACGGTGCTTTGAACTGCTCTGCGAAAACCGCCAAATTCAAAAGCTGAAATGACCTGAAGACAATGCAAAATCTCGGAAAAACGAAAAGGAAAAAAAAAAACGAAAAGCACGGACTATACATCTTTCTACAGAGAGGTTAATAATTATTTGACAACAAACACAAGTACAGTAAAAAATGGACATGTACAAAACTGTGTTCAATGGCCTTTTCTTTTGAATTATTCAAGTACATTTGGTACAGTGAGAAGAAAAAGTTTTGAGAAACTGCCTGTGGACGCCTTTATGTCACCGGTGCTGTCTGGATGGATTGATATACTGGGATGATTACACTGTCACAGTCGCTTTAATTCAGGTGGTAGGAGCTCTGTTTGCCTTACACAGTCCACTGACACTAAGGGGTCAAAGGTGTTTAAAGGGACATTTCACTCCAGAGTGCTCGATAGCGGGACTGTAGGTTTATGACAACATAATAGGCAGGAGCCGAGCCTGTGCTGAGACATTCCTGTGTTTCCAGTGTGGTCGGACACTGACCAGCAGTGAACACTAAGCACCCAGGACCACCAGAGGAGGCTGGCAGACTTTATCTGTGCGGTAACTGATGTTACAACAAAATCCACAAACTGTGTCATATCTGCTTGGCAGATGTCAACCCTGAGGAAAATGTGCAGATTATGGATTAAGAGCTGATTACTGAAACCTACTTGAGGGTGAGCAACTGAGAATATATTTGCTTTTTGCAAGAGAAATTTACTCTGCAAACCAGGTCAAACCTAAAACTTAAAAGAAAATGGACACAAAAAAGCCGTTCAACAGCAATATCAAGAATTAGTTTGTGAAAATCAGCATTTTTTTTTCCTTCTTTTCTGTGTAAAACCCTCTTGCTTCTTCTGTCACTCAGAGCTGCTGATCAGTGGCATTCAAAGTGTCATCTTGCAGTCTGGAAACCCATTGAAACATCTGGCAGAGAAATTATGCTGCACGTGGCGTCGCGAGAGAAAACTACTGCATTCGATCGAAATAATGGCTGTTTTCTTTCTCGAGAATGTGACAGAGCTGATTCATCACAACTTTAAAGAGCGATGGCTGCTGTGAGGAACGAGGGGGACAAGGTCTGCCATTCATGGACTTCCACCTGCCAGACTGCCTCAAAGGGGAAAAAAAAAGAAAAAAGAAAGAAAGATCCACGCTTTCAAGGCAAAGTTAACATGCATATAGTGTCAAGCACGGGACTGCGGGGCAAGACGATGAAGCTAGCGCATGCGATTCGTGATGACAGTGGCCTGGAAGGGTCTGACGGGACAGAGCTAAAAGGCTGACCATATTTCCAACTGTAGTGCTGAAGCATTAAAGGAAAATGTAGGCATAACACAGACTGGCGGCGCAGCAGCAGCAGTTTTGATAGCCGTGCCTGTTTCCGTGGAAGGTTTACTGTGCCTTTCGCCTGACCTATTGAGGCATGTCTGTCTAGAAACACAAGTCAGCTTTCTCACGGGACATCTGAGCTTCACAGGCAGGACGACGTGAGGCTGGTGAGCACTGGACTTTTGCTGATATGTTCGTTTTGGTTCAGATGTTTTGACAACAAGTTTTTAAAAAGCCCCCCTCGTTGTGAGAAAGAAGTTTGAAAGCAGCTGTTTGAGACCTCCGATTTATGAATTTTGGAGCTGTTACGTCCTCCTTGGAATTGTGAAATCTGACTCCTCAGCAGCAGGGGTTTCTGTCTGTGCTCGGGATGGAGCTGGATACATCCCACCCACACTGCTTAAACTGTTGTTCATAGACTTTTTAGTCTTATCCTATAGTTTGGATCAGCCCACTAATTACAGCCATTTTTCTGCTGGCTGTTTCTACAGTTGGTGGGAGGAGGGGAGTTGGGGAAGGAGAAGGAAATGGGGGTTGTCTGCGACTGGGTGTCTCCTCTTTTGTGCTGTTCAGCTCATGATAAACCTCTCCTTTTTTTTAATTTTTTTTTTTTTTTTAATCAGGGCCTGCCATCTCTTGCCTGTTTACAGCAGATAGCTGCTTTCTTCCTTCTGTACTCAATGTTGCAATGTCACAGCAGAGCCCAGCTCAGGCCTTCCTAACACGGTGGCCTACATTTGACCCACAAGTCGGGCAACCTTACGCAATTTAGCAGGCTCGGAGCTTTTACCGGTTTTTGACAGGACAGGTAGAGCCAGATGAGTAAGGATTCCCTGGGGAATGGCATGCGAGCACCCCTCCTGCAGGCTGTGAATTGCTTCTTTTGGGTGCAGCTGTTTCCTCCAGGAAAGCCACAAAAGGCAGAGCCAGGAGGAGGGAAGTGAGCCGGCATCTGGCTCTACCTGCAATACTGCCAACCAGCAGCTTGAGGCCTCAGTGAAAGGTGGCTTACAGGACTGAATAAAAAGCTTTCATTCATTCTTGTCTTTGGTACTTTTTCCGATGTGCTTGAGAGACGGCTAAACCTTGTTTCAACTTAAGTCCCTTTGTGTCCGTTTTGAGTGAAATGTAGGCCGATGAGGCGGCTTTTTCTTTTTTCTTTTTCTCTCTCTTCCTTTTCAAGCATGAACAGCTGCTTTGAAACTTGACTGTCTCTGTGGTTGGAACGTTTCTCTAACTTCATAAATACAAAGAAAACTCTTAACCCAATCCTTCTACAGTGCAGATTCACACAGTTTACACTGCACACAACCATTTCATGCAGTACACATTTAACCCAGTGTAATGTCAATAGATATTAACATTGCAAAAAAGAAACAGATTTGGGTTTTGTTTTCTGTGGCGGGGCCTTTCTGATTGTTCCATTATTACACAGCAATCACATTAAATATGAAACCCCTCCCCAAACAAATGTTTGTGTATGCGTTACACATGACAGCGGGGCTAGTTTTTTCAAATATGAGAGCCAAAAAAAGAAGAAAAAAAAAGAAAACAAAGAGTGCAAATTGTGTTGAGTGTAAGGCTGCTATATATGAACTGTATGTTTCTCTTCACCGTGTTCATTCTTTCAAGCTAACAAGGCCATCCCTGAGCAGGGCGTAAAATTCAACCCCTGTTGAATTTCAGAATAAAGTGATGAGTATATTGTGCAGTCAATGTGAGTACTGTTAAGTACTGTGGTCTTACAGAAATCACAACTGTCTTCAATCCTGAGGTGTGTGTGTGTGTGTGTACCCCTTCTCCTAACCCTTTCAAAAAGTTGAAAATAAATTGAATAAAATCAAAGCAAAAGTAAACAAACAGACAAAACAAAAATGTTTCGAAGATCTGTCAGGGTGTCTGTTTTTTTTTCTTCGTCTAGACCTTGTTTAGCTGACTGCGACCGTACATTTAACAAGTAGCCGTGATCAGAAGCCAAAAAAACACACAGACTGAATGCAGATATTGCCATCTGGGAAAGGCATTATCTTCTTTTAGGATCACGCAAGTAATTGCACTACAATAAGCAGTTATGTACATTATGGTACACCACAGCAAGCGCAGAAATAGCAAAGGGGAGGGTGGGGAAGGGGGTTAGCTGACAACTGTGCAACAAAAGTGTTATGATGAAAACACGGGCCTCACAGTCTCGAGGCAGAAAAGTGCGACCGGGTTTCAGTTTAAGGCGAGTTGGCTGGGCTGAGGGTGGGGCTGGAGGCATCTGAGCGGCTGTAGTCGCTGAGGGAGCTGGGACGTGTGGCGCTGCCGCCGTGGGGTCTTTTCAGCATTCCTGGCTGGAAATCCGAGTGTCGCCGGGCGTGCTTCATCAGGTGGTCGCTGCGCATGAAGCGCTTTTCGCAAAGGGGGCAACCGAACTTCTTCTCCCCCGTGTGGGTGCGGTAGTGGCGGGCCAGCTCATCAGAGCGGGCGAACTTCTTAATGCAGTCGGGCCAGGTGCATGGGAAAGGCCGTTCTCCTGCAAAAACAGAGGCAGAGCGTCAGACGAACCATATCCACATTTGTGCTTTTTTTAAAGACAATTTCAGTTGATCATTTTTCCAGTTTTCATGCAAGCACCAGCCACTAGGGCTTAGAAAATGAAACCAACGATACTTTAAAAACCACCAAATAATCACAAGACAGTCAAAAATACCCAACCTCAGAGATGAAATGATCATTTTTAATGCACCTTTTTGGATTTTATTAAGGCTTAAAGCTAGATCTGTAGCTGCTTTGACAGTAGTGTTGATACGGGCAGGAGTAGCACACAGCAGCCTGCTAGGTCTCATCTATGCTAATTTCAGACATGAACTGGACCGGTGTTCTGACAAACCATCCTGCTTTGGCAAAACGTCCTACCGTAAGTAGTTTATGCACATTTCTGCTGTCACATAGTAATTCCAGCACAAAGTTAAGTAGGTATGACGGTTTGCCACTTAACTTTGCCCATCAGAGTATGCTTGTAGCTCATATTCATAAAGCCAGGACGGTTTGCCACTTCATTTTACCCGTTAAAGTATGCTTGTAGGTAACATTCACAGAGGTAGCATGGTTTGGCACTTAATTTTGCCCGTCAGAGTATGCTTCTAGCTCATATTCACAAAGGTAGGATGGTTCGCCACTGAATTTTAGCTGTTAAAGTATGCTTCTAGCTGAGATTAACAAAGGTAGGACGATTTGCTACTAAATTTTAGCTGTTAAAGTATACTTGTAGGTCACATTCACAAAGGTAGGATGGTTTGGCAGGTAGGATGGATTCCCAGAACACCGGCTGACCTTGATTGCGGTTTTAGTGCCTTTTGCAGGAATAAGCTGACATATAATATGGCTTGCTTTTCTAAGAATTTTAGGTGAGTGAAATGACAGGATTTTTTTTACGTGCTGCATTTATATACTCTATATATGCAGTATGTTGATCAAGCTTGCTAAGAAATTATCGCTCCAGGAAAATCAAGATGGCGATGGTCATAAACCTAGTTTAAACCTGTTTTGGCCATAAATCGAGAAACCAGAAACCAGTGAGTGACTTCGAGGTGGTTGCATTCATCCTTTAGAACGAGTCCATGGTTTTATGCCCGTACGCATCACCCTGCCAGCAGCCTAGTTGCTGTTTTACATGATTGCATGTTTTCAAACCCATTTGTGGTTTCCAGCGTCTTTAAAATTCAACACAAACTTTGTAACTCGGGCCAAAGCATAACTTGATGGGATCACTGCGTTATGATAGAGTTGCTATTTCGAGCACATTTCAAGTCTCCGCATGCTGATTTTACCACTGCAGTGAAATAAACAGGAGCCAGCGGTTGCTGTAAAGGTCGACACAAAAGAATCGAAATGAAAATACTTTTAAAAACTAATGGGCGAACAGTGGGTCGGGCTTTTACAGGATATGTGATTTGTGGTAAATGAGCCGAAACGTGCCAAAGCTGCTCCAGCGCTTACGTTGTTAGCCTTTTAAATACAGTTTAATGTTAATGCAACAGGGCTTTTCACATGTATCAGAGGCTTTGGTGAGTCTCACTCAAATCAAATGAAACTAACTGATGATGAAGTGTGCATATTTCGGCACTCTGGTGACACAAATGGTGCTCGCCACATAATAAACAGCTCACCACAGTGCTAGTACTGACTCATCCTGGGACAACAGTCATAAGGTTATTCCATAATATATTAAAAGCCACAGAGATAACTTCAAACTGTTAAGAAACACGCAACAAACAAAAAAAAAGAAGTTTGAGCGATAAGACCTGGATGTAAATCACCTACAAATTGGAAGAGTACTGGAGGAGCAGCCAAGGTTTAATTATCTAAGCTCCAGATGCTAATCACGCTCACAATGGTTACCCAGCCCATTTTCTAGCATGCAACTATCTGTGACTCGGCACATGGGAAATTACAACCTTCCCCCTCCTCCAACAGCCAATAAAAGTGGGCTCTGACAGAAATATACTCAAGGCCATATGGTACAGTATACTGCAATATATCCTGCATTTTCCTACCATACTAATATGGAAACGGTATGCAGTGAACCTAAATGCAGCATCCTGCATCTACTGGTCAATACTATATTCCATTTAGCCCCATTTTACTGAGCTCCTGCCCAACAATAGTGAAATCCAGCAGTCTAATTTTACCAGCTTGGCTTCACAGAGCGAAAGGAAACCGCAGGATGTGTTCTTCTAATGGTTAGGCTCTTTCTAGTGAATAAGAATAATCAATCATAATGTGCACGCCCGTGGCAGGGATTTGCAGTATGAAAGGGAAAAGATGGAAGGAGATGCGTGGATGTTTATAGGTGGCACATCAGAACACGGCTGCCAAATGATTTCTTTGTTCTGTGGTTTCCCTCTGGGCCACAATGGAAAGAGTGCTGTTAAGCATCAAACACTCAAATGCTACCTGATGCCAGAGAGTCTCAACAACAAGAACTCGGTGCACAAGTCTCAGTCCCTTCCCCCCACCTCCCCACCTCCCCATACACTGCATGGTTACAAAACACGCCGACAGACAGCGCAAGTCTAGACAGTCCGGTCTGTGTTCCTGCCTCTGACGCCTCACCTCAGCTCCAGACAAACTCAGTCAGCCCTGCCCACTATAGTTCCTGCAGGCTCACACAAGACTCAGTATATTTAACCACTGTAACTGACATGTATACATTTGCATACGCGCACCAAAACACAGCCCTGTCCCCTTTTCATAGCAGCTATTTATAGTTTTTAGCAAAGCTAACAAAGACACACATCCGTTCATGCGTGATGCAGCGTTACAATGTATAAAGAACGACGTGACTGTGTTTGTTTGAGCTCCTGGAGAAAAAGTAAGCAGTGAGGCGCTCATCTGGTTGACGTGGCTCATAATGGAGTGATTTCATTCACTGCTTTATTACTAAAAGAAGAGACCAGCGCTGCCACCTGGCACTGCAAAAATTAGTTATTGGCCTAAAAGCACAGCTAAGTTTTGCAGGCTGCTTAAAGCTAAATAAGCAGTGTAACGGATCTGGCAACATTAATATTTAACCAGACACAAGAGAGCCAGACTGAGATATCCAGTCTATCTGCCCTGATACAGTAATGCGTAGTGGAAGCATCAGGTATCCAGCAGCAACTCTCTGAGATGGGTCAAATTATTTGCAGCTCCGTGACTTCTTGGAAAGGGCAGAAAGAAAGACACGGTGCCCATTTTCACCTCTCGCTGAGCAGCTTTGAGTTTTAAAGCCAACAATATGAATATTGATAAAAAAGAAAAAACCTGCCAGCCTTGAAATATCAACTCCCATAAAGGAAAAGCGTGCAACTTCCCAATCAAGTGTTGTTTCGTAACACCGGGATTGGGATTTCCATGAAGCTGGTAAACATATTCTGCTAACATTGAGATGGTTTAGGGAACAAAACGCTTTCATAATGAGTGGAAATAATGAAAGAGCCTATCAGCCTGTGTGGTATGAGGGTGTCGCTTTTCAGAATTTTTCAATAGACTGCAGCTATTACTCAGCATTTCTGTAGAAAGGAGAATGCGGTAAGCTACTCCGCTTACCCAGCTTTTCTTCCTATCTGCTTCCAGTGTTGTCACAGCACAGCACCATAGTGACTGTGACGCCAGGACCCACCCATTGGTTATCCCATCTCTGGCATCATGCCATGCCAAGGGTGTGGTTTGTCTTTCTCTGAATGTGTAGAGGGCGAGCAGAGCGGGGGGTGGGTGGGTAATGAGGGAAGCTTTTCCCTAACGAACACAGTGACCCAGTTACCCATAAAATGAGTTACATCATACATCATGCACGCAAACTGTACCTCTACTAAGCACAAGTGTCCCCCCTCCAAGCCAATGAGATTATGTCACAGGTATTCTTGTTGTATAACTGTTCTCTGCGAGTCCACTGGGTCAGTGAATAAACAGCTCATCTCTGCTCCTCTCCCTCCATCTTCCTCTCATTCATATCTGAGAAGTTGGGCTCCTTGGTTTCAAGAGAAATGTTTAAGAGAAATGGAATCTGACTTCCTGGTGTAAGGGATGCTGCCTGCAAAAGAAAAGATCAAATCTCTTCTTGACGCGCACTGCAGTGGAGAAACTGAGCTCAGTCGCCGACCGAGAGCAGATAACATTCCTGGTGTGTCCTCAGGCATGGTCCAAACTTCACACGGCAAACTTCATTTGAACTTGCTATAAGAGAACTAGATTAAATACCTGTGCAGGGTGAGAGGAGGAGGAAAAATACATCAGAGATCACCTTGAAGTTAGTTGTGCCTGCACAGCGAGAACCAGAGCAGGAAATATCTTTCTCGGGGAGCTTACAAGGAAAACAAGGTGCACCTTACACCTACACAGAGGCAAACAATTCACAAAGAGAAAGTATGGAGCCTTGCTGTAGATCACGGCTCATTACAGTTGGAGCCACCTCACTTCAAGGCTGGTTTTGGTGGCACAGCCAGCTTGGCAACATGAAATGGGACACCACTAACTCCAATGGTAGGGCGCAGCACAATCCTATAATTTGGATCCATGTTTACAGCAGACTATGACCTGAAAACAACCAGAAGCCATCTTTGCTGCCAGCAGACAGCCATTGATGGGGATTCTGGGTAGTACTAAAATGACTGCTGGGGCCCTCATCAACATAAACCACTGGAGCAGACAGGGTTAACCCAAGTGTGCCCAGCCTCTCCCTCCACACACACCATCATGTGCCAAGGTGGTATAAACACTAACATCTGTGCACAGAACAATAAATATACATTAAGCCTTCTGCAGTTCCTCCTTTCTTTTGTTCGCGAAGCGGTATATGGAGGCAACGCTTTAGCAAAAATAACAACAAAAGCTTACAAATTTCTGTGGTCTGCACACTTGAGATCAAACCAACTGTTTCTGTGAATGTTAGTCTATGAACAATTACAGCCGTACCCCGAGTGAGAGAACAGACAAATTACCAGAAAATCAAAACATGTTTTCTCAGACGACTCCATTCAGAGTTTGCTGCAGACGAGAATAAGTCACCAGGAGCAACAAAGGACCTCTGGGTGTGTCAGGTGCTTGTGACGAGAATCAGCTTAAGCTTTTCAGGAGAAGCTCAAAAACAAGAGTATTTAACGTATTATCATCTTTTGTCGTCATTGAGAGGGACCTTGCTCGCGGTTGAATAGCGTGCCTATCCTTGTGGGGCCTATAGCTGTCAGGCTGTGAACAATAGCAGCAGACTCTCTTCCAGCAGGAGAAGCACTCCTGTAATGCATTTCAATCAGACAGGCTGCAAGTACTAACCGTAACTCACTCCACTCGGTCCACACCGCGCCGGGCTACCGACGTTCACACGGAGACATGTAGCAGGGGTCGAGTGCAAGCATCTGATTCCTGCATACACTTTGCTATACATTACTTCATCCTCTTAACTGTTTAAGAGAAAAGCGGGGAGGGGTTGCCTGCATTCAGCAGCTCAACAGATTTGCCTCAATTAGCTGGAATGGGCACTCTCTTTCAGCCTTGAGTGCGTGCTAAAACAACCTGCCGCTTTGATATGTTGCAGGCAACCTACTTATCTTTAAAGAAAGAAAAAAACAACAACAACGGTTAAACTGACGACATGCAAACAGCTGCTGCCATTAAAGGGTGTTTATAGTTGGTCCACAGAAGCAGGTGGGAGCATAGACGCGGTACAGTGCCAGCTTATTCTGCTGATAGAGTCTCACACTATAGCTCATTTGAGGCAGACATCCTTAACCACCATCAAACAAAGGGCTACAACCCTGCTAGATCCTGAGAGGCCCCACCACACTGAAATAAGAGGACAGACAGATAATACCAACTGTCCCAGTATGATGCCTGATGCTCTTATGGTGAGCGGGACAGAAATATTTTCATGTCTTACAGCGACTGATGAGGCCATCCTTCTCAAAAGACTCCATGAAATACTCCTCGTTTTGCACCCAGGGACCACACCCCATGATGATATGGTCTGCCACAAGTCTGATTTATCATGCAGAGAAAGGGGACACACCTTATGTACTGTAGCGAGAAGCACAGCCAGAAACAAAACACTTCCTCTGACGTTAGCTCACAGCCATTCCTCTCTTATTCAAGCTGCGATTAATATAACGCAGCAGACGCAGTCAGGGTCTAACTCTCATACAGAACACTGCAAGTGCCAGGCTGACAGGAGCAGGTTCTGCCGCTGAGGTCGCAGCCCTTCAGACGTTAATCAGATTAGATGCAGATGCAGCTGAATAAATGACCTACATCAATGGAGGGCATTGACAGTGAATATCCTGGTAACTGACCCCACCCCCACCATGCCGCACTGTATATTCTGTCTTTGCACTACAGATCCCTCCCTCACATGCGAGATGCGGTGGAGGTGGGAAAAAAATGAAGAATGCACAGTGTTCCACAGGTCTGTATCCCTCTCTTCCTGCCGCTGGTAATCAACACCACACCACAAAACGTGGCTGGGCTCGGCCTCGCAACACAGCAGGCTTCAGCACCTATTTTGCTTTTCAGGCTGGAAAAGGGCGGGAGGGGCTGCTGGGGGAAACAGACAGAGCAGCTTTTATAGAGCTACTCTAGAGCTAACTAAAGAATACACAAGCCCTGTGGGCCACTGAAAGCAGCACAGCTCAGGGTACTGCCTGACAGTGACCTTTCAGTATTATGATTGTCCTCTATGCATGCCTGGGTGCTTAATCACAGTGAAATCAGGTTTATATGTCAACACCAAGGAAGTATCCTACTATCAGCTTTACATGGTCATATACAGGATAGCATATGGACAGCACGTGCGCCAGCGCATGCCTTAGAAATGTCTTCCATGGAGCAGAAACACTGCACCAGCAGAATAACAGAGAAGATGGTGGCTCCACTTTGGTTTTATTTACACCCTAGTAGACAGGATTCCTTATTTCTACTCGACACATACCGTCCTGCATGTGACCTTTATAAGGCAACAACATGTTGTGCAGGAGAGATGCCATTCTGAAATCTTACGACAGAAAAAACAAACACTTGAATGTTTGCATCTGTAAATTCCTGTCAAATTGACATTGCTAACATGCTAATCATTAGAGAACAAGGTGTACACTATTACAGCAGTACTATATTGTCATGGTTTCGAATACTGGCATTGAACATTTGCTATTTACTATGAAAAATAAAGCAGTAAAGCTGACCAAACACTGGAGAAACGATACTTTCAACATGTTTATGGTGCTAAATGAAAAGAGGACCCTTGAAACAAAGAGTAGCTAACATGTACAAATCTCCCAAATCGAATCTAATAGCAAACAGTTAAGTTGCGACAGTAAATTTAAAAACAAAGATTTAAACCTGCTGCTAACACGACAGGAAAAGCCACAGGTTTTTTTTAGGTTTTACCATGAGGGAATCATAACATCAAGGCAATCCATCCCATAGCTTCAATTTGAACCTGAAGTAGCTTGTTACACCACATTCCTCGTACAACATTTGGATGGGGACAAATGGAAACTTGTCTCAAGACTGAAGCATGAGCTTCTTATTACATGTCAGAATTAGAGCTCAAATGGGAGCAATGGTGGAAATCCTGCCATGTGGCAGGTAGACAGACAGACCTGCCCCAGTAGAGCTTTTACCGATTTCTGTGCCAAGGTTAAGGCCCAAGCAAGAGCAGGAAAACCCCATCTCCACCCTGCTACCTCATCAATGCCACCAGCCACACAGGAACATTGTGCACTCTGTGCAAAAGTGCAGCCAAATATAAAACCACTGGCAGTGAAGTTGTATATATAATCAGAGAGTCCTGTTGCTTTTTCCATGCGGAACTTGGGATAATTTTACATTTAAAAAGCGTAATTAACCACAGTTATTTGACTGAAAATAGACAGCATGCATGAATAACTGGGTCTACCAGGTGCTCCCGCTAATTTTTAGGGCACGCTTTGCAGCCATCTCGCAGTATTAGAGATACTCCAGCAGAACACAAAAGAGGTTCAGACAAAACATCAACCCAAGTGTAAAATATGGCATTAGACTCTTTGTCTTTGAGGAATATTGACGCTGTTCCTCCCTGTGATTCCATTAGATTCTGAATAAGTCTTCTACACTGACAAGATGGCCTTTTGTACGACCCAGCTGTGGAGGACACGGAAAGTCTGAGCTGTTATTGCCGAAGAATAGTCAAGGCCCATCTCTCCTTTGATGGTAGTCTGGGTCAGATGACCACAACAGAGTAATGAGGCTTCAGAAAGAACATCATGTACTCTCTATGGAAGCAAGACACACTATTAGAGACACTATTTAGAAAATAGAGCATCACTCTTAAAAAAAAAAGGTGCTAAAAAGCCAGAAAGAACATGAAAATAAGAGGAAAAGGAACGCAAGAAATAATTTGAATGAATTCAAATGTTACACCGTAAATAGTTTATATGTACATCGGTGTTACGTGACTTCATTTTCCATATATCAGGGCTAATGCATGTTTCACAGAAAAGGCCCACCTCCTGCACCAGGAGATCAGACAAAAAGCTGTCTGGTCACCTTTGACCCTTAAACTGCTGCGCATTCCTCACCATACAACTCAATGCAGCATAATGAGCAATTTAAATTCAGTGTGTACCTAGATGTCTGCTGCATTAGACAGTGAGTCTCAAAAGAAACCTACAATGAACCCTTCATAATCTCCGTTGAGAGGATCAAGAACATCTTTGCTCTCCCTGAGTGGCAAATTTTTCTACTGCCAGCAGTAACCACATAATCTACTGACAAACAATTACACAAAGACAGTAAATGAAAGCCCAAACATCACACTGAGTAACATGGGCCTTGTTGTGGACAGTTTTCATTAATGAAACCAATCACAGTTATTTCAGGGATGCTCAGTATACTGGTTATGAGTGTAACTGGAGTGGCCGCGAAAGGCTCGTCTAAAGAGTCCTAAAAACTTACAGGTTGGAGGAAAAACAGGCTCCATAGCTAATGTAGCTTGTTTAAGACACAAAAACACATTACATTGACAGTACACTAAACTCTAATTAAATTGACTATAAACTGTATAAGTAAGCGCATGTAAATGACATTCATAAAATAACACATAAAACATGTAAATATATGATAAAAAATGATGGTGACTCATGGGGAAGATTTGTTTTGACCTATTTATGGAATTGTGTTGTAGACACTGCTTTACAAAAACAACCTACAGGTTTCATCTTCTCTTAAGATGCTAACGAATAAGACTCATAAGATATGCAAAAGCTGGGATGATGAGGCTTTGGGCGTTATAGGAGTCAAGTAAGGACGTCTTGTCCCCGGTTCTTTGTTTGGTGTCTATTACAGTGTTTTCCTCCTCAATTAGATAGTGGTGTTTGGCAGGAACTGACTGGGCTGGGATCCATTCTCTCTTGACTCTGCTAGTAGGGGCTGAAGGGAAGCACGCTGCCAGATTTTGGCTCTGTGAAAGCACTGCAAGATTGGCTGAGGCATCCCGGCTGAACTCAAATGACCCACATTCTGGGCCTATCCAATCAGACAGGCAGAAACAGTCATTATTTTCACAATTTATGGGACATAAACCAATCGTGAAGCCAGACGCCGAAGTGTATCCAAACAGAAAGGCAGGCGAAAAAAAGGAAATGCTTAATAGGCACAGAGACAAGGGCAGAGTTAATACGGAGCAATGAAACTGCACTAAGCTCACACGGTTTGGGCTCAGGAGAAGCACCGCTGAATGCTGAAGGCTGAATGCTGAAGGCTGGCTCTTTGAGAGTCCTGCTGGAAGTTTGGCTGAGAAAAAAGCAGCTTAACTGAGATGACTCACGCTCTCTAACTATCTGGTAAAATAAGCAGAAACCATCCCAATTATAAGAAATTATAGACTGCAAACCAATCACAAAGCCATAGGGGAGTGAATCCCAAAAGAAAGGAAATGGCTAATAGGCAAAAGGACAAGGACAGGGCTGAGTGACAGCAATAGAACTGCATCAGTAGAGAGACCTTTCATTTCCTTTAGGATGCAACTGAAGAAAAAGCTAGAGCCCTTTTTTATGCATGCACCAAATCTGTGTCTCACTCTCTTAACTTCCCTTGACAAACACTGATTGCATACTGCTACTACGACAGTTGCCACCACCTGCAGCTGACAAATAAAAACTATTATTTTCAATAACAATTTTAGAAAACTTGATTGCAACATGACAACAGCAAATGATTGTATAAATCTTCACAACCTGTGCCTAATTTTAGCCTGATTTTCAGATGGACAGTTCTTCCCACACCCTGTAAATCTAGTGATTGGTGGGGTAATCTATTCCACATAGTTTCAATCTTCTGGTTTAATTTCTTTCTCTATTCATAACAATTTTTGAGATGAGTCAAGTTCACACAATAAATTTGTATGCGATTCCTGTGATAAAGGTTTTGTTTTGTTTCTGGTCTGTCAGCTCGATATGTGTGTAGAAGATGATGAACTGCAGTATACAGAGCAGGAGGGGAAAAGCAAAGGCTCCTCAGTCGAGGCTCAGCTAGCTGAGTCTGTTGCTGGCCAGATCAGCTGGCAGTCTGTCTAGTGGGGGTGTGGCACATCACAACAAAGGGCTTTGGGCAGACAGGCTACTGCACAGCTCTTATCAACCCCCCAATTTGAGTCGATCTACATCCTTCACTATCTCAGTAGCCTATTCTGCGGAATGCAAAGCGCAGATGTGGAGGTATCCTTTGGGAAGGTCACAGGTAGCAAACTGCCGATCCGGAGCGCATTTGCAAGGGTTTCTCTCAGCGGTGTGACGGCGCACTTGCTGGACTGCAAACTTTCAGCATGCCCACATTTATTTATTGCACACTTGGCTTATTCTCTAATGGGGACATTAGGCTGTATTTTGTAGGGTTTCGACTCTCGTGTTGCCGTGGTACAACCCAAAGTTTATTTTAATTAAAGCGAACAGAAGAACGCCCGAAATCTGATCTGTGTAATTTTGTTCTGCATTTGCGCTGCAGTTTGAACACAGTGTTCCATGCGGTGGGGTTTGTTTGTGAGTATGTGTGTGCTCCCGCGCACGCGCGTGTGCGTGAGTAAGGTGGGGGGTTAAAGGAAAGCCGTCACAAAGCTCTGAGACACGAGTGGGAGTGGCACTGTTTTCTAACCCCCGCAACCGAAATTAAAAGGACGTTTCATAAAGTTCGCACAACTGCATTATGAAACTATACAGGCCACTGCTAAACTGAATGTGCTCATAGTATCCATTCAGGGTGGATCCGTGGGTGAATATTTATGAGTCACTGACTCGAAACACAGCAATCATCTCCTCTGTACACATAGCGCTATGAATGTACGAGAATCCACACTTTTGGTATCTCAGTGTTTTAAATCATCCCATCCGTTCTCAGATACATAAGGGAAACCCACGTTCACAGCAACAAACATCCAATGCACCCAATGAAACTGACCTGTGTGTGTCCTTAGGTGGGCTTTGAGGTGGGATGATTTGCCATAAACTTTTTCACAACCTGAATAGTGGCATTTGTGCTTTTTCTGAGGCGGCTCTTGCTCAGTTCGTCCCCGCGGCTTTTTGCCTCTTTGTTTGAGAGAAGGATCGGAGATGGTGGAAGGTGTGGCAGATTTTCCATCATCTCTAAGGTTCGGCATGCTCTCATCTTTTATTTTTGCCTGCTCGGCAACACTGTTGGGAGTCTGCTGGTTAAAATCCGCCAG
Source organism: Neolamprologus multifasciatus (assembly GCF_963576455.1). Taxonomy (NCBI): domain Eukaryota; kingdom Metazoa; phylum Chordata; class Actinopteri; order Cichliformes; family Cichlidae; genus Neolamprologus; species Neolamprologus multifasciatus. The sequence goes on along the minus strand of NC_140445.1, from coordinate 54,547,541 downwards.
AATCCGCGCCACCACAAAAAGAGAGGAGTTATCCTTCACCAAAGGCTCCTTAATTTCCTCCCCGTTCTTGGAGGAGGATGGGATTTCTGGTTTAATCTCCCTATTCCCTTTAGGAGCATGAACAATTGCACGACTGGACATTGAAACAAGGCACTCTGCTGCAAAGTGATCCATTTTGTCTTTGAAAGAGCCCCCTCTGCTTCTTAATGACATTCACAAAAATCAAATAAAAATGATCCCGTGAGAGGGGAAGAAAAAGTACTTGTTCCGTGGTTCCCTTTGTGTAGTGGTGGTGGTGGTGGTGGAGAGGAGGAGGTCGTTCTCATCAGAGAGAACTGACTTTATGATCTTACCCGGCTTTCCAATATCATCAACATCCTGTGCAAGAAACGCCTAGGACAGAAATGCAGACAACCTCCCCTTAGAGAGAGCGAGCGAGCGAGCGAGAAAACAACAGAAACCCAAAGTCTTTGTTTAGCGCAACGACGCTGGTAAGAACAAGAAGTCTAGAAACTTGGATGCGTTAACTCCCATCGCGGCTTCAAACAGTCTCCAGCATAGTGCGTGTCTCCCGAGCGCCTGTTCCTGCTCGGTGTATCCATGCTGGGGGCGTGTCGACCGGCGACGATCGGGCAGCATCGTCAGAGTAGCCGCTCATTCATTGGGCGCTGTCTGCCCCCAAATGCACCAAACTTGAAAGTTTCACCACAGGTTGCCTCCACGCATTTCACATGATGTATATCTCGCAGGCTGCAAAGTTAACAGATCTTAAAACATACAACAGAATCGTGCGGAGTGGCGCACAAAAGCTTCCAGGCGCTTTGGAGTTTTGTCCACCGATGATATCGGCAAGGAGGTGTCTTTAGATCCGAGAGGCATTCTGCAGCAAATATAGCCTGGATATACAGCTAGAGTGATAATATACTCGGCTATAAGAGGAATACGTCCAACATGTGGTATGCGGCCCACAGACGTGGGCGTGTCCACAGCGCCACCAACACCACTGGCCTGGTGCAGCGTTACAGCGTTACAGTGCCCAGCACTATTGGAAGAGTGCATAGAAGTACAGGTTTAATGGACTTTCACTTTATTTAAGGTGTTGTTGTTCTACTTTCTGCTTATGATCTACTATAGTTTAAAGGTTAAACTATAAATCCCTTTTTACACTTTGAAAAACAATTATACAAAACACAAAATGACTGTTTTAAACTCTTGCATGTCATCATTTTCTGTGTAATTAACCTGTAATAGGACACAGGGCTGCACATGAGTGTTTTTGGAACACCGAGTACCCTATCTTGTTTTTAGTTCCCTCCTGTACCCCCCCCCCCCCCCCCCCACCACCATTAAAAAAGTTCCCCTGCTCACAGAGCCCTTATATCCACAGAAGATGACACTCAGAAACCCTGAGTGTAAAAAAGAAGAAGAAGAATTCCAGCTGCTGGAACAACCTACCTGCCCAGGACTTCCTGAGATAAACTAGTATTAAAAGTCTTTTTTCCTATTGCCTGGGTTCTCTGTGAAGTTTATTCACAAATAAAATCTATTCATGGCACTTGTTTTGGGATATTGTGTATATTTTTGGGGACATTGCTGTACAGATTGATTTGATTTGCAGTACATCAGGATCAGTCATCCTGTATGCAGAAGGACTGATACTTGTTGCAATATTTGTCAAAAATCTACTGAATACTGTTGGTTTGCAAGTAAATTTTTAAAATTTAATTTATTGTTTGTTTGTTTTTTTAACATTTCCCCTTCTCCAAACTGGACTTGAAATTAGTTGTTGAGCGCCCAGAGTCCAAACCCCCAATATAATTCCCTCTCAGTGATGTAAGACGGAAAAGACCTACTTATTAGCTAATTCATTTTTAACTGATTTTCTGCGAAGGCACAAATACAAGCAGCTTTATTTGATGAGAACTAACTGTTGAAATACAGCATTTGAGCAATTTCCCCTTTATGCTCCGAATGCGCAATTTTTGTCATGAAGAAAACTGATGAGGTGACTATTTGAAAATGTGATTGCACCGATTTCCTCCGTTACACATTATCTGAACACAAAAAATGAGGAAAACAATCAACTAAAAGCGCAAAAGTCACGTGAACAAAGTCTGAAATAGAAGCAACAAGATTCAACAAGATTTTTTAATATTATTTAGTCCCCTTCTTATGACTATCTCTAGTGGGCCTCTGGCCAGCAGCACAGTGCATCAGCAGAGAGTTCAGCGAATAAATTACTGGTTTAACCAGCTGATGTGAGACAGAGAAAATAAGTTGTTTTCAAAACTGCTTTTTAAACTTTCATTCAAAGACAGAAGAGTGGCACAACAACACTAGCAGTAAGTTGTTTAAATCCTGCTCGACCCTGCTGATAACGTCTGTCCTATTCTCCTCTCAGTCTTGCAGGTTTGATAACAAAAGTTTCATCAGACTTGACTTGTTGACTCAAAAATGACTTTCAGCAGTTGACAGGCTTTATGATTATAATCTATTTTATAGTGCAGTATTTTTTTTTAATGAACAGCTTGTGTTTTTTTTTTTGTTGTTGTTGTTTTGTTTTTATTTTGGAAGATGGTGGTTTCTCTCAGCAAACTAGCAATTTACCTCAAAACCTTCCTCTGAGCAACTCTCAGTCTCTGCCAACTGTAATCCAGCCAGCTCCCACAGGCACTGTCTTCTTTGGTTTGTTCTCCAGTAAGAGACAAGTGACACCATTATGGTGGAAAAAAAGAGAGTCAAGATACAAAGTTTTTGTCAGTGTTGGACATTTTAATGGCGTTAGCTTTACAGCTGGATCAATCTGATCATTTTTCCAGACACCTGGAAATAAATCCATAAACAGTTATCAAATCCAGGCATGCTGGAAACTATCATGTCACTAGCTACAAAGTACTGGCAGAAAACAAACCAGCTAATGCTATTGATTATAAGCACAAGGACACACTTGAATGTCCCTGTTAACCTCCTGTGGACCCACATGAACTCCAGTGTTTCATCAAAAAAGTTTCAAGGATCTGTTTAGCTCGGATTTTGAATGTACCAGAATATGTGTCGGATATTATGTGGCATGCTTTAAGAGCAACAGACAAAGGACACAAAACTTCTTTTTCTTTTAAGAAAAGGAGTAAAGTTGCACTCCACCAGTACAGGATTAGACCTGCTTTCCTGCAGCAGCTGATGCTCTCCTGTGAGAATGAATGCACACTTTCAGCATTGTGCACAAAAGCCCACACTAGAAAGTTCCCAGTGTTCACGGCAATGTGGCATTCAGAAGGCCATCTGGCTGTATTATTTTACATATTCTTTCACCACAAAAACGTGGTGTTCTTGTGTTTCATGTGGTGCTTTGGCGATCTTTTCTAATGAGAGCGCAGCAAAAGGGGATAGTTCCTCTTTCACAGGGTTATTTCCCAGAGCTGCGTAGAAACTGCAAGTGTTTATCAACTCCCATTTGGGTGTCAAGTGCTCGAAAGCCAAGAGAGACAGCGAGGAAATCAGCTGCAGCTCAAACAACTGAATCCCTCCAAAGGTGACAAGCAGCTGTGGAAGTGATCATATCTTTCACAATCTCACTCAGAGGGGAACAGTGGAGTATCTCTGTCTGTGGCTGCTGCAATGTGATGATTCAAGAGACCTTTTGTACGTTCCCAAATCCCAGCACCAACCCCCAGTGCACTGTGTCCAAACAACACACTGTCTGGCACTGAGATAATGTTCTCAGGCAGGAACAGCAATTTGATTGGCCTCTTCACTTTTGTTTGCAATGGGAGATATCCTCTTCGAGCAGAGTGCAGCCTGAACACTGTAACATTCTGGCTCGGCTGTCATGTCAAGGCAAGACCCCGCCCTCTGAAGACTTTGAAAAACTTACAAAAGTATCAAATTCCACGTGGTTCTTAAACTGGGGGGCTGGTTAAAAATAGTCACTCTTATGTTGCTTATCATTAAAATGCTGGCTACTCATAAACCTCAGTCATTTATTAACTAAGACCTTTTGCCTTTCTTCCTTTAATCCAGCTGTGAGTTTCGAAGGGCAGTCCAACTGCTTGGTAAACGTCCCTGAAATGGAAAGAGACTCTTATCAGAACAGAAGAAGCAGTAAAACACTTAAGGCTGTTATAGTTCCGAGATATCGCCAAACCAGTATTTCTGGTAATGTCAAGTTTTTTTTATTGACTCCTAAGAAAAAAATCAAGATTTCAATTGTGGTTTCGGAAAAACGAGAGACTAAGTCACGGTATATAATTTATACAGTATATATTTTATAAAAAATATTGGTTTGAATGGATGAATAAAGACTGATACAGAGCTGAAGGTGCTATAGTGTGGACACTGCACTATAATATATCCCTCTTCTTGTTGTTCTCCAAGCCCTTTGTGACAGACAAGCAGCCCCGTGACTAATGATGACAGAAACAGGCTGGGTTTTACCTGTGTGGAAAAAAACGAGGATTAGTCATACAGACGACACACAGGTGTTAAACGGTAAAGATGTAAGTGTAACACGTGCGAGTCAGCAGGGCGTACACCCACCACGTGAACCTCTCTGTAACAGCCAACCACTTGCGCTTGTGTTTCGACAGGGCACAAGTGAAATGTTGATCTTTGTTCCCTTTGCTGAGGAGAGGAAAGAACACCCGATTATGTAAAGCACGTATGCGTACAGTAATAAAACCAGGTCCAATGAGTCAGCCAGGCGTCAATGAGATGGGTAAACAAGTCCAAACTACATGCTATCATAACAAAGTGCAGCCTTCCTGCTGTCTAGCAGGATATACAAGTTACAGAGTTATTGGGTCCTTATCAACACTTTACTGTCATAACATTACCATTAGGAACACAAGTGCAAACATCAGCTTGAGCAAAGGCTACCGGGAACAACAAATGGTAAATAACCACTTGGCACACGAACAAATATAAGATCACATCCCTCCTCCTTAGGTATTCAAAAATCTTGATGTTTTCTGAGAACAGGGTGTCCTTTTTTTAAGGCAACTTGTAGCATCTCTCACAGACAAGATACAGTATACACTCTCTTGGGCAACATCCAAAAAAGTGTACTTTGGTGATTGATTTATTCCAGGGTGTTGAACTTTAAGTCTGACAAGTTAAGCCACATTTCTAAATTAAAGGCTCACCAGTAACACAGAGATGATTTCTTAACTTCATTGCCAAATGTTAGCCAATACAATGAACACCTCTCCTGTGTCCAAACTAGATATTTGCTTTAGGAAGCTCCTGATTAGCTTAGCTTAGCATAAACCCTGCGGTATTGTGCGAAGGAGTCAGGAGTGGCAGAGAAGCATGTGAGGGTGGTGCAGGACATGTGTAAAGATAGTGGAACAGTGGTAAACTGTGTGATAGGATTTGAGGTAAGATTACATCAATGATTGGCTCTGAGCCCATTCTTGTTCGAATTGGTGATGAACAGGCTGACAGACGAGGTCAAGCAGGACTATGATGTACGCAGACGATACATGTGATACGTAGTGAGGGCAGGGAACAGGTGGAAGATTGTCTGGAGAGGTGGAGGTATGCTCTGACAGAAGAGGAATGATATACAGTAGAAGCAAGACAGAATACGTGTGTGTGAATGAGACCGAGACAGGTTTACAGAGATGGTTTACAAGGTAGCAGTGAGACATTTGGTATGGTTTGGAGAGAGGGGTACTGACAAAAAGACAGAAGGCCAAGCTGAAGATGTTAAAGTGAATGAACAATATTAACAGGATAAGGCAATGCTGAGATGGTTTGGACATGTGGAGAGGGAATAGTGGATACATTGGGCAAAAGGGTGTTGAATATGGAGCTGCCAGGTAGGAGACAAAGATGAAGACCACAGAGAAGATTCATGAATGTAGTGAAGAAGGACATAGCAGAGAGTTGGTGTGACAGATAGGGGTTAGATGGAGGCAGATTATCCACTGTGGTGATCCCTAAAGGGAGAAGCCAAAGAGGAAGAAGAAGAAGAAGAAGAAGCAGTATAAATCCTGGACACTGGCTCTATCCAAAGATATGCGCCAAGTCCCACAAACGACCCTATTTAAGCTCCTTTTCCCCCACAGTTGAATTCATAGTCATCACGCAAAGCTAAGCCAACTCCTAGCAAGAGCATAGTTTAATTGTCATAATAAGAGGCAAAGGCTCTATATATTACTACCAGTAACTGCAAATTATTCATACAAAAGAAACTGTAATGTGCAGTTTACACATGTGCGCAAAACGCACCGTGCAAACACCTGTTCATGTGGAGAAATCTTATCTAAAGACAGGGCTTTGTGCACATAAACAACAAACAAATTAACTCATAAAAGCTGCCCATGACAGCTTTCATAGATAGCGTCATTCAGGTGCTGCTTTTCAACAACAACAAGACCAGAACAGTGCTCAACTCCCTTCCTAGCACCTTGCAGAAAGGGGGCTGAGGCTGAGAAGAGGTCACTGCGCGAGCTCTCAGAAGGGTGGGAGGTGTTGTTTAGATGGGAGTCCCATTTGGTTGTCATCCTCCCTCTGTCTTTTTGCCTCCAGGCCGTCAATGTTCAGCCACACAAGAGGCAACCTTCTTTACCACTATGTTAATCCTGCTCTCCTCCCCCGCCTCGGTGCCGCCTCCCCGGCACTCTACTACAAAGAACAGAGAGCTGTCCAGCATCACTGGCAGAACATGATAATTTTTTCTGTTGCGTAATTTGAAAGCTCTGACGTGAGAGTGACGACTGCCTTGCATGCAGACTTGAGTTCATAATCACAAGCTGATTTGTACGTCACTCGCTTGACCCTTGGCCCATGCTTAGCCATGAGTGTGCACTGCCATCATTGTTCCTTTGGCATGGTGGCTTTGTCTGCTCAACACAATACAGCTCAAAAGAGCAATGTGAAGCGGACACAGTTTTGTTTTTGCACCCATTTGCTGGTCAGTGCTGGTGCTATTCAAAATGCATTGATTGGTGTGACGGCTGGAGAGGGATGTGCCTCGCGGGCACCGGTGAGGGGACAACACTCTGAAATGCACTATTCATCTGGGCGGTGAGTCTGCAGGGGGCCTGCATTAGCTCACTGCGCTGATGCTTTTGAGATGACCGTCTCTTTTGGTGGGACATTCAGCAGAGGCACTTAAATGGCATGCAGTCCATTATTAATGGTCAGTGTTTGAGTGTGTGCAAGATGTACAGGTCATTGCAGTACAGTCATTTTCTACTGACACCGATCGAGATTAAAATTAGAGGGGAAAAAATAAATAAATGAGTGTAGAAGCAAATCAAGCATGCTTCCAAGCTGGTGAGCTGCATAGTATTAAGTTAAACTCAAAACAAAAAACTTGCTGTTTCTTATGATGGTGAAAAAGGGTTCACTGTTAGGATGAATTACAGGAGCTTCAGTGACAGAGTTCTCAGTCTGACAACTTTTCACTTTGAAAAAATGGCTACAAGTTACATTTAAAGCTGTGGCAACCGTCATCAGCAGTGCAGCTTTGATGACTGTGATGCTGCATTGGTGCATGCAAGGCTAAAGAGTAGCTCTTCCTCAGGTGAGTGAGGCTGTCTATGCAGGATGTGAAAAGACTCGTCTGTAAGAACAATGCACCCATAATTATATAGGGATATTACAGTAATGGCCAGTGGGCTGGTACTTACAGTGCTTTTCTGCTCTAAGTGAGTACTAAGCACTTTTTTATTACAAGCCACAATCAGGCAAACTTTTTTGTTTGAATCGGCATTCTGTTTGTTGAATTATTATTATTTATTTATTTAAAAACTTTTTTTTATCTTAATGTGTACTTTTAATTCTTTTTATTGGCTATTCTGGAACTTCATGTTCTTATTTGTTTTAGTGTTTTTGTGTACAGCCCTTGACTGAGGGGTTTAAAATCTGACCCACGGACACTTTCAAACATATGTACTGGAGGACGTGAGGGTCAAACCACCAACCTTACAATCAGCAAGTGATGTGACCGTGTTGTGTACATCCAGAGATGAGGGCAGGCCTAAATACTTTATGCCAGCAACAAGGGTTACATGGTTCACTGAGAGGGGAGGATCACTGCAGTACAGTTACTCTGATCACTGGTATCCAGTGAAAGAACATTTATATCCTGATGGAGTATTCACTTCCAGCATGGCACTCTCCCCATCCACAGGGCTCAAGGGGTCACTGATTGGGTTGATTAGCATGATAAACAGTATACTGTGGTGTTCGTAGCCATATGATCGTAACACAGTTGGACACCTGTGGGAGATTTTGGACTGAAGTGAAAGACAGCACTCTCTACCACATGGTAAATGAGGGAATATCCAGTATTGTTTCAGACAATGAGAGAAACAGTGCCACGCTGCACTGGAGCTCTTTTCATGGCTTGTGGTAGCCTAATAAAGGTCATGATGTTTTTTTTCTGTCACTTCTCTTTATATGGACTGTAAGCTGAAATAAAACATTAGAATTAAATTACCATTTGGAAAGAATCTCAGAATATAGTGACAGATCTCACTATCATTTCCCAGAGCTTATGTCTTTGAACTTGTTTTATCTACTCAACGGTTACAAAAATCAAAGATCAATAAAACAGAACTGAAAGTAGTATAGAAACTTACGAAATACACTTACGGCAATAAATGTTATACAGTTGGAAAGCCTGTTTATGTCCCCTTAAATATTGCCATATCTGTGAGGAATCCAGAAACGCGTTTGTGGGTTGAGCAGCAGAGTTGAGAAACTTGACAAATTTTCTCTGCCAATGTCAAGCTGCTAATTCTGCTATTGACTCTTGTTTGGTGTTGTTTATTGGATTGGGGGATTTAAGTCTGCAGAAGCATGACGTGCTGGTAATTGAACAGTTTATTCATTTAACAATCAGAGGCCTCAGTAGCACGAGGAAGACCAATACACAGCCACAAGAGCCTGGCACATCCTCCTCATGCTGGTCACCAGTTTGGTTACACACTGCTGTGGGATGGCATCTTCAACCAAGATTAACCTAGGTTGTGTTGGTCACTCTGGCACAAAGAGCACTTCCGAGCTGATCCAACAAGGTTTCAGTGGGGTTGAGATCAGGACTGCAGGCACGCCATTCCATCCTCTCAACACCCAAATTCTGGAGGTAGTCGCTGATGAACAGACTCTGTGTAGAGGACTTCCTAATAAGTGCTGACACGGTAAGAAAACTCTTCCTGTTGTGTCTTGGACATCACCCTCATATTAAAATTTGGTCTTTTTGACTTTCTATTTGACTGCTTATCTCTAAATAATTCATTTGTAAAAGCCAATAAATAAATAAATAAAATAAAAAATGTATTCTTATAATAATTATAAACAACCAGTTGTTGGTGCAAGCCCCCCCCCCCCCCCCCCCGCTTTGTGCACTACATGACAATAATCCATCTTGCCTATAACTAATGCTGGTTTCCATTTTAATTGCAATACCAAACTTTTGTTTGCAGTCGTGCGCCGTTATGATGCTTTGCGGGCCTGTAATCTGGACGGAATGCGCACATAAGCCTCCCTTTTATATTCCATTTGGCGCAGAGAAAGTTCAAAGTTAAAACAAAAAACACAGCGAGGCAGAATTTCAAAACATACGACTTCCAAAGAGGCACTGTTACATCACATGACTGCTTCCACCACTTCGACCAGAGTGCGCTCAGAAGTCAGCGGGTTCACAAGTGGGCGAGGCTCAACACGGACTGAAGTGCACAACCCCGGCACGGAGCGTGAACCAGCTTGACCGCGGGCATGCGCCCGGTGCGAGGGACAAAGAAAAGGAAAAAGGGGAACTTCGGCGTGTCCCCCTTTAAAACTCTCAGACGATCGCTCTGTCGCACTCCCCACAACCACACCGTCAACACGTTGTTTATCCTCGAATGACCCCGATGCCGAAGCGAGAACATCCCGTTCCCGAGATATTAATAGTTCCCCTTGCGTCACCAAACTGTGGCCGACCGCTTTGCTTGACACGCAACTGAACCACAAATTATGCCAGCACCACACTCTCCTCCAAAGCAAACATGGTTATAAAACAGGTAGTCATCGTTCTCCAGCAGCTGTCTGCGGGTGTTACAGCCGAGGTGATTACCATTTTTAAGTGTTACACACGTGGCTATTAAGGTGATGATAGACGAGTCTGGGAGACAACTCTGCACATTATATGGAGTTTTGGTGACAAAGCGGCTGGGTTTATGGCATTCTGAGTGGGTATTTCACCAAACAAATATCGCGAGAAAAAAAAGAAGAAGAAAAGATTCAGCTGCTGAACACAAGTGCAATTTTCCAGCTCGTGCCAGTGTTGACGAGCTGAAAGCCATAGCCTACAATGCACAATAAGCCATATGTTAACTCACTCCCCTTCCCCCAATCCTGAAGCCAAGTGAGGCTGTAGCTACAGAGCCTGGCCCGCATCGCTCCAGTGGGAGGCAGGGAGGGTGGGAGGAGAGTTTCTGTTGCTATGTTCACTGGGAGTCTCCTGTCTGGAGGATCTAGCTCAGGCTGATTTTTTTTGTGGGGGGGGGGGGGGGGGGGGGGGGGGGCTGACATGGCAAGTTGTATGTAGGTCAGCAACAGTAAAACAGCATCGGCAGCTCAAAGGCACACTGGAAGTACTGTCTTTGGGAAAAAATGGGGATTTTTACTCATTGCTGGTAAAAGAAAAAGAAACGTGACAGACGAGTGACTTCTTCCAGTCATTTTTTTCCCTCCTGTATTCAGTCCATACTGAGACTGCATAGTGCCTCCACACCTGCATCCACAACCTCTGCAGCTGAGGCTTTCAGCTCAGGTTGATGCCAAATAAAATGTTCCCCCAGAAACGGAAATAACGCTGATGCATGAAGCAGTAGAGGGACAAGCTATGCAAAAAGGCATCGAAAATAGTACGAGACTCTTATTCCCATCTTCTGTAGCTTGGCGCTGGATCGTATGTCCCCGTAAGTTTATTCAAACAACCCAACTTTAACAGTTTGTCATGCATAATGAGTTGATGCCTAAGCCTGACTATGGAAAGCAGGAGAAACTCATCATCTGCTGTTTTCAAAGTTAAAAATAAACAATGCTTGATAAGAAAAAAATCAAGTGTCGAGAGCTTGGGAAATCATACATTCCTTATTAGTGAGTTTAGCTCATTCATGCCAGATCATGAAGGTACGTGCTTTGCTGCACTGGGTGTCTGTATTCTTTCAGATCCAGTGTGATTAAAACGGCTTGTTTGCCATAAGTGAAATAATTTAGTTTTTCCAAGACAGCGAAATTATAGAGATTAAGAGGCTTGCGTGAAACGTACTGGATGGGCGTCAGCAGAACTTGCGCTTGCATTCAAAACCAGGAATAACTTTGGGGTCCAACTAAAATTCCTTTGGCTTTGAATGGTGACTAGATGCACAACATATGCGTGGTGAGGTTGAAGAGGTTAATGAACACCACAAGGACATGACTTCATGCCATTTAGTCATCAGCGGTTTCATTTGATTAACTGCACTTCACTTTCCTGAATTTCATACGAGGATCATCAGGCAGCGTCCAACAAATCTGCGGAGGCCTTCTTGAAAACATGTCTCCGAAATGAGAAGCTCTGCCGGCTAGTCCTGACACGACTGAATGAGCGTTTAGGCTCTCACTTCAGGTCTTTAAAGATTTGTCTGCTCCCACAACCCCGACTGATTACCTTAGTGCTATTTGCTTAGCCTCCCACCACCATCTGTGTTTCAGATCATCCAAGGCAGCTCTAATTACAGTCATAGGCTAGGGCCCATAGATAATGACAATGCTGCTATGATCAGCAGGATTAGACAGGTGCTTGTCGACTTGCTTTGACTTGGACTTTTTATGGTCTGTAATGCAACCTGAACAGTCAGCGAGCAGGGGAGAATTTCTCTCACTCTTTGTCTTCTAACAGATAACAATGGAGATTATTTTAACAAACAAGTGTCACATTTATAGAGCTGCGTGTTGTCATTTATGGCATGAATAAAGTAATGTAATTCTATTTAGTAAACGTAATGGCCTGTCATGTGGTCTTCCAAGAGACTCATAGTAGAGTCTGGTCAAGATGATGGATTAATCTTTTAATGCTCGAGGATTTATATATCTAGGATTTTTATCCAAGAACAATACTCGTCTATTTATGTGCAACGAAGTGTTCTAACTTCTCTGACATGCAAAGAGGTGAAGTCACCGACTCCTCTTACAGATGGATGAAACTGTCTGATAAGCCGCAGCCACCTGAATCATGAGATTGATGGTGATAATTTGTCTAAAAATCACAGTTCTCAAAGTGTGGTTCATGGGTCATTAGCAGTCCTTGGTAACATTTAGTGTGGCCTGCAAGTGCAACAACTCCAGAGTGGAAATGGAACAAAGACACTGCACTTCTTTAACGGTTTTAAAAAACAAACAAACAGTCAAAACTCACCATTCTCTGAATGGACACTAACTAAATGTGATCAGTCACCAAAACATTAAGACCCCATAGCCTAAAACGGTATCCCCAACTTATTTTTGCCTAACACTTCTGTAAATAACTTATGTTGGGATTTCGACAAGATGAACTTTCACCCTTAGCTCCTCATTTAGTGGCAGAATCTACATTTTAAATCACGACTTTAAAACACTAAAATCTAAATGCCAGGAAACCCGTAATGTGAACATTTATCTCTTCTATTTTCTGACAGTTTTATTCCTTTTTGCATCACACTTGAAGGTAGAAATTATCAATCAAGCCCAAAAAACCAAAAGTAAGGCCCTCAAGCCAGAAATAAAATGTTTATTGCAAAAGAGGTGGTTACATATGCAGATTTCAACTTTTAAATTACTATTCAAGCATTGCCTGAAACCGCATTAATGTGTGGTTATGTTGATTAGCTACTGTTGGTTTGGAGCCATGAAAGATAAGCTTTATTTACTGCTGTTTATTCTGATTTTTAAAATCATTTTTCATCGCTCTAATCAACATCCCTGTGTGTGTCCCTTACATAAATGGTCTCACTGTTCTAGATCTTAATGTTTAGTCCATTGAGATTGGAAAAACATAGTCAGAGCTCATGGTTTCCTCATGCCAAACAATAGTGTTTATGCATGATCCAACAATAGAAGCATTTCTGCGGATTACAGAAAGTTGCACTGGCGTTAACAGCAGCCTGTGGCTCAGATGGAGCACTGTAAACAGTGACCGTGCACGGCGTGTGATGTTCAGCAATGCTCGCAGCAGCTGTTTGGTTGACAAGGTAATCAAACAAAAAAGGCAGCGAGCTTTGATTTTGCTTGTTTTTGTGCGATTCTGAAACTCATCTACGTCTATTAAGCTGTGGTCGTGGTCTGACGCAAAGACAGCTGCCTCATGTGGCTTCAGTTCCTGGTGCAAAAGTGCTGATCAGCAGTTGTGCTCTTTTTTTTTTGTCTGTCTGGCTGTCTGTTCCCATCTTGCATCCCTAGAATGTTATTGTAGATCTTCTTTGATCCCGACCATGTCAGTCATTCAAAAGGTCAGGGGAAATGTGAGAAAATACAGGGTTTCTTTTTTTTTTTATAGCGTGAATCCCACATCTGGTTGTTTGGATGTTGGCCGATGAGCTGGTTCTGGAAGTTTATGCAGCTGAGCCCAGGACGCAAAACACCCGCTCTTTCAGTGAAAAAGAGCTGTTTCGATGCACCCTGGGAAAGCGCAGATATGCAGTCACGTCGCAAACATGGAGGTTTATGAAACACCTCTGATCAAAGGAAGGAGCCACTTCAGTTTGACAGATTGTGAAATAAAGTCAGTGGTTGGAGTAACTTCCTGCAGGTTAAGAGAGCTGCTGTTTTACAGCCCCGCTGCTGCATATGGATTCCTTGTTAACCTCTGTGTGGGCCCCAGGTCAACCATGGAAATTCTTTATGCCAGTGTGATCTCAGACTAACACAATAGAGATATGCACATTAGCTATAGATTAAAGCTGAAGACAGTTTTGCTCTAGCAAAGTGCCCTTAGCTACATGTGCACAGCAGCAGATGACTGGGCGTTTTTCTAGTGAAGCTGTTAGCCACAAGCAGACCTATAAGTGTGCCACGCCTCCTCCCCGACTACTTCCCTAAAATACATTTTATGCTGACAACAGAGAACAGAGGGGCCAAATACCACAGGGTTGGATGATTAGATTTAATTTTATTGTAATTCCACATATTAGTACAAAATGCACCTCAGACTTTAACCAGATTATGTTTTTGTTTTTTTACGACGACCGAGAGCACATCTGCGCTTCTTCAGATCAGCGGGGAGTGTTAACTACAAGCAGGAATTAGTGGAAAGAGTAGTAACGGTATTAACTGCTGCTAATACACCGCGCCAAGTGAGGCAGAATAGAACAAGGAAAATATCAATTCAGCTTTGCAAGAATTGTTCATTTCCTACCAAAAAGTATTTTTTAAGAAATAACAAACCAATGTCAACATCTTTTAAACTTTCATTTTTTTTTAAAAAACTCGAGCGGAGCTCAAGGTGCTTCTCATGTACAAGCAAAGCACACAGGGAACATGTCCTAACATGACCTGCTGGTACAAAACCACTTAAGACCATTTCCTGGCCTGAACTTCGGCCAGAGAAACAAAACCTCAGAACAGGTACATGTTATCTCCTTCTACACACGTAATCTAGAGCTCTTTATTTAATTATTTTGTATCCAACTGTGTGCATCAGCCGACTGTGTTTGTCCTCCTCTGCAGTGCTGAGAGACTGAACACACCTGCAGCAAAAAGGTCTCAGGTGAGGGTGTAGTCTATTGCCTGGGCAACCGGGAAAAACACTGGCTGTTTGGAGACTCACAAACACTCAAGTTTTATCGCCTTGTTTGGCAGACACAAGAGGAAGGAGAGGCAGGTTGGCTTTGTTTAGTGTTTTAAACCCACAGGTTTCTGCAGAACTCTTCTTCCGTGCATGAAAATGTTTGGGTTTCCTTGCTGGGGGTAGTAAGCACGTTTAGGAAGAAAGAGGGATTTCCACAGCTGAAGTCTTCAAAGTGAAACCTCTCTTCTTCTTTAAGTGGTGTCTCCTTCCAGAAAATCACATGTGGAAGCAGTTTAACCCTAACCTTCTTTACCGCTGCTGGCCTCATGCCATCTGGCTTAAGTGATGAGATTAGTCACATGAGACATTTACAAATTATCAAGTAAAACAACTGAAGGTACATTGAGCCTGATCTGAGGCAGTTGGCACGCGAAACGTCAAATGTGTAGCATGTTTTCTTTACCGCTCACGTGACACTTAATGGGAAGTGAGGACAGGTTTTACACGATCAACAGGGATTATACAACACACACTAGAAAGTGGGCATGTATGCTGTATGTATACTTATATGTATTCAGCATCTTTGTATTACAAAATCAGGGTATCTCTCTTTTTTTACTGATTTGATAGTCTTAGGAATAAGGCAAAACTTTCCTGTATATGTTTTGCGAGATGAAATTTAATCAGAAACTCATTACATCAGGACATAATGAGCTTGTGTTTTATATATAACTGTGCCACTTTTTTAACCTATTGTAATAACTCTTTGCACACAGCTTTTTTTTTTGGTGGTGGTGGTGGTGGTGGTGGGGGGGGGGGGGGGCACAGAAATATAATTACCCCAAGAAAATAAAAGAAAAATGTCAAATATTTGAAATATACACGGTACTTTAAAGCACACTTCAGCATCCTTTATATACCATAAAAGCCAGGTTTACATGGGTCATACTGTCAGTGAGTGTCTTCATAACATTACCATTTGTGTTAGATTCAAACACAGTTCCCAAATATTTTACACCCTTTCGCTTATTATGTGTTTTCTGAGAGGAGGGGTCTGAGGAGAAAGTTAGCTCTCGCATAGATGGAACTAATGCTTCCTTTCGTCCCATGATTTTGGTTGTATTGATGGGTCTGATATATAAAACATACAAGGAAACAAACAAAAACATTTGACCCAATTAAAGTGATAACTACCTTGACTACTTTGAACTCTGTTGTTGTGCCTATACGAGGGATCAGAGTGCCCTCTTGTGGCTAAAGCTGGCACCTGGTTGCTGCAGAGAAATGGAATACATAGTGAGATACTGTTGCTTGTTAGATTAAAATGATCAGAGAATCTACTGAAATTTCATCACATTATTTATTTTCTTCTCAAGTTGGATTTACTTTGAATAGTATCAGCATCTTGTTGACACTCTTCTAGGGTCGTGCAGGGGAAACCCACGAGGTCCATAGTAGTCTAATTGTGATGCAACTGAGTAATCATCAACTGCAACATTATCAAGTTCTCAAAAAGCATATATGGGTCTTTAAATTAGATAGTGATTGACTACAGAATTTGTTCAACACACAGTTTAAGTTGTGCTGTGCAAGAGAATATCTATTTTTATTTTCTTTTTTTCATCCAATCAAAGCAGTGGAATCTGTTAGGTTTTGTAAAAGCTTGCATGTATGTTGAGGGAACCTCTGATTTAAAGAAACTAATAGTTTAAAAAATCAATTTAAAGAATCCCAGATATCAAAATTTGTTGTTTATTTGGAGTTCTGTCTGACTTCAGTCGCATGTCTAAGTAATACATTTGGTTTGGGGTCTTTCATCATTCCTTCTTTCTTCTGCTCCATTCAGTGCTACAACTTCTCTCGGAGACAAATAATCTCCCCACACTGGCCAATACAAAGCCACCAGGAGAAGATAAAGCTCATTTGTGTCTGCTTACAAGGAGAAATTACACATAATCCATTCTAAGAGGCAGACAGCACCTAGACACATGGCTGGAGTCGAGCAGAGAAAAAGTAACCATTCATTCAAGGTTCATGTTTATTGTTTGAGATTATGACCTGATGAAGTCATCCAGCTGTCTTCACTGACACCGCAAGGTACAGTCGTTTCCCAAAGCTCATAGTTGTAAGAGTAAAGCAGATGCTTGGTGAGCGCATACTTTGGATTAGCTGATTAGGTAGCTCATTACTTCACTCACACTTGTTGCAGTTTCCTGTGTTGCAATGTGTTTCTGTGGGAGGCCACTTCACTGTGACAGGGCTGGGTTTTTTTTTTTTACATTAACAGCTTATTTTACTGTAAGGCAAACATTGAGTTACACAGGCTGTTACATCCAGCCTGTGTGCATCATTTCTTGCCAGTTTCAAATCTTGGTGAGCTTGGTAATCCTTTACTTATTTATCACCCTTAAAACTGTTCTATTTAGTGTCCAGCAGAGGGAGGTGCTGGACATGAAATTCATGCTCCTAAACTGGTTTCTCTTGGGTTTGACTTTCAGACCGTCTATAACAAAATCGACTTTTTTTGTTTTGTTTTTGCTACAAAAAAAAAAGTTCAGACAACAAACATTACAAGTCATTATCACATTACATCAGCAGAGCAGGTGAAGTGTTGGATTCTGTATAAGACCTAAAGGCTTTTGATTTTCTCGTCCATATTTTGAGCCATTTTAATGAATACCCCAAAAATATTTGCCCAGGGTAAGCTAAATGCAGTGTTTTTTTTATAGTGCTGACAAGTGATAGTTTGAATTTCCATTAATTTTTAAAGTCTTATGTAAGAGGTCAAACTCTTACTAATACTATGAACCAAGCTGCTCCACGTGTTGCACAACTACTTAATGTGGTGGGAAAACCTAAATGTAAGATGCTGAGAGATTAAATGTGTTGTTTTATTCAGATCCCCAAATATAAAAAACACTCAAGAGTTTTTATCCTTCCTTCTGTTTATTATTTCTTAATGAGTCTAAGTACTCTCTGCCTATGCGTACCTATGTTTTTGCACCCTGATGGGACCCTCTTGTCTCCCTTGTCAGATCTCATCTGGTGGGATATCTTTTGGCTTTCTGTTGGCTAACTTTAGCTTCACAGCTTGCACAATCTCTCTCTAAGCCTTTTTGGGGGGTTGTGGTGTGCCAAAGTAGATTTACCTTCAATAACCATTTATTAAATCTCTATCCATTAGACTCTGAGGCTTCGTAAGAGCTGGCTGCATTAAGCCTGATTATGGGATGTTCGGCAGTGGAAAAGGGTCTATGTGTCAAGTGTGTCATCGAGTGATTTATATCCCTGGCAGGGATCTCTGTCTTGTCAGTCGGGAGTAAGCCGCATAGAGGAGAGAGAAGCATTGTAACCTTTACTGAAGTGTAAATCCAGGGCTTGGTGCCATCACCTGGTGCTGTAGTGGCTCTTGAGTGTTTCTGTCTGTCTCTAATGTCGACGTTGCTGGCGTCCCCTGACCTGTCGCCACTCTCCTAGGGTTCCTCTCTTGAGTTAAGTCTCCAGCATGGACACTGGCACCTTTAAAAGGTCCTCCCTCAAACGCAGCACATCTGGCTCGCAGAAGGTAAGATGAAGCGTGCAGGCAACAATGTCACATTCAACAGCTATTAATTTTTATTACCTTTCAGACTTTTTTCCACTCTGGGATTTTAATTAGGATTAAAAAAAAGTTTTAAAAGATTTTTTAAAATTGAATTGTAATTTATTATTAATGGAACTTTTATAAATGATGTTGTTCTTAAAAAAAAATAAGTTTATCTTAGCTTTTTAGCAAACATTTTGCAAACACAAACTGTATGATTACACAAGTCATCACTTTAAGGATATACAACATGGTGCCAACACTGTCATCTAGCCTCAGCCCTTCTCGTCTCGTTCCCCAACTTTGATAACCACTGACTTTTATATCTTTGTAAAGTCTTAAAAAAAGTATTTAAAAGACCCTGAAAGCAAAAATATGTAATCATTCATACATTTCTCTTTCTCATATTTGAGCAACATATCCCAGAAGAAGAGCATGTGAACTGCAAATTAAGAGAGTTTGCACTATTTTTGTGGAGGCTTATGAGCACAGAATTTTTAAGGACAAATATAATTCAATTTAAATTTAAATGAAGGAGCAAGTTGGATTAAATAACTACATTGATTGCGGCATGGTTGTGCCAGACAGGCTGGTCTAAGTATTTCAGAAACTGCTGATTCACGGGGATTTTTCCCACACAACCAATGATCCTAAAAAGAGAAATTATCCATCGAGCAGCTTTTCTCTGGGTAACAATGTGTTGTTGATGCCACAGGTCAGAGGAGAATAGCCAGACTGCCTCGAACTGACAGGAAGGGAAAACTAACTCCAATAACCATTTTTTACAATGGAGATATGAAGAAGACAATTGCTGAGTGCTCAGCCAAGAACAGAAAAAGAGGCTACAATTCCCACAATCTGACCACAGAAGATGTTGCCTAGTCCGATGAGTCTCGATTTCTGTTTTAACATTCAGATGGCAGGGTCAGAGTCTGGTCTAAACAACATAAAAGCATGATGTTCAGGCTGCTGCGGCTGCTGGTGGTGGTGTAATGGTGTGGGACACTTAGGGCTCCTTAGTAGCAAATGAGCATCACTTAAATGCCAGACCCTACCTGAGTATCATTGCTGATCATATCATAAAGCTGAAATCATGGTGAACACTGGCCTCTAGTCACCAGAGAGCACATGATATTCATGAATTCTCCGCAGGTTAACGGGGGTGACTAATTTTTGATGAGTTTGTACTCAGACACTTAACATTAGTAATAAAAACTGCAACAACCAGTAAAAATCTGAATCTGTATATCCTACCAGATTCACTCTGGGTTTGCACCTCATATGAGATTGTGATGTATGAGTCACCCAGCCGCCCTTCACATTCAGTTGTTCTCCTCTGATGAAATTAAATGGCATTTATTTAAGCGCACATCAAAAGACTATTACAAAAGATATGGTCGAAGCAAAAAAGAAATTCTTTGAATACATCCCTCTCAAGGCAAAAACATGTAGAAACAACATCTGCAGCACTCACATAAAAACAAAGTTTTTAATTTATATGGCAGCTGAAATTCAGAATAACTCTAAGATAAATTTTAATGACAAAATCATCCTATAACGGCTACAAAATAATGTGAATTTTAGTGACGGAAAGCATTTGATCCCCTTGGAGCACAAGATTTAGTACTTGGTGGAATAACCGTTGTTGGCAAACACAGTCTCTGTAGATATATTCGACCACTCTTCTCTTCAGATCTTTTCCTAATGCTCGAGTATATGAGGTTGCTTGGATACACAAAAGTGTGGCTGTCTCTATAAGTTTTTGGATTTAAGGTCCAGAGACTATTTATTTAAAACACCACCAAAGTTTAATGCTTCCACTGCCCCGTGTGACAGTAGGGATGATGCTCTTGGTGTCAAAGTCAGCATTTTTTCCCTTAAGACACTCTGAATGAAGTTATTCCAAAAAGTTTTATTTCCTAACAAAGGTGGTGACTGTGGTCCCGTCTGCATTTTCCCATGCAGTGTTGGGAGTCATGCCTTGTCCTCCTTATGGTCATTAATTCTGCATGAGACAAGATCGTGGGTGGAGCAGCAGACTGAGAGTGACTGACCGTAATTTTGAGTGTCTTAAATTTGAGAATAATCACACCAACAGTTGTCAATGTGTCACCAAGATGCTTACTGGTGATCCATTATCCCATTGCAGCTTTTGTACTGGTCAACCCAGAGCTCTTTGGCCTGGGTGATGAGGTTAGGGACTGCTTAGGGGCCCAGGTATACTTTTAATCCACACAATAGTGCAATCCATTGTGGATACTGGCTTGGTGAGTGTTAATCCCTAAATTGTTGCCAATGAAAAACTTGGTATACTTGACCCAAATAAACAGAAATGCACATTTATTTCAAACGACAACAATTTTTTTCTCTTTTGTTTAGTTGAAAAGTTATCATTTACTCTTAACATACATCTACAACTGAAATTGCAGTCAGCTCCTTTCTTTGTAAGTAGTTCAAATCATGAATTCAGCAGGGTGTCGAATCCCTGTAACATCTGTTGAGGCTGCTGTGTATATAGAGTAAGGCTTATAAATGAACCCATGTAATCCTTAAAATCATTGGGTAACCTGGTTATTTTTTAGTTGCGTGATTGATAATTATTACGTTACTTAAACTGTTGTAGCCATAATGAGTAGGTTCCTTCACTTTCACAACAGAAAGATTTCAGATGTCGCTAGTTTTGTAGGATGCCCTAACTTTATTGCGATTCCTTGATTTTGGTCTCTATTTCAGTCAGACTGCTTTAGGGAAAAAAAGTGAAAAACAGCAGCCTTAAAACATGTCTTATGACTCCCTCAACTCTCGGGGATAATCAGTGACATGTTGGACTCGTGATGGCTAACTGGATTTTTCAACTCATGAGGACAAAGAGTGCATTTACAAACAGGGCTGACTGAAAACAGTTTGCTGCACAGTTAATGCAAATTTGCCCATCCAGACCCTGGAAGTGGAGTGTGCCACTTTGACGACATATCTTTTCTCCTCGAGTAAAAACAAGTAAAAGGCAGCTTTATATTCAGCCCATGTGGTTTACCATGAGTCTGAAACATTTTTTTTTTTTTTAGACAGTCAACAGAGCCTACATGGGTTTTCTTCCTGTCACAATGCATCAAGCTCTAACTAGCATGGCTATTCAATACCAATGAGGAGCAATTAGTTGCTTTGATCTTCAACCCGGGTAACATCACATTCCTTATAGGAACCCAAAATCCTTCCTTTCACTTGTGCTCACAAGGCTTTTGTTGTATGAATTCCATTGTTACTGCAATATTGTGAATATCTGACACGTTGATTTTCAACTGATATAGCTACAGAATTTAACCAAACACGTGCTGCCAGTCAGATATCCACATACAGATATAAAGTCATCATTATACCTTCTCTATATGAGCCTTTGGAACTGCGTAGTGTAATTAAAGCTTTACTGGAACAAATTAGCTGTGGTCAAGTTGTTGCTAAGCTGTGGATCAGGAGACCAGGACCATGTGATTCCAGTATAAAAAGGAATGAATGTATATACATTGTTGCTCCGATGTGCATCTACAGTCAGAGTAATGTATTGTATTAAAGTGCTAAGCATGGTCAAAGTTTGAGAGGAAAACACTGCATCAGTACGGCTAATAATAAATATATTTTTTAAAATTTCCGTCTCATATAGCTGTCTTTTGTTTTAAGCACTAATTTTCCAAAGTCTGCATGTTGGAATGAATGTTGTTGATTGTTCCGAGGCTTGTCTTAAGTCCTGTTAATTTGCTTGGTGTGACACAATCGGATCCTGCATTATCTCATTCTTCTAGGGTTTTTTAAAATGGTTTTTTTTTGTTGTTTTTTTCTTTGTTAAGTGCTCAAAGGCAGCTCTTAACGAGCCAGCTGGTTGCTGACTGGATTTTGGTTTTAATTGCTGTGGTTAATGAGTTTAAGTAAGCTGAAATAACTGCGTCACACTGGCCAAACCCTTCTGGAAATGCGCTTTGTTTTGTCCGGCTATAATTAACATTGGCCCACGTGCGTTTTTTACTGGAGCACGAAGAAAAGTGGGAAACTGGAGGGGGATGCTAGGATTCTCTCTTTGTCTTTCTGTCATCTACCACCAGCCTCTGCTGTTTTTTGTTTTTTTTACTGGAGCTAAAACTGCTCACTTCAACCATAAAAGGAGTGCTTATCAAATCATTCACATGAGAAAGGCTTTAAGCAGACGTCTGCTACTTAGTGCCAGTTCGCTCCATCTCTAGTTATTAAGAATGCATCTGCAATCCCTTTATAACTTGACGACTGTTTTTATTAAATACCCAAACAGGAGGATAAATATGATTACAAAAGGGCACTGGGAGTCTCTTTTTTTATGAAAAAAGGGTGTTTTTAAATGTAGACCAACTTAACATACCTGATATTAAACAGGAAGATTAAGGGAATACTGAATATCTGGACTGCTGCCTTTTCTTTTTCTCCACAAAAACATAGTGGGTGGAAATAAAGATTAACTGCAATTAGCACTGACTGACCCCCAACTGGAGACCAGTCATGTCTTAACAAGGCGCCTTCCAAAAGAATGCCTGCATCCAATTCTCTCAATTATGCAAATTGAGTTGAAATCAAAGTACTTGGAGGGGGTGAAAATTTTCAAACGAGAAGTTGGGGACCCTCTGAGCGAGGCTGCAGTACTTTTAGGTTAGTCGCTCTTCTCCATCGTCTCACACTGGCGAAGTTCTTCCAAACTGTGAAGCGAGCACAAAGAAAGGAGTTTTACACAAATTGGGAGATTAGGAGCCGGTTATCAAAGTAGATTTATTGTGCCTTGTTCAAGCGAATGATGAAAATACCCTCTGGGCATGGAGAAAGGGTCATGGGACTCCCAAAAGGATTACCTTGAACTGGAGTCATGAGACTTGGGCGAACAAAGACCCTGCTCACATGCTCATCACATTAACTGGCCCTCATAAAGTGAAGAAGTTTCATGTCCTGTGGGATTCAATGAGGCCACTTCACTGGGAGTGCAGCACCAGGAGAAAGCTCTGGCTCCCCTGCACTCCCTAGCCTTAATTTCCAGCAGCACTAGGACCTCGAAGCTCCGTCAAGAGGATTGTACGTGAGTCGAAACCCTTTAAAAACTTTATTTAGTTGCATTATTAGGATTTTACCAAGCAGCGACCGATGTTGTATAAATTGCAGACCGTGAAAAGTGAGTTCAGATGAGGTAAATGTGAGCAGGCAGCACTGCAGGACGTCTAGGTGCTTATTGATGCATGATGACCTGAGAAATAAAGATGGGAATATTTTTTACAAAAACTCATGCTAAATAAAAAGTAGTTGTTTTGAAGCTGCGCCAAAACATCATTCTTGAAAGAGCACTGTAGTAACAGCAGATAATATATGTAAGGCTGATATCTATGTATTTGTATAATTTTAAATAATTTATACCAAATGTTTACAGTAGTAGTGTTGAACTGAAAAACAAGCGTTAAAAAACCCCACGAAGAATTACTGGTGGAAAATAGTCATAATAGAAAATAGCATACATGCAATAAAAACAGATTAAAAGTAATATGCAAAGAACATGCATCTATTTGCATTCGTGTATATTTTTGGTTTGGATGGACCCTATGACATCTGCACAGGCAAAAAAACAAAAATAGATAAATGCAAAGGTTTCCCTTTTTCTTAAAGTGGAGGCGAGTAGACACTCCGAGAAAGTCTGTGGTTTTGCGGTCCAGCTGCTCTCAAAGGGGGTCATTTGAGCAGAAAAACAGGGCGAGAACAGTAACTGTTCTGTGTTATGGCTACTTGTGATTATCACAAGACTTCAGTGAGGTTTATATAAGGTCTTTCATCCTTACTCATCTGACCTCAGGCTTATTGGTAAAGTCTAAACAGATTTTTAATATGTTTTTACACAATAATGCTGTCAAGGGTTCAAATTCTGTTTTCAACCCCACTTCCTGGTGATTTCTTGGAAAGCTTTGCTTCCCCTGATTCGGTGTTAATTGGGCTTCCACCGTCAACAATAGCCCTCTGAGAACCTTCGCTTTGAACTCGGGTTATTTTTGATCGGCAACTGGAAAAAGATCAGAAAGCAATCAGAACAGGATTTGACAAAGTGTGGGGGAATAGTACTTTTGTGCTTTTCACTGGCTGCTTATGAAACTTGAACAAACAATGGAGGCAATTTTACCAGCATCAGCTGTGGCGCAATAACATGAGAAATGACAGAGCATGCATGATTTTAGTGCCACAGTTCACCATGCTCATGTCTTTGTGCATATCAAGTACAACTTCTGGATTCTTCGAAAAACGGCTTTTGCATAACACTTTTGTTATGTTTCTTTTTGTCTTCCCAGGCACAGAAAGTATGGATTGAGAGGACCTTTCTTAAAAGAGAATGTATACACATATTTCCCAGCAAAGACCCAACCAGGTAATTACTTCAATTCTTCAAATTTACCTTGAAATTGTACTTAAAAAAAATTACAAGTCAGAAATATAAGTGCTTAGATTGTAAGTGCAGGTATGCTGTTATTATCCACATCATTATTCCAGAATTACAACAGCTTTTTTTCTAGCTTGAAGCAAATTTATGCAATGTTCATTTTGCTTAAAGTGTATTTTAGCATATTTTTATAAAATGTATTGTTGTTGTTTTTTAAAAAAAAGCTTTCCATATGCAAAATAATATCTATTAAATTATGTTAAAAAGTAAAAAAGCTGAAAACATTAAGAATAAAATGAGATCACATGCATCGGTGTACATTTTTCTTGTTAAATGGGTTGTGTGAGTTATGACAGTGGTGGTTATATAAATAATGTCCTGTAAATAATATAATAGTATTTGAAGCTGGCATTTGGGTCTATATTAACTGACAAATATTTTCCTTATTAATTAATTAATTTCTGAAATCATGACACCCTTGACTTCATGCTATCTCGCATTTATCAGGATTTAAACAATGCGTCTGTAAGTCACGGGGAAAACTCCAGGGCTGCTAGAGCAGCCAGGCAGTGAGCCCTTTGTCTGCCAAAGCACATATTTGCCAGAAATGGGTAGAGCAATGAAAGTATATGTGCAAGGTGTGTCTTACTGGCTTCTTCAAGTTGCAGTTCATACCCTCTGATCTGTCTAGATGTGCCTGTGGTCAGCTGACAACTCAGCACGTGGCCATCCCTCCTGGTGCCAACTCCTTAGAGGAAACCCACCAGCTGGTTCACATTGATACCCCAAAGGATAAATGGAGTGTGATCAAGCACACCAGGACGTACCCGACGGACGCCTTTGGCATCATTGAGTTCCAGGGAGGAGGATTCATCAACAAAGCCATGGTGAGTCTCAGTCAAAAAGGTTCTGCTTCAATCTTCGATCCTGTGGATACAAGCGGTGCCTTAAAAACAGAATGTAATCATTAAAGTAGAATCTTAAAGTGTGGGGACCTTTCCTTTGTAAAGGAGGATTATTTACCGTTAGTTCTCTCACATCAGAGAAGTGAGTGGATACGATGCAGTGTTAAGGAGCTTTTCCACATCTGAACTAGAGTTTTTAAACTGTACTTAACGCACAAGACGTAGTTAGAAAAAAGTGATAATTAACCTCCCAACTTTGTTTTTTCTAGTATATCCGGGTTTCATACGACACCAAGCCTGACAACCTACTGCATTTGATGGTAAAGGACTGGCAGTTGGAGCTGCCCACCTTGCTCATCTCTGTACACGGGGGTCTCCAGAACTTTGACCTCCAGCCCAAACTCAAACAAGTGTTTGGCAAAGGCCTGATTAAAGCGGCCGTCACAACCGGAGCCTGGATCTTCACGGGTGGAGTTAACACAGGTAGGACGCTGATGGTTTAGTATAATGCTTTTAATGTTCACTTAATAACAATCAGCTTGTGACATTAGAAGATTACCTTTGCCCCAAATTGTTATTACGTAACACTACTCTGCAATTTCCTGGGGGAGATTTGACTAACCCATTGTCACAGGTTTAGGCACTATAATTAGAGCTTTAGTGGAAAATTCATTGCAAATGATTGATATTGCGTGAGGTTACCGCAATATTACCACAGTATGCTCCATAATTCAGCCCCATCACAAAAGAGCTTTATTTGTATTGCTCTATTTTGCCAATTTTAACTTAGGGGTCATCCGCCATGTTGGAGATGCCTTAAAGGACCATTCCTCTAAGTCACGTGGAAAGGTGTGTGCTATAGGGATTGCTCCATGGGGGATCCTTGAAAACAAAGAAGACCTCATTGGGAAAGATGTAAGGACATTTGCACCAGCATGTGGTCTCCTTAAAAAGAAGACCTTTCAAAGTAATGTCTCTTCTTATAACTTTTTCCAGGTAACAAGACCCTATCAGACGATGGCAAACCCACTGAGCAAGCTGGCTGTGCTCAACAACAGCCATTCCCACTTCATCCTCACAGACAACGGAACCTGCGGGAAGTACGGCTCTGAGGTCAAACTCCGTAGAGTGCTGGAGAAGCACATCTCTCTGCAGAAGATCAATACTCGTAAGTTGTTTAGTGCGCTGCATTTTTAAATAATCTGCCCACTGTGATGTGCATATGTGAGCTAAAATCTTGTTGGACACATGGATGGAGAGCTCCTCTGTGACATGTGGGCTTCCCTTTGTCATCCTATGCCTGGAACTTGGATAAGGCAGGGACAGCAAAGGGATGCTCAGCTGTCACCATTGACGTCACTTCCTCCTTCCTCTGGTTTGTCTGTTCACACATCTCATCGTAGCACAACATAAGCTTCATCATTTCACTCTCAGACTGTTTTACAGAGAAAAGAAAGGATGGAACAAATGATTATTTCTCTCTATTCATTCCAGGTTTGGGTCAGGGGGTTCCTCTGGTGTGTTTAATAGTAGAGGGAGGTCCCAACGTTATCTCCATTGCCCTGGAGAGTCTGAGAGATGAGCCCCCCATCCCTGTGGTGGTGTGCGATGGCAGCGGCCGTGCTTCTGACATCATTTCCTTTGCGCACAAGTTCTCAGAGGATGGAGGGTGAGGTTTCAGTCGATTTGCCTTTTACACTGATATCAATCCTTTATAAAAAACAAAAAACAAAAATGTGCTTTTTTCATCCCACCATGCAGCCTGGTTAACGACGATGTCAGAGACCAACTTTTAGTGACTATTCAGAAGACATTCAATTATAGCAAAAGCCAGTCGCAGCAGATCCTGCTCATGGTAATGGAGTGCATGAAAAAAAGGGAATTGGTAAGTAGAGGAACAAAGTGAGTGAAACCATTGTAGGAGTGAAGCCATGTATTTTTAAAACAACATGTCTGTGTCAATCAATAAATATTTTTGAGTTGTGAAGCATCTGGTCTCCATCGTCATTCATCGCCACTCCACTCATTTGTGTATGTCCATTAACATACTGAATAAACATAATCCCCGCTACCTGCATGTCATTTCACCTTCTTTTGTGGTCATGTGCGATATATCGTAATCCGGGACTTTTACAGCTTTGCTGTAGGATATTATTAACTGTTAAGGACGCATGCAAGTGCGTAGCTGTCAAATGCTGGTATGTACTCCAACTCAGTTCAGCACACACCTTTTTCAGCAGAAAAAAAAGACAAAAAAAAACAGAGCTGAGAGTAATTCTTCAAGATGAATGCCTAAGTAGTAGCAGCATTTGTGCATTCCCGAAGGCATAATTGATGCGATAAACAGTTTGTAACGCTATATAATCTCTATAATCTATACATTTGAGAGGAAAAGATCAACACACACTATCAACTGCTTAGCTCGTACTTCATCTACTCACAGGAAGCATACAGCACACAGATGGAGGAGAGGATCCAGCTCCCTAATCCTCAGCCAGGTTGCTCTATCCACTCCGCAGGCTTTCAGTCCCCAGAGTGCTATCAGTTTACCACTTCACTCTGAAACTCTCTATCCCAGATGTATTAGACTGCCTAATGCTCCAAAACACTCACATAAGCAACTTAAACTGCTTTTTGAAAGATCATACTGAATTGTACTGTTTTTTTTATTAAACACTATTTAGTTTTCCTTGATTCTCCATTGAGACAAAGTGGCAGAACAACCAAGTCGTCTGAGCTCTTTATGTATAAATCTTAAACTAAAGGGAGGTAACTAACCTACAGGTGAATCAGTGTCACTGTCTAGTCCACACATAATCCTTTCATCCTAAGTGCATCCAATGTGAACATCTGGCCTGGGCAGATAAAAACACTGATTTAGAGGGCTACATTTTGCTGTGATGTAACACCAGGATGCAACATTTAAGCGAATTATAAAATTATTATCATAAAAGTGTCCACACGCACACAAACAAGGCAGCCTGCAGCTTCCTGAAAGAGAAACAAAAGTGTTCAGTGTTCATGCTGATGCAGACTGCTCATTATTAACGCATCCTGAGGCCGGCGCTGGAAAAACTCTGGCACCGTGCCACATATTCATGCCAATCTAATCCCATTCACCATGGCTGCGCATGTGACAGACCCGTCAGCGTAATTTCATTTGATATCGTCAAGTCTGTAACAAGGCAAGCGCTATCGCCGTGTCTGACGATTAAATTGGCTGTTTGCGCTCGAAAGGTCAGCCACAGGGCGCTGGAGAAAGAGGCCCTGCTGAAAATCAGTGGCAAAAATTCCTTCTTTCATCAATCATTTCATCTGTGTAGTTTGTTATCAGCAACTTAAATGATTACAGTGTAACATTCCCTCGCTTCCTTTTTTATTCTCACATATAGATTACAGTTTTTCGAATGGGGTCTGAGGGACAACAGGATATAGAAATGGCCATCCTTACTGCTTTGTTAAAAGGTATCATCAGACACCAACACCAGTGGTTATCCCACTCGAAGCTTGCCTTCTTGTATATTTCCAATAGTTTCTCTTACGGCGTGCCGCACATGCCGGCTCTCGTCATGTCTCCGTCTTTTTTCTTGCATCAGGAACGAACGCATCGGCAGCAGACCAGCTCAGTTTGGCTCTGGCCTGGAACAGAGTGGATATCGCACGAAATCACATCTTTGTTTACGGACACAATTTGCCAGTGAGTGTTCCTCCCTTTTGAACAGTGTAAATTATTCATTTCACATCAGTGCTTTGTGACTACATGGATTCAAGACTGAAGGAAATAATTTGTTTTTGAAAATCCAATAAAAAAAAGAAAGAAAAAAGTGTGAAACAGAGTTGATGAAAGTTTAGAATGACGCATTTGCAAATGCTTCAAATTCATCTGCTGAAAGAAGCAGCCTACACAAGTGTGATGTGAAAACCCAAAGCAATCAGCAGGTATCCACGGAGAGTGAAGTTTATGAGATGAAGAAATTGTGAAAAGAATTGACTGAAGACCAAAGGAGAGTTTTCAGCTTGGTGATATCAGTTCTTGTTGGAAAAAAACACACCTCACATGCAAATACATATATAAGCACACATAACAAACACAAAAACTGGCAACTGATATGATCAAGTTAGAGGCATAGTAGAAATTGATGTTTGATATTTTTTTCTATTATTACTCGGTCAGCCTGCTGGTGCTATTGCCAACACTACAACCACTGCAGCCCTGTCTCAGGAGAGACAGAAGAGCCCTGCGAGCGCTCCTCGCAGCAAGACTCGGGCCAAGAAGGGGAAAGGGAAGGGAAAGGCAAAACCTGAACCACCAGAGGAAACAGATCCAAGGAAGTTGGAGTTGATTCGCTGGGTAGGAATAATGACGTTTATGCAAATGTTACATGTGAAAATATGAGACAACAGAGTGAACATAGAGAAAATAATCATATTATATATATTCTATCAGGTGAACTCACTGGAGCAGGCTATGATGGATGCTCTGGTGCTGGACAGAGTGGACTTTGTCAAACTGCTCCTCGAGAATGGAGTCAACATTCACCACTTCCTCACCATTCCCAGGCTGGAAGAGTTATACAACACGGTGAGAGTTCTACAATGCTGAGTAACACCAGCAAAAGGGGAAAAAAAATATTAATTCACAGAGTTTTGATGGATAAAAATATACAGAACCTACTTCTCCTTCTTCTCCTCACATCTTTCAGAAACTTGGCCCGGCAAATACCCTGCATGCTGTGGTTAGGGATGTCAAAAAGGTAAGACAGTCTTTGCTTATAACAATAAACATTCAGCAGAATCATTTCAGTTTATTTCAGGTTCAATATTATTTTAAAGCAGTTAAGATCGTGCTTTTTTATATATGACTTCTGCAGGGAAACCTTCCTCCAGATTATCAAATTACTTTGATTGATATTGGTCTTGTGCTGGAATACCTCATGGGCGGAGCTTACAGAAGCAATTACACCAGGAAAGCTTTCCGTAACCTCTACAACAATCTATATGGACTAAAAAGGGTACGCATGGATGGAAGGAAATAAATGACAATGGTTTGTCATCATATTAAGTAACATTTTACATTAATTGCAACGCTTTGTTCTCTTCTTGCAGCCCAAAGCTCTGAAGCTTCTAGGAATGGAGGTAGGGTTTTCTTTCGCAACAACTAAAATAGTTTAACTAATCAAACCCACACAGAAGCACAATCTATCTAGCTGTTGTTGTTTTGTTTTTTGTTTTTGTTAGGATGATGAACCTAGGTCAAAAGGCAAGAAAAAGGCAAAAAAGAAGAAAGAGGAGGAGGTGGAAATTGATGTGGATGACCCTGAAGTCTGTCGATTCAAGTATCCCTTCCACGAGCTGATGCTGTGGGGGGTGCTGATGAAGCGCCAGAAGATGGCACTATTTCTCTGGCAGCGTGGCGAAGAGGCTATGGCAAAGGCTTTAGTGGCTTGTAAACTGTATAAGGCCATGGCTCATGAGTGCTCTGAGAGTGAACTGGTGGATGACATCTCCCAAGATCTGGAAAACAACTCCAAGTGAGTGATGCAGAATGCTTTTTATACTTTCTGTAACGATGTATGTCTTTTTCTACTTGCTTTAAACTACTTTGATAAGTGCTATATAGAAATAATTGTTGTTATGTCCCTCTCACAGAGAATTTGGACAACTGGCCTACGAATTATTGGACCAGTCCTACAAGCACGATGAACAGGTGGCCATGAAACTCCTAACATATGAGCTGGTTAACTGGAGTAACTCCACCTGTCTGAAGCTGGCTGTGGCTGCTAAGCAACGTGACTTCATCGCTCACACCTGCAGCCAGATGTTGCTCACTGATATGTGGATGGGCTGCTTGAGGATTGGAAAAAGCCCGGGCCTAAAGGTTAACTTCCAAAAATTCTAAAACAATAATATTTACAAGAAGAATGTTATTAGCGGAAATACTTGAAAAATTATTATCTCACTCAGGTTATTCTGGGAATCATCTTCCCTCCTCTGATTCTGCTGTTGGATTTCCGCCTTGGAGACGATGCCTCTTATCAGGCACCTACACGCAAAGAAGAGGGAAAGGACAAAGATGATGACACAAAATCCAGCAAGGTCCTTGTTCATACTTTTTTTTTTTATTAGACATATGCCTAATTTAAGGGTGAATGATTGTAAGCTTGCTGTTTGCTGTGATGCTGCAGGATGCCAACACTGATGCAACTTCCCGAAAAGGAGACGAAGAAGAGGATAGCACCAAAATCCATAAAATCCCAGTTGGCAAAAGATTCTTTGAGTTTTATAATGCACCTTTCACCAAATTCTGGTTTAACACAGTAAGTTCCCTTCTGATGCGTGAAGCATGTATTTCAAAAATGACTGCCAACAACAACAAACAGCTTTATGACCTTATTGTTTTGACAGATCTCCTATCTGGGCTATCTGATGCTGTACAACTACATTATCCTGGTGAAAATGGAGCGATGGCCATCTATACAAGAGTGGATGGTCATAGCATACATCCTCACACTTGGCACTGAAAAAGTCCGACAGGTATGAGTCTTTACAGAGTCGGAATATCTTAAATTCCAAACGGTTTTATGGGCTTGTAATGAATACTGTGTGATCTCCTAATCCTGGTGTCTAGATTCTGATGTCAGAACCAGGGAAGCTGAAACAAAAGATAAGTGTGTGGATGGAGGAGTACTGGAACATCACAGACCTGGTTGCCATATCCACGTTCCTTCTGGGGCTAATGCTACGGCTACAGCCTGAACCGTACATGGGCTATGGCAGGGTTATCTACTGTATAGACATCATCTTCTGGTACATTCGTGTATTGGACATCTTTGGAGTCAACAAATACCTGGGACCTTATGTGATGATGATAGGGAAAATGGTAATAGTTCAACGAATCACAGATGGCATGCACGCACACAAAAAGAAAGAGAACACACTGAGCTTGCATGTTCTCTTTGTTTGATTCCTTTCAGATGATTGATATGATGTACTTTGTGGTGATCATGCTGGTGGTGCTTATGAGCTTCGGAGTGGCTCGACAAGCCATACTTCATCCAGATGAGGAGCCAACATGGCGCCTGGCCAGAAACATTTTCTACATGCCTTATTGGATGATCTATGGGGAGGTTTTTGCAGACTCGATAGACCGTAAGACTAGAGTTCATAGTAAGATTCTGTTTCCTGATTCTGGGCAGATGATCAGTGCTGCATTATTCCTCTGTTTTAAAATCTGCCTTAGCAATGTCACACACTTTGACATACTTTGTCTCCCTCTGCTGGCACATTTGGAATAGCACTTACTACAATACATACATTCAGTACAACACAATGTTTCACTGCTTAAGAGCAGAATAGATGCCTGTATGTCATCTCCTCTGTCATGATCATCTGCCTCCAAGTTTTTCTTCTCCTGTTAATGTTTCTTCTGTCAAGGTGAAGGCAACAAGCAACTATTTAAAAAGCCTCAATTAGAAATGGTATTGAAGATGGTATTGAACGTTTTCTGGAAGGTGCTGTTAAACACGTGTTCTAATGCATACTGAAATTCGGATGTTTGTCTTCATTCATTTTTGATTTTATGAACAAGGTTATATAAAAAAAATTGAAAAATGTAAAATATGTCAAGGATATAAAGTATGCAACTAGGTATGTTTGAGTACTTTTAAAAGTGCAATGAACAATTTGATAAGACCAGTCCACCCTTTAAAGCAAAACAGCTTGACCTTGACAGAAATATGACATAAAAGTCTTATGTCTATTGATGTTAACGCTTTCTCCATTTCCCTGCGGAACTGTGGTTTTCGGGGATTTTTCCAAGTCTATGCAATGGAAATCAACCGTAAGTCATCATGAATGGTATTCTAATTATTTACATTAAAGTCTATATAAATGTATAACTTTAACCTCCCATTCTTGCAGCTCCATGCGGTGAACATTTATATGATGAGGATGGGAAGAAACTCCCCCCATGTATCCCCGGTGCCTGGCTCACACCTGCCATTATGGCCTGTTACCTTCTCGTAGCAAACATTCTTCTGGTCAACTTGCTCATTGCGGTCTTCAAGTAACTATACTTCCAATGTCTACTTGTTCTATTGTTTCTAAGAAAATATCTCCTCTTACAGTTTTTACTCACTGGTCTGCATGTCCTGTCCCACAGCAACACCTTCTTTGAAGTCAAGTCAATTTCCAACCAAGTGTGGAAGTTCCAGAGATATCAGCTGATCATGACTTTCCATGACCGTCCCATTTTACCGCCACCTCTCATCATCCTCAGCCACCTCTATATCCTCTTCAACAGGATGTTCAAGCGATGTGCCAGGAAGAAACAGGAGGGAGAGCTAGATGAGAAAGACCGTGGCCTCAGTTAGTCTCCTTTTTTAAACCAAAACAATTTTATCATTATACTTAATACTTAAGTGCAATTAACTCTTTACCCCTTGAAAGCCTCCTAGGAGTATCCTTTGAAACTGCCTTCTAAATTGAACCGTTTCTATCAAATTTCAGGCGTACTTGTAGAACAAAATGTATGTGTGTGTGCATCAGAAGTTAGTGGGGATGGTCTCTGTCTATGCAAATACCTATAAAAAACAGAAACTATTCTAATGGTCGACGAACCACATCTTTATTGATATACACTGTGCTGTTAAAATTCATCACTAAGGATACAGGTGAGGTTTTCAAATGCCATCTTTATGAGGGTAAAGAGTTTATGCAGTTTTTCAGTGGTTAATAATACACACTAAGCGTTTAAACCACATCAAAATAGTAATTTCATGATTCTGTAGCCTATAAACATGAAGAAACTGCTGGAACTGATTTTTTTTTTAACAAATATTGCTGTCATGTGTTTTCTTCAGAGCTCAGGCTGAATCCAGAGGAGCTAAAATCCCTGTATGAGTTTGAAGAACAGTGTGTCGAGGAATATTTCAGAGAGAAAGAGGACGAGCAACAGTCTTCCAGTGACGAACGCATCAAGGTTACTTCAGAGAGGTACATCACTATCCTTTTAAAAGTAGTTCAAATATTTCAAATTGGTTCCTGTTTCCATAAACACTCTTTTTCTCTCAACTCTTCTTGGCAGAGTTGAGAATATGTCAATGCGTCTGGAGGAAGTAAATGAGAGGGAGAACACGATGAAGGCCTCCCTGCAGACGGTGGATCTGCGTCTGGCCCAGCTGGAGGAGCTCCATGGACGTATGGCAACCGCCCTTGAAAAGCTTGCAGGTGTGGACAGGTTAGAGCTGACTCGAACCTATTCGCGAAACTCATCGGTGTGCGACCCTTCCAATCTCCTTCGCCAAGGCAGTATTAACAGTGCTGACGGTTACAGTCTTTACCGCTTCCACATGGATATGGAAGAGTTTGCATCCAGACAGAAGGACACAGAAGACACAACAAAAACCGGCCTAGAAAGACAGCGGAGTTTGCGGCAAGCCTCAAGTATGTGCACTCTCAACACCAGGGAAGGTGGTCAGAGCTCAGAGTCCGGAGGTTTCGAGAGACCTCCGCCAAGCTCAGTTGTAGATATTCTCATATCTCCGTGTGAACAAAGGCCCTCTTCTGCAACATCAAGTCAAGAAACAATAACAAACATAAAACAAGGCAGCACGATGTTTCTAGACAGACTACCAGACAAAAACAGACTGAGGCCTTTGTCCCCTCCGAAAAGGACAAAATCGTTGAAACACTACCCAATTGAAGACCAATTCATTTCTCCTTTGACAAAGAGGAGGTCTATGAGCACCATCGTTATGAACCCCCCTGATGAACCACAGAAAGCTCCTGAGCCCATAGACAAAGTCCAGAGTCTGCTAGGAAACTCCTCTTCGCCAAAGAGGACTAAATCTCTGAGGTACATCCCTACTGAAAACCAAAGCCAGACTTCTCCCATCACTAAGAAGAGGGCTATGAGCAGCATCCTCTACACTCCAGCTGAAGCTGGTGATGATATGATGCAAACTGCAGAGTACAGGTCACTGGTAGAGCACATTAATAAAACTCCAAATCAGTGGCCATCAAGTTTAGCGTATCAGGTGCATCCTACCACTTTGGGTCAAATGCCTAAAGTATCAACAGTCAGAACACTCACCCAGCAATATCAAACTCAGACTGAGGCAATTCCTACAGAAAGTACGAGGACTCTTCCAGGAACAGAAACTCCTGAGGATCCAAAAACGGTCAAGAGAAACCTCTCAAACACCACAGAGTATCTGACAGCTGCTGATGAAACATATTTACCCTCTCACAGATCACTGACCTGGAACGCTAGCGACAGGAGAGCCAAGTCCATGATGGTTAGCAAGCAGCTAGCTGCATCTAGCAGCGAGAGAGTCCTTAACGAAAGCAGAAAGGTGTCAACTTTTGGACAGGCAGATGAGGAAACAAAATCAGATGCAGGGAAGACAGAAGACGATGTCCAGGAGTAAAAATGAGAGCCTTAAAAAGAGAAAATAAACCAGTGAGAAGTGAAAAAAATAGCAAGAAGACAAACAGAAAGCTATGATTAAAGTAGTGGACATGTAGCCTGCCATCAGAAATTATTACTAAGTGAGTTTCTGATACAAAGATACAAACAAAATGACAATGATGGGGGAAAAAAAGCTTTACCAGATTTTTTTTTTTTTTTTTAACATTTTCAACCATGCAGTGTAGTTGTGTAAAAAGAAAAAAAAATCAACATTCCCATAAAGATCCACTTTCTTTTCCATTTTTACTCTTCACTGATGTAACATACAGTAGTTTACAAGGACTATCATTCACATTACAGCTTTCTCCAGTCGTTGTGTTTTCATATTGGACGCGTGAAGGGAAAGTGCTCTGTGTCTACAGTCTCAAGAGGAAATAAAAGCAAGAACACAACTGCTACTTGTGATTACACACAAAATATGTGAACAGCAAAAACTTTCACTTCCTATATATGCTCAACATTTTTCAAATACTGCCTGTAAACATTTTCTATTTCAGATACTGTGTGCTTAATAGTCTGAGGTCTCCCTACAGCTTTCATGCAAATACTGACAACTGCGTAACAATATGTATTAAGTACAAGCTTCCAAGAAACAAACTCTTTCACAGCTTTGTTTTGACACAGAACCCTGTACAAATAAAGGTTCTATTAAAAATAAGTAAAAAACAGTAGGTTGTTTTTTCTTTTGTTGTTGCTATTTTTTCTTTACATATTTGTGTCTTTCTATTGCAATACTGTGACTTTAAATAGGCACACATGTGCAATTAGAAATGATGGCATTAACACTGGATACCACAATCGTAACATATATGAATTCACACAGACAATTACAACCAATTCTGAAACTCCATATGATTATCTTACAGCATCGTCATAGTAAATGTAACAATAGGTAGGGCATATAAAATGATGCTACGTTGTATGAAATACTCTATTTTTCTTCATTTACCATTTATGAGACCAATATTTGTAACAGATATTTTTTAAGAGATCCTACAGACATGTCCACAGTCAGCAGGCACTGCAGGGTGAGCTACAAACCACTGCTGGATATTCATGCATCAGTCTTTTTGCATGAACACATATAAAGCCTCGTTCCTCATTGATCCTCGTCTGGTCAGCAGATCAGGGTAGCATCTCAGCCTCCCCTGAACCTGTAGGTCCAGCTGGCAATAAGGCCCCATGATTATATGACCACGGCCGCCTCCGCAGCGAGGAAAGCCAAAAGGCGGAAACCCTCCAAAACACCAATGTCGCGCCACATACGTGAGCAGCTTAGAGGAGCGAGCACTTGAAGAATTTAATTCTCTTCGACTTTTTCTCTGTGATCTTGACCGGTTTGCCTGATCCTCCAGCACTGTTGTCAGTCTACAAGAAAAGAGTTGACGGTGAAGAAATGTAAATACAGACTGTGACACAAAGTACGGGATAGCGACTAATTAATGAAACTTTCTTCAACTTACCGACTTTGAGCTCAGATTATGCAGTATGTCTCTTCCCATGGTATAAAAAGCCTTGTGTGACATAAAAGACAAAAAGAAATATTACACATACATATACTGTGTGTAAGTCATGCTTTATGGTAAAGGGTAAAACATCCAGCTTACCTCTTCAACATTCAAGCCAGACTTTGCACTGGTTTCCAAGAATTTAACTCCATAATCAATGGCCAGCTAGGTGAAATAAAAACATAGATTTATATTTATGCCAAACACTGAAAATTGCAATAACTTCAACTGAATTAGCTTGATGCTTGCTTTTTGGTAACGACTAGCTTCAGACTCACTTTTTCACCTCTGTCTTTAGACACCTGTCTCCTGTCAGTCATGTCGCATTTGTTTCCCAGGATCATCTTCTCCACATCAGATGAGGCATGCTGGCAGAATTAAATAAGACTCATTATTTATGGTTATTTAAAGTATGATACTATGAGTATTAAAAACAACTATAATTTACTTAGAATTAACAATCACAGAATTTAAATTACAAAAAAATACTAATAATATAACTAAATTTGGAACTCACTTCTTCAATATTTCTAATCCAGTTTTTTATGTTCTCAAAGGACTTCTCATTGCAGATGTCATAGACCAGCATGATACCCTGGGAAGGAAAATAATAATAATAACAATTTATGAACCCCCGCGTGTAAGGGTAAGGTAGATATATAGCAACATGGTGAGAAATAAAAAGCTAACCATTGCTCCTCTATAGTATGCTGTAGTGATGGTGCGAAACCTCTCCTGGCCCGCAGTATCCCTAATTACACATCAAATCAACAACACAGGGAGCGGGTTAAAGTGCAGGTCAGTCAGACTTTCCCATAAAAAAAGGGAAAAAGCTCAGTCAAATTACACATACCATATCTGAAGTTTGACTCTCTTTCCATCCAGCTCTATTGTCCTGATTTTGAAGTCTATTCCTGTATTAAAGCAAGTAAGAGCCACAAAAGCTTAATTAGTTACATTACACTGTCCAATTTGTCACATGCCTCACATACACAGGAAACCAGGCATTTCTGCAATTAATGGTAAAATGTGATCTCGTGTCACGTTTTAGAGGAACATATTTTGAGGAATAAGCAGAAATAGCTGCAGTGTAAATTTGCAGCGCAGATCAGATTTATAACATAATTATCACAATACTGCTTTCAGCATAAAGGCTACAGTGTAACAGAAGTCAAAAGTCTTGACTGTGGCTTTGATTTCATTCTGTATTTAACCCTGCTAGGGCATACGAGTCTTCAAGGACAGAATAGCATTATTCATTAGTCTCACACTCCTATTGTTTGGTTCATATGCAGTTATTTCCCTTTTAGGTCGTTTGTCCTTCTCCTCACTTTCATGAAAAAATTCACTAGCTTCTATTACTGACAGATCAATGCAGCAAAACGCTGGACTATGTGGATGCCGGCATTCGTTTTATTAGATTTATCCTTGGGGGGCGTCAGCAGAATACTCACCTATTGTAGATATGAAGGTGGTATTGAAGGAGTCCTCGCTGAATCTGAACAGCAGACATGTCTTGCCGACTCCGCTGTCTCCGATAAGCAAGAGTTTAAAGAGATAATCGTACGTTTTCGCCATTGAAATAAACTTCAGACTTCTGCGTTTCGATATTATAAGGCCGCAATGAAGCTGGGATCCCACGTCTGGAAACCCCTCAGCTGTCTGTTGCAGACCCGGGCAGACTAGCGACAGCCCGGTGCCGAGAAATGTGACGTCAGTTCTCGCTTGGCATTGTGGGGCTTTGTAGTTTAAAGGGACAATTCGATTTTAACCATCACTTCTGGACACAGAATTCCAGTTTTGGAAATGCTCCTAATGCCCCTGGTACTTCTCTGTTTTCTTGTGCGCCTTCTTCCTGATATTGCTGTCCGCTGGGCTTACATATCACAACTGAGGCGAACTGATGGCCTCTACATGCATGATTCCCACCATGAAGCACAGAGGAAGAGGTGCGATGGTGTGGGGGTGCTTTGCAGGTGACACTGTTGGGTATTTATTCAAAACTGAAGGCACACTGAACTGAAAAAAATAAAATAAAATAAAATAAATGGGAAGGTGTTCCCAAACCTTTGACTAGTGTATATATAACTGTATTTTTTTAAGTGATAACCCTAATACGAAGATATTCTAAATGTTTAGTATACTAAATATTATATATTTTGGGGGGAAATAAAAAATATATAGTATATTTGGAAACCTCAAATCAAGTTTTATTTTTTTCTGTTTTTTATTTTATTTTTCTACATGCTCTTCACCATTTTCAGCACACTGTATGATTTCGAGTCATTCCCCGCTGCTCTGCTCTGAGATGCTATCTGTTTAATCGGCGCACGTATGCGCAGAGATTTGCACAGCGAAAATGCCTGTAAGTTACAAAGTATTAATTTGTATGCTTTTTTCAACATGGTAGGTCCATATGTGCATTTCAGAGACGATGTCCTACCGTGTTTACACCGTGAAACCTCGCAGTTGTGTTGTTGACATTGTTGCAGCAGCAACACATGGATTGGGGGTTAGCTAGCTAACAATAGCTGACGACGGGTGGCGACTACTTGCTGAAACACCGTGGTATGTAACTAGTAGTTGTGTGATGTAACTTATAACGTAGTCATGTCGGACCAAAAAGTAGTCATCGCCTGCAAACTTTCACGACTGCATTTTTTGCGTTTAACGAATCACCTGTAGTACACAAGAACAACTGTGGTGCTTACTTAAGATGTAAATGCAATAGTTAATGTTTAAAAGAAGGTTTACCAAAGTGAGCTAAAAAGTTAAAACACGGTTGATCCCACTTATTTGACTGGTCCTTTCCCTTCATTTCAGTTGGCCAGAGACCTTCTCCACCCGTCACTTGACCATGAGAGACGACAACATAAAAAGAAAAGACTTGTTCAGAGTCCCAACTCCTACTTTATGGACGTGAAATGCCCAGGTATACAATAAAGTTTATACTATATGGTCACCAGATGTCCCTCTTTATGTGGGTCTTAACAGCATTTTATTATTTCCTTTGATCCTACATGTGGACATAGTGTCTCACATTTTGATTGGATCTAGTTTTCAAAAGGCAGTTCTATAAAGATAGCTACTTCGGTAAAGCAACTGGGAAAAAAAGTAGCACACTCCTGCAGGTTTATATGCTACAGTCTTTTGCTGCCTACTACGGCCATGGTAGAAAATTGCAAGTCACCAAAAAACACAAGCTAAGCAGATTTTTGTGAAATTGGCAGAGATAAAAGGAAAGGCTCAGAAACCTCTAAAAACCCAGTGAAACTGGTGACTGACGACTCTCGGTATTTGTTTTTTGTTTTTGACTATAGCTCAAAATGTCATGAGCCAGTTGATGATTCATTTGCACTGAAAGGCAATTGATAACTATGCAGAGCAGCAACTGAAATATGTTATGCAGCTGCTGTGATTTTAAGCCATTTCTTATTCACACGTTCCATGGCTGTCTTTTAATCACGTTTTACAAATATGGCAATCACAGAAATGTAACAGTAAATATTTAACACCATTTCTTTGCAGGCTGCTACAAGATCACCACTGTGTTCAGTCATGCACAGACTGTGGTACTTTGTGTGGGATGCTCAACAGTGCTGTGCCAGCCCAAAGGAGGAAAGGCCAGACTAACAGAGGGTAAAACATCCAGAACATTCTGTACCAATAGAGATGTAAATACTTGATCGTAAGTGTATGGGCACCATTATACCTGCTGTGTGGCACCTGGTAAAACGTACTGTACAACCAAGACCAACCATTTCCACCAGTGGTGCTTTTTGTAATCTGGAATATTGTCATCACCCCTGCAGCCGGGTTGAAGACTAGTGCACAATTGTGGTAGTTTTTACTGCTGTTTTAATAACAGTAAAGGAGCTCAGATTCAAAGATATTGCAACAATTTGAAAAACATGATTATGGAAAAAAAGAACCTTTGAAAGAAGACAAGTCTTATATGTCATACTTTTTTGGTTTCCATATCAGCTCTGATGTGGAGGTATTATCAGGTAGTTATACTATGGGCTCAGTATACTGCAGCAGATACCTGCTGTCACGGTAAGCATAATTAGATGCAACAGTAATACATTACCACTGCTGTGCAATGCAACCAGTGGCAGGTATACTGGGGCCTTTGAACTGCGCATAAATGAGATGTGAAAACAGATCAAGTAATTATGTTTTTTGTTCCACAGGTTGCTCTTTTAGGAGGAAGCAACATTAGATGGACATTGGAAACTTAATGACTGACTTTAAGCAGTGCCTTTTTATAAATCTTCCCATTGATTAAATGGTGTCCAATGACTAGTTATCATACAAATTTTAACTTGTAGACAAAAAATTACTGGCAGAATTTAATACGCAAATCTCAGTAAATAAAGACAGCAATAAAAAAAGGTTTAAGCATTCTGGGTATTTATTGTACAAAAAAAGCATCTGACTTGAATTTCACCTTCACAGAAAGCATACAAGTCATCATTTAGGTTCATATGAAGACATTTGTGCTGTAAATTTCAGAAAACAAACAAAATACACACTTACATAGAACATAACACGCACAAAACAAACAAACAAACCACTGACAACTTTAGGTGCACCCTACTCCACTTGCATATTTGTGTCCCGAGTTTAATTAAAAAAAAAAAAAAGGATTGGCAACAGTTTTAAATGTGATGTCACAAATTTACAGTGTATTACTTAATGAAAGGGACCGAAGGCATGGGTTAAACCTTTCCTTTTGCAAAACAAAACCCACATGCTCTACATATAGACTTTGACTACAATCACTGTGTCTGACATTGGACGCCACCTCTGGGATTGTCATCGTCTTCCTCGTAAGCTTCACCACTGTAGTGTTTCTGTTGTGACTGCAAATCGGCCTCGCTTAGTTCTACCTCCTCCATGTCATCTGTGACCATCACATCCTCTCTGGGCGGAAGAAGTCTTTCCAGCTGGAACATCAGATGTTCTGGGAGCCAGTTTTTCTCTGGGAACTCCACCTGCAGGATTAAATGAATTCAAGTCAGCTGAAAACATTTTCCCACCCTGTAGCTTCAGTTTAAATCCAGAATTGTGTTACACTGTTGAAATGATGTTCAACTTACCTGAAACTTAATAATAAGCTGTCCCCTTTCATAAGGTTCTTTGTAAAGTGGCATGCCCTCATTCATAACACATTTGACGTCATTGTGCTTAATGACTTCACCTGTTGATTTGAAGGAAGAAAAAAAAAATATTTAAAAAAAATTGTAATCTATATTACCATTGTTCACAATCGGTCACCAGAAAAGCCAGCACTCAAGGCCAGCTGAATTCAAACACTTACCTGGTTGTGAGCTGATAACAAGCGTTCTGTTGTCTAGAGTCTGAACGGTATTCCGGAATCCACACAATGCCTCGACAAGTTTGATGTCCATCCTCATTATTAGGTTATCGTCCCGTCTCCGGAAAACTGGGTGATCCTTCTGATCTAACACAATGATGACATCCCCAGGTTCCAGGCCAGGCTCCTGGTCACCTTCTCCATGAAATGTAATTTTCTGACCGTCTTTCATACCTGCACAAGAGATGTATCATTAGCTAAACTTGCTTTTGAAAACAACAAGAAAAGCATTTTTTTAATACAAATGTCTCAGATAGGTGAGGGCTTTACCTTTGTCAATATGAACTTCAAGGATTTTCTTCTTGCGTTCTACTTTCTGGCCATTGCAGTTCTTGCAGCGATCCTTTGAGTTAAATTTCTCACCCTGTCCCTGACAGTCTGGACACATGCTTTGGATCTGCTGAATCATGCCTGGTCCCACCTGCTGCACCCTGACTTGCACTCCTCTTCCTTTGCAGTTTGTGCACTTCTCCAAAGCACCCTTCTTGCCACCATAGCCTATGATGAGAAGGAAAAAATGAATTAAATATTCTGTATTACTCCAAACACTGGTATTTTTGTTTCTCCAATTAAGTTGGTACTCACCTTCACATTTCTCACAAATGACATTCTTCTGGAGTCCGAGCTTTCTTGTTGAACCATTGTACATCTCCTCTAGTGAGACACTAAGCTGATGAACCACATTCTTCCCTAAAGGACAAATAAATAAAAAAAAGCACAACATTCATGTTATAAATGCCAGGAATACACATCACTTCAAACTGCATCTAGCTTGAAAACTCAATGAGCCACCTCACCTTTTCTCTCCCTCTGCATTCGTCCTCCACCTCCAAAGAACATATTGAAAATATCCATCGGAGAACCTCCGCCACCCATCCCTCCTTCTTTGATAGCTTGTTCCCCTCCTTGGTCATACAAGTCTCTCTTCTTTGGATCTGACAGCACCTCATATGCTTGAGAAATGTGCTTGAACTGCAGATATAAAACAAATAATTGAATTACTTTTAAAAGCCAGAATGAGTGACTCCACTAAAGCTATAACTTGAGTTTGTGTAGATTTTCAGTCATCCATGTCATAGTAAGTCGATTATAACTTGTGTTAGTTTATTTGCTTCGATCCTTTATTAGGCTTCCTTAACGTACAACTTGTGTTGTGACAATGCTACTTAAAAAAGTCACATAAATGATGAATAAAATAGAACACAATAACATGTTAAACATTACTTTCGCACAGTAGCAAAAAACATCAAGTCAGTTCAAGCGTGCAGGTCTTCCTGTAGCCACACACAGTCAGCTGCGCATAGATCATTCCAGAAAGTTCCCACTGGTCTTTAAAGTAGCCGGTTTAAAATTAGAAGCGGCTTTAACAGTAGCACGTAAACGGCTGAACTGCTACAATAAAACACGTTTAAAACTCACCTTCTCTCCTTCGTTTGGATTCTTGTCAGGATGATATTTCAAGGCAAGTTTTCGGTAGGCTTTTTTGATTTCATCCTGTGAAGCATTGGGTTT
This sequence comes from Neolamprologus multifasciatus, assembly GCF_963576455.1. Lineage (NCBI taxonomy): Eukaryota > Metazoa > Chordata > Actinopteri > Cichliformes > Cichlidae > Neolamprologus > Neolamprologus multifasciatus. Next base: position 54,503,015 of record NC_140445.1, on the reverse strand, counting down.
GACACCCAGAAGATCGTAGTAGCCGGTTTCGTGAACCATGGTAACTGTCCTAAAGAGGAAATAACACACACCACGAACACGTTACCCACAAGGTTGAAACACACTGACAGCTGATATTAAACAAATAGCAAACCTCACGCTAGATGCAAAACAGGGGCTAACCTGTTTTATCTCGTTAAACCCAGCGTTAACGGACTGCTAAATTTCAGTATGCCTCACACGTTACGGGAAAGCAATACAACACCGGCATTAAAAGACACATGGATGTCGCCCATATTAGCTATAGTCAACCTTAAATAAAACTGCTGGTATTTCTTTGTGACAATGATAATTATTATTCTAAATTGAAGTCTTTATGCCTTACTTTCCAGATGCTGCCATACCAAGCTTTGAGTCGCCTTTGCTGCGAGAGTGCGGAGCGAAAGTGGGAGGTACTTATAGCCGCTTTGCAGTGCAGAACTTTCTGGAGAGCTTCGAGAAGCGGGACCGGATGTTTCGTTGGCGGAGAGAGAGGAGTCTAGAAAGGACCCGAGTAGGGGGACGAGGGAGGGGTGGAGGTTACTAGATCTCCTTCTTATATAGCGTGACCTACTTTTTCGAATGGTTACATTGCCTTAGATGTCTCTATGAGTCCAGTGGGGCAAGGGCAAGAAAAAAAGGAACAAATATAGCATGTATGATCTCTAATAAGATACAGCCTGCTTTGTAAATGTCATATAACCTTCTCTAGAATATTCTTTAATCACACCCACACGTCTGGCAAAACAGAAACAATGCTCCATCCCAAATAATTGCAATATTTGTTATGTAAGCTACAAATGTGTATACTTGTTGTTTATTATTGACAGATTTATTGCAGATTAGGTGCTCCTAAATTCCACATTTTATTACATTTTTAGGAGTGCTAAAGCCTGTTTCACCCTGTAACTCATGTGCATTAAGCTTGATTAAAATTAAATGCAGAGTGGTGTGATTAAGTTTTGAACGTGTCATTGTGTGAATTGGGAAAGGCTGTTTTACATGTGAAAAGCGAAGGTGATTTGAATTCAGGACATGTTCTTGAGCAACTGATTCCAATGCACTACCCACATGGTCTTTCCTGTTTGTTTCACAACCTTTAGCAACTTGGGAAGGCTTGCTGAACTGCAAGTTTGTTTTTTTGTTTTCTTAATCCAGTATATTCCCATAAATCACGTTCGTCCAAGTTTTGAAAGCAGCATTTTTGAACAAGTACAGAATGGAAAAGAAGGTCGATCATCAACTTGAGGATAGGTAAGCAACTTAAGATGAACTGTTTTTTTGGTTTCTTTCACCTGCCTTCACCTTTTTTCTAACAGTTTAACTGTGGGATAGTTTCTAATACTTTCACCAGCATGCACAGTGCATAAATGTGGTGATGGTTTAACCACTTAGTCACTTCTGCTGAGTTATTGAATGAATGTTCCTCATATTATAATATAGTTTTGCACCCAACCTTGGCACTGAGTCCACAAGTCCCAATTCCGCAAAATTTTTTTACTCATGTGTGTTTTTATTATGGTGATCAAGGATGTGCTGTTCCAGAATCATCCAGATGTGTTAATTTGAGTTGATTTTGATTATTTTTGTCCTTTGAATACATTGTCATCTCAATTGGGAGAGAAATGTCATCAGTGTTTGGATCAGTCTTTATATTGATTTGCAATGGCTCCTCCCCATCTACCATGACAACAATATTGACGAGTGGGAGCAGACAGTTGTTGTTGTTTTTTTTGACAAACAAAGCAAGGGGCTTTTCCTGTGGCAAAGCCCCGACATTGTGTTGGGTCAACAAAGCTAAAATGAAACCCCTGCCAGAATTTGAGGTGGAGTGCGTGCGAGTGTGCTTGTAGCCCGTGTTTCCTCTGTGTGTTTCAGTGTGATGTTGCCAACTCAGAAAACTACGGAACACACGCAGACAGATAGTGAAGAGCCCACCTTTATAGGTGAGTTATGAGCACTGAATAAGAAGACCTTTAGTGCCCAGTGATTGCATTTGCATTTCAGATTTGATTTTTTTTTTCTTATCGCAGGACAAATAGATGTAAGTCAGGCATTTTCCAGCACACCTCTTGCTCCAGCCCATTCTCTTTGGACCACTGATGCTAGAGGTTCAGTCAAGCTGAGAATAGAAGAAGGATGTGCAGAGGAACCCAACACAGTTCACCAGTTGTTTAAAGCCTCAGTTGAAAAATATGGAAACAAGCATGCACTTGCCAGCAAGAAGAACAACAAATGGGAAAAGATAACTTTCCTAGAGTATTACCAGTTGTGCCGGAGAACAGCCAAGAGCTTTCTAAAGGTATATTAAACAAAAGAACTAATTACATTTTAGGTACGTGCTAGACTACACTGTCAATGATCAGACTTTTACAAAGAAAAGTCCAAAACTTTGTTAATGTGTGCAGCTGGGTTTAGAGCGATTCCATGGAGTGGGAATACTAGGATTCAATTCAGCAGAATGGTTCTTCTCTGCAGTCGGTGCAATCATGGCAGGGTGAGAAGCGCACATTACACATCAACAACTGGACCTGGATTAAGCACTAATCGAACTCAGCCAATCACTGCACATAAATACCATATAGGTGTATTTCTCCTGTTGCGGTGAGACATTCAATAACTTCTTTGTTTCTCCTACATCTGTAACAGAGGAATAATGACAGGAATTTATGCCACAAACTCACCGGACGCGTGCCATTACGTGGCTAGTGACTCTAAAGCCAACATTATTGTGGTAGAAAATCAGACGCAACTGGAGAAGATATTGCAGGTACTATACAATGATATGCACATGCAGTGGGTTTGATTCCACAGCGAAAACATCTTCTCCCTTGCTATTACAGATATGTGACAGACTACCCAATTTAAAAGCCATAGTGCAGTACGGTGGACAGGTTCAGCAGAAGATCTCAAATCTCTACTCTGTAAGTCCTCAGGACAGCACATAAAATGATACAGACCACTATGACTGTTGAGCCTGTGTTCCAAATGGTATATTTCTGCTTTTGGGTAGTGGGAGGAGTTCATGGAGCTGGGTCTGGATGTTTCTGAAAAACAATTGGATGACATTATCAGCAGTCAGAGAGCTAACCAGTGCTGTGTCCTGATCTACACATCTGGCACCACAGGCAAGCCGAAAGGAGTCATGCTCAGTCATGACAATGTAAGCTTTCATGTGGCTATCAATGTGTGCTTGTATGCCTAATGTGTCTATTAACAAATCTTATTATTGTAACTATGACAAGCTACTTGAAAGCAAAGAAGATCAAATGCAAAAACATAGAAATACCTCAGAAATGTTTTGTTGTATAAGGTAAAACAAACAATTTTCTGCACTGAATGAATTTACAGATCACATGGACGGCCATTCATGCCAGCAGGGCTGGAGAAATGCAGCCAGCCGACACTAAACAGGAGTCACTAGTGAGTTACCTGCCTCTCAGCCACATTGCTGCTCAGATCTATGATCTCTGGACAGGCATCCACTGGGGTGAGCTGGTATACTTTGCACAGCCAGATGCCTTAAAGGTAAGTAGTTAAAAATATTTGATCATGTGATTCTAACATGTGTCACAAGAATATGCATTTCGACAACAATCAGTACAACAAGATGTTTAACATGAAAATAGGTGCACTTTCATGGCTCAGATAAAAATGAAAATTTTAGTAATTGTGGAGGTAATAATTTGAATAAGATATTGTAAAAATGCAGTATTGTGCAGACTGAATTCCCACACCCACAATGGTGTTCCCCCTTCATTCTTTTTCACATTTTGCACATTTGCTCTGTAGGGAAGCTTGATAACTACACTTCGGGAGGCTCGCCCAACATCCCACATGGGTGTCCCACGGGTATGGGAGAAAATGATGGAGAAGATAAAACAGGAGATTAGTCAGTGTGGATATTTGAAAAAGAAACTGGTTACATGGGCAATGTCAGTCAGCCAGGAAACAAATCAAAAGTGTACGCATGAGTGAGTAGAGTTTTGATTCTCAATAATTATTTATAAAATGTGCATATACGTGTAAATAGATTAATTTTCCCAGAAGAGATGATTTAATTCAAAAGTTTCATTTGCAATTTTATTAGGGATGATGAAAAACCATTCCTTTTTTACGTGGCTGACAGCCTCGTGCTGCAGAAGCTTCGGAATGAGCTGGGCCTGTCTTGCTGTCAGAAGTTCTTTTCAGGAGCAGCACCGATCAGTAGTGAAACCGTGCAGTTTTTCCTGGGTCTGAACATCCGCTTGTATGAAGCCTATGGCATGAGCGAGAGCACAGGACCTCACTTCATGTCAGGTCCAAAAGCGTATAAACTGCCAAGGTAAAAAAAAAAGTTTTTTTCAAAATCAAGAATTGTAAAAAATTACTTGTGTTTGTGGTCCTCATGTTTTGAATTGTAATAAAGTCTAAGACACAGAAAACTCATTTTTTTACCTATAGCTGTGGAAAAGTGGTGCCTGGCTGTCGATACAAATTGGCCAGTGTAGACTGTGAAGGGACAGGAGAAATTTGCTTTTGGGGACGCAACGTTTTCATGGGTTTCCTCAACATGGAAGACAAAACAAGAGAAGCTTTGGATGAAGATGGATGGCTGCATTCTGGGGACTTGGGGAAGGTTGATGAAGAGGGTTTCTTGTACATCACAGGAAGGATAAAAGGTAGCATAATCTCATCAAACCAAACTATTGTGAGAGTGTAACTGGACATTTTAGGTCGCTGACTCACACTGTGGAAAGAGCATGGTGTCCTGGGCAGAAATAAGACTTCTTTCTCTGTGAAGTGAGTCACAAACAGCTGAAATGTCAGGTTGTCCACGCCTTGCATTTAGAGTTGATCATCACAGCTGGAGGAGAGAATGTTCCACCTGTTCCCATAGAAGAAGCAGTAAAGAAGGAGCTACCCATCATCAGCAATGCCATGCTGATTGGAGACAAAAAGAAGTTTTTGTCCATGCTTTTAACCTTAAAGGTAATCTGCTGTAATTGTTCTGATTTCTCCAGCAACATAGCATGAATAGTGACAAGAGAACTGTTAAATGCTTTTCTCACTTACAGGTGTGACAATGATCAATTTAACCCTATAGTCACAATTTCTATGTATATGATGTTGGGATTTATCCCGTTTTTCAGTGTTGTAGCAATACCGAAACCATGGAGCCAACAGAGGAACTCAGTATGGAAGCTGTGGAGTTTTGCAGACAGCTGGGCAGCCAAGCAAGCAAAATGTCTGACATAACTGGTGGAAAAGACAAAAAAGTGTACCAGGCAATTCAAAAGGGGATTGACAGAGTCAACTCTGCAGCCACCTCCTACGCCCAACGCATACAAAAATGGACCATTCTGAGAAAGGACTTCTCTGTTTCTGGAGGAGAACTGGGTAAATTCAGCAGAACACTGTTAAAAAAAGATTAATACTATACAATAAAGGTTTATGCTGGTATACCATAATATCAAGACCATGTAACACAATACAGGTGCAAGTTGTATCGAATCAGTTGCACATTGTAGAGAATCTATAAATGATTTAGTATTTTCTTGTTCCAGGTCCTACAATGAAGCTTCGCCGTCCAGTTGTCTTAGAGATGTACCACAAAGTTATAGAGAGCCTTTATCAAGGATAAAGTCACTTTCTACTGTGTAACTCTTAGTATGAAATCATGTGTCATTTTCCTTCATCTCATACCCTGTGAACTAGCATAAAATGTAACTACAGTACAGCACAAAAGTCTTGAGCCAACCCTCATTTCTTTTTATTTTGGTTCCAATGAGTCAGACCTTCTTGTCATTTTTTGAAGTGTTCTTGAGTGGTCAGATTATACAAGAACTGCGCTGACAATTTGTGGTTACAGGTGTTATGGTATGATGAATCCAAATTTGACACTTGTGGTTCAAATCATCACAAGGTACAATGAAGGTCAGGAGAGAGGTGCAACGGTGAGTGTCTGCAGCCATCTGAGAAACACGATAGAGGCTCTGTCATGTTTTGGGGCTGCATTTCAGCCATTGGTGTTGGAGGATCTTTCCAAAATGGATGGAAATATGAATGCAGAAGTGTACTATTGGAGTCTGATTCACAATCCAAGAGCATCTGGAAAGTATTTGACAATGGCTTCATTTTTCAGCATGACAATGATCCAAAGTAGTAAAAGCATTCCTACAAAAAACACTTTTCTATTGGGTTTGGCCTCCCAAGGGTCCGGTCCTAATCGTTCTTGAAGCAGTGTGGGATCATCTTGACACAGAATGAAACAAAGAGATCAAATCTGAAGAGATTTGAGATATCCTTCAAGAAGCCTGGAGAAATATTCCTGAAGACTATTTAAATAAATTACAACATGTACAAATTACAAGAACGTTGTGGCCATACCAATTTGAACTGTACAAACTGTTTTTGCCTTATATCCTGTATTTCCTTGTAAGTTTCCACATTTCAATAAATAATTGAACCTATTATCCATTTTCACTGCATACTATAAAGAAATGAGGGGTGGCTCAAAACTATTGTATCTATTCTGCAGAATGAAAAAAAGAGAACCACACATAGTGTTTAAAGGATATTTTATTTAATAAGTTTAAAGTTACACCATTTTAATGCAACTTTTACCTTGCCAACACTGATTTTGACTTCTTTAAAATGATACCAATCATCTTGCCTGACAGGAAAATTGGTGGAAGTGCTTTATAACATTGATGAGAAAGACATGCTTCTACCCAGAAATCAGTTATAACAGCTATCAGAGTCATTTGAATAACACTGAATAAAAATTATGGCATTTCTGATGTCAGTGTAATACCAATTTTACAATAATTACATAAGCAAACAGTAAGTTTTCAAAAAACATTTAGTAAAAAAAATCTCTAATGTGTTTACAGATGGATTATCTAAGCAACTAAATGTGAAGCAGAGTTTGACTTCTTAGCATATGATTTGTTTGTCAAGTGGAATTTGTGGCTGTGTCTTCAAATACCATTGTCAAATACATTAAACACATTTCACCAATAAATAGATAATATTCACCACTGATACACAGGAAAATCACGTATGCGTATTCCATATACACAAACCACTGTTAACACAGTTGTTTGGATTGTGCAGAGAGAAAAATTAAACATTCAGGATCTCAAACTCCTGAGTAGTTTTTTCTTTTTTGGTTGAAATGTGCGGATACAGCATGATATGGTCAAGTGGGCAAAACCCTAACAATTAATGAACATATCTCATTAATGTCCTTTTAGTCCATATCCTTCATTCTCTGACATATTGCTTCTGTGAATTCTGAGCACTTTGAGTTCCCTCCCAGGTCTTTGGTCAGAACCTTGAAGATGAATAACATAAGCATTATAAATTAGAAAACAGGTGTACACCATATAACCCAAACTGCAATTCCCCAGAAAAGAAGTAATTACCTTTCTGTCTCGAATTGTGTCAAAACAGGCAGTTTCAATCTTCTTGGCATGCCCATGAAGACCCATGTGCCGCAGCATCATGACTGCACTGAACAGCAGGGCAGTGGGGTTAGCCATGTCTTTTCCTGCTATATCTGGAGCAGTTCCATGAACCTGATTTTACAGAAGAAGTTGATATTTTTAAAGAACAACAAACACAAATAGACTGTGGATTTTCTGTGCAACCTTACAAAAATGACCTCATACCGACTCAAATATGGCCACACCATTTGCACCAATGTTTCCACTAGGAGTCACTCCAAGACCTCCAATTAATCCGGCACAAAGATCACTGTAATGGTAAACACATAGGGTTACCTTTAGATTTCATAAAACATATACTGGATAACATAAATTTAACATAAATTCATAACATGAATGAGCAATCACATTTTTAATATTGTGTCAATATTTTTGTTGCTTTTTTACAACTCCAGACAATTTTGCTGTCGCCCATGTGTGTTTCAGCTCTCTGTTTTGTATGCTAACTAGTGTGTGCAGGGGTATTCTTGTTCATAATGAGTACCTCCATGGATTGCTCTTGCTCCACCTAACCACTTTTGACACAGGCTGGACAAGTGTCTGATCTTATGCACCACCAAGCTGCATCACGAATCATCACAGCTGTTTAAAGGGATATCCAATTTTCATTCAAGCAGGCTGTGACTTAGAGTAACTCCTCACTGTTTTGTTTGGTGTTGGCTACAAGAATAGGGTTTCCTACATTTACCATACTGCCTCTGTAAGGACCAGTTAGGAGTTAGTTTAACACAGTTAGGTTGCAAGTTTTTTGTTAGAGACACTAGGTTAGAGGTGCTACCACTACTGTATTTTTGGTATGAAAACATAGGATTTAATTACACTTTTTTCTTCATTTAGAACAGTCAGGATCCACCTCCTCAGCACTCTCCTGTTCATTCTGTTACCTCCCTTTTTCCTAGTGAGCCACAGTTAAAAAAATGTCGTCTTTGATTGATAAAGTGCAAAATAAAAGACTCATAATTTGTCTTGTTCTTATGAGTATTTTAACATAAGAGATTTACTGGTGACAGTTGTGTACCTTAAGATATCTCCATACAAATTTGGCATCACTAGTACATCAAACTGTGTGGGATCCTGCACCATCTGTAAGTTTGGATGAATAAGGAATTTAAAACAAAAATACAGCAAAGCATTCTTTTATAGCCATCTAAAACATATTCGGACTAATTTACCACAAAAGCGATTGGGACATACATTAAGGCACACGGTATCCAAGTACATCTCAGTGAATTTCACATCTTTGTACTTTTCAGCGGCCTCTCTACATTTTCGTAGGAAAAGTCCATCTGACATGCGCCTAAATGAATAAAAGAGAAGCAAAAATGTAGTTTCAAGCAGCTTCACAATGACAAATGACTTAACTTGTGCTAAAATATACTTACATGATATTTGCCTTATGAACAGCTGTAACACTGGCTCTCTGATTGTTTCTTGCATATTCAAAAGCGTACTCTGCAATGCGTTTGCTGGCTTGTTCGGTGATGAGCTTAATACTCTGTACAACGCCATCAACAATCTGAAATAAAAAGAATGAACAGTGAACACGACTACAGTGCTGTGCAAATGTCTTGAGCCACCCTTCATTACTTGGAGATAATTTATCCAAATTTGAGTGGGACCACACCTCATATATAAACCGCCTGCACTGCAAGCTGTTTGTTATTGTTTTCGTGCCCTATCCTGCCTCCTGTTTCAATAGACAGTCAAACCTAAATGAAGATGTGGTCCCTGCTAGGTAATTTATATTTTACTTCAGATTTTTAAAGTGGTCTTGACCAGAAGTTCTCTAAGTTTTCTGAAGGTCTTTCAAAGTGTATCTTTGGACTGAAAATGTGTGAAAGAGCAGCCAATGTTCAGTCTTTGTCCCCAACCATTTTCAGAGGAGTGTTTTGTTGTCTTTAAACTTTGTTAAGAAGCAGGAGTACCCAGAAAGAGCCCACACATGAAATTAGCGAAGTTAGGGTAAGTGGTGATTCTAAATTGCCCTTGGGTATGAATTTGATTGCGAATGGTTGTCTGTCTCTTTGTGTTTGCCCTGTGACACACTTGGGACCCATCCAGAGTACATATCACCTCTTGGCCTATGACAGCCGGGATAGCCTCCAGCCCACCTGTGACCCTGAGACAAGTTAAATATGAACACAAAAGTAACCCATGGAGTGTTTTCCCAGGAAATGTAAAGTATAAATAACTGCTTAACACTTTAGTTTAACAACAACTAATGTACCAGTAACTAAACCTTGTAACTCATGAGTAGCTGCACAATACTGTCAAATAATAAAACTGAACAATATTTTCTATATGGGGTGATGTAGCTGGGCTCGGGTTTTTTAACCACTTGCTTAAGGCCTTTTTTTCCCATGTTTGGACTGGCATCATAACTGTGGCCTATTAAGAGGTAATTTCAGTCATTTCTCTTTCTATCATATGGAGTGTAACTACCAAGCAATGTTCAGTTGAGACATTTGTTTACTTTTGGCTTGCAAAAGTTACCTTTTCCTCATTTGTATTCAAGTTATACTCAAGTGGTGAAATGTGTTTGTTGCTTCCAACATTAGTGGAAACAATTTTCAGAGATGGTTTTTTTTTTAAGAAGCTGTTTTTTTTCTTTAGTAAATTATAATCAGGGGCCGAGACTGACTCTTTCTCTAATGTGCCCAAGTGATGCCCACACCAGGGATGTTATACAAGTGTCACTGCTTTAGCAATGGTATCATGATATAACATTTTTATTTGATGTAAAAGTTTTATACCGGTATAATTGCAAATGATACGATATGGGAAAAAATCTACTCTAACACACCGCCAATGCAGTAAATGTATATTGGGTAGGAAAAAACAAACAGTGGAACACTATTGGTCATAGACTGGCCTCTTCAGAGCCTGGACCGCAACATTTCTGAAGCAGTGTAGGATCATCTCAACCAACATCCAAAGAAAAGGTTTGAATGTTCTTCCAGAAGCCTAGAGAACTATTCCTGAAAACTGTTTAAAGAAATTACAAGAAAGCTTGTCAAAAGGTAATGTTAATAAAGGTCTTACAACATGTTCAATTCCACTGTATTCTCCCTCGGTGTTCTCCCTGATTGTGACCAGGTTCACATCAGTGTAGGGGGTCTGGTAGCCTTCAATGGACACGCAGGGCCGCACATTAGCATAGAGGTCGAAGGTTTTCCTCAACAACAGGTTCATGGAGGGATGGCCAGCAGCTATTGGTGTCTTCAAAGGGCCTTTAGATTGTTAAAGAATTCAAAAATATTTCATATCAAACCAAAAGAATATATCTAAAAACCTGGTGATTGGTTTGGACGTTTTTCTCTCTTAAGCATGCCAAATGTAATTAATGCCCCTAATAAAATTTAATTTCCAAGCTGCTGATGTGGGAACACATGAGGGTGAAGTTCCTGGAATAAAGAAATTAGTACATATTCCCAATATACACACCATTACCTAGAACTGTCCTACTGTTTAACTTTGCCTTAAAAAAAACAAAACAAAAAAAAACATATAGATAAATCAATCAGGTTACCTTTCAGGCCAATTTTGTTCTTGTCCATTGATTCTTTAGCATCTGGAGGTATCATCCACTTTCCACCAGGTCCCCGAATGGCTGTAACATTTCTCTCTTCCCATCGAATAGGTGCCTATATCAAAAGGACATTCAATTCATTCTTTTTTCCCAGGAACTTTGTTATCTACAATTATATTAATCATATTTCTATTGTTATATGATTTATGTGGTATCAGTGCTCAAGCATTATATTATTCTCTGATAAAATCTGAAAAATAAATATGCATGTTAATGATTTTTTTTAAAACTGTTTTTCAGTACTAACTTTAGCTGCTTCAAATATTTTCATGACAGCATTGGAGATCTCTGGACCAATCCCATCACCGGGGATTAAAGTGACAGTCTGAATCTGTGAGGCAGGACAAACACAAGTTTTATTGCACACTGATGAGGTAGTTCAAATTTAATATAACCTCGAAGTTACAGAAAAAACCTTCACACAAAAAAGTCTGTAGTTTTACAAGGAAAAATAAATACCCCACGGATGAAAGTCCTGGATTGTGGAGTCTCATTCTTCAAAGCCCCAACTACCCGTGACAACTGAGAAAAAAACAAATCGATTTTTTTCCTCCCAACACTATTCCGCTGTTTATTTATGGAAATAAGAAAAAGCACTGAAAACATGTCTGTGTATAGTGTGAGGTGAACTGAACAGATGTCTTGAGTAATGATGATGACCAAATTTGTGCATTGCTGTGTTTAACAGTACAACATATTTGACTGGTATAGCTGTTTGGCAAGTTTGTATTGGTTTTGCAAACAATTACATTGTCAGTGTAATCTAAATATGTAAAACAATGCAACTGCATGAAGCTCCTATGTGAGCAAGCAGAGAGACAGGAAGACAGGCAGACAGACAAACAGCCGAAGGCAACCCTGACTTGGAAAAGATTACAAAACAGAGTCTCTATTCCAGATGTGGTCACGTCAGAAGCGAGAGGAACTGCCTGCGAGCTCTTTTTCCAGTGCAGCAAGGATATACAGTATTTAAAGTTTGGTACACTTAACTTACTTCCTGTGGTTTGAGTTTATCCTTGCCATTGATCGATAAACCCAACTTTGTTAGTAGATTAAGAATCTGTAGATGATAGACATGTGTTTCCATAACGCAACCTTAATAAAAACATGTTCAACTAGAGCAAGGAAGCCATAAATTGCTTCTACATTGCATTACACGAGACTAAACATACACTTGGCTAAATAGCTGCTAGCTAAACGTGTCGGGTTGCTATAGCAACTACGGGCATATAGCCTGTGCGTTAGCGGTCAGCTAAGTAGTTAGCAGTGGATGTTCTGCCTCTGGTATGCTGTCAGCGGGACAGACAATAAGTGTTCGCTGATTAACTCAAACAAAATTGATCTAGTGCAACTATGACACATTTCCATAAGTTTCAACGTACATACCGCTGACCTCCACGCCTTCCCTGCCATTCTGAACGAACCAAGGTCGACACAGCAGCTGTAGCAAATGTAGAGCTTCTTCTTGTTATTTTGTTGGCGGTATTTTACACCCCCCGAAACGGTGCATTACTGCCACCAACTGGTATGAAGTGTGGAAACCTCGAATCCTATATATATGTAGGATTATATATATATATATATATATATATATATATATATATATATATATATATATATATATATAAATATATATATATATATATATATATATATATATACACACACACACACTGGTTTAAATTGTGTATTTAAACCAGTGTGCCCACGTATATGTCTGTAAGTCGTGATATGACCCACCTGTTCCCACTTGAGCTTCTCATTTCTCCTGCCTTCATTCAGATTTTGTAAAAACAACTTCCTTTGCTTTCTTACTCCGATTATCTTTTTTATCCCCCTTCCTCCATTTCCACCGTATTAAGCCCTTTATCTCTGTCCTACTGACATGAAAGACGTTTTCTGGCCTTTGTCATATGTGCCATTTCATTTCCTTTAACTTCATAATGTGCTGATAGCCATAAAGTGTTTGTTGACTATCAAAAAGTCAGAATAACTGTGCTGTAAAGCGGCCAATGATAAAGCTGAATCTGAACTTACTGTTATTTTTAATTGTCTTATGATTGCATCGACTGAACTACTAAAAGTATTGAAAGTATTTCTCCTGTGTATGTTGATCACGTCTTTATGTCAAATGGAATGTAAAACTCAAAGACAGGATCTCTCTTGGCTCTTACTTTTCTAACTTTTGGATAAAGATAATGAAAAAAGACTAAATTAAACTAAAACTAAATGCAAGCTTCTCATATGGGCTATATTGTAAATAGCATAATAATAGTGAACGCATCCGGATGGGTGCTTAGCGTTGCAACACTATTACCGCCTGCAGGTGGCGCCAGTGGACCGCTTCTAACACGCCGAGGAACAACTTCTGCAGGCTATAACCTTCTGCTTTATGTTTTAAAATCATGTTCATTGGTTCAGAGTGAGCAAACATGGGTCTGTATGAATATATGTATGAGTTGTATACATATCACGCACATGTTTTGTTAATATATACAGATATATTAGTAAAAATAAAAGCGGGGGTACACCATTAAAGCTTCATACACACTGTAATTTCCACATTTTAATTGCACATATAATAAACTTTATGGTATAAAACAAGTAGAAACAGCTGAAGCAATCATTAAATCACCTTTTTCTTTTTGCAGAAATTGAACTTGCAAAGAAAGCACACAGCATGGGACACAATAACTTCCCGAATTCTCCAGCAATGCAAAATGGAAAAAAGCTATAAATTACTGAGTACCAATAGAAAATCTTAAGCAGCATAAAGCAGCTCTCAGCATAAATGGAGGCTACAATATGGTACAAAATGCACACTGTGCAAGTAAAAGACATCTTTGAACCAAACTGAGGGCTGTCGGTACGGGTAAAGGTTTTCACACCACCTACATGTTTTGTCCAACACCCAATGCATAGGATGAGTACAAGGTCAGCAAATGCCACACACTGCAAGACAGCGCACGTGTGTCAGGCAATGGTAAATGTCAAGCATTTCGATACAGGGTGGTTAATCTGCAAAAATCTACAGTACATTAGCCATGGTATATCACACAAGCAGAGAAGTTGATAAATGTTGCCCACGAATGTGTTCGAAATAGGCCGGCTCAGATGGCATATTGTTTTGGTTGCTTCTTCAGGCTCATGGATCGTTCAGTTTGTGAAATCACATGAGTGGCTCTGTTGTTGAGGAGTCTGCATTCATGAAGAACATCTGTACAAAGAAAAATACATAAAAAGTCAAGGAATACACTATGCATCTAACACTGTTAGCAACCAGCTAAATATCTAGGAACAGGTCTGCAGATATTCTCTTACCATTAAATTGCTTATAGGCTTCTTCAATAATGGCGTTATTAGATCTCTTTATCTCCCAGTAAGTATCTTCCACCCATGGCTTGCAATCAGAATGTTCAACAAGCTGTCCATTCTTGTACAGACCAGCTGATCATCATTCAAAAAAAGTAAATATCAGTCTCGGTATATTATACAAGCAAAGGCAAACACAAATGCATCACAACTGTCAGCGGTGCCACAATCCCCAAATTAATCCAGTAAACAAAGTGTGACAACAAGTTCATTAAAATATACCTTTTATGGTATCATCAATGTCCTTGCATAACTGATACAGATCGCTTCCACGCCCAACAACTCTTTCACCTGCAATTTAAGCAGATTAATTCATTAAAACACAAAACTCTTACAAGTTAATGTTGAGCAGTTAAATGTCCAAAGAATGGGGAAAAAAACTTACCATCCAGGACTTTGATATTGGGGAACATCTCGAGAACTACCGCTCTATATGAAGAGTTTCTGCACACTGCCATAAAGAAACTTAACATGAGTTCATTAATCGAGAATTTCCATCCACTGGAATATGTTCAAAGTCACCAAAATTACCTGGATTAGTGTAATTATATGTGTTGTCTTTCAGACGTATATTTTCTAACTTTCTCAAAGAAACAAGGCAGTGTAGGTTCTCAATACTGTTGAAAAGCAAAACAGACATGCTCTTAAAATGCCTAACAACATAGTAACTTATGCATAAAGCTTTTCTGCTTTTATGTCAGTAACACAGCCGACACATTCACATTTTTAATCACCTGCAGGAAAAAAAAGACATTCAGTGGTTATTTAGTCTTACCTGGATATAATATTACCAGCCACATTTAAGTTCTGTAAAACGTCACAAGTGCGCAGGGGCTCTGGAAATACAAAAGCAGTGACCAATTTATGAGAAATTTTAAAGCCTTTTCATGACATTAATCATCTTAATAATGCAAGAAATAAATAATATTTTTCTTCTAAAATTGTACCTAAACTGGAGACCCTGTTGTTAGACAAATTGAGGACTGAAAGAAGCCGTAGAGATGCTAAAGGAGCCAAATTTGTGATATTATTTCCAGAGAGGTCCAGTCTCTCCAGGTTTATACATTCCCCAGTGCATCCAAGATCATGTATACCTACAAGACATACAATTAAAATCATAAATGAAATGCAAATTTTGCAGAATGAAATGCTAATATATTATTTCCATCTTACCGAGATTTCTTAATTTGAGAAACAATATCGACTCCAGATCAAATTCCCCGGTACGTGACTTGAGCAGCACGGCAGTTATCTTTTCATGGTCTGCATCTGAAAGAATACGAGTCACAAGACTTCAGCAGAGCAAAGCATATTTATTTTTCTATTTGCATGCACCCACTCTGTCATTGTTCGTGAGTCAGCACTGCAAAAGAAAACGCTAGAAGCACAGTGTCTGTTCTGCTTACAGTATAAGCAAATAATCCAGGCAATCATCTCTAAAAGGGGACAAAAAAAAATTCAGACAAGCAGTTTCTGAATTTCATATCTGGCTGCACGCTGGGATGTCCTCTTGAGGATAGGGTCACAAACAGATGTGCTGCTGGGTGGTATTATCTCGCCAGTTGTATGCATAAATAAAAGAAACCCAGGGAGTTATATTTGGCTTGATTCCCTGAGGCAGTGTCAGCCAGCTCTTATTAAGAGAGGTAAAAGGAAATCACGGTTGACCAGAGATGATGATGATAATGATGCTGATGTAGGGCTCTGTTATTTCCTTGGTCATCCTTTTATTATATTTTCAGATATGCAGCACAATTTTTATTTACTTATTTAAAAACTAAATGAGCACTGACAGACATGGATTCATATTCTTAAATATGACAGAGAATGGATTGGGTGTAAGCAGGGACTAATGTTTTGCACTGCACCTGCAGAAAGAAAGGTCACGATGTTTAGATTACCGCACAGTCTGCCAGCAATAACGTTACAACTTGTTAGCAGAGGCATTAAAGGGACTTTGTTAGCCCATGTTAGCTATATTCGTGAGACAGCGGCTGCGTGAATTAAAACATGAGGATGATTCAGCCGGATGAAAGTGGGTGGGTTCTTGAATATAATTAAAAACGTTCCCCGTCTGTTTTATTTATTTATTTTGTCATGAGATGATATAAGCAAAATGTTGTGTAACAAACAAAAAGGGGTTATGTTGTAGCTGAAAGCACAGCTACCTAGCATAAGCAGCTAGTGGCTAGCAAAGCAACGTAGCAACAAGCTACCCATCACAACTTACCTTGGTCCTTCTCTCGCTTGGAGTCCATCCTGGGCAACTTTGCTACCTTCAAAGCTGCCTAAACCGATAAAGAGCGACACTTTTAACCAGTGTGGTGGTTAGGAGAGGTAGTGGCTCTGTGGGGTGAATGTGAAATTATCATCTGTCCTGGTGTGCAGTCAGGACACGCTCACTGTACTGCCGTGCTGTAAATAGCACGCAGGTGGATGAGACGGACCTCAGTCTCCGCAGCCGGCAGAGGGATGGGGGAGGCGATAATCTGCGGTGCAGGCTGCTGAAAGAAGCTGCACACCTGCTTAATTAAATATATAAATAAGAAATGTACATATATTAGATGCCTCTTACGTGCAACAGGTTCTCGGGTCAATTAAAAGTTGTCGTCTTGCTACTGTGCCGTCGATAATAACTATGCTGGGGTTTCTGCAATTGTGGTATGCTACTACTATATAGTATATAGCATAATAGTTATGCATTGTACCAAATGGTAATTAGCAGCGGAGCCAAAAAAACAAGTTTTTCTCCTCGTAATTACTATACATATAAATATAATATTGGGCTTGTACTGTATTAAATCCGAGGTGGACATATTGTAATATTAAATATCATTGGCATAGCCTCCTGTAAGATAACTTTTATCGTTGTATTTACTGTGCATACTGCAGGTTAACAATGTATATGTTTTTTTTAAAAACGAGCAAAAAAGTGCCCAAATTTTACAATTTAGCAATAGCGGACTGGTTGCAATATTAAAGCACAGATATCAGTGATATCATCAATAGCCTGTTCGCAATATTGTGTAAGATAGAAGAAGAAAAAAGATGTTCAATTAGTGTGTAATTAAGTGGCCCCAATGAGGTTACATCATTCCTGTTGCTAGCAGTTTCTAGTTCACAAGTAGGCCTTTTTATTTATTCATGTCTTAGCTCCGGTCCCATTGGTTTGTCTGGACTCCGGTGGACACCATCTGGGTACTTAAGGAGGGGAAACAGATCACTTTGCACTCCTTGGGGTTAGCAGACAACATCCACTGGCTCCGACTTAAACGAAAATATTTATTACTAAGATATATTCTTGACGCACTTCATCTACTTTTGCAGTCGTGGAGGACATCGTCTGGAAGGACACCAATACCCTTTGATAGGAGTTTGCAACGATATAAATTCATCTTGTGCGGAGACTTTGTCTCTGCGGACCTTCTAAATGCCTTTCATTGAGAAAGGGCTTCGGACATTCAGTGCTGTGAATGTGTACAAGCAACAAATTACTTGATCAAGATGGGTAATAAACAAACGATATTTACCGACGAGCAGCTTGATGCTTATCAGGTAAGCTTGTGTCCATACCTGTGTTTGGAATCTGGATGTCAAGCAATTCATTTAAGTGAATAATGTTTTAATGTCTTAATTATGTGCAGCCAATTAAACACATTACTGGAAAACTTTGAAGGCTAAGTGAAGTAAAAATCTCGGTAAAATTAAACATGTTTTTTTTTTTTGTGATTATTGCACTTCTGTTGTTAGACTAACACAAATCATCATTTTATTTATCTTTTTATTTTCTCACATATTGAAAAAAGGGAAAGTCACTTTATAAATATTGATTATTAACATCTAGGGTGTTTCGTTGGTCCTATAGTTCCCCCATCAATTTAATTTATGACAGACAAAAAACAATTTCCTACTATAGTGTCGTCAGCTATGGCCACATTTTTATTTAAATACTGATAAGCAGATAGCAAAAGGTCTTGATTTCATTCCAAACTGGAGGATATCATGTAAACCGATCATCTAAGAAGATCTGACCTTTTGTTCCCTGTAACAAAAATCCAGGTTTTCCCAGGGAGAAAGACATCCTCATATGCACAGGTTTATCATGTGATTCGCTATGGGCTTAATAATTGATGCCAAAGCCAGCGATGATGTGCCGTGAAACTCTACTCTCAGGACACAGTTTCTCAAGAGCTTCTCTGGTTACTTCAACTACTCCTAGAGTACCGTTTCTGTTTGTCTAACATTTGTTATCTCTAGAGTATCACTTGAATTTATATCTTTCTTCGGCTCAAATAGATCATTGGATACTGCATCAGCTTGCTTCATTCAACGGGGAATCTAGAACCCAACAGCTATAACTTAACAAGCATGACTGTAAGTGTCAGCACGTTGTTATCTCGTGTTATGGAGCCTAGCAGGTAAGGTTGACTTTAGTAGGTGTATCGGTGAAAGCAAAAGGTGCAGTCCCTTGAGCTCATCTGACTGCACTCTGCTTCTAACACCCAGGGGAGTAGCTCAGACAGAATTCATACAAAAGACAACTGTAAACTGAGGTGCCCCCGGTAGAGCCGTTGGATAATGCGTGTGCCAGCACATGCATGTCAGACAACAGCAGATTATGTTCTCATGTACTTAAACGCATCATCGTTTAGGAGAAACCAGACACCCCGCTCAGTGTTTTACAGTAATGATTCTTCACAGATGTGTCATTGTGAGCATTTTATGCAAATTTCGATTGCACCTTAAAGGATTTGTCATCATGTGCAGTGCTATAAAACCTTCAATTCAAAGTATTTGTTTTTCACATGCTGTTTTTCTCTCATTGCAGGATTGCACATTTTTTACTCGGAAAGAAATTCTGCGGTAAGAGTTTGATGAGGTTTTTTTTTTTAAAATCGCTCGCAGATATATGTTGCACTGTCATTCATTTAAACCACATAAATTCACCACTTACACCGACCATAAGAAGATGCAAATATGTTGTTATAAGCCTTTCTTTTATTTTCCTGGGGTATTTCTGTGGCTTTCGGACTGCGTGTGCTTTAAATGGGTCAGGATTTGGCAATTAATACTGTATGTTAAGTTCTTTCATCCATTCTTTCATTACATCGCTTTGTATAAAATAGATCACCACACTACAGCTAGCATACATGACCAACATTACCTTGGTATTCCTGGAGTTGGTTGGGCTGTTTGCTTCTGATTTGCTGATTTACAGTAAATCAAAAGCTGAGTTTTGGCCTAGAGACACCAGTAACTTATCAAGTGGCATGCATGCATATATTTGTGTGTGCCGTTGTGTTGTTTTATGTCATAAAATTGTTTCCAACTATGAGTTTGAGTGTTAATGGTAACTTATGTGCGGTGACGTATGACCCCAATTATATATGTATATTTGTTAACATTATAAGCTTTCACTATATTGTAAGTTTTCACTTCCTTTCGTTGCAATATTTTGGTTTGAATCATAGTAACAGACCTAGAACAAGATTCAGAGACTTGCTGAAATACATGCAGCTTGACAGCTGAGCAGCTAGAACAGACATACAATGGATATACAGATGTTTCACTCAGTAAACATAATGTGGATTATGATTCATTTCATATACAAAATGCATATAAATCTGCATAGTGTAGTACAGTGCTGCTATTTATAGTGTAATGGCTCCATTCCCATGTTTGTTAGTGACGATCTAGAAGGTTCTGTCCGGTAGCTGTAGCTGTAGTATGTTAGGTAAACCTTTTGAAATTCATGTTGACCTTTTGACTGCCGTATCGTTTTCAGAGCCATTCAAAAAGAGTGTCACATTTCTACTTAAACATTAAAAAATCTAAATCAAATAAATATAATTCCATCTAGTGATAACACTCGTTGTCACGACTCACTGGACAGCTTAATTTCTCTCCTGTTGTCGCTTATCCACTTGATGACAGGCACAAATGACTCGCTTTTTTCGTTAACGGAAGTGAGCACTTACTGTACCTTTGCATTTCACTCTCTTTTGGCTGTGGTTTGTTCTAGATGTTAGATTAGATTTTTTCTTTTCTTTTTTCTTTTTTAGCAAGACATTTTTTACTAATTTGCATTTATTTTTACAACAAAATAAACAAAATAAGGCATTTGAGAATTCTTTGTGTACTTGGTCCTCCTCATTGACAACAATTTGACCTAGGCTAGTAGTGCTGGATACTAAAAAGAGTTCATAATAGGGTACTAAAAAACACTTGTGCTGTGTGTGTGCAAGTGTGCTCTGACACTTGACATTGCACAAAAGTATTCAGAAAACAAAATGCAATTTGGAAAAGAAGATATATTGTTCATTTTTATTAGAGGAAGTATGTGACATATATGAAAAAACTGTTAAATTTAAGCAGGTTTACTTGTTTCAGTAAACCTCACTTGTTCCTAGCAGTCTACCAATGAAACTCGGTCACTTTGACAGGTTTATCTAGTTTAATTGTAGTAAGTTTGTTCTCAAAGACTAGCATCCCTGTTGATGAATATCTCAGATATGCCCTGAAAGTATTGACTTAAAAGTCAAAGGTCTATTTTCTTTTCCTAGGCTGCATGGCAGATACCATGAGCTGGCTCCACATCTTGTACCAATGGACTACACCAATGAACCTGATTGTAAAGTCCCATTAGCCTTAATAGTCAACATGCCAGAATTAAAGGTAAACCCCCCACCGCTGTTTTAAAGCTCTGTTTTGTCAATGTGAGCAGTATGCTTGTGTGTGTAGAACTGATTGTTAACACCGCACATCTGGCTGTACTCCACTACATTGTGTGAACTTTTGTAAGTTTATGTGCCGTGAATTGCTCTGACTGATTCTAAAAGTAAATCAAAAATAATCTCGGCATGATTGGCCCTTGTCTGTAAAACTGTCACAATAAGGCTGGGTTATAAGGATAGCAGAAAAAAGATGGAGAAGACTAAAGACACAATTGGTCCTCTACAACTTCATGACCATAAATTTGTCATCCTATATTATATATTTCTATTTAGCTGATTATTTATTGACCTCAAACTTTACCCTGGGCAATAACACTTTCTTATTTGGACTCACTGAACTACAAACTCTGATTTAATAGCATTGTCTTGAATATCGTGAATATGCACTACCAGTCAAAAGTTTTAGAACACCACCATTTTCCAGTTTTTTATTGAAATTTATGCAGTGTAATGTTTCATTGCACTCTGAAATGAAAGCACCAGAATGTATTCTAAACTTTTGCCACCTTTGGCAGATATAACAGCTGAACACACTCGTGCCGTTCTTTCTACAATAGAAGTCAAATATTCTTCAGAAAGTTCTTCCCCATATCTGTTGCAGATGTTCCCATAAACGTGTGGCACTTGTGGGTTGCTTTGCTTTCACTGTTCTGTCCGGTTCATCACAAACCAGCTCAATGGGATTTAAGTCTTTGGACTGTGCTGGCCACTCCATGTTTTTAAGCTTACCTTGTTCTTTTTCCTTATGTAGTTCTGGCATAGCCCAGACTTATGTTTTCGGTCATTATCTTGCTGTAGGTTGAAACCTTGACCAACTAGGCGCATACCAGAAGGTATTCCATGGCGCTGCAGAATGCTGTGGTAGTCGTATTGGTTCAGGGTACATCTCACTCTGTACAAGTCACTGACCCTGGATCCAGCAAAACAGCCCCAGACCATCGCACTTCCTCCTCCATATTTGACAGTTGATTACTCAGAGCACATTACTCCGGTTGTGGCCTCCCTGCACTGGCTTCCAATTGGATTCACTTTAAAGTCCTTTTATTGGTTTTTAAATCCTTTACTGATCTGGCACCTGCATATTTGTCTGATTTGCTGAAGCCCTATGTCCCCACTCGTTTGCTCCAGTCAGCTGAGGAGCTGTTGCTCTCAGTCCCCAAATCACGGCTGAAACTGAGAGGAGACCGAGCGTTCTTTATTGTGGCTCCAAAGCTTTGGAATAATGTTCCTCTTCACATTAGGCAATGGACATCAAATTTTGATTCATCACTCCATAATGGCTGTGTTTCATTGGCCCAGGCAAGCCTCTTTCTCTTATACTGACGTCTTAGCAATGGCTTTCATGTTGCAACTCGTCCTGTCAAACCTGCAAGCCGAAGTCTTCTCTTCACAGTTGAAACTGAGGCTTGCTTACTACGACCACTTAAAAATGTTGTCGTGTGAGCCACCTATCACGGAAGCTGTTGTCCTCTGATTTAGTTGTGGGTTTGGGTCTGCCGGACCTCTTCCTGTCAGATTTTGCTCCAGTTTCTCAGTGCCTTTTGATGGTGGAGAAAACTCTACTTACTGACACCTTGACTTTCTTTGCAATTTCTCTGTAGAACGACCTACATTTTTAAGTGTCATCAACCCTCTTTTATAGGTAATTGCCTTTTTTCTCATCATTTTTGTTAACCCATTTTGTGTTCCCTTAAAAAGGACTTTTTGTATAATTCTGAAACATACATTATTTTTCATTATTTTACCTCTGGCTGTTCACCACTTGCCTTTGTACCATTTCAAGCTATTCATTGGACTTGAACAACCTGAATTGCAATAAATAACTGGAAAAATTGGGGCGCTCTAAAGCTTTAGAAAATCGTTTTCTTATTAAAATGTCTTATGTTTGCCATGGCAAATGTGTAGGGCTTTTTTGATGAGCGATTTTTATGTTTAGATGTAAACAAAATTCTGCAGTTAAACACAATCATGTTTTCTCTCCAGGAAAATCCATTCCGCAACAGGATCGTGGAGTCATTCTCAGAGGACGGGATGGGAAATCTTAGCTTCAATGAGTTTGTGGACATGTTTTCAGTCCTGAGTGAAATGGCTCCTAGAGAACTCAAGGCCATATATGCCTTTAAAATATACGGTAACATTTCAAAGCATCTATACGTTATAGAACTTCATTAATTAAAATGTTCTAATTCTAACTTCTGTTGCTGATAGATTTCAATGTGGATAATTACCTGTGCAAAGAGGACCTGGAAAAGACTCTGAATAAGTTGACAAAGGAGGAGCTGACTCCTGAAGAAGTTGAGCTGGTGTGTGAGAAAACCATTGAGGAGTCAGATTTGGACGGAGACCACAAACTTTCTTTTGCTGACTTTGAAAATATGATATCCAGGGCCCCGGATTTTTTAAGGTAAATAAATTCATGTTATTGCAACAACATTTTAGGATTATGATAAATGAAAAACAGAATTGGACTCTGGATTCCTCCCACAGTCCAAAGACATGTTTGTTAGGTTAAAATAAAACAACTGGGTGGCATGTCATTACTTAAACCATGTCATGCAGACATGTCGTAAAAAGAAGAAGGCCTGGATTTCAATCAAAATTGAGGTAATTATAATTGGCCCTAGAAATCTCACAAACATTGTGCCTAATCAGGTACTTATTCTGGATGGCATTACTTTGGCCTCAAGTAACACTGTGAAGACTATTGGAGCCATTGTTTGACCAGGATTGTCATGATCTGCTGGCGCAGACTGCGCTTTGAACAGAGGACTGAACTGCAGACGTTTATAGACAGGACTGGGCTTAACAAAAAGTGAGCCGTTAATTTAGGCTGGGTGAAAATCAAACAAAAACGCAAAACAAAAGGCAAAATGAGACTCAGACTAACAACAACCTAAACTGTGAAGTGCATGGAGCATGGAGCAAGGAGGGAGATGAACTTGCGTTCCGGCAAGGGACAACAGGGAACTGACACAATGAATACACAGGTGATTAGAGAGCGGAGACAGCAAGGAAACATAGCTGAAACAAATAAGACACAGAAACAAGAAGCAAAACTAAACACAAGCACATGAGACAAGGGGCATCAAAATAAGACAGGAAACTTATTAAGGCGCAGGCTAAGCTACACAACTTGACGTGGGAAAACAATAGCACACACAGCAGACATACATGAAAGAGCTGAAAGACAGAGCGAGCCAGGGAGCTAGAGATGAGAGAGAGAGACAAAGAGAGAGAGAGACCGAGCGACGGAGGCAGAGAGGAACAGAGCGAAAACAAACATGACAGAGAGAGAAAATAAACAGAGACATAACCCGGGGAAACGGATAAATAAACACAGGACAAGAGGGATGAGACGAAGACTAAAGGAACAGACAAGAAACCAAAAATACAAATAAACCTTAGAGGCAATAAAGGAACTAAACTCAAAACTAAACTGTACAAAACTTGAACTTAAAACAATCTTCATCATGCAAAAGAAAGAATCATGAATCCAAAATAAACTCAAAACGCTGGGTCAAAAACAGGACCAGGAAAAGGATATGACTGCTTTCTTTTATTTGTGCAGTATCTCCAAAATTAGAACTATCCCTTTACAGAGAAATGATGAAAAAACAGTTCATGTATTCATTACTGCTGTAATTTAATCATGCTGCTCTAAAACCTCTGTAAAAAGCCTTCAGTTTATCCAAATTCTGCAGCAAATGTAGAAACAGGAACAAGAACCAGAGAGATCACATTTATGCCATATTGGCTTCTCTTCACTGGCTCTTTGTTAAATACAGAATTGAATTTGAAATCCTTCTCGCTCCTAAACAGTTTTGAATAATCGGGCTCTATCATACCCCTCCCCAGCTGATCACAGCAGATTGCTGCCCCTTACTGAGCCTTATTCTGCTGGAGCTTTCTTCCCATTAAAAGGGAGTTTTTCCTTTCCACTGTCACCAAGTGCACGGTCACAGGAAATTGTTTGAATGTCGGGGCTTTCTCCAGAATACTTTATGGTCTTTATCTTATTTGTTGTTGTGATTTGCTGCTAAAATAACTAAACCTGAATTGAATCGAATCTTATGTATATGCTTAAACTTATTTTGTGTATTTTACATTGTGTTTAATTATGTGTCTATTAATGTCTATGTCACCACTGTTGATTAAACTGTTATCTTGTCTGTCTTGGCCAGGACACTCTCGCAAATGACATTTTAAAAAAGAAGAATCTTATTTCTCAGGTTGAGTAAAGGATAAAAATGTTTCATGCACAGTAATTGTTACTTTTCTAATAATCAACTTTATTATTTTTTCAGTACCTTTCATATAAGAATCTGAGAGGGTTGGATGGACAGTTTCTAAGTTGGCTGGACCTCAAGACTTTACCTGAGCCATGTCCTGATCACAGCACAGTAGTTGTCTGTCACTCTCCATCGTTCCTCTCTGACCTTTACTGCAGTCGGAACTTGAGAAGATGGATTCTGATGATAGCAAATTTTCTAAACCCTGTAATTGTTTTGAAACCATGAAAAGGCAGCATATCAAATGTTTGAATTTGATGCTAAAAACAAGAAGAAGGGCTAAAAAAAATGAAAAGCTGACTAAGACAAAAATAATAATAATAATCACAGCTACCAAGTATCATAGTTAAATAGTAATGTGACCGGGTATAATGAAAAAGAGCAACTCGGAGAAATGCATTAGCTATTAATTGTACTACATAATCTAATCAAAAGTTCAGAGAAGATGTTGTCTTCTCAAAGAGATGTCTCTCTATGCAAGAGCAAAACTAAAAACCGATACTGAACGGCACACTGTATTAAAACCAGACATATATCAGCAGTGAATATCATTGCTTGGTCTCAGGAACACTTTCAAAACCATTATCATTGAAACTACATTGCACATGATTCCCTGTGAAGTCTTTCTGCAGTGGCACCTCCAGAGACATCCAGTATTTATAGAGCTACAGATAAAACTTGAAGCACAGCAGCAGGATTAAGGGATATTTTATAGCTATGCAATAAATTAAGTATTTATGTTGTTATTGTGGTCGTACTTTGCTTAAATATAATGACAGTCATGTTGTACTGTTCTCCAGTTAGATGAAGGGCTTTGTCATCCAAACTCTTTCATCATCTGCCATTTACACAAGATGTCAGTTACTGCCATGTTTTGGATATGTATTTTATAGGACTTCATGTAATGTCTTGTATTTGTCTTCCTTTGAATAAATGTTGTTTTCCAGTGTGCTCTGACTTAATGCACTTGTAATTTACTCATAACAACATATGAAGATGTGTGCACATTAAAAATTAGGAAGCATGTGCTTCAGCTTAGCCTCTCATGTGAGCTATAATACATTTTTAGGGAGGATGTGATTAAGACAGAGCTGCCTCGCGTTCACCAGCCTGTGAACATCCTGCACATTCGGCTAATTTCAGCAGAAAGCTGGAGGAAATGGTTTTGGCTATGTTGGTTGATGATTAACATGTGGTGGTTTCTTGGCTGGAGGATACAGATTTGCATCAGTTACACATGGTGTATTGTGTTTTAGATTTCATGTTTAGCTCAGTAGTTCTTATGAGTCATACTGCAGAATTGGTTGATAGGTATAGCCATACGTGCAGACCTTCACAGTCTCTAAGGAGATTGGGTCGGCTGAGGCTTAATCTGATTTTTCTTTATTTTTGGCAAGTGCAATGATTGCAAAATGGTCTTGACAAGTTGAAAGACAGAAAAGTCACACGCAGAGATACCGTTTGATGTTGTGTGTTTTGTGGAAAGCATTTTGGTATTGGTAACACAAACTGTAAAGTGTTGTGAGCTCCTATGCCACCACAGGACCAGAGAACAGGCAGAAAAGGTTGTGCATGGTGCATCTGAGCAAACTCCATGTTTACGTGCAACACCTCATCTGGATAAAACACAAGTGCAGCAGTAAATGGAATGAATTCTCCTCAACTGTACTCTGAAAAATGAAGAGAGGGGATACTGAGGGCCTTATTTTAACTGACAGTTAAAATCTGTTCAGTTGTTGCGTTCAGTTTAATAAGCAATCACCAGAGCAGCTAGTTAATTCTTCAGTGCATTATCTGAAGATTCATTTATGAGGACAGCATCAAATATTCAGGGCAGTAGAGTGCTGATTGCAGAGCTTCATTAATGACGGGTGTCACAGGGAACATCTGTTAGTTATGATCTCGGCAGAGCCACTTTCTGCTGCAGTGTGATTATGATGCTGTAAAACAGCCATTACTTTAAGCAACTGTTTCTGAGGGTGAGAGCGGCCCAACAGGGTGTGAAACCCACGCTGGTTTCGCTGCTTGAGAGCTCAATTTGATCTGATTTAAGCTCTCTCGTTTTGCTTCGACAGCATAGCAGTGAAGATTTCTCGCTTTTCTTTAAAAATGAAATAACTTGTGAACAATTTCAAACACTTCACTTGAGCCAAATATACATTCAAAAGTGTACATAAACCATAACAAATAATCAGTGACAGCGTTAAGTGAGTGAGCTGTGTGTTTGTTTCGAATATTCTTTATGGCAACTGAGAAAACTTTATCGAGATAAAGACACTAATGGCATGTGGGTGAAAGCTCTCACACTAATAGGTAGACCTTAAATGCAATTTACATTTATTATACGATCAACAATAAACCTTCAAGCTTCAACAATTTCACGAATTTTACACACAATAACAATTTGTTTACACTGTGCTGTTAGTAACAGTGTAATATGCAATGCCTGTCAAACACATCAGTTACCCTTAAGTGTTTCTTAATGCTACATAGAGTAGTTATTTATATAATTGTAAGAATGTACTGCTTAATCGCTGTTAACCTTACACATTTTGTTATGTCAGTGTGCTTTCAGATGTGCAGAAATACAGTCAGGCAGTTATGACTCTTGTCTTTGATAAGTTTTTAAAATCATTACCCCATGTTTTCCAGTGACGCTTTATCATGTAGATCTCAATTGTGAAACAGAAGGCGACAGAAATGCCACAAAGTTAATGATCTGCCGAGCTGAATGTTTGATTATCAAGAGCTTTAGCATACCCTAGTCTGCACTGCCTGACTTAAACCAGGAACTGCTTATTTCCTAACATCTGTCACACTGTCCTACATGAAATGACACAGTAGCTCTACTTTTCTCCTCCTTTTTTTTTCTTTTTACTGCTTCAGAGGATAACCATGAAAGATATACACTAAGTATTCCCTTTATTGTACTTTTACTGGCCCCAGTAAAAGTATAATTAACAAAGTAAAAGCAAATGATAGAAGATAATAAACCTTTAACCCACTTCCCCGTTGGTGTCACAAACAGACGTTTGAAAACTGTATGCAAATAAAGTTTCCTGTGAATGTGCAAAACTGACGGAAGCAGCATGTAACATTTTTAAAGATCAACTGTAAACACGGTGCCATGAGATGAATTTCCACATATGGTAATTTTCTGTGACAACATGATTTAGTGTTTTCAGGGAATGCTCTTTGAGTGAGCGATGGAAAAACCATAATCAGAGTGCATTACATGGCCAGGGCACGCAAAAGGTGGTAGCATTTTCATAGCGGTGATAATAGTTGTACGTTGTTGTATCCTGATTTATTTTTATTTATTATTTGCATCTCGAGCTCCACATGTGGAAATGCTGTCATCGCTCCACACCAGCTCTAAACATCCCCATTTCTTCACAGTTATCCTCTTCTCCGTTACCTACAGCCCGTAGACACATCTGCATACATATATGTATCTACAGGATACATGTTGACAGGAAAGTGTAGCATATACGTCCAGGTTTGTGTGCACTGATGAGAAGTAGATGAAAACAGTTCTCCTCAACATAAGCTGCAGTTCAAGGTGAATCACATGCTGTGGACTGAACAGCAGGTTTTTCCCCCTTTACAGTCATACTTTCATTGGGGCCCCTGAAACCTGCGTAGGGCACTGCTGTACATTTTCCCCACCCTAATGATCACCCCGAAAGTAATTATTTAGTAATATTCTAATAACAGTAATGGCAGAGCCTCTTATACAGTAGATTGCTTTTAATATGACATACACGTAACACAGTTTTTACCACATGTAAAAACCTGTTCGTGGAAAGGAAACTACACACGTATCGTTATATTTTTAAATAAATACGTTAAAAAAAACCATACATAAATTCTCATTAAATCGTTAATACATGACAGTGGTTTTCCAGAGTGTATTATATACTAGTAGTGTGAAATCATCAAAACAAGTAAACGTTTTCCTCAGTACGCTGTAAAGTAGCCTCTTTACCATTTCTTCTTGTTCTCAGGGAAGAGCCACTTCCATTTGTCGTTCTGTAAGAGGTAAATAAATTCATTATAATACAAGTATGACACACAAAAGAATTGTTTCTTTTAATTAAAGTGCTTTGAAAACATTACAAACCTTAAATCCCCAGGACGAGTTGGTCTGTTTGCGTCTCATGTCCTCCAGAGGCTCGTAAGTGTTGCTGCTGGCTTTAGGGTTGATTGGTTCCTTGTGGCCGCGAATCGGCTCATATGTGAAGTCAGCGGGGGCTTCGCCAGGGACCTCGGCATACACAGAATCTGTGCGCTCCTCTGGTATTGACAATCTAGTGTCAAAGGACGTAGTGTGTGGGCTCCCGGGCCTGCCAGCCAGGTGATAAACTGCATTATCACTCAAGTAGTCGAGGCTGTGGCTGCTGCTTGGTCTGCTGCCCAAATCTGTCCTCTCTGACTGGGAGCTGCTGCCGTTCCCTTGTCTGATTGGCCTGGGGGAAAGTCTCGGAGGGGTGTCTGGAGGTGCGTTCAGTCTGTAAGACTGCTCCCCGTCAGAACTGCTGTCCAGGAGTGGCAGAGACCTGCTTTTGCTGTCTAGGATGCTGAGCTCCGAGTAAACGGACTCTGGACGTGACGGAGGACTACATCTGCCATTGATTTGATCCTTGGAAGTCGAACTCAAATTAGGTCTGGGTAAACTGTCCTGATGCACGTGTTGGTCTCTGGGTGTAACCCTTGGCGACTGCTTCCTGAGCTGGGCGTACAAAACCCCCTCATGCTCGTTGATGGTGGCACTATCGAGGTGCCTGCTCCTTCGAGGCAACGGCGGACCCTCCTGTTTTACAAAACAAGTTTCTAAAAGTCAGTGAGGTGAAATAAACAATGGAACTATTTTCAGCACATTAGTTTGGACAGCAGCTCTATAATTTATTGACTGTATTCACCTCGTGCGCCCTGTTGCCCTTGGGTGGCCGTTTAGGCTGCTCATCTAAACTCGAGTTTATCTGTTTTCGTTGCCTGTTCTTCACAGCGCTGACAGCGGCAACAGGTTTTTCTTTGGGGCTAATCTGGATAACATCATATAGGTCTTCATCCAGGGCCTGAAAGAACAAAACATCACTTGGACCTCTATCTTTCACCTTTGGCATTTAAAGAAAGAACTCAAAAGAAGAGTTTTGTCTCACCTCAAAACACGAATTTGTCAGGTACTCTCCATATGGTTCAATGGGGCTTGTTTTGTAGTAATCTACCAGACTGGGCACTGTGTCGTGTACCTCGGTGTCTCCATAGACTACAAACTGCCCCATTTCATTCTGGTTTATCACAAAGTGTCGACAACGATCCCTGCCTCTGCAACAACAACAACAACAAAAAAGTTTGTTAAGCATTGACACATTTTATAGTTGGAGCAAACTAAAATAACATATATTCACACGACTTTCTGACTTTTGAAACATGAATATCCTCCAATAAAATAAGCCACCAAACAAAAGCTTAGAAGTGGGGTTAGAGAATAGATAGATTTGATGGATTTGACACACATTATCTTTAAGACACTTTATATATATATATATATATATATATATATATATATATATATATATATATATATATATATATATATATAAAAGTCATAATTTCTGGAAACAAAGCAGTTTACCTTCAGCAGCAAAACAACACTACACAACTCCTACTTTAGTGTACTTTAGACTAAACCACCACTCACCTATAGGACAGGATGTACCCGATGGCCTTTTCACTAAGACGTATCAGAAAACAGCCGAGCTCCCTTTCTTTAAGAATTTCTTCAGCATCCCTGTAGACAGACCAACAACAGCTTTAAAATCCTAACTTTAAAAGGTGTTTCAAAGACATTTGGAGAACATTTACAGGAACAGCCTGGTAGATTATGGGCATAGCGAGGTGGATTGTGTGCTGCACCGTGGAAATTCTATTTCGTTACAGTCCCTTTCCATAAACTTGCCACTGCCAATCACGTAAGTGTGCACTGAATGTGGGTGTGTGCTGGAGGAAAGGCCGGTAGGTGCCAGTGGGTGTGTTACAAAGTGGACACTTTCCATCAGAGGAAAGGTTTATTTTTATTTTTATTTTTTTTGATAAATTTTCACAATATGACCAAAAATAAAAATAAATACATGAAAAAAAAAAGCCTTGTGTCTTTTTACATTACTACATTATATATTTTAAATTATATGTAAAGAATTTTTTTTTAATGTGGCTTTAGCAGCTTAGAGGATATGATTTGGTTTTAGAAAAAAAAAAACTGGGTGTAAAAAATGATTATTTCTCAGTTTGCTATTTCCATTTTTTTCCTTTTATGAATCCTTACCGTCTTGTGATGAAGCCCAGGAACCAAGCTGGAAGGAGTCCGTTGCTGACCATGAGTGGCACTTGAGTCTCTATGAACCACTTTGATGTCAGCTCCCTGAGTCTGACTTCAGTCCCATCTGCGTTTGGATCCCCTGTTGTGTCCCTTTGCTCCATCCTCGTCCGATCCTGATTAAAAACACACCGTCATCCGCTGAAGACAACCAGCATTTATTCCCCAATGTTTGCTGTGTGGCAGCATTTTAACAGTCTAATTTGCTTATTTTCCAGGAGGCGTCAACCACAGCCTGAAAGCAGCTCAATGTTCTCCTAGCTTTAAATGAAAGTCATTGGCTGCTGGAAAAGTACGGTTACACCTGTCTGTGTAAAGCGAGCTTCTAGTTTAGTACACAGCATTTATTTGCTGTTACATGATATCTGATGTTTTAGAGAAAAAATATTCAAAATCCACAATGTTCTTGTTTTACTCAAATAATACTTTGAGGTTTTATAATGTATCTCTAAGTCAAACATCACATAAAAGCAAGTTAGTCACTAAAACAGTCAGCGACTAGTTCGAATAAGAGTTGTAAGCAGTTCTTACCTTGAAGCAAAATTTTAAATAGGTCCTAATGCAGGGAGATTTTGTCTGTTTTTGATCCTTTGGTCTCGAATGTGAAACGCGGCACACCTTTTCAATTCTGGGATACTGTTGTCTGTAAAGTAAACAGCAATTCCTTTCAATCCCTGGAAAGAAAAGATCAGAAAATTAATTTAATTCTGAATAATTTAATTATAAAGTTCATACAATATTCCTATAAAGTATTTAACAATGGCGAGAGTACATACCTTTCCTTGAGATTGTCACTGTGTGGTTTGAACCCGGTGTCATTTCAGCAAACATTAAAATACTTCTCTTAACTTCTGAACCGTCTCTAATCTCCAACTGAAAGTGTCTTGAGGGAGTATGACACTACATGGGAGATATAGACAGATGACATTTACAATTACACATATTTTTCCACTGGTCTGGAAAGTAGAGGTACATGGCAACGGGCAAGGCGCAGTTCAAACAGTTCATTTGCATCAAAAAGACAGCTGAAGGCTGCTGAACAATGTGAGAGCTTCCTGAAGAGAAACGGAAAGTAAGCTTTACAGAAACTGTGGTTTGTGTGCACACGAGTGCATTGGTTTGCAAGAGGAGATGTTTAACCCACGGAGTGTCTGATTACCAGAGTAATGGGAGATAAGTTGCGTCAGCAGTTGATCTTTTGTGTTTTCTGATCTGGGTTTGAAGTAAGTTCAGATCACTGTTGCTAAAGCTGGACCAAATATGTGTAGGAATGGAAATGTTTGGAAAGACTGTGTATGTTTGAATGGATTTGGAGGGTAGAGGGCGGGGCAATAAACAAAGCCCCAGTAATATGAGGTATTTCCAAGCTTGTTTTTCAGGTTCACATACAGTAAATACCTGCTAACTCATTCCCCCCATTGGTTGGGACAGGCGTCATGAATCGCCTCCAGCAGTTTTTGCTCTGTGGGGAGCAGTAGGAACTCCCACTGGGGGAGATGCAGTAACGAGAACGAGTCTGTGTCATAGCGAGCAGGATGAGATGGGATTTCACAACTGGATTTTAACATCACTTACAATTTGGAAACATGTTTCCTGTTTATACACAACAGATCAAACACTTGGGTATTGTGTACAGCAATTTCATTTAGTGTAATTTAATTTAATTTAGATGGATGATCGCAGAGCCAATAACTGAACTGTTATGTTCCACAAATGAGTAAGAGCTGCTGTACAGTACCACGGCCTAGAATTTCAACACTCTCTTAAGGCGGCTCTTGTTGTTCTTTGTGAGTCATTGTGTGCTCCTCTGTGGGAGTAGTAAGGTTTGGGGTTAAATGTTATCACCGGTCCAATGAATCCAATGAACATTACATTCGACCGATCGCGCTGTGTGCTGCGCGTAAAAGGATCGGCAGAAATTTATTTTATCTGCAGCACATATAAAAAAAGGTGCCAGACAGGAGGATGTCTAGGCTGATATTTTTTTTAGCCTAACACATGTGGGTGTGGGTCTTATAAAAGGTCACAAGTCAGTTTAACAAATGCAAAATGTCATTGCAACGGAAGCACATCACCTTTGTTTACAGTGTCCTTTGAAACCTCAGGGCAAAACATGGATCCTAACATCACAAAGAGACTAATACTTCTAATTGTAAGAAAACTAGCAGGTTACTGTTATTACAGTATTACAGTATTGCATTTTGCTTTTTTAAGATGCAGTTTTATCTTTGACATCTCAAGTGGGGAAACATCAGGTGTATTTCCCAGCACAAGACAAATCATCCACTGTTTACCCACAGCACTGGGGCAAAACTAAATCATATTCACATCTGCAACCATTAGTCACCAAAACATCCTGAACATGTGAAACTTCTGCCAGCTCTGAATCCAGGAGACAAATTTCCTGTAATCACTTCAATATCTCCTCTTTCGCACTCTAGTTAAACGAGCTATGGATTCGACTTAGTCACATATATGCTGTAGGTTTTATGAAAAGTGGAAAGGTAAGTCATTTCAGGTGGTGATATTTTATTGGAACATTTCTTTACTTCTTTTTGACTTATCACTTAAATTGTAAATAATGCCACTATTTATGTATTTATTTTCATCCATTATTAGAACAGATTGAGAAAAGTGACAGTGAGATAGAAGAAAGTTAAAGTAGGCTCACTGTGGTTACATGCACTTTAGCACTAACCCAACACCCTGACACACTTTATGGCATCTGTGGCTTTATACTTACTGCTTATTTTGGAGGTGAACAAAAAATCAACAAAGTATGGCGAGGGTTGTTTGTATCTCCAAAATTTTCATTTTTAATGCTCTTCAGCTCAAAATCTGTGCATTTCTAACATTAGATAACTCTAAACACCTCTCTTAGCCTTAATAGGGCTTTGACTGTCATGTAAGCATGGAAATGCTAAAAACTGGAGGAAGATATATTGATATTATTTGTCATCTTTTTAACCGTCAGCTAGGCAATACAGCCGGCTACTCTGAGGTGACAAAAAGCTCCCAGTGGTTTGGATTTCCAGTAGATCTCTGACCTGCTCACTGTTTATAACTCAGTCACCTGTCAGTCCTTCAGGTGGAGATCTGGTAAATGTTTGTCATTGTCCTAAGGCATTGTAAAACCTACTTAGATTTATGTTTTTATCTCACGTTTTAGCACACTGAATCTATGTATAATGAAATGTGCTATCTTAATAAAATTACCTGAGCTATTTATTAAGTTTTTTAAAATTTACAGCTGTATCCTGACATATTCAGTATCTGTTCGAGGTTATAGATACAAATTGTGAAACACACACCGCCATAAACAGTACAAAGCAGTTGAAATTAGCATAACAAGAACAAGAATTACAAGATCGGCTGCGTGTGACACGGGCGTGGGTGTGGGCACCGCAGATCATTTTGTGCCGAGGGCAGATAACAGAACACATTTTTATTTCTCTTTCCTATGTAGGCCTCATATCTTTTCTTCTATCTTTTGATTACAGTTTTTTTCCTTTACAATTCGTTGGAGGATTGCTGCTCATTAGCCCTCAAAGCTGGCTGCTCATCTGATCACACACCGCCACCTAGCGGCCCACAGAGCCGCTACACTCCACCCCAACCAGCAAACCAACCACGTCATCCTCGGAGCTGAACTACATGTCCCATGCTCCTCTGTCAAAGAAACGGACAGTCATGTGGATGGAAACAGGAGTGGGCATCCGCTGTGCTGCAAGAAGAAGAAACTTCGAGGAAAGATGCACGAAGAGGAGGATGGCAGCGAGGCGCACTCCTGCACGGCTTCGCGATTCGTGAACTCCAGGTCCGTGGATGTGGCCGACATCGAGGGAGCGAAGGAGCAGGCCTCCAAACTGTGCGGCTACTTGAACAAACTATCCGGCAAGGGGCCCTTGAGGGGGTACAAGCCGAAGTGGTTTGTGTATGATCCGAGGAAATGCTATTTGTATTACTTCAAGTCTCCCCAGGATGCCCTGCCGCTCGGACACATCGAAATATGCGATGCGTGTTTCAGCTACGATTTGGACGGGGAAGAGGGTCAGTTTGAGATCCGCACGGCCGACAAAGAGTTTCTACTTAAGGTAGGAACTTTTCTTTCTTTCATTAAACGTGTGTTGACAGCATTGCAACGAGGTCTGCTTTTCGTGTCATTTGTCACTTCCTTTCTCGTTTGGAAAAGGCAGACACGCCCTTCTCTTCTTTCCTTTAAAGAAAACAGATTTAGACTCAGCTGTTTTTAGGCAATAAAGTACATATTTCTGCTCGGCAACAACGGGATCTGATGCGATTCTGACCCGACCAGAAGAAGAAAATCTGTTTGTTTGTTTGTTTGTTTGTTTGTTTTTTAAAAGCCAAATCAATTTCTCGCACAAACTAAGCGCTTAATCAGCGCATTCTCCCAGCTGATTGCCTGAAAACACCGTCAGTCCTCTGTTTTGTGTTTAGACATTTTTACACAGGAGCTCATCTCCCTTCACGGGTCACAGCATCTCATGTGACGGTGTCCTGGTGCTGTCATATGACTGTGACGGGTTCAGCACCAAGACAGGTGCCTCTGGTTTCACTCAGTCAGTTCTAGTCTGTCTTATTTTTTTTTTTAAGTGTCTATGCTTAATACCGAGAGAGAGAGAGAGAGAGAGAGAGAGAGCTGGAACTGAGACTGAAACCAGTGTCTGTGCTCATTCACATGACAGATCCTAATAGTGTCAAGTTGTCCTCATTTTCCCTTTCCATTTGTCGCTGCCTTGATTTCCTCATGGAGATGCCTTTTAAAACGTCATCTCGCTCACTTTGCTGTGTTGAAAATGGCATGCTTAAAGATTTCAAAGATCTAAAGTCTAATTGAGTGTGTGTTTGTCTACTTCTAGGCTCCCAGTAAGCAGGTGATGCACTACTGGCTGCAGCAGTTGCAGCAGAAACGTTGGGAGTACAGTAACATGCGAGGCACTGGTCAGAGAGACAGCTGGAACTCCCCGACGCTGGCCTATCCTCACACCGGCCTTGTAGGCAAAGATAATGGTAGGCAGGTTCGCACGAACTCACACATACAGTGGATATGTTATCAGTCGGTCATTTCATCATATCCGGGCAACAACTGAAAGTTTACACAGGTGCTACAAATCACAAGAGTCTCGGGTATTTTGTTACCAAGTTTGTGCAGGAAAGTGTTTGAGTGTTTCGAAAGGGTAAAAGTTCAGATTGACATCATTCGGCTTGTGTTTTGTTTTAAGCAGAAAGCCCTTTGAGCTGTGGCTGTGAAGCCAAGGCGCTGGTATCGTAACCTCGCGTCTAAACAAATATAAAGTAGGCAGTCAAGTAATGGTCTGTGACAAAAGTGATATGTTTATTTGTTTTCCAATTTTTTTTAAATCTAAATTGTTGAGAGGAGAACAACCAGACTCATTTGAACTGATGGGAAGGGAACAGTAACAGAAGAAAATCCAAAGTATGCAGATGATGGTCTTTCACTTCACAGCATGTCAGATTGTCAGGGTCAGAATTGGTCATAAACACCATGAAAGCATGGTGTCATCTTGCCTTATATCAGTACAGCCTGCTGCGGGTGGCGTTAATAAAAACTTAGCATTGTTTATACTCAGGAAGGCCTTCCTGAGCATTTCCATCCCTTTATTACCACAGCATTTCAGAACACAGTCACCGATGGTGGCTTCCAGTTTGATTGTGTGACATGTCTCAAAGCTCGCATCATGCAAAGCTGATGATTTAAGCGTTTGAATGGTCTTGAAGATCTCAGTGAGTGCTCAAACGTGCTCTCAATCCAACAGAGCGCCTTTAGGATGCGCTGTAACGGGAGATCTGCATCATGTGTGCGCAGTAATTGTGTGATGCTGTCATGTCAGCATGGTCCAAAATCTCTGAGGAATGTTTCTTGTTGTTATGTAGCTCCAGAAGCAACATGGTGGCCAGCGTGGCCTAGCAAGGTGTACCTAATAAAGTAGCCGATGACTGTATACGACAGTGCTGATATGTTTGAATGAGTATCTGTTGGACTCTATATAAAATATGAATCTCATTTGTTATCCAGCAGAAGTGGAAAAGAAAATATGTACATTGTTGTTGGGCAACGGACACAAGCATTTTTAAACCTGTTTACATTTGATTACAGGGATTCTTCTGCATGCTTTGTGATTAGCTGAGTGAAACGACCTGTGAATCCCGTTTCCTTTTCCTGTCCATGTCTTTCTTTCCAAGAATGTTCTCGGTGCACATCTGTCTTCAAAAGCAACAAATGCCTTGGTTATCACCGCTTATCAGAGCTGTTGTCGCCATGTTTCGTCTAACACTCTTTAGACTTGTTGATTTCTCTGTCGATTCAGAATGAACACTCTTTTGTTTCTTGTTCTCGTATTTATTTGCGTTTTGCTTTTCGGTCTCGCCTTGAACCTGCTCAGTGCAGTGAAGTGCACGAGAGAGCTGTGTTTTTATGTCGCACTTTTTATAGCAAAAGACTAACATGCCCGGACTTAGCAAGTCTAAGTAAGTGTCGACTTTTGAAGCTCTAAAAGGAAACCATGCTGCAAAGTTCAGAAGTTAAAACTGGTTCAGAAGTAGACATAGTAACACATAATAAAGACATAATAAATTAGACATATAAAGGACGTTGGTTTTTATTTTCATTCTTGGAGATGCCACTTCAAAGACTTCAAAGATTTTATCAGAGCCGCGCGAGTCTGATCATAGGTGCGTGGCGCTGGCTGCATTACATGTTGTTGGCCATAGTCTGTGTGTGAAGTCTCACAGCATTATTAATGTCACTACCTCGATGATTTAAAGCCAGGTGTGGCATGGGTCGATGAGAAATGGAGGCCTGCCGCACACTCATATGGAAGTGATTTGTCACTCGCGAGGTAGGCCAGCGCATCCGCTGCTTAATCATCCTTTTTATTTTTTAGTCTAACTGGAAGCATAATATATGAAAACGAAGCAGTATTCATTGAAGCTTAACAACTAGAGCCTGACATCATGAACTCATCAGGAAAGTGTTTACTGAAGTCGCAGACAAAGGAAGCAGAAAGAGGTGTTTTCCCACAGACAGACTTCATTTTTCCAAGTCTGACTCAGACACCCCCTGCTGGCAGTTTAAGCCACTTCTGCAGTAGCATCACTTTTTATGACACATCTAACAAATAAAAAAGCTTTTTTTTACTAATTAATTTCATGTTAAGAAGGGGGTTGGTGGTCTCAGAAAGAAGCAATCGTTAGAAAGCAGGTATTGACTTGCATAGGTTTCACCCGGCTGTGCATCTTGTCGTTGGGAAGTCAGTCTTTGGTGTCATTTTGATTTGATTTTTGTTTAGTTAGAACAGATAATTAAGTTCTTTTGGTCTCTTTTTTTCTCAGATGCTTTCAGCTTTGAGAAGCCATGTGAAACCATGGAGAAGGTCCGCAGTGATTTTTCCATGGACGACGAAACAGAGGGCGCTGGAATGGTGGGAGCCCAGACAGCCAGAGGGCCCTCCACGAACCCCCTCAATTTCTCCCTGAAAAACTTTGGCACGGAGCTCAGGTAAGTGTAACGAAAGCTTTCCAGGAAATAATCTGTACCTGTACCAGTTTAAAACGCAAGTATACAGCTCTATAAAATCTTGTTCTTTTTCTCTTTTTTAAGGTCGCCGCCAAACAGGCACGACTAGTTTGTCTGCTGTGTTGAGCAAAGAAAGCACTTCTTAGTTCATCCAGACACTGGTTGCAGTAGAGGAAATGGTTACATCCATGGTTCACTTGTTTTTCTAGTATGCAACCATCAGCAGTTCCCCTTTTTGAGATGTACAACACATCTATTGAAAAGAGGCAACATGCTGCAATCCTAAAAATGTGACATGTAGACTGGAGTTTGCTTTGTATGTGTCCCTTATTAAGGGAGTCATGGAGTCCCAGAGTTTCACTGCTCCTAAACCCACACCACGGTGCCTTTTATACACAGTAACAAAGGTATCAGTATAGTAGCTGCCTGATATGTGACTGAATCTGCGAGAATTGCAGCTCTCGGAGCTAGAAACCCCTCCCCCCGATTAGAAAAGAAGTGGCTTTAGAATACTTCAGTACTGTGACGTTAACTGCTTTTGTCACGTTTATACCCATAAAGTTTGAGAAAAGCACGAGCGCTCTTTAGTCACTTTGGTTTTGCCAGATGGAAGTCAGAAACGTGTGGTTTAAACACATCCGATATCTATAAAAATATATAGAGAGAGCTGATGTGTGAGGCAGACTTGCGCTTCATTGTGTTGCATACAGCAGAAACAGTTGCTGACATGTTGCAAATCACATGGTGAGGTGTGAAAAACAAGTTTGACACCATTAGCTTGTAAATGTTAGTTTCTTGCAAAAATGCCTTTGTGTTTATTATCTTTGTTTTTTCTCTGTTTGTCCGACGCTGCAATCCCGTCGGCCTTTTGCAGCAGCATCAGTTTTCCTCTGTGGTTCATCGTAGAGCTCTGTGGATTTGTCACTTTTCATACCGTGTTTTCTTTAATCTCTAAAGACCCTTTTTTGTTGCAATGAAATGTGTGAGAAACCTGTGAAATAAAAAAAATAAAATAAAAAAAGAAATGATCTCCTTATTTCTGTCAGGAACTCCATGTCTCACCTGCGTGGGGGACGACGCAGCGTGTTTTACACTAGCAACAGTCCCTCGGAAGAATGGGAGCTCGTGGATCCGCCAAAAGACATTACTGAACAGAAACATCATCCGGACACACACAGACGTACGTCCACTCCCACCCACCCTTCTGCCAGGGTTTAACACTCATCCTCAGCGTACATTTTTCCCAAGGGTCACAGATAACAGCTGATGGACTTGTGTTTTCCCTCAGATTCCTTTGGATCGGCGTTTACCTTTGATTTTGTGCGCAACCCCTCGCGGCCTAAGAAGCTTTTGCTGGGCTCTGGAAAGTTAGGCCGCAGTGCCGAAAGCTCGCCGGTGGAATGTAACGGCAGCAAGTCTTTGGAAATGCAGCTTCGCCTCCAGAGCCAGCAGCAGCAGGAAGAACTGAGTCGCTTGCAGCAGGAAGAGGCTAAACTCAAGGAAGAGCTGGCCACCCAGAAGGTATAGTTGGATCTCTTCTACTACTGTTATTTATAACAGCATAACACATGTCTATGGATTTGAATGGATAAAAATGTAATATTCTGTTTCTACTGAAAGTGAATGATCCCTGTTTGTAGTGTCTGTTATACACCACAAGCCTAGGTTTGTGGTGTCTGACCAAGTGCCTTGGTATAATACTGATACTCTCACTATTACGAGAAGTCAGCAAATGATTAGTCATGTTTTAGTAAGAAGCAAAGAAACAGCAGACAGCATTCACAGCTGTCGCACTCCTTCCCTTTATTTTCTGTTCTCTTTTTTTCCCCTCTATTTTAAGGTTGGCTGATTGGTCAAAACTGCTGTGACTAGGCAGAAGAGTGAATACTTACTTAGTGAATACCTTTTTTACCTCTGTGCTTTACTTCCTGGTCAAAAGATTGATAGTTGTTTTCCTATGAAATCTGTACCAGGAGCATAATAACGAAAAAAAGTGTAACAAATTGATGTTTTCTGTAAATAATATACAATGCTGAATTTACAGTAATGATGTGTTATCATCCAGGAGCTGGTAAGGCTACTGCAGCAGACTTTAAGGACCTCCCAGAGCGAAAAGTCCGCCGGGTGCCGTCCAGCTTCGTCTCCAGATTCGTCAGCAGCCTCAGACCAGACCCGAACTTCAGCACCAACTCAGGAAGAAGTTGCACAGCTGGAGGATCTGCTTAAGGAACGAGATGGTCAGATTCAGTCCATGTGCGGTCACATGGAGCGTCTCGCCCTGGAGAAGGAGAGTCTGCAAAAAGAGCTGAAGAGCCTGAAACTTAAGGTGGGGGAGATAAACGACCAGCTTGGAATGATGATGGAGACCATCCAGGCGAAGGATGAGATCATCATGAAGCTGTCACAGGAAAACTCCGAGCACAGCGGAAATGCAAACGACGCTGGATCACCACCACCTCACAAAGAGCTGCAGGAGCTGAGCATCCTCAAGGTAGAGATGGCAAAACTTTAAATGAGATTCAAGTTATCTTAATCTTAAACTGCCATCAACATTGATTTTTTTTTTCTGTAGCTTTTGAAATTCTGCCTGAACATCTTGACACCCCGTCTGTCTTATTATTCACCTTCAGGACAGTCTTCAAGGCTACAAATCCCAGAACAAGTTCCTGAACAAAGAGATCCTGGAGCTGACGGTGTTGCGCAGAAATGCAGAGAGTCGAGAAAAGGCTTTAGAAGCAAAGGTACTCTCTCGTGTTTTATATTTAATGGTGCATTGTCCTCTTAATAGAAACAGGAAGTTTGAGTCGTTTTAGGGGAAGTCCAGTGTGATGCTCAGCTGGTTCTTCTAAAACTTAATTTAAATTTAAAGCTGAGACTTTATTTTGCCCTCTTTTCCACAGTGTACGGCGCTTGAGGCCAAGCTGTGTCAGGTGGAGAGTAAGTACTTGGTTCTGCTTCAAGAGGTGAAGAACCCGGTATGTTCGTCTTCAGAGCAGAGCCCAGCCCGGGAGGTCATCTCCAGATTGTTAGAAGATGCACTGCAGGGCGAGAACACAGACCAGCAGGAGCACACGATCTTCAAACCAAGCACTGTCAGGTATGTGCCGAAAGCCTCGTTAACAGATGCTTTGGAGGTGATTTGAAAAGAAATTACTTAAAAAACGGCTACTAGATCAGAGTTTTAGGGATGGAAAAAGCGAAATCTTGAGTTTTGATAAGAGGTTGCGAGAGCCCACACGTCTGGTTTCCGGCATTTATAGCAGATGTGAAAATAAATGGCCAAATGTAGGTGTTGTTAGCACAGCTACGTGTCATACTCAGTGCTGTGGCTTAGTAAAAAAAAAAAATTCCACTGTCAATCATATGAGGGTCAAAAGTAGCAGATCTTTATTAAATAATGTTGAGCAGTTCTAGCATTTCTACCAGAACCAGCACCATGCCAATTCATCAGAGGACGCACTGCTTTTTTGTTGTTGTTTTGGTTGTTGTTGTTGTTTTTTTACTGAAAGAGAAAATAAACTGTACTAAGAGTCCCTACGCATGTTTTTTGACTGTGAGAACGAGCTCTGCTAATCTGTATTTCTGTTTCTGAATTCTTTGCAAGCCCAGGCATGCCCTTTTTGGCTCATCAAAAATGTATTTACACATTCTGGAAACCCCTCAGTGATGTAAACATGCAGAAGCCAGGATGTGAACATGTTACTGTTGCAGCTTTGAGCGGCTTTCGGAATTCACCTGCATCACTGATGG
This sequence comes from Neolamprologus multifasciatus, assembly GCF_963576455.1. Classification (NCBI taxonomy): domain Eukaryota; kingdom Metazoa; phylum Chordata; class Actinopteri; order Cichliformes; family Cichlidae; genus Neolamprologus; species Neolamprologus multifasciatus. The sequence continues at coordinate 54,459,836 of NC_140445.1, read as the reverse complement.
ATTGTCTCTCTGTCTCGATGCAATCCTAGCGAGTATGACGTGTACGGCTTCAAGACCGTCCCCGAGGAGGAGGAAGAGGAGGAGAAGCTGATCGCAAAGGTGAGGGCCTTGGAGCTGAAGTCCCTGTCCATGACGGATCAGGAGGTTTCCGTCGGGGTCAAGTGGGAGAACTTTCTGTCCAGCACCATGAACAGAGACCTGGTTCACTCCCCTGAGCTAAAGGCCCTGATTCGTTGCGGCGTGCCACATGGGCACCGCTCCAAGTTGTGGCGCTGGTGTGTTTCTTTCCACGTGAAGAAGTTTCGTGACCACTTGCCCCCAGACTATTATGACACCTTATTAAACGTAGCAAGGGAGAAGCCCAACCCGGCCTCGAAGCAGATCGAGTTGGACTTGCTGCGTACTTTGCCCAACAACAAGCACTATGCCTCTCCGAGTGCAGGTGGCATCCAAAAACTCAGGAACGTCCTGCTGGCTTTCTCATGGAGGAATCCAGATATCGGCTACTGTCAAGGACTGAACAGGTACTAGAGCTGATCTACTTTCTTTCTGTCTCTCTTTTTCTGGCTTGTAACCATTAACCTTTTTCTTGCATGTTATTTCTTCAGGCTGGCAGCAATTGCCTTGCTCTATTTAGATCAAGAGGATGCTTTTTGGACCCTTATAGCTATTGTGGAGGTCTTCATGCCAAGAGACTATTACACCAAGACTCTCCTTGGCTCACAGGTAACAAAAAAACAGTTGAATTTTATTGTACCATGAGACAAGAAGGGACAAGGTACTGCTTATTTATTAGATTTGGCAAACCTCCCTGGTGTCAGTGATATCATATTCACGTGACTGCTGTTGATGACTTACAGAGCAGGAATGCAGACATCAGCAGTCTTTGTTTTTCTTTCTGTCTGCTAAATTTGACCACCTTAGAAAAATAAAGCCCCCATAAAAACACAAGCCCTGGTTTGATTCGTACAGGTTGACCAGCGTGTGTTCAAGGATCTGATGAGCGAGAAGCTACCGCGGCTACACGCCCACTTTGAGCAGCACAAAGTCGATTTTTCCCTCATTACGTTTAACTGGTTCCTGGTGGTGTTTGTGGACAGTGTGGTGAGCGACATCCTCTTCAAGATCTGGGATGCGTTTCTGTTTGAAGGACCAAAGGTAAGAGGCTTGATTCTGCTCTCATAAAGCTGAATTCTAGCCTCAGCAGGAAACTGTTTTAAAGTTAATGACTAACCGGTGACGAGAGATCACTTATCAAGCTACGTGCCGGCACACAACCGTGCATGTTTGCCAGATGGATCCAATTGCACGCTATTAAACTAATTATTTATTGCCACCAAGGAACCAAAATTCTTTAGTTTAATAAATCGTTATTTTTTGTGTAGGTAAGCTAAATTTTAATGGATTGTTAACACGACCCCACTCTACACCCCTACAAAGTTTTGTATTTTTTCGAAACTTTTCAGCTGAATGACATGCAAAAACATTACTTCCTTGGCCAAGGTAAAAAAAAGAAAACACATGCAATAACCGATTTTGACATAGCATCCCCTTACAGAATTTTTAAGGGAAGCATTTTAGCAAACTTGTTAAAGCAAAAATGTGCCCTATTGTGTGTTGATTGAACGATACAAGTTAAAACACTAAAGCTGTGGAGCCTAACTCTTAACAGAAACCTGATATGAACCCAGTCAAACAAAACTGCCTCAGATTTAGGGGGTATTGACTATATTTGGAGGACCTGCTTAGGGAACAGAGGGAAAGGTCAGATGTTCCTGAGTAAATACTTTCATGCTACAGTCACACAGGACTTTACGCCATTTTTCTCCACAGATCATATTCCGCTTTGCTCTTGCGCTCTTCAAGTACAAAGAAGAGGAGTTTTTGAAGTTGCAGGACTCCACGGCCATCTTCAAATATCTCAGATACTTCACACGCACAATCCTGGATTCAAGGTACAGTAGCTGCACTGTTTTCATATTTCCAGTCCTGTGGAAGAATGAAGTTTCTGTGGGCAGAGTATCTGCATCACCTTGAAACAGCTTCCCGGATCTCCCCGAACTGTAGCTAAATTGTACGATCACATCACCCACAGTGTATCGGCTTTGTGCCTGTGCAAACTTCATTTCTCACACTGCAGGTGTTGCAGCAGCTCTGTGAGACGGTTCTTGAGCACAGCCATGGTTTGGACTAAATGCGGCATGCTGAGATGCAGTTGTTAAATAAATTGCTATAGGTAGCAGCCCTTACATTTAAAATTGCACTGTGCATGCTTGTTTTATACCATTTTATTGGTCATTGAGACTCTGTTTTGGAGCTAGCCTCAAGTGGCCATTTTTGGAGCTGTAATAATAACCTACCTATTAATAAAGTTTTATGTATCAGCTCCAGAGGTGTATGCTTGATGCTGAGAGAAAGATGCGTGGGTTTACTAAATTTCAAAGACATAAAAAAAAATCCAGGCTCACAGGATTATGTTGTTTTTCTTTCTTCTAAAAAAAAAAATCTTCCAGGAAGCTGATGAGCGTTGCCTTTGTGGACATGAACCCATTCCCCATGAGGCAAATCCACAATCGGCGCGCCTTCCACCTGGAGAAAGTCCGTCTCGAGCTGACGGAGCTGGAAGCGATCCGACAGACCTTCCTCAGGGAGCGAGAGACGAGTCAGGATAGAAGGAGCTTTGTCAGCGACGACGAGGAGGAAAACTGACCTCGGGCTTGTCGCATTTCTAGGCCGAGTGGCTAAAGCACGGAGACAAAGAAATCATCTCCGCAGAGCGCCGCTGTTCTGCAGTGATGAACGGAGTGCTTTCCCCACACCTAATCGTTGGAGTTGGTCTCTGCATCAGAGCTGGAACTATCAACTTTATACGTTTTAAGCAACAACCACATCAAAAGAACAAAATGTCACAAGCCCGAAAGGGCCTATCAGTATTATCAGTATTCCTGCCATTTTTTTTTTTAATTAAATCTTGTAAATCCTCTGTTTCCTGTATGCTTACGTGTTCATGCAATGGCCAAAACAACCTGCAACACAAATCAGTATTTTCAAACAAATGGCTGCGATCCATTTCCTTTTTATAGCTGACTTTTAAATGTGTTGAAGGAATTATTGTGTCATTCATTTGTGCTGTCATCTTCTACACTCACACAATTTTTTCCTCCACTAAATTGCCACTGAGACGTGCGTACACACACAAATCACTTATGCTGAAATGAAAACGTTGCTGAAACTTAAGTCTTAAGGCCTTCAAGCGTGTATGTAACATTTCCAGTTGTAGTTTCCTTCAAGGGATGCGTGAAAAGCCACATTTTCATGGTATTATCAGTTCTAGAAAGAGCATCTGGAACTTGCTGAGCAGCAGTGCACTTTCTATAAGCCATCAAACTAACGTGAGCCAGTATTGTCTGTTTTTTTTAAGCATTATTAGTTTATTTTTATCTGGGAGGTTTTTATTGGCTATCGATTTTGCCATTCGTGTTGTTTAAAGTAGTTTAGGAACTGTTCACGTTCTCACAAAGACATATCTAAAAAGTTGCACTGGATTTAATCAGTTGAGTATCTGGTATTGGCAGGATCGGTTAATCCATTCACGCTGTTGTGGGTTACGCAGTTTTTGCATGCTCTTGGTTTGTCTGTGTTTGTGTTACATGTTTAAATGGTCCGGTTTCCTTGTGTGTAATTTGTTTTTATTTGAGATTTTTCTGAGCCCAAACCGCTGGTGGAAATGCTGATTGTAATTGCATTTGTTGTCCTCAGTGTGGCAGTGTGGCAGTGTGACATTGGTTTACCGCTTGGCTCACAGGTACCCTCCTCGCAGTTTGACTGCACTTGAAGTGGCTGTAAAGTCATGATGATTGTTGTATTAAAAGAAAAAAAAAATGGAAATATGTTGTTAAATATATGAGGGAAGCTTTTCACCGTATTGCCAAATATCTCTGCCATTTTCATTATCAGGTACTTTAAAGTTTCCTCTTCACTGGGATCTCCTGTTTCTTACAGCAGCGTGGAGGAAAGCTGATATTCCAAGCTTCAGACGCTGTTTATATTTGATCAATCAGCTGTTAAGTGAAACTTTTCAGTCTCCTTGAATGGGAGAATTGAATACTTTTAGATTGCCTTGAGGTGTTTACAGAAACAAGAGATCTGCTGTCAGTTGCAGCTTTGTCAGCTGTTCTCATCCCCACTGATCACCTGATCCAATGAACAAATGGCAACAACAACAAAAATTTTTTTTTTGATAATGGAAACAAATGAAAAAGAGGCATACAGTTGTATTTCTTCCTTTGTGAGAGCAGGTCTCTCACAAAGATCTTGATTGGTTTACAGTTAAACTTGCTTTTTTAATATATAAATGTCCACACATTGGCAGAAGGCTCATACAGTAAGATTTTATGTTTACTCAGTTTCTCTTTAAGGCTAGTGCCCCCCCCCCCCCCCCCCCCCCCCCCCACAGAATAAGCTACATTTAAAACTCTTCTCTTTTTTCCCTTTACTCTGTTTCTTTTTCTGTGTGTTGCTTTTCCCAGAATTGCATTGCACAACTTTATTGGTAGTATGACTTCCGAATATCATATCAGCACTTCACCTTTTTGTATGCATATCTCTCATCTTGGTCCTTGTTAACCTGTTTCACTTAATGATGCAAAAAAAGTTTGTAATATTAGTTCAATAAACTATTTGCTGGCTGAACGTGTTGTCTGCAGGTTTTTTCTGAATTTCCTAATTCAAATGCTCATTCAGACACGTCTGTTAGGACGCACCGAGCAGTTATCCGAGCTATCTTTACTGACAGCCTGCCACGCTCGCGCTGCAGTTTCATAATAGAGCCATCAGAGGGAGGGACTTTACGCGCACACAAAAGCCTGATGGTGATACCACCGGTGACAGAAAACAGCAGCCATCCACCCCGGAGGAGCTGTTTTCTGACCCCAGCTGCAGCTATGAGACGAGGAGACCAACTGTAGGAGACGTGGACACTGATGCACCTTTATCACCAGCTCTGCAGCTGACTGAAGGTAAGACCCGGTGTTTTTAACTGCAGCCAGTTTTGTTGAGACACTTGCGAAAAACTCATGAAACTTGCCAGAGAGGAAGTTTGTGGTATTTCAGCTTGTGAACATCTTTTTTTTTTTCTCTGTCTCTCTTCACATTTGTGTATACATACGTGTTCACTCCCATGCTGCACAGTTTCCATTTTATCTCTAAATCCTTATTCACAGTTGTCACAATGGCCATGTTCTGGTATTTACAAAGCCCGTCTAACTGCCATTCTCAACCTTTTTAACCAGACATAATGTTTCACAACAGATGCCCTGCCCTAATTAGCCAGAAATGTTCTTTTCATTTGTAATCCTCATTATACACTGTTATGCTGCCCAGACGCTGTTGTGCAAGTAGTAGTTTAAAGCCTGTAATACTAGTGAAGAACAAAGAGGACCCTTTTTTCTGTGCTGTGTTACGGTGTTAAGGCTTTCCCAAGAGCAAGGTGAAAGTAGCTCTAATTCAGTAAACGAATACCTTACAGCAAGCTGCAACTTGTAGTAAACATTTTCATCAACCAACTCATCTTTATGTCTGCAGGGTTGGACTTGTGGTGTGCAGGAAGAGTACTCCTGGGGAGGCACAACAACTGGCTTTACTGGAGCATTCCAAGGAGGCTCTTTTACATATCTGTTTTACATATTAAGGAGCTACATCAATGAGGACGCCCGGCATGGCGGTATTCAAGCAAGAGAACGTGGAGGATTTTTATGAAATTGGAGAAACACTGGGAAGGTGAGGATTTGTTCACGATTAGTTTTAGATCCCCACCTCTTAGAAGATGATCCTTCACAGTTTGTGTGAGTCAGAGGGTGAGTCAGTTTCCCTTGCAAGTGCTTGATCCGGTGGTCCTCCTCCTGTGTATGTAGGCATGCAAACAGCTGGCCTGTCTAAGCTTGAACTGGGGAGTGTCGTTGGGTTAAAGTGGGCTGAATTTTACAGCAAGAGATAACGTTCCAAAGTTAAACGCACTCGAAGAAAAGAAAACAGCTGTGTTTGGGGGTCAGATTTGTCAGTCCAGGAACGCAAATGAATTGTGAGCGATTTGCTTTGCATGGTCTGACTGTGGGGCGGTGGACCAGGGTGTCGAAGTGCTGCGAATAAACCCGGTAAAGAGCAGACGTGAAGGAAACTGAGGAAATAAGTTACAGGAAGTTGGTAGATTACAATATGGATTGAGGAAGCTACGCCAATTTTGCACGGAAGGACAGCTTGGGCATGTGCACCACTCGATAACAGATTGAGCGAGTGTAAAAGCAAAGCATCTGACCTGTAGCCTTTCACCATTAATCCCAAATGCACTGTGTCCCAGTCTTTGTTGGGCACACCCTGATCCAGACCTGCTGTTGAAATGACTCCTTCAGATCTATAAAAAATAACCCAAACAAAAAACAGAAGAGGAAGACTTTTCAGCAAAGGCCTCGCGTAGCATGACAAGTTCAAATGTATAAATATGAAATATTTTTACAGTAATCAGGCTTTGCAGTAAAGCACTCACGTCTGATGGTTAAAAATAATGATTCACGGCAGTTAGCTGATCAATAAAATGAATAAATGATCTAATACTTTACGTAGTTTGCAAAGTAAATAGATTGTAAGCACCGTTTGGAAAATAAAAAGTACTGTCATTGATAATTGCACATGAAGTTGTAACATTGGAGGGATTTTCCACAGACAGGCAAAGAGCAAGAAGGCAAAACAAACACGGCTGTTTGCACAGAGGCAACTCAAAAGCTGCTCATATCACCACAAACTAGTAGATGATTTATTAGGTTACATCAAGCCATACGTTGCAAGTTGGAAATTCCTTTAAAAGACTTTTAAAAACTTATATTAAAAAAAAAAGAAGCTGAAATACCCTTTAAACCCCTGCAAGACATGGCAAACGTGGGAATGTGTTGCTCAAAGCTGAGCTGGTTTTCATGAGAAAACCTGAAAAGCAAAGGGGACTCTGCTGTGGGCTGAGTGCATGTTTAACATCAGCATGTCGAAAATATGTGACCCTTTAAGCTACTGTGGTTAAAAGCCCTGGTTAGCTTTCTGAGTAACCAAACCTGTTACATTTTATCTTTCTGCAAAAGACAGAAAGTGAGCCTCGGGGGACGTGTTTTAGCCCACCCACAGTTTTGACAGCCTCACGGGTTCAGAGCCCTCCACTCACATACCTCAGTGGAACTGTTACTCAATTGTCCTTTAAGAGGGTGGGGAAATTTGGCGGAGGGAGGCAAAAACTGTGTGACGTATTTGAGATGCCCTGTGCTGTGGTACTGTTGCACCATTTCTGGAAATTGAATTAATCATGTTGACAGGTTTTAATGTCTCACAGCTCCGAAGAGCAGTACTGAGTGGCTGTTTCCACTAATGACACAGAGTTTTGGGTAAACCTGTCAGCCCTTTGACATGCGGGGCATGCTGTGACAAGTGTACCTTTCTTTCCATTCGACTGATGACACTTATGACATCATACAGTACAAAGTGTTAAAGTCTGAACCAAAAGATGCCTTTAAAAGGAAGCGGTGAGCTGTAACTGAGCATCAAGGTAAGGCTGAGAAAAAGGTCTTCATCTGAGATGCTGGACCCTGTTTACAAGTGAGCTTGTGTCCTTGTTGGCTCATAACAACTGATAGCTTTTGGTAGATAAGTAGTGCGTAGTGAGTCAGTGTCAAGAAACTACCATCTGTTAAACCCGCCTGCCCCCCCCAAAGAAAACATGCAGACTTTCCCCAAAATTTGAATGTTGAATTTACTTTACACCATGGTTTCACTCTGACTTCCTGAATGCTTTCATGTTGACTTCTAATGGTAATCCCTTGACTTTTGTCTAGCACCACCGTGTCTTTATTGCTATGTGTGAAAGGTACAGCGAGTGATGTGATGCCAGGGTGAACTGTATGACTCTGACGATGCCTTAAATTGAATCTGGTCAGTTTGTTAATGTGTGGCTTCTTACAAAATACCTGCAGAAACTCACAAGGCACCTATACTCTGTCTTGACGGTGAGATGGATATTTAAACATTAGTTATACTGACAGGAAGGAAAGTTTCCTGCAGCACAGCAGCATGTTTGTCACTGCTTAAGTTGACATCGAGATGAAAACTCATCTGTCCATTGACACAGGTTCACAGAGTTTTTGCTCTCCAATCTGTAAACACTGCAGGAGCATCTTCCTGATATGCAAAATATTTTTCCAGTATCTATGTGGGTTCATTTAGGAGAAAATGATTCAGACTAACCATTTTACAAGTTTTCTTTATGGAATATCCAGAGGGCAGTGATGCAAATTTTAGGTTGCGGTGCTCAAACAATAAATGCCCACAGGGCAGGCACACAGCTGTTTCAGATTACCAAAAAGTACTAGAATTACTTTGTCTCTATAGCTCTGAGACATCCCTGCTGTTGTGTAAGTTGGGGAAATAAAGAGAGAAGGGAGTTTATTTGCTGCAGCCTAACTGAAGGACCTCCATGTTGACCTTTTGGACATCCCCCAGAGTTCCAATACTGACAGAAATTGTCCCATTACAAACAACACTAATGCCTCACAGATGCCGGTGTGTGCGTGTGTGGCTGGACTTAAATACCAGTGGTAATCTAGAGATTACTTTAGGGCTTAAATGCGGAAAGATTTCACTTACAGCATAAAAAGCAGAAAATGTGGCCGACAAATTGGGTTTTCAAGCACCGGTAGGATTTTAAAAGTTGGAGCTGCGTCCCTGCAGCCCTCAATGGCATTTGATTAGTCGCCTGGTTAGGAACAGCTTTCTGGGTCAACAGCGAAGCTGGCACTCTTCGTCATCCTGGTGGTTGCTCAGTTGAGAAACATGTTTAAATATTGGGTTGGCGCCACTTGTCGGAGCATTCCTTCAACCTTGGCTGTGGCTAATGACCTTCAGCTGTTGGAAGTGGAAATTCTGCGGAGAGATGGCACTTTCAGCCCTGCTGGTCGGCTTAGGGCTGAGACAGACGGCACGCCTGGCCTTTTGTGGAATACCACCCCCCCAGCATCTCTTTCCGCTGTTACTCTGCACTTCGTAACAATGCTGGAGTAAAGCCCCTCTGCTGACATTTGTGTTGGGTGCTTTTTCACACGTGAACTACAACTATCATCTCAAGGGCTTTTTCTATTTGCCATTAGTTATCAGGCAAATCAAGAGGACTGCTCATGCCCCAGTGACGGATCAGTTCCTCCCCTTGGGGTAATTGATGGATGTTTTTGCAAGTGGAATTCACTGAGTGACTTCCCCACCTCTTCAGTTAACACATTATCATAACAGGGAGGACTCGAGGGTGGAGACGTCCTGTGAATAGATCAGGCAGAGGGAGGATTTGAGATTCCATGAAGCTGTGCTTTATCACTCCACCCGCTCTCTTTTTATTTTCCTTTTAAGGAATGTGCGTGGGATTCTTTGTGGATTATTGCCTTAACGTATGTTTCCCCACTCTCTCTTTTTTTCTCCCTGCAGTCTCTGCTGGGTCATGTTCACACATGAATTAAATGATCTCAATAATAACTTCAAGGGCTTTAGGCTTTTAATGTGTTTCCAGAACCTGAAGCTATAGGAAATACATCAAATCAATCTAAAGTTAAAGATTCCCTTGTCTTATTAGACGCACAGGTGAAACAACCACATGTAGTTCAGTGCAAATCTCCTTGCATCAAGCACTGCAGCACTTTAAAGAAACTCATACGCTTGTTTTTTTCCCCCTTGTGTATCAGAGATGTTCAGTTTTTTTGTTGAAGTGCTGCTGTATCAGACTGCGTCATATTTGTTTAAAGGTTTTAGACTTAATCTCTTCATTGAGGTTGTAATTGAAATTCTGGGTTTATGTGGTCCCGCATTTAGTTAGTTATATAGTTTTATATTGTTATTTTTGAGCATGTTTCATAAGAGGCTTAGCATAGTCAATGTAACAGCTCCTAGGTGTGATCACAGAGCACCGGACAGGGTGTGCCACAAAAACGTGAAAACTGGCTCAACCATCTCGCACCGATGTAGGGTTACAGAGTCAGTAGCTGGTTTAAAACCACAAAGACAGTATTTAATCCCTTAATTTGTTTCTGGGTGCACATTGTAAACACCCTGAAAATACAAGTGTGAACTGTAGTGTGTTGTGGGTGTACAGCTCTTCCTTGCACACCTCCTTTGTGCCCTTCTTTCTGTTCCACTCCTGCCGTTCAAGCGGGGGCTCTCACTCACCAACAGCAGAAGAAATGTGGCAGGTAAAGCAAGACTCTGTTTAAGTCTGGCTATTCTTGGCCCTCTAGACACAGATTGGACAGCCTCTCACAGCCACTCTGGAATTTCTGTGTGGACAGCTATGTCCAAAATTCATGAAATGCCTGCCAATTATTGTCTTTCCCCCTCTTTGGGAATTTTTCCCTCCACAGTGTCACAATGTGTCTGTGCTTCAAACATGAAAATTCTTCAGTCCTCAAGCTTTAATGTGTTTTACCCAACCATTCCCTCCTATTCAGTAAAACTCTTGCCAGCTCTGTCACCACATAAGCCCTTGTATGTCGTTGTGGCATCACGCAGAAGGATGAGAATCTTGTGTTCACAATAGGGTGGGCAGGTCCTCCCCCAGCATCAGGAAACAACAAAGCAGCAGTAGTATGACAGCAAGCTTACTCAAGTGCTGGTCTGATATTGAAGCCACAGAAATTCCCCTCATATGGAAAATGGTCTCATATTTCTTGTTCAATCTGTCAGTAGGCAAGTTATGAGTGTTATGATTTATGTTAGGGATGAGTGAAAACAAAGGAATATATTCCACCAGCTGGAGTCAGTACTGAAGCTCATTAATAATAAGATGCCATTAAAGATGTCGTAAGCTCATGTCTGACTATCACGTCTATCTAACATTCAAAACAAGAATGCAATGATTCACTGAACAATATTGTCAAAAACACACACCTCTATTGTGTTTGCTTTTCTTTCAGTGGAGTAAACACTTGAGCTTGCTCCACTAAACGTGGCAGGAAGTTAAAAGGAGTAGGAGGGCAGAGGCTCTCTCAGCACCACCAGATCATCTCATTGTCTCGCCAGGAAACAGGAAGTGATGGACCATACCACAATTTGTCAGTCATCTGTGTACCACAGCTTCCTCACCAATATCCTGTGGCTAAATGCAAAAAATGTTATTAGTTCTATTCATTTAAAAAAATAAAAAGATGGTAGATACTACAAATCCTGATGCACGTAAATCAGTTGTCACGTTGAATGATAATGGGTGTAACAAGAAGAGTGTTCAGAGATCACATCCTCTACCAAGATGCAGGATGTTACTGCTTTTCCCGTGCTCTGTATGCTCTCTTGGCACCTTTTGTGGTGATTGCTTCTCTTTTGTCTGCAGTGGGCAGTTTGCGATTGTCAAGCGATGCATAGAGAAGAGCACAGGCAATAAGTACGCGGCCAAGTTCATCAAGAAGCGCCTGAGCGGGGCCAGCAGACGGGGTGTGAAAAGAGAGGAGATTGCGAGGGAAGTGGACATCCTGCAGCAGCTCCAGCATCCCAACATTGTAGCGCTCCACGATGTTTACGAGAACCGCACAGATGTTGTGCTTATCCTCGAACTGTGAGTCACCGCAAGATTCTGCAATGCATTGCAATATCCACACACTCACAACAATAACGTTTTATCATGCTTTACTTCTTGAAAACTCCAAACATCTATGTACAATAGATAAGAGCCTGCATAACATAAAATGTGTTTTATTGGGATTGAAAAGTTATGTCAGTGCAGTCTTTTGAATGTTTGGCAGGAATACTGTAAAACTGCAAAAGTCCACTCATCTGTGAGGGTATTTCTGTTTGTTGAAGCTGTGTTTGCTGAAAACCATTTGCCCCTGATCACGTCTGCCAGAAAGTACCAAATGTCGCTTGCAAAGTCAATAATGCTTGTACTGAAAAGAGGCCAAAAAGGGCCCCCGTCTGGGGTCACTGAGTGCCGAGAAACATGGCAGGCCTGATTAGGACTAATTGAAAAACTCAAACAAAAAAATATGACTGATGGCTGCAGAATGACGCACTGTCCTTCACTCTCATTTTTTCTGTATGAATGGTAGAGAACATTGTGCTTATGGGCCAAGGTTTCATACCATTTTTTCAGTTATGTTTATGGAAAAATACATTGGCCCATAAGTAGGGCAAATGGACTAAAAACAGAAGCAAGTTAGCACCACAGACAAACATATCTCAGGCATCCAGGGCTTGTGCATCCAATTTCCGAGGGCTTGCTCCAGATTGTCTGAGCCCACAGTCACCGAGTGTCAGTTTGTGTGTGTTTGTGCGTGTTGCAGGGTTTCTGGAGGAGAGCTGTTTGACTTCTTAGCTCAAAAGGAGAGCCTCAGTGAAGAGGAGGCCACTCAGTTTATCAAGCAGGTCCTACATGGAGTGCAGTTCCTCCACTCCAAGAAGATTGCACATTTTGATCTAAAGGTAAACGTGCTTCTCCTGTGCTGCGCATCCTAAACTGCATTTGTTTTCTGTGAAACAGTTAAACTCTTTACCTCCATAGCAACTGTATTACTACGCACAAGCAATGCCATAAAGACCTTATGTATATGTATCTATCTATAGCAGGTGTTTAATGTACGTACTGCACAGTTCTGCTATTCTGATTGACACATCCTTCCTGTTTTATGTGGCCACCATCCAAACTCTCAGATACCGACACCTCAAGGTTATCTCTTTAGTTTCAGAGCTGTATCGCCCACGTCTCTATCTGAAAGTCGCTATCCTGTCTGATTTTTTTTTCTAGCTGTGCATCTACGTTCCCAAGGTCTATTTTCATCAGATCAGTCAGCTATAACACCCATTAACCCTCCTGTTTAACCCCATTTTGACTTGGAATTTTACTTGAGAAATTCTTATCCCCCTTTTTGATTAAAATAAAGCTTCAGAACAGCTAAATAAACACAACCCAACCCCAGCACCATAACCCTTCAAAGTCAATGTGAATGGTTCTTGATTTGCAGGCCTATTATATTGCACAGAGCCAAAGGGCAGCGCTGGGAAACAGGGAGCCCCTTTGACAAGTTTCCACAAGAGGCCACATCTTACTAATTGAATGCAGAACTGGGTGATAGTGTTCCTTTGTTGTTGTTGTTCCCTTTATGCCCCATATGAATCTGGTGAGCAAATAACAGTAGAAATGTAAGAATGGCTCGTTGTGAGTCCTCTTCACTGCTGATGTTTTTGCGTTGATAACTGAAGGTGGATTAGGTACGCAAAATAACAACGCACTAGGTGCTTGAGTCATTCATGCCTGAAGCCTTAATTTTTAGTTCACACTGACACACCTTTGCACTAATTAGCTTGATTAATTGTTTTTCTCTAATGCTTCCACAAAAGGAGGATTTCTCCAGGTAACTTGTTGCTTTTGTCTGTATTACTGAGCCCTGCTATTAGTGGAAATCTGCTGACATACATGCTTTGTTTCTTTATTTGCATTGCTGCAGCCTGAAAACATAATGCTGCTGGACAGGGATGCCACCTTACCCCGCATCAAAATAATAGACTTTGGACTAGCACACAAAATACAAGATGGGACGGATTTCAAAAACATTTTTGGCACCCCTGAATTTGTTGGTAAGTTTTTCTTTCTTTTCTTTTTTCTTGAGCTCGATGATTTTAATGAGATGCTTGATGTTTGGCCAGACGCTGTTTGTGATGTTGAGTGTGTGTTGTCTATTTTCAGCTCCAGAGATAGTCAACTATGAGCAACTGGGCTTGGAAGCAGACATGTGGTAAGAGCTTTTAATTACCTCTGACTCTGCTGACATCTGCACAACAGGTTGCAGCGCATAACTTTGGATTAATCTTGCGCCTTTTTTCGCAGGAGCATCGGAGTCATCACATATGTACTGTAAGTTGAGATTCACAACGTCCGGGAATTTTAACGTATCTACGATTATCGACTGAGTCACGCATGCAAACGTTTGTGCTGTTGTTTCAGTTTGAGCGGTGCGTCACCTTTCCTCGGTGACACAAAGCAGGAAACGTTAGCAAACATCTCAGCGGTGAACTACGAATTTGATGAAGAGTTCTTCAGCAGTACCAGTGAGCTGGCCAAGAACTTTATCAGAGGGCTCCTGGAAAAGGAAACGAGGTAAAAGAGAAAAAAGAAGAAGAAAGAAATTAGGTTACTAATAAATAGGTCAAGGCCAAAGGTCAGGTTTGAAATTTCATTACAAAGCCCGGTACCAGGCGGGGCTATGCTTTAATAAATCCTAATGAAGTGCACTCCTGACCCACATGAGAATAAACAGCCAGCCAGTAAGGATTTATTTCTGCTACACGGTGTGATATATAAAACCAGAAAAGAAAACTATTACAAAATGTTGCAAAAACACTTTCTTTGTAAAATGTGATCCTCTTCTTACTTTCTGACATGTGTTTCCATTTAAGTGTTTACGTGCACCTTCGGGAAACTCAATATTCCTGTGGAAGTTTGGTCTCGCTGTAATCCTTAGAGAGTCACCGTCTGCTGCATGACTGACCTACGTGCCCTGTCTGATGGAGTTGTTCTGGCATATTTACACAGCTGCATTTTCTCTTTTAGAAAACGGATGACAATAGAAGATGCACTGAATCATCCTTGGATTAAGGTATGGACATGATTTATGCAGTAGTGTTGCATGGTTTGTATAATCTGTGACTGTTGTCAGCACTTCATTCCCCCCTGACCCCCCTTCTATGAGGAGTAAAACCTATTGCAGCTAATGTCAAAGGTAACACACGGGGTAGCAGGATCTTTTTTTTTTTTTTCCATTGTTCACTCCCACTAACTGTGTACTTGTCCTGGATAGATGTTTCCATACTGGCCCACAGTTAAAGTATATATATTGTTACTGTTTGGGAATTTTTGTTTTTCCCTTTACATCTCACACTCATCTCATCCATCTTCATGCCATCTGCAATATTCCTTTTGTCTACAAAGTCAGTGGTCTGACTCTTGCAATATCTCGCTAATTGTATTTTAATGGAATGGAAACTTAACATTGTGCTGTGGTGAAGCCATCTACCTCCCACTCACGCTGATGAAATGCATGTGAGTGGTGTTTTGCTGTGAAGTCCTCATCCTGTTTTGATGCAAGCATGGATCCAGGAAACCTTACACGCTCACCAGGAATGTTTGCTGTTTTTTGGCACCCCTTATCAGCCGTGGCTTACGCTCTGGGGTCACACACTAATCCTCCAGTGCCACGTCTGCTGGGATTTTTCACTGCTATACGTGTTTTCGAGATGCAACAATAAGACATCCTCTCACTCAGTCTCCCTCCCCCACCCCTACCCTTCTGTCTGAAGTCCTGCGGCCACATGGAGGAGGACAGCGCTGCCTCTGAGAAAAAAGCAAAGCAGTTGAAGACAAAACTACTTAAAGAGTACACTATCCAGTCGCACTCCAGCATGTCCCAAAACAACACATATGCCAACTTTGAGCGTTTTGCCCATGTGGTGGAAGACATCGGATTAATGGAGACGGGATTGTCCGAGGTGGCGGAAGCTTACCGCACCCTGCAGGGTGACATAGAAGCACTGCTCTCCATTTACAATGACAAGGAAGCTTGGTACAAGGAGGAGCGGGACACCGCAAAGAAACAGCTCTCGCAAGCCTGCCACGAGTTTCGCAAAGTGGAGGCCACCAGGAAGCTGGTGCAAGAAGACATGAAGGCAGTAGATGTTTGTCTGGAGAGCATCAGCAAGAGGTACAACCACAGGCAGGGCCAACTGGATGCTCTGAGGCAGGAGCTGAACTCTGAGCTCCACTGGCTCCAGGATCTGATGGGCTCTTTGCATCCTGAGGGAACCAATGGTAGCATCCATAACAGAAGTCTGAGCACACATGTAAAGAAAGCACTGGAGGACCTGCTGCATCTGACTTGTGACAGAGAAGTCTGCTCTGAGGCTGAAAAGCCCCTCACTGAGTCTGGCTGACATAAACCATTAAAAAATCTTCTAAGAGTCAACAATTTTTCTTTTTGTTTTTTTTTAAAAAAAAATTGCACTCTTTAAATTTTATTTATTTGTAGATTTTCTTTATTGTTTAAACAAAAAAGATAAAGAGTTAAAGGAGAAGATGGTTATATCAGGTTATATCCATTAACATGTCTGCATGATTAATCGTTAGCTAAGCTTAGCAGAAACACTGAAAACAGCGATAAAGCTAGCCTGGCTTTGTCCGAAGGTTAAACAAACATAAACACACATTATAAACACTATTTTCTGCACTGCATGTTCTTCCTCTCCCTCCCTTGGTACCCTCCAGGTTCGTCCCACAGTCCAAATACATGCACATGTACATGCAATTCTAAACTGGCTGAAGGTGCCACTGTGAGCGTTAATAGTTGACTCTCTCTAAGTGTTAGCCTTACGACAGGCTGATGACCTGTCCAGAGTATACCCCGCTTCAGCTGGGATAGATTCCAGTCCCCTGAACTGAATGAAGAAAATGGATAGACATGATCAATTATAGAAATCTTAGTGCATTAGGTTTTGCCATTATTTTAAACAAATATCTACATTCTGGGAGGAGACCGTAAGGCAGACCTAAAACATTCCGGAGAGATCTCTTAGGTAGTTTGGAATGCCTCAGGTTCCTACAGAAACCCCCATTGAACCCTAACCCCCAGATGACTAGAGAGAGGGAGGTTTTGCCTCTGCTCATGGACTGCTGCCCCGAGCGTTGACATCTCTTTTGTTGACTTTTGACAGAGTCAGCCTGCCTTTTTTCTTTAGTAGGCCAAAGATAAGCTGAGCTTAAATTTCTTACCGGCTCTGGAATGCTTTTTAAATGACAGACAAGTATTGATCTTAACAGCAGGTACAGCAGCAAACATGATTAGTCCTTTAACTGGGATAAGTGGCACAATGTTTTATTTAATTTAATTAATTAATTTATTTATTTTTATGACACATGGATTTATTAAACTATGTTTATTTATTAATTTGGTATTTTCTGCCTGAGCATTTAGCAGTTTATTTTAGCTGATTTAGTAAAACTAAATGAAACAAATGTACTGTGCAATGGTTCTCACAGTGGAGTGAATGATAAGTTCAAATGGTTTTTTTATTGACTGATCTAAGTTTTTTTTTTAATTGCAATTTTCTTTTTTATTGAAATGATAATTAATCCTATTTAATACTCCATGTGTAAATGATATTGTTTTAAAAGAAAGGATCTTTTTTATGGATTTAAATGTGCTCTATTGCTGAAGGTTGAGTTATTTATTTCGAAAGCATTTTCTATTTCTTTCTTTGAGATGTTTTTGCGCTAACCATAAAAACAACATCTATGATAAGATCTTATCTGTTTAAAAATTTCTCACTTCCTTTGCCAGTATTAGCGTCTGAACACTCAGCACTCTTGTCTTTGTGCGCTGACATTTTACACTGTTGTCAACCATAAAATAAATGTTAATTAGAGATTTTGACTCTTTTTTTTTTTTTTTTTTTTTTTTTTCTCAATTTCTGTCATTCATGACCTGAAATGTGTTCATGGTATAGCTGATTATATTAGACAAGCACATGCGCACAGCTGACGTGAGGGACAGTTCTGCTTTCTGACATCTCACTGTGTTTCTGCAGCCTCTGAACCCCAGACAGGCCTTGGTGAAGAGACTATCAGTGGTCAACTTGGAGAACTTCAAGAGACAGTACGCTCGACGCAGGTGGAAGGTAAAATGCAGCCCTGGTACCAACTTGGACTATTACTTAAAGGAAGATTGCATAAAAAATAAATTGCACGTCTTGCTTTGTAACCCATTTCTTTTTACTTTTGTCGGTTTCAACAGCTGTCATTCAGAATTGTGGCTCTGTGCAACCACCTAACACGAATCATGAAGAACCATAAGAATGAGAAGCTGCCTGAGGAGGACGGGGTAGGTTGCCGTGCAATGGTTTACATTAAACTGACACACATTGAGCTGCTCTCATTTATATTGCTTCAACCAACAGCTGATTAGTTTAACTTTGCAAATACATTCCCCAGATACTTTATTGGGTACATCTTGTTAGTGCCAGATTGAACCCTTTTGACTTCTGGACTGCCTTAATTCTTGATGGCAGAGATTCAGAAAGGTTTTGGTCCATGTCGACGTGATTGCATCACACACTTGCTGCAGATTTATTGGCTGCAGATCCATGATGTGAATCTCCCGTTCCACTACATTCCAAAGGTGCTCTATTGGACTGAGATCTGGTGATTGTGGAGGGCATTTGAGTACAATGAAGTCATTGTTATGTTCATAAAAGTAGTTTAGGATGATTTGACCTTTGTGACATGGCAGCCATGAGGAGATGGGTACTCTGTGGAGATGGACATGATCAGCAACAATAAAGCGGGCTGTGGTTTTTTTTTGTTTTTTTTTAAACGATGCACATTTGAAACTAAATTATGCAAAAAAGTTATCCCTACATCATTAAACTACCAGCCTAAACTGATAAATCCGTGCATGCATGGACCTGTGCTTTCATGTTCTTTACTCTAAATTCTGATTCTACTATCTGAATGTCACAGCAGAAATCTGGACTTAACAATGGGCAATGATTTTTCAATCTTCTGTTGTACAATTTTGGCGAGTCTGTTTCCTGGTCAATGGGAAACTTTTTTTTCTGGCCATTCTCTGTAATTCCTAGAGATGGTTGTGCAGGAAGAATCTCAGCAGTTTCTGAAATACTCAGACTAGTTTGTCTGGTAACAACAATCATACTACATTCAACATCACTTAAATGACCTTTCTTCCCCGTTCTGATGCTCCTGTTGAACTTCAGCAGGTCGTCTGCAAATCACTTTGTCAAAGAAACTCTACACAGCAACCAATCAAAACACAGGTTCTTTGTTGGATGGTGGCGGTTAGGAGAGAAGGGGCCAGGTGGCTGTCATCTGGTAGTTAAATACTGGAGGTTATTAGCCAATTATCCAATCCAAGGACAGGAAGAGACTCCACCCAGCTACTCAGCAGGCACGCCCAGGTGTCCACCTCCTAAGAGAGAGGGGAAAAAACCCACAGCCATCCTCTGGTGGGAGGAGTCTCACATAAAGCAAACACTGCCAACATTAGATCATAACACATTGCACCACACTGCCATGTGGCTGGCTGATTAGATATTTACTTAATAAGCAGGTGCACTTACTAAAGTGGTGATGAGTTTCTATTTATTGTACACTATTTCCACAGCATTTACAGATGTAGATGTCTAACTATTTCTCTGGGAGTATCTTTACAACAGACATTGTGTTGCAGTGTAGCAAGCACAGTTTTATCCTGCTATATGCTGCTGGAGCTAAAAAACAAACAAACCCAAAACATATATATAGATATGTAAAAGAATGCTTAGATTCTTTGAGCTGTCTCCAGCTGTGGAGACTCACAATTGTCACAATCACCACAAACAGTAACTATGTTACAACAGTTTCCTAACTGGGATGTGTTGGTCTTGTCAGAGGAATTGTGAAAGCGACCAAGAAGAAGAAACTATGAAGAGGAGACCAAGGACCAGAAAGAGAAGCAGCACTTCCTGAGAGCAACCCTCAGAGTGTCCGTCAGACATGCATAACAGTGACTTTGCACCTTTATTTAGGGCATGCTCTGCAACTGTCATACGCCACTAAGCATAGTTACAATATATTTTGACATGACAGCTGTAAAAGTAGATTTTTTTTTTTTAAGAGTTTAAGGCAACTTCTTCATTCTGAATCTCCACAACTTCTGCTGTATGTCGGACATCGTTCCGGCATGTTTAAACATGTGCTAATCTTGCACTAGCAGCTATAGCTTGATTGCTGTTGCTGTTGACAGGAACTGTTGTGTATGTTAGCATATATGTGAGCATATATATATATATGTATGCTATAGACAGCTTCTGTCTAAAAAGTTCTCAAGCTGTTGTTTGGCACAGTATTGATACAGATTGATTGATATATATTTTAACAGATGTTAGCATCCAGAGTGTTAAATTAAAGGGTTTAGCGCTGCAGGATAACAACATGACAGCAGATCTTCAAATGTTTACGTGTTGTGCTTAACGATGTTTTATCATTTACTGTTAACCTCAAGATATAAGCCCCTAAAGCATCTGTATACTATATGTTTACATAGCATATTTTAATTTGTGCAAATTTTTCTGAGACTGTAACTGTGTTTCATTGACGAGTTCACTGACTGTGTGTATCTACGGTATGCCTAATATGTGAATCTAATTCTGCAGTTTTAAATGGAATTGATAGGTCTTGCAATACTTTCATGTATTTATAAATAGATATACATCATGTCTTAAGTTCACTTTTGCCTGTATCTTAGCCTTCAGTGTTTTCAAGAAGCATTTTACTTTCTTTATATGTGTATAAAGTGTAAATTGAGAATGTGTTAAATAAATTAATGAACATTGTTACTTTGACCGTTTTTATGAAACCAAAACTTGTTGATTTGATCTATTTTCTTAACACTGTGGAAGGGACTGGTGCCTGTCTGGGCTGGTGCTTTGCATAAGGCAGGTTACACCCTGCACAGGTCACCAGCCTACAGGGCTTACACAGAGAGACACACAAGCCTTCATGATCACATCCATACCTACAGCCAATTAACACAACATGCATCCCTTTAGACTGTGTGCACAGAGACAACATGAAGTTCAAACCCACATCCTCCTTGCTGTGAGGCATCAGTGATAACTACACCCTGAGTCCTGGATATTAAACTCTCACCATCTCCTTTCTTTTAAGGCCAAGCAAAGTGTAAAATGATTTTCCCACACAGTGAAAGTGTGATTGTGTCTAGATGACCCAGAAATCCCAACCATAAATATGTCAAACACACTAAAGTAAAAAAAAAATAAAAATACAAAGCAGCTCTTGACGAGGAATAATAATCTCAATATCAGTGTGTTATCCACCTACTTTGTTGGCTGCTGCCATTTCTTCTGGCCACTGCTTGGTTATTTAGCCTCACAACAGTGGCGCTGTTTGGACTCAGCTGAGCTGAAAGAGATTGAATGGATAATTTGGCCTGACCTACACAATTTGGGCCAGCTCAACACAAATACTGAGAAAGGTGTCACAATCAACAAGTGGGTCAGTCTGAAAACAGTGTGCCTTTTTGTCCTTCTCTATAGCAGCACAAAATATTTAGCTTCACATTTAATTCGCTATGTCAGACAAAACTCCTGTAGTCTGTTTCCATGTTAGCACATCTCCCGTTATTGTTTAATGACAGCCTGTGAGTGACTGGCCTTTGATGAGACGAGGGAAAACATTTAGTGCGCGTTTGGGTCACTCGTCTCTACTCGCCCTGAAGGGCCAAGCTGGTGACTGTAAATATTCCTGCCATGTCTCACTGAAATAAGAGCCGAGTCCTTTGTAGACAGTGATATGACATGCTTTCCAGTCAGCCGTTACAGTGAGGTCTGCATCTCATGTAAGAGAGCCACAGCTGGTATGGTGGGATCAGTTCTGTGGGATCATGGAATTCCAGCCGACTCACGTTGGTATGATCCGGTTGATGATCCATTCACACAGACAAATAAGGTGGGCTGTCAGCTCAAAGTGTGTCCTTCAGGGTGTCTTTGGAACAGTGCTTGACTCAGAGATGTGTCAGTGTTAGCACATGATGAGCATAATAGGCCCTTTTCAGCTACCCAGCCATTCTGACATGGAAACACAGGTGTAATTATTTACATCATGACCCTGTTCCACTTAAATGGGTCAGGCCCCTGGTGCTACTGTGGCCCATTATTAGTATTCTTCTTATTATTTTTAATGGAACATGAATGCTGCTGTTGGTGAGCTGTAGATAAATCATTTACCATAAAAAACAGTGTGTATGCGATGTTGAGGCCATTGCCTGCAGCAAAAAAGTGATATGCTGTGCTTTTCTTTTACTATGGTGCCATCTAGTGGGCATAACAAAAACTACAGCCATATACCCTGAAATAAATAGTTACAAGAAATTATTTTAGGGAAAAGTAAAAGGAAATCAATTAAACTAAAGAAAACCATGCATACACAGTATTGAGTAAAAGGTTTCTTTTTTCTTTTTTTTCATTCTCTTCTTTGTACCTTTTATTTATTTGTTTCTTTGTTAAGCCACTTAACACTGACCTATTAATCATTTAAGCAAAGAAGCAACCAAACTCAAGGGATGACTTGTGTTTTCCGTATGTCTCCACAAAAAGAAGACTTAGCAAAACTGTAAAATTGTATTTTAAATTGTAGCTCTATGCATTTTGTTACAAGCAGCCTGTCACAAAAATATTGCTTGATCCCATTTCTTGAGCTCATTCTACAAAAAATGCCAAAGATAACACAGTATTTTTTGCAAGGTAATTCCCAAAGAGAATTTAACTGAGAATGTGGCATATTTCATATGCTCATATAGCATAGTGTGTAGTCTGCTCTTAAAAAAATGTGGCAACTGGACAAGTGTAAGGCAAAAGAAGAAGTGGCCTGCCATGGCTGATGAACAGTATCTAAAAGTTATGTCCTTAAGAAATAGGAAATGATTTCGCAAAGACCTGACACAGGATCTGAGCATCCAGCCCTTCAGTTGAAAGTACTGTCAGATTTTTATTCACCACACAACACTGCCTGGAAAGCATCTGATTGGCAACAGCCTGGTTTTTCACACGCTATCATTCGTGGATTGGCCTCCCCAGAACCAGGAACTCACCATTACCAAAACAGTGTGGGATCATCTCAACAGACGATTGAACAAAAAGCTGCCAACATCAAAAGAAACACTCTTTAAGAAGCCTGGAAAACTATTCCTGAAGACTA
The DNA here is from genome assembly GCF_963576455.1 of Neolamprologus multifasciatus. NCBI lineage: Eukaryota > Metazoa > Chordata > Actinopteri > Cichliformes > Cichlidae > Neolamprologus > Neolamprologus multifasciatus. Next base: position 54,437,020 of record NC_140445.1, on the reverse strand, counting down.
CTTAAGATATTCATGCATCAGGAATTTTTTAAAAATGAGTTTATTTTGTAAATTAGACATCAAAAAAGCACACAGGCATTTAAACAAGCTACATAAAAATCATATCAAGTGATAGGTTGGTGCCTAAAAAGCATTTACATATCAGATAAAACAAAATACTACAGCTTTATTGAAATTAACCTGTTTTCTTATTCTTTATATCTGCTCTATGATATATTACAGCTAGTTTTGTTATAGGAACAAAGCACTGTGCTGACTCCAGTAAATTATGGTATATCTTATTTTCCTTGATGCACCTGATGCTTTGTGGTCAGTGCGCATCAGAAGATCTGATGGCAGAGGCCGTGTAGCTGTGGAGACAGACCTGAGGGCATTAATCATGAATGCCAGCCTCTCACTTTATCTGTGTGATCATTAGGCCGTACTTTACTGATGATCACTCTCTGGAAATGAGCTCCTGGAGGCTGCTTTCATTATTCATACCTACAAGAGCACAGTCTGCCCCCTATTCTTGGAAATGAGACTTAATGGGTGGGTGAGTGTGTGGGTGGTTGTGCTCTTGATATGTCACTGAGTGGCGTGTCTTTGTCAGTGATCTCATCTCTCTCACTGCTTCATCTTTAGCGATGTGCATCACAGGTACATTTGCAATTAGACCACAGGGAGGTGACAAGTGTTGCTCATTGCAATACCGAGAATGACAAGTCTTCCCCTTTAAGGAAATTTGATTGGCTGACCTTTTCATCAAAGCTAGTATGCTTTGCACCTGGACAAACAACTGTGGCTCACACAAATATCTATCATCGTGTTGCTTTTTTTGTTTTTGCCAAAGGCATGTTATTATGTTCTTAATACAAATTACACGTTCCACCTTTCTACATATCCACATAACCCACTTTAACAAGTTGATTCAAGCCTCCCGTGAAGTTAAAATAGACGTCTGATTGTGTGAAGTGGTTGTTGAAAGTGTTGTGAACCTTTATATATGAAAGTATTCCCAAAGGCACGCTGCTATAAGGAGCACTTTGCCTCCTGTCACGTGTAGATATCTGGAAACAGACCAGAATATGAAACTAAAGGACTTCCCAGATTATATTTCACATATTTCAGGTAAGTCTATACAGGAATCAGTTCTTCTCCTCAGCTACAAGACTAAGTGCAGACAATTAGCTGGCAATATGTGGTGTCAGGGCGCGATGATGTTTTGCTCACATAATTAGTCTCTGAGGCCTTGTGTTGAAAAAACAACAGACTTGTCACCATAGCTATCATTCCTGCATCAAATGTTTAAGTATCACATTTATGAGCCCAATCATTTCTGCTGCGAGCATGCACTGAAAGTGTTCATAGAATAGCGTCCTTGATAACTACTTACAGTTTTTGTGACGAAGCTTTCACATTATGTTCAGTCTTTTAAACGTTTTGTTTTCTGAAGATGTATTTCAGCATTTTGCTGCTGATGTTTGAAATATTAAAAAAAAAAAGGTGCTGCTGGTAAAACCCACGGCGGTGGTGCTGTTTGAACATTGTTTATTTTTTTCTGAAAGGGCTAAGGATAACCTTCTGGAGACAGGAAAATCAATAGTGCTGTATTGAATTGCAGAGACCCCTGGTGTCTGCATTGATGTACTTGGTGGTCATTTGGCTCTGGAGACCAGAATGTTCCCAGCGCAATATCAGTAAAAAAGAAAGAAGCAAAAACAGCATCATAACAACAGCAGTTAGACTCTATAACTCCTCAATCACGATGTCATAAGTCACTGGACACTGTGAACATCCACGGTCACCACTTCATGCATAATGGACCTTCCATGTGTACGGACATGTGCAGGTATATATGTATGTATATCTATACATATGTATATTTAGCGTGTACATGTGTGTGTGTACATGTCTATAAACAGGAATAGTAGTGGTACAATAGCTATATCAAGCTATATAGTTTATGTCTTCCATATTTCCAACCATATCCATAATCATATACTGTGTATGCTACCATTGTATATAGTGTATTATCTTACTTTTTTTCATTGATTGTACTTATTGTATTTTTGTATTTCCTTCTGATATCTGTACCTGAGCTGAGGTGACGCAAAAATGTCCCCGTTGTGGGATCAATAAAGTCTTATCTTATCTTATCTTATCTTATCTTATCTTATCTTATCTTATCTTATCTTATCTTATCTTATCTTATCTTATCTTATCTGACTTCATGAAGCAATGATTTATCCACTATATCGTATATCAATTAACTTTGAAATCAAACGTAACAACAAACCATACACCAAATTCAATTTCAGGTTGTGTAGTGGAAGATGAGACAAGAAGTTCATATGGAGGGTTGATAAGCAAACCGAGGACTGCGGAGGAGCAGCCATGGATCGTCGCAGCTCTTTCACCATTTGTATAACCTGCTCTTCTAATAATTGGACGGGGGATATTTTGGGTTCACGGGTCTCTTAATTAAAAGCGCTCAGCCCTCTGACAGATGAGACCATTATTTCTGTGGAGTGCGAATGAATCAGCCGCAGTTCATAATAACATAATGAGTCAATTTGTTGCTTTGCACAGCCCAAATCAAAATCTGTGACAGTCTCGTGCGAAGTTGCTCAATATCCTCAACACGCTGCTCACCCGCCGGTGCAAGAATGTGCACATTTTTTAGAGAATCAATCATTTATTTATAGATTTTGCACTTATATGATCACGTGAGCGACAAACGTGTACGGCTGTATTTCTCTGTTTAGGTCTGACATGCTGCTAGGTCACAACATGCTGATGGCAGTTCAGAACATGTAATTATGTAATATCTGTGATAATGGTGTGATTGGGTCTTTTAACACTACAGTCTAAAAGAGCAGAGCCACGGTGAGCATCAGCACAAAAGGAATGATTACATTACAGGTTTGAATGCTTAACAATTTCATGAAGCTTTTTAAACGATTACCGCCATCAGCGGCAGTCCTGCAAATATCTGCCCTTTATTCACTACCTGTACTGCTGCCGTTGGCCTTTCTTTTGATATCATGAATTGACTGGATTGTTAGTGATTTCACACTCACCACATCTGGCTCTTTCTGGATGGGAGGATTATAAATACAGTAGGTGTATAAATAACTACTGCTGGGGGAAGCTCTGCCACCTTAGCTGTGATTCAGTCTCACCCCCTTCGTCATTTTAAACCCAGCTGGAGCTCAAATCAGGGCCTTTTTTACAATAAAAGAGCAGCTAGAGAAAATGAAGCCCTATTTATTATTCCTTGTGGCTTTTTGTGACTGGAACCACAGACCCCTTGTCCACCCTTTCTTCTCTCCCACTCGCCTTTGAATGCTTCTGATAAAAGGCTCCAATGTCTGCTGCTGCAGTAATGATTAGGTCTTTGTAGTTCTGCCCATACATACAAAAGAAAACAGAAAAACCCTCAGACATCAATCAGTTTTGTGCAGCATAACCTCTGTGGACCTTTAAAAAGGAAAGCAATGAGATTTCTTGTCCATGGTAGAATTGGTCTATAATGTTATCTGGTAACTCTGGTACCGCTTTGTTGAACATAATTGAATTAAGGATCTAATTTGCCATCACTTTGATGTATTCTGGTACTTCGTTATTTTTTGTGCACTTACAACTTACCTTTTCTTAAACTCTCTAGTAGAGTAGGCAGTTCTTGATCTTTCACGGTTATTAAAATGATTTTAAATGAGAAATTTTAGTCTTACTTTTTGAGCATGTTCTCGTAGTACTTTTAAACTCACCCACCTCAGTCTGCAGAATCTTGCATCGACTTACTTTTATATTCATAGCACTTTGCGTTCCATGCACTTTCCCGGCACATTACATCACATCGCAAGTTCATTATTGGCAGGGTGTTTATATTGAGAGTTCTGTCGTTTGTTGATGCAGCTCTTCCTATCATTCATAACAACTTCCGTTTTCTGGGCGATCTGTGCCAGCTGTCGATGGACACGAACGCTGTCAGGTCATCCGTGCACGTGAGTCCAGACCATTAGCCTTTTCCTGAGAGATGAGATCTGGGGCAGCAACGCCGAAACAAAGCAGTGCGGCTAATCGACCAAATCAACCCTTTCAGCTCGGAAAAACAGACACGTGCTTCGCTGATGTGTAATTTAGTGAAGCACAAATGAAAATGGGGTATATCGCTACCATTTTTTTTTTTATCTCCTTAACTTCCTGAACAGTTGTTTTCGAGGCTGTAGAACTCCCACATGCTTCTATTTTCAGACCTCGTGGACATGACATGTTCTTACTGACAGAAACAAAATTCGACATGAGCTGAGTGAAAGTGAATCCACAGTCAGTGGTATCAGTGGTTTCACAAAATGTTCAGAAGCAAAAATTGGGCCTAACAAATAAACTAAAAAAAAGCATCTTAAATACATTTTTTGTTTCTTTTTGTCAAACATGAGGCATTTGCTTGCTGGATAGCAAATATGTTCTAAATACATTTAGGAGTGGAGCTAACTGCTTATATCGTGGCCACACACGAGAGTATAAAAGACTTGCTTCTTGCCTTTTTCATGAACTAATCTGCAAATCAAATCTGATATCTGGCACAGGCAGAGCCATTCTCCCTCTTTCTTGCAGATTGTGAAAAACTGTGCGCTTGGAATTCCTCTTTGTCTACACAGGCATGTAAAAACACAGCGAGGCAACACTTTCTGAGAAATGTGAAGTGATACTGAGCCGTGCAAGCAGTAATTTCACTTTGCCTGTACAGCACAACTGAGGTAAAGAAGATGAAACCCTGCCCTGCAAACAATAAATCTTTTTATTCCCTCAGGAAGTAGGCTCGCTTTGAGTGACTCACCCTATAATTGGCCCAACTACGACATTAATCAGAAAGCACTCTTTTCTTCTTTCTTTGGGGGTCTTTGATGCATAATTGAGCGGGTTTAGCTCTTGGTTGAGCATTATTTTCAGGCCATTGTGTATATTCTTTTTGCTTATACGTCACCCTTTGAAAAAGCCTTTGGTGAAAACCGAGTGTGTCATATTGAATACCTGGATTTTTATCAGGTTTTGAGACCTCTACATCATCAGTGATTGTTTTTCCCTGAAGAGCCGCAATAAGTTGTAGTATGCAACAAAAATCTATAAATTAATACTCATATATACAGTTTGATGTTGAAATTCTTCTAATAAAGATTTGTCAGAAGGTTCAATAAACACACTATTTTTTTAAAAAATGTGAATTTTCTTGCAATTATTTCATGTTTTAGGCTTTACAGTGTTAAGAAATTTCACAACAGAAGAATCTGTAGCCATTTGTTTTGCATCAAACAAATATAACCACATTTATTTTGAAAGTATAAAATTTCACACTGTAAAGGCCACTTTTCAGGGTAAATTGACAACCTTCCTGTAAGATTTACACAGACAAAAAAGCTTGTCCATCTCTCCGCTGGTCCAACATACTGTCCAGTTCTGTGGCAAAAAAAAAAAAAGAAAAAGAAAAAATAAGCTATTGTTCTGCTTCACCACAGAAAATAGTTGGCGAGATCTGAATAACTTACTCAAAACAGGAAAACGGCAGGAGAGTGAGAATTCCTGATTTGTACATCCCACAGAGGACAGAGGAGCAAGGTTTCCAAACGGTTCTCTCTCTTTCTCTTTATTAAACCAGCTTACAGGCACAGCTTGACGTTACAGGCACTGTTTGCCTTCTACTGGGAGACTCGAAAAAGAAATCTGCAGTTGACATTCTTTACACTGGCACCAGTCAGGCCACGAAAGCATCCCCACTGAGACAGCATCCTCCGTTTGTAGAAGCGGGGAGACTTTGCGCTGCAGACCTTGTCGTCAGAGGCCATTTGGTGGCTCACCGTAGCTCTGTCGAGGTGTCCTTATTTTGAGCATAGTGTTCACATTCTTACTCACTAACCGTGACGTGGTGCTTGCTGAGGTAGAACAGTTGTACCAAAAGAGTTATTTATAAAGAATACAAATGAGTAACAGTCACATCAATAAACTTAAGAGTGGAGTCATGGGAGGGGAGGGGAACAACATCACATTTCACCCACATTTTCAGCACAACAATATGTAGATCACTGACATATCTTCCTTCCTTTCAGCACAAACCTTTCCTTCAGTTCTTTCCCTTTCACTCGTAATGGCAGCTTCACAGATACTCAGACTGTATTTTTTTTTTTCTTTTTTTTTTTTTTTTACATCTACAAGCCAGTGCGAACAAATTCAGTTGTGAAAATACTTTCTCCGGTATCACGGCATGTGAAATCTATCCTTCCAACTCTCACACACGCTGTTGAAGAGTGCAAAAATAAAAAGAGAGAAGAGGGGGAAAAAAGAAGAGATAAGTCAACAAAAAGGGAAATAAAGCAGATAGTTGTCATGTTAGAGAGGGTACACCGCCGTACAGAAAAGTCACATTGTTCATCGACACCGCTTCCATATTAAAAGAGGAATCGGTAACATCCCTTTTGAAGGCTCTCATCTCTCCTGAAGGCTGGAATGAGCTAAGTGAGCTGATTGGCTCCCTGCAGGGTGGGCAAGGCGGGGCTCCTCTGCGCGCTGCTTACGGCCGGACACCGAGCCCTCTGTGTGGACTAGGACCAGCTGCTGTCCGTCAAACGCCCTGTTCCCTTACGTGTGATGATGCTGTCCGTCGATTTTAGAAGCCTCTCTAGACAGGGCGCGTTGATTTTGCCCGGCGGCGGGCCTCTGGGCACCAAGTTTGTCTTAGTTTGGCAGTCTGTGCTGGAGGACACGGCGCTGTCCTGCGTTAGGTCTCTGTCACTGGGGGTCAGCAGGGGCCTGGGACCAGCCTGGGCCTGCTCTGCTGTGGGAGAGCAAATGGGTGACGTGTGGAGCCACTTCAGATTATTGGCAGAGTAAGCTCCAGGAGGAGTGAGATCTGTGACTCTCAGGGCTTTGGCGGTGGCTGGAGGATCGCTAGTGGTGATGGCGCTCGCTGCTGCAGATGTGGTCACTGGAGACAGCTGTTGGGTATGACAAAAAAGTTTTATTATTCAGCGATGATTCTAATTGATTACCAAGACCTAATTTTCATTTGCTGTCCATCTAGTTATTATAAGGACCCTGAAATATAAATAATATATTCATCGTGCAGAAATCTGAGTGAGGCCCAGATAATGGAAGGGCTGAAAGCAACACTAAAACGGGAAATGGTTAGTTCTTTTATAGCGCTTTCCTACTCAAGCACTCAAAGCACTTTATACCACAAGCACTTTTCTCCTCTAAGTGCTTTCCATCGAACGTTCATACTCTGATCAAGCCACCAACCTTCCGATTAGCAGATGACTTGGTTTACCTCCTGAGCTACAGAAATCTGGGTGGGGCACTGCAACAGTGTATTAGCGCCTCAAAATTATTTAATTTCCTCTGTTTAATATCTAACATTAGGGGTAAACACTGGCATTAATTTTGACTTTTGTTTCCATGTTTCTAAAATATTCTATCTGAACCGTAATTTGGCCTCCACTAGTTCTTGAGGATCTTGTTGTTTAGTTACTAGAAGCCCCAGCTTGTTGAAAAGCTACTTATTTTGTCTGCCATCTGGTGCCGGACACTAAGTGTCCAATGAGATGTTTTTATCCAGAAAGTAAATAACACGCTGAAGAGCGTGGCAGAAAATTATGAGCACGGTTCTGAGGGGGATAATTCTCTGTGTATTTGTTTAAACACACGATTTTTAGATAATCCGTGAGAATTCCCCCAGTTTTCTTTTCTCACACGTAGCACAGAGCAAGACATAGTCCGCGTTCAGCCACGCTCGCGCTACTAGAAATACTTGAATTGGGAACCTGCTCCGATTGAGCTGCACACACCTGCATAATTTACACACTGTAGCAATCGGACTTTGTAGTAGGGATCTGGTATGATCAGTATCAATAGTGGGTGTAGTCAGTTATAAAGAATAAACAAACCTAATGTAGATCATAAAATCCTGTTCATGACAGGGTGTGTCAGGACTAATTCCTCACCAATTAAATGCAAAGGAATGTTCTTAAGTATCCTGACCTTTCTTATCCCCTTAGGGACACTCCTCCAAAATTACCTTTTCTCCTCTGTCATTGTTCTTAGTGAACCTGAGACTGCAGTAATACCTCAGTAAAAATAGCTTTTAATCCTCCTGTCCCTGTTCCAGACCTGTGATTAAATAATAATAGATATTTTAGTCGCTCTTTCGCTGCGTCGTCACCATATGTTCTTGGCAGCGGGATTTATCTAGGCGAAGGGCTCTTACACAACAGCTTCTTCTTTTTTTTAACTTTACCTTCAGTTTCTTGGTGGGAGCAGCTTCCTCTGTTTGGGTGACAGTGAGTGGGTGTTCTTGAAGCTTTACATTAGGGAACCAGCTCTTCAGCATTTCTTCCATTTTAAGAATGATATTAATGTACTTCTCCCTGGAAGCAGAGGTGGAAAAAAGAAAAGAAACAGCGAGTGAGAGAGCTATTTACTCAAGCTATCGCGTGCGAATCTGAGTAATCGAGCAAAAATCTTGGTAACCTCTTCTCTGAAATCGACCTCCCCATCACGCTCGCACAGGAAATATGCACTCTTGAAAAGCAAGCGAACACATTCACTCGCTCAACAAAGCCTGCTCTCCGTGTGTGGGGAGGGGAACATTGTCTTAAGTACATTTCTCACATGCTTTGAGCTCACACGTGGACTGGCGTATAATACTCCCGCTCGCCTCTAAATATAAACGCCAAAGCCACAACGTTCTCCCGCAGCGTGAGTGTAAAAATAAAACAGTTGACGCAGTTCACGTCGTAGGTGGGCGCAGTCAGAATCCCCCTTAACTGCTGCCCGTCAGAACCAGATGGCGAGCGGGGATTAGCCTGGGCCGTACGATCGGGACCTTCCTGCTATATTCAGTCCAACCCATGTTAAATTCATGTGAAAGATTATCCGCCACAGTGGCTGCTAAAAAAAAAGTCACTTTGATCCTATCTACCATTGTGTTGCTCCAGGGGCTGCCAGCTGGCAACACAGAGCAGACACCAGGAGAGACACGAGGGAGGGGTTTAGTCCACCTTCCAGCCTCTGCCCTGGCTGTCTGCAGGGAGGCTGCCACACCCACTCTTTGTTTCCCTTATGGAGGCAGCAGCTGGTAGGTGAGGGCTCCAATTAGTCTGCGCTAGGCTCAGGAGCACTTTGTCTAATATCAGTATACCTTGATGCAAAGCCTCATGCTAACTGCACTCCAAAGATTCCTATTCAGTTTCACGGCTAAACTGTACACGATGCCGGGATTTCGTTTCAGTGTAATCAAATAGTATTGATACGATCGCTGAGTGCAATCGCTCTGTGAAATTATGCTCTAAAGTGATTACTCAAATCAAAAACTCAAAACTTTCCAGCTTCTCAAATGTGACAGTTTCCTGTTTCCAGATAATTGAAACATATATAACACAAGTTTCTGGAATTTTTTGATAGCAACGTTCATCAGATATGGACGTTTTTTATTCAGCGGTTAAGAAAATGCACAAATGAATGGACAGATTTTTTTTTTTATATGTGTGGGAAAAGACTTGCACTAAAAATCAGATCATAAGGACTTTCCATTTAACAATGTGAAATATCTAAACATTTTAAATTTGACTGGGAAACAGGAACTATAAGAGTTTCTCCTTGAAAGGGGTGATAGCATATTCCATTATGCTGTCTGGCCGGTGGAGAGCTAATCACACAGACACAAGTGGGCCGCTCTCACCGTGAAGCCTGATACATTTTTAACAAGATGCCCAGCTTTAGTGAGAGGCAGACATCTCTGCAGTAAATTTATCCTGAATGTGTGGGGGTAGCAGCAACCTGCTGTGAGCCATGTGTCAGAAAGATAACGGAGACCACTTCGACCCACAGATAGCAAGCAGTATTGGGTAGTCCTTGTATATGTATGCTGGGGGATGCACTGTGGTTCTCACACGGGTTTGACACCACAAGTGAAAAGAGCACACAGATTTTCTACGCTGACACATTTATGTCAAAGTACCGATTATCATTGTTTCATGTAGGGCAGAATGTGGGTCACCTACCCCATGTAGGGGTTCTGCAGAACACCCATGATCCTCTGAATCCGGTCCATGGCGACACTCTCCTGGAAACTGCTGAGTCCTGGCAAGAAGAAAGTTGTAGCATGAGCCACATGAACTGTGTTGACAGCAGGGCTGAGTCTGTTCAGCAGATGGGTAGTGTGAAATGTGTGTGTGAAGGAACAGACTCCCTGCTTCTGTGGCCAGGAAGTGCTGGGTCACACGAGGTTCGGGTTTGACTAAGATCCCAAACTAAGCAGTTTTTGCGTCCGCCTGAACACGGTGCTCTCTTTCAGAGATCTTCATAATGCCTATCTGACTCAAGAACTGCATCACTTTACACACACATGCGCACATATACAAGGAATGCTTGTGGTTAGATGACAGTCCTACGACAACACATGTTTCAGACGTCTTACGCTCATATCTCAAGGACGCCTACCCCACAAAGACTTGCATAGTCTATGCGCTCTATTGTTTTTTTCTTTCTGAGACAGAAGAGACCGTGAAAAACAGACTCAACTAAGACATTTTGTGTTCAATCGGGTCAATATCTTGTGTGTGAAGCAGAAGACATATTAAATGCTGACTTACTTTCTTTGTATCTCCCTGAACGAAGGCCATTCAAGATTGATGACAGTGGATGAATGTAGCATTGTAGCTCCATGCACTGAAAATAATAACAGATTTATTAGTGTTAGTGGGTAATAAAACAACTTAGAAACCTTTTCTGATAAGCTCATAATAAATCAGCCTCCCCCTAGTTCATTTTGTTATATTAATTGACAACAACTTTCCATGACTAACTAGCTTTGTTTGACTTAAGACAGAAAAAGTCTAGTTCTTTAGAAACGGATAGCAAATAGGGGAAGGTCATTTTTACTGGAAATGTCATGCAGGAAGCACTCTGTAAAACCACTATGGGAGTCAGTCTGGGTGACAGGGTACGCGCTAGTTTTGCTGACACTGTCAACCACTGTCTGTGGAAAGCACACATGAACCACAGAGGCGCTCACCTTGCTGCTAAAAATTCTCTCTTTCTCTGACATGTTGGCAATGAGCTGCCGTTCTTTGCATTCGTCCTCTGTAGAGCCGCGAGGTCTCTTCAGTGCCTGCTGAGTGTTGTTGCCATTCATTCTTTCTCCTTGCTGTGTTTTACACAGTCCAGTGGCGGTGTCTCTGTCCCATTTTTCCATGCAGCCGGGAGATCCCCGGCTGGAGACCTCCCTGACCTCGCTCCAGTTACCGTCGCCCTCCTTCAAGTCGCTGCTCCAGCGGCAGCTGCTGTCAGTCGGGCCCAGGTGCGAAGCGGCACAGGGGGATAAAGGAGCTTCTGTCTGGCTGTGCTTTCTGGTACAGTCAGGCTCCTTCTCGTTCTCATTATCCTCATTGTCGCTAGCCAGCCAGTCAATGGAGTTGTCCGAATCTGTAGCAGACATCCTCAGCTGCAGGGTCTAAATAGCACTGACCATCACCGACCTGACAAAGAGAAAGTCAGCGTTATTACATTGCAACAGCACGAAACATATTAAAGGGAGCAGCGATAACAGACGCGGAGACGAGAAACGGTAAATTAAAAATTAACTACATCAAGGCCTTTAGCCTTATATAATCAAATGTAGTGTTCTCGAGCAAAAAGTCAAGAAAGAACAAAAAACTCCAGCCAAGCAGAAATAACAATAAAGACAGAGGAGGGACAGCAGTGTACTCTGAGCAGATGGTGGCAGTGAGATAACAGTTGTTGGGACCACAATGACCTGTTTGTTTTGCAGATGCAACACCTGAGCCAGTAAACACAGGCCAGCCACCATCAAAAGCAAACAGCAAACGGTCCCGTGCCCCATCCAATACTCGGAGGGTGGTGGGTGGGAGGCTCACATCATTTGTCCCTCCAAATTTATTTCACTGCAACCCTCAAACGTCTTCACATCACAAACAAACACGTTTCCAAATTTCACAATTGCTACCCTGACTATCCCCCCCCCCCTTCTGTCAGCTGGCCTGCCAGCTGCTACCACCACATTCATTCATACACTTCGTTCGCTTGCTTATTCAAAGGGCCAGAGGTCTGCCACCATGACAACTAGTAGTTCGACGAACCGCAGACCTCCCATCAACACAAGTGACACTTGTGGGGTGAAAAAAGAGATTTAAGAAGATGGGACGCGTTCTTCAGCAATGAACGCCTTCTGAATAAAAATAAATAAATCCAACTAAAGGCTCTTCACGGAGGCTTAATTGCAGTATATTCCCTCTGTGTTTATTACAAGAGGGGAAGTGAGAACAGCGTTTTCAGCACAGAGATCATTTTAGGATTTCCAGAGTTAAGGACTGCCATGTCTCTTGCCTCCTGTAAAATTTGAGGGTAGAGGGGTTAATTGCTCCCTGATTCTTTGTCGCCTTCTGATCTTATTGTTACAGAGGAGGGGTGGAGCGGACATTTACTGATATACTGAATAAAATGCAAAACATATACATCATTCATTGCTCTAAATCAAAGCAATGATTTACAGGAACACGTGAGTATTGAGCGCCATAGAAGAGATTCAGCAAAGTCCCAAAGAATCTTGAATCTAATTCCAAGCTACTGCAATGTCAGTCTGTGTTGTGTAATACTGTATTACACAACACAAAACATGCACAGACACTGCAGTAGCAAAAAGAAAATCGAATTTCTCTCTATAATTGTATAAAAGTCGCCCTTCTTATTAATATACTAACTCTAAATGAATCCAATAGCACTGAGAAAATATATCAACATATATGTGCCATGACTAGCTCCACGCTACTACTAATTTCTTTCTGTGATAAAAACAGCATACACATGGCAAGCTTACTAAATATTCACTTGCCCCGGGCCTTTGCATGCGCATATAGGCCTACAGTTATATTCAGATAACACTTTAAATAGCAGTAGGTACTGATAACAGCTAACACCGTGGATTTCTGAATCAAAGGAAAGGTGGTCCCATAAAGCAATTTAAAATATATATATACCAGTTAGCTTCCGCGACCTCGACGTCTACATCTACCTGTGTAGGTGGGGCACCTGAATAGAGATGCCCACCGCTTAACACGTACGCCGATATGCTTGAAATATAAGAGAATATTTCAGATATTCACACGTCGTTATCTCTCGCCAGAGAAAACGAGCATAGGAAGATAAGGTGGCAGGTCTGATCTGTCCGCCTAAATGCGGGTTTCACATCAGTTGGGTAACAGACACAATAGACTTCCTCATCTGTCACAGCAAATCTGGCAGCATGCTGGATTAGTAAAATATAAATATATATATTTAAACAATAAAGAAAGAAAGAAAACAGGAATACCAGTCCCTGTCACAGGAAGGCTACCATATCGCAGCATTAAACACAACCGCAAACTCTTTGTTTTTCTGACCAGGTTGTCTGTGTGAAATGCCTCTGGATGATTTAAAATAATAATATTACTAGGATATCGCTCAGTCCCCTCAGAAACACAAAGTAAGTTATATTTATCGGGAGGCTCTGAGCATTAAAAGGAGATGCGGATGGGTGCCTACCTTCCCAGGATGGAGCGGCTGGTCGTTCTTCCTTTGTTTAGCGGTAAATCCAGTAGGACTGTCGGCAGAGAGCAGCTGATGTGCTGGACGTGCGGCGTGAGAGAGAGGAGGCAGAATATCCAGTGATCGGCCCGTGTTGCTTCTCCCAAGGCAACGTGTCTGGGAGGGCGGGACTAGCTTGAGCATGCGCTCCCATTTGCTCCTCGAGCGGCTCCGACTGTCCAATCGGCTCCTCCGTTCAGTGCAGCCGCGGAGCAATAGGCGAGGCCGGTTTACATATGCAAATGACATGGAAATGACACAAACACGTGGACACGCGGATCGGTTTCATTTCAGCAGCTGGGTGAAAAGTCAAGCCAGGACTGGCTGTGGTCATTCTACAGGCATTCTTGGGCATTATATCATCTGGATGATGATGCTTGACTTGAGGCATGTCAGTAAGCTGAGCGGCACTGCTAAAGACGCAGTCAGCAATTTCAGGAACAAGTGTGAGAGTTAATGAGTTTGCCCAAGGACACTTCGGTAGAGTGTAGCAGGCACTTATTTTTGCACATTTAAAGTATGTTTGCCAATGGTGGTGGTGGTGGTGAATAGGGCGGGGGACAAAGTAATTAAAGGGCAACTGGTAAGATCGATTCACATGTATTTATTATAAGGAAGATTCTGTCCATGTAATAGATATTATTAGGTCATTTCTGACATTTAAATCTGTAATATAAGGCTACTTTGTTATCGTTTAACTTTATAAAATGATAACACGCTTAATTTGAATGACCTGCAAAGTAACTAGCTTTTAGAAAATAGAGGAGGAATAGACGAGAGAAAGTACCTGCTGCGAAACTATACAGTACTTGTGTAAGTACATGAATGCTTTCTGCATACCACAAGACATTACATAAGATGTCTCCAAGTTGTGAGTGACTAAGTAAATAATGCATTAAGATGAATCATAGTGGAATTAGTCATTAATTGTTTCATTTTGCTTTTCTTGAGAAGGTAAATACATGACACGCAAAGCTGCTTCTTCTTGACCATAGCTCTGTATTTTTTTTACATTTATAATTTATTTTTTTCTAGGCACAATGATGGTAAAACTGATGACTCATAGGACCCCTGTTTGACTGCATGAGAGAGTAGGATTAGGTGCCCTCTGTCAGAGGCCAGACAAGAATCCTGAGCTTGGAGCCAGTGAGTCACGAACCCTTTCACAGCAAACAGTGGTGGGGGGCGGGGAGAGAGATCACGTGCGCCTGGGAGACGCCCACCCAAAAAGCACAAACGGCCTGGTCTCCTCATCTCCCTCAGTTCACAATGCGGATAGACAGGATTTGAAACAAAACATTTTCCCCCCTTCTCTCTCCAGAGTAAACAGGTCACATGCGAAAAGGCTCCGCGAGATGTTTACAGAGCCGTGGACGCTGCCCAGACAGTTTTAACAACCGGGTGCAAATCTGTCTGAGATATAATGCAGAAGGACTTCTTGGACTGTCATCTTTGCTTTCTATAATGAGCTTGTACCATTGTAATTAGATTGAAAAGGCAATTTGTGGTCAAGTGATCATAGAGTAGCATATGTGGCTACTTTTGCTTTATGTGCTGCCGTCACAATGAAGAGCAGGCAGGATGAGGGCACCAGCAAACACTAGCTTTGCTCTCTACGGATGAGCCTGTAATCACATCCTGCTGTGAAGAATGCATTCTAAAACCAGTCAAGGTGACACACCTACTGGCACGGTTAGACATTTATTTTGAATTTTAATTGTCCTCTAAATTACAGCGGTCTCTCACACATCCCACAAACAGCTTGCTGTTGTTCTGCTCCCCAGGCTCTGATCCCCCGGTGACCCCAGACTTTGTGACGACAGAGAGCTTCCTACAGCTTTCCAGCAAACTCTCATTTCCCTTATTTGTCTTAGAGGCTGTCACTGTGAAATATATATCACATTCACCTCAAAGCACAGGAAACAGACATATCTACATGCATTTGATGTTCAAAGAGCTTTTATTGGGCTCATACATTCAGCATTCTGAACCACGCACACATGGCATCGTACATATAGAAACCTTAGCCACAGATTGTCGTGAATGTTTCAGTAAATCTTTTGTGCAGTCGCCAGGAATGTTTAAGTGTTTAACAACAATCCAATTCTACGGAGCCGTTCTCCAATTTTCACAATCTGTCATTCGCATAAAGAACAACAGCAGCAATTTGCAGTCTGTTCACAAAAGGGAACTCTTTTTATCTGTGCGTTTTCCTGTCAGGATCCAAGATGAGTCACACGACACAAACTGGCACTGCGATTTTCAATTTGTCAGAGAGGCAGGCTGAAAACATATCCCACAGAGACTGGATTTCTCCCGCTCTCATTCATAAAAAATAAAAGACCAATCAGAGACTCACACCCACTTTATTATAGGGCATACGCTGAACATCTGTCCCTGTCTAACCCTTTCTTCTCGAAAAAATAAAAAATAAAGACGCAGCACGTGTGCGTGGGGAGCATCAACCGCACCTCACCCTATGGACTAAAGGCAGCTCTGAACTCAAGTACATGTGTGCACGATTTACGGTATTGTAAAATCTGTTTCTCATTTTCAGGCAGCGTCACATGTCTAATGCAATGACTCGCCATCAAAAGCACTAGCCAGTAACCTAAACTGACCCGTGTTACACTTGCATAAAGTGAGGGAATGTGAGAGACCGTGGCCTTACTGGTAAATATGCTGCAAGTGGACGCAGGCATACATGTGAGAGTGTTTGGGTGCCATTTGCACGGGAGCATATTTGCATTTGTGTCTGTTTTATCAACATCTGTCGTGTGAACTGTGTATATGACTCAGCTGGGTGTACCCTGGCTTTGCTCCATATGCTTTGCCAAACTCAAAACCTGACCTATGGTGACACACACATGCATGGTTTCTTTAAATTGGGATAGCAAACAACAGACTTCCCACACCACTGTCCACGTTATGCCTGCTCACCACTAATAGCAGGAGTGCGACTCAGGGACAGGTTTTGGTTTGGAGCTCAGATGGAGGAGAAAACCGACAGGAATGTCCATAACTGTGTTAACGACAACCAAAGCTGCTGCAGGGAACACAAATGTAAACACAAAGGTGCAGCAGACATTAAAAATGTCCTCTGGCTGGACATAATTGACATCGGTACAACATATTGGGTCCTTGCAGTGATTCATAGACTTGTAATAACAGGATTACATAACTTTTTTTTCCTGTAATGTTTGCAAAGCCTTGGACTACCTCCCTCAAGTCTCAGCCACCAATTGAGCATGTCAGCTTTGAGCAATAAAACCTAATTTTCCCATCAATCTAGCTGAAGATGAACTTTGTGACTTGGATCCCGTTCTCTGCTTATGTGTTTCACAGTGATCTTTACAGATGTTCCACGTGACAATAACAGAATGCCTGAAATTGCTTTAGACTTTAATCTGAATCTGGGCAATCCTTCACCATGTCTGGACCCTGTTTAGCTTTAATCTTGGTTAGAAAACATGTCTTCCACTTCTCCCTAGTGTAGCATATTACTCCTCCAGATATGTCATCCTGTTACAGTAAATGCTACTTCTACAAATAAACCCCACCCACACACTAGAAGTGTAACTGCATGTACTGTGGGCACGCTGCAGCGGCGGGGTGGGGTGTCAGTTGTATGCGCAGCCAATCGC
The DNA here is from genome assembly GCF_963576455.1 of Neolamprologus multifasciatus. Lineage (NCBI taxonomy): Eukaryota > Metazoa > Chordata > Actinopteri > Cichliformes > Cichlidae > Neolamprologus > Neolamprologus multifasciatus. Next base: position 54,419,759 of record NC_140445.1, on the reverse strand, counting down.
ATTCAGATTTGATATTAGAGGTTATGCAGTCAGAGTGATACTCATTGCATTTTTGTTGCTTTAAAGGGTTGGACTTCCGGCGCCCCGTCATACACCCTCCCTCTTCCTTTTGCACCTTCTCCTTCTTCCAACTTCAGTCACATGTGCTTCATCCAGAGAAAAAGCTCCCTGACCATTTTCCACACAGACAGTTCACATGCAGGCAGTTGAGAATGTCTGGCAGCAAACCACTGACAAATATTTTATGGCTCTGTGTATGTGTGTGTGTGTGTGCGTGCATGTTTATACTCTCTCTAGTGTCTGAACGGCTGCCAGAGCAGCTCAAGCGACAGTGGGATATCTATCTGCAGGGCTGAATGTTACATGTGACTGGGGTATATTTTAACTAGGTTATGTAAGTGCTCCAGCCTGCGTTCTCCAAGCACAGATGAGGAGGGCTACACATGATGCAGAGCACTGTGAGCTCACCACAAGCATTGAATAATTCCTGCACTAGGCTGGAACTTTGGCCAGGTTACACCTCAGAGAAACGATCTTTAAAGTCACGTCAAAAAAAGACCTAAAAATATTAGCCTCCTGTGATTCATTGTTACTACAGCTTTTCTTTGCCATGCAGCCATATTGATTCCAGATGATGTAACATTGTGAGTTAGTAGCAGCAGCGTAATAGCCTATAATCTTAATGTGAAGGTTAGGGTTATGTAAGGGGATTTTTGAGAGATTAAAAAAAAAAGCACGAGTCCAAAAAAAGTTACCCGGCAAAAGCTTTGACAACTCTGTTCACAGTCGTCTACTGTTGTTAAAAGATGTATCTGTGGGTTGTGATGACAAAACAAAACAAATAAAGCACATAATTGGACTTCCATTACATAGGTTGACCAATTCTGTATTTGAGGCTCCCTGTGGAGAGCTGATGAGACGAGTGACAACAGGCTAGCCGCCAAATTTATGTCCAACGTAGAACTGCCCACGCTCCCGCTGCTGCCACTTTTATGGAATCATCATGTGGGCGTTTTAGTGCAAGATCCTAACTAGAAGTGATGCGATATGGGCTGATAATTTCTTTGTAGCCAAGTATCTAACCTCACTTGGAGGATCATAGCTCTTTCATAGCAATAAGTTTCGACCCCAAACCTCCTCACAGGCCTCTTCTGACAGCAGCATGTGTCTTTTCAGAGATGCGAAATATCAGTTTAAATGATAAAAACAATTACTGCTGGACTATTAAGCAATCTGACTCAAGTGTAGTTCCTCAGGATTTGCTCTGGTGGCGTGTTTATTAAAGCTTTCAATGTCCCCAAGTCCTCTAGGGTTCGAGTGACTTTTGTCATCAGACGATGAGCTCTTGGGAGCTCCACATACATTTTTTGTGACTTTAGAATTTAAATTACAATTGTAATGTAATGCAATGCAAAGTCTTATTGGCCATTGTTATGTAAATTCCCATTTAGGTCACAAACAAAATAGCCACGCATGTGAATGCTGATTACGAAAGCAGACCCTAGTGGGCCCTAATGGCCTTGCAGATGCAGGAAGTATAATCAAGGGTTAATCTAGGCTTAAGTATTTTGGTACACAGTGGGTTTACCAGCCAAGAGAGTGCGTCTTGAAGGTTAGCCAACACAGGACTAGCTACTACAAGAATACTATCTATACAGGAGATAAGAAGGGGATGTCCAACAGAAAACAGTGGGTTTTATCATTTAAATACAGAGAATAAAAGGTTCTGATAAAGGGGATCATGGGGTGTCAGAATGAAAGAATAAGACAACAGTGACAAAAGATAAAGGGTCAAAGGTAAACATCCAGCTCTGTTATCACTTCCAAACTAAATGAAGACAGAAAACTAAACAGCAGTCACGTTTGTAGGGTTACTGAAGTTTGGCTAGCTGGTATATAATGATGTGCTACGTGACTGCTAGCGACACAGCTATGTTAGCATAATATAAACAAGCTAACTTTTTTTCCACTCGATAAAAGTTAACGTGAGTGTTCTCGGTGGTCAGGAACAAATGTAATCGCATGGCAGGATGCTGTAAAAGGACCAAACTTCAGCCAGGAGAACAACTGAGATAATCCATCCACAATACGAGGTTAGTCATTCATATACTGCTGCATGGGCTGGGCTGTAGTTACATCCTAAGGTTTTAAAAACTGAGCTTAAATAAATGATTAGCAGTAATAAAAGCAGGGGGAGGTCAACAGTGATCACTGACTGTTTTAGGAGCTTTTTGAGATTAAATAGAAGAAAATACAAAACATTAAACATGTTAACAACACAAAAGCCATATTAAATGCAGACTACTTTAGGCCCGGAAGTAGGATTCGTCAAGTCATCACTTAACGACCGGGAATGTCCTAAGGGGGCTCTTTGTGTTTAGCGACTCCATGTTAACATGAGCACCATGTTAAGATTAACTGTGTGACTGTGTGTCCTGGCCTTGGGTGCATCCCTCCCTTTACCCTTTGTCAGATCATCCTGTTGTTGTCAACCTCTTGTTTCTTACACTTCAGTTCTGAATTCCTAGCTTGTGTCACTCCTTTGTTGGACTTTGTGAACTTTGCCTTAAATAGTCAAGGTTTAGCTTTTTTATTCTATTTTAGTCTCTGTGCCCCATATAATTATTTTTGAACATCCTACAGTTAATTATAAATAATTAACATGAACTTTTTGGTCAATATTTAACTATTGAGGAAACATAAACACAATACTGCTTGTATTTGTCTTAATGAATTAAAGATATAGTCATTTAAACAGGGGATATAGAACAGCCATGTCAGTTGTCAAATGCCGTTATAGGAATATCAGGTAATTAAAGAATCAATTACAGCTTCCTCCATTACGTTACGACACTTAGAAATTAGCCATTAAGAATGTGTTAAAGTCTACGCGCTGGCTGTTAAACAGCAAATCAAAGATTTTATTACATTTCTCATTATGCGAATGATTAGTGAAAAGGCTTTTTAAATATGTAGCTTTGGAAGCATACTTCAGGGGTTACTTTGGACAATGCCATGGTGGATTCGAGCATTTAATTCCTTGAACGGTCTTCTTCAACCATTAAGCCAGTGTGATTTAGTTACGTTTAATGTCGGTAATATATTGCTCGTATGAGCTGAAATGGAGTCACAGGAAGGAGGATCTCATTGTCACAACTCCCTGGTGTAGAGTAGCATACATGCATTAGTCACCCATTCAGAGTGCTCTACAGTGTGGTTGAAGAGTCAGGCTGAAATTTCCACACAGAGCAAACCTTTAATAGCAGGGGTTGTTTGTGGCTAACACGTGTCCTTGGCCGTGCCCCAGGAGTGAGGTTTGTGTTTTGCTCACCAATAGGAACAGAAAAGCTTCAACTTGCCTTATGTATATTTTTTTTATTATGCTGCTGCTGCAGTAATATACTTGCATAACATTGTGAGGCCCACATTAGGACTTGTGCTCTTTTGTTTGGATGTCATCCCAACCTTTTAAAGTGGGAAAAAAAAAGTACCTGGCATCTCTCCAGCCTTCTTCTTCTGAGGAGGAGTAGTGCTGAGACTCAGAGGGCTACAGAGGGGTGTTACACTCCTACTCTCCTCCATCAGCTTCTTTGTAACAGAAACAACAAGATGGCACATTTAAGCAGTGACTGCACCCTATACTTAGCCAAGGGGCACTTGCTGGACCTGCTCTAATGCATGGTCATAAAAGAGTTTGTGTAATGGCTTTCAAATGCCAACAACATAACAGTAAAGTTAGTCTGCATCAAGCTCATGTGCACTCAAAATGTGGAGTATATATGTACAGTACTGTGCAGAAGTCTTGAGTCACCTCCGCATTTGCTTATATTTTGGTTCTGAGGAGCAAGACTTAATTTTTAAAAGCGGCTTTGAGCAATAGCTCTCTCTATCTGTCAAAGTTTTTCTTTGTACATTTTCTTCTTTTCAACTCATTTTCAGTCCAGTCCTTGTACCTGATCATTTTTAGTGGAATGTATTTTTTAACCACTTAACATTGATCTATGAATCATTGAAGCATGAAAACGTCACCTAACTAAAGGGATGAACCTGTGTTGAGTCTTCCCACAACAGACAATTTAGCAAAGAACCCATTTTAAATTGAATCTTGGGCATTTATTTTTACCAGCAACCTGTCACAAAACTTTTTTTTTCTCATTTTTTAGTTGACTCTACAAATACCAAAGATAACAGAGTCTGATGGGCATAAAATAGTATTTTTGCACTATCAATACGATTTCCAAAGAGTGATTAGGTGAGTGTCTTTAAAACAACTGAGGACAAAAGAAGAAGTGACAGGCTCAACAAAAAAAAAAACTAAAAACCAAAACCAAAAAAACTATATACAGTAGATAACCAGTATCTGAAAGTCATTTACTAAACAAACAGGGAATAAAACAAGCAAATTTAGCTGACACAAGACCCGAGAAATGCATCTGGCCCCTCAGTTAATCCATCTACTGTTCACTGAAGTCTCATCAGAAATGGTCTCAATATGGCTGACAAAAAGCCAATATTAGGAAATGGAAACAGGGAAAAAAAGGCTGAGTTATGCCAAATTACACAAGAACTAGACTGAAGCCAGTGGCAGCAGTTCTTATGGAGATACAGTTTTGGTTCAAAACATCAACATGTGTGGAGGAGGTCAGGAGAGAGGTACAATAATGAGCATTTACAGTCAATTGTAAAACACGGTGGAGGCTCTGTCATGGTTTGTGGTTGCATTTCAGTCAGGGGTCCAGAGCTATACTTAAATTCAAATTCAAATTCAAATTCAAATTCAAATTTTATTTGTCACACACACACAACCATACACAGTATGACATGGGGGTGAAATGCTTGTAGCTGCGCAATGCCCGACCATTAAATGACAGAAAAAAGTTTTACAGTATTTACAATTTACTACAAAATTTACAAATTAACTTAGGAATTTACAGTAAAAAATAAAAATAAAAATAAATAAAAATGTGCAAACAGCAGAGAGAGATTATAAAGATTATAAATTATAGGAAATTATAGGAAATGTGTGGTGGTGCATGTGGTGATGTGATGTGTGTGAGAGTCCAGTCTTATAGTGATGTGTGTGGGAGAGTACAGTCCTACACCTGGTTCAGGGCCCGAATAGCCTGGGGGAAGAAGCTCCTCCTCATTCTCTCTGTTTTGGCCTTAAGGGAGCGGAAGCGCTTCCCAGACCTCAACAGTGAGAAGAGTCCATTGTTGGGATGGGAGAGGTCCATCATAATCTTCCTGGCTTTGGACTTGCACCGCTTGGTGTAGATGGACAGCAGGTCAGGGAGCTCTGATTGAATGATGCGTTCGGCTGAGCGCACCACTCTTTGCAGATCTCGTCTGTCCTGCTTGGTGCTGTTCCCAAACCAGGTGCAGATGTTTGCCGTCAGGACGCTCTCGATGATGCAGCAGTAGAAGTTCTTGAGCACCTTCAGTGGCAGATGGAAGTCTCTAAGTCTTCTGAGGAAGAAGAGACGCTGACGGGCTTTCTTAACCTGGGTGTTGATGTGGCAGGACCATGACAGGTCCTGAGTGATGTGGACACCCAGGTATCGGAAACTGTCCACTCTCTCCACTGGCGTGCCACTGATGATGAGGGGTTTGTAATTCCTCGCCTGCTTTGTGGTGAAGTCCACGATCAGCTCCTTAGTCTTGCTGATGTTTAGGAGGAGGTTATTCTCCTGGCACCAGGTCTCCACTTACTTAGCCAAGAGGTACCTACTGGACCAGTAATGTTGAGTTCCACAGTCTGGACCTCAACATTATCGAAGCACTGTGGGATCATCTAGACAGAGAACTGAATGAAAGGCAGCCAACATCCAAAGAAGAGCTTTGAATCTCATTCAAGAAGTCTGGACAGCTAAATATAAAGAAATTAGGGATGACTCCAAACTTTTGCATGGTACTGTAGAATATGTATACATGCAAAGTTGAAGTCATTCAAATTCTTGTAGCGTCATAGACAAAAATTTATCAGTGGAGTGGAAATAAGCCTGAGTTACAGCAACAAAATGCTTCTGATTCGTGTTAGCAGTTTACACGAGGCAGGAAATTGTCAAGAGACAGCTAGAGCGCAATTCTTAAAGAGGACAAGGTTGCCTTATCTAACAAGGTTATCTAAGGCAAGCAAGAGGTGACGAAAGTGTGGACGCTACGAAAACTACATAATAATAATGGATTGCATTTATATAGTGCTTTACAATTCCACTATTCATTCACTCTCACATTCATACACTGGCAGAGGCAAGCTACAGTTGTAGCCACAGCTGCCCTGGGGCAGACTGACAGAAGGGAGGCTGCCATTTCACGTCATCGGCCCCTCTGGCCATTATCAGTAGGTGGTAGGTGAAGTGTCTTGCCCAAGGACACAACGACCGAGACTGTCCGAGCCGGGGCTCGAACCGGCAACCTTCTGGTTACAAGACGAACTGCCAACTCTTTGAGCCACGATCGCCCATACATGTGGAAGGAGCATGAGGAACCTGAGGGACTGAGGACCTGACTTGCTGCCGCTGTGTCCAGAGATTGCAGCACTCTATGCTTATTCTGGCATACACGTGACACTCTTGCAGTCTCCTGTCCTCAGCTTTCTCTCTCACTCACACATACCTCCTATCGTTCTGTATACAGTTCGTGAATCTTGTTCCAGCCCCCTCACTGCCATTTCTGACACTTTCACACCCCTGTTGTAATTCCTTCAGTGATCTTCCAGCCAGACTTCATCTCAGAGCCCACTTCCTCATCCTGTTTACCCCACAATAGCACACATGCACAGTAGCATCCTTGTTCCATGTGACGTTTAACATTGTAGTGCCACACAAACAGTGATGTGTGGCATGTTTCAATTTGTTAACTGCAAATGCAAAAATGCAGAAGTTTGTGAATCTTCTTAAAAATAGACAGCACATGGCTTATTACCAGAAGCGATGATGTAAGCTGCAGTGTGCCACTGTTTCTTTTTTTTTTTTCTGTTAACACATTATGTGCTTCAGAAAGCAGTAACACTCAAGAAATATACTCAAGAGTGTGCTGAATGAGCCAGATGGCAATTTTTAGCTGCCAGTTGCAGCAGATAGCGAACAGGGTGACATTTTTCTTTAGACTAAATCTCCAGGCCCGTGACTCAGTGTTTGCTTTAAAAAGTTCTTATGACCCCCAGAAACTTAATTTATCCACATAAGAGTTTGCACTGTATCCATTTGTCAGTCTTTCCTGTCTTCTGTGCCCATACAATGGATTTTAGCTGTAGACTACAGTCTACAGATAATTATTTCTAAATCAAGAGACGCAGTGATGCATTATAACAGAACACAAAAACAGTCGTTGCAGGTAAAGCACAGGTTAAATCAGATCAAATCAGGCATCTACATTAGTAATGACAGATAGAGAGAGGCAGCATACACAAGCACATAAGCACAGAGTCTAAATTTTACAGCTTATAAATTTTTCATCTTGTTATTTGATGCACATAAAATCTCAACTCAGTGCTACTGAATACCAGTATGTATATATTAAAGTGTTTTGTAAGTGTGTATGTTAGATCGTTTTACATTTCACATAAGAAAGTTATTGCTGTGCATCAGCTTTAGTGTCCCAGTATTGTTTATGCCAGGTCACTGTGACACCATTATGACTTACTGAGCTATTTGTGTTTTTCCTGCTATTGTATTTAGCAATAATAACAACAGCTCAGAACTAGTATAAAAGTAAGCGCTGACATTGTAGCGCTGAGATTAGGACTAGTCACACCAAATCTTCTGCTTTTATTTTATGGGGTGTCTGTTGCCCATTAGGTAGAGCAGATCATCTATTAATCGGAAGGCTAGTAGTTTAATCCTTGGCTGCTCCCATCTGCATGCCAAAGTATTGTTGTGCAAGATACTGAGACTTAAATTGCGTTCCCATGAGTTTAGCAGAGTGGGAATGTTAGATAGAAAGCACTCGGGCAAAGAAAAATTGCTTGGATGAATGAGGCATGTGATCAACTAGAAATGCGCAATAAAAGAATCAGTCCATTTTAACCCAACACTTATTAAACACCAATTTTTTGACACCGTAGTTGACACATTTGTGGGAGATAATAAGCCCCTTGGTCCCTTTACATTGCAGCTCTTTACTCAGTACACATGTATAGAAGTGCACACAACTTTGAACTACAGTTTGATCTATGCAACACAATCTATTTTATTCTATGCGAATGTACAGATGCAAAACTATTGTGCTGTTGCAGTGAATATCGTTGAGGTGTCCCTACTGCAGTGGGTGTTGCCAGAACTAGATTTTGCCATGAGGACACACAGACTCACAAGACTCACAAGTAAAATATTGCCAGCCACGTTATTGGAGTTGCTAAACGTTTGAATTTCCCATAATTCCATGGGCATATCAAAGAGAAGAATGGGCAATTATCTGGGCGGAAAATTTAAACAGCGCTTACTTGATACCGACACGAAAATATAACCCCATCAGACCAGTTTTCATGAAAATGCAAATATTGGGCAGATGTTGGGTGTCATATTTATTTACTGCCAGACCTGCCATCTGCAGGATACTTTTCGGTGAATAGAAATGATGGCAGTAAACAAAAGAAAACAACTGAAGAAAAGCTGAAATGGCTTTTGCTCTCATTTCATTAGTCATTGTTAATTTGATCAAATTGTTTTACCAGGGAAATCTACTCTCCAGTTATATTGCACATATTGTACACGCGCTACTTATTTTACCTTGAGTTTTTTTTAAAGAGTTCCCACCAGAGGCATACTCAAATGAAATCTAGCATGTCTGAAGAATAATATGAACCTCAGTTTCACTCTACCGTAGTTTTAAATAATTGAAACCTTAAACATTTTCAAGAGACAATCAAGTAAATATCAAATGCATTTTGGAGGTAATTCAGAAGATGACCTCACTACTACAGGTGACCTCACTACTAGGCTTGGTGTTGTCAATATGTTATCAGGCTGTTACATACAAAATGTTCCTTCCGTGGTCTGGCTTGTGGACTGGGAGTGGAAGAATGGAAAATTCCAGGTTTTCTGGAGTGGAGCATTTGCGTGTGTGTTTACTCCTCCATCTCTCCAGCGACATTAACTAGGTCAAGCGCAAATGAATCTGCCAACAGCCTAAAGAGTAGTGGTGACAGGGAGGAGGGAGGCAGCGGTGAGGTGTTGTGTGGACTTTGGGCAGAAAGCTCATTGTCAGGATAAAACACCGTTACAGTAACTAATTTTAGCCTGAGCCCTCTCCTGGTCCATTACCTTTCAAAGGGCGAAATCCACTCAGTATTGTTTGGAGCCGAGCTCAGCAGATCTTAGTTTAACAGTTTGAAGGCCACGCGGGTAATTATGTATAGCCACAAACTAAGCCAGTCAGGGATATTCAGCATTACAGCAATTTATCCTGCAATTAATCTTCTTTCCTCTAGGTCTCTGGGATTTTGAATGATATATTTTCGTTTCCCTGAAAGCACTAAATTTCCCCTGTTATAGCTGTTAAATGAGCCTCTGCTTATGATTTCAAACTGTGTTGGGCGGTCAGAGTTAAGCCCATCCTTTCTGTGGTATTTTCATATAGTCAGTGAAACGTGATGCAGTTAGACTGTGTGTTATTTTTCCAGATACACCTTCTCAACTTCCCCTGTGATAAATATCTGTATGCGCACTCCTCTGATTATGCTTCCCTTTTGCAAAGATCAACACCTGGAAACAGCGAAGCACATTTGCAAAGGGCAACAGCACTATGGCATGCATAATGAACATACTGTACGGACCTGGAAGGGAAAGTCATATATTTATCCAATGAGGATAAATAACGATCTGTGGAGCGTTTCTCTCAGATGCACGTGTACGGCGGTAAAGGGATTTGAATGGAGGGGAAGTGGCGCCAAAACACAGCTAAGCACAGTGAGTCTGATAACTGATCCTCAGGAGGAAAAGGTTCAGCCAAATGCATTAGTATAATTCAAGGATCTGCTTTTCCGCAAGGTCAGTAGGTTCAGAGAGTCACAGATGGCTGAGCCTGGTAGTTGGTATTTCTGAGCAAAGAGAAACAGCAACCGGGGGATGGGCTTTCAGCGGGTCACCGAGTTTGTGTACATTTCTGCATACTGGTGAATGTATGTGAAGCCAACTCACAAGTTATTTTAGAGCTACCAATTAGCGAAGTAGCTTGTATTTATGAATGGAAATGTGGATGAAAGCCTTCTCGTTTCCACTGACGTGATCTCAAAAACAGATGTACGTCAGCGTGGAGGTTTATAGCAACAGAGACGAGTAATGAGCTTCAGCACCTCAGAGGGAAACCTATTAAAAGCCCTGCCAGCAATCAGCAGCTCTACCTGCAATGACGGCGCTGCGTATCTTAACAACTCTCTCACAGCAGATCCGGAAACACTTGAGAAATAACACGGCTGTGCAGTGGCTGGTCCTTAACACATGATGACCTTTCATTGTTCCTGGTCTCAGTGGAGCTTTGCTGCTCATCTCTTAAGAAAACATTAATTCTGGTCCGAGCTGCAGGTGGACTGACTGGCATTTAGTCTTTCTGCTCTTTATAAACTCTCAGTCTGCATGGCCTCCTATAAAACTTTGGGTCGTTTTTAATCACTGAGTCAACACGACCTATTGTATAATCTTTGAAAAAAAAAAAGGCACTCAAAACATTAATATATTTTGCATAAATGGACTTGGACTTGGTGAAGCCTCTATTGCCTATGAAACTATTTATTCCCCTCTGCTTCTGCAGGAAGGTAGTGACGAGAAAAGAAAATTGAGCTATTCATACACTCATACACCTGACTTGACGGGTGGCATTGGCTTTTGAGCAGAATGCAACTGGAAACCCGTGTTCTTGTCTGACCTGTCAGAGTTCATTTTCTAAAATGTTCACAGCCAAAATGTCACAGCTCATTGGGAGAGTGACAAAAATTAGGTCAGAGGTCCCAGGATTCCCTATGAAAAGCATCACACTGTTTAACCATGCAGAACACAGGCTGGTAGCAGTAGTGTGTGTCGCATCTGTTTTTATACATGCCAGATTATTAGCTTTTAATGCATTATTTAGCAAAGCAAGATTATCCTCTACACAGATTATAGACAGTAACTGGCTTCTTAAAGAGATTTAAAATAGTTTTTATTTAAAATGGTTACGTGATACAGTTTTTTACAGATTGCTCTGATTAGCTGATTTGAAAGAAAACTGAAATATTCTTACTGCTCTGTCTGTTTGAATTTTAGATCTCAACTTTCAGCTTATTCCCACTTACTAAAGGTCAGTCGGACCACTCACATTTGAAATTCTTTATTACTAAAGTAGAATAGAGTTAGAGTTTGGTGTATAGACTCTGAGCTCATCACATTACATATAGAAGGTGGGGAGTGATGCGCAAACATCATCATGGTGGTGGGAAGACCAAAGATCAGCCAGCGATGCTGGGCAGCAGCAATGAGCTGTCAAAGGGAGAAATGGGAGAATAACGCAGACCACTAAAGAGAAGGGGGAGTGCAGGGTGTTAGGTGGGGAGTGTTTTGGCATATAATGTGAGGAGAGTGAGCATGAAAGTGCAGCTTGCCTGAACAAGCTTGCAGGCTGTGCTCCATTAGTTTAAATGAACTCTACCTTGACCAGCTCCAGAAATAGCAGTCCCATTTCAATGCATTAGTGATAATAACATTTAAATCCACAGAAAACGGCATTCGGAGCATCAAAAAAAAAGGGTTTGTACAATTTGTACTCCGTCTGCGATGGAATATCCTGAAAGTGAATAGAAGTTTTCTTGCAGTCTTATCCAAAGCTTTTTGTCCAATAAAGATTTCTCATGAAAGCGGTTTGGATGTTAATGATCTGACAGACAGGTTTATGGCACTCTCATGTTCCATTGCATAGTTTTGGTCAGATCACCCAGAAGAACAGACGTTATTGAGGACATGCTCACAGATGAATTCATGCCACAGGCTGCAGCTAGTGTGTGTCTGTGTATCAGAATATTTTTTATTCTTCAGGTGGAGGTAATTGACCTTGGCTACTAAACCCAAGGAACTGCGAGCTCAAGAGGCTGTTGCCGCGTTTCTTTTGTTCTCCAAGGTTAGGAAGCCATTATGGCTCTCTGTGTTTTCAATCCTCTCCATCTATGTTTCCCCTGCAATTTTAGAGCTGACATCAAAAGAGTGAGCACATTATGAACTCAAGTTGAAAGCCTGCAATTATAAGTAGCTCGCTCATGTGTGCACGCTGTGACTCACATGCAAGCTTCATTCAGCCGCCCACTCCTATTTGCACATGTCATCTGCTGCTCTGTCCTCTAACGTCAGAGGCGGCTGGCTGTCCTCCTACATTCCCCGTAGAGTGCGACCAGTTGGAGAGGCAGCCTGGTCTGAGGATGAAACCTCTTTGTAGAGTCTGTGATCGACAGCAGACACAGAGAGCCCTTCATACTGCCTGTCTAATTATCAGGCCACATGGGGGGGGGGGGGGGGGGACAAGGAAACAGCATGCGGTGTGCGATATCGGCTCAGTGTACAGCTTCACATCCTGCGCTGCTTTTAATTCTGTCCTGGCCTCACGCCTGGCCAAAGACCATCATCACCATCTTCACTGTCTTCCCCTTTAGTGCTCCAGTTCCTGCCTCACATGTGCTCCGGCCAGAGCTCGTCAGCCTGTGTAGATGCTCTGACAGACAGAAAGAGAAATAGCTCCTCAAATAGACCCATCGTTTGGCTCACTTGGGAGCACTAGCCCCACTTCTGTGTGCTCTTGCCTCCTATTTCTTTTGTGCCTCAGGCCACAACAAGTTAGAAAGGAACCACAGGGAAATCAAATTTGGAATTATTAGATCACACTGAAAGTATCGAGGGACGAAGAAAAATGTGTGCATAAATACATATTGTTATGAAAATGGGTTCATTTCTGGAGCTTTAATCTCTCTGTCAATAACAGGGTGAAATCTGGAGCAGCTTAGTGGGAAATAACACTGCCCGCATTTACCTCACGTCACCTTTTAAAATGGATCTGCAGTAACCTGCAGGTCTCTTGAAAAGTGCATAGTTATAACGTAAGAGTAGAAACTAAATTCAGAGTATCACTTTTTACAGAGAACGAGCAGTTATTGACCTCCTGGAGGCTGTGCGTGTGGTGATTAGATTAAGCAGGACCTCCTTTTTTAGTGAGACGTTTTACAGTTGGCGCTACGTGTAATGAGAACAGAGGAGAGCTCACGGAAAGAACATCTGGAGACTGAGTGTGCAAAATGCCTGCCCAATGTAGAAACTGAATTTAATTTAGAGTTATTATCCTGCGTTCATCAGTGAAGGTTTGAAATGTAATATCAGAACTGTGCATTCAGTAAAAACTCGCTCCGAGGAAGGAAGATTGAGTTTTCGCAGCAGTCTGCCTATAAAACTGGGATAAAATCTTGATGAGGTTTCACAGCGTGTGAAAGTGGGAGGCGAGAGACTGCCAATGACTGAGTCAAACCTCCATCTGTGTTGCGACTCCCGTTTCTTTTGGTTTTTCTCTTTTTCTTTTTTCTCTTGCTGTCATGTTGTGACAGACGCAAAACCTGTCTCTTGCCCGGACTTCACGTGTCCTTGAGCTGGCTTCCTTTTGCAAAGCTGCTCCACTGCATATCCTCTATTTCACTGTATTTCCCTCTCTGCTATCTCATGTACACAACACCTCCCAGCGTCAGTGCAGGAGCGGAGTGAAGAAGCTATTTCTCAGGTAAGAACTGAATGTGAAACTGGAAGCAGAAAGGTACAACACGGTGGAGAGCAATACCTAGAAATATACACACATAGCTACAGTACCACAGCTACCTAAATAATTTAGAACTGTGGCCTGTGCTGCTGGGTAGACATGAGAGAGCTACCTCAGGACTGAGACCTCAGGCATGGAGTGTTTGAGTTCCTTCAGGAAATGTGGAGAATAAAGTATCCCAGGACAAGAGAGGGGCTTCAAAGCTTTGCTATATTATTAATATGCGCTCTTCATCTGCACAGTGGGGCCTGAGGACAGACTCACACCTACTGCCAGATACAACATAAAAGCGCTGAAATACACTCATGCAACTTGCACTAAAATGCCATTCAAAATTAGACTTATGAGGCAGTAAATTTAATTAAACTCTTAACAGGGAATTCAGACATCTCATTCTCACAGATATATTTGTCTCATGTGTCTCTAACCCTGCTAGTACGTCCAAACACCTTTCTACACAAACTGAAACCAACTATAATGTCCAAAATTGGAAAAAAAATGTGTCTGACTAAGGAAATGCAAGTTGGTCTTTTAAATAAGAGTAGCAATTACCCAGTGTATACATCATCTATAAGAAATTAAAGTCCTGCACTTGAACCATTAAAAAACTATGGGAGAAATATAAGGAAATTGTTCTTGCCCCATGTTTGACCAGCATTTTAATATTAGTGTTGCAGTTTAAGCTAACTGTATGCTCTACTTTTTAAATTGCTGTGTGAGAAAATGCCCTACTTTAGTAACTGTATATATTTCCTACACAGTGTTTTCCCCAAAATGTGTTGAGTTAAACAACACCAGTTCCTAAAAAGCTGGGGAAAAGCAAATAAAAACAGAATTCGGTCATTTTCCAACTCCTATTCAATTTTCAATAGAGCAAGTTAAAGTTAAAGTCCGGACCGGGCTGTGTTTATCACTGTTTGGTGTTTCCGCTTTCTTGATAGCAGTCGGTAAACATCTGGGAATTGGGGAGAGCAGTTGCTGGACTTTTAGGAGAGGAATGATGTCCAGTTCTTGTCTCACAAAGGATTTTAGCTGTTCAACAGTCCACGGATGCCTTTTAAATTTTTTTTTCCATCTTTTAATGTGACAAATGCTCAGCACCCGGGCTCTTCGATTATGAAGCCATGCTATTGGAACAGCTGCATTATGTGGTTTAAGATTGTCTTACTGAAATATGGAAGGCCTTTCCTGTAAAGGATGTTGATGTGCGAGCCTATGTTGCTCTGAAATGTGTAGTTACCTTTCAGCTTTGATGGTGCCCGTCCAGATGTGTGACCAATTCCATATAGGCACCGCTGAGTGTTAATAACAAGCTGATTTACACAGCATCTGTGTTGTGTAAATCAGAAAGAATTTCAAAATTCGATCACACAACAGTCTTCCACTTTGTTTCAGTCCATTTTAAATGAGCTTTGGCCCAGAAAAGATGACAGCGTTTCTCCATCATCTTCCTACATTTGTGGATGACTCAGGGAATTGTGTTCACAATGATTTCTGGAAGTGTTCCTGTTTTTAACACTGTGTCTCAGGGCCAAAAGATCATCCAGAAATCATCCAATATTCAGTCTTGTGCTTTGCGTACAGAAACTTTCTGAATATTTTGATAACACTATATTGATGATATTATGTAGACGGTGAGCTACTCAAAGTCTTTGTAATTTTATATTGAAGAACATTTTCCTTAATTTCTGTCACAATTTGTAGACGTATTTTATTGCAGATTGGTAGGTCTCTGCCATTTTTCCTTCTGAAAAACTCTAAGGTCTTCTTTTATGACCACTGATGTTACTGACTAGTTGTTAATAAACATAATTAGTTCCAAAATGTTCTTCAGCTATTTTTGTGCCCTTCTCAACTTTCTTGAGACGTGTTGCTGCCATAAAATTCAAAATGTTTAATATTTTTTGTGAAATACATAAATGGCTCTTTAAACACTTTATATATTTTCTAGATTCTTTTGTTAATACAACATGAGTTAATTAGATTTGTAAATTTGAACCATTGGATTCTGTTTGTATTCACGCTTGCAGACCCTTGGCTAAATGTAACTGATCTAAAACCTATTTACACCTTGTCTCACACAGTAAAAGGCTTTATTTCCACTGTCCACATTGCATTACTGATCTCTAAACCAGGGATGGGGAGTTAATTATCCAAGGTGCTGCATGAGAAACTGGGACTGTTGTGAAGTGCTCTACCAATAAGCTGAAATCACTCAATATTAATTTGATATCTTCATGATCTGATTGGTGTGGCCCTCCTCAACAGTTCCAGTTTCTTATGAAGACAGTTAAATATTGCCCATCTTTGCTCTGTAAACTGCATAGAGGAGAGGAGAGGGGAGGAGCCAGCTCATACGTTATACCACTGATTCTTATACAAAGACCTTTGGACTGTTTAAATGGCAGTACATATATTGATTTGTGTTGTTGCCTCTAATATAACACAGCAGTCCAGCAGCCAATCGTTAAAATAGCATGCACTGGATTTAAAATGTTTTTTTTACTATACTGAAAGAGTGAAAAATCCCCAGAGCCCCTCCTTGAGTCAACTCAGGACAAGCGCTCAGCCACCGACTCCCAAACACACAAAGTGGGAAGCTCAGAAACATCAAAAACATGAGTCCTCTCTGGTTTCCTAGTCCACCCCCTCCCAATCCCAAAGTAATCTTGGTGGGTACTGGAAATGCCTCCCATGGCTGACCTTATATGGCAGCCAGGAAACTGCTGATTTGGGGATTTAGGGCTGCCTTTCACCTCAATTGCTCCAGCCCTCCCCACCCACTATTACGGTCAGCATCCTGTCTCTGTGAGCTCATATTTCACACAGGGTAAAGGCCCACTCTACTGGCTCCACAAAGGCCTTTTCCAAGCATGACTTCTTAAGATAACATCATAGATTCTTCTTTTTTTTTTAAATTTTTTTCTTTGCCAGCTGTCATCCTGAGTGCTGTTATAGACAGGGAGTGTCCTCTGCTAATGGCAGGATGCAAATTGAGATGCTGAGATGAGTTGCACTTTTCCCTATAAAAGAATTTCTGTGTATAGTGTTCATATATGTTCGCAAGAAGGCACAGCCAGAAAGACAAAATAAATGTAAACCCCCAAGAGGCAGCATGGTTTGGAATATTTTGGGTTATTTGTGAAAGTGGATAAAAGGGTGATATATTCAAATGTTGAATCTAACAGTATTGGGTGGTGTTTAAACACACTTTTAAAAAGCCGCTTCTCAAATTTACAGTTACTGTGGAAGGAAATTGGATGAATGGAGTGAAATTTAACTTTGACAGCTAATGTATATTCATTTAATAGATAATCTGATCTCTCTCTCTGAGCTACAATCACCCCAGTATCATGTATATTCATATGTAAGGTTGTACAGTTGGTTGGCTATTCATAAGCAAAGAAAGAGTTTGTGCAAGATTGGATTATTCAGACACTCTGCTGCCATTTGTGTTTAGGGCGTTAGCCATGTATGACTGAATACTTAGAGTCAGATAAACTAAATGTATATAAAAATGATTCTAGTTCTAAAAAGTGATGCCAACGTGCAGTTACTTTAGAAATGAATTCTTTGTAATTGCAGGAGGGGATAAAGCCTCTGATCTCAAACACGAGTTAAATGGAACAGAAGTCTGGGAAAATTAGCCTACTGACAGTGTTGGGAAGGTTACTTTTAAAATGTATTCCATTACAGAATACAGAATACATGCCCCAAAATGTATTCTGTAACGTATTCTGTTACTTTACTCAATGAGAGTAACGTATTCTGAATACTTTGGATTACTTAATATATTATCATGCTTTTTACAACTACATGAATGTACTATTGCTGTGATTTATTACTGTTACTGAAGGTCCGCAGCTCCGAACCGTAGTAAAGGGACCTCTGGCTAATACGGCGGGTTCCCTGTCGGGTAGCTGAAAACTAGCTTTACTTTGTTGTCTGGGTCAACTTTGCCAGCGAGAGACAGAGAGGCATTGAAAGGCTGCTCCAACAGAACTTATTGTTTTTGGAGGAAAACACGAACACAATGTACAGTCGAGTCTTAATAGCTTACTTACAACTGGGCTCGTCAGGCACTCTTCTTGGCTGCAGTGGTTATTATTATATTTACATGCTTCCAGCTCCCGTTTCTGCTGAATGGCAGCTTGTACTTTTCCTTTTTCTCCCTCCCTTGCTCACAGACACATAACGGGTATGGCAGTCCATTCTCCCTTCAGCACGGACTACACTGCCTATGATGCTACATTCTTTGGAGCCTGTAGCAATCTGCCTATTAGCTTAGCACAACAACAACAACAAAAAGGCCTCTCTCACCCAGGAAACACGCAGAGAGAGAGCGTCACCCTGTAACCATGGCAACCGTAACGCTGCCACCTGGAACAACAGAACGTAGCTGTCAAACAAAACCCAAACAGGCCTGACCCGCCACAATATGAAACAGGGAAGTACCGCCGTGTAATCCATTTATTTCAACAAAGTAACTGTATTCTAAATACCACCTTTTAAAACGGTAACTGTAACGGAATACAGTTACTCATATTTTGTATTTTAAATACTAACGGCGGTACATGTATTCCGTTACTCCCCAACACTGCCTACTGCTCACATCATCTATAAGCTCAGTAAACGGTTTTCTGAGAAGTTTATGGCCTCAGTTGCAGGTTTTCCATTGTGTTTGAAGCAGCGTGGGGTTCCTTTTGTAAATAATTTTCCCCATTATAATCAAAAAAGAGGCCAAAGTAATGTATGCTTTATGGTGTACCTCACTTTGTGATTGGCACGTCACTGCAGTATGAGGATGCTGCTTTCCAGGGTTCTCAGTCAGATCCAACCCTGACTGAGGTCTGTTGTTTCAGAAAAAATTAAGACGGCAACTGCTGAAATGCTCAGCTCAAGGATGAACCAGTGAGTCACATCACTCACTGGTCACCAAAGATGTCCCTCCATCTTTTATATAACACACATTATGTATCCAAAGCAGACAAACACAAACTAGGCAAAGAAATGCTCGAAAAGAAAAATCCTATTGAAACTTCACAGTTTTCTACTGTTTCACGCAGGATCTCTTTTGTTGCAATAATGAATCCCATTATGCATTTTCCTATTTATTTCAATAGTTCCAGTTTTTAAATCATTATATTTCTTTTTTTTCTTCTTTTTTTTTCTTTTTTTAATTTTTAGACTTTGGGGCTGCTGGTTGGTTAAATTAATAACTGTCACTTTGAACTTCACTTGTTTGTGAATATATTCAAACCATTCCTTTTACAGGTGGACACAGAGACCTGCTCGAACTCTTTGCATCATTACATTTTAGAGGTTTGTGAGACTTAGTCAAGCTTCCCATCAGAGGCAAAGCAATTTGAAAAATATACTCGACTAGAAATTGGACAAGTCACTGCTGGTCCATTTAACACCAGTACAAACTTTTGCCAACACCGTCAACAGTTGTTATTACAATGAAACAGCTGATCACAGCAGACGAAAAGCAAGTCGTCTCCTTTCCTAGCCTGCCAAGTGAGTGCAATCCTAAATCACCAAATAAGGGCTAGGTTGAAAAAAAAAGTGAATTTCTTTTGCTTAAAAGAACACAATCTCTGTTCAGGATCTTTTCCATTGCTTTAACTTTCCCTTTTTGTCAGTTTTAGAGGTCATTAAGTAAAAGATAAATTCATGGCAAAGGAGCACGGAGAGCAAACTTTGCAAGAACGTGTTTCTGGAAGCGTGCGCCTCGGTGTTATTCACATGTTGATTTTCAACTGTTGTTTTTAATCTGCTATTGTTACCTCATCTGTCAGGGACCAGCAGCATCATGCTGTATATTTTAAACACAAATTATACTAACAAATTAATTATTGGAATTGAAAATGACCTTTTTCTCTTTTGATGGACATTAAAATGTAAGAGACTGCCTAACGAAACACGAGAAAATGCCACATCATTAACATCACGGTCTTTCATCTCTCCACGTGACGCCACAAGAGCAGCTAATTAAAATGATTAGCTGGGTCCCTCGGCAGAGGATTTTTAATGAAATTTGTTATTCTAATGGAGCAACATTAACAAATTCAATCAATCCCTTGCAATTTGCTTTTTATATGATATTCTGACAGGATCACAGAGTTGAAATCTTGCTGTGCCTTTCGTTCGGTGAGGCCTCAGAGTACACCGAGTTCCAGCTCCCTTCTTAAACGTGCAGGTTTTGGCAGGTAAGAACATAAGCCTGCAGAAAGTGAGGCTGATGCCATACTGTTGTTATGAGCTTCCTCTTGAGGGGAAGGAATAAAATGGTAAATAAAATAAAGTTTTTCAAGCACTTAACATACACATTTTGGGGTGCTTGTGCTTTTCATGCTATTTTACCAACAAATATTTTACTTCACACACAGCTGCCTTACATTGATGCATCAGTTATAATAATAGCCCAGTAATATGATTATATAATCATACAGGAGGTCAGTGTGTTGCATAATGAGTATGTTCTGCTGTTAATGTTTGCCTATTTTCATTTGAGTGACATTCATGCCTTATACCTTTGCTGAGATCCTTTTGCAGATGGGCAACCTGTTGAGTGGATTATGTGACCAAAGGCCTTTCAGTTCAGTCTTAAAATTGCACAATATTCAGCTTGAGACGCTGGAACATGAAAGTTGTATCTGGCTGTTCTCATAAAATGGGGATATAATTGCAAAGTGTGGTCTGTTTGAAGATGTAGTTATCCACAACACCCAAAATCCACTCTGTTCTCTCCCAGGACTGCTTAAACAAGTGGAGACATATGCTAGTGGGCAATGTTCCCTCTAATTTTTCACGTGTCTGAGCGAACACACAAACTCCCTGAGCGGTCCCTTGGACCACTGTGAGCGACATCAGACATGTGCGCTGTGGTCACACCGGCATCTAATCCATCCAAGTTACATGGTTTATTAAAATAATAAAATTACAGCATTTACATTTATGTTAGACTACTTTTAATTAACTGCTTTAGCCCACTTACAATGAAAATTAAAAAAAAAAAAACTCTAGTCATTGACCTGTGCAGTATGTTAACACTATTGGAAGTAAAAATAACTTGAACTCCAATTTCGAAAACACAACTTACTTTTTTCTTCTTCTTTTCTGACTTGTATTATGAGTATGAGTCTGTGGTCTGGGAGAGAGTCTGTAACTCTCTGTCTGCAAAATACAGCATATAATGACCAATGCTGGGCAATTAATTATATAGTTACTTCTTCAAAAAAGTAACTCGGTTTGGCAAACAACAAAGTTTTTTGCAGCTATTTTTTTTAAATGCAGCCAAGGCGTTTTTTTAAATAAACATTTCAAACTATTTACAGAACAATCAGCTGTTCTGCATCAAATCTGATGCCACACAAATTATTTGTGCCTCTCCAAAAAATAATTTCTGTCCACTATGAGATAAAGGAGAACAACAGCCTGATACCTGCAGGCCTGACAACAGGAGATGTATCACTCCTGTAACACCTGTAACATTCAGCAGTCGCCTCATTGTTCTGACACACACAACAAAACTACACTACACACTAACTACACAAGATTTGCGCTAAACGTCTCAAATCTCTCACATCTCAAAGCACCGCAGTCACTCCTAAAACTTCCCCCTGTTTCTTAACAACTAAAGGCCATGTTGCCATATCATTTTTTGATTGGTCGACATGGTACTTTTTTGGACGAATAGGAAAGGGAGAGGGGGGTGGAGTTTGTTTTTGCTCACAGGCGGAGAGCGCTTTCGAACCTTTTTTCTTATAAATTTTTACAGTTTCTTCCAGCAGTAAATATAAACAACGATAGTATTCAGCAAGGAAACCAAACATTGCAGATATTTTTATTATAACTCTGGTTTTACGTGGTCTATCAACACAATTTAAAAACTGCTATAAAGTCCACACTTTATAGCAATTGTTCCCGACGGAACAATTGACGGGTTTATACATGAAAAAACACAGAAAGTGGTTGCTCAGTTTAGACTGTAACTTCCTCTAAAGATATCTAAAACAGAAAGCATAAACAGCCTTTTTTGCTAATTACTTTTCCCAGAATCCACAAGTGTAAAAGCTGGACCTGAATACCTTATTCATAGTCCATCTAGACTGAAGGGACTGCATACACTCATATGAAAAAGCAAGCTGTTCACAGGACTTTCTGTGCTTGAGGTCCAGACTTTAACTGGGCTATTCTTTCCTGTCTTTTCTTTTTCAGACATTCTGTTGTAACCTCACCTTTGGCTCTGGACCTGGTTTAATTTTGTCGATCAATAATTTTCGTCATAGTTTTGGTCAATTACTTTTTGTTTCCCAATAACTAAATAAAAACTGATGTAAAAGGACAAAATATGATGAAATGTATTGACTTTATGAAAATAATCTGGGGAGATAATTAGGTAGGAGGTAGGAGGCAATCTCCTTGTGAAGTCAGGTAATACACCCACATTTAATGGGAAATGGTGCAGCTAGCCCCATGCTCCCCAAAATGTCAACCCTTTGGAGGAAAAGAAGAGTAGACATATGGAGACATTTCACATTGGACGTCAAGGAAAGTAAGGCCCTTGTTGAACTCACCGGTAATAACATGAAAAACTTTCACACTTTTTTTTCTTTTTGTCAGCTGAATCCAATCAAAGTTTTGTGATAATTATTGGACTAAAACTAAAGGTATTTAGATGCCTGAATTATGACTTAAACAATATGATTTGAGTTCAAATGTGTCTAAAACTAAATCAAAAGTTGCTGCAAAAACTAACACTGCCCTAAAACACTTTGTTATACAGAGGAGTTCAAGGATGACTGCGACCATGTGACCAGGTCCTGTGGCTGCAAAACAACTCCAAATCACCACCCTTCCACCGCTGTGTCTGACAGTTGACATGATGTGTTTGTTGTGTTTGGTTTTCTCCAAATACGGTGCTGGGCATTATGGCTAAATATCTCTCCTTTGGTGTTGTCTGCCCAAAGGAGATTACCCCTGAGGTTTTGTGGTTTACTCAGATACAGCATAAGCCATGCTGCCATGTTCTTTTAAGTGAGAAAAGGCTTTCTCCTGGCAACCCTTCCAACCCTAGTTTTCCTGCCATGAACTTTAACATTTAACACACTAACTGAGGCCTGTAGTGTGATTTTGCATCCACATCCACTTTTGCGAAGGAGTGTTAACAAGCACCTGAATGCTCCAGACCAGCAAACTGCCAGAACTTCTGCTTTTATAGATATGCCCACACTTGCTGATGATCAGTTCATCAAGTGGATTTGACTAGCAGCACCTGGCTGCTGCTTATCCTCTTAATTTTTAGGGAAGCTGTAAGGGTTTTACTTAGTTTTTCACACAGGACTGCAAAGAGTCCTGTGAAAACCTTTTCTTTTTTTCACATGTAAAGGAAAAATCACATTACATCAGCTGTAGCTGCTAAAACACATGGACACGTGTTCAGGTCTTTCTTCATTATCTTCCCTCGCAATCATCCAACCATAAAAACACTGCCCCTGGTAGAAACAAGCAGAGCAGTGATGCTTTGATACAGTCGTGTTTTTACATGTCTGGCACTCAGTGCTGTTTGTGTGCATGACTGCTGCAGGCAGCCGGATGTGCGTTAGGACTTTTTCTCCCTACTTAGCTCCTAACAGCTTCAGCCAGTATTTGATGGTAAATAATACACTTTTTGTTGTCTGGCCTCCAAACAGTACACCTGTGTTTCAGTCCAGAACAATAATTATAGTTGGCTTGGGGCTTGCTTTGTTGGAAACCAAGATGAAAACAGTACGTGCTAGACTATCCTCTCCCACATGTAGATGGAAATAAAACTTGACTTGTCGATTTTTAGGTACGCACAGTTACAGCTAATGAAGTCTAACAGTTATGCAATGATTTCCAACCCTACCAGGTTTACGTTCAGTTTTTGTTGAACTGGTTTTAGAGACTGGTTTTGATTCCACTCTGTGGTCATTCTGGAGTTTGTGGTATTACTGACATGTGCTGCATTGTACTTGGAGGAATAGTCTTATTAGTTTCACTCTGTATTTTCCACCTGGTCATCCAAGGTCCCAGCTGCACTGAGTCCAGGATTCTGTGGTCTGAGAGCCACTGTTGTAGTCCAAACCACATGGACCACATTACACTGCTTAATCAGTTTTGCATGGCCAAACAAAAAGAAAATAGGAATCATTAGATAAGGACAACTCTAGTGGGTTGTGTGCTTTTCAGATGTTCTTGTCAAACTCATATATACACAAATATACATATACACTCTTTAATTTAGCATAATCCCCCATAATCTGTGTGTCTCATAAATAACATTCAATATTTGCACTCACTCAGCCTTATGACTATGGAAATAAAACACTACGTGGAAAGTTTTTTCTTCCCCCTCAAAACCGTTGCAGAGGTTCCCACAAGTGTTTTTCTTTCACTCTTCTGCCCATTCAGTTAATCCCAAACCAGCCTGATAGGGTTTAAGTTCAGGTCTTTCACCTGTTGGAGCTTACCATCTAGTTCTTTTCTTTCTGTGTTTTAAGTCACAGTCTTTCTGTAACATGAAACTCTCGATCAACCAGTCTGTCTTCCTTTTGTTGCCTGCCTTTTTCTCACCATTTTCTGCTTTCCTACAGTACAGTATTATGGTAATAATGCATCAATTAGTATAATAACAGTTTGTTACCAAACCACCTAGTTATAGACTGATGGCTTGCAAGAAATCAGAAAATTTGGGGTGCCTGCATCGCCTTTCAAGGCTTAATTTTCAGTACAAAAGCTGTATGTTTAACAAGTTCCTAATCTCCAAAAAAGCCAGTTTTCTGTGAAGTTCACATGATTTTAGATGATGACGTTTAATTGCTTAAGCTTTGGAGGTTTACATCTTATCTTTGTATCATATCAAATTCACTCGACTTGAACTGCTTCAGTTAATTAAAAACTGGAAAACTGGGTGTCGGAAACTAGCGATTAAGGAGTACCCTGCTGCCGCAGTCACCTGTCATAAATCTGTCACGTGGTATTTACAGACACGCCTGTTCAGCCTAATTTTGTCACTATTACGTAAGATGACAACTCAGGCTTAAGGCATTTTTCCTTGGGAGAATCCTTCCTCTCTGGATGGAGCTCACGACCACACACGTGTTTGAGGGTTTTTTATGTATTTTACTTTTTAATGCTGGAGTGGTTGTAAAAAATGTAATCAAACCATCAAATGCTATTAAAGGAATAGTTTGACATTTAGGGAAAATGACTATTCAATCATTTGGAGATACACAGAGATGATTGATTACACTCCTATGCCTGTGCTGGAAATAAGACAAGGCAAAAGAAGATCTGTCATTCAGTGTGACAGCAGCTACTTTGCTGGAAGAAGAAACTTCCTGAAGTTTCCATTTGTTGCCTGTCAACTAGTCCTGGCCAAGAGACAGGTCACGTGACCCCTTATGCAAACTCAAATTTTGTCATTTTGTCATTTTGTCATTATTTGGCACATGGGAACTCTGGACAATGTCAGGAAAACAACTTGGGACATAGCTTGAGATTGTCTCAGACACTACTGTGTTTGGTTTAGCGTGTTTGGCAGGTGAACTATCTGGATAGAGAGAGCAGAGTGCAGAGAGCAGAGCAAAGGCCATGGATACACGGGACTGATACCTGCAGCTGCTCTCACACGGGCACAGACTGACCCAATCGAACGTTGCACAGACTTTGTACAAGCGAGCTGGCAGGTCAAAGATTGTTTTGTGTCTAGTCCAGCTATGTCTATCCATTTGTGTTGTCACATTCTCAAAATCAACAAAAGTTCAGGGCTGCGGTGTGAAAACAGTTTGTGTTTCTGCAGTTGCTAAATGTCTTTTTTTTAACCTTTTGATAGAATCGATCTGCTCCCTCCTGTTTCTAGTTTGTGTAGCTCCTGGTGGCATCTTCATCTTTTTTCACGTTTTTCCAAAAATGTCAAACTATTTCTTCAAGATTTAAAAGAAATATATAGAAAATTTAAAGTGAAATTAAATACAAATCATACAAAACATCACAGTAGAGTCATTACACAGTAAGTTACAGGAATGCTCCTTTATGGTCCCAGTTAGTGTGGAGGTGAGCCGCTACCATCAGGAATTCTGCAGGACCTTCTGCAGTGTCCTCCTGATTGGTACCCTCTCCTCAGGCTTGCTGTCGGGGATCAAGTCAGCGCTCCTCTCAGCAGTCAGTTGAAGGGCTGGCTTCATCTCCTTACAGTGCTGCAGCCCTGCCTGAGTGATATTCCTACAAAAGTCCACCTTCACCTCCTCCAGATTGTCTCCGTGAGCCACCACGCCCTCCAGGCTGCAGTCAGTAATGCGGACGCAGTTCTCCAGGTGGAGGTAGCGTAGTTTCCCGCAGCACTGCAGCACAGAAATCACATCCCGGTCAGTGATGTGTCCACAGCCAGACATGGTTAGCGACAGCAAGTTGGGGCACCTGTGGTAGAGACATCCGTAAGACATGTCGCTTAACTGAGGCAGGTTTTCACTTTTCACACATAGAGAACAAAACCTCTACTGTGTCATCTTTACTCATAATGCCTTGGGATATATATATATATATATATATATATATATATATATATATATACTGCGAGATGGACACATGATGTGTTTAATGACAGAGCTGTTAAATACCTAGACCGTCTGTGTACACCGAGTCCCACTGGGCCATGTGTGCTTCCTTTCTTTAAAAAGCTTTTGTGAGTAAGTGAAGAAAAAAGAGCCGACAACAATTTTAATGAGAAAACCGCTACTGAAAACAAAATGTCAAGTGTTTCTGTGAAATGCATGCACTGCTGGATTGTCATTCAGTGCACTGCAACCTAGCGGCAGGCCAGAGCTGGTAGACAGGCACCGGGATGGCAAGGGATAGTGAGTGTCATTCATGTTGACAGATGCAGATTACATAAAGACTTACATAATCTTACCACTTCACCACATGTGAGCCCGACATATTCCAGCTGCCTGCGAGTGTTGAGGGCAGTGCCCCAGTAACCTCGGAGCATGCAGTCGATCCATGTGCCCTGCTGCATTGTTGCATGGGCTCAGAGTGAGACTTTAACAGAGCATGTGATCGGACGCTATTGACATTAACAAAATATTGAGGAAGTCGAGCAGTGCACTAAAAAGAAACAGTTCCATTTAGAGACTCGTTTGTCTTTTTTAATGACATAGGATAGGAAGTGGCTAGAAGCAAGAGATAAGAGGAGTAGTATTTTTTTAAACCTATTACATAATCCGCCCTCTCATGGAACTTCCACTGTGCGCAGACTCTTTTGTGTGTTGTTCCAATATTTACACACCCACTTATCTGAATGTGTCTTGCACACACACATAGAATATGTGCACTTACATACATACAGGCATTTAGTTGTTGGCGCGTTAAAGCACCGCCTCAAAGCACCTTGTTTTTTTTAAGTGGAAAAAAATCTCTTTTTAATGGGTTTCTTTGTTTGTTCCGTCTGTAAGCTAGTTTTCAAATTCATTCCCATAATATTTCATATGTTTGCCAACTGTAGGAACGTAGCAGCTGAATGAAAAAAAAAAAAAAAGCAAAAACCTTGATCTTTTCAAAGTAGCGAGGGCAAATATAAGTGCTTCCACCTAGCAGTGTGTGCCTAAAATGTTCAGAATTTTTTTTATGCCTTTAATTTATGTTTGAGACATGATGTAGTTCCCATTAAAAGAAACAGCAGCAAGAGCAGACTGGTCTATGTTGAGCACAAGCAGAGCACCACACCACCAACCTGTAATCATGCCTGTAATGAGCCGTTTGGTTTCCTAACGGTTAATTTGTCTGGTCAAATTATCCAGTGAGCTCTAAAAGGAACTGAGACGTAGTGTACATTTACTGTTCGTGTCCTTCAGTCGTTTGAGGGGAAAGGTTTGCGTCAAAAAAAAAAAAAGCCTAAAACATTGCTGGAACCTTCCATTTTCTAGATTTAGTAGTAAATATTTTCCAAAGCAGCTATCAGATAAATCTCTTAAGCACTTCATAAGCAAAAGTCACGCATGCTCTCGTTATATAAGAGAAAGCATCAGTTTATCCAAATGGTGCGCAGTAAAGATCGGAGTAAAACTACTCAGAAATGTTTAACCAGTCTCATGCCAAAGCTTCTTGTGCCACCCACTGCGCAGCCCACACTATACTGCAAATCAGGCATGTTAATTAATCTTGTATAATTCTAATACTGTGACCTTAAGAAAATTGATTTACTGTAGTTTTCTGGCTCTGCAGAGTATTACACTGAAAGTATACTCCAAAAGAGGCCCGAAGACATGCTATGTTTTATAGTTTTTTCCATGTAGATAAAAAAAAAAAAAGAGAATATAGACACGAGGTTGGCGTCAGCGTTTGCGTGGAGTCTTATCCAGGAAGAGGCAGGCACAGACAGAGCACATGTTCATTCCTCTGACGGCAACAAAGAGCCAATTGTAGGCTCCACCTGCCTGCATAAATCTCCACTATGCAGCTGACTGGGAGGGTCTGGAGCCAAGTCACTCTTTATCACCCCCACAGCCTCTGTGTTCCCTCCCACTTTGTCACGTGCGCTTCCTTTCTTCTGACAATTTGGGAGGGTTTATCAGTATGCAGAGAGTGTGCCTTAAGGACACAGAGATGCAAGCCTCAGACGAAGTGGGTGGTTCTAAACTCTGACTCATCTCACAGCTCTCACATCACAAATCTCAAATTTCACAATACAGGAAGTCCTCACAGGGTTGTACACACGCCACTGAGACTGCCCCTTTTCCCTTCCTCTTGTCCCGGCCAGCTGTGGTGGCCAAGCTCCCTCGCATCGACTGTTATTACTGGCTGCCTTGAAGAAATTATCCAGAGACCTCATTACGCCTCTCCGGGACGATTCATGCCTGGACCCGGCCACGCACACAAGGCCAAAAGCCAAAACGGCTACTTTTCAGCGACCTATCAAGTCCAACTGTCACGTCATTCATTAAATATAATTTGATATGTGACCACAGTTATGTTAGTTAATAGAATCAGTCTTGTGTCCCACAGATGTGTCATTTTTCTGTCTCCACAGCCAGTTGCGGATACGCCATCTGTTTCTAATGATCATGTTCCATGCTGCCTGCAGCTAAACATGGCAGTTAGACTGAGCGACGTGCCTTTAAATGAAAACCATTTGGTTCCCTGATGTGGGTGTAAATGACCCTGAAAGCAACATCCCCTCCCCCAAATTGTGTGAGCATCCTCAAGACACATAAAGAGAGACGCAATTTGTTCTCGTGCCAGTGTCAAGATGAACACAAGCTGCACAGGCTGTGACAATGTCATGTTAATTCTACTCTGCTTTTAAGGTGTTTAAAAGTCAGTGCTTGAGGTATTATTACAGGATATTACAGTGTCCTCTCTCCTCTTCTGTCAGTTGTCATTCTGATCACACAACACAGCAGGGGAGAGCCACACACAAACACTCACATATAGCAGACATGTGCCAGGAACGTGCTGACCAGGCTTTCGTGTTTACTGCAGATGTTCTTCTGAAACGAGCTCTTCAACCAGTCCTCGATGTTGCACACTTTCAGGACCATGCTGGAGTACCAACTAATAGTTAAGTAACGCAACGAGGGTCCCAGCACAAAGTTGTCCTTCCTGAGCTGACAAGGGGAGCTGAAGTGGAGTAGATTCCAGAGACAGGAGTCCAGGAAGACCTCACGCAGCTGATGACAGGTGAGGGACAAACTCTTCCGACTGTCCTTGTCCAGGAAGGAGAAAAGGTGAAGGAGACACTCACGGTTGAGCTGAATGAGATGCATGGTGTGTTGTCCTGAGACATAGAGATAGGCTTCGTCCCTGGGGCAGTGGTAGGCCTGCTGGTAAGCAGCAACAATGAGCCCACAGCCCGTATTGTGTGGCCTAGATACATGATGCCCCCTCAGGCACACCACACAGGCCTGCACATATAAGGCCGTAGAGCACGGGCTATTTTGGGAAGACAACTGCTGTGCAGTCAAAGATGGAAGTGTTTGAGCCATACGCTCCCTTTCCATCTGTCATGGCTCTCAACAGGCAGCAAGTGCTGGATTCAGCCAGATGTTTACACTGTCCTGGCCTAGTTCTCAGATACACACTAAGAGACATAAAAAAAGAGAAACACCTTCACTGGGTAGTGCAGAAACACCCGTGCAACAACTACGGTTAGGGGTCAAGTTGAAGGGAAAAAACAAACCTAAAACACCTTAAGAATTATGAAAAAATTCTGTGATACTTTTAAAAACAGAGGTAGTGAAAAAATAATTGGATGATATATCAGTCTCAAACTTTTACATTAAATGATTCTTTGCAAAATGTACCAATGTTTAAAAAAACCTGTATTTAATGTACAGGGATCTGCATTCCCTGCATTGTGATCAAGACCATCAGAGAGCCACATAACGTGGAAAACGCTTCACGTGAGTGAAAGTCACGAGCCGTTTACGCAGGACTTTGCCTCAAGGAACAGACAGTACTACAACTCAGAGTGTGTTTGTTCAGTTGGCTCGCAGAGGACGTACCGAGTTGGCTAAATGCAAAATACCATTCAGCTCACGTCATCACTCCACACTTCCTTGCCAGCTTTTCCTACGTCACTCTTTATCGGCGATCTCTATAAAAAAAGCAGGACACTGGGAAATTCCACTGCTGGAAGGCGGATCACATTCTGTACTCTGCGTCACCGTGTCACGACGCCCCTTACAAGATCTCCAACGTTGTTTTTTCCACATTTGTGATATAACCAAAAAAATGTGAAAAAACAAAACAGGGGGGGCACTTGTATCACTGATGAAGACAGAATAACAAACCACAGCCACCTGTGTGCAGGCGATGAAGAGCAGCTGCTCCTCAGCATACAGGAGTGCCTGTTCCTGCCAGAGTGAGACGGCTCACTGGGTGGCACGTGTGCCGGGGGGAGGGTGACTCTGCGAGTGTGTGTATGTGTGTTTGTGTGGGGAAGACAACAGAAAGGCTCTCATTTTAGAAGTCCTACTTGGGTCATATCAAAGCCAGCTAACCATTACAAGGCATAATAAGGGTGTTGAGACAGTTGTATACTGGAAATACACATGAAATATATTTTAGTATGCATGTGTCTACTGTACACACACACACACAAAAGGAAAAAAACTGTTCCTAACATATGCATCAATAAATAGTTTGGTGACGTTTAATTTGCATAAAGTACATGAACCTGTTTAGAAAATAGATTTGCAGTATAAGCTTAAAAATAGAGGCTTGTGTAGAAACATTAGTGATGCAGTTCTTTAATTCCTCCAGAGCTGCGCGCTAGGTTAATATCCCTACTCCTGACTAATGAACAGATTTCTATACATGTTTTTCTTCAATATTCACTCCTGTAAAATCTTAACTTGGAACTACACTTTATTAGTTTTGGTCTTACCGTCTTTCCTTGTGACAGTGCAGTAACCACCACCTAACGTGAACCGCGGCGTCTTGTTTGCCTTTTACTGCAGCGGGTCGGCCGGTTGCCGTCGATGATAAAAACAGCCCAACACAAACATCTTAATAAAATGTTCTCCATTGTATTCTGTCATGTTCATGTTGCCTGGCACACATTTGAAGAGAATTTCACTTCAGGTCCCCGTGTATGGCCATTTCAAATCAACATAAAATGTTACATGATACTCCAGCATCAGTACAGGCAAACTTTGAGAATGATCACTTTTTTTTTTTTTTTTTTTACATTGGTTCTGGTCAAGAAGTTAAAACAACTTTCTAAAGCCCTAATGAGCACCAGTCAGTCATTGTATTCTAAATCTTAAAATATCCTCTAATGACTGGAAAACAGAACTACTGGGCTCTTAAGGTGAAAAATATGACATCTGAAACTTTAAAAACAATAGAAATGCCAAATATTACACAGTGTTCTTGACAATGAATCTCTTCAGTCTAGGCTAAACATTGGACCAACTGAGGTTTTCCAAGGCTAAAGCTTCATTACGTTAAACTTTAAACGATCACCTTTGGAATCTATTGGATATGGAGAAGTCTACCTCGGTATGAGGGCACATCATCGAGAGAATACATGCAAAAAGTCCCACTAAACAAATTAAGCAGCAAGTTAAAACATGACGCTTTCAAACAAATCATAACACAAGAGTGAAAATGTGAATGTTATGTGAAAATTATAGTCAAGCACGGTGACAAATGTGATTGAGGTGAAGTCGAAACAAAAGTCACGAGCTGGTCTGAGGCAGTGAAATCTCAAAGAATTATTTATTGTGCAACAGTTTGTAGAGCTTGGTGAGATTCTTCTGTTGCAGCCTTGTCTGAGGTATCTGCATCTGCTGCAGCTTTCACTGATACTGTGTCACCCTCAGCCAGTGTAGCCATGTCTTTGTTCACATCTACCTCCTCTTTCTCGCCCGCGACGTCCCCGTGTGACGATGCTGCGTCCGCAAAATCCATATCTGTAGCTACCGTATCGGCTACGACTGTGTCCTGAGAAACGATTTCTGGAGAAACACTGTCCACAGCTGCAGCGTCCATGGCAGGCTTATTCGTGCCTGTGCTGTTTGATGCGCTTGTGTCAGAGGGCACCTGACCAGTCCTCTCTACGTAGAAGAGGATGTAGGCTTTGGCCTTCCTCACTGTATCCTCATTGGTCAGAGTCACTGTGCTGTCGTTGAAGTGGTACCAGTGACCCTCATGGCTGCCGTACGCTGTATAATGCCCCGACCCAACCCTGTGAACACAAACACACGTCATATTCTGCTGCCTGCTTTCATGTAAGACTTCATCTATCGTTGCTGAAGCAAGAGGGGAGAATTCAGCTCGACAATATAGCAGCAGTAAAACACTGCCACCTAGCGGCCAAAGACAAAAGCACTTTGATTCTGTTTGAATCTAAATGTGTTTTCAAGGACTTGCAGCCTAATGCCTTTTAGCAGCTACATGAATTTTTAAACTGCAGCTTTCACAAAGCGGATGTGATCCGGCTATACAGTCACTCAAAGGTGGCAGATAATAATACACAGATCCATAACCCAGTCTTGATTGCATGCTAGGATTCAGTTCCTTATTCTTCTACAACACAAAAAATACACTTGTACAAAACCCCCCCCCCCCCAAAAAAACATGGATCAAGCTGGCCCTTTTATCCAGAGGAAATAATTAGTTATAATTATATAACTAATTATAGTTATATAATATATGTAGTTATAATAAGTTAAATCAGTTATTAATTATAGCTTTGATTCATGACCTCTAAACATGGACGATTCTTGACTAAGAAAGCTGTGTAATTACCGCATTTTACGCCATCTAACAAATCAGGAAAGCCAGACTCAACAATGTTAAACTACTCACCCAGATCCATGATGCACCACGACAGCAACAAGGTCATACAGGCAGCTCCCTGGTAATGACTTCTCTGGCTGCAAACACAACAGAGCAAAAGGAAAATGCTGTGGAAATGCCCTTAACACCTGGAAGTGGATACAAGCCACAAACTGGCAGACAGACAATAATCAAAACAGTTTACACTCCTTCAGTTATGAGTAGAGATGTACGCGATTAATGGACTACATGTTTAAACGCTGCTGCACTATCTAGTCAGTACCAGAATTACGAGTCAGTTAAGCCTGTTTTTCTTATTTTATTCATGTACAACGGCAGTTACTGGTTGAGCTGGGATACAGGGACACTGACCACTTCACCACACTTCCGATGGCAGTTGAACAGATTAAAGCAAGTAACAACCATGGTAACAAGGCTGTTTTGCAGTATTTTGATGTTTTAAAAAACAAAACAAAGCAGTTGTATATCAGCTTCGCCAGAATAAACTGGATTAGAGCCAAGCAGCCGAGGCCAGGTGTGACCACATTCTTCATGTGGAAGCTCCCAGAAAAGAAGGTCACTGCTGCTAGCACTGCTGAACTCACAGAGCCAAAACAATCTCACTCAGTGTGTGTTTGCAATGGTTTAAGATGTGTCACACTTTTAGTGAGGATTAAAGCATGATTTTATTAACAAGGAAAATTATTGTTTTCATAGACCAAATTATTTATATGAAAAATGCTAAAAATTTCTCCATTTAAATTCTGTTCACTTTTTAATGTTTTCCGAGGATTTTCTGTCGTTTTGACTAGATCAGTTTTTCCTATTATTTAGCAAATTAGCTGCCAAGATCCCGAGCTCTCACTCATTGCTTGTATTTGTGTACATGTGTTGTTTGACCTTCTGTGTGAAGAACAATGTACAAGACTATTTTTATCTGTTGACAGAGCAAAAGGAGCAGATCTGCAACTGACCTCTTGGACTGAAAAAAAAAAAGTCACACAAACATTAAAAATTTATGTTTGCTAATAATTTTAAAGTACAAACCCAATTTCAAAATAACGTATAAACAAAAAAAAGAAAGTTTTACTACTATTTACGTTCAACTCCATCTTGGATTGCTAACTCAGTGTTGGTGGGCTCTGCCGACTTTCCTAATGAGAAATAAAAGCTGAGTGGGCATTCCACATCAAATTCCATATGGGAACTCGGAAATCCTGAATCCTGGCTTATTCACGAATGCCCCATTAAAAGAACAGCTGGAGAAGCAATTAGCAACTTATCCAGTTAATTGGCAACAGATGATTGAGGGACAAAGCTTAAAATCCATATTGGATGTGGTGATCTTCACTCAGTCAGCAATGCATTAAAAACAGACATGATTCTGTCATGGAAAACTCCATCATACAGAGAAGCAGCCATATGTGACTTTGATCAAGAAACCTTGCAGTTTTCTCTGAGCCAAAGCTCATTTAAAATGGACCGAGGTAAAGTGTCTGCGTTCAGACAAATCTACATTTGAAATCCTTTTTGACAGTATGGGAGTGCACGAGTGACTGGAACTTGAAATAGGGCCTTGGAAAGACACCATCAACACTGAAAGGTACATATGGGTTTTAGAGCATCCAGATGACATCTTTTTCAAGGTTGGCCTTGCATATTTCAGCAAAACAATGCTAAACTTTATATGTAACCCTGTCACTGCTCCTTTGAGACATGTTGCTGTATATAAAATATATAAAATTAGCTTATATATTGCTTAAAAGGGTACGTTTTCTCAGTTTAAACACGGGATGTGTTTTCTATGTTCAATTATGAATCAAATATGGATTTATGAGACATTGGCATTTTACAGTGTCCCAACTACTTAGGAATTGTGATTGTATGTTAGGAGAAGCTCTCGTATTATAACAAAAAACTGACATACTTATTGCACAGCGGTCAGAAAAGCGATTTGCTGTAGAATAGCACCCCCTGAAGCTCTGGAGCATTCAGACAAACAAGATTAACACTTGTCACAAGTACTCTGAATTCCAGACCTTACATAAAGATCTAATCAAAAGCAGTTTATGCCCAGTATAAAACTGTTTGCACTCTGAAATGAAATGAAATAGACACTCCATGTCCCCGAATCAGACATAGGTGTGAATCAGCCATCACAGCATCTTGCAAAGTTGTGAACACAAGCACGGACCTCCTACGTAACCAGCTGGAGATCTATCAGAAAGTCACAAATGCAGGTGGTAACCACTGATCCAATAATGAAAAATGCATTCGCTACAGATGGTAGTTTAACAACCCAGGTCTGTGCACTACTGTTAATAATTTAGCATATTTCTTTAATACTTTATTATCAATCAGAGCACTCGTGTACATTTTAGGACACTAGCTTCATCAACCAATCACAATCAGTGTCACTGCCAACAACCACAATGTGTTTTTACCATTGTGTTGATATAAATTCTTATTTAGATGAATGTGTGTTACTTTTTTTTAAATGTATTTTTTTTTAAACTACAATGCTTCATTACAAAAAATTCAAACTAGCATAAGTAAACTACGTTCCTGTTGTGATCTTTCCTACCACACTGTCTTGAATACCAACAAATCTCCACAATGGTAATTTCTGTGAACTTGTTTTTCTGTCGTAAGAGCAGAAAAATGGAAAAAGATGATCATCACTGGCTGTGCAAGTGTTTACTGATACAGCACTGTGAGCTTTTAGGAGCCAACAAAATTGTAGCAAATTTCTGCAAACATTTACTGCAGTTTTTATGAATTTTAGCTGGTGTGTTTTCTCACCAGCCTACTCTGGCCTTTGTATTTTCTGCGATTAAAAGCATATCTTACCCTCTCCTGATTAAACTGCAGATCAACATTTGCTGATCTGACTCTTAAATGTAGCTGTTGTGGAAAAACAAAGAAAATAAAAAGTCTGTCAGTGTTCGGCTCACCTCAAGTAAGTAGCCTCTCATGTCCAGACCTTTCAGTGGAAATTCTACATAGGTATCCACCTTGTTTCTCAAAAAGGCAGTCCAGTGGAACCGTTTTAGGTGCAGGCACAAAACCTATGAGTAGAAACAAAAGTGCAATTTATTTAAGAAGTAAAAGCAAACATATGTTTTTATAGTTTCATAGTAGATACAGTGAAGTGTATATTAAAATATATATTAAAAAAAAACCTTTGGCAGCTTCTGGATCCAAAACTTCTTGGTTGATTTCTGTCTCTTTTTACACTTATGGCAGTAGTACAGCTCTGTGTCATCGAGTTCTTCCAGGTCGGTGAAGCTATGTAAGCAGTCTTAAAGAAAAACAAAAACGAATACACACAAAAAAATTGAAAAGCTCTAAAGAATTTTAGTGTCACAAACTTTGAAACGAGGTCTATAAAAGATCATTTTTGACTACAAGAAACTTACCACGTAGAGTGCATGTTGGCACTGGCTCTTGGTCCTTATTTCTCTTTTGTCTGAACTGACTGGGAATGTCCAAAGACAGATCTGAGTAATAAACACACAAGGGGAAAAACATGAAATGTCACGCACCATCGGGATATATCAAGTTTAACTCTATAACTCTATAATAAATGGGTTTTCATTCATTTATTTGCTTTATGATGTAGAGCAACAATAAAAAGCTACAGAAACCCAAATTTATTTTTGTGTTATCTTGTCAAACACTGACACATGAACTTTGCTGTATGGGACAACAAAAGCAGCTCAGTGTGTGGTTTCACTGACAAAGGTTTATGTCTTACCAAGAAATGGATCAAACTTTCGAGATTCTGTCCCACAAATTAGGCAGTTGACTTCATTCTGAAGTATACCACCAAAAATGGATGTCACAACACTGGCGGTCCCATTTCTGTAAAGAATAAAAAAAACAAAAAAACATGCAGTAGCTTTTACATTCAAGTTATAGTGACTTACTGCTAAATATGGTCATGCCGATAGTATATTGTTATAACTAGTCTGTTTTAACTGGAAAAAAGTAGGAAATATTAACTATATGCAAAAAAATTCAGGATCCCACTGAGACAACAAAAGCAAAATCAGTGTATGGTTAGAAGGACTCACGTGCAGCATTTGCCATCTGTACTAGAGAGTCTGACTCCATCCTGAGGTGAGACTGGATGAGACGCCCCGTTACGGCTGTACTGTAGCTCCCTGTGGAGGTGGTCCAGTAAGTAACGCATGAATTCATGGGCATCCTGCTGCTGATAACCTCTGCACACACAAATACAGCTTTAAATTGCATCCATGCAATGACACACAATGGTTTATTGCAGTTTTTTGATACACAATGCACCTTTGTTAGTAGTGTGACTAAAAACGGTAACACTTCGGAACAACAACAGAAGTGAAACGGAAACAGTTTCCTGCTCTGCATTAGCAGCTTAACTTATAGAAAACAGTTTTTACAATGTGGGTGTACCTGAAACTTGGCATGATTTTCCATATGGCATAAAACAAGGAGTCTGGACTGAAGGCGGTCTGGTTCCCTTGCCATAGGGAACAGAGAGTTTTCCTGAATTCCTCCACCAAAGATCTGTTCAACATAAAGCAACTTTAATTTAGACTTAACCGAAATAATTTTCTGGATTTTTAAATTATACCTGATTTTTTCTTCTTCATTTGCCTACCTATCTTTTCCTTTTCAGCAAAAACATTAGAACTGGATGCCTTACAGAACCACTCACAACTAACAATGTTGCCAATTTTACTTGCTGAAATTAACGTTAATTATTGCCCATAATTCGTCCCTCCTTCAGAAGAGGACCTTACACACTGTTGTCCCCTTGGCTGCGGGTGTGGTACATCCTTCTTCCTGCCGTCTTACCACTGCGTAGAGCCACAGCAGGCAACTCCTTGAAATAGCAGCTGAACTGCTCGATGTTGCTGTCAAAGAAACAAATTTTGCCATCAGTCGTCTCAAACGTAACATCAGCAGACAGCCGACAGGTCGCGAATTAAAGGAAAGAGCAGGAGAGTGTCAAAATAAAATGCTGGACGATTAAACGCTGGGAGAACAGGTTCAAAGCACCTTCGCATTGATTCTAAAAGTCTCTAAACCTTTAGTTGAAATAGCAATGTCCCAGTATGCCCCATGAACTGAAGCAGCGTTATCCTGAAAATATGGAAATGCTTCACTGTAGGGTAAAAAGGCAATCACTCACAATGTCTATCTATTGATCTGCAGTCACATTTTCCTCAGAGGAGACAAATGGGCCCAAAACATGCTAGTAAAAATACCCCAGTATAACACACCTACCAGATCACCTCACTATAGGGATCGAGGATCCAAGTTCCAAATACACTATATGCACAAACGTATTGGGTGACAACATCTGCAGGAGCTTCTGTATCTATTTGCAGATACAGTATAACAGGCTTTTAACAATTTTGCCCATTCATCCAGAAGAGCCTTTGTGAGGTTAGACACTAATGTTTAACAAGAGGGCCTGGCTCGCAATCTAAACTCTAATTCATCCCAAAGTTATTCAATAGGGTGGAGGTCGGGCTCTGCGAGACAGTCGAGCTCCCTTCTCTAAAGGTTCCCACACAGTTGGATACGATTTTCACAAATGTTGGTAAATGAAGAGTGCATGGATAGGTGCTTGATTTTATACAGCTATGTTAAAGGGTCTGAATTCACTGATTAAGAGGTGTGGCTCAAAGTTACATACAATGTATGTACATGCTTTCAAACAAAGTTAACTTCATATTTGAAGGGATGATGCTGGAACCTAACATACATCCAGACTTTGGACTTTTAAAGCAAGAGTAAGTGTGGAAAACCTGAAAAACACATGCTGTGGTCCACACAAGGTTATAACCTTTGTTTTCATGTTTGTTGGCAACCATGAATGGAAAAAAACTACAGCTGAAACTGTCTTAATACATCTAATTATGTATTCACTGACTTTAAAGAGGCAGCAGAAGTTGCCAGGTGATGACAACCTGACAAAATAAAATTCAAAGCAACAAATTTGCTTATTTGTGACATTTTTTAGTTGTTCAAATTACTAATCAATATATTGAAAATGGAAAAAAAAGATATTTTGCAAGAATACTAGCTTCGTTGTCTGTAAATGTGGAACCCCACTGCTCTAATCCTTTAGCATTGTGACTAAATGTGTATTATCTGGGAAACCTGGCCTTTGACTGTGTCTTGTTTCCAAGCAGCCTCTGTAATCCCCCTAACTGTGCCCCAGACTATATTAATAAAGGATGACTGCTTGTGGGGCCCTGGCTCTACAGGGGCAGAGCCACTGAATCGTGCCACAGACTCGGTTCACCACCCACATACCTCGTCCTCAGTGCACTTACCTGAGGGACTGCAGAATGGCATTCATGAAGCATGTGTTTCCAAGGTTGCGCAGGCCTGTAGCACCTAGAGCCACGCCATCCTGAGAGAGACGAGTATATGTGCATGTTTAAAGCCATATGGAAAAATTCTGCTTTAAACTGACATTTAAAGTCAGTTGGCGTACAGCTCTATAAAGACGCTGTGACTCATTTAATTGAAGCCCTGCACCACAGTGTAAAAAATAGTCTTGTAAAAGTTTTAAGGAGTGGTGCAGTCTTTTGTGCTGGGAGTGGGATTCTAAAGTAGCTGCTATCTTTACTTCTTTTTTCAAGGCAGCAAACATTTGCCTTGAACTATTACTTACACTGTCTTTTAACAGCTTGCCATCTCCTGCTGGGCTATCCTGAAGTTTCCTTTTCCTCTGTCGCTCACCCATTAGTGCTGAACTGTAGGCAGAAAAGATTACTTGCGTCACCCGGATAAAGCAGATTACTTTGGTGCATGTCTTAACTTGCCTAGCATACTCTTAGAGTAGGGCTACAGGTATCAATTATTTTAGTAATCAAGTAATCTATCGATACTGAAATATTTTTAAGTTGAACTGTTTTACAAAATCTCTAATGAAAAAAACAAACTAAACTCTCTGATTGTACAAACATGCCATATTGAATTACATTTTTAACTAAACATCTTCTTTAATGCAGAACTATAGAAATAATCTCAAGTAGAGTCAAAGGTCAAACTTGAATAAAACAAGATGTATATGCAAACTTGTCCAAAATAAAGACAATGTTGGATAATACCTCCCACCCACTGCATGACATGCTGGTCAGTCACAGGAGCACGTTCAGTGGAAGACAGAGTACCAAAAAGCACCACTGAACGACACAGGAAATCATTCCTGCCTGTGGCCATCTCCACGTACAACACATCCACTTAACACACTGTATACTGCAATAGCTACACCCTTTTTGCACATGCTCTCCTCTTATTCAGCTATTTATTAATAGTGACTTATATATATATAAGTCATGTATATATTGTGTCTATTTCTTACTTAATGTATTGTCTGTAACCAAAATAATTTCCCCTGGGGATCAATAAAGTATTCTGATTCTGAAACTAAACTAAAGCATAAAAACTTACCTTTACTGTATTCTTGGAAGGTTCTTCCTATGTTGATGTTTTAGTGTTGTTGAAACAGACGTTTTGTAAACATTAATTAATACTGATAATAATTTAGTGCCCAGCTTAACAACCACCAGGACAATGACTCAGAATGTACTGGCCCATGTACAATTTTCATTGTATTGTTTTAAAAAAGCTGTTTAATTAATATAATATTTTATATTACTTCAATTTCAATCTGAACAGTGTTACAAAAGCCTTGAAATTATTATAGTTTACTACACTACACTACAAACTGGAGGTTTACTGCAGATTTTTGTGTGGTGTAGGACAAATGGCGGTGGATGGAGCAGCTACAAAGTTTGTCTGAGTTTGTTGATCGGGTGCTTTGATGACGACCTCCTGCTAGCTGTTTCCCAGTAAGGATTTTATTGGTGATCACTGTTCCTATGATCACTGTTCCTGTGTTTTTTTTTCCACTCAGTCTGAGCTCAGCGTGGCTCCACCTCTGTATACAAATTCCGGCTACGCGTTTAATTATGTCAGCATCATCATCACTGCTGCTGTTGTGTTTTTGTTCAAAACTGGGAGCTGTGTGGGCTTAATGTTGTCAAACTTTCTATTCATATGCTGATCCTTAATATGTTTGAATTTCTGTTTTTTGTGACAAATGCAGGTGAAAAACTCGCATTTACATCATTTAACACAACGGTGTGTGTGTGTTAAATGAACCATTGAAGCAAAGAATTTGCATTGTCAATTTTTTATAATCGAACTACTCGATGAATCATTGCAGCTCTACTCTTGAGATATCAAAACAAATTGTCCTTTTTAAACAGTAAAAGGCAACCATGACAGTAAAATGAGGAACATATTGTTCAATACTTACTTTTCTAAACTCTGAAGATGTTCCCGCAACTTCTGCACTTGCCCAAGTTTGGTGTCGTTCACAACAAATTCATCACATCTGTAACTATTAAATACACATTAACAACAACATATTATTATTACAAATATACTAATATTGTTACATCTTTCTCCGGTAGCAAAGAAATGTGGAAGAAATTATTACAATCGATACAGATTTTAATCAAGTTGGATCATTTTATTTATTTTTTTTTAAATGACAACACAATCCTCTGACTGGTAAGAGATGAGTCAGACTGTAGTCAGAGAGAACACTTACCAAAACACACTGTAGCTGCTGCAGTCCATGCAAACAGAATGATGGATTTTCTCTTTTTCATGTTTCTCACCCTTCCTTTGACTAACACAAAGGACTTGATTCTCTTCAAAGTGTTTCTTTGCATGCCCATTGACATATCTGTGAGGAAAGAGACAGCTTTATAAACACACATATGGAATTTCCTTGAAATGACTCAATAGTTATGCTCAAAAATGTATTTATTTTTGGTTAAAAGGTTTTACGCAATTACGCAAGGGGAATGTTTTAAAATCAGAAGTGTTTTTTCCCCTCCCAGAAGTTTAACAAGTGTTTGTTGTGTTATAAAGCTTACAAGTGTGAATTGAATTCTGGAAACACATTTTTTGTTAAAAAAAAAAAAAAAAAAAAGGTTTGGCAGAATATTTTTTTTACGTTTTATTAAACAGAATAAGCACAGGCTAGGGCCAGTAGGATCGATCATATTAAAATCACAACTGAGGGTTTTTCACAGTCATCTCAGTGACCACCGGCTGCAGTCTACACCGCTTTATTTAGTGTGTCCTTAAGTGACTGAATGATTGAAGTTGTTTGTCCCAAAGTCAATAGCTTCCTTAATAAAATTACTAAGAGGGCGGTTTAGCGAACAAAACAAAACCCAAACTCACCGTCCACAATGAACCATCAGACAAGTAAGGCAAATCCATGGACTTTTATTAGACCTGCAAACTAAACATAAAAGATGATTCCGTTTAATGAACTCGCATATGTAAATAAATAATTCTCTCAACAGTCATAAAGATATGGCGAATTGTGATTTGCCCTTGCGATATCTGCTGTTGACTCGTGGCTAGTGCTTACCTAGCAGACAGAAATATGGCAGTCTGCTCACAAGTTGGCATCCAAAAATACTGCGCACCGAGCTACGCTTATGTACAACGAAATTAATTTTACTGAAGTAAAATGAAAGACAGAAAAACGCTCCTCTTACCGTTACAACACCAGGAGGACGGAGTACCGTTAGGGAACCTGGAAGAATCAAAGGCACCGCTTATGTTTGAGCTCAGATGAGGGCACTCCATCAGCTCACGACTGTGAGTGAACCGACGTTATAACCAGCACTAACACACCAACAGTACCGGGACCCGGGAAGCTAACAATAGTTAGCCAATTAACCTAAAACTAGCTAGCTAACGTTAGCAGATCTACTACTTCTGGTGGCGAACGCACGTTTTCCTGCTTTTGCTTACGCCGACGCGTTATGCAGCTATTGTATAGCTTCCATAATTTCACATTAAAACTGTTTACATAAATAAAAAGAGCCGCTGCTTCCACCCGCACATACTGTAAGATGAAATCGTAACCTTATCTTTGGTGTTAAGAGGTACCAGATAACTGCTGGCGCTTTCCACAAACAAATGGAAATGGAAATAACTTGAGGAAGTGACGTACTGTCTGCCGGCTCACACACACACAGACAAAGATTAAAAACTTAACCAGAGAATTTTTCCCACCACTTCCGTTTTCGTCCCCCCCTTTAACTGCTGCTTAAAGCTGGCCAAAGCCACGTTGTAAATCGACCTTACTCTGGGACAGCAGCTCTTTCGGTCATGTTTACTGATATTTTGATGCTCCAGTTTTTAACAAAACAGCAGCTATTTTCATTTTGAAATTGCAGGTAAACGAATAAGTAGCTTATAACACTAGTGAAGGTTATGTTCTTAGTAGTTACACAAATATTAACAACCATTTTTGCCACGTCCTCTATAACGTTTTGTTTTGTTATGTTTTTCGTCGCAGGTCATTAGTAAGTTTCCCTTGTTTAAACCTCGGTCGCCAACACGCATGCGAGCTTATGATGACGTCTGTTTTCGTGTTTCGGCATCGTGTGCTGTCCTGTAGGTGACAAAGGGACTTTAACATTTAAAAACTTTAACAGTGTCACCACGTATCTCTACAATTAATCGCTGGGATTATAGTTGTAGTAAATCCGAGGATAGAGATTGTTTGCCAAATTATTAGGGAAATGTAATAATTTGTTTCTTGGGCATCACGACCACTTTACATCAATTTTGTAAAACGCAACGATACAAGATTATCAATATTTAAGTTTTTTTTTTATGTGGATATCATTCTGGTCAACTGGGATGTTGATGAAAAATTACTATTATTCAATCATACCTAAAAATGTACTTAATGATTTTGTTACCATTTAATAACCGAGTAAACGTGGACAGATGCTACTTCTAGCTGTTAAGCTTCATGGTCTGTTAAAATTAAATATCACTGATTAAGTAACCTATGAAAAAAGTGAACTTTTACCATTAACAATTAACAGATGAACCTATTACACAGTGTTTTTAAATGTAGAAAGTAGTCAATAACTAGGGACTTTATCCGCTGACCACATTAGCTGAAACTGCAACATGTGCCTTTTGAATATTGGAGAATAGTTTCTAATATAATCTACACATAGCTAAAATACTTTTTCTTTAAGGCCTGTTAATTCACTAACACACATTTAAACAATTTTGCACTTAATTTTGGTCCTTCTGAAAGAGGAGGATTAAACTGATTCAAACTACGTTTTTTCTATATCATCAGCAGAGATGTACTACAAGAGTTTTATGCACATAGACATACTCCTATGAGCCAGGGTCAGCCACATGGCCAGCATAACTTGAGGTTCCTTGATAAAGGTTTGTGAGCCACCATCTGCTTATAATTTCTAAATAAGTCCTCAGATCACACCTCCAACGCTGAAACAGCACTTACTTTAGCACTTCTATTAAGCACAACCTTATTTAGGACTATGT
Source organism: Neolamprologus multifasciatus (assembly GCF_963576455.1). NCBI lineage: Eukaryota > Metazoa > Chordata > Actinopteri > Cichliformes > Cichlidae > Neolamprologus > Neolamprologus multifasciatus. Next base: position 54,375,275 of record NC_140445.1, on the reverse strand, counting down.
TCCACATGAATACATTATAAAGTGAAATAACAAAGAAAAACTAGATCTTGACACTGGTCCCCTTTGCAGAAGGTGTCAAGTAATAAGCAGTAATGCAGGGTTCATCTTTCTTCACCTGTAAAGGTCCCAACGCATTCACCCCATTATTAAAAGTTATTATGCACTCACTTCTACATTATTAGTTACACATTTCTAGTACCAGGTTGGACCCCGTTTTGGCTTCAGTGCTTCCTTAATCCCTTTTGGGCATAGATTGAACATTCATCACAGATTCTGGTCCATGGACAGATCCATGCTTTGGGGTTGTCTACCCCAAATTTTAACTCTGCCCTCCAAATTTTACAGCAGAAGTTTCATCAAACAAAGCAACATTTTTCCAACTTTCGGTTGTCCCAGTTTTTAATGAACCCGTTCCAGTCTCTCTTTCCCACCTTTAGCTGTCAGCAGTGGCACTTGATGTCATCTGCAGCCGTAGTACATCTGCTTCATGTTCGACATGTTGTACATTCAGAGATATCTCAGTTGTAACGACTAAGATCTGAGTCGCTGCTGCTTTCCTATCCGCTCGAAGCAGCCTGACCATTTTCCTCTGACCTCTGACATCAGCAAGGCATTTTCACTCTGAGAACTGCCACTGTATAAATTTTCTTTTTCAGGCCATTCCCTGTAAACCCTAGAGATGGTCTGTGGGAAAATTCCAGTAGATCAGTAGTTTCTGAAATACTCAGAGCAGCCTGTCTTGCACCAACAACCATGCCACATTCAAAGTAGCTTAAATCACATTGTTTCCCCTTCTGACACTCGGTTTGAACTTCAGCAGGACATGAAGGACCATGCATGTGATTCTCTTATTATAGGTTTTCTTTAAGAAGCAGATTTCATTTATTTATTTATAAAGCACATTTAATGACAACACAGAGTTGACCAAAGTGCTGTAAAAAGTAATAATTAAGCAGTGACATTAACATCAACAACAGGTAAGAAAATTAAAAGAAAATTAGGATAAAAAGAATTGGTAACTCTCATGTAGTATCGAAAGCCAAAGTGAAAAAATATGTTTTAAGATGGGATTTTTAAAAAGTGACAGTTGGGGCCTTTCTAATGTGGAGAGGTAGATTGTTCCACATTTTCGGCACCACAACCACAAGCGCCCGATCCCCTCTATGAACCATCCTAGACTTGTGTAAGGTAAGATGTAAATGATCACTTGATTGAAGGGCTCTAGAGGGCGTACAAAGCTCTAAAAGGTCAGACAAATAGTTTGGTGCGTGGCCATTTAGTGCTTTATAAGTCAAAAGTAAGATTTTACATTTAATTCTAAAAGTCACTGAAAGCCAATGAAGGGAAGCGATCACCGGAGTAATATGTTGGTGTCTCTTCACACGAGTCAAAAGGCAGGCGGTCAGATGAATACTAATTTTCACCCTTATTCTCACCCTAATAAAGTAGTGGTCTCGCATGTTGTTTACTGATTTTTTTAAAAAATGAGCTCTTGCTCCCCACATAGCTTTCTGAAAGTGTGCTGTATTTTTTCTACCATAGTCATGGAAATGAAGCAAAATAATGTTGATTATCTACCCTAACCCCTGATTCTGTGAGTATAGTGTAGCTCTCTCCTAGATGGTAAGAAAACACCAAAGTCCATCTGTACACATTACAGCCAGCATCAGGCCCAGAGCAGATACTGTATGAGTGTACTTGCATAATTCCCACATGGAAGTCAGGAAATACCAATGAATGAAAAATATTTAAGATTGCACTGCAACACAAATATTAATATGAAAACACAATAACTCACACGCAACTCACATGCAACTCTTGCATATTGGAAACTGACATTAATATTATATATATATGTGTGTATATATATATATATATATATATATATATATATATATATATATATTAGGGGTGCAACGATACACAAAATTCACGGTTCGGTTCAGTTCGATACTTTGGTGTCACGGTTCGATATTTTTTCGATACAAAAAAAAAAGTTCATGCCTTTTTAATTTGTCATTTATTAAATTTTCACGGCACATTCTGCACCATATCTCTGTGCGTTCATCATTAGTTTGAAGCCAGCTCACCTCCTGCAACCACTTTTCCGAGAATACGCGCTTCTTTTGTGGTTCGGACTCCTTCTGACATTTCTTTGGAGGCGGAGGTACATCACAGTAATTGCTTAAAGGAGCTTCTTCGACATCTTTAAGAGTTCTAAACAAATGTCTGTCCTCCTCCAGAAAATCTTATGTATGCAAACACGCGGTGCAACTTCTTATCTTGTGCACGTTTTTTATTTTGACAGCGAATGCGCACCTGCGGACCACTTATGTGCAGCCCTGGTTATTTAGCTCGTCATATTGCAGCCACAGAAATTCTTTTGTCCATGAAACCATAAAGCTGCACTTTCTTTTTGCCTTATAGTCTGATTTGTCATAACGTTTCCGTTTTGTGGTAAGCTTTTCTTTGGCTGTCACTTCTTCACCCTGACCTGTCTTATTTGGCTCAGCAGAACTAAAATATATATCCTGCTGCTTTTACACACGCACTCACATAACGCTCAGCGATTCTCTGCGCGATCAACCTCTCACATGTTTAAGCTTGCTGCGGGAGATTTCACTTGTCATGTTTGCATAGTAAGCTAATGATTGATAAGACGATGTCAGAGGAATTGGTGCGCAAATTATCATCACTCACCAATCAGTACTGTCGCTCTCTATACACAGTTCACGCGATTGCAAAGTGAAAGCAAAAAACAAGCGCAAATTCAAACGCGATTTCAATATGTCACATATTGACAGTGGCTCACCGATGCCAATGACATAATTACCTAGCTACATTTCTGAAAGAATGCAAAAGCATTGACATAGATTTTTCCTTCCTACGATAGGCCGACGGGCAGGGCAGAGAGATTTTGGTAGCCCGACTGGAAAAATCGCTAGCGATTTTGCGAGCCCTGTATCTGATTGAGGAATCACTCATCTTTGGAAAAGAGAGTTTATTACAGAGAAATGGCTCTTTCCAAAGTAAAAGCTATACTATACGCTTCTTCTGGGCTATATTCTCAGCAGCATATTAAACATATCAGGTCCCCATAAGGAGAATCATGTGCTAACGGCTGTCTAAATGACTTGAGTAAAGTTTGTAGCATGCCTGCTTGTTGTTTTTCTCTGCTTCCACTTGTCTTTGCACTAGGATGATGTCAGCATAAATGTGCAGTTATATTCGTTGTGTTCCCACTAGTGCTGTCAGCGTGAATCTCATTGAAATGAGTTAACGCCACAACACGGCAAATCTCCGTTAACGAGCTACCGCGGATCGCCCCGTGCGTGGGGCTGGACGGCCAACACGTTAACGAGCTAACTGCGCTAACACACTAGTTCCCACTCATGTAATTGAGCATTGCTGGCACATCCAACATACTGTTTTACTTTAGTCCATGACACGCTTACCTTCAGGGTCATACTTCACATGAAAACCAAAATAGTTCCAAACGCCAGATCTGAATGAGAGTGGGGGAGGTTCAATTTGCCATGTTGCAAGGAGAGCTTAACTTCTGTCTGCTAGCTTGCGCTGTGCTCAGTGAATCTGCGTTCGACTACTCCGCCTAGGCTGCACTTTCGAGCGCAGATCCACTGAGCGCTCAACACAGACAGCACCGTCAGAAGGAAAGTTGATAAAATAAATTAAAAATTTTGTATTGTTCGATACATATGCGTACCGAACCGAAAGCACTGTATCGAACGGTTCAATATCGATACGAGTATCGTTGCACCCCTAATATACATATATATATATATATATATATATATATATATATATATATATATATATATATAAAATTCTGGTAGTTCAATCCCCTCAGTTCTGACTACTCTTTTTGTTACCATCCGACTACACTTCTCCAGTCCGAACGACATTCCAATATCATTGCTGTATAGCCTGGTAGTGTGGATCAGTGAATCGATGTCTCGTTCACTCTTGGCATACAGCTTGATGTCATCCATGTACAGGAGGTGGCTGACAACTGCTCCGTTCCGTAGCCGGTATCCGTAGCCGGTATCCGTAGCCAGTCTTGTTAATGATCTCACTGAGGGGGTTCAGGCCTATGCAGAACAGCAGTGGGGACAGAGCATCTCCTTGGTAGATCCCGCACTTGATGTTGACTTGTGCTATGGGCTTGGAGTTGGCCTCTAGTGTTGTATGCCACATCCCCATTGAGTTCCTGATGAAGGCTCTTAGGGTCCCGTTGATCTTGTACAATTCTAGGCATTCCAGTATCCAGCTGTGGGGCATTGAGTCATAGGCCTTCTTGTAATCAATCCAGGCAGTGCACAGGTTGGTCAGTCTGGTCTTGCAGTCTCGGCTGACTGTTCTGTCTATCAGTAGCTGGTGTTTTGTGCCTCTGGTATTCTTGCCAATTCCTTTCTGTGTCCTGCTCATGTATTGACCCATGTGCCTGTTCATCTTAGCCGCTATGATGCCTGACAGGAGCTTCCATGTAGTACTGAGGCATGTTATTGGTCGGTAGTTGGAGGGGACCGGTCCCTTCTTGGGGTCCTTGGGGATCAGGACCGTCCGACCTTCGGTTAGCCATTCCGGGTGTCCCTCGTTAACTAGCAGCTGGTTCATTTGTGCTGCCAGACGCTCGTGGAGTGCAGTCAGCTTCTTTAGTCAGTAGGCGTGAACCATGTCGAGCCCTGGTGCTGTCCAACTCTTCATACTGGAGACCCTTTCTTGGATATCTGCCACTGTGATGGTTACTGGACCCTGTTCAGGGAGGTCGCTATGGTCTGCCCTCAGATCCACTAGCCACTGAGCATTGCCGTTATGGGTTGCGTCCTTCTCCCATATGCTCTTCCAGTATTGCTCCGTCTCCAGCCTTGGTGGTGCTGTTCTCTTATTATTGTTCCCTTGCCACTGAGAGTACACCTTTGCTGGTTCTGTGGAGAACAGCTGGTTTATTCTCCTGCCTTCTATCTCTCTGGTGTACCTCCTCAAGCGGCTGGCCAAGGCTGTGAGTCTTTGCTTGGCAGTTTCCAAGGCCTCAGGTATGGACAGCTTGCTGTATTTCTTATGCACCTTCTTTGTCGCACCTTTCTGCAACTCCGTTAGTTGGCTAACCTCCCTCCGTGCTACTTTGGTCTTGCCCTCTGGCCTCCTTCTCCATGGAGAACCAGAAGGCAACATTGCAGACATAGAGGACAGTTACAAGTACCTGGGGATCCCGCAGGCGAATGGGAACCATGAAGAGGCCGCTAGAAAAGCTGCAACCACCAAGTACCTGCAGAGGGTCAGGCAAGTCCTGAGGAGTCAGCTGAACAGTAAGAACAAGATCCGGGCCATCAACACGTACGCCCTGCCCGTGATCAGGTACCCTGCTGGGGTAATAGGCTGGCCAAAGGAGGAGATAGAAGCCACTGACATAAAGACAAGAAAGCTCCTTACCATGCATGGAGGGTTTCACCCCAAGTCCAGCACCCTGAGGCTGTACGCTAAGCGGAAGGAAGGGGGCCGGGGACTGGTGAGTGTCAGCACCACAGTCCAGGATGAGACAACGAACATCCAAGAATACATTGGGAAGATGGCCCCAACTGACCGAGTGCTCAGTGAATACCTCAGGCAGCAGAAACCCAAGAAAGAGGAGGGAGACGAGGAACCATCATGGAAGGACAGGCCCCAGCATGGTATGTACCACCGGCAGATAGAGGAGGTGGCTGATATCCAGAAATCCTACCAGTGGCTGGTGTTACGGATTCAAATATTGGGGATGGATACAGGAGGAAAACCAAAAATAACCACACTAGTCCGGCCGGGTCAAGTCAAACGATGATTTATTGAATACACGCGTGGGAGATGGACACCACACAGCAGACAGCATCAAATCTCGCCTCAGACACCACACAACAATTGTTTTATGAAAATCAGGGTATTAGAACGCCCCCTCATGCGTATAGGTGGTACAATACAGTCAATATTGACAACTTTTGACACAGCAAAGGAACATTCTCTTCTTCTCGAGGACAGACACTGGCTCCCACTTATCTCCTTAGAGCCAACGGTCCTTTATGGAGACACAACACTACAGCTGCAAGGTTTTGCAAATTATCAAGTTGACCTGTATATAATACTCTGAGTCAGCCATGCAATATTAAATGAATGTTGGTTTAATTAACTACCACTACTTAAAAATTGAATGAAAAGATATAACTAAATAAAAAATCACAAAGAATCACATAATATCAGTGTTATGTAAGCGCGTGCAACCTCCTGGGCCCAAAGTCATCCCACACCATGGATCAGCCAGTCATAACGCTGACTGAAGTTTTTGACCTTTATTAACTCGGGCACAACTCTATAATGAGCAACAAACTGCAATGTGTATGAGGTGATCATGTTTACACCTGCAATGAGAGATAATATGATTATTCTGACACCTGTAAGTAGAAGATTAACACCAGGTTATAGCAATCACTGTAATACAAATGTTAATGTAATGTCAATAGCTTCAATCAATGTTTAATGCAATGCTTGTTAAATGATTCTGATATAATAATGATGCTAATGCTAAAATAAAAGTAAAACACCCCCTTTTCACCCGACACTGGACAAAGCTGGACTGAAAGACAGCACAGAGGCACTAATCATGGCAGCACAAGAACAAGCTCTGAGTACAAGATCCATAGAGGCTGAGGTCTATCACACCAGGCAAGACCCCAGGTGCAGGCTGTGTAAAGATGCCCCAGAGACAATCCAGCACATAACAGCAGGGTGCAAGATGCTAGCAGGCAAGGCATACATGGAACGCCATAACCAAGTGGCCGGCATAGTGTACAGGAACATCTGTGCCGAGTATAACCTGGAAGTCCCGAGGTCAAAATGGGAGATGCCCCCAAGGGTGGTGGAGAATGACCGAGCTAAGATCCTGTGGGACTTCCAGATACAGACGGACAAAATGGTGGTGGCTAACCAACCGGACATAGTGGTGGTAGACAAGCAGAAGAAGACGGCCGTAGTGATCGATATAGCGGTTCCGAATGACAGCAACATCAGGAAGAAGGAACACGAGAAGCTGGAGAAATACCAAGGGCTCAGAGAAGAGCTCGAGAGGATGTGGAGGGTGAAGGTAACGAAGGTCCCCGTGGTAATCGGAACACTAGGTGCGGTGACTCCCAAGCTAGGCGAGTGGCTCTAGCATATCCCGGGAATAACATCGGAGTTCTCTGTCCAGAAGAGCGCAGTCCTGGGAACAGCTAAGATACTGCGCAGGACCCTCAAGCTCCCAGGCCTCTGGTAGAGGACCCGAGCTTGAAGGATAAACTGCCCGCAGGGGCGTGCTGGGTGTTTTATTTTATATATATATATATATATATATATATATATATATATATATATATATATATATATATATATATATGTATATACATATATATATATATATACATATATATATATATATATATATATATATATATATATATATATATAGCGAAATATGTGATTACCTCTCTGCAGATTACAAATAGTTCTATCCTGTTTGCCCAAAGCTAATTGTAAAATTAGCCATATGGAGGTGCAGATGACGAGATTGGACAAGGACCCATGTTTTTTTATTTTTAAAGAAAAGTCACTTTCTGCAGCATGGACATTCTAGCCAATAATGTAGCTGCATATATCCCAGCTGTATTTCTGGAATTAACAATGAAAAAAAAAACAAACATCCAAATAAAAGAAACAGCATCTTTTATTGAACCAATCAGACAATGTTACAGTTGAATTTGATCACTTTTCAACTTTGCTCCAACTCAAACAGTACAAAAGCACCTTAAAAAGAACACCCTGTAATGTAAAACAACGCTCAGGATATTTCCAATTACCAGCACATTTATTAAAATCAAACATTGCATGTTCTGTGAATACTTTTTATACCCTGAATACAATACAAAATAAAGCAATACCAAATGAAGAATATGAAGATGTGAGAAGATAGGAAGGAATGTGTTTTTTATATTTAGATCATTACTGCCTGTGCAAGAGTTACAAATGCTGAGTAAGAAAACATAATCACAGAGAGTGCATAAGACATCACTGTACAAAAAACAGTTCTAAATATACGTGCTGGGCTTCGAATTGGCACGTGCATTCAGACTTCAGACGTTTTTTCATCAAATCCCCAGGTGTCGATGCAGTTTTGGAAACAGTGAAATATTATGAGCTCAAACTACTAACAGCCTTTCAAGCAACAAACGAACGTGAACTTGTTTCCTGTCTCCTGCCTATGTTTGAATGCTTGTGTAAAACACTGCCTGGGTTCTAATGACCCCAAATTATTGATGCAAGTCTTTTAGGTTGTTTTTTTTTTTTTTTTGATTATTTAACTATTGCTACTATTACAACAATCTATTTTCTATTCATTTAACAATGACTAATTCTATTGATTAAAGCTTTAAAAATAATTAAGAGATAGAAATGAAATAAAACACAATATTTCAATAATGTAATGACTATTATAAGGAAATCAAAACTAGTGGACGGATTATTGCCCAAAACCAAGCTGGTAAAATCTAAATGTTGCTCTTTGAAGTTTTCTATGACATTTCAATGTCTCTCTCTGCCTGAAGAGGCACATCAGCCTGGGGCTCTTTACTTTTCCCAGCACCCTTCTTCTTTTTCCTAGAGGAAGTAAAACGAGTATTAAAGTAATTATAGAAAAATTGCCATTACCAGTGGGGAATGATCTTTCTTTTCGTTTAAGGCAAACAAAATTGTTCTTACTTTGACTTAAGCGTTAGGAAAACCACCGTTCCGATGATAGCAACAACGATGAGTCCAAGCAAAACTCCACAGATGATCGCTATTAAAGAGGGTGGCAGTTTAACAATAAGGTTTGTGTAAATGGATACGGTGCTAAATAAAAAGCTAGTGAGAAGTTGACTCATAATAGTTAAAACAATCTGTTTTTCTCACATTATGTCCTTTACGGTTAAAGTGTGTCTACTGACCGATTGGAGTGTCTGGCTCATCCTCCTCTGCCTCATCACCATCATCTTCAAACAAAAAACACATTATCGTACTGCATGTTTTTTTAATTAACACAGACTCATTAGTTAATATTCAATAACATATTGATATATTAACATGTAACAGTGACAGTAAAAGAGAGATGTGTTTGCTTACTATGGATGCCAGCACAGGTGGAGTTGCAGCTGATAAAGTCAAAAAATCTGTTTCCATTTCCAAGGCATCCAGTCCAAAGGAATCTTTTGCATTTGTCATAAAAAGAGTCATAGTAGTATCTCAGATATTTTCCATTGCATGTACCTTCAATCTTTTTAAAATGGCAAGCTTTCCTAGCTGTGGGGAGAAAACATCATCGTCACTGATCACTGAGAGTATCCATAACAATGGCTGCTAATAAATTGATTGATTAATTATAACTGTAAGGCAAATCACCCAAGTGATTTACTTATTTTTAGGAAGATGTGCTCTTTCACCACTTGGTGGCGCATTGCAAATACTCAATAGCCCCTGTCCTTCCTACAGCTGCTGGACTTAAAGAAATTGCATGTGGACAAAACTGTGACAATATGCGACACAATGATCATTTTTCTTTTTTCTTCTGTCAGTTTCTCTCTCTGTCAGTTACATTGAAGGAGTTGTCTGGCCTAGGCCAGGGCTAGTTTATGTTCCCAAGTTCTTCAGAAAGTCAGGAAGAAAGATGTTTTGTGTGTGTTTGGATTGGATTTTGCATATTAACTAGTAAGTGGTTAGAAAACGATTTATTCAAAATGATTCTTACCATCCATAGGGTAGACATTTTCTGCAGTGAGTGAACAGTTTCTCAAGCACTCTCTTTCATTTTGGAAACGGTTAGCATTTCCTCCTTCACCGTTGTACAGGAAAGGACTGCACTGATCTTTGCTGACATCATAATACACAGCAAAGTTGAAGCTTGTTCCCTGACCCGCATCAGCAGGCAGTCGACAGAATTCTGTTGGATGAGAAAGAACATAATGTAAGAAACATTTTATATGCAAAAAAAAATTGAGTGGATCTTTTGGTTTTTTAAATAATACACATAATATAGTATAATCTAAAATATAATGCTCAAACAGAAATGTAGCTAATGTTTAACTAACCTCATCAGCAGAGACCAACTCCCTGTTTTTATGATGGCAATAAAAAGTATCATTTATGGCACATTTTCAGCTCTCCCGCCCTTCATAGGTTTCACAGTAAGGAAATGGTTTCAAACTTTTTATAAACAGTTAAACTTTAATTCAATTAAATATCCAATAATTTAACCTGTTATTACCTTCTGGGTGCTGAAAAGCTGCACCCTTTCCTATTCTATTACTCTGTGGTGCAGTGAAGTTGTGAGTTAATGTCGTTTTAGCTCAGCATGTCCATAACGGTCAGGCTCAGACAAACATGATCTCAGTGCTTTGTGCAGTCGTGAAGAATATGTAAATAACATTTACAGTATGGTAAACAGCCAGAGTGAAAACAGTCATTGATGGCGTCAGTTGGAAGTCGCTACATGACTTATGTCTCGTTAGACTTGCAAAATAAATATAAACATTTTTTTTTTCCTATTGAACTGATTAAAATAGGTATAAGCAACACTCTATGTGATTCCACACACTGCACCACACACAGGCTGTGGTGCAGTTCATCCGCTCATCTCAGAAAAACTGATAACAGAATCGCCATGTTGGTCTGAAAGGACTGAAGGTGAAGCTTATCTATTTGATTCAGTTTTAGTCACCAATCATGGAGATATTAAAAAACTAAACAAAAAAACAGCAACACAAGTCTCCAGTCTTTGTGATTTTTCACTAAAGATGAGCTCAGTGAGCTGAAAGCCTGGTTGATAATGAAAAGTAAACCTCACGTATAAAAAAGCGCTCAGCTATTCTTTTTGTTTAGCAAGTTAAAGAAGAAAAAAAGTTTTATATACCTGGAATGTTGGAATAGCCGATTTGGAAGGCTGAGAACACAATCCCCAACACCAGAAGGCCCGTCATCTTGCTGCTAGCCTTTGTGCTGTCTTTCATGAAGTGAGAGAAGGTTATAAACTACAGTGGGAGTGGGTGGTCATAACTGACCTTTGGACCAGAGTTTCTCTAATGGGGACACCTTTAATCGAAACAAAGGGTAGTGCTAGTGCTTTATTACCTTTACTGTATAGAAGAAGTTAAAATCAGTTATTGCCACTCCTATTTTGTGTTATTGTGATCGCGTATGTCAGGAGAAAATTATATATAGTGTGATCAGCTTCATGAAATGTGTTCTTTTATTGATCACTAAGCAAATGTCTACGTGACTTTTGACATGAACTGTTGTGTGATAAACAACTAACATCTTCCTCTTTCTGTAAGAACATGCAGACTTAGAAAAGGGGAACCTCAGCTCTGAGTTCTTAGCCTCTTAAGCCCCAAGGGGGGTTCTGAGTTTCCTGCTCGAAAATGTAATGCCCAACTTTAATTGATTATTTCTCTGCAATTACAAACTCTGTCCTTACAATCTTGGTATCAAAATAAAGCTAACACTTGGGAAATTTCATCAGAGGTGTAAATATTGAAGCAGATATTACTGTGTCAAAGTTACTGAGACTGGAACACAGAAAAAGTAAGTAGATTTTATCCTCGCCTAATTATTTTTTTTAATTTTTAGCATATAACCCTTTGAAAAATATGCCTCAGATCACATTTGGTTCCAGAAATTCAGTAACCAACATATAAACATCATCTATGCAAAGATTTATGTTTCTAAAGTGAAACAGTGAAAAATTACAGCCCTGTAAATACATGAATATCCAGACGTTGTACAAAAATGTCCAATTTTGGCACACAATTGGACACCATGCCAGTTGATTTTTTTAGGTATTAAAGAGCAGAAATTGATAAAAAAAAATTTAACAAGCCTAAAAATGCTTTTTTAAAAATATATTTTTGAAGAATTAACCACACATTTACATGGCAATGGCCCTTTTCTGCCGTGCGCATAGAGCGTTTGATTGGCCTCTGGCCCTTTAAACTCCGAGGGGCTGTAACTTTGGTTTCTTTTGGTCAATTTGCGTGATTGACACCTCTTTTTAATCGTTTGAGCCAATAGATTCACAGTAATGATGCCACGTTCACGTCACTGCAACCAATCAGACGTTGTGATGCCAAAACCCACGTGGGCCCAAATTTACTGCATGTGGCGTCTTTTCAGTCACGTGTCTGTAGGTGGGTCTAAAATGGAGATTGTTGACGGAAAACTGCTCTGACGCGGCTAGGTAGGCATGGTAACTACTGTTAATCACATGGCTACCGGCTACCGGCGAAAGTAACGGAGGAAATCCAGACGGTAAGCCAATTTGTGTCTTAGGCCGTTGTGTGTTTTTGTGGTCTTCTTTTGCGGCTCATTCAGTAAATTTTGGTCTGATCATGGTGAAACTTGGTGTGTGGAGTCAGTGATAGCCCTGGAAGCTAACCAGCCGGTTACATGAAGTGTGAAGAATTTCTGGTTCGGTTTTGTTTGTTTAGCGACTTCTGCACATTTACGTAACTGCTCGTTTAATTACGGCTTGTTTTCGGTGTGTTTGGTGGTTGTAGAAATGGTTTATATGACATTTTAGCTGAGATTCTGTGGTGTCTGTGGATACCACACATGTCTGGACTTATATTTCTCAACCCGCATTATAACTGATTAAATGTGATCTCCTCCTTTTTGCCCCCGGTACCGGGGGCGTGGGGCTTAAGTTAGAATAACTCTGTTATCTTTGTACACACACACACACAGACACAAGCTTGTATAAATAAAGAACGCAGACGGTGATACAGCGCGAGTCCGTGAGTGCCTCCTGCAAGGAAGAGCGCTCTGTGACCGTCCTCTCGAGAAAAGACAACTGCAGTAGTATCGCATTGCTGTAACTTCATGGATTTGGATATGAAGATATGGTTAAGATGACCTTCTGAATTTCAAACTGAGCATCCAAAAGTATAAGAAAGGCTAAAAGCTTCAAGAAACCAGTTTTTATATATATTGTTACAACCTGACTCAAAGGCAACATAAATATGGAGACCAACACCAGAGTTTCATAAATAAGAGGTTTTATTTTAAATTACATAATAAATAAATGAGCTAAAATAGTTGCCTGAGCTCTCCAAAGTCAGCCAGAGTCAGTTTATCCAAACCTCACTATGTGCGGTCTATTAGCAATTCATCCCAAGCAACACCGGAAGACTCCTGCACTGCCACTGCAAAGAGATTAGAGATTGCAGAGGGGTGAAAGCATATCTATAAAAACTGGTTTCTTGAACAACATTTTTTTTATTTCAGACTTTGGTTTAAAAAGAAAAATATATTTGTCAGTATAACTTGAAACAGCAAACTATAGAGATAGATGGGTCCCTTTTAATCACAAAGTAAAAATGCTGTTTGTGGGGGTAAATAGGTCCCATTGTGTTAAAGAAGAGGTATAGAGCAGCTGTCCCCAACCCATGGGCCATGGACTGCTACCTGTCTGTGAGTTGTTTGGTACTGGACCGCGAGAGTCGAGGCTCAGGTGTGAAATTTATGGTTTTCAGGGTTTTATCGGTTTTTATTGTTAATTTTCTAAATCATTTTTATCATTAACTTGGTTTCCCTGGGTATTTTCCCATGTGTTATTAATAAATCTTCTTTTTTTTTGGTACTTGTACTGGTTTTATTTTGTTGTAATTATCTGCGACACCTTAAAGTGGTTTAGAGTAGTCACTGTTTCCATATATTATTGTCCATATTTTGTCTTCATTAAGTCATGTTACATATTCAAATGCATAAAAGTGTATGGAACAGTGTTTCTTCTGTGGAGGAGGAGGAGACCCAATTTGCACAGCTAACTCCAAAGAGTTTGTTGAAGCGCTCACTCACTAAATGAAGGATGAGTTAACTCACACGATGAACTGTCATCTTTCAAAAGCGTCGTTTCCTTTTTACTCAGGATCAATAATTGCCTGAGGGAAAAGGGAGATTGAAAAGAGGGATGCTATAGAAGAGTACATCTGTGAGTCTCTGGCAGCAGCCATCATCCATCCGTCCTCTTTCTCTGGTAGGTGCAGGATTTTTCTTTGTGGCAAAAAGGATAAGACTCTTCCACATGCATTGAGTACCATGGCTTGAATGAAATTGCAGTAAAGAATAAATACCCTCTTCTGCTTATTAATTCTGCCTTTGAACCATTTCAGGGGGCCACTATTTTCACCACACTCGGTCTCTGCATTTGGAGGGCGACAAATGGAAAACAGCTTTCAACGCTCCTTTAGGCCATTTTGAATACCTAGTAATCCCTTTTGGACTCACAAACTACCTGCCATTTTTCAAGCTCTAGTAAACGATATACTATGGAAATTTTGTAAATGTTTTCGTCTTTGTTTATTTGGATAATATTTACATTTTTTCCAAGTCTCCCCAAAAGTTGATTCTGTTCATCTGGACATAGCTTTTTCCGTGGGAGAAATGTTTCGTCACTCATCCAAGTGACTTCTTCAGTGAACATTGGAAAAAAGAACATTGGCATGCTCGAAGGAGTGACCTTCGTCCTTTAGATGCAGATGGACGGTGTTGGGGAATAACGGAATACATGTACCGCCGTTACGTATTCAAAATACAAAATACGAGTATAATAGATACAAAATATGTATTCCGTTACAGTTACCGTTTAAAAAGGTGGTATTCAGAATGTAAGAGCCAAAGTCAATGTTTATGTTTTGCCTTTTTGTTATGGTGGCACAGGTGTATAGCCTTACCTGTGTCTCAGGTGATGGCATGTGGGTGTGGTCACAGTCTATTTACCTGATCTCGGTGTTCGCAGCAGGTGTTGCGGGGTGAGTGGTTTGTGGGCAAACGTTTCTGTTGACCGTCATTTTTTGGCACACCAGCTAATCCATGCGCTATTTTATGCGTTACTTCTCTGGCTCTTGGCAAAGGCGGTCGCACTTTTTTCTCCTCTCCTCCTTCCCCTTATCTTCCCTGCTTAGCCTCTTGTGTCCTTGTCTTGTCTCATGTGTATTACTTTCCCTCGAACAGTCTCTCACTGTCGTTCTCTAAAACCTAAAAGAGAATTATGGATTTGATGTCCTGGAGGGACTTTCCCTGCTGGATAGACGATGGACGGGTGGCAGGAATGGAGGGTCGTGTGCCTGGCGGGACTGTCGATCAAAGACGCTGAAGATGTCTACCTATTCGGAACCATGATAACAGGGTTCTTGCTGATCGGAGCTGGCTTGGCCCTGACTTATCGGAGAAATAAGAGAGCGGAACCGGCTGTTCAAACCCCCCCAAGGCTGTCCGCTGGAATTGAAGCGATGGGACGAGGCGTGACCTCTCACAACGAACGCAGCATGGTTAACACCTTGGAGACGCTCACAGCTGCTGTGAAGGCTCAAAACAACACCATTGAGCGTATGGTGGGATACATCAGAGAAAGGCCTGCTCAAATTGAGACCCTTGAGCGAAAGTTGGATCACATCACAGAACGGGTCACTGCAGTTGTGGGATCTCAGAATCATAAGAATGACAACACCACGGAACAGAAGTTTGATACCATCATGGGGAGGCTCGCGGCTCTCCAACGGGAGATCGAGAGACCAGCGTCTGAGTGTTAAGGAACAGCTTTAAATTCTGAGCTGCTCGCATAACAGAAAAATCTACGAATTCAACATGCGGAAACCATGGCGCCAGCTGCGGGCCCAAGGCTGGTGCCGAACAACAACAACTCCCTGATAACGACTGTGTGATGAATATTCTTCCCATCCTAAGGCCACCTGGTTTGGCTAGCAGACTGTTTACTTAGCCTGATAGGGGGAAGGACACTGTCTTAGCTGAACTCTGGACACGCACACACATACACTTACACTGATAAGCACGCACTCATCCCCCTCCCTCTCCAAATGCCTTCGATGCTTGTTTCCTGTGGGGGAAGATGGCGGGTCTGTGTGCCGCGCTGGAATGGTAGCGCTGTGCAGGAGGACTGCTGTGTTTCCTTTGGATTACTCCTCACCCCCTACCCAACCCTGTGGCTTGTCACGTGCCCCAATGTTGTAATGTGGACATTTATGTGCTTTTTTGTGCAGAGGAGTTTTTTTTTTGTTTCCTGTTCTCATGCTGTCCTCCCATAGGTGCCCAGCATGAGTAGAGGTCTCTTTTTTTCCTCTTGTACTTTTTCCCATTGTTGTGTATTTTTTTCAGTGTTTTCTCTGTAACGCTGCCGATCTCCGACTGTATTCCCATGTGATGTCTTTGTTGTGTGTGTAAGTCGGGGGGGTCCTATTCCTCTGCGGGGCAACCTGCATATGGCCAATAAAGCATTCATTCATTCATTTGTAAATTGATTGAAAGCGCAAACGTTTGTTTTTGTTTTGTTCTTAAAATAAATGCGCAAAGTACAAGTACGACTCATTATGGATTATTGGAGGCGCGTCACAGGGACACAACCAACTCAGCCGGCCGCGGCTTTATTTATGGATGAAAGTCGCAACATTTAGTCAACAGAAAACTGTCTTTTATCGCACGCATCAGAACAATGAAGAGGATTTTTGGATATACGTTTTGGAGTCACAGAGCCTTCAGATGAGTGGACGCAGTTCTCAAATCAGTAATTGGAAATGGCACCGTCACACTGGCATGGTGGAACGCAGCGCAACAGACACTTCAGAAGCGGTAGGACACGCAGATTCACTCTGTGTATTATTGGATGTTTTGAACACAGTTTGTAAGTGTCACCGCTTGTCCATTGGGGACATTGGTTTGATCTGCATTGTGTGCGTGCGTGTGCTTGATTTGGCAAGCTGGAGGACGCTGCTTTGGTTTTGACAGCCTGTGACGCTGCTGCGCAGTGGTTTACACAGACGAAAAGTATTGGCTGTGATCTATCTTTGAAGCTGTGGAATATAATGTTGTTTTGATGCGTGTGAAAAAGTGATGATGAGTGAAATAAAAGAAGCCGAACATGAAATTGGAAGAAAAAAGATCTGCAAAACTGACGGCTAAAGCACTTGCTTTTAAAATGGAAACTTTGCAGAAAGAGCGAAAAGCTCATGTTAACAAGATTAAAGAGTTAACTCGTGATATTAAAGAATTGATGAAACATGATGACAATGCAAAAGCTGTGCAGCTTAACTTGGAAAAACTGAATGATTTGTATAAAAATGCCAAAGTAGTTTATGATGCATTCATTTTATTGATTCCTAAAGATGAACAAGACGCTCATATTGACTGGTTTGGACGCATAACAAAATGTAATGATGATTTTGTTGAAGATGTGAAACGATAGCTTCTTGAAGCTGGAAGACCTTTTATGGAAAAAGACAATGAAGCTGAGGCTAAAGCAGGTTAAAACAAATTCTGACATACAAGATGAAATACAGCCAGGTGACAGTGTTTCAAACGTAGGAAGCAAAAAGAGTAAAATCAGTTCTTCAAGCTCAAACTCCAGAGCCTCAAGTACAACATCAGCACGAATAATGGCTGAAGCTGAAGCAGCTGCACTGATGGTAAGGCAAAAACTGCTCAAGGATAAACACGCCTTGGAGGAACATAAAGCACAGTTAAAGAGACAGCGCGAGCAACTGGAGCTGGAAACAAATATAGCTGCCACGGTTGCAAAAATGAAAGTACTGGGAGGCTCAAAAGGATCCAGTATTAAAAGTAAACTATCAAAAATATCAGATGGTGTGGAGTCATATTTTGAAAAGGGACAAAAGGTAACTCAAGTGTTGAATACTCGCCCTGATGATCCTGTACACGAAAGGCAACATGTGCATATCTTTAGGGAGCATAATGTTGCAGACTCACAATCTCTCTTAACCACAGGCAGATTTCCAATACAACCTCAGACTCTTTCTGAAGATTCCTTGACATATCAGTCAAACATTAGAAATTCACGTGAAAATAAACATGTACCTTCTCAAATCTCTAGTCATGAAGAAGACTATAACATCTTATCTGTCATGAGTAAGCAAAACAAACTCACTGCTTTATTAATCCAACAACATAGTCTGTCTTCATTACCTAAAAAGGAGATCCCAGTTTTTGATGGAGATCCACTTCAGTACCAGATTTTTGTTAAATCAGAAAGCAGAAATAAAAACCCTGGAGATTGTCTTTATTATTTGGAACAACACACAAAGGGTCAACCAAGAGAACTTGTAAGGAGTTGTCTACACATGACTTCAGAAGCAGGATTCAGAAAGGCAAAGTCTTTATTACGGCAGCATTTTGGTAATGAACATAAACTTGCCACGGCTTACATGAGCAAAGCACTTGCTTGGTCTTCAATAAAAGCAGAGGACACGAAAGCTCTTCAAGCTTACACAATATTCCTAAGAGGCTGTTGCAATGCTATGGAAGATCTCAGTTATATGCAGGAGCTTGACATGCCTGCCAACATGTTAGCTATAACAAAGAAACTTCCCTACAGGCAGAGAGATAAGTGGAGAACTGCAGTCTGTGATTTCCATGAGAAGTGTAATCGACAAGCTACATTTAAGGATCTTGTGGATTTTTTAGAAAAACAAGTGAAGATTGCATCTGACCCAGTGTTTGGGGACATCAAGGATATCTGCATGACAAACTTAAGTCTCAAACTCACACAAGATTCAAAGAAAGTTCTTTTGCTACCTCTGTGATGGCATCTGATAAAGAAAATGACAAAGGAAAAAGAAAGAGCCACACAAATGAGGAGTTGCTTGTTTTGCAAAGGTGAACATACCTTAGAAAATTGTCAGGAGCTGGAAAGAAAAACGCAAAAAGACAAAATCACTTTTCTAAAAGAGAATGGAGTCTGTTTCGGATGTCTTTGTAAAGGACACATTAGTGGAGACTGCAAAAAGCGCCTCAGGTGCAAGACGTGTGGTTTAAAGCATCCTCAAATGTTACACATCTATCAAAAGACAATGAGTAAAGAACAAGAATCAAAGGAACAAACTCAGGATCGTGCCATAGTCTCTATTCAGACCAGTGCTCTTACTGGGGCCGGTAAAGATGAATTCAAACTTTCAATCGTGCCTGTGAAAGTTAAGGCCAAGAAAGGAAATGTAACATTGTACACCTATGCATTTCTTGACCCAGGCAGCACTGCATCATTTTGTACAGTAAAGCTGATGAATAAGCTGAAAATTCATGGAAGAAGATCCAACATTCTGCTGAGAACTATGGGACAAAATAAAGTTGTTGAAACGGATATTATTGCAGATTTAGAAGTCGCTGGACTAGACGGAAATTAGTTTTGTGATCTTCCCATTCTTTATACTCAGTTCACTATGCCTGTCCATAAAGGAAACATTCCTCACCAGAACGATATAATCCGGTGGCCATATTTGAAGTCTGTACATCTGCCAGAAATTGACTCTGAAATTGATTTGCTAATTGGCTCGAATGTGCCAAAGGCTCTGGATGGCTCTGGATGTCATTAGAAGTGTTGGAGATGGACCGTATGCTGTTAAAACTGTCCTTGGCTGGATAGTAAACGGACCTTTGGGTGAGACTCAAACTGTAGCTCACAATCAGCCACAGATAAGTGTCAATAGAGTTTCAGTGGTGAAACTTGATGAGCTGTGGAATCAGCAGTTTAAAACTGATTTTCCAGAGTGTGCCAGAGATGAGAAAGAACCTTCTAAGGAAGACCAACAGTTTTTGGATAAAGTTTCCAATACTGCTAAGCTACATAATGGTCATTATTATATTGGACTCCCATTGAAAGACTTAAAGGTCTGCATGCCAGATAATAAAAGTGTTGCTGAACAACGCCTTCAGAATCTGAAGAAAAGACTTATGAAGAACTCTTCTTTTCTGCAGGACTATAACAGTTTCATGGAGGTTATGCAGAAAAGGTACCAGAAGACAACTTAGAACGGACGGATGGCAGGAAATGGTATTTGCCACACCATGGTGTTCTGCATCCGCAAAAGAAAACCCTTAGAGTGGTGTTCGACTGTAGAGCCAAGTATCATGGAGTGTCGCTAAATAGCAAGCTCTTACAAGGTCCAGACTTGACCAGCACGTTAATTGGAGTTCTGACAAGATTTCGTAAAGAACCTGTTGTCATTGCAGCAGACATTAAAGCCATGTTTCATCAGGTTAAAATACCAGAGGAGGATGGAGATATGTTGAGATTCCTTTGGTGGCCCAACGTAGATTACACTCAAGCCATGGTTGAATACAGGATGACAGTACATGTGTTTGGAGCAACATCATCTCCCAGTTGTGCAAATTTTGCACTAAGGAAATGTGCTGAAGATCATAAACAACAGTTTAGCCTTCAAGCCGTGGATACAATGTTGAACAACTTTTACGTCGACGACTGTCTCGTCTCAGCAGCCACAGAAGAGGATGCGATAGATCTCTATCATGAACTCTGTGCCATATGCTTGAAAGGAGGCTTTCCACTGAACAAATGGATAAGTAACAGTCGTAATGTGTTGGCTGTAATACCTGAAAGTAACAGAGCAAACAAAATAAAGGATCTAGACTTGATCAGTGATGAGCTTCCAGTGGAAAGAGTTTTGGGCGTTCAGTGGTGTGTTGAATCTGACGTTTTCAAGTTCAGAATCACTCTAAGAGATCGACCTTTGACAAAACGTGGCATCCTTTCTGTAGTCAGCTCTGTTTATGACCCCTTAGGAATGTTGGCACCAGTAATCTTAACTGCTAAAAAGATTCTGCAAAATCTGTGTCAAAAAAAGATTGGATGGGATGATGCATTACCTGATGCAGTTATACAGGAATGGACTATTTGGATGCAAGAGCTCTACAAGCTGGAGGAGTTCAAGGTTGATCGTTGTTTTAAAACCAACAGTTTTGGAACTGTAAAAACTGCTCAGTTACAGTTTCCATAGCTGTCCGCAGATGCATCTGAGGACAGCTTTGGAACAGTGACTTATTTGTTACTAAAGAACGAACGAGACCAGGCACGCTGTGCATTCATTATGGGAAAGGCACGTGTTGCTCCCTTAAAACCAGTTACAATCCCTCGAATGGAGTTAACTGCTGCCACCTTAGCAAGCAGAATGGATGTAATGTGGAAGAAAGAGCTGCAGATGGAACTGAAGGACTCAGTATTTTGGACTGATAGCACCTCTGTACTAAAATATATCAACAATAAAACAACAAGGTTCCGCACTTTCGTCGCCAACAGAGTTTCTGAGATTGTCAAAGTTTCAAATGCTCAACAATGGAGATATGTGGACACGGATAACAAGCCAGCAGATTTGGCTTCTCGAGGTTTAACGGTACAATCCTTTTTGAAAAATAAACAAACTTGGCTTTCTGGACCTCCATTTCTTCTACTACCACAAGAGGAGTGGCCTCAGAATCCTGATGAAGTGAAACAAATCTCATCAAACGATGCAGAAATTAAAACAACAGTGAATGCTGTTCAGACATCACAAGAAATGGATCCGGTTTCTCACTTCATTCAGTATTTTTCATCCTGGACTCGGCTGAAGCGTGCAGTAGCATGGATTCTGAGAGTTAAAAAACTGCTTCTGCATTACAGTAGAAGAAAACTACAGATTAAACATGATCCTGGACAAAATCATGAACTTCAAATGAAGAAACACTGTCTGGACACCAGCAGTCTCAAAGTTGAGGAGCTGATTAGCGCTGAAATGGCTATAATCTCCTTTTGTCAAAGGAAGCGGTTTGCTGATGAAATCTCCTGTTTAACAAAAGGGTTGAATGTTAAGAGAACCAGTCACATTTATAAACTTACTCCCATCCTGGAAGAAGGTGTGTTGAGAGTTAGTGGACGACTCAGTAGAACTGCAATGCCAGAAGAGAGAAAACATCCTGTTATTCTGGCCAAAGACTTCCACATTTCTAACCTAATCCTTCAACATGTCCATGAAGCGGTGGGTCATGGAGGTCGTAACCACATGTTATCCAAACTGCGTCAAAAATACTGGATTTCAGGTGTCACAGTACCTATAAGAAAAATTGTGGCTAAATGCGTTGTGTGTCGGCGCGTAAATGCCCCACCAGGACAACAGCAAATGGCAGACCTGCCCCTGCACAGAGTAACTCCCGATGAACCACCATTCACGTACGTTGGAGTGGACTATTTTGGACCATTTCTAGTGAAACGTGGAAGGACTACTGTAAAATGCTATGGTGTGATATTCACATGTTTAGCGTCAAGAGCCATTCATATTGAAATGGCATCATCACTGGACACAGACTCTTTTATCAATGCCCTTCGTCGCTTTATTGCCAGACGTGGTCAAGTAAAAGAACTGCGATCTGACAACGGCACCAACTTTGCGGGAGCCCATCATGAGCTGAAGGAAATGATAGCAGATTGGAATCAACATCGTCTACACAATACCCTTCTTCAAAAGGGCATTAAATGGACTTTCCATCCCCCAGCTGGCTCACATCATGGAGGTGTATGGGAAAGACTTATAAGATCTGTGAGAAAAATTCTTAATTCCACCTTAAATGTACAAAGTCTTGATGAAGAGAGCCTCAGGACTGTTTTATGTGAAGCTGAAGCTATTTTGAATGTATGTCCTATTACAAAGGCTTCTACAGATCCAAATGACCTTGAAGCACTTACTCCAAACCACCTGTTGCTTCTTAAGACTGCGCCATCATTACCACCAGGATGTTTTCAAAAAGATGACATATATGCTCGTCGCAGATGGAAACAAGTCCAATATATGAACGGGAGCTGGAAGCATGTAAATACAATAATAACCACTGCAGCCAAAAAGAGTGCCTGACGAGCCAAGTTGTAAATACGCTATTAAGACTCGACCGTGTTCGTGTTTTCCTCCGAAACAATAAGTTCCGTTGGAGCAGCCTTTCAACGCCTCTCTTTGTCTCTTGCTAGCAAAGTTGACCCAGACAACAAAGTAAAGATAGTTTTCGGCTACAAGCCCGACACGGAACCCGACGTATTAGCCAGACGTCCCTTTACGGATTTATGCCTTTACGGTTTGGAGCCGCAGACCTGTTTCATATATGCACGGAATAGTTTTCTATACGAGATCGCTGCAAAAAGTGCCTTACCTAATGTCCACCCTACTGTTACTTATTTTATATTAAGATTTAAAAATCTAGTTGGTATTCCTATGGTTAATAACCTTCACTAAAAGTAATAAAACACACATCAATAGAACATTCGTGTAGTTGTAAAAAGCATAATAATATATTAAGTAATCCAAAGTATTCAGAATACGTTACTCTCATTGAGTAATGTAACGGAATACATTACAAAATACATTTTTGGGCATGTATTCTGTAATCTGTAGAGGAATACATTTTAAAAGTAACGTTCACTGCAGATGGACAGCCGAGTCTTGTGACACTTCAAGGAAAGAGAATCAAGGAAACAGAAGACAGATAGTTTGAAAGAGGAGTGAAAAAGCCATCTATGTCCACCTTGAACGACCATCTTTGAACAGAGGCGGTGGCTTACGACACCAACTGCCTGCCATCTATAATCCAGTTTTGAGATCCCTTCCCAGATGCTTTAACGCCCACTCACATCCTGGGCCTTCTGACCTCAGGCAATCACGTGATAGGGTGGGGCTAGGTTTCACAATGAGTTCACCTGAAACCTTGGCTAATTGTGACCTACACCCGTTGTTACACCTTGGCTCGTGTGATTAGGTATAGGATCATTAGGGGGTCAATTGTTCCTCTGGAGGGGACACTCCTATGGGGCATAAATCTAGGACTCTCCACCATTTGACCTTAGAACTGAAGAAGCTTCTCAGACGAGAGATGGGACGTCATCAAGCTACTTAAAAAAGTCCAGACACTTTTCTTTCCAAACTCCTTAGACTATGATGACCTGGATGACTGAGAACCTTCACAGACATATGTAAATACCATTTCCAAGGGATTAAATGTGCAGTAAATACCAATGGTCAAAATGGAAGACAGCCATTATTCACTTGCAAGTCATAATATGAAGTCAGTAAAAACCAGTTATAACCAAAATAACAATTTCAGGAGTTCAGACGCAAGCTTAAACATAACCCTGACAGAAAACAACGAGAAGACATCAAGCTATGTGCTAATAGCCTGGCCCGTTATGAAAAGTAAACTTAGATTTTGAAACAGTTTTTTTTGTAATGATTTTAAATGAAGGCTAATTTAAGACAAAAACATTTTTATGTACCTAGAATGTCTTAATGTCAGATTTTAAAAGCCGAAAAGACAAACCTCCAAAACAGAAGGTGCTTCATCTTGCTGCTTGTCTTTGCGATATCTATCTATCTATATCTATATATATATAAGTGAGAAAATATTGTAAACTTCAGTGTGAGTGGGTGATCAGTATTGACCTTCTATGGATGAGTGACATCTTCCAAAGGTAATGGCAGAGCTATGGCTTTATTACCTTTATTGTATAAAGTGGATGGTTATATGTGATAATCTTTGATGTAAGGTGTGATGGGGCGTGGTCTGCGGTGCCACTGCAGGAGCGATGGACCCACCTGCATGGCATCTGCAATCATGCCTCGCCGGCTTGAAAATCTGCTCTGGGTCCTGAGGGTTGTTGTTGATGTGAGTCGGGCTGTGAGCTGGAAGGCTGCAGCCGACTGAGTGTGTTTGTAGCAGCCACCGGAGTTAATAAAAGATGCTGTAAAACATGCTTATAAAAACGTCATCGTGTCTGCTGTGGTATGTTTACCGAAGGCTTTAAAAAGAAAGTCATCCAACTATTTTCCTCTTCTTATGCAATTCAGGGTCCTGAGGGGAGCTAGAGGCTATGCTATCTGTCATAAGGTGAGAGAAAGGCAACACCCTGAGTAGGTCGCCAGTCCATGGCAGTGCTAACACATAGAGACAAATTCCATTCATTTTTACATTTGCACCTAGAGTCAATTTAGAATGACCAATTAACCTAAAACCCATGCATATCTTTGAAAGGGGGGAGGAATTCAGAGTAGCCAGAGAGAGCTCACACAGACATGGGGAGAACATGCAAACATCATACAGAAGGGCACCAGACGGGATTCAAATCCAGGACCTTCTTTCTTTGAGGTAACCACTGCATTAACCAAAAGAAAATCATATCTGGAATATCTTGAAACAGCAATTTATAGAGATAGATATTCTTTAATCAGGAAATAAGAATGGCGCTGGTGATAGCAGACAGGAGGTGGTTAAGAGCAGGCACTGTAAGCGTCATGGCAACCTTTGTACTGCCCTCTCATTTAAGCCAGATTGCATTTTGATGCTGTCACATTACTCACACCTGTTTAAAGAAAACAAATACATGATGATGAGTATGAATACCCCACATCTAGCATTTGTAATAACTTAGAAAATCTCCTGTCTCAGGTGATGCTGAAAAACTAGTTCATGCATTTATTGCTTCTAGGCTAGACTCCTTAAAACTTAAAAGGCCTTTGGCTGACCTGAAATGCTGCAACAAGACTAAAGGCTGGAAATAGAGAGCACATATTTCTCCTATATTGGCTTATTTTCATTACCTCCCTGTCAAATCCAGAATCCTTCTCACCACTTACAAGGTCTTAAATAATCAGGCTCCATCTTCTCTTAAAAACCTCATAGTAACATCCCAAAAAGAGTACTGCAGATTTACTTTTGGTTTCTGGGATATTTAAAAGTAGAATGGGAGTTCAGAGCCTTTGGCTTTGAGGCCCCTCTTCTGTGGATCCAGTTCGGATTCAGGAGACAGACATTAAGGGCAGACATTTTAAGATTAGGCTCAAAATTTCAGTTTTGATAGCGCACATAATTAGAGCTGGATTGGGTGACCCTGAATCCTCCCTTATTTATGCTGCAGTTGGTATAGGCTGCTGGTGGGGCCTTCCCATAATGCCCTGAGTGTTTCTTCTTCACTCACTATGTGTTTACACACCAATCTGCATTTAATCATTAGTTATTATGAATCCCTGGCTCGTTTCCAAAGTGTGCCTTTGTTCTGTCTTGTCTTTAAGTAAAAAAGCACCTTAAAAAGAAGGCTTTGTAATACACGGAGAACAACACTGAGAATATTTCCTGCAGTAGATAATAAACAGTAGATGGTAATTAACATATTTTGTGAACCTTTAGGACTGTTAAAAAGGCACTGAATACTGAGAATGCATTTTATGCAGCTAGTACAATACTCAAGCAACATAACATAATATTGTAAGATTTATGAATATCTAGCAAGAAAACAGAGAGTCAAAAGGCATCACAGGTTTAAACATATCATATCTGGTGTTTTTTAATTGGCACATGCATTCAGATTTAGTTCAGTTTTCAAGAAAACACTAGCTGATAATGCTGTTATATTTAAATAATTATGAGACCACAATACTAAAAGACCTTCAGGCAATTGTGCACACGTGAATAAGTATGAGAACCTAAAATTACACTTTTAGGTTCTCATACTAAGAAAACCTAAAAGTTTACTGTTGTTGTTGAGTGTTTTTCCCTCTTTTTCTGCTTCTGAGTGACAGGTGTCCAGAATTGCTGAAACACAACTCATAACACGTGAAATTACTTTCTGTATCTGACCAACACTTTAAAAAAGACAAAATTTTAAGTTTGTTATAACATAAGGCAAGAAAAAAATTGTCAATATGAAAAGTAGTTATTAAAAAGTGCTCAGAAAAATAATAGAATGAAAAAATCATTACTTTACATTTGTAATGTTGATTAAGTAAAACGTAAAATTGAGGATCACGTAAGACTTTTACATACACGAGGAAGAAAAATCAAAAGTTGATCATTGAATCAGTGACCACCATGATATTGTTTGATGGAGTCAAATGTTGTCCTGAATTATCCAGTCAAGTAAGGGCCTAAAGAAAAGAAAACAAAAGTTATATATAAAAAATAAATAAATAAATAAAAATCATTATATAAAAATAAAAATTATATAAAAACTGCTTAAAAGTGGACATTAACTGTTGAGTACAATCAAAACTCCACATAATATGGCAATTTAAAAAAGACCTGTTTAAAGATTAAAGACATTAAAGACAAAAGGTTGTTTCACCGCTCAGAATCTTCAAAATCTGTTAAACAGTATGTTGGCAACCAGGTAGGACTAAAGCAAACGTATCCTACATTGTCTCTTTTTAAATAAGAGTGTGATCTACTGACCAGTTGGAGTATCCACCTCATCCTCCTCAAGACCATCTAAAATCCAAAACAGTTCATGTCAGTCTTGATGCATGCTCCATCATCTACATAAGGACATCGAAAAAACATTGATTCTGTTTATTTGGACGTAGCATTTTCGAAATGTTTCTCCCACTGAAAACGTTACTTCCAGATGAACAGAATCAACTTTTTGGGAGTTCAGGTCAGTATGTATAAACACACATCACTGTGTTGTTTTGGATAGAATTATCACTGACTAATTCGTTTTTACAACATGTAATGATTTATTGAACACGTGTTAATATCTGAAAGTCTATAGAAAAAAAGAGAGCACATTGTGCTTGCACTTGACACCTGAGCAGGAGGAGTTGCAGCTGTTGTAGTCGTGAAATCTGTTTCCATTTCCAGAGCAACCAGTCCAAATGAATTCTTTGCATTTTTTATCACTGGAATCATAGTAGTACTTCATACAGTTGCCATTGCATCCACCTTCAGCTCTTTTTAGGAGGCAAGCTTTAGATGCTGTTCAGAGAAAATGTGCTCGTCATCGTCGTCATCATCATCATCATCATCATCATCATCATCATCAAAATAGGCATAACATTTGTTTTGGTTGTTCTAGCATTTTTAATTGTCATTATATTAAAGCTTTTTATCAGAGGTAAAATTTAAACACAAATATTTTAAATACTAACACAACATGTTTGAAGGCATTCGACTTTCAGACATGTAGACATCTTAAGCCTCAGTAAACATTTACCAAAGCCTCAGGCATGCTGCCAGTAGATTTTACCAAACTTACAAACACTAAAAATTGATTCTCTGAGAACTTGAGAAGTTCATTTTTAGAACTTGGTGACATCTGACTGGTGCTTAGTGTGAACACTTTGTTCCTACAGCCTCTCGTGAAGTAATTATATGTAGAAATGGTTCATATAAAAGTCTGAAAATCTTAACAAACCACAAATGTTCCTCTCTCTATATATAAGATTCTGCCTTGTCAGACAATTCATCCTCCGAAGTCCTCAGAAAATAAGGAAGTAGGACAATGACATATTTTTCATCTTGTCACATCTGCTTTTGGTGGTCATTAAAGATACATGACATACATTTACCATCTGAAGGTTATCGGTTAAACACAATAAATTATTCAGTTATTCTTTTGTCCTTATAAATCTTACCATCCATTGGGTAGATATTCTCTGCATTGGGTGAACAGTTTCTCATGCACTCTGCTTCATTTTCAAAGCGGTTGGCATTTCCTCCTTCACCTTTATATATGAAAGGACTGCACTGATCTTTGGTGGAATCATAATACACAGCAAAGTTGAAGCTTGAGCCATGACCTTCATTAGGAGTTAAATGACATTTATCTGATGGAATAGAAAATATAAGACAGTCACTGCACAATACACTGTGTTTCACTTAAAATCAGTGGATGCATTGCAGAAAACAGACTAAAAGAAAATCTATCAGACTAATACTGAACTGAAGAAGCTTCTCGGATGAGAGGTGAAATGTCTTCAAGCAACTTAAAGAAGTCCAGATGCTTTTCTTTGCAAGCTCCTTTGACTATCAGACTAATAGATACTGATAGATTGCAGGTAAGAAATCCAAAATTCTTTTTATTTTAAATGGTGGATTTCATTTCCAGTAACTTGTATCTAATCATTTGTTGTCCATATTGGAGAAAACATGTATAGGTGTCCCGTGCTTTGGATAGAATTAGCACTGACCTATTAAACGTACAGTGATTTATTGACATATGAACACAGTATCTGGAAGTGTGTGTAGAAGAAAGAGAGCCCACTGTCCTCACCCTGGATAACAGCACAGGTGGAATTGCAGCTGTTGTAGTCAAAAAATCTGTTTCCATTTCCGAGGCATCCTGTCCAAATGAATCTTTTGCATTTTTTATCAATGGAATCATAGTAGTATCTCAAATATCTGCCATTACATTCACCTTCAGCCTTTTCTAAGGTGCAACCTTTAGATGCTGTGTAGAGAAAACATCACCATAATTATCATCATCATCATCATCATCATCATCATCATCATCATCATAGTAATTAAAATAGTCAAAGCAGTTGTTTTTAATGTTTCCAGTTATTTTATCTACTAAAAATCTCAGGTGAGTTTGAATCTCAGTAACATTGACCTAAAAATTAGATTAGTTTTGTTATCATTAGCTTCTGTAATTTTAGCCTTTTTAATATAATTGATTGAATGGTTTTTGTCAGAGCCAAGATTTAAGAAATTCGCCACAGATATGAAGTTTTCTCATTTCCTTATTGTTAAAAACTTAGTAGTAACTTAGCTAGTGATCTCTCCACCTGGGTCAAAAATAGGTCTTAGTTACAGTTCCTCCAAGTGAAGTGTAACCATGGCACACTTGGGGAATCTGTAACAGACTGTATTCTTTTGGTATTTTGTTATTTTTAGTGAAATGTTATCGCTCTATAAAAAGCATCTAATTCACAAGCATGACCTGCAGACCTGAAGTCTACAGTTTTCCTGGTCGCCATGTGAACAATGTCACGATTTTAACACTGATAAAAGTAGTAACACAGAAGGCCAAAGCAAGACAAAATGAACCTTAAGTAAAGATGTCAGGACAGAAACTAGAGCTTCACCTCACAAACGCAAAAAAGCTGTTGTGGTTGGGCATGAAAATCAATAGATCTTCTTAGTGGATGGGGAACATCGGGTTTCATAGGCTGTGACCTCAGGTCTGTTATGTAAATGTGGACAAGTATGGTATTCACAGAAACACTGGAATCTCAGCTAAAAGCTCATACAAACCATTTCTATGACCAGCGAACACAGCTAAAACAAAAAAGAAATAAAAGAGCAGGTAAACAAATTCTGCAATCGCTCATTCACCTCACACCACATAAGCAGACGAGTAACAGCTCTACTGAAAACCGACATCTGACAGCTTCATCACGCTCTGACCCAAATTCAGCAGAACCAGCAGAAAAACAGTAAAAACAGTAGTATGTAGCATTAATCTTTATCTTACCTGTGCGGTCTTGCTTCAAAACTTTGTACATCACTGTTACTGAATAACTCCATCTCCCACAATGCCTCAGAGCAACCCCCCTCCCCCCGCCACACACACACACACTGTTTTATCATCTGATTTAATATTTACACCTCTGCTGAAGTCTCACAAGAGCTAGCTTTATTGTGATACCAAGATTGTTCACAAAGAGTTTGTAATTACAGAGAAATACTATATTAATTTTGGGGCATGTCATTTTTGAGCAGGAACATCAGAAATTAAACTTGGCATTGATTTAAAGCCATGTAATGAACATTTGGATGAACAAAAGCTGTTCAGTAAAAAGGGAAGTTAAGTTTTCTAAGAGCATATACTGATATTCCATTAAAATAAATAAACGAAATGCATTTCACTGTAGTAACGAAGAAATTGCCAGAATGGAAATGTGTTTTGGTCCTTGCTATTTGCTCTTCTAGCCCTAATTTGCACTGCCACAGACAGAGCGAAGCACACTGACACATCTCTTTGATGGGCAGGTATGTTGGAGAAGATGTTCTTTTAGTGCAAATCATAACTATCTTGCAGGTTATCTGCATTATTTCCCAGCATGTTTGAGCTGTTTGGGGCAATTTGTCTGCAGTGCCAAAAAGTGTAACAGTCCTGCTCTATAAACAGTTGATAGCATTAGTGCTTCGATCCTACAGTCTTTTGTGCGAGGTAAATACATGCTAAAATGATCCAAGAAAAAGGTCAACCTTCATATCTCAAGAAAGTCTCTCTCTCTCCCTCTCTTTCTTTCTCGATGTGAGATTTATCTTATTAGTCAATTCATGCTCCTCAGAAAACAAGGAAGTAGGAGAAATCTTTAGTTTCCATCCACTCTTGGCATTCTTTGAAGATTACATTACATTTTGCATTTTAAGATCTTAAGGTCAGACGTTAAACATAGAAAATTATTCAGTTGTTCTTTTGTCCTTATAAATCTTACCATCCATAGGGTAGATATTCTCTGCATTGGGTGAACAGTTTCTCATGCACTCTGCTTCATTTTCAAAGCGGTTGGCATTTCCTCCTTCACCGTTGTATAGGAAAGGAGTGCATTGATCTTTGGTGGAATCATAATACACAGCAAAGTTGAAGCTTGAGCCATGACCTTCATCAGGAAATAAATAACACTTATCTGATGGAATAGAAAAAAATAATCTGTGAAACACATTTTATTAAGAAAATGTAAGACAGCCAATGCACAATACACTGTCTGTTTCAGCTAAAATCAGTAGATGCATTGCAGAAAACAGACTTTATAAAAGAAAGTCTTTAAATAATCTTCAACAGGCAGACAAATAGATACTGCAGGTAAGAAATCCAAAACTCTGTTTTCATTTAAAAATGATGCATTTCTATTTCAATAACTACAGAATGCAATGATTTGTTTGATTTTTTTTATAAAAAGTTTCTAAATTGCACATTTAAGAGGACTGGTCCTCAGTGTTAAGTAACAAAGAATGAGTGAATTAATCATCTATTTTAAATATTTATTATTAACAAAGTCTAGAAAAAACACATGTAACTGTCCTGAATTTTGGATAGAAGTATCACTGACTAATGATTTTAGAACATGTAATGAGTTATTGATATATGAACGTGTAAATATCTGAAACTATGTGTAGACGCAACAGAGCACACTGTTCTTACCTTTGACACCTGAACAGGTGGAGTTGCAGCTGTTGTAGTCGTGAAATCTGTTTCCATTTCCAACGCATCCGGTCCAAATGAATTCTTTGCATTTTTCCTCCCTGGAATCATAGTAGTACTTCACACAGTTGCCATTGCATCCACCTTCCGTTTGTTTTAGGAGGCAAGCTTTAGATGCTGTTCAGAGAAAATTTTGTTATCATTATCAAAATAGGTATGACTGTTGTTTTTAATCTTTTGGTTTTCCATTTTGTTAACAGATTTCACCAAACTGACAAAGTCAAAGGACATTTTATCTATATTTCTTACATTTTACATAGTTTTATAAGTAAATATAATTGTTAGTGTTTTCTCTCTTTCTTTCTTTCGTTTTTTAAATACTATAGTTAGTTCCTATACAGGCATTACCCAAAGTGGGGGAGAAAGAGCAAAACCACAAACCAAAACCACTGTAAGCCTACTAAGACCATTACACTGAGTTATAATATTACCAACAACCAAAGAGAAATCAGTGTACTGCTCACCTGTCAATGGGGTCATGAAAAGAGAAGAAGAAAGACCTTTTTAGATACATATACTGATTGTCCATTAAAATAAATAATCTAGATACAAACAACCTTTATTTGTAAATGGTAAATAGCCTGCATTTGTATAGCGCTTTACTTGGTCCTAAGGACCCCAAAGCGCTTTACACTATACACAATCATCCACCCATTCACACACTGGTGATGGCAAGCTACATTGTAGCCACAGCCGCCCTGGGGCGCACTGACAGAGGCGAGGCTGCCGGACACTGGCGCCACCGGGCCCTCTGACCACCACCAGTAGGCAACGGGTGAAGTGTCTTGCCCAAGGACACAACGACCGAGACTGTCGGAGCCGGGGCTCGAACCGGCAACCTTCCGATTACAAGACGAACGCCCAACTCTTGAGCCACGATCGCCCTATTTGTCACATACACAATCATACAGAGGACGATATGTAGTGAAATGCTTGTGTCAAGCTGAGGACATAGCTGTGCCATTCCAGGGCTTGGTTTTAGCATGGGCGGTCTGCAACTCCTGCTCCGAAGGTGTGTAGTTTTATCACTGTACTATCCAGATGCTGATACACTTCACTATAGAAGAAATTGTCAGAATTTAAATTCTAGCAGTTTCACTAGCAATCTTAATTTGCACTGTCACAGGACTACACACAAAGATATACACTGACATATTTGTGGAAAAAGTCTCTGACCCTTTGGGCTATTATGGCTAAAGAAGATTGACATCTCTGTGACTGATGATGGATTCAAAGATGCTTAATCCCCAAGTGTACCATGTAAAATCATCACCGTTTTGTATACAATTTGAGTTCATGTTAACTGTAGTGTAAAGCATAATAATCTTGCAGATTATCTACAATGTTTCCCTGCATGGTTGATCAGTTTGGGACAATTTGTCTGCAGTGCCAAGAAAGTTAGAAATGTTTTGAGAAGTATGCTGAAGGAATTGTAAAATCATAATTAGTAGTCCTGCTGCTCTTTGAGCACTTGGTGGCATATGGCTATTGCACAATGTGAACTTTGTACATGGTGTACATGACATTATATTTTGCATCTTACCATCTAAGGGTTATCAGTCAAACATAATAAATTATTCAGTTATTCTTTTGTCCTCTTACCATCCATTGGGTAGATATTCTCTGCATTGGGTGAACAGTTTCTCATGCACTCTGCTTCATTTTCAAAGCGGTTGGCATTTCCACCTTCACCTTTATATATGAAAGGACTGCACTGATCTTTGGTGGAATCATAATACACAGCAAAGTTGAAGCTTGAGCCATGACCTTCATTAGGAGTTAAATGACATTTATCTGATGGAATAGAAAATATAAGACAGTCACTGCACAATACACTGTGTTTCACTTAAAATCAGTGGATGCATTGCAGAAAACAGACTAAAAGAAAATCTATCAGACTAATACTGAACTGAAGAAGCTTCTCGGATGAGAGGTGAAATGTCTTCAAGCAACTTAAAGAAGTCCAGATGCTTTTCTTTGCAAGCTCCTTTGACTATCAGACTAATAGATACTGATAGATTGCAGGTAAGAAATCCAAAATTCTTTTTATTTTAAATGGTGGATTTCATTTCCAGTAACTTGTAACTAATCATTTGTTGTCCATATTGGAGAAAACATGTATAGGTGTCCCGTGCTTTGGATAGAATTAGCACTGACCTATTAAACGTACAGTGATTTATTGACATATGAACACAGTATCTGGAAGTGTGTGTAGAAGAAAGAGAGCCCACTGTCCTCACCCTGGATAACAGCACAGGTGGAATTGCAGCTGTTGTAGTCAAAAAATCTGTTTCCATTTCCGAGGCATCCTGTCCAAATGAATCTTTTGCATTTTTTATCAATGGAATCATAGTAGTATCTCAAATATCTGCCATTACATTCACCTTCAGCCTTTTCTAAGGTGCAACCTTTAGATGCTGTGTAGAGAAAACATCACCATAATTATCATCATCATCATCATCATCATCATCATCATCATCATCATAGTAATTAAAATAGTCAAAACAGTTGTTTTTAATGTTTCCAGTTATTTTATCTACTAAAAATCTCAGGTGAGTTTGAATCTCA
Source organism: Neolamprologus multifasciatus (assembly GCF_963576455.1). Lineage (NCBI taxonomy): Eukaryota > Metazoa > Chordata > Actinopteri > Cichliformes > Cichlidae > Neolamprologus > Neolamprologus multifasciatus. The sequence goes on along the minus strand of NC_140445.1, from coordinate 54,340,843 downwards.
GTAACATTGACCTGAAAATTAGATTAGTTTTGTTATCATTAGCTTCTGTAATTTTAGCCTTTTTAATATAATTGATTGAATGGTTTTTGTCAGAGCCAAGATTTAAGAAATTCGCCACAGATATGAAGTTTTCTCATTTCCTTATTGTTAAAAACTTAGTAGTAACTTAGCTAGTGATCTCTCCACCTGGGTCAAAAATAGGTCTTAGTTACAGTTCCTCCAAGTGAAGTGTAACCATGGCACACTTGGGGAATCTGTAACAGACTGTATTCTTTTGGTATTTTGTTATTTTTAGTGAAATGTTATCGCTCTATAAAAAGCATCTAATTCACAAGCATGACCTGCAGACCTGAAGTCTACAGTTTTCCTGGTCGCCATGTGAACAATGTCACGATTTTAACACTGATAAAAGTAGTAACACAGAAAGCCAAAGCAAGACAAAATTAACCTTAAGTAAAGATGTCAGGACAGAAACTAGAGCTTCACCTCACAAACACAAAAAAGCTGTTGTGGTTGGGCATGAAAATCAATAGATCCTCTTAGTGGATGGGGAACATCGGGTTTCACAGGCTGTGACCTCAGGTCTGTTATGTAAATATGGACAAGTATGGTATTCACAGAAACACTGGAATCTCAGCTAAAAGCTCATACAAACCATTTCTATGACCAGCGAACACAGCTAAAACAAAAAAGAAATAAAAGAGCAGGTAAACAAATTCTGCAATCGCTCATTCACCTCACACCACATAAGCAGACGAGTAACAGCTCTACTGAAAACCGACATCTGACAGCTTCATCACGCTCTGACCCAAATTCAGCAGAACCAGCAGAAAAACAGTAAATACAGTAGTATGTAGCATTAATCTTTATCTTACCTGTGCTGTCTTGCTTAACAGTGTTTTGTACATATAATGTACATGTAAATGTCATTTTTGAGCAGGAACATCAGAAATTAAACTTGGCGTTGATTTAAAGCCATGTAATGAACATTTGGATGAACAAAAGCTGTTCAGTAAAAAGGGAAGTTAAGTTTTCTAAGAGCATATACTGATATTCCATTAAAATAAATAAACGAAATGCATTTCACTGTAGTAACGAAGAAATTGCCAGAATGGAAATGTGTTTTGGTCCTTGCTATTTGCTCTTCTAGCCCTAATTTGCACTGCCACAGACAGAGCGAAGCACACTGACACATCTCTTTGATGGGCAGGTATGTTGGAGAAGATGTTCTTTTAGTGCAAATCATGACTATCTTGCAGGTTATCTGCATTATTTCCCAGCATGTTTGAGCTGTTTGGGGCAATTTGTCTGCAGTGCCAAAAAGTGTAACAGTCCTGCTCTATAAACAGTTGATAGCATTAGTGCTTCGATCCTACAGTCTTTTGTGCGAGGTAAATACATGCTAAAATGATCCAAGAAAAAGGTCAACCTTCATATCTCAAGAAAGTCTCTCTCTCTCCCTCTCTTTCTTTCTCGATGTGAGATTTATCTTATTAGTCAATTCATGCTCCTCAGAAAACAAGGAAGTAGGAGAAATCTTTAGTTTCCATCCACTCTTGGCATTCTTTGAAGATTACATTACATTTTGCATTTTAAGATCTTAAGGTCAGACGTTAAACATAGAAAATTATTCAGTTGTTCTTTTGTCCTTATAAATCTTACCATCCATAGGGTAGATATTCTCTGCATTGGGTGAACAGTTTCTCATGCACTCTCTTTCATTTTCAAAACGGTTAGCATTTCCTCCTTCACCGTTGTATAGGAAAGGAGTGCATTGATCTTTGTTAACATCATAATACACAGCAAAGTTGAAGCTTGTTCCCTGGCCCACATCAGGAGGTAATAGACAGAAATCTGTTGAAAAAGAAATAAAGTACTGTAAGATTTCTTGTATAGGCGACATTTGATTTAGGTGTTTTGGTTTTAATCAAGTTCTGCACTTCATAATGATCATAAGTAGCATTGGGCCACAATATGTTGTTTTAGTAGAAAACACGAACACATATTTTTTCACATACATTTTCAGACCTCTTGCTTTTGAATGATTTCAAAAGTTCTTTCATCTAAAAATTCACTGGACATTGTTGGAAAATGATCCTGTTATTACCTCTTGGGTGCTAAAATTAATCTCATCATGCTCACAACTGATGGGCTCGGACAGAAATTATCTCATTAGTTAAACGTTTGGCATTATAGAGGAAGAAATCATCCAGTCAGCTTTGAAAGGCTGTCAAGAGTATATAAATAACATTTCCAGGGGATTAAATGTGCAGTAAACACCATTGGTAAAAGTAGAAGACAGTCATTATTCACTTGCAAGTCACAATATGAACATGAAGTCAGTAAAGACCTAAAATACAATTTTAGGATTTTAGATGTAAGCTTAAACATAACCCTGACAGAGAACGACCAGAGGATCAATAAACTTTGTTTTAAATAGTGCCTTCTTTAAATGAAATGTAAATTACCTCTAATTTAAGACAAAAACATTTTTATGTACCTGGAATGTTTGAATGGCTGATTTTGAAAGCTGAAAGGACAAACGCCCAAAACAGAAGGTGCTTCATCTTGCTGCTTGTCTTCAGGATATCTTTCACAAGTGAGAGAAGGTTGTAAACTGCAGTCTGACCTTTGGAGTTTCTCTGCATGGTGACACCTTCCAAATGTAAGGTAGTCCTATGACTTTATTACCACTACTGTATAGAGTTTATAGCCAGATATAAATGATTTATAGATCACAAAAAAAACAAAAAAAACAAAAAAAAAAAAACCAGAAACATGTATTTTGACCACCTGCACTACAGCAGAAATCTACACAGACGGAGTGAGGCATACTCTATGTCTACAAAAGCCAGGGAATTTTTGTAAACTAACTTGCCCTGTCCTAGCATTACAAGAGAGGGTTACTCTGTCTTATTATTTGGCTGTTATTTCTACAATACTTACATCAGCTTTCCACTCTTAGATTTTTAGCATTAATGTATGATCATGTTTGATGTGAGGCTTTCTGTTAAAAAGAAAGTCATCTATCCATTTTCCTCTGCTTATCCAGTTCAAGGTCGTGGAGCTCAGCAAAGCTGGAGGGTATGCCAGCTGTATGTCATAGGGATGTTAGGCTACACCCTGACTAGGTCACCAGTCTGTTGCAGGGCTAACACAGACAGACAGATACCACTGGCATTCACGTTCACTTCTGGAGTCAATTTAAAATCACAAATTAACCTGAACCCCGTGCACAACTTTGGAATGCAGGAGAAAGCCAGAGTACCCAGAGAGAACCTGCACAGAGATGCTTCCATCCCAAAAATGTTTTTGGGGTGGAAGCACCACACAGAAGGGGCTCAGACTGGATTCAATACCAGGATCTTATTTCTGTGAGGTAACCACCGCACTAACCAAAAGAAAATTACATTTGTCATATCTTCAAACAGCAAGTTACAGAGACAGATTGATATCCTTTAATCAGGAAATAAAAGTGGCGCTGGCAATGGTAATCAGGTTCTGCTGTGCTGGAGGAGTGGCTGAGAGTAGTCGCTGTAACCATCATCACAACCTCAGGTCATTTAAAGACATATTTTTTTAATCTGGGCATGCATTTCTACCCAGATTGCATTTTGATGCTGTCCCCTTAGTTACACCTGTTCAACGATGATCTCATGTATTTAAATATGTGAGTATGAATGTACCTACCATTTGTAATATTTAAAAAAACACACTCCAGTTGAATGGATGTGTGTTTTGTGAGACCCCTTATGTTGGTAAATTGGCTATACAGTTTACAGTTTTTCCCAGAGTTTAAACACATTTCCAGAAACCCCTGTGCCTCAATTTCTCAGAATGAGTAGTTGCAAAGTAGTTAACTTCTCTGACAAGAAGTTAACTACTTTGCAACAATTCGGCATATCTCTCAAAAGGAAACAGAGCACTCAAGGCTGTATTCTTAAAACGCATTCTTTCCTCCCAAATAATAGACACAGTTGTTTTACACTTTTGGCTTACAGACGATCGAACACTGATGTGATTAAATGATCAAAACGCTATCAAAAGTGTTCATGTATACTTTGGTTTCATGAAGCCATGTTACATATTTAAATGTATAAAGTGTGTGTGGAAAGGCCTTTTCTTTTGTAGGGTACTACATGTTACACCTATGCAGTGTAAGGACAATGAGAAGCATTGCAAAGAAAGGAGTGGTATCAGATACAAGAAATAACAAAATTAATATTTATTCCTTACTGAGCTGACAAGCTTCAAGGAAAGAGGAAAATACTTTTCATAGCCCTATAAACTGATAATCAGTGAAAATAAATAAAATGAATACATTTGATTTCACTAGATTTTTGTTCTCTTAGCTCCAATTTTCACTGACACAGGCAGACACAGTGTCAAATGGATGGCCAAAAATAAACTGTGAGATACATTTTATTGTTGAGAATAGCTTCTGACTTGATGGGCAAGTATGTCTAAAAAAGATTGTCAACACTGACACGTTACTTGATCGTGTCTGTCACTTCAACAAAACATCGCATTTAAAATGATCAGATTTTTGGATGCAGCTTTAACTTCGGGTTAACTACAGTGCAAACTATAATTCAGTGCAGGAAGTTTAGAAATGTGACCATGCAGCTAACAAAAAAATGGTCCCACAGTTCTTTAACCATTTGGTGGCATATGTCTGGTGCTCAGTGTGAACAGCCTACAGCCTCTTACATGAAGTAAGTTCACCTAGAAAGGATTCATGAAAAGTAAAGATTAACAATGCATAAACATAGATAGATTTTAGGGTAGTTATAAACCAGTTGCCCTCTATGACTAACACAGTAATCCTTTACAAAGTTGTGTCTCTCTCTTGCTATCAGACCACGTCATCAGCCAGTTCAAGGTCCAAATTAAGTAGGACTCTTTTTAAAAGTGTATCAGTAATATCAGTTATATAACATTACATTTTGCATGTCAACGACCAAAGGTTCATGATTAAACACAATGCATTGTTCAATTGTCATCCATTAGGTAGATACAGAAAATGTCTGACATTGCATACTTTACCTTTGTAATATGACTGCACTGATCTTTGCCTGAATAACACAGCGAGGTTTAAGTGTGAGCCATGGCCTTCACCAGGAGCTAATAGACACATTTTATTTTTTGTATTGTATATAAACTGGTTCTTGGATTTACCTTTAAATCAACAATCACTCACTTTCTTTAAGTGATACAGTCATAAACAACAGTGCGACTTTTGGACAAGACAAATTTTAAAAAGACAATGGCAGTGCTAGACATTTATCAGAATCAGAATACTTCATTATTCCTCGTTTACAGTGAACACTTTTATTGTATAGGCAAGATATGTATATGTGTACGTATATTGCTGACCTACACCCTCTGGGGCGATTGTGGCTCAAGAGTTGGGAGTTCGCCTTGTAATCGGAAGGTTGCTGGTTCGAGCCACGGCTCGGACAGTCTCGGTCGTTGTGTCCTTGGGCGAGACACTTCACCCGTTGCCTACTGGTGGTGGCCAGTGTCCGGCAGCCTCGCCTCTGTCAGTGCGCCCCAGGGTGGCTGTGGCTACAATGTAGCTTGCCATCACCAGTGTGTGAATGGGTGGATGACTGGATGTGTAAAGCGCTTAGGTCCTTAGGGACTAGTAAAGTGCTATACAAATACAGGCCATTTACCCTCAGTATCAGAATTATAATCAGAAATTATGTGGGTTACAGTTGATCCAATACAGTAACAGCAGAAACACGCTATATTATTTAACAATACAATAAGTTACAGATTTACAGATTTAAGAAATAGAACAAATATATACAAATCACTCAATAATATATATCAAGGATTGACAGAGGTGATTATAAATAAATATCAAGAATATTGACAGCAACATTACTGAGTAGAAAACAGCGTGTGCAAAAAGGGTGTAGCTATTGCAGTGTTTACAGTGTATACTGTGTATAAATGGAGAGGAGTTGTACAGGGAGATGGTTTCCTGTGTCGTTCAGTGGTGCTTTTTGGTACTCTCAGTCTCTCATTGAACGTGCTTCTGTGGCTAGCCAGCAGGTCATGGAGCAGGTGGGAGGTATTCCCCAACACTGGCTTTATTTTGGACACCACCTTAAGGGAGTCCAGCTCCATCCCCACAACATTACTGCCCTTGCAGAACAGTTTATTTAGTCTGTTGGCATCTGTGACCCTGAACCTGCTCCCCCAGCATGCAACAGCATAGAGGATAGCACTGGCCACAACAGACTCATAGAAAATCCTGAGCATTGTCTGACAGATGTTGAAGGACCTCAGCTGCCTCAGAAAATAGAGACGACTCTGGCCTCTCCTGTAAAGTGCAGTGGTGTTTTTAACCCAGTCTTGTTTATTGTCTATGTGTACTCCAAGGTATTTATAGTCCTCCACAATGTCCACATCGACCCCCTGGATTGAAACAGGAGTCAAGGGTTTCCTGGTCTTAAAGTCCACGAGCAATTCCTTGGTCTTTGCCACATTGAGCTGCAGATTATTCTGCTTGCACCATGTGACAAAGAAGTCACCCACAGCCCAGTACTCTGACTCATCACCCTTGCTGATGCATCCGACCACCGCAGAGTCATCAGAAAACTTCTGAAGACTGCAGGTCTGTGTATAAAAGTGTCTGTAGCTAAGAAGGTAGAGCAGGTCATATACCAAGCTGAAGGTTTAAGCGGGACAGTGCGTTGAGGTTATTTTATATATTTTTCTAAAAACAAATGTCCTCTATGCACCTGTCATTGATTCAGGTGTGCAGTTTTTTTTATTATTTCCATCACAAAATGATTGTGTCTGCCTGCAGAAGAGTGAGAATCTGCACTTTTGGTCAATATAGTGGTTCTTATATACTGTTTTTCTACTCTACTTGTGCGCTCAAAGCACTTTATACAATGTGCCTCATTCACCTAAGTTGAATGCTTCCTATTCACACTCCCACAGATACATCGGAGAACAATTTGGGGTTCAGCATCTTGCCTGAGGATAATTTTTGCATGCAGACTAGAGCAACCAGGAATTGAACCACTAAACCTTCGGCTTAGTGGCTGACCAGCTCCACCTCCTGAACTACAGCCACATTTTGATGGTGTGCGTCAACAACAGCATGCCTAGGGTCACGAGGCCCACTAATGGTGTAGTGAGCAAAGGAAGGCCTAGTGACCTTAAAGCATTTTTGACATATATTGTGTAATTCATTTCGTACAAAATGACACAACAATGGTCAGTGGAACCAGAATTATAAACCTTTTCAGGCAAGGGTTAAAGTGGGATTTGGCAGGTGGAGGAACCTTAAGTTCTCACCTAATAGGGAAATGAAAGAGAATGTTACATTAAACTTATCTGTTTAAATTCAATCTGATTACTCCTTCTGGAAACAAGTCATGTTAATCAGCAGCCATAGTGAAATGCACATGGGCACCGACTTTAAAGTATTTTCTTTTATTTTCATTCTAATGGTCAATGAGACATAAACATGCATGCACAGAAAATTATAAATGTTTGTGAAAAACAATAACCTAAAAACATTGGCTTAATTTCCCCACAAATAAAAGCCTTCCCCCTAGATTTTGTTTTTCTATCACTACATTTGCTCTTGCAAAATTCTTAAATCCCTACATTTCCATAGCTGTTTCTCTTATAATGGTGATACCGAGGACCTAAATTAATAATGTCCATGTAAACTCTACCAAAATACTGCAAAACCAGTTTTGCATTTAATGTCCATCATAACCTTTGAATAACATCAAATTCTTATCATGTAATTTGTTAAACACATTACCCAATATGAAATATCATAACTTCTGCAAAACATCAAATACAGATCCTCTATTTGATTAAGAAAAATCTAACATGAGCTCGGTCATTACATGTAAGGTCAAAATTTCCAGTTAATCGAATGTCGAATGTCACTTGCTAAGCAGGTCTTATCTTTGAAGATTGTTTTTAGTCTTCAATTTGAGAATATCTTTGACAAGCTCATCTTCCTCTTGAGTCCTCTCTGTCTTACATTTTTCTTCATATATGATAGTGAACTCCTTGCAAATGCAACTACAGTAACTGTGGACATCTGGAAGATGCAATGTGTGGCTAATAGCACACAGAGCAATATGTGTGGTTGATGATATTTGTTGAGCTTTTTCAAGTGTTGCAAATTAGCTGCCACTTCACTTCTGTTGTGCCTGCAGCTCGTGGTGAAGTGAAACCTCATCTTGATATTATTGGCTTAATGAGCTGCCTATCAGATTTAACTGCAGAAGCCTTTTCCACATGCCGACAGCAGAAATATTTTCTCATGCAGTGTCTTGAACTGCTCTCCTAAAAGCCAAACCGCCAAACTTATATAATGCTGAAACTTGTGTATAAAGAAACAGAAAGTTTAATATGCATTTGATAAAACAAACAAACAAAGCAAACAAAGAATGTTGCACTTTTAGATACAAAGTATAGTACAATTTCAACCTAAGAATGAGCAGAATGATAATGCAGAAAGCTGTAGGAATGACTTGTATAATAAAATGTAATACTTAAAGCTTTGAACTTGGAGTATAGCTTTAAAACTTATGTTACAAAGAGATGACTAATTTAAAAAAAATAGGGTTGGGAAAATACCAAAAGCAAACTCAGATACTTTAAATATTTTGATCCTGGCATCGTGACTTAAAAACAAAAAAGATCTAAAATGAAGAATCTTAAATAAAGGGCCAGCACTCACAACATATAATGTGACTTTTGGTTTTCAACTGCTCCACCAACACAGATATTGATCGCCATACTGTGAATGCTGACTCAGCACTCACACTAATAATGAAGATATCGGTCTTAATATTTTTTTTTCATCCCACATTTCAAAAAAAAATCTAGAGGTTAGATTAATTGGTGATTCCAAATAGCATAGCAACCGTTGTATTATTTTTTATTTTTTTGCCTGTCCCGTTCAGTACTTTAGAAATCAGAATTGAAGGCCAGGAAAGAGCCCAACGGATTTATTTTTTCAAGCAGAGAAAATATGCCAATGCCATATTGTTCCACTTGATTAAATTCAAATTCAAATTCAAATTTTTTATTTGTCACATACTGTCACGGTCTGCCGGGGCAAGCCGTGTGGGAACAATTTAGGACCCGGAAGCGGCAGCTCAGGTGCAGATGAGTATTTATTTACAAAAGGGAATACAACAGCAATGGCGCGGGTGAAGCTGTAACAGAAAACCTAAACTGGGCAAACTAACAAAACAAACCAGAAATGTGGAAGCAGGGAAGTCCGGGGATATACACACAGAGAGACGGATGGAGAGACGCAGGGAGACCGAGGGGAAACAACACAGGCGAACCAGCCACGACTAAGACAGAAGACACGACTTAAAAACACTCAGAGAACACAGGGAAATTACACACAGGTGGGGGACACAGCTGGGAGTGATTAACGTGACGAGACTAGGGAGGCAAACTTAAAAACACTCACATAAGACGCAGACCTTCACAATAAAACAGGAAACACAAACACACAAAGACAAAGACTAGGAAACGCGGACTTAACACAGGAATAGATGGGCAGAACAGAATACACTAAACAGGAGGAACAACAGAACCAAAATCACTAATAGAAAACACAAAACGCTGGGTCAAAAGGACCCAGGATCATGACACATACACAGTCATACACAGTACGATATGCAGTGAAATGCTTAGACAACTGCTCGTGACCTAAAGAAAAAAAGAAAAGGCTATGAATAAGATAGGAAATAAATATGAAAATTAAAAAGGGTAAATTTAACCAGGAAGGAATAAAATAAAATAAAATATAAAAATTAAGTTAAGAATGAGATAACTGTACAACACAAATTAGAATGAAGGGTAAATTTAACTGGGAAAGAATAAGATAAAATATATAAATTAAAGTTGAAAATAAAATAACTGTACAACAAAATACACCGTATAGAAATATATAAGAATGTATGAAGAAATATAAATATAAATATATATATACACACAATAACAGCAGCTGTACAAGAATTAACTGGAAATGAGGAATATAATGTCCAGTGTTGTGCAATCCACATTATATAGTGTCTTGTGCAGTGCAAATATGCTTAAAGTGGTTTAAGTGATGAAGTGAAAACAATGTCCAGAATGTCCAGTGTGTGTGTAAGAACTATATGTGTGGGTCAGTACTGTTTGGTGGTGTGATTGAGAGACTGTATCGCCTGCGGGAAGAAGCTCCTCCTCAGTCTCTCTGTGTTGGTCTTCAGGGAGTGGAATCGCTTTCCTGACCTCAGCAGAGAGAACAGTCCGTTGTTGGGATGGCTGAGGTCCTTCACAATCTTCCTGGCCTTGGTCCAGCACCGCCTGCTGTAGATTGAGTGCAGGTCAGGGAGCTCTGAGCGGATGGTGCGCTCAGCTGAATGCACAACCCTCTGTAGAGCTCGTCTGTCCTGCATGGTGCTGTTCCCGAACCAGGTTAAGATGTTTCCCGTCAGGATGCTCTCTATGGTGCAGGAGTAAAAGTTCCTGAGCACCTTGGGGGGCAGTCGGAAGTCTCTCAAGCGTCTGAGGTGGTGGAGACGCTGACAGGCCTTTTTCACCACGGTGTTGATGTGACAGGACCATGACAGGTCCTGCGTGATGTGAACTCCGAGGTATTTGAAGCTGTCCACTCTCTCCAATGGGCACTCGTTGATGACGGGGGTCTGGTAGTTCCTCTCCTGCTTAGTGCTGAAGTCCACTATCAACTCCTTTGTGTTACTGACGTTTAGAAGGAGGTTGTTCCTCTGGCACCAGTTCTCCAGATTCCTAATCTCCTTCAGGTATAGGGCGTCTCGTTGTTGTCAGAGATCAGGCCCACCACGACGGTGTCGTCAGCAAACTTGATGATGGTGGTGGAGCTGGTAGTGGCCACACAGTCATATGTGTACAAGGAGTACAGCAGAGGGCTCAGAACACACCCCTGGGGGGCTCCAGTGCTGAGAGTGATGGAGGCTGAGACATGTCTGCCCATCCTTACTGCCTGTGGTCTGCCAGTTAGGAAGTTGGAGATCCACTGACACATAGATGAGCTGAGTCCCAGATGCTCCAGCTTGGTGGTGAGTGTGGAGGGAATTATGGTATTAAATGCAGAGCTGTAGTCTATGAAGAGCATTTTAACATAATTCCCCCTTCTAGTGTCCAAGTGAGTAAGTGATGTGTGGAGGAGATGAGAGATGGCATCGTCTGTGGAACGATTTGGACGGTAAGCGAACTGTAGTGGGTCCAGTGTGTCTGGTAGTGAAGAAATGATGAAGTCTCTGACCAGGCGTTCAAAGCACTTCATCACTACTGAGGTGAGGGCTACAGGGCGATAGTCATTGAGAGAAGCAGGGTGGGGTTTCTTTGGGACAGGAACAATGATGGACTCTTTGAAGCATGTGGGGATCACAGACTGAGATAAAGAGATATTGAATATCTCAGTGAACACAGGAGCTAGCTGGTATGCGCAGTCTCTGAGGATACGACCTGGGATGCCATCTGGTCCTGCTGCTTTCCTGGTGTTCACTCTCTTGAAGGCTCTCCTTACTTCATGCTCGGAGATGACGAGCACGTTTCCGGTGCTGGCAGTATCTTCCTGTCTGCAGCCGTTAGCGCCGCTAGCACTAGCATCGTTGGAGTCCTTAGCTGCAGCCTCAAAGCGAGCATAGAAAGTGTTCAGCTCATCTGCCAGAGTCACGGCCGTGTTCGTCATACCGGTTGTATTATCATTGTTTATTTATTTTATTTTATTTTAGACCAAAGAGAAGTTACTCTTTTCACTGCGGTGGGGGCAAGCAGACCACCACCGGCCCGGCAGTCGCAGGGAGGCCCAGCGTCACAGACCCTGACCAGACTGCCAACTCCTCCCAGCCCCACAGCCTCTATGGAGTGCAATGAGGGTATGAAGACCCCATACGTCACTCCGCCCACTCATATGTTGTGTTGCTGCATGCTGTTCTAAAGTGCATTTAAAACATGGGAGGGGCATGGTGCTTCCTGCCAGAAAGCAGTAGGTGTCAGCGCGGCCCCTACCGAGAACACTCAATGTCTATATGCTTTTAAAATTAAGAGGTAGACACCGGCCCCAGAGGCTGGGTTGGATATACAAACCGTACTCTTGACACCGTATATCACGCAGTTGTGACCTCCCAGTTGTGTCAGGTTAATGATCAGGAGGGGTGGTGGAATGGGCATCCCCCCGAAACAAATCACATATCAAAACAAAAAGCATGCAATAACCCCACAAAAATAAAACACTACACGCTAGTAAAAGATCAAAAAATAAAACACAGCACTACATGCAAGGAGATAAAAACACCAAGTTAAACTTGTCCATTCCACCCTGTGACACAGCCACCAAGAAAACGCCACCTAAGAGTTACCAGAGCCTCCACCAGAATATGACCACAGGCCCTAGGCGGTGCTCTCCAGGGAAAACGTCCCTAAGGAATCTCCAGATGCCCCAAGCCTGCACCTACCGCCGCACCAACGATACTAGGAAAGGTAGGACAAAACCACGACCCCCCCACCCCCGCTGGAGCAGATCACACTTAGTGGTTTTTGCAATTCAACGTGACTGGGTTTAAATTTCTTTTTGGTAGTGGAGGAGGTGCGTCGACAGGAGGAAACAGCCAGATATGCCAGAGCCGTAGCGCTGGCCAAGCAGGGTCGCTGGATGGATTTGGAGGGTGTTGAAAAGAGGAAACTCTCATGGAGTGAAATCTGGGAAATGGAGTCTTATAGACTAAGTGTCATCATCCGAGCGACATACAATGTGCTACCTTCTCCAATAAATCTGCAGCTGTGGTTTGGAAAGGACCCAGCCTGCCCCCTGTGTACAGTCCCAGCCACACTCAAGCACATCTTGGTTGGTTGTAGGACTAGCCTTACTCAGGGCAGATACACATGGAGACACAACCAGGTCCTCAGGTGTCTAGCCGAGAAAGTTGAGCGCAAAAGAAAATCCATCAACGCTCAACCTTTTACGAACCAAGAGGAGCGTCAGTTTTCATCAGCATTTTTCCGGGAGGTAGACAAGCCGAGGATAAGCCCCTCAACCCTGGACCTGGGCCCACTGAAGGTTGCCAGGGATTGGCAGATGCAAGTGAACTTGGATCAGAGGCTAATTTTTCCAACAGAGATGGTAACAACTACTCTGCGACCAGACCTTGTCCTATGGTCTAACACCCAAAGACTTGCGTACATCATTGAGCTGACGGTACCATGGGAGGAAGCAATTGAGGAAGCATTTGAGCATAAGAAGCTGTGGTATGCCAACTTGGCAGCTGAGGCAGAGGACAGAGGCTGGAAGATCAAGGTGGAAGTGGGGTGCAGGGGCTTTGCTACCAGTACAACAGCAAAGCTGCTTGAGCGATTGGGATCAGAGGACAATCAACGGCAGGCTATAAGAGAATTAGCTAACACTGCTGAGAGGACCAGTCACCGGCTATGGCTAAAAAGGGCTGACATCATTTGGGCAGCTAAGGCAGTCAGCTAACCGCGAGACACACGCCCAGGATTGATTGACCCGTGGTGGTCTTGCCTCAACAGGGGGCGTCAAAAGGGTAAAACATAACATTAGAAGCTTTGCTGGTTGACTGATACAGCTGTCTCAGGTCCTCCTGGGGACTGTGCAGTTAACCTCATGGTAGTGAAACCAAAAGGAGGAATGAAAGAATAGGAAAGAAAAATGTATCCGTTCTTCTCCCCTCTGCTCTTCTTCCCTTTTTTGGGAGGCAGTGGGAGGTAGAGCGAACAGCCCAATCCGGCGGGGAGGTGTGGGATGCCAGATCCGGCGCCCCCCTTCCAGCTCTCTTCTCTGCTCTCTCCTATCTTGTCCCTCTTCTCTCTATCACCTTTTCTATCCCTTTGAAGAAATGAGGCTCCAAAAATGTTAAAGAGGTAAGTATTATTTCTCAGTTGCAGTGAATAGATAGATGAAAATAAACTGTAGAAAATTAAACAGCAGAAAGAAGAAGAGAAATAACAATTCTAACATAAACCAGTCACACACTCCAGGGCCTGATCAACCCTGGCAGGGTCTCCTTGGATGAGGGTTTCTAGTGATAATGGATGAAACCGGATGAATCCAAGGTGCAATACTGACGATGTGTCCCAAATTTTAGTATGATAATGTAGATCACATAATCCCTAAACCTGGTAAAGTTTCTGGGCTGCCTTTCCTCATAACAGCCATCCCTCAAGATTTTCTCCATTTAAAGCAATGCATTATCAGAGATTGTAACATCTAGTCCTTTTACTGAATCTGGATTTAATTTGTTGATATTCTGAAAATCTTTTCTTGTTGATCCCATATTGTATAACTAGTTTGTCAAACAAAATAAAATCTGTTCCTTCTGATATATGTTCCAAGTATTTAATTCCTTTGCAACTCCAATCTGGGAAGTTAATCATATTATTGTTTTGTAATATGTCAGGGTTGTTCCAGATAGGTGTACGTTTGCATGGAATTAATGAAGACTCCTTCATTTTTAGAAACTCCCACCATGCTGTCAGAGAAGAGCTGATGTTGATGCTTTTAAAGCATTCATGTCGTTTGATGTTTGAACTGATAAATGGTAGGTCTGATATCGTTAGATATCCACAGCGATGACAGCACAAGAGCCCTTCTGGATGAAGTCGAGTCTGATTGGGAACGGGACCTTCGGTGAACTGGTCGTTCATGCTGAAGTGTGTTCCTTTCAGCTCCCTCCCGCGACTTTTCACCTGCTCCTTCTGTTTGAAGTGGCCAAATTTGGCCACAATAGAATGTGGTCCCCTGGCTCCGGTCCCCTTAGGCCCGATGCGATGGACTCGATCGAGTGATGTTCTTCACGGTGTCCTCTGGCATCTTCAGGTGGGTTTTAACCCTTTAAGACCGGTTGGATCGAGCACGCTCCGTTTTGCGTAACTATTTTTAAAGTCCTGTAGAACTGCAACCACATAAGCTAGCGCAATAATTTTTTTTTTGCATATGAAACCGGAGGAGTTGTTCTTACATTTTATGCCATCAGCTTGTCCTAAGTCATGTTTCCTTCCACAAATAGCTTTGCAAAAATTTTGTAAAAAGCATTTGCAGCAACGAAAACAAAATATTCCAGAAACATGCTTTGCCGATCAGATCAGCTGTTTATTACACTTCCTACATTTGAATAGATGTCAGCATGAACTATTGCATATCCGCCATTACCTGCCCGAAACCGGAAGTGATGTCATTTTCATGGAAAATGTAGGGTTTTTTTTATCTTCAGGGCCTTTTTTTTTGCAAATTTGTATTATAATATTTATTTTCGGTTTTCCTGCAGTATATAAAAATTGGTGTATCTCAAAAATAAAACTATGAAGTGGTGGCAAACTATTTTGTGCAACTTTTTTTTATTTACAGTTTTGAGGGATAAACCTCTTAAATTTCTTAATAAAAAAAGACTACAACGATTTTCAATTTTTTTGTAGTTTATTGCACTTTTTGCAATTTATGTAGTTACTATGGACTTAATGCATACATATGATTAAAATTTGGGATATAACGGTTGTATCGATGTATAGGAACTTGTAATGCTCCCAAAAATGGCACTACAGCATGTAAAAATATAAAGATAAGCTCTGGCGGACTTGGCTCTATTAAAGGGTTAATGAAACCTCTCACCTTTTCTTCCGTGTCCTCGTTGGCAGATTCTGTGATACCAGAAAACACAAAGCTATCTCTCATGCTACAGGCTTCCTGTCTCACATACCTCTCCCTTCTCACCTCTACTCAACAAGAACAGATGAAGCCACGCAGATGCAACAACAAAACGAATCTTTACAGCACAAATCGGGCTCCATAGGGTTAAGCATTAATAATATAACAATTTTCAAACATAGCATTTAAATTAAAGACCATTACTTTTAAGTTTAAACAGGAATTAAATTTATATTAACAACCTTCGTACATGTGGTCAGAAGTCATGGTTTGTTTTGCTGGTTTCTTGTGTTAACTGCAGTTCCTTCCTAGGCAGATATAAAACTTATTTTAATTGAAATGTGTCACTCAAACTTTGGTCTCTGGCCTGAAGGTCACCAAAGCTTACTCCTCTACATAACTGGTAGTAATTTTTTTTTAACTGTTAGCAAATACAGATGTTGGGAGCTTGTTTGGAGTGTGTAGGTCTGTATGTTTTGTGAGGGAGCGCATCGCCGCTTCTGCTGAACCCTCCGTCTGCTGGTACATCGGACTCGGAAACCTAAATGACTGACTGTACTTATATGCGGTCGCTGTTGTCACAATCCGGACCGTGACCAAATGACTGTGGAGGCTGGTTATGTTGTTGCTCTGACGTCAGCGCAAGCTACAGAGAAGCTGACGGCATGAGTATAAAAAGCCGGCCGGTTTGAAGGCTGGGGCTTCGGTGCTTCAAGCTCTTGCTCCGCACCGGGTTGACAGCAGACTGCGAGGGAGGGCTGAGGCGATCAAGATGCAGTTTCTGACTCGCGCTGTCATCGTTTCCCTTCAGCTGACTTTATTCAGCGCAGTGCATGGTAAGCGCTCCTACAGTAAAGAAATAAATACATAGAAATCTTACCATGCATTGCTAAGATTTTCTCTGTGTGTGTGTAGAAAATGATGCTTTAAAGCAGGTGTCTCAATCCAGCTGCATGCTTAGTGACGGAGACCAAGAAGTTTTTCTTTTTTACTTTTTCTTTTGTGTGTAGTTTGATTCGTGATCGTTTTTAATTTATCAAAAGTTGGCTATGCAATTTTACTATTCGTATGTACCGTAAACTCTTGTTCTACAAGTGCTTTCTTTCTGTCTTGTTTAGGTGCCAAATGGACATATGATGGTAAGTGTGACAGTATTTTACACACAATTTGTAATATATATATGGTAAATAAAATATAAAAGGTTTATATGATATAATAAAGTTGTTTTTGATGGGGGTTTTTTGTTTTCTTGGCTTTGCGCTATCCAGTAAGAACTGACATAGAGAAAGCATTATTTTCTTTTTGGCTCTTCATCAGTGTTTTAAGTCACAGTGTCAAACGGGAAGACAAAAGCGATGACAGTGTGGTAAACACCATGCACAGTCACCACTTTTGTCTGTGGTGAACAAAGTCGGACTCTACAATTATAATATTTCATAAGTGGCTGGCTGCCTTTGTCTGGTGCCTTAAGCTTCATGGAGAGGGACTTCTTGAATCATGTCTATCTCTTACATAAACTACTCTTACTAAAACCTCTCGTCATTATATGATACAGCAAAAAATGTCTGAATGTTAAAGCAAAATCTTTGCAGGTGAAGCAATGGAAATGTATATAATTTGTCTTGACAGTTTTTTGTTTTCTGGAAAAATCTTAAGCAATCTTTGGGGGGGAAAAAATCATTGATCAAGTCCTCTATTATCTTTAAAAGTTACCCAAACGGTGGAGGGATTCTTTACCTCTGGTTCCTTTGGGCTGAATAAGAAAATACCCACTTCTCTGGTCAGTAATTTGTAGTCATGATTAATATAGTTAGATTAGAATATATCTGTTCTTAATTAGGATAATGACTGACCTTATATGTCAGTACGGAGTACTGTGACAGTGCTTCTTGGTGCTTCATCCTGAAATATGCACAATATATAAATATACAAAAATAGATAACATAGAATAACATAGATTAAATACTAAATGCCACATTATAGTAGTCAGCAGTCTGTCTACTGGTAGCACTTTCTGTTGGTGGTGGTGCTACAGCCGAGTCATATAAATTATCTCCACCTCAACACTCCACCCTCTGGCAAAGGACATACAATGAGTCTTTGCACGAGAATAAAATAAATGAGATTAACAATGTCTGTTGTATTCCTCTCACCCTGCTCTGCTACCAGTGTGATGTTTAGAGGATTGCTTAGAAAAGCTTGTTAAAATCTTCTATTTTAAGATTTCTTTTACGTAGAAATTACCCACAGTCATCTATGTTCTACCAAGTACTGCCTAGGGACCACCAAGGGCCACTAAACATCCTATATTAAAGGGCACCCAGCATCAAAGTAAAACACAAATGTTATGAATAGTGAATAACAGAAAAAGTAAAGTAAGAACAATTTTCTTCTTAGTTAGAGACGGTTTGCCTAGATTGAACTTGGAGCTTTTCATCAAACAAGTATTCAGTGATTTTGCTACTTTGCTTGACGACTTCTGGCATGTCTTATACAGTCAATCCACATTTGTCTGAGAGGGAGGTTGGGGGCAATCTTTTATATTTAACCATGGTCAGCTGGCATATGGTGAATGGTGAATCTTTTGATGAATGCTAAACAGATAATGAATTAGCAGCAATTGTGCTGCCAAGATGAGAGCATACGCACAGCTTCTTCCATTTTGTCACAAATGTGACATTTCAAATTTGATGAAGTCCATTCATTGCAAACTATTAGCCTGACTTTCATGTTTGAAAAGCTCAGTGCATAGATGCTTACACTTAAAAATCACGCAATGAAAATGCACATTCAACAGCTTCCTGCTTTTCTTCTCAGTCCATTTTTAAAAAAATAATTGTTTCCCAATTTCTGTATTATTTTAAAGCACACTGTGCCTCGTGGCCTTGGAGGAAACATTTTTGAGAGTTACCCCCCTGACAAAAAAAACTGAGGTCGCTTTGTAAACCGTATGACTCAATTGTAAATGTGGCCATTTTCGGTGTCTTGCACTTTATAGAAACCTCTCATTTGGTGAGAGACGGCATTCTCACTGCGTGGCGCTGCCTGCAAGCAGCAGGCTGGTTCTCTTTTCTCGCTGCTTCAAAAAAAGCCCATGAGCAGAGCCGTAGGCTCCCTCCCTTCATCTTGTTTATAGATAATAATAAGTCATTTGGACCAAAGATAAAACATTTATTACACACTAAAACAAACTCTAGCCCTCTTTGGAGCCACCCACTGTTTAGCCTCACACTGTGAGATGTTTGCCTGATAACATTAAACAGTTTGGTTTCTGAAAAATGTCCATGCTAATGTTTTCTGTTGAAACCACACTTTTAAAATTGAAATCTAGGTATTAGTACAAATTCAGATTCAAAAATTGCATAATGTAATAATGTTAATGTTGTTGCAGGACCCCAAGGACAGGACCACTGGCCCGAGCGTTATCCGTATTGCGGTGGAGCGCTACAGTCACCAATAGACTTGGAGTCAGATCTGCTAAGGTTCGATCCCACTTTACGTCCAATTGAGGTTCAGAACTACAACCTGTCTCCAAATGAGCAGCTCACTCTTGGAAACAATGGACACTCTGGTGAGTATACATCAACAGTGTTATCCAAAGAATATGTAAGACGTGCAATGCGATGTAAGATGTAATGTGTACTTACACTCATCACAAGTAAGACAGTGTGTATCAAACTAAGCAAATATTTAAGTATGCCATGCTTTGTTTGGCCTGAAATCTAAAAGTTTTTCAAATCAAAGTGATGCGCTTGTCTATGCATTCATTAAAATGTCCACACATAAATGTGGAGACCTATTTTCTGGGCCAAACTATACAATAAACTGTGTGCTGCAAAACTAGTTAGATAAGTTTCTGTCATGTTCCCTCAAACATCATGTACAAACTGCTCCATTAGGAATTTTTGTGACAATCATGTATAGCTGAGGATGCATGTCATGCCTTCCGAATGTTGGCAAGGATGCATTGCTGTTATATCTGCATAACAAAACTGCTTTCCGCACACAGAATGCAAATAACACAGAAATGCTTATGTGTGCAACACCACAAACTGAGTGGCATCATCGGTGTGATGTGTATTCCAAATGGGCTGACAAAGCGTTTTCATGTGCAAGCATTTGTCATGCACTGACGATCATGCGAAATGCACTTTGCATCACCCGGCTATAAATGGTCTTAAAAGCAGCTACACCACTATGACAGAACAAGACAGTGGGGATAGGGAAGGGTGGGGGGTTGTGGATTTGGCATGCTGACTTCCTCAGTTTAGATAAAGCTCATGTTTTGTGATGCCCCAGTGTTTACTGCTGCAGTCATGACTCTTTATGTTGATGTGTGCTTTCATTGGCTTTGATTCACAGTGCAGCTTTCATTGTCCCCCATGATGTCCATCTCCAGCCTACATAACCGATACACTGCGGCTCAACTCCATTTCCACTGGGGCTCCTCCAGTCGGCCTGCAGGTTCTGAGCATACGGTGAACAGTAAGCAGTATGCTGCAGAGGTAAACAATGCAAACTGCACTTCTCAGAGATAGTAGTGCACTACAGTACTACACTTAAGTACAAATTCAAGGTAGTTGTCCTAAAGTATTTCAATATCTTTGCAACTTTCTACATGTACATGTCAGATATTCGTTCTGTTTGGTTCATCAACTCATTCATTTCCTGTTAGGATGAATGGTGTTAGGCAATAAGCTGTACCATCTTGATATCAACTGCAAGTGATATGACTAAGATGCAGCTTTCTCATCAGTCATGACCAAGCAGTAGCCTATCTCACTTTCTCCTTGACTCTACCAACTCTTAGCTACTGATTCATTTCTGCCTTTTCTTTGCTACTGGTCTTCCTGCCAGCTCAACACTCTCAGTTGAGAGGTAGCTTCTCACCTCACCTCACCTCACCTCACCTCACCTCACCTCACCTCACCTCACCTCACCTCACCTCACTTCATCCCTCTGGCATGCATGAATAAACAGTATGTTTTTCTTTGTAGGTGACTACCTTTAGTCCTAGAATGATTTCAGCACAGAGCCTCACTGACTCTGACTTTCCATAGTCAATGTGGGGATTATTGTAGAGTCTACCTTAGAATATAAAGCGCCTTGAGGTGACTGTTGTTGTGATTTGGCGCTGTAGAAATAAAATTGAATTGAACTGAATTAAATGAGAAAAGCAACCTTCAATTAATACGGATGAGGTGGAAGGTGGACTAACAAAATAAACTGAAGTAAACAGAACTGAAACAGAAGTTATAATATTTAAATGAGAGAGTGGAGTGAGGTTATTAAATATCACACAATATTTCTTCTGTCAGGATTTAAAGATATGATTATCTGTGTCTGCTTACCCTTATCTGTACTTAGAAGTGACAACTCTGGCTTCAAGCAAAGCATTAATACTTTGTGACTGAAACGTGTGACATTTGACTGGCAGGGGAATCGAAGCCACTGACACTCTTCAAAGATGATATTGCTAAATAGAATTCGCATGTCATTGTTATTGTTGTGGTTTGTTGAGACTGCTGCAAATATGTAGCTCACGCCCATCTGTCAAATGTGTTGTTTCTATGTGCTGCCTATTTTGATGTGCAATCAAGTGTAAATTGAAATTATATGCATAAAAACTTTAACTCTAAACCCTCACTGCTAATATTACAGAGAACATAGATGATTCTTTTACCAAAATAAATCATTGGTTTACAATCATCAAATCAGCATATTTGGCATTTAGTTGCATATACTAAAAGTCATAAAAAGACATCGTCAGTATCAGAATGTTCATTGCTAGATGGTATGTAGTCTCTTACTCAAAAGGGTTTTAGGGGATTGTATGTACCAGGCTATTATATACTGTGGTTTTAAACCACTTCGCTAAATGAGCGGCTGTCTGTGCTATTTAACGTGTGAAGCCCTGTAAACAGGTTTCACACAATAGTTTCATGTATTTACTTTGGCACTTCAGGTAAAGAAGATGATTTGAAAGTCAAGTTTAAAGTAAAGTAGGTGAAAATGGGATACTGTTGTATATAATTTGGAATTATTTGGATTACAGTGGGCAGACTGGAACGACTGCTGAAACGACTGCAACCTGTGTTCATTTTATGTGACCACGCTCCAGCTGCTGTGCAGCCACATTTAAGGTGCTGTGGTTTGACCTGAGTTTCTGTGTGGACACGTCAAAAACATGCGTCTTTTCAAGTCTCTCCAGACTCCAGAACCACAGTTCCTTGATGACATGTTGTTTTGGAGGCATGGCATGATGGGAAATTGAACATTTTCCTGAAATGGTGAAACGGCCTTCCTTAATTCTCAAGACAGAGCAAAGTCTGTAAATAAAACTATTTGGTCAGAAGGGCTAAGAAGCCTTTGGGTTGTACAGAATATAGAATAACGTTCTGCTATAAGAAAGCTGGTGTAAAATATTTTGGTATTTTCTTCCACAGAAGATTGCATTCAATGCTCTCTGAATACCTCCACTTATGTTCAATCCAACTAACATCTACTCTCTGCATTGAACAGCTATTATAAGTGTACACTAATAACAGTTGTCATTTAAATAAAAAGGAGATAACATGGAGAGCAGAGACGTTATAATGACATGATATACCAACCTCCATGCTCGCCCAAAACTAAGTAATAGTCTGAACACAGGGTAGTGTTCTTAAGGTACTTTAAGGTTTATCACAGGGCTGTTGCAGTGATGCAGTGGTGTACATAACAATCTGGCAGTGTACGTGTCACTTTTTCCATGACCCCACCAAATCGCTGCTATTAGTACTATGTCACAGATGGCTTGAGTTATAAAAATGAGAGTGATTTACATAAAATACCTTCTTGTTTTGTGTTTTTCTCCACAGGATCTTGATCTATTGTTCTTTTTGTTCACAGTTGCATGTAGTGCATTACAATTCAGATAAGTATCCCAATATTTCCACCGCCGTGGACAAATCTGATGGCCTGGCTGTGCTGGGTGTGCTGGTTGAGGTGAGACCTTGTGGATAATGTTCTGTAATTTTGTTTTCTTCTGTAAAGGAGACCTAACTATTTGATTATCTGTGTTTCTATAAAGGTTGGGATGTTCAATCCAGCTTTTGAACACATTCTGAAGTTCATAAATGGTATTAAATACAGAGGTAAGACCTGAGTAACAGTTTTTTCTACGTACTAATGTGGAGTAAACATAAGCCTATGCAAAACATAAGCTGTGGCTTTAGTTTGTGATCCTTTATCTAGGTTTGAGGTCTGAATCATTCATATGACAGTCATGGATTTTACACTAATGTCACCCAACAGCTGATTTCTGTTTTGTCATTCCGACTGTCAGATCAGAAAGTGAAGGTGCCTGCTTTCAACATCAGAGCTTTGCTGCCTACACGTTTGGATGAGTATTATCGCTACGACGGCTCACTGACGACTCCTCCGTGCTATCCGAGTGTCCTGTGGACGGTGTTCAGGAATCCTATAACAGTTTCTCGCAAACAGGTGCTTCAGCAGCTGAAGTGACTTTAAACCAGGTTTAATATTAGAATAAGAAAGCAGTTGCAAAATTTTTTTAAGATGTGTCAGTGTGGCGTCTTTCTCTCATTTAAACTTTATTGGTGTGGAAAAGCTTTTGTGCTAAACTTGCTTTTGTTTTGCTGTGCTTTATTTAGTTTCTGACCCTAGCAACAGCGCTCTACTCCTCAAATGCCCAGGACTCAGCCTCTATGTCGCTGAATAACAACTACAGGAAAACACAGCCTGTTGACAATCGGCTCGTCTTGGCATCTTTCAAAGAACGTAAGTATGGTCTACAAACATGGCTTGCTTTATTACCTGAGCATGGGTGAAAATGTCACATAAGCGACATGGCTGCTGTGCTGCTTTAAAAAAAAGGCTGGAAGACACATTTGAATGAATTGAGGGCTTTTATTCTGCTGCAGAGATTACAACTTTCACGCTGGCTTTGGCTTGTATGGTGTAACCTGCTTGTGGCTTAGATTTGATGCTGATCATTTTTAAATTTGATTGAGCTTGATGAGCTTGTCTGGAAGTACGCCATCTTTTAAGACATGTTGATTTAACCACTCCTCTGACATGCTGAAAACATCTGCAGCCCTTAAATTTGTCCCTAAAGTCTGACTTTTATGTGGTTGCCTGGTGTACCGCAATGTATGGTATTTAGGTCCATATTGTGTGGTATGAATGTGCATGGTTTCCTCAAAGCTTTCCACACAGAGCTATGCTTTCCTAATGAGACGTGCTGTGACATGGCAGTGTGAAATCCCATGCTATGAGCTTCTCAGAAGCGCTAGCTAGCAGACAGTAGCTTGAGCTTTTACTGTATCGCTATGAGCAGCGCTGTTGCATGGTGGGCTTGAAGATCCATCATCATCCAAATGAGTATCCAGCTTGCGGGGATGTTTAACAACATTGGCTCTGTGTCTGATGCAGGCAGAGGACTGCATGGTACTCTTACAGTTACATCTCCGTTAACAAGAAAGCAAATCATACAGCAGCTACTGGTTGGCGACTTAGGAGACCTGGCTGATGAAGACCTGTACAAGCTCCTACCAAGTGGTTCAGAGAAACATCATGCTGGCAAAAAGAAAGACCTCAAAACCCAGCAGAGTGAGAGACTGGCCAAATCCAAACAACAAACGCTGAATCCATCCCTTGGGAAGAAAAGCCAGGCCAACCGCCATGTGGGAAAACTCAAGCTAGCAGAAAACACACTGAGCTACGTCTCACTGGAGCAGAGAGTTTCCCACCAGCTCAAACAATCCCATGCTGAGAATCAGATGGTTCAGGCTCTTAGAGATGCAGTTTTCCCTGAGCTTAACCTAAAAAGCTACCTAGAGTGCAGATCAGACTTAGCTCTCCCTACCATCAGGTATATCCTCCAGGGACGGCCAACAGATGAGGCTACTGAGTTAAATCATTCCCTGACTAAAGCCATGATGAATCAAAGGAAGACTTCCACAGCATTGGAGAAAGACGTGCCAATGACACAATATAATGGTCATTCCACTGCTACTGTTTCCAGGAAACCACAAAGCCAGGGTTATCCACATCCTTGGCTTTTGCCTATGGAGTGGGAAGACTAGAGAGATGCCTGGCATTGTTGAAACTCAGTGTGACTTTCTGTAGCAGACATCAGTTGTGTGTCCCACAATGACAGCCAAATTTCCAAGCCATGCCCTGCATTCTTTTAACCAGTTTATGCTTTATGTACGTGATATTACAATTTTACTTTCCTGTGTGTGCACATATTTGTAGTTTTCAGAAACGTTAACAGTTTTTCTTTGTCACAGATTTTGTTTGTTTGTTTTTTGCACAAAATCAATCGGACGCAAAACCAGTGCCCAACAGTGACTGTCCTCGGTATAATGATAGGACTATCTCAGTGTGTATATTTTTGCTCTGAAAATATATATATTATTTTTTTTTAAATTTGTTAGTACTTTTGGTATCTTTGCCCACATTTGCCTGGCTAAGCAATGCTTTTCAATAAATTATAAAAAATGACAAGTTTCCTGTGTGGAAATCTTTACATGTCAACTTGTACGAGTGGGAGATGTCAAGGACCATTTAAAGTGTTTTACTGGATGCCAAGCTCAGTCCTATAGTATGGTAATTCTGGAGCCATGCTAGTAATTATTGTCGTACACAATGTAGAAATGTGACTAAACCAAAAGAATTTCTTTTGAGCTAACATGATTTTTAGATCTTTGCAGGGTAACGGAAGCTTTTTACATTTCACTTCTATATTTATATAAAATAATAAAGCATTAAAGGTTTTCAGTTGCACATCTATGAACAGAATTTAATGCTTAAATAGGAGAAATGACAGCAAGTTATTAGACTACATTATGTTTATTTTGCATGCCACGAAAAAGAAGTGTGTACTTTGTAGATTCTGCACCTTAACTATCTAGAGGAGGATTAAACAAGTAGTCAAATTAAAAATGTTGAGGGTTAACTAGTTAAGATAAAGTTTTAGACTGAGCTTGTGTATTTAAAATTTTGACTTGATCCACGTCACAGCACAGAGGATTTCTTCTTTTTTCCTTCATCTGGTTCCATATGGGAACCACTACACACCCTCTATATGTCCTCCTCCACCACACCATGAATATTCTCTATGGTCGTTCTCCTTTCCTCCTGTCTGGCATCTTCAGCATCCATTGTCAAATTTATCCCCTATCCCTCCTCTGCACATGTCCAAGCCATCTCAGCTGTCTCTCTCTGACTTTGTCTCCAAACCACTCAACCTGAGCTGTCCCTCTGATGTAATTATTTGTAATCCTACCCATCCTGGTCACTCCTAGCAAATTTTACCGTCTTCAACTCAGCCATGTCCAGCTCTGCCCTCTGTCTTTTTAAGGATACCACTGTTTCCATACAATACATCATGAATCTCACTACTATTTTTGTAAAGTTTCCCTCTCAATCTTGCATCTTTGTGTCACAAATCATCTCAGATACTTGTCTCCACCCACTCCACCACCCTGCCTGCACTCTGTTCTCCACCTTTTGTAGACCACCCATTGCTTTTTGTATGGCTGACCCCAGGTATTTATATTCATCCACCTTCTCTATTCCTTGCATCTTCACCATTACACCTGTCTCACCGTCATTCACAGATAATTCATTTATTCATTATATGCATTTTTTCAGATGGGTCAATGGGCTGCGGGAGAAATTTGAGAGGAACAAAAATTCCAATGTTTGTGTCATATGAGTGTCTGTTTCTCCTATGAAAACTACTGAAATGTAATTTTTTCCCCCCTCTATTATCAGTCATGGGTCGCCCTTTCACTATTTTCCTTATCTGAGTTAAAATCTGTTAAAATGCATTTTCACTATTTCTCTCTCTCTCTCTGTTACTCAGACGACCTCTCTTGGATAAACACTGGTATGTTGCTTTAGGCTCAGTAAACATTTTTAAACAGACATGTATAATCATGTTAAGCCACAATACATAACATGAAGGTTTTATAATAATAATTTATAAATTATTTAAGTATTTCTTACTAGGTATTGATTTCTGTTCATTTATGATATGTCACATGAAAATTCAAGTTTATATTTAGGTCTCTGAAATATAAACATACCCCATTAGAAATTGTTATTTAACAATAATTGCCACTTATGACAAAATATATATTTATGCTGCTCTGCAGGTTTACTGGTTCCCATACTGGTGAGCTGTACACTGGGACTTGTTTTCATTGTCACCTTGATGTGCTGCATATTAAGGCAAAAAAGGTAGGTAAAGGGCAAAATCACAGAAAACATCCCTTGCTGAACAATAACTTATTGTATGCATTTTGTTTTTTAACTAAACCACATCTGCTCTGCTTGATTAATTCCATTCCTCCAACAATGTTGTCAAGGCGCTCAAACCTGGTTTGCCCCACACTTTTTAAGGAAGTCTAAATATCTAACAAGAATTTGACTGGCTTTTTATATGACTGGATATGGAGCCTGGAATACAAAGTACACAACACTATGTAAATTTGACACATTGAGACAGATTGCTTTAACTGACAATCAAATATAGAGTTTAAAAGTCCAGGAGTTGATGATAGTGGTTGTGCCCTCGTTAAATGGATTTGGGAAACGTGTGTGCATTCACTTGTGCCACTCTTAGTCACTCCTTGGCAGTGTGACAACACATGAATCATAAACCCATTTTTGTGCAGTTATGGTTTTCTATAAACAACTAGTAGGACACTAGACAATTTTTATGGGGTTACTTTGTAACTTATTATGTAATTTTTGTGATACATAGTTACAAATTCATGAAAATGATTGACCTAGAAAAACAAGCATGTAGAATTTTATGGCTAGAGGAAGTAATGTTATAGCTGTTTTTAAATTCTGATAACTTCCACACTGATGAGGAGTGATATGTGAGTATACTACTGTATTCATACTTTTAGATATGGAAAACAATGTTAGTTTAAATATGTAAGGATAGGTTAGTAATAACCAGAGGGGAGAAATGGACCGACGTATCTACAGCACTTTTCTTGCTGACCACTCAAAGCAGTTAAAGCGAAACTTAAATATGTTCATACAGCACTTTATTCTTTGTGTTTTTAATCACTTTCTATACCTCAAATCACCAATTAATCTAAGGTGCATATCTTTGGACTGTGAAGGTAATACCAAAGTATCTTGGGAAAATCTATCCACACACAGGAACAGCATGCAAACGCCACACAGCCTGCAAGTATCCAGGATATTCAAACTGAAGACCTTATTGTTGTGAGGCTCAGCAGTGCTGACAATGCCTTCCAAAACACATAAATGCATACTTTTGGAGATGAAAGGCTATGTCACAGTCTCATTTCAAATTACATCCTGGAAGGGATTGAAAGGTGTTTAACGTTACATCTTTGTCTAAATGCTCCCCCCATCATTCCTTACACCTCACTGGTAACTATAACTGTTTCTTTAAAGCACAGTATCACCTGTTGTTGTTTTTAGAGCTGCTGCTGAACGAGACAAAGGCATGCATGTTGGATACAATACTGGAGACAAGGACGAGTATGGCTCAAGAGTATAACTCCTTGTTCTGAATCACACTTCAAAGGAGCTCAGAAACTTCAACATCCTTGAGACTTTTGTCCCTTTGCATCACTCACTTTATTTATTTTTTTGCCCCATGGGTCACTTTGGAGATTTATAAAGGCATGCAAGGTTTAATCACATCACATGATAAAGTTTGCATGTGGCTCTAGGGTTTTGGGAAGTACTTTTTTCTCTCAAGCCACAATCTGGAGTCCTTTTGCTGTGTTGTGGCAGGCAGAAGATGGTAGGCCTTCATGCTGGATGTTTTAAACTGCATGCAAGAGGAACAGCTGTCCTCTTTAATTCCACTTTATTTATCTGACGTGATGTGGTGTGTTTCCTAAGGAGAGCTTCACACAGAGTCTACCAGGCAAGAGCCAAGAGCTGAACTGGTGAAAATCTCAGGTCAAGTCAGATCATGGCACCCATTCCCTAGGGCTTGGTGAAAAGCCCAACCACAGTTCAAACAATAGGGGGATAGGATTTGACAGACATCTCTGATGATAGGATGGCCCTAGAGGGATGGGCTATACCACAATTCCAACAACCCTGTACTTACAGTTGCTTTATGGATTTCATAATAAAAGGGTGCTTAGCTTCATTCAAACACAGCTTCTTCATTGTGAAAAATGTTGAGGAAAAAAAGGCTTTTGTGTTTCCAGCCACTCGTGGGCTGACCCCTAACCCTCTGTCCGGCAGTCGGATCACAAGACTAACTCCCCAGCACTCCTGATAGCTTCTTAGTTGGCCTGTAGGCTGTACAGTTAACCACAGGACTGCTGGAAAGTTAACAAGTTATCCTCATCAGGTTTCCCTTAGCCTTTCTTCATGCCATTATTTTGTATAATTTGAGATGAGTTATTGCTTTGTTAGTTTTAAGGACGTAGTCAGTTCCATCTTCCTGCAGTAGTAATGACCACGTGGAGCTGTTAATGCCTGGTTAAAGCGTGTTTGTCTGGTGAAAGCTGTAATGTGTGGAGGTGATGGATGAACTGGAAATCATATCAGAATAATGGACTGGACCAAGCCTTTGTGTGAAAACTGTGGTCCCCCAAATCAAGCTATGAAATGAGCATTCTGGAGAATTGCTACAACCCCCTGTGCATTAACATACTTATTGCATAGAAGGTGACACATACTATAAAGCAAATAAGTACATTTTAGAATGTTTAGACTGATTAAAAAACCCGTGTAAATGAGAAGTACAATATTAAAGCAAAATAAGCATGAGGTGATTCGTTTTGTCACAATAAAATGCTCCCTCAGTGTGCCAGATCTTTAACACATTAACATATTTTTTCTTGTAATTGTTACTCATTTATTTATTTTGTCTGCTCATTACATTTTATTCTTGTTATACTGTTTTGTTTCGTTTGGGATTTAAAAAAAATAAATGCACCATTACATGTGTCAAGATGCATTGGCAGATGGTATGTCTGTCATAGTGAGCGATACAGTTTTTTGTGTACAACAGATGCAGACAAAACTCATCATTAAAAATGTTCAAATACAATCTGTCTTACATTTTTGAGTCAATCTGCCTTTCGTGATTTCTTAAAGAATAAAACGTGTTCGTTGTTGCCAGGATTTTTCTTTTTGGACAATAGTGACATCTAGCGGGTAATTTCTTCAAGTGCAATAATAAAACCTTATTACTTCCGGGGTCTCGTGTGAAGAATTGAGCTATTTTTTCACATCAAGTCTAGCTCTTCTCGGTGCTGCAGCTGCAAGTCTGCGAGCGTTTGGTTGCTTTTGTCGTCATGTATCGCCTGCCTGTGCTGAAGAACAGGCGCACTCTCCTCGAGAGAGCAGAGAAATTCATCTCGGATATTTACTTCACTGACTGCAATCTGAGAGGCCGGTAAGGTTTCTTTCATTCAGCTGGAGAATCCGAATTTAACGATGTAGTACAGCGGAGATAAAGTTGTTGCTTTCTGTTACCTTATACGTCAGCGTGAGTCTCCGTGACTGCAAAATACTACGAGGGAAAAATGCAATTTATTTAGCCCATTGCATTTATACAGAGAGTTGTTTTCTTAATAACTGTGGAAAGCATGTATGCAATACATATTGCAGGCAACATTGCGTTAAGTGTCCCAGTAGTTATGATGCATTAGAGTACAACCTCCTTTAAGTGAAATGCACTTTTTTCACTTTTCTCTATTATAAAAATTCAAAATGTGACTTTACCACAAAAAAGGCTGCTGTAGTTTAACTGATATTTTCATCAGTCACACAGCCAGTATGAAAGGACTTTCTGATTTTAGAGTCTCAGTATGAAGGTATTTTAAAGCTTCAACGTGGAAATGGAGATTATGATTTATGATTATGGATTTCTATGAATTTTAAATGGTTTGGTCTTCCCAGGCTTTATGGAGACTCTTGCCCCCTGGTATCACTTGCCTGTTTCCTCACCCCTAAGCGGATCACGTTCACAGAAGCTTCCAAACAGATCTTTGACCCATGTAAAGTTGGCGATACCTTTGGACCAACGTAAGCAAGATTAACAGATTTTTTATCACTCATTTATTATTCCCTCTGATCTTGGCACTAATTCAAGTATGATGATTGTTGAAGGTGGTGGACTTGCTGGTTTAAAGTCACTCTGAAAATCCCAGAGTCCTGGAGAGGAAAAGCGGTTCATCTTCTGTGGGAAAGTGATGGAGAAGCAATGGTTTGGAGAGACGAGCAGCCTGTTCAGGTAACGCAGCGGCAGATTTATTTAAAGGCAAAAGTGCAGAAATATTCTGCTTAACCTCCATTTTATCCATGCTGTTTGTATTTGTAGGGCCTGACTAAAGAGGGTGAAAAGACGAGCTACATCCTCTCGGAGTGTCTGCAGGATGAGGAGCCGCACAGGTGAGTTGATCTGATCTTATTTTTGCTGAATCAGCAGCAACCACATCTTTTAGACAGCTTTAACCCCAAATTTACGCATGTCTGCGTCTCTGTTTAGTCTCACCCTGTATGTGGAAATGGCCTGCAACGGGCTTTTTGGAGCTGGTCAGGGCTCTCAGATTGCACCTCCAGATCCAAACCGGAAGTTTTCTGTACAGAGAGCTGAGCTAGTTGTATTCAACGGGGATGTAAGAGAGCTGCTGACAGACTTTGAGATGCTTGTTGACATTGTAAAGGTACTATCAACCAAAAATAGTGCATGATGATACATTACTTAAAAAAACATTGTAAGCCAAACATGACATTCTGTACTCTTCTTCACAGGAGCTTGGAGAGGAAGAGCAGCGAGGCTACCAGGCGCTCTTCACTGTCAATGAGATGGTGAACCTCTGTGACCCCTCTGACCCCAGTTCTTTTGCTAAAGTACATAGTCTGGCAGGCACCTTCTTCAACCAGCGGAATGGAGAAAGCCAGCATACTGTCCATGCAATGGGTCACTGCCACATAGACTCGGGTAATGTTTTTATTTTAGGTTTGATTAAGTCCCAGTTGAGTCCACCTGGCCAGACAAAGTGCCGCTCTTTTCCCAAAGATGACCAGTTCCACCGCAGTCCAAAATGCAATGAAAATTGTAGGGTGAGCTTTGCCAAAGTAACAAACAAAACAATCCAGACTATGAGAAGAAAGAATTCAGGGGGGGTTGCAGCAATTCAGAAACTAGGGCTCTATTCCACAAAGCAGGTTTAACTAACAACTCGACGTAAGATGAGGGAAACTCAGGTTTTCTTTTCCAGAAAGAGAGGTCATTTCAACAATGAGTCAGTTACCAAGGTAACAGACTCAGAACCAGCTGACCCGGCTGGCTGACACTGATTCATTTCGTCATTCATGGTGCCAAACTGTGTAGCGGAGTGAATTAAACTGTAGAAGTTTACATTTTTACAAACACCTAAATGCTATTTCGTATACTTAACCATAGTGATTTTAAAGTCATTCAGTCTTCAGTATATGAGGTCGGATAGCTAATTATGTCACAGATTTATAATCAGCTCAGAATAAAATCTGTGTGTCTATGAGTCTAACTCTGTGGACATTAATGGTGTCAGATTGTCAGTCTCCTTGTACCGCAGACATTTACTGTATGTTACTGTAGCAGTCACAGTTTAACAATGATGTGCATAAAGCTTTAGAGGCACAACACACTGGTCAGTGACCAGTCATTTGTCGTGTTTGTAATCAGTCGCACTGACTGAAAATATGTATGACCGCTGGAATTTTAGAGATGATGTGAACATTTGATTGAAGATGAGCAATGCAGCCTGCAGAGAGTTTGATTGCACTCTGAGGATTTCATGTTGAAATTTTCTCACATGTTGAGATTCAGACATTAAATGGTGTTAACATTTTGAAAGGTATGGTGTCTGAAATTTAAGCCTTCAGGTGATTCCCAGGATTCATCTGAAGGTATCATTGGCTCTGTAACGGCTCTGAATCAGGCCTAGATCCACTTCGGCTCCGGTCATTTCCCAACTCATCTTGCCTGGAAATGTTATGGCTCACTATACTTTAACGTGGATGGAAAATGTCAATGCCACTTACAACATGCTGCTTAAAATGTGATGGCCGGTGTTGATGTGGATCTGCTGTAATAAAACAGTCAAAATACTGTTTAAATGTAGATAAAAACAGAATTCAATGGTTCGCAAATCTTGTAAACCTGTATTTTATTAATGACCTTTATAGTAGCAGCATGTCTCGAATAAATTAGGACTGGGGCCAGGAAAAGGCTGGAAAAGTAAGCGGTACTAAAAAGAAACGCCACGGTCTTGTTAGGAGCAAGTAAATATGGAAGAGGAAATTATTGTTTATCTGCTGATCTGGCTGCTTGTGAATAAGGAAGCAGCTGAAAAAATCTATGTAATCAGTTTTTTTGGCCAGTTATCAGTTGTCCTCTGAAACTCAGCACACTGGGGAAACTCACAAAGACAGGGTGAACAGCACCACCTTCGGGTAGAGACGGAGAATACCCACAGTCTGACCACATTTACAAATTATAATCCAGGTGGATAACAAGCATTTATACAACATCAGTAACAGTACTGTGAAATCGATGAAAAAAATGTAAGAAATAGATTTCCATAGGTAGTATAGATTTTGTATTATTTTTCAATATACAAAATGTGAAAATCTAATAGTCAGTTAAGTTCAAATGCTAACAATAATTATGATTCTTTACCCATAGCCTGGCTGTGGCCCTATGAGGAGACCATTAGAAAATGTGGCCGAAGTTGGGTGACAGTGATTCGTTTAATGGAGAAGAACCCAGAGTTCGTCTTTACCTGCTCTCAGGTAATTTCACACTAACATAGCTTTACATGTCTCGTAACGCTTCTGAATATCTGAGCAGTCCCCTCCAGTTTTGACTGTTTTGTTTTTGTGCAGGCCCAGCAGTTCCAGTGGGTAAAGAGCTGGTACCCTGGACTCTTCTCCTCAATTCAGCACTATGTGAAGAAAGGACAGTTCATTCCAGTTGGAGGCACGTGGGTGGAAATGGTAAACTTCATCTTAAAAGTAAAGGCAATACTATATATCATGTAAACTGCCTTGATGTATTTGACATATTTGCCTGTTAGGATGGAAATCTGCCTTCGGGTGAGTCCATGGTCCGGCAGTTCCTGGAGGGCCAGCGTTTCTTTAACAAAGAGTTTGGGAGGTATTGCAAAGAGGTATGAACTCATAAGAGTTAACCTTTCTGGCAGTTATCAGCTACATTTCTTGAGGCTTTTTGATTTTGTTTTGATTTGATTTAATGTGAATTTTTTTAATGTCCCACAGTTCTGGCTTCCTGATACGTTTGGCTACTCTGCTCAGCTTCCGCAAATAATGCAGGGCTGTGGCATTTCCAACTTTTTGACCCAGAAGCTAAGCTGGAATTTGGTCAACACCTTTCCTGTAAGTGCACGTCTCCCACAGTGCACGTCTGTAAAAACAGTTGAAGGTTTTCGTTTTTCAGTCTTTATTTCTCTTTCTCAAAGCACAACACGTTTTTCTGGGAAGGCCTGGATGGCTCGACAGTTTTAACTCACTTCCCACCTGGAAATTCCTACGAAATGAAAGGCAAGGTCGAAGATGTAAGTTAGATTAAAGTATCCAAAACACGGTGAATGCTGAGTCTGTTCTCATAAAAGATTTAATTCAGTGGGATCTTTCTCTGCCCACAGCTGGTAAAAACTCTGAAAAATAACAAAGACAAGGGCAGAGCCAATCACAGCGCAGCACTCTTTGGTTTTGGCGACGGTGGGGGCGGACCCACACAGCTCATGCTAGACAGACTGCACCTTGTTCAGGACACAAATGGGCTTCCTAAGTCAGTTCCTTTCTCTTACATTAACGTGTTAATCATTAATAACAATGACCAAGGCCCAGAAATGATCCAGAAACACTTCTCTTGATTGATTTAGTCATGACTCTTCGTTTGTCATTTCCAGGAGTTTTTAAAGGGAAGGGTGTGTAAATCAGGCTGATTCAAGCTTGTTTAAGTAAAAAAAAAAAAGGATGAGTTATGTCTAGCTATGTCATTGTGTTATTTTTACAAAATAGTACAGTAGATTAAATTTCAATAGAGTCATTGAGTCATTCAGTATTTGCGTCATAATAACTAACAAAGGTTTAACCAGAGATGTCATAGCTCGTGCTCATCTCTCCAGAGTCCAGATGTCCACTCCTGATGAGCTTTTCACTCGGCTGCAGGCTGACTCAGCTCTGCTGTGCACGTGGGCGGGGGAGCTCTTTCTGGAGCTACACAATGGAACATACACCACACAGGCACAGGTAGAATAATAGTTATAGTCGTCATTATATAGTCCACAACTTGTTCATCTGTGTGGAAAAAAAAACAGATGGAAAACAGAGAGTGACCACAGTAATACTATTTTTAATAAAAAAAATTATATGTATATATATTTTCTTACAGTAGGTTTACATATGATAGCGGCTTTGACAATTAGGTAGACTGTGTGGGATGTTGCTTAGCTCACTATACAGTCATGATTGTTTAATATATTTATAAGGAATAGTTAATTATTATGATAGAGAAGCTAGATAAGATACACAAGAGTATATAAAGGGATTTAAGAACTATTACCTGTAGAACAGAACATAATCCTGCTTAGTACAGTGATTCATGCAAAGTTTATACCTTACATCTATAAAATTATGCTTCAATTCAAAAATATTTCATGTGTTTGATTGCTGTATGTCATTTTAATTGCCTGCCTTTTTTTTAAGATAAAAAGAGGAAACCGCCAGTGTGAGACGCTGCTTCATGATATTGAGATAGCCAGCAGCTTGGCGCTGTACCGCAACAACACGTTTCCATACCCTGCTGAGAAACTGCAAGAGCTCTGGAGGTTCAAACACAATCTTTATCGGACTAAACACTGTGAGTCTTTGTGTCTGCAGGTTGAAAATTGTGTTGTTAATTTCCCCTTTGCAGGCTGCTTCTACTGAACCAGTTTCACGACGTGATTCCTGGCAGCTGTATAGAGATGGTGGTGGAGGATGCTCTGAAATATTATGAAGGTGAGTTTTTACAGCTTTTAATTGCAGCTTAAATCAGCGCAGTGCTTATTTACCGTTTCCAGAAAGTTTTCAATGTTAACTATTTAATTAGCATAATATGTTGGGAAATTTCTAATTTGAGCTATTTGTATTTATTAGAGCTTTTGTAACTTTGTAATATATTGTAATATTTAATTTCGTTTAGGTAGTTACTGTTCTTACTGACCTGGAGCGCTGTGCCCCCATCATTTCCTCTGGGATTAATAAAGTATTCACATTCTGATTCACACATCCTGTCTCAGATATCCGCAGTGGGGGTGCTGCACTTCTGCGTGACGCATGTGAAGCCCTGGTGGCAAAAGGCAGCTCCATGGCCGTGTTCAATTCTCTGCCTTGGGAACGTCTTGAAGTTGTCCAGATTCAAGAGGGAGCTGAAAAAAGTGGTCTAGGTTTGTTGTGTATTTCCAGTATATCTATATTGTGCTCCTCACACAATAAACTTCATATCTGACATTCACTGTTATGTGTGGCACTATAGCTCTGGTGAGAGCTTCCAGCATCGGTGTGTCTCCCGTGAAAGACACACCGCCAGTGACTCCGGTTTCTGTCACCGTTCAGGTGTGTGCTACATATAGAAAGATGATTGCATAAATTTAATCTATTTTGCCATTTGATTTAGTTAACTGTGTGAAATTGTAGGCTGATGGCACAGTCGTCATGGAGAATGGTCTTTTAAAGACAGCCATAAACAGAGATGGCACTTTGGCATCGCTGTGTTTGATCAGCGCAAACAGGTAAGACGTGTAAAAGGTGCATATTGTCTACTACTGCACTTGCAACAGTGAGTTTCTCACCACTGTGTTGATTTCAGGGAAAGCTTTTCTGATGGTTGCCTTGGGAACCAGTTTGTCATGTTTGATGATGTCCCTCTGTACTGGGACGCATGGGATGTAATGGACTACCATCTCCAGACAAGGTTTCAGCCATTGCTGTCAAATGCATTTAAGTTCAAATATTTCAGTACTGTTCAGTATATCAGTATCATAAAACTAACAGAAAAAACAAACTTAATAGGAAACCAGTGGCAGAGGTGGTGCAGCCAGTTCATGTGGTGTCACCAGGCGGACTGCGGGGCAGTGTCAGCTTCACCCTGAGGATCAGTGATAAGAGCACAATCACACAGGAGATTATCATGGATGCCATGTGTCCTTACATCAAGTTCAGCACAGAAGTAGGCTGTAATGTTTCGGAAATGTGGCATTAAGGCATGTAAGATTTATTTTTCAGCATACCAAAAAACATGATGCGTCTTCCAATTTCAGGTTCAGTGGGCAGAATCTCACAAGTTTCTCAAGGTTGAATTTCCTGTGCGAGTTCGCAGCCCCAATGCTACCTACGAGATCCAGTTTGGCCACTTGCAGAGACCCACTCATCGCAACACTTCGTGGGACTGGGCTAAATTTGAGGTACGACACTGTAAAGCTGTGTTCACCTTAAAATTCACAGATTTTCACTGTTATGTCACACTTCACTGCTGTAACAAAAGTGTTACTCGTGGATGTCATTGTGTCATCCGTTTCCTTTCTCAGGTTTGGGGCCACAAATGGGCCGACTTGTCAGAACACAATTTTGGAGTCTCACTGCTGAACGACTGCAAATACGGCTACTCTGTGCACAAGAACACAATGACTCTTTCCCTGTGAGGTTCCCATTGTTCATTTACAACACTCCTACAAGCAGTACAATTCAGGCATACAACATTTTAACTCCTGCATCTCACTTTATCTCAGACTGAGAGCACCCAAGGCCCCAGATGCCACTGCTGACATGGGGATTCATCACTTCACATATGCAATCATGCCACACACAAGTAAGTTATACTGTTTTTGTTTTCCTTTTGATGTGATCTTGGAAATAAAGCTTAAACCCAGTACGTTTGGTTATTTGTGTCCAATATTGTGCTGTTTGTATAGGATCCTTCCAAGAAGCCTCTGTCATCCAGTGTGCCTACAACCTCAATTTCCCTCTGAGGTTAATCCAGTGCAGCCCTGACACTGTGCCCTGGAGTGCCTTTTCTGTGACCTCTCAAGCTGTCGTACTGGAGACAATAAAGCAGGTATCAAAGTGAACAATCAGATCTGTATCGTCTTGCATGGGAACTTTAGACTGCCCTTCCTGAAAACAATGAGCTCATTTTATTCGCTTTTTAATCATTTACCACAACAGGCTGAGGACAGAGGTGGGGTGCTCGTAGTCCGCCTTTACGAGTCGCATGGGAGCAGCGTGACTGCAACTCTGAGAACCGCACTTCCAGTCAGGGAAGCTTGGGTGTAAGTGTTTCTATTTTAGTTTGGTGGTTTTTCTTTTTCCTGTGTTGTATGAGTAAAGCTTTGTCTTTTCCTCTTTTAGCTGTGACCTCCTGGAGAAGCAAGACCCCAACCAGCCAGTACCGGTTACATCAGAAGGAATCACTCTGGACTTCAACCCCTTTCAGATTGTCTCACTATTGCTGATCATGTGATAACATGTGGGATTTCATTAAGCCTTACGGAAATGGAATACGGATTAACACTTAGACATTACATGAAAGCTAAAGATTACATTGAATTGGCTGCTGTTTTACTAACAGTTTACGAGGACACTTCATGTGATTGGTACTGTTTATACGCCGTTTAAAAGTAATTTGATTTGATTATTTTGTATCAAATTAATAAACAATTTGTACAACAAGTTTTGAAGAAACTTTTTATTAATAAAAAAGGATTTTTAATAGTATAAAATCATAAGTGTCCAAAGTGGGGGTGCCTCTTCTTTTACCATCCTACCTGGTCGTTCTCATGGTTCGTCTCTGTGACCCTGCAACAAGGACAGCTATGAGATAAATCAGTTTTCATTCCTCCCCACTAAATAAAATATTTTCATTTTTACTCATGGCCGCACCTGCAGTCACTCCCACACTACTCTTTCTACGTCTTTCTCCTACGTGCATTTGACCTTGTTTCACGCTGGGGTGTATTTACTTCATGCGTCTCGCCAGGTTTCCTTCTCTTTGATTCAGCTTCCTCTAGACGTGCATCCTTTTCTTTCTTTGGCGTTTTCATCCCACCTTCCTGTTTGATCCTTGTTTTCCTTTCTCTGGCCCCCTGGTGAGATAAAACTGATGTTGGATACACACGACTGTGCAAATGTCTTGAGCTACCCCTTGTTTCTATTTTTTTATTTATTTTTTGCTAGGGAAATGGGTGCAGCGATTTACTGAGATGTACAAACATAAGGCAAAAATGGAGTTTGTACAATTTGTTTGAGTGTAAAAGTGAATATTTGGTATGACCGCCTTTTATTCTTCAACAGAGCCTGAACTCTCTTAGGCAAGCTTTCTTGTTGTTTCTTTAAGAAGTCTTCAGGAATAGTTCTTCAGACTTCCTGAAGAACATTCAAAGCTCTTCTTTGGATGTTTACTGTTGTTTGGGCTTGCTTTTAGCAAGCAAGTTAGAAAGAAAAAAATGAGGGTTGGCTCAAGACTCTTGCACAGTAACATGGAGCTCACTGTTGGTCAAAAGACAGTTCATGCTCACCTTTTTCTTGTTTGTGTAATCATGGTCATCATCTTTCTTTGCCCACTTTTTTGCCTTGGGTGACTTTGAATCTTAAAAAATAAATAAATAAAAGTTAGTTAATGGACATTCTCGTGTACATTTCACCTGAAGTGCTAAACTTCTTGAGAACATTACCTTTTGGTGCCATGGGCCCTGGATCCCCCTAAAATTATAAAGGTAGACACATAATTGTGTGATAAATAAAATCATCTGGCTTTGTTATGTTGCATTTCCTTTAAACTCACTCTGAACCATATCGTTCTCCCATTATGGTCCCGGAGTGTTTTCATCCCGTCCACATAGTAGCACTGCAGCCATGCCTCAAAGTCAGAGAAGTCCCGACTGGCTGGATCATATCCTTTCCCACCTAAAAACCACGAGTTGTTAAACACTGCGTTCATCTCATGAGCGACTCATACTGTAAACACTTGACTACCCACCAAGGTTCACCACTTCTAGAGGAACTGTATGACAAAGTCTGAGCAAGTCATCCATCTGGTGTTTCATCAGTTTATTTTTTGTTCTTACAGATGTCTTCTGAGAAGAATCAAACAAAGACACTGTGAAAAAGAGACTTGGTTTTATGGCGTTATTTTTGTCCCTCTATTCTGAGTGCACGGAAACAATTTTGCAAGTGCAAATGTTGCATTTTGAGGAGAAAATTATTTTGAGGGAAGAAAATTCATTGCTGTGTAAAAGAAATGCATTTCATTGTTTGCTATTATTCATATACACACACACACACACACACACACACAATAACAGCCCTTCTCACCCAGTTGTTGGCATTTGCTCCGGCTCAGATCTCTGCTCTGTGTGCTGACAGACATCTGCAGACCTGCTCTCAGTGTGTTGCTCCCTCCACACTCAACTCTTTCTCTACACCATTATAAATGTACCACAGAACCAACCAATCACAGACTTGGATGCAGAAATTCTGAATGGAGACCAAAATAGCCAATCAGCTCGCTAGCTACTGCATTCCGGAAACACTGTCCAAAGTGTAGCTAAACTCATTTTTGGTTAGTATGTTTAATTATATTATTTTAAAATATAATATAAAGACCATTTTTGTTTTTAATCTAGTTTAAACCAAACCACACTGGGTTTAGCTACACTTTGGACAGTGTTTCTGGAATGCAGTAGCTAGCGAGCTGATTGGAGACCAAAACAGCCTATCAGAATTTTTGCATCCAAGTCTGTGATTGGTTGATTTTGTGGCACATATATAAAGTGTAGAGAAAGAGTTGAGCATACAGGAGAGCAGAGATGTTGAGAGTGGGAGCGACACACTGAGAGCAGGTCTGCAGATGTCTGTCAGCACACAGAGCAGAGATCTGAGCAAGAGCAAATGCCAACAACTGGGCAACAGGGCTGTTATTGTGTGTGTGTATATGGATAATAGCAAACACTGAAATACATTTCTTTCACGCAGCAATGAATTTTCTTCGCTCAAATTAAACTTTTCTTTGCTCAAAATAATTTTCTCCTCAAAATGCAACATTTGTACTTGCAACATTTTTTTTATGTGAGCTCAGAATAGAGTCACAAAAATAACGCCATAGGGTTTGGGAAAGTTATGTAAAAATCACTTTTTTCACCTTCGCGTCTGACTCATTTTTCACAGGATTCTCATTTTGACATGAATCGTCCGGCCCAAGACCTTCCAGCACAGTTTTGGCAGCCACAAAGGGAGGGATGTTAGACCTAGAAAAAAAAAAGGAAAAGAACAGTACTGAAGGTCTTTTCTTTTAGGAAACAAAAACACTCTTGTTAGCTCTCTGATTCAACAAAACCTTGTGTAGTTAAGCCACTCATATCACTATTACTGTTTCTACCTTCAGTCATCACTAATGAAACAATCCATTTGCCATAGTTAAGGTCTTCAATTATCTGTATAATGGGTATTAGTAAAATTAAAATGTTTCAAAAATCCTGTATGATTTTTTTTTATGTATGTTTACACAATAATCACCTGCTATCAGTCAGAATAAAAATGGTAGAGCAGAGTAAATCTTTCGAGGGGTAGAGATATGCACCTTACTTCAGATTTGGTGATAAGATAACAATTTACCGGTCGAGTGCAAAGATCTTGCTGTACATCCTCATAAGGTGCTACTGTCTAATTAGGTCAGTATGAGTGCGGCCCTCATGCTAATCTATGTAATGTTGTCTTTGCGCATCACCTGAAAAGGATCTCAGCCCTCAGGTAGTTTCCAATACCGTTGAAGTACTTCTGATTGAGCAGGACTTCACAGATGGGTCTGTCAAAGGCTCGGTCAGACACGTGTGACACAACATTCTCCCTGAAAATGTTTTTTTACTGATCAGTGTGGCCGTGCTACTGTATTTTGTTGAGGCAGAAGACGCAAGTGACACTCGGCATCACTAACCTGAATTTTTTGTACTCAAACATAACGCAGGGACCTCTGCCAGGCTGCCAGGTCCCGTTAGGCTCCCAGCTCCCAAACCTGCGTGGATCCACAAAGC
This sequence comes from Neolamprologus multifasciatus, assembly GCF_963576455.1. Lineage (NCBI taxonomy): Eukaryota > Metazoa > Chordata > Actinopteri > Cichliformes > Cichlidae > Neolamprologus > Neolamprologus multifasciatus. The sequence continues at coordinate 54,299,035 of NC_140445.1, read as the reverse complement.
TAAGTACTCTGCAGGGCTTCTCTTTGGAATAAAAACGCAGGTGGGCATGTTTGGGCAGCTCATCCTCGCTGGTGAAGCGGAAATAGCCTGACATCCCAAAGCGAAAGACTACGTCCATGGGATGTTCCACTTGTCCTGCTTTCACTTGCTGTTTTGGTTCATCTGTCTTTATGGGCGTCAGCGTGAGCTTCACTTCCTTCCCTCTGGAAGCAGCTGTGATGCGATAGGCCTCAGAGGTGAAGGGCACATCAGGGTTCTTGCTGACCTCTGACTTTATGACGGGACCACTGAACAGCACTCCTTCACACATTCTGTTCACATACAGGCTGGCCAGGTGGAGCTCTGGTCCCTCAGGCATTTTGGCTGAACAAATAAGGCTGGGCTGAAACTTCCAGAAATAAAACTTGTCATCAAATATTGGGTCAAAGCTTATGTCAAAAAACGTCACTTCCAGGCTTATAACATTACTTCCACATAACGCATGTTTCAGAACCCTGTGTCCTCTATAGAGTGCAGGAGTATGCGTAAAACCTTCTCACTTGCAATCATGACTGTAAATGTTTACATACAGCTTTGGGGTCAAAAAAAAAAAAAATAACACAATGCACATCTAAAAAATCTCAAAGCTTTAACATTAAACTTCAAACCTGTGGTTCTCCTGAATATGCTCTTAATCCAATCACAGCAAAATACTGCTCTGTGTATTTGCATAAACCAAAACATGTTGTCAATAATGGCAATGCTGCATCTTTATCAAGTTACAAGTACATAACTCACCGAAACCAGGAAACGGAGCTCGGCGTTAAGTGCACTCAGCTTGTAGCGTTTACCGTCTGCACGGCAGCGGCTGCTGATATAAATTTACAGAGGATATGTCTTTGTGCTGAAACACCGTGCAGGTTAAAATTTGACCGATGCTTTTATCGCACGCGTAACCAGCAGTGTTACAAAACAAGTTGTACACTCACCACGCGCCAGTCATTAAAATGTCGCGAGACCTGCACAACTGTGACAAAACCCACAATTTCTCGTTTATTTTTGGTCTAATGTGTACGTGTGTTTGTTTGGTTTTCATTCTTAGCTGTTATTGTTCACTTAAAACGGCTAAAATAAATAAATCCCTAGCAAATAAACCGATGCATGATGGGAATTGTAGGCGCTGCAGAAACCAGGAAGTGATTTCCAACTTTTTTTAAATGTCTAATATCTTTGATCACATTGTTAAATTGGCTGTAATCAACATGATTTACGGTGGCGTTATATATTAAATAAATCATATGTGTCACAAGTATCTTATGGATTCGGTGTTATTGTACCTTCATTATAATCAATCCAGATACGTTTTACCTTGTTTTTATTTATAAGCATACAGAGGTAAAACACAAATAATTAACATAATTAAATGTGTTGAGTGATACAAGCAACATCTTTTTTAAACAATGATCATTATTTTTTACTTCAGTAACAAATATCACACAATCTGGACACATTTCTACTAATTTTTACTAAAATGGTAGAAAAATACAACTAAATATCAGTTGAGAGACACAAGGAATTACATTTTTTAGGAAGAATACATAACACTGTACAACTTGTAAGTATGGCACTTTAGGCAGTTAATCATCATTATCATCGGTTTTCAGAAAGTGACGTCTGTTGTTCATTGTAGTGAGTTCATTAGAACCTGGGCTTGTTTGAGCTCTGAAAAAGTACAGAGACAAAAAATAACATTACAGGTCTGGCAAATTAAAAGACAAAAAAAAAAGGAAAGTATTTTAAAAGAAGCTGAACTCACCAGCAAGCAACACTCTGAACTTGTCAGCAGAAACAGACACCACAGTTGTCTCTGGGGCACCTGATTCTGCTCCTTGCCTCTGCAGTTTAAGTTGAATTGTTGGTTGATTCACCTCCCTCAGTTCACTGGAGCTCAAAGTGTAGTCCACTCGCCAAGAAACAGAGTCCAGTCGACCCACTGATCACAAAGCAGAATGATGTCAGTGCTCAGTCATCAACTTCCCAGCAGCAGCCACCATTAATTTTCTCTTCTTTCTTGAATAGGAAAGGCGGAAACACTTACATCTCAGGCTTGTCTCTCTTAATTTCTCCCGCAGTGCAACGTGCTTGTCTTCGTAAGACTTGCACAGCCCTGTAGTGTGCTCTAAAGAAATATTGAGTAGAAAAAAATAATTTGAGTGTTTCAGCTGACGATTAGCTGAAGAACTAATTATTGTTACAAAGTCCTTAGAAGTATTTAATATTTATCAAATAAAATAAACCTTTTACTATTTCTGAAACATAACATACAATCCCAAAATCTCAGGCAGAAAGCCATCTGTCATTTTTATTTATAATGTAACAAACAAAAATCATGGTGAAACTTTGGGCTTCTTATTTTCCAAAGGGTGGACTGATGTGGCACAGATGGCCTTCCTGACTGTGGTTTATGCAGGGAGGGACCGCTGGAAGCGTGCTAGCTTGTGTCTCCACTCATCCTCAAAAGGGGGATTGTCCATGTGTAAGGCAAATGTGTTAACACCACTTTTATAGAGTTGTTGATACAGCAATGCACCACCCAGTCTGTAAATCAGCATTGCCTTTGTTGTCCATGATGTACTGCTTTTTTCTTTTATTGTCAATCCACATTCATAGAATGTAGTTAAAAAGGAAAGAACCAACACAACAGGCCATGAATAGGAAACAATAGAACAGAATAACTTTACTGTCCATGTTAGTGGAAAACTGTCTTTGGTTCACCAAGTCAAAAATCAATTCACAATATGAAAAACAATGATAATAATCAGCATGCATTCATACACATGCATACGTTAAAAAAAATTAATTACAGAAATACATTACAGCTTCTCATTTTTCAGTATACCAGTTTCACTTGGCAAAAATTATCCCATACACACCCATTTAATAGCTATAATATCCTCTAACATCATCCTGAGGACATTTGTTAAAGAACACAATAAATGATTTTGAACTAATGCAATACAGGAGTTTCTAAAAATCCTTCCTCTATTATACTTCTGTGCTCATACTCTAGAAATAAAATATTAAAATCCTGTAACATAAACTCTCCATTTAGCTGCTCTTGTTCCACATTATCCCCATGTGAGACATTTCCACAGGATATTAGATGTTAGATTAAACTAGTCACTTGTGTTTCTGTTAAAACGCTTGGCTGTCCTTGCTCTTGGCAAAGATTCAGGCATGAGAACAGATCGGTGCATATCAAGTTGTAGACTGTACATTTATTTTTATACCAATCTTTGGACACAAACACACGGACTTACCTTTAGGCAGACCAAGCTGTTGTAGCTCACTGGATAGAGATTCACTGTCAACGTCATGCTTCGCTGCACTGGAGAAAATAAAGCTGAGCACTGCCACACTAGCTTTGATGTCTCCGCTCTCTGCAAAATGGTTTATTGACACAAAACAGCTTATCTGACAGAAATTGTAAAAAAAAACAAAAAACAAAATTTAAGTTGAACATTGTTAAAGACTTATGTGTAAGGCAAATTAGATAGACCAGGAATGCCGCACAACTTAGTCCATTTACAATGTGTAATCACTAATTTCTGTTCTTCCATAAAAAAAGAATTTTAATGCTGCTCCCCTAAAGCCAATTCTTGTGCACTTATGAACCCCTTTGAGTGCTCTTGCTATGTTTTAATGACTTTCATGAAGTCCTGTTCTAACAACTCACCTGTCTGGCCACTCATTCATGATAAACTACCAAGTGGCACGGTGAGAAAACAGACTTTTGTGTCAAACCGACCCATTTGTTATCATCAAGATCATCACTTGTCATGCGATCTGGGTCTCTGGCTACTACCATGTGTCTAATCAGCGGTGTCAACAGGAAAAACATGCAGGCTCCAAGCTCAAAGGTCACACGTCAAGTCAGGAGCACAAACAACAGAATGAATGAGAATGAGGCCTGGCCACTGAATTCAACCCCTAAAGGTTTAAACTGTTAAGACACTATTCTACTGTAATGTTCTCAGGGCCCAGAAGAAGAAAACTCACCACAAATGATGTGAACTCAGGATTGTGCTATCATGCCTTTTGGCAACTACTAACAACACTATGAAAGCTCAGGACTTGATTTCCACACCAGCAAGATCAGCTTCAGGCCAGCAACCAGATTTGTTTGTTTTTTGTAGCTTTGTCCTCTTCTCTAATATGAAATTAAGGTTTAAGAAGATATTCAATATTTTAATATGCTGGACTTTGCTGCTTTTTTAGACACTGTTAGAAGCTGCACATCACTACTTCCAGAGAAATTAACCTGAAGAGGACAATGTTCACATTTAAATGAGGTAGGATTACTGCTTTTTAACAGGCATAGTCACAAAAACCTTTTTATCAAGGACCAAGCAGCCAAAGACTTAGAGCCACATGTGTAATTTACAAAATCTGGGTTACAATATCTCCCCCAAAAAGATTCAAAATAATATCAAAAATACACATTCATGGAAATAAGCTTGTACGGGCAGGGTGTGGTTTGTGACAGTTGCAGGGTAGGGGTGATGCAGCAACATCAGGGGGCAGTGCCACAGGCTGGCTGGCAGTGATCACCTAATTAGGTCTCTCCTGTATTTTATGCGTTAGCATCTTGGGAGGGTGTGTGGAGAGAGGAGTCTGAGTTAGTAGCTAGACCTGTCCAGGGAAGCTCAAACAATAGCTATAGGTCAAGATTGCTTTCCACAAACAATGGTTTATTGCACAAATACTGTGTCTGCTGTGTCGTTTTGGAGTTGCTTTAACACTATTTTAAGAAATAAGTGGGCTCATAAAAAAGTCAACTTAATGAAACGCTAGTTTCATTATTTTGTTAAATAGTGTTTAACAAAATAATAGAACTCAACAAGCTAACTGATTCAAATGAGAGACACCTCAACCTACATAGTAACTGCAGAGGCCATTTGGTTGGCCTCTGCAATCAAACCAGCTCCACCCTCAGCCATCATTCCCCCCTAACTACCACAACAGTTAAATGTTGCGTCATTAACAAAAATAAATAAATAAATAAATAATTTCCATCTCAAATCATCAAATATATGTAACATTTTGTAACATCGATCATGCCAGATTTGCCTAAAAATGTTGTGATCCATAGTTTGGAGATTTTATATACATATCTTTTTTATATATTTTCATACTTTAAGTACATATTTTCACATTTTAAGTACATTGTCTCACATAGTAATTGCACATATTTACAGTTAATACATAAATATAAATAATAATAATAATAACAATAATAAATAAAGTGAACAAATACTTGTATTCCCCCAGGGAGGGTTACTGGTCAGTTAGGACAGGCAGATGTTATGATTGATCAAATGCACGAAGATCAAATATTATAGAAATATAAAGTTGGAACTTCTAGAATCTTGAATCTAAATAGAAAGAGCCAGTCATATGTCTGCAGGCATAAATGTTAAGCGCCTTGAAATGTAATTGTTGCATCTCTCTCAGAGAAACAACACAAGAGACACTTACCAAACTTTGCATCTGCAGTAAGCTTTCCGACTTTTTCATACTGTAAATGAAGCGAGAGAGAAGACACCACAGATGTGTGTGTGTTTCAAAACTACAGTCTACATATGATGAGCCTGTAGAAATGTCCAACAACTTACATCAATGCCCTCTCCAAGCAAATCCTTCAGCACTTGAGCACAAAGTAGCTTCATCTTGACACTTGACTGTTATATTAATGGAATAGAAAATATACTCGTTATAAAAAAAAAATAAGATCAATAAACTGGTGCCAGTAACAACTTTATTTCTTATGGTTTCTTTTACTCACAATTTTTGCTAACGTGCTGATTTCGGCAAGTACCCAATCTGGGCAGTCCAAGTCTCCACAGAAACGGAACCGCTAGGACAAAGAGGGTCACTCATAAGTTCATACACTGTGCAAAAATTACAGTATTTACAGTCACAGAAGGCTCAAAAAATGGGCTACTGGCTTAGCCTGCTTGCTAACTAGCAGCAGCACTAAGGGTCGACGCCTTTGAGGTAAATTATCCGTCAATGCGTTTATACATAAAGCGACTATATAATCCGACAATTTCACAGAATTATCAATGAATTAGACCGCATTAAATAATGAGATAAAGAGCGAACGAGCTTACCATGGTTGTTGAAGAAGGAAGACAACCGGAAGACGAGTTTTTTTCTTTGCATCTAATTGGACGATGTCTTAGGTCACGTGACGGCCTGGCTGCAGCACCCTTGTTCCTCCTTTTTTTGCAGGTTGTTCTCACTCTCCCATTCTCTCTCTTTCAGAGTTAGACAGTTTAGTGTGGGTTAGATGTAAGGTCCGTATTTATTTTTTCATTTAACCAGATACCACAGTATTTCTGATTTCGCGCCATTACCCCGATTCATAGCGGAAGCCGGTTTTTTACTTCCGCTTGCGCTGTTATTGACAGTTGTGGGGTTACACCTTGACTGTTGATAAAGATTTCTCTCACTGCAGTTTCTTTTACCTGGAGTAAATGGCAACACATCGAAGGTGGATACACAGTAGAGATGTTTTAAAAAGAAGCGAGGACAGTTCAGTTGCAGTGCCTCACCCGTCACTTCTCACGGAGTGGGTAGATGACATGAAACTATGGCCCGATGTTAGCTACATCGACATTATTAATTACCTTGTATTTTCCGAAGGCGTTGATGGCGAGGAATTACGTAATTACAAGAGCACCGAGGCGTATAATTACCTGCACAGCAACAAAATTGATAAAGTACTGCTCAACAAACAAGGCGACTTTATTTTTCTTAAAGCAGCTGTAGAGCCGAGCCAGAGTATTAATCAAGCGAAACACTTAGCATGGGTAATGCTAAGAGAAAGTGGAGTAGTGGAGACAGTCGGCTGTTCCTGTATCGCCGGATTAGGAAGATCATGTAGTCATGCGGCTGCTATTCTGTGGAAGGTATATCACTTATCTGGATATCACAATGTTTAAATCACTGAAACAGAAACACTGGACTGGTCAAAGGCTGTGATTAAGGAGTCACGCTACTGCCATCTAGCCAAGTATTACGTGGAGCACTGTTTACATGTGAAAGCCACTCGTTAACTTTGTGTGGGCTGTATGCTGTACAATCACATGAAGATAAAATATAAAAAAATAAATAAAAGACTGCACATTAAGGGCAAATTTACAGGACAAGAAAAACTATAGTTATAAGAAGTGACACAGGGTAGTATAATACACGTTTGTTTATATATATGTATATTTGTACACACACACTACTTTGAAAAAAATTAGACTGTGGATGTATATTTCTGCATCAAAAAGTAACTGACTATTAATATGAAATGGATAATATGGGTGACTTTGCCAGTGTTTATATCTGTTTTGGATAGGATTCAGGTGTATTGACCCAGGGTCATATCTATAACATGCAGGACACCGACCGTGTACTGCTTTTGTTAGTGTAAACTTCCTCATTATGTTAAATCTAGAGTATTGACAGAAAAAACTATTAATGTTTGTTACAGGTGCAGAATGCTGCGATCAGTGGAAAGACAGGGCTTGCGTGTACAGACGAGCAGCACAGGTGGAATGCAGGGACAGCAAAGAACCTTGAACCTAAACGTCTAAGCCAGATAAACTTCAGACATCATAGGGCAGAGCAGCAGTACGATGTGAACTCCCGGACTGCAGTGACACAATCTCTCCCTAACACACCATATCACCTTACACACCAAGACTTTATTGACAGTGTTAGCAAAGCACCAGTGAAGCCACTTTTCCTCCTCAAGAACACATTAATTGGAAAGTGTTACAATGCCTCGCCATCTGCAGGTCCTCACCGCAACAGTAAAGTTGATGAGCAATTTTTTCAGCCACACCAAGCACACAGTTACAAACTAAGCTGTAATCCATGCAGGGCATTCTACCAGGCATACATTCAAGTTTCTGAAGAGCAAGCAGAACAATTACAAGAAGAAACAAAAGAGCAAAGTGCATCTGATTTGTGGCACAACTGCAGGAAAATCAGACTTACAGCAAGCTCCGCTAAAAAAGTTCCAGTACGTGCCACCACAAAAAATGATAAATTTTTATCTGAGCACATGTACCCTTCCTTTCGTGGGAATTATGCAACAAACCATGGTAAAGAAAATGAAGTTAGAGCTTGTCATCAGCTGAAAGAACAGGGTATGAACATCCTTCACATGGGTAGTGTTATCAGCATCCAGGAGCCATGGCTCTCTGCGAGTCCTGACGGGGTCATTGACTCAGATGTGCTTCTAGAAATAAAATGTCCTGTGCCGACTTATCCTTCACTCATGGAGCAGCTTACCCAGAAATGCAGCGATATCAAACTGGTAGATGGCGAACTGCAGCTGCAGAAAACTGGCAGCAGAGGCTATTACATGCAAGTCCAACTTACAATGTTTTGCACAGGGCTCAAGACTGCCACACTTGTGATCTGGACACCTACTGAGCATGTTTCATTTACAGTGCAATATGATGAAGCATTTGTAAAGGAACAAGTAAAGCGCTTGAGAGGGTTTTACTTCTCATATTTCTTACCTCGACTTGTAGAGGAGTATGCAGCAGGACGGTTTCAGTTAAATGAGAGATACTTGAAGATAATGAGCAAGGTTTAATGCTTGTTACAACTATAAATGGGACAGTCAGACACCAACATGTCTGCAGAGTTTGGTCTCTGTCTTGTGAATGAAAGGACACATTCAATATGAAATCTGTTAAATATTTCAATACAACTAAAATGTACATAGTTGTAACATATGGTGGGAAATGAATGACAAACTGACAACATTAAATGCTGTGAATAGTTCTGTATTTCTGTAATCTTCCAACACAAAAAAATGTCAAGAATGCACAACTAATTATTGTAGATTTGAGAAAAACATCTTTTTTTTTCATTTAAGAAATTTATCACATTGTGGTTGAATAAAAAGTGATAATTGTTCAATTGATTGCAATTGTTATATATATATATATATATATATATATATATATACATACATACATACACACACATACATATGTACTGTATCACATAACCTTTCTTCTAGAACAGAAGATAAAAAAGGGAGACCTGGAATTATTTACTCTCTACATATATGTACATCAAATTTTAACTTTAAAATAATTACATTACACTACACAACTTTATGTTCTGAGTAACCATCTTAATATCCCAGAGTCCACAATTGTTCATAACATACACATTTATTGTGTGTCACGAATGAGATCCTCTCTTAAGTTCACTAGAGCAGCACATATTCTCAGTATCTTGTCTACTTTAGGAGCCATGCTTATAGGAACAATTTGTGAAAGTATTTTGTAGACTTTCAAGCGTCTGATTGCTCTTTCAACATGGATTCTTACATTTGCAATCCGACGTGTGTATGTTACCTGTTCCTCAGTTAGCTGTCTACGTTTTTTTGTGAAAGCGGGTATTACTAATCTAACTTTTCTCTCAAAGAGTAAGTCTTTAATTGTAAAACCTCTATCTGCCATGACTTCATCACCAGGTTTTAGGTATGTTAATATTCCAGAGTCCATTGTGATAAATTTGTCACTACATCGGCCGCCATATGCCGCAGACACAAACATGATTAGTCCACATGGTGCAACAGCAACCAAATATTTGACTGTGTTGTGTGAATAATAATGGCTGTATGATTCCCCTCTTGAGCCCAGATTTCTGGGTTTCTGTAAAAGGGTCTCACTGCAGTCTATAATGCATGTAGTATTTGGAAAGTTCTTCTTGAAGGCTTCAGGCATAGTTGCTTGAATAGTTTCTTTTGGCAGCCATGGAATTAATGGTCGGAGAACTTCCTCCAGCTTGTCTAACCAGTGTGAGATGATCTTGCTGGCCATGCTTTGTGATATATGAAACTGGCGGCTTAGGTCACCCATTACTCGGTTACTCTTTAATTTCATAAGTGTCATAAGGACTTGATCTCGGACAGGCATGGTAAATTCATTGTTGTCATATCCTTCCAGTGTCGACACAAGTGTGTTAAATGTTTCTAAGGCTATCCCAGTGTACAGCAAAGCGTCTGCATCATTTTGAAGAATGAAATATGCAACTTCATCACACTGAGTCATCTTATCCTGCACATCTTTTCTGCGAGACCTGTTGCAGTATTGATGGTCTTGTTGCGAAGGATCCTCCCACTGTGTGTGGACTGAGTGCAGATGTGGCTCAGGGGGTTGTGTGGAGATGCTGGCCTGGTCTAATTCCACTGAACATAACACTGTGGAGTCTGAATAAGACAAAAATATGATCAGATGTACAGTCAAACTGTTAGCATAAGAGAAACTGTAAAGTGTCACTTAGCTTATTATATTTTTTGAGTGAAATTTCTCATTCTACATTTTTTCACACAAATGCAAAATCATAAATGTCAACATAAAATGTTCCTAAGTCCCCTAAAAATTTGTCACAATTTTATTCCATTACTGTGATTAGATTTTATTTTTCATTCTAAAAAAAAGTCACCAATGTTGGTATTTTTGCAAAGGTTGCTTTTAACGTTTTTACTTGAGTTTTCTCGACTTGAAAAAACATGTTCTTTATAAACACAAACCTAAGACTTTTACAGCCCTTGGAGCTAATCTTTTGGCAGCATGCGGCTGGTGTTAATTACTAACCACGGGTGTAAACTTTCGTTAAAATTGAGACTTGGCTGCTAATAACCAGCTAGTGCTGATACTAACTCCATTCACCATAGGCTATTATTTAGTAAAAGTAATTGCGTGATTAAAATGCGAAACGGTGGCAAACCACATTTACACTTTCACTTACCGGGTACAGATTCTGTGTTTTTGTTCGTATTACTGGAAGCTGTCACACTCAAAGTGGTCCGAGTGAGCTTTCTTCTTTTCTTCGGTGGGGGTCGGTCATAGCCAAGATAAAGCTCCGGGTCGGGGTGTAGCTCTGTGGGCTTTTTATCGATAAAATGAAAGGAGCAAACATAAACTCTCTTTGGAGGGTGTTTGAGTCTTAAAGCTGCCAGCCACGCTAGTTTCCGATCCTCCTTCCGCGGCATAGAGTGCAGTGCGTAGGGCGGTGGGCACGGACAGGCCTTTCTAAGTTGCTCATGTTCAAGGCAAAATGTTTCTAATGCGTTTTTCAGTTTTCTTGAATTATTGTGGCAGCCGACGACAGCACACGTTGAACCCGAGCTCATCTTCGAACAGGTAAAGCCACTTATTACCGCACAAAGTAACTAATTTTGTTGTTAGCAACGACTGAACGCTGGGTCTCGCTTTGAGTAACCGGAAGTATAAAACCGGACAACGGAAGTAGTGGTCTGTCATGGCAGCCTACGTACGCTCTTACAGAAACCTGTGGATATCATAAAGTACACGGAGGTGACGCTTATGCACGTGAGTGCGAATGGTAGAGCACGTAAGCATGCACAGTTAACATAAATTAGTCAGCTATAACTGATCACATATTCAGATATTACCAGCGGCGTATTTAGAGGGGTGGCATCATTTTGCATATGACGGTGCTGTTTATTGAGATAAGATAGCATTAACAGTTTGAAGATGGAATGAAGGTGAGTGTCATTATCACTCTGTGTGCCACGCCTCCAAATCACATGACCAGCATGTGATTAAGCTGACATAGCAACAAGCTGCACCCACGTTGATTCTGTATTTCAGCTTGTGTTGAGTGGACTTCAAGGTTTTAAAATTTTAATGACAGTTCAGTAAATTCGGAGTCATGATATCTATCTATCATTATCTATATATCTATACACATGTATACATACATATACGTACATATACATATATGTACGTATATGTATGTATAGGTACGTAGACAGACAGATAGATAGACAGATATGTCGTTTGTATTTATTTATTATGGAGGTTGTACATTACAGAAAATCAAAATGTATAGTGTAACTGAAAAGTTTAATTATGTGGGCAACAGAAAATAATTAACTTACAGACTATATTTATATGAAACATGTTTATACTTACTGCATTTGAATCAATTTAACCATATGTAACACCTGCACATGTGTTTAAAAAAGGCTTTGATCATGCCACCCTCATAAAGATATGATGCACACCTTCATGTTCATACCTGTCTGAACATCTTCATCAGCACAGTTCTTCTCCCTGGACAATTTCTCTGTCTTTCTTTTTCGTTCCAAGTTCATTAACCTCACAGCCTCATGGAAAAAGCTTGTTGTACAGGTGTGAGGCTACGCAGCCTTCTTTGGGGGGCAGATTAAACCACTCTTTGCAGCACTTTCTTATTGGCTTACGCAGTTTCTAATCATAGAGGAGTTTAGGATGCTTTCGACCACACAATGCGACAAAGAAAGTAGAGCTGCACCGATGACATCCTGCTTCAGCCTCATAAAAACAGCATTAAGCTGAGCTTAATAATATTGTCTGTATTTGTGAGTAATTGTTGGACATATGCGTACACAGGTAGTTGACTGTGGTCACCAACTCCACAGCTTCTGCTCTAAGGAGGGAATGAGGCATGTGAACCCCTCCTAAAATTTACCACCATCTCTTTTGTCTTCACCCCACTGATCGAGAACAAGTTCTTCCACTTCTCTCCTTTAGATAGACTCTGTACAGTACTTTGTTTTTGTTACTATTATCCATGATATAAATATTCTTTCTGTGAAAACTGTGTGTGTTTCGGTTCCGTGTCCTGTTCTGTTTGTATATGTGGTTTTTTGCTGCTGTTGCAGCCAAATTTCCCCTTGTGGGACAATTAAAGGACTATTCTATTCTATTCTATTCTATACTTGTTGGAGATAAGATAAGCAGCAGCTGTGTCATCTGCAAACCTCCTGAAATTAGAAATATCCTGTCTCAGAGTGATGCTGAAAAACTAGTTCACGCATTTATTACTTCTAGGCTGGACTACTGTAATTCATTATTATCAGGAAGTCCTAAAAACCGATGAATTCACAATCCTGCTCCTCACATAAGGTCTTAAATAATCAGGCCCCATCTTATCTTAATGACCTTGTAGTACCATATCACCCCATTAGAGCACTTTGCTCTCGCACTGCAGGCTTACTTGTTGTTCCTAGAGTATTTGAAAGCAGAATGGGAATCAGAGCTTTCAGTTTTCAGGCCCCTCTTCTGTGGAATCAGTCTTCCGTTTGGATTCATGAGACAGTCACTATCTCTACTTTTAAGATTAGGCTTAAAACTTTCCTTTTTGCTAAAGCGTATAGTTAGGGCTGGATCAGGTGACCCTGAATCCTCCCTTAGTTATGCTGCAATAGGCATAGGCTGCTGGGGGACTCCCATGATGCATTGAGTTTTTCCTTTTCCGTCACCTTCCTCACTCACTATGTGTTAACAGACCTCTCTGCATTGAATCATACTTGTTATTAATCTCTGTCTCTCTTCCACAGCATGTCTTTATCCTGTCTTCCCTCTCTCACCCCAACCGATCGCAGCAGATGGCCCCGCCCCTCCCTGAGCCTGGTTCTGCCGGAGGTTTCTTCCTGTTAAAAGGGAGTTTTTCCTTCCCACTGTCGCCAAAGTGCTTGCTCATAGGGGGTCATATGATTGTTGTTTTTTTCCTCTGTATGTATTATTGTAGGGTCTACTTTACAATATAAAGTGCATTGAGGCAACTGTTGTTGTGATTTGGCACTATATAAATAAAATTGAATTGAACTGAATTGATATGACTGTCCAGATACTTAGCCAGTGCTGAGTATGATGGTGGAGGACAAAGAACCATACATGTTTGCAGACTCTGGCCCGCCTGTCAAGAAGTCTAGAACCCAGTTTTGCATTGATTTTCTCAACCCCGACAATAACATTTATTAGCTAGTGTCTGTGAAATTATGATATGCTACTGTTATAACCCCAACTCTTTGATCTTTGGGCTGGAGGAAGAACAACACTCGGTGTTTAATGCTCAATCAACAATCACTTTATCAATACAATTCTTATAATTCCATACAAACACTTTAAGCATTACAGACGTCCGTACAGGAGACGTGCCCGGGAGGGTGTCCGGCAAAATCTCGAAGTGTCTAGACGCTTCTCACATTCTTATAGCTTCAGCCCCCCTCCAAACTAAGCATTCACATTCTTCCTCTCTCTCAGTGAGCCTAAGTTACAACCTTGGATTCCTGTGCAGTATGTTTTGTTCTTTCTAATCAGACAAATAAGGCCATGAGTAAATGAGTTAGAGCAGGGTTAATAACAGCTGATAGTGCATCAGAAAAAACTCTTTGTGTACTCATACTGTTGTGGATCCACAGTAATGTCAACCGAATCCTTAATGTGGGATAAAATCAGCCATTCTTGGTAATGCCCTTCACAGCTGAGTCTTCAAGCACAGGGGAAATAATGGACCTCTTACAAACAGGCAACACAGCTTGGGAAAGAGAGATGTCAACGTATAGTGAGTTCCCCAACACAATCTCTTAGAACCGGTTCCATGATGTTCTCTCATACAATGTGAGAATGTAATCAAACTGCTTGTCAGAGGGTAACATTTATGTATAGGGAGAGTGTGACTTTTATATGACTTTTAGGACACTTGAGCCTAACATTAGCTTGCATAATGTTAGCTTATAACCAGCTGTTGTTGTGGTTTAGCCAGCTGATTGTCAGCTGTCCGTAGATGGGAGGATCACATGTCTAATCTGCTGACAATAAGTAATTACGGCAATATCTGGAAAAATTAGCATATCTATGCACATTGTCTTGTGTTAGAGCCATGATGTCAGTTCATCAGATGAATCTTGAGTTGAAAAAGCAGTGGTGAAGGAGAAAGATGAAGAGGAGCAGGAGAAACAGATAATAAAAAAGAAGATGGCTTTACCGCATTGAAGGGCCAATGGACGGGGCTTATTGTAAAATTCCAGGGGTGTCCAACTCCAGGCCTCAAGGGTCAGCGTCCTGCAGGTTTTAGATGTGTCCTTGATCCAACACAGCTGATTTAAATGGCCAAATTACCTCCTCAACATGTCTTGAAGTTCTTCAGAGGCCTGGTAATGAACTAATCATTTGATTCAGGTGTGTTTACCCAGTGTGATATCTAAAGCCTGCAGGACACCGGCCTTGAGGCCTGGAGTTGGACACCCCTGCATTACATGCTGATAGCATCTGCCCCACCCAATTCCAAACATGAACACTTCTAACAGAACACAGCAGAGCCACATTTAGCACAAAATGTTTTCTCAGTGCCAAATTCAGCACACATTTGCAGTAAATTGTGCATTCAAAATCCAAGTAAATCCATTTTCTTAATGTTTCATTTAAATACTTTAAACCAAAACTCCCCGGTCACACAATGATTCATGACAGTTTTTATGGTCTTGTTTTTAAAAATAAAATACAAATCACTAGACCTCAGCCGCCTCATAGGTAGTCATGACCATACGTCTGTTAAAAAGTATGAAAAACTATGCGGAACGTTCCAGTGTCATGTGCTGTGACGCAAAGAAGACGGCAAATATATCATTTATGAGACACAAACATACCTTACAACCTGTATTTTTTTACTTTATTTTTTATGTAATACAGTAAAAAAAAATGTTTTATTAAGTTAGATTTGAGTAACTTATTTATATGGTATAGCAGGGTATCGGCCTAAGGGATATTGAAGTGACCTGCGTGATGATCGGTAATTAAAGGTGCTGAACCTGTAGAGGTGCAATCATCAGAGGTTATCCAGTAGAAACAGGAGGATTGACAGTAAATCCAGTTCAGTAACATTTATTGGTTTACCATTCTTTTATTTTAATCAGACACTCCTTCTTGAGTGTATGCAGGTCTCTATGGGCTGTGTGGTTCCTCTTAAAGAAATATTATTAAAGAAATATTATAAATGTAAGAGATTATCAATAAAGAACAGGTTTGTTGCTTTGGAAGGTGTATATGTGTTTGCTTTTGATGTGTTGCACACATGGGACCAACTAAAGAAATGTGTGACAGTTCCTTAATGGCTTATAGCAACAATTATGTGGATTATCCAGACTGCAATGAACAACAGGAAAAAGGTAACTACATTCGGCAAGCATGACCAGTTTATATCACACAGACTCCAGCATTTGTGGACAACCTCTACAGAGCTAAGAGGACTTCAGCTAAATATTTACATAGTCATGGATGCACACAATAAGCAGCAGTAAAACAAAAGAGAAAAATGTTCAGGGTGTAACTGAAATGTGAATATTACTGAAATGTGGAAGGTTTTCCCAGTGCCCTCGTTGTGATCTCTGTGTGGTTTGTCCACCTGATTAAAAACTGACCTTCGTTGCAGAAAGGGACATAAATGTTGTTGCTTGTTAAGCTCAATGCTCTGTGTAATCTCTAACTCCTCTTTCTGTGCATATGAACATAATAAAACTATGAGTGAGTTGGTGACATTTTGAACATAGGGCTTTATTGTGAGACACCCTTCAGGGAACAACAAGTTAGATTTACAATTTCAGACAAATAAGATTGTTTGGAAAATTTAAAAAAGGACGTGTTTGTATGCAATAAAGCATCTTGTTTGTGTTCCGGTACAGAAAAAAAGCCACAAAGCTAGAACGAAAAAAACCTGCAGCTTCAAGTTGTTATGTTGGAAAAAGACACATGGTCATCTTAAAAAGCAAATATAGAAATACCACAGCTGGAAAACCTGCCTCACACTTAAACACACGATTCTTTAAACAGCTTTTAGGGCACATTAAATACAAAAATAACTATTTAGGGTACTTCCATGTTTCACTGTATATAAAAATTAATCTCTGTTTTTTACTGGAATAAACAGGCTAATCCAAAATAACCTCATGCTGCTGTGCCCTTTCTCCTGTTTCAAAGGATATGCCAGATGTAACCTTTGTTTTTCTTGATATTTCTCTACATTGTTTCTTATTTTTACACTTTAAAAAACTCTAAAAGGATATTTTGCTTTCCCCTTTGCATTTCCAAGTTAATTGCTGGTTTTTAGTCTGTGGAACTAGTGAGAGTAAACCCACCCAGAGACTCCAAGAGGACCACCTAATTAAAATGTATGGGGTAATTCTGCAGAGATGGTGGTAGAGGTGTAGTTTGCAAAGGCAGAAAAAACTTTTTAAAATGTCTAAAAACTGCACATCAACCAATCAGTTTCGTTATAAAACCTCATTGCTTACCATGCACTGCACTATCTACTACCTCTGTTGGTCCCAGCAAGTATTTGATTTAACATTAAAATATAAGGAGTAGTGGAGAGTGTGTTCTCCTACTGCCTGGGTGTTTGGTACGCAGAGGCCACTACTGCTTACAGGAAGCCTGCACAGAGGGTAGTCAACACCACCCCCAAAAAATATTGACTGCCCTCTGCGACCCCTATAGGCCATTATCATTTCCACCTGTCTCAGAAAAAACAGAACCATCACCCTGCATACCACCTGGGTGACCCGCTGCCCTCTGGTCACCGCCTCAGGTCACTCAGATTCCACACCTCCAGACTGACTAACAGCTTTTCCCGGTGGGCCATTGTGACTGTAAACAAAACAGATGGTTTGAGCATCTGACAAGGGACAAAGATGACTCCTGGGCGCCTCCTTGGTGAGGTGTTCCATATTATGTCTCTCGGCTGGCCTGGGAACGCATTGGTGTTCTGTTTGTGGCAATTTTTCTCCTTTCTCCATAAAAAAGAAGTTGTTAACATATCTCACACCTTGATCTCGTGAGAACGCCATTAGACCCGCGTAGCTGACTGTGCTTCAAAGCAGGGGAGCTGCTTGCAGGTAAACTACCTGAGCAGCATTTACAATGCCACAGACCTTTAATTCTCGTAGAAACTTCATTCAAACGTGATATAAATAATTAACTTTTGCTGATAGATTTTTTCCTCGACATTATTTATCTTGTAACGAGGAAGAAGGTTCATTTAAAACAATGGACCTAAAGGGTGTCCAGAATTTCGGTGTCCAGTAAAGTCGGTTTACGAAAGGATTTAATAGTGAAGCAGTCGGTGTTAAAAGGATTACAGTCAGTCTGATCTTGCGGTATAAGGCTATCCGAAGTCCAATCGACTTTTTTTTCGGGCTACAGGCTCAGCCCAGTGCAATAAATAACGTCATCTATACGAGGTTTTTAATATGATAGGTGACGCAAACCCCACGAATAAAGAATAAATGTTTATATTAAATTGACACAAGAAACAATCCATATCTTTTTAAGACTTGTGTTTTATATAAGGCAGCATGAACAGCATGCCACGCCCACGAGGTTTTTTATAGTCAAGAGGATGGAGCGAGTCGAGCAGATTGCTTTTGAGGGTGCAAAGGGATTGTAGTGCAGCTCAGCAGCTAAGGCGCAACATGAAGCGTTTTCTTTTCTCTTTATTTTGGCTTGTCGGGGGTTTACAGCCAGCTCTTTCTGCTGGTTTGAAGGATACACCGACTCTCGGGTCCAAAAATACTCCTCGACTTCTGAGCAAAGGTAGGTTGCGTTAACATCGACAGATTGGCAGTATTACATTTCGAAAGCTGTAGTGTTTGTTTCCTATTCACTTTAGTCAAAAACACTGCAAGGACAAATCCGATTCATCTTCTCATGTTTTGATGTAAGTGCAGAATGCGGTAATTCCTGATTAAAGCATTATTATGAGATGCTTTTTCACCCTGCAGATATTCTGAGCGTTGGGCTTGAATACCAAATTAATCAGAACTACAGTGTGTTGTTCTATGAGGAGGGCTCAGATGAACTGTACCTGGGAGGCAATGATTTTATATTGAAACTCAATGTGGACGACTTCCACGTCATAGAGGTGGGTTGGAACAACATATTGTAAACTAACGATGGTCTTTATTTATGTTTTCTTATTATGTTGTTGGTGGTGTTTCTTTTTCCCCCCAATTCCTGTGGGGTTAAGCAGTAGAGCTGCTGTAGTTTTACAGCTAGAGCCATTAAACCCAACAGATGGTTGTGACAGTCCTAATAAGCGTCTGTCTGCCATACAAGACCTTGTACTGTAGCCTCAAAGTGCTCATTAAGAGGTCCAGGTGCTGAGCTCATGGCACAGACAGATTCATTAAGAATAGAATATGTAATAAACCAGAAATTTCAGTATGACTTTTTTTTTTTTTATCTTAATGTTAAATTTTTAATAAGTAAATGATTCTTGACCATAAGAGAAGAAATGGGTCTTATCATTGATATCACTAATGGATGTCGTGCTGTGGGAAGAGGAGCTGAAGGGAATCAAGAAGACATTTGAATTAAGGGAACTGGTTTTAGTCTATCCTTTTATTAATCTATCAGACAGCTATTTCTGCTGTAATTAGTTTCTTAGTGATTGTTTCAGATGCTTCTTATGTTTTTGAAATGTTGCTAAAGTTATGGCTAATCTGTCTACAATCAATGTGTTGACAGAAATTTCATCTGAATGCAACGGGGCAAGAGGAATGCCAAGAGGTCGGTGATTACAGAATGATCAGAGATGTGCTAATAAATGCATTGTGAAAATGTTTGCATAACAAAGTTCTCTCTGTGTCATAGGACCCCTGTGAAAATGTTATCACTGTCATTGAGAAGTTTCAGAACAACCTGTTTGTCTGCGGGACGAACGGACAGAAACCAGAGTGCTGGCAACTTGTGAGTGATTCTAAAAAGTGTTAAATGTGTTAAACCGTAGACGAAAAGTGTGTGACTTTCTGCACTTCTGTGACAAGTTAATGGAAACTAAACTAGTTACAAGAAGCAGCAGAGAAAAGACAATTAAGGAGTGGGGCTCTGGTGCTTCTTGTTAAACTTTAATTGGGTGCCATCATCTATAATTTAATGAAGGTGCTGGGTGTCTGGTGTTTTGTGGTTTCCTGTCACAGTTCTCTTGAAGTAATGTCACTGTGTTCTGTTGACTCTCTGTGACCCTGCAGCGCCCTTCAGTGAACAATCGGTCTCTTGAAATATTCGACAGTCGTGACGGGACAGGAATCTCTCCATTTATCTACACACAGAACTCCCTATCGCTCACAGTAGGTATGTTACGCGCCGCTTTTGTAGTTACCATGTTTTCAAGGTTTTAATTATCAGTGTGCAGATTAATGTAACTGATTATTCAAAAATTCAACATTTTTGCCCCTTTCAATTTGGTGTATTGGCTATTTTTAGAAGGGGATCTGTATGCAGCAGCACCTTTGGATGCTGATGGAAGTACATTGCAGTTCAGAAGACAAGCTGGCCGCAGGACTAATGTCTGGATGTATGACAGCTGGGTCTCAGGTAAATAAATACCTGCTCTTATTTTATAATAGAGGAAAACTACTGTAATTTAATACATTGGTGTCGTATAATCAGAATATGTTTGACTTAAAAGTTTGTCTTTGTCCTCACCCTATTGTAGGGTAATTATGCTTTGATTCAAGTTTGATGTGGCAGGCTTTCTGGTTTTTTTTTCAGTTCGTGCTACACTGTAAACATTTTTTTTTTTTTTATATCATGTTTTCACAGAGCCCACGTTCGTCTCTGCGTCATGGGTGCAGCGGAAGGACGACCCAGACAATGAGAAAATTTATGTCTTTTTCCGTGAGAAGAACTCAGACCACAACCGAGAGGCTGACCCACTGATATCTAGGGTTGCCAGAGTTTGTAAGGTATGGTGAAAAAAGCTGAGCTAACATCAATGAAACTCAACTTTGCGTACAGATAAATTCTCTAAAAAAATCTTCATCTCACTTTCAAGAATTAGGAACAATCAAAAGTCTTGCTGTGACTACATAAGCAAACCTTTTTCAAGCATTTTGGAAGGTGGATTGTGCCCGCTCATTCTGGGACCCTTTGTGCCCAGTCCTCATAGGATGGACCACACCCACCTTTGAACTTGGCACTCAGTCTAATTTGATCTACAACTGGATAAAGTTTTGCGAATGCGTTTGGCATGAGTACAAGGCTCGGCCATTGACAGAGTATGTCCAACACCAAAGTACTTGAAGCAAATTTGAAGTGGGTTTCAGTTTCAGTTCACTTGCCACACAGTTGGAAAATGTTGTAATAATGTTGTAAACTTTAGAACAACAATATTCATAATGAATGGCAAAATGTGATCATGCCCATTAAAATAAAGGAGAGGCATTATTGGCTCAGAATGTTTGAGAGGGTGTGGTAATAGCACAGCACAGGAAAGGTTGTGTCAGTCAATTCAGTCTGAGGTTGAACAAATACTTTTTGACACATCAACAGTACAGTTAAAATGACACAGCTAAAAAACACAAAACCTGTGAGATGAGCTTAAAAACTCAGCTTCATGTCTTGCAACTTTAGTGATGAATGAAAAGAGAACAACTTGAAACAAGTCGATACTTAAATGTAATATCCACTTGATATCTTATTTTATGTTACCACCGTCTGCTGTACTGAATCTAAATTAAAGGCAGCGATTGTGAATAATTCTAATATTACTTTGTGATGGTTTGCCATGTTTCTTTTACCGTAATAATCTGCATAATTTTCCATAAAGAAGAAACAAGATACTAAAGTCTGTCAGATTAGAGGTGCTTGATGTTGATGTTAGGCTTTATGTTTTTATGGAAGCAGTAGTTATGCTCACCCAGTATTTCCTCTTATATCAGGATGTTGCATTAGTCATGTTAGTTTAAAACCATCACAAGAAAATATTGATTTGCACAACCAAGCAAAAGCAAACAAACCTTTGACCCACCACCAATACCAAAAAATTGGACTTCATCTACTTTACATGAACCAGCCCGAAAAGCTTTCATTTTGCTAAAATGTTGTTTTCGGCATCCTCGCTTGACATCTGTGCAAAACGAGACTTGTCCTAAAAGTGTTCAGGTGTTCTCGTTTCACATTTCTTATGCAGCTCAATGTAATGGCAGCTGTATCGAATAACCTTCAGCCGAAGCAGGATTAATGAGTTTCCTCCTGTCGGTATCATATTTCAGGTGGATGAAGGTGGATCAAAACGATTCTTCCAGAACATGTGGACATCTTTTCTCAAGGCTCGTCTTGTGTGTGGAATTCCAAAGGAGTCGCTGTATTTTAACCGCCTCCAAGATGTTTATGTGATGCACGCAGACAACTGGCAAGACACCAGGGTCTATGCCCTCTTCACGAGCAACTGGTTAGATGCTTCATTTTTAATATCTAAGCAACATGTAAACATGACAGTGACACCACAATCAAAAGCAAAACATTAAGATGGGCAGTATTGCTTTAGCAACATGACTTTCCATTCCTTGTATCCTAGGACTGTAGCTCCAAAAACACATGATGTTAGACTGTTGGTCAACTGTTTGTCCTCATTTTCAAGGGTGTTGCCCTTCTTCCACTCCCATGAGCTGAGGCAATAACAATTCACAGATGATTTAAACCTATGATGAACGCTCTGGCAATCTTTCTTTCTTATATCTCCTCTAGGAATTCTACAGCAGTCTGCATCTATACCATAAAAATGATTGAAAATATATTTGAGAACTCCAAATTCAAGGGCTACAACGACAACGTTCCCACGCCAAGGCCAGGAACGGTAAGAACTTTATTATGTTGCTATGTTACTTTACAGAAACAGAATTTACAGACAACTTCCTCTAATTCTTTTATTTTTACATTTCTATTTTCGTTTTACTCACATGCAGTCTAAGCAGTTTATTCTATATCATGTGCATGAGTACGACCTGTGGTTTAAAAAAAAAAAAAAAAAGACATGGAAACAGCTGTGTGCATGGACTGTTTCATCACATTCATTGTTTCCATCATAGAGACTGTGTTTATTTATTTGACATCCACTGAGATTAAATGGAACAAATGAAGGCCCTTTATATTTGCAGTTTCCCCTCATTGTGGCACAACCATAATGCAAGTTTCAAAAAGGGGCTGACACCGATCGCGGTCCTTTCTCTGTTCATGTTGCTATATTTTGTAAATAAAACCACCCCTGTAATTTACGATGTGGAAAAGTTTGTCTGTGCTTTGTTTTTGGACAATTCAGACTATTTTTTTTGCCTTTCATCCAGTATACAGACTATTTTTGCATTTATTTTTCAGTGTTCCACGAACAGCAAGTCTTTGCCACGTCACACAGTCAATATTGTGAAGGATCACTCAGAAATGGCCGACTGGGTTGACTCAGATCCTTTTTATATAAGCACCAACAACTACACCAAGATAGTCGTGGACAGAGTTCAGGCTGCAGACCAAAGATTTTATAACATTCTGCTTCTAGCTACTGGTATGTCATTGTTCAACAGCACAGGGTCCTTGGGATCTTGTTTTGTCATTAGTGCCTTCGCTGCCTTTCAATTGTCTTACATTTTAAGAATGCATTGTCTGTAATATCTGTTAGGAACAATAAGCTAAAAATACCTAGCCAGTAGGGGTGCAACGATACACAAAATTCACGGTTCGGTTCGGTTCGATACTTTGGTGTCACGGTTCGATATTTTTTCGATACAAAAAAAATGTTCATGCCTTTTTATTAATTTGTCATTTATTAAATTTTCACGACACATTCTGCACCACATCTCTGTGCGTTCATCATTTGTTTGAAGCCAGCTCACCTCCTGCAACCACTTTTCCGAGAATACGCGCTTCTTTTGTGGTTCGGACTCCTGACATTTCTTTGGAGGTGGAGGAACATCACAGTAATTGCTTAAAGGAGCTTCTTTGACATCTTTAAGAGTTCTAAACAAATGTCTGTCCTCCTCCAGAAAATCTTATGTACGCAAACACACGTTGCAACTTCTTATCTTGTGCACGTTTTTTATTTTGACAGCGAATGCGCACCTGCGGACCACTTATGTGCAGCCCTGGTTATTTAGCTCGTCATATTGCAGCCACAGAAATTCTTTTGTCCATGAAACCATAAAGCTGCACTTTCTTTTTGTCTTATAGTCTGATTTGTCATAACTTTTGCGTTTTGTCACTTCTTCACCCTGACCTGTCTTATTTGGCTCAGCAGAACTAAAATATATATCCTGCTGCTTTTACACACGCACTAACATAACGCTCAGCGATTCTCTGCGCGATCAACCTCTCACATGTTTAAGCTGCGGGAGATTTCACTTGTCATGTTTGCATAGTAAGCTAACGATTGATAAGACGATGTCAGAGGAATTGGTGCGCAAATTATCATCACTCACCAATCAGTACTGTCGCTCTCTATACACAGTTCACGCGATTGCAAAGTGAAAGCAGAAAACAAGCGCAAATTCAAACGTGATTTCAGTATGTCACATATTGACAGTGGCCGATGCCAATGACATAATTACCCAGCTACATTTCCGAAAGAATGCAAAAGCATTGACATATATTTTTCCTTCCTACGATAGGCCGACGGGCAGGGCAGAGATAGATTTTGGTAGCCCGACTGGAAAAAAGCCCCAGGACGTCGGGCTAGCGATTTTGCGAGCCCTGTATCTGATTGAGGAATCACTCATCTTTGGAAAAGAGAGTTTATTATGGAGAAATGTCTCTTTCCAAAATAAAAGCTATACTATACGCTTCTTCTGGGCTTCCCACTAGTGCTGTCAGCGTTAATCTGAAATTACATTAATGTCACAACACGGCAAATCTCCGTTAACGAGCTACCGCGGATCGCCTCAAGAGTGGGGCTGGAAGACGTCAACACATTAACGAGCTAACTGCGCTAACACACTAGTTCCCACCAATTGAGCATTGCTGGCACATCCAACATACTGTTTTACTTTTGTCCATGACACGCTTACCTTCAGGGTCATACGTCACATGAAAACCAAAATAGTTCCAAACGCCAGATGTGAATGAGGGTGGAGGAGGTTCAATTTGCCATGTTGCAACTAGCCTAGCTTCTGTCTCTAGCTTGCCCTGCGCTCAGTGAATCTGTGTTCGACTACTCCGCCTAGGCTGCACTGTCGAGCGCAGATCCACTGAGCGCTCAACACAGACAGCATCGTCAGAAGGAAAGTTGATAAAATAAATTAAAAATGTTGTATCGTTCGATACATATGCGTACCGAACCGAAAGCACTGTATCGAACGGTTCGATATCGATACGAGTATCGTTGCACCCCTACTAGCCAGATATGTCACTTGCAAAAAATAACACAATATCAAATTCCTGTTCCAACAGATTCCGGGAAGATCCATAAAGTCTTGGAGTCTGGGTCAGAACCTTTTATCATATCTGAAACGCAGCTCTCCAACTCTTCAATCATACAGTCAATGAAGCTTGACTCTAAAAAGGTAGGGTTCATTTAAAATGCCATACTAAGTGCAGAGCACTGTGCTTTGCCGTTCTGGCATCAGTGTTTCTCTCAGCTGCTGTCAGCGCCCACCTTCAGTGAAACACGATGTTGCTATTTCTTTTTGCAGAGCGTCGCATTTTATCTGTCGGGTCATTGCTTTTGTGCTTCACATGCAGCTATTTTCAGCTGACAAACACCTCGTGTGCATTAGTTGTCTAGCGCCAGGAAAAGCCACGTCTATCAATAAGCAGGCTATAGAGTCTACAATTTCACCAAAAAGAAAATCTTTTCATCCGGGTTTAAAGTAAATTTCGATTTTTGTCTTCCTTTGCTCAGAAAACATTAATTGTGGGGTCTGCTGAGAGAATAACTGCAGTGAACCTTCAGAGTTGTCAGGAGTACAGCAAGTCTTGCGAAGAATGTGTTCTGGCCCGGGATCCATACTGTGCCTGGACTAACGATGGATGCACCTCGACTGTCCCGTAAGTGCGAGCAGCAGTCTTACCAAGACCCTCTGGCACATTTTATTATTATGTTTTGCACAATACCTGAAACTGCTGTAGAAATGAATCCTTTGCATATTCTTTATCAGAATTGAATTGACAGATAATCAAAGAGCAAAAAATCTTGCAAAAACATCACTCACTGAAACGTGTTTTATTCGTCTTTGCAGCGGGAGCATTCAGAATATCGTGGATGGGAAAACAAACGTATGCAATTTAACAGTTAAAGGTAGCTAATGATGAGACGTTTATTCATCTTGCTGTAGATTCCAGGAACAAATTTAGTCTGATCTCTCTGATCGCTCTCTTTCCCTTTTTTCCCCCTTTCTTTCTTTTTTCCAAGAGCTAAGAAACCGGACCAAACGTGAGATACCTCCACTATCATCAGTGCATTTGAGGACAGTTCATTCAGTCCCCCAGGGTGCGCCTTTCTATCTGTCCTGTCCTATAGACTCCTACCACGCTGAGTATACATGGGAGCAAAAAGGCCAAAAGAGTCCTTGTTTGCAGATGCTTACCAACTGTCTGCACCTCATTCCTTCCATGTCACAGGAGAAGTATGGCACGTACAGATGTATTTCAGAAGAGAAAGACTACATCAAAGTGGTGGGAACATACGAGCTCATAGAGAACCAAGACCCAAAAAAGTGCTCAAAAAGCAATACACCTGACAACTGGAACGCTGCACCAGCTCTTATTCCAGAGATGACATGGATCACGCTGCTTGTAGCAATAACTTCTTTTTGAACGGACTCTCTGTTACTCACTACTTTTAATTTGCAGTGTCAAAATGTCAGGCCCTCTGTACTCATGCAGCACTAACGGAAATCCATGTCAAGCCTTTAGCGGAACCTAACACAGAAACATTTCTGCTGTGAAAAAAAGTTTATTGTTTCAAAGAGGGGCTTGAACAGGAAGGGGAAAGACAAAAGAAAGCAGTACAACCGGTCAGCAGTGCACAGCTTGAATGGT
Source organism: Neolamprologus multifasciatus (assembly GCF_963576455.1). NCBI lineage: Eukaryota > Metazoa > Chordata > Actinopteri > Cichliformes > Cichlidae > Neolamprologus > Neolamprologus multifasciatus. Next base: position 54,272,378 of record NC_140445.1, on the reverse strand, counting down.
CTCTAATGGTGATTGAAAACATCGCAGCATCTTACATAAAACACTTTAGCTGAGTACCTTTCTTCCTTTTAACACAATCAAGGAAATGGAAGGCACAGAAAGTAATCAGAGGTAATTCCTCCATACATGAATGTATATCTCAAGTCAACAACACTATTAAACTATGAGCGTAAGTGGGAAGGCTTCCAGTCAAAGGGCCACAGACAATATTTAAACAGTAAGTCTGCTTAATTGTAAGTCTTATACAAACTGAAGGGAAGAGAGCTCGTTCCACTTTGGTCCATATAGAACCAAAAAAATGTAAATTATCTGTTTTGACATTGCACTGCTGACCAGATAATTTAGAAATGCGTCTCCACCTTCTTTTTGCCTAGCCGTCTCAGTGCTCAGAAAGGTATCTTAAAAATGTACAATGAAAATATTTGGCTTTGTATATTGGGAAATGGCTTCTCTCAGTATTTAAAAGCAGTTATGTCAAAACATGCAAAAAGTTGGCCTATTTGTAAATGGACTTGTTCTTATATAGCGCTTTTCTACTCTGTCTGAGCACTCAAAGCACTTTATACAACTAATTCAGTCACCCAATCACACCCATTCACACAAGCACTTTTTTCTGACCTAAGTGCTAAGTAGTCTACCATTCATACACATTCACACTCTGATGGCTGCATCGGAGAGCAACGTAGGGTTAGTATCTTGCCCAAGGATATTTGGCATGCAGACTGGAGCAGCCTGGGATCGAACCACCGACCTTCTGGTTAGTGGCTGACCTGCTCTGCCACCTGAGCTACAGCCACCCCAAAGTGGCTATTGTTATCATTTCTAACACGTACCCAATTTCAGTGAGTATGTGTTTTCCTGACGCTGCGCAGAGTAGGGATAGTGAAGGTGGATGAGTTGGCATTGCTCATCCACAGCAGGGATAATGCATAAAAGAGGAGAAGAAGCAAGTGCAGGTAGTGTGGAGTGGATGGAAACAATTGTCGGGGTGATTTGTGACAGAAGGATAACAGCGAGAGTGAAAGGGAAGGTTTACAAGATGGCAGTGAGACCTGTTATGATGTGCGTTTTGAACACGGCGGCAGTGACAAAAAAGACAGGAGGCCGAGCTGGAGGTGGTATAGATTTTGTTTTGTTGGGATTAGAAATGAGTCGACGGCTGAGACGGTTTGGGGAAGTGCAGAGGAGGCGTATTATTATTATTATTATTATTATTATTATTATTATTATTATACTGGAAAGTATGTTAAAGATGGAGTACCTCCATAAGAAAAAAATATCTTATTTTTGTACACATTTTGTGTCCCTTCAGTTTGACAGTATTATAGCACTGATAGCACTTTTCTTTTTTCTTTTTTTTCATGACCTATACTATAATACAAATAAAATAGTGCACATAATATTGTTAAAATGAATTATTGCAATCACCTTGTAGAGAAAACCTCTAAAGAACACAGAGTTGGCCTCAGTAGCCTGAGATGGAGTCAGATTCCTTACCTGAATTATTGCTTTAGTCCTTTGATAAAGAGTGTTATAGAGCAATAATGTAGCTAATAAACCACTTAAAACTTTATTTACACCAGAATGTAGTAAGCTGTGCCTTGTGTTGCTTTAATTCTATGGATTTAACATAATGTCTCTTTATAGCTTGTGTCATCATGTTGCCTTACACACATGTATTTTGGTACAGCATTAAATTATTTAATCCTGAATGTTAAAAAAATGTATTTATATGAAAAGTATTATTTATTTCATTATTCACAAAATATTTAAAGAGATAAGAAAACTTGCTAATGTCTTGTAATGATTTCTTCATCATAAAAAAAAGAGTGTGACAATTTACTGTTCACAAGGAGTCATCCTATTAGGTAAGATCTTATTATTTAATCTTAGCAGGCTGTGTTTTAATCAGTCAGAGTACTCAGTAAATAACTTTCAGCATGACAAGAGGGCAGATGACAAAGCAAGGATCTTGAGCTTAAGCTCTTTTACCTAGATCTAGTCTCAGCGTTCTTAATGACGGCACAGAGTACATCCTGCTTATGTAAAGAGATTTTTTTTTTTTTTTCGGGGGGTGGCACTACAGTGTATGTGCATAGACAAAAACAAGAAATGGAAAGGAATTTGGGTGGAGTCTCATACGATACGGCTGTAAGATTTTATTTCAGATTAACTAATTGAAGTCCAGAAACTCCATGGAAACCTTGTGTTGTTTATGCTTCTCTCATCCTGTCTCCAAATATGAGATAACACAGCATCCATTATCCATTATGGTGTAACACTTGACTCTGAACTTGGCTCTCACAGTGGTGGTCTCAGTCTTTTGGCCACACTCTGTTGACCAAACCCTGTTGTTGCAGTTTCATTCTAGGAAAATACGCTCTTTCAGCCACTGACACACTATGTTGTTGTGGGCTCTGATTTACAGCCACATGGTTTTAACTGTTTTGATCTGCAGAGTCTACACAAATATTTAACACTGTAGAAGGAGATGGTACTTTCCGCTGTTTATGGTTCATATGTTGTTCTGTCTGTCTTAGACTACTATAATTATAATGAAGCTTACTAAATCTGTGGCTTAAGACAGAATTTACACAATCCCTGATCTAACAACTAGGTTTGTCCTTTGGTAAACCATCTGCATGCGCTCATGTTTTGTTTATGTCTGGGTTCTTTTCTGAGTCACTCCTCATCAAGTTGTAGAAATGTGTCAAGTGGTGTTATAGAGGACTTACAGCTAAGCATCACTGATAGGCTTTACTTTAGGACTATGTTAAGAAACACTTACGGTATCACAACACTAAGCTGGTGCTGCATTGGTGTCTGAGGTTACAGATATGGTGACTGACAAACATGTTTTTGGTTTCTGTTCTGTGTTGATAAGAGTAAATCTTCATTCAGGACCCCAAGTTTTCCTGTCCTTCTTCTCACAGGAAGACTTCAGGAAGGAAATTATTGGAAAACAAACACAAATTGCGATTAAGGAAATTCTTAGAAGTGAAAGCAAATGTTAGAAATGTAGCTTTTCACATGTGCGTCATGTTGTTTAAAGTTTCTGAGAACGCACAATAGTTTGCGTGACATGAATTTACAACGCCTGTCTGTAACTGCAATCCGTTGCCAGCAGACGTCGCTGTTATCCAACAGACCTGACATCGGTTCACGCTTCAACGCCTACCCTGAACTGAACACAAATCCATGGCTAACCTGACCCTACAAGCCAAGGCTTAGAATAATACTCGCATGCCCATTTCACCCTGAAAGTGATTATCTCAGTTAGAGTGTAGTGTATGGGAATTCCAAGGTCCCCGGGGAGTCGACATTACTCAGAATAGCGTGAATTCCTTGGGTAACAAATGAAATGCGACATGCATCTGGTGTGATAGGCCTTGGAGGGTGATTCAGTGCAATCCTCCAAGGTATGCATGTGCACTAAAAGTATCAGAAAGGTATGGTTTGTGATTTTGTCACTTCTGACTTGTTTGCACTTGCTGTAGTAGGTGCTGGTGTGTTACATGAAAATTCAAACGTTCTCTTCTGGTCTGTGAGTCACGACAGATGATTCCGTGATAACTTGGATGTGGCGGTTTCCCTTTGAAGTAGAAAACAAAACAACCTAAAAAAAAAAAGCAGGAAAAAAATAAACAACAAAGTACCAGATGAGCCATTGCTTGATTTTATTTGTACAGTACTTCCTCAGGAATCCTAAACCTGTAGCTGCTTGAGCTGTGGGGTACTTGAATGTTTTGGTAATTACTCGACATGTGTGTTTATGTATAAGAGAAGGCATATTCATGCTGTGACTGATTTGAATTGTTCTTTATTTTTCTTTTGAAATTCCAGTCAAGTGCAGACTATTATCCATTTATGTTTTAAGTGTTTGTACTTTTATTGAATTTCATTAAAAAAAAAAAAAGCTTTTAATTTAATTTTTTTTAATTTTTTGTTCTTCAGGGTTTGTTTGTATTTTTGTTTTTTAAAAATATACTGTCCTATCGATTTTAAACCCTAGTCCTTCTGTCATCTTCAGGGCAGAAGGACTAGGGTACATTACTTCAGGGTAGTAAGGTTTATGGTGATACCTGGGAACATCTGTGTGTCCTCTTGTTTCCTAACTTAATCCCTAGTAGGACAAGTAGATGGGTTTATTTATTTATATATATAATTTAAAAAGTTGTTTGTAGCTGTGCTTGTACTGGACATTTTCCACTGCTGTGTTGAATTAAATCTTAAAATAAATCACTTAGAATGATCACTCCTCTCCAGGGCCACATTAGGATTTATGACACTGAGTTAAATCACGTTGTTTTCAAAGCTTTTTGTTTGAGAAGTCTCAACACAGCGTTGTGAAGTTTCTAAATAAACATACTCTGGACGACGTTTTAAAATGATCTGAAAGGCTGTACATATTTACAGTGTGCACACGTTTGGGAATACTTTTGGGGATGTACTCCATTAGGTGTGAAACAAAATGTGGTGTGAAGAGAGGGAGCAGAAGCAGGTTCAGAGCAAAGAGCTGGTGAGATTTTAACAGTTAAAGTAAATGTTTAAAGCATTTAAAAAGACATCTGGAAAATAAAAAGAAGATAGAAATCTAGATGGTTTACCGCAGGGGCTTGAATCACGAATACAACAGGAAATTGTACGGCAGCCGAGCAGGCAGCCAAGAAGGAGGAAAAGGAAGAGAGAGAGTTAGTTTTGTATCAGAATCTATTTTACTTTCTGACACAAAACAAAACCTAAAATTTAAAAAAAAAAAGTAAATTGATACCCAAAAGACAAGTTATATTGAGACTTGACAATTAAACAAATCGTGACAGGGTCGAGGGAAGAATATAAATCTCCTGGTGATTACCTGGATAAGAAAATGAACACTACCCAGACCTGTTTTTTAAAAAGAGGTTTTGGGGAATTTAAACTCTTTGTGGTGATTAGCACTTCTGCCTCATAGCAGTACAGGCTGAGCTTTTCCTGTGAAGTTTGTGCGAGTTGTCTTTTGCCCGTTGCTGCTTCTTTTCACAGTCCAAAGACATGCATAGTTGGACTAATTGATGATTCTAAATTGGCCATAGGTGTGTTGAGGGGGTACTCTGCCTCCTTAGATAAGCTCCAGTTTGCAATATATGGACAGTGATACAGTTTCTGTAATTTTGCTTTTGTCCACCATGGCAGTGGAATTTAAATCAACCAAGCAAGATGTGATTGAAGTGCAGACGTTCAGGTTGAGTTTGTGGGTTTAACAAAAGCCTATTACAAGAACTGTTTAGGAATCCTAACCATTTCTGTACACAGACCTCCTTACCATTGTTTTTTCATATTCATATTCTTCTTATTGTTAAATACATTTTTAGTATGTGTTTGCAATCTGTGTATTAGACCAGAGGTGTCAAAATCATTTTACATGGCAGGCCACATACAGACAAGTGAAACTCCCCATTCTGTCAGTGTAAAGAAGTTAGATGTTTAACGCAAGGGTGTAGATTTGGTTGTGGCATTGGTGGGGATGGATGATTCAACCATCGACCCCTGCCCCGTTTCTAATTTTTTCCTTTTTGTTTTTGCTTCTTGATAAAAAAAGGAGAAATATACTTGCCTACATATGCTATTCTACATGCTTTTAAACCGTTTAAAATTACAATTCATAGTTTTATACGTGAATTATATAATGTTAAATTACTATTAAACAAATGACTTTAGGCTTTAGTTTACTTCAGCCATATTCCATATAAATCAGGTATCATACAAAAGTAAAAATAGCTTCAAATACAGTCATGACAATAAAAGAATATGACTTTAAGGACTTAACATTACTTCAGTTATAGTACACCAACATCTCTGACACATTAGCACTAAGGGAACACTGAATGATCTGGTGGTTTTTGTCCATAAAACTACTCATCTAAGATTACCACAAAGTAAAAGATCTCTCAGCAACATTATGCAACATTATAGGCACTACTGCCCTCTATCAGATCAGTGAGCTGGGATGTTTTATTCTAAACATGAACTACTGTTACAGCAACAGACATGGACTACTGGTGCCCCACACAACAAACACATGCCTGCTCCTCTCGTTAGCTGAAATGAACTGCTGGCATATTTGTTTTACATCTATACTGTCCAGTGTCTCCTGGTGGACATGGCATCACAGGTTACATACAATTTTAGACTGATGTGGACCAAGCCTAGCACCTACTTGCCAACCTTGAGACCTCAGAATTAGGGACACATTCAAATGGGCTGGGGGGATATACATGTACATATATATACAAAAAACTTGAATCTTACAGTGTTTATTTATCGGATAAAATAAGTTAAATGTCACCGTTATTATTGTCCGGCCGGAAACAGGCCGGGGGTGTCCAAATTCAGAGGCTGCGTCCACCTGAGAACCCGGCCTTTGTGGTCTAAGTGGTCCGGGTCCTCCGAAAGCCGGGTAGACCGGAAATGGGCGACTGTGAAATTGGACGGTCTAGCCTTCAGAATTACGTCACCTGCCGTCTGCTCCTGTCTAAAATATAACCGGACGCTGGCGTAGATGGTCGAATAAACTGCTGTTTTCACACAGCAGTTTATTCAGCTGTGTGAGAACCCCAGAGGAATCCTCCCGAGGGATTAATAAAGTTTTATTTAATCTAATTTAATCTAATAACTTTAATCTCATCCAAAACGATTTACTCACCAACAAATAAAACACAACTAAAGCACTGAAAAAGACCAAACAATAACATGTTTAAGTTATTTGACGTTTACACAGCTACATTCTCGCCTGAAAATGTGTTAAAAGTTTATTTTGCGACCCAGAAAGAGTAATAAGAGGAATATTAAAACTAAGTAGCTGCAGTAATAGTAGCCATTATTGGAAACTGGAATTGGCTGGGCCAGTCCGAGATATGGTTTTCAGTTTTGTTGTCCAGGTGGAAAATAGGGAGAAACTGGGGGGAGAATGGTCGCCCCGGGAGATTTTCGGGAGGGGCACTGAAATTCGGGATTACCCGGAAAAATCGGGAGTGTTGGCATGTATGGCCTAGCATAGCCTGTAACGATATTGTGACGGACACATTATATGAGTGAACTTGACTTTAAGTGACTTACAGGTTTCTTTGAAAAACAATTTCTTATATCCAGGTTCTTCCTTTGCGCTGCCGTCCTCCTGTCCTCCTCGCAGCGCAGGTTTGCCGCTGCTGAAACTAAACAGAGCTCCCTGAAAGGCTCAGCCAATCACATTGGCCATATTTGTCACATGACGTGGGGACTCCAGTAGAGAACGTAATTTAACTCTTTCTGCTCCGCTCGCTGAATGAGACCCTGACAGATCGTTTTTTTTTTTCTTACTATCGGGTTTGTTTTTCTTTACTCGAAGAGATCAAATTATTGGTGGGGACAATTCAATAATCGCTGGATATTGGTGGGGACATGTCCCTTCCGTCCATGCCAAATCTACGCCCTTGGTTTAACGGTTTTTCTATATGATGAAGAAAAAGCCTCTGTGATAAAGAAAGACATCTGTCAGAAAGACACTTCCAACTTAAATTGTAAGAAATAAAGTTGCAGAAAAGGTTCTGGTAGCTCATTCACCAGAACTGTGGTTGTAAACAAAAAAGGGGAAAAAAAACACAAAACAAAACAAGAGAAAAAACAAAAGTTTTTAGAAAATAAAACAGAGATTTTATTAGAGACACGGCTAAGACTTTGGCCAACACAATAATTTGTGAAAGTTGAATTTTTCCCGTATAGCAAAAATTAGGGGACGTAACTTGTCTCTAAGCACACACAGCTGTAAGGAGCTATGCAGGAAGTGCGATTTTATCGTAGTGGAAGCAATACACCGAAGGTAAGACAAATTCATGACAGTGAATTGTGAATTTTTGTCGGAAAGTGACGAAAGCTGTCGTTTAAGCTGTTTGGTGGCTGTTGGAATGGTTTAGGCTTTAAGCTGAGATTCTGACGTTTGTGTAGATACCACACATTTCCAAACTTATATAAAGAGATCTGGCGATACATCCTGTTAGATATTTTCCTTTTCGCCTCGGGTACCGGGGTCGTTAGAGTTCAACAAGGTAATTGTTTATTGCTTAATTACTTTCCTTAGTATGAATGGTCAAAAGTGAGGCTTTTATAATTATGAAAAGCTGTAAAACTTATGAAAATACAGTTAATAGTCCGAAAATTTCTGCGTGCACTTGTTTGTGGTGATTAAACAAGAGAAGAATTATTAATGGTTTCAAGCGCACATTCTCATGTGAGACTCATTAGACACTCTGACACTGAGCCACGGCTCTGTGCTACATGCACACGTTTCTGCGTCTCTGTTATTCAAAGACACTTTCTATATGTATAATTTATTTTATGTAACATTCACTACTAAACTGTAACATTAAGGACAAGGAAGCGATTTCTTTTATTCAGTGTTATCATAAAAGCTTTATTTTTATGAATTTGCTATTACTAGGGAGAACAAACACGAGGTTTAAAGCCTGGATTACTTTGAAATCCTCCACAATAAAAAAAATGGCTGAAAATAAAAAGGGGCATTGCTTTATTTACGTCTGACACCTCTGAAGTCCACCAGAAGATGGCGGCATCTGAGCAGGAAACCCTTCTCCTTAAACGCAACCACCAATTTGCAAGACTCAAACGCTTATAATGATTATATAATGCAATGTTTATTTACACAGCGATAGGCTGAAAGTCACTGGTGCACAGAAGCCTTTTAAATAAGACACGAGACTAGCTGCCAAACAAAATAAAATGTGCACGAATTTGGCTTTTTTGTTTTACGAAAATTAAGAGTAATTCATTTGAGATTTAGCCGAAATTTGTTGCGTTAAATCAGATATATTTATTAAAAACAAAAAGTTAAAGCAGGTTTCACGATGCGGTGCAGCTGCAGTCTAACACCCTCAAATGATCCGGGTATCCTGTGGCTCTACGCAGAGCCTGTCCATACACTGGACTCCTCAGAATTCACCTTCTCTCCAGCCTTATTTGTTATTGTTATTAAAGATAATACTAGATAATATAAGTGCCTTTGCAGGTTTTTCCTAATCACAAGAACACTTTAAATGTTTCACTTCGTGTGCAAACTGTTACTTTTGTGTTTACCTGTGTTCTTTAGTTAAAGACAAAGGGTTGAAGGTGAAGCGAATGAGGTCAAAGATGGGCTGAGATCGGAGTAATAAATTAAACATCGGATCCTAAATTATGGATTTTCTTGGAGGGCGGAGGACCCCTCCAAGAGCAGCTTCTGTGTCTTTAATAGACAAGGAGAGGGGCTGGGAGAGGCTGCGCGTTCACGTTCATTTTCTCGCGCCGCAGCGGCGGGGACGCGCAGAGGCTCCCACACTCGCCGGAGAGGAAGAAAAAAGCGCCGTCGGACCGCAACAGCGACTCACCGGGAGAAAAATGATCCCTCCACCGTCCTTCATCTGCGCTCAGGTCTGCACAAAGCATGTGAAAGGATCCGAAACCTCCGAGGACTCGACTTTTCTCAAACATTAAACTTGTTTCAAGTGGACTGTAAACTCCGAGGGTGATTTATAAGATACGGGAATTGAAGTTAACATTGGACAGGTAAGATGACGGAAAAATAAGCTAATGCGGGAGTTACTGCATGAAATTAGAGAGAGACGGAGCAGCCAGCATCCGGATCAAAACTTTAAAACAAATACAAAAATGTCTAGAAATCAACCCGCGGATTTCATTCTGTGTCTGTGTCACAAAGGCGTTTGTGTACGAATGCAAAAGCTTTAATAATCCGCAAATTGATCGGGAAAATTCTGATTTGAGCATTAAGTGCTTTTGGGAGTGAAACCTTCTCGAATAACTAAAAGAAAAACCATTAACGAGAGCCCGTTTCATCACCACGGACAGCGCCAGTTTACCCGGACCTGCCTGTGCAGACGCGCTCAGAGGGGGGCATCTGAAATCAAATATGGCACACAACTTATGTGCATATGTGCGCTTGTTCTTCAAATATTGTTGTTCTGTGTAGCGAAGAAAGCAAAAGGAAACTGTTTTTAAGGCATTCAGAGAAACACATTTTAATCTATATGAGATAAAAAGCATCCGCAGTACATTTCCGTCGGTGTGATTGCTCTAATGGATAATGGATAATGCTCTTATTAATGTCTGATCGTAGCTAATGTCTGCTAATTGATGCTTGCAGGTGCAGAAAATGGCAAGAAGGTTCTTACAGCTCCTTGCCTTGTGGACTGTTATGACTGGCATTGTGCAGACCTGTCCAGAGCAGTGCAGCTGCCAGGATAAATTTTCCCATCAGTTTGCTGACTGTGCTTACAAAGACCTGCTGGAGGTCCCTGTTGGTCTCCCTTCCAATGTTACCACCGTGAGCCTTTCTGCCAATAAAATCCAAATCCTGAAAAGCAAAAGCTTTGTTAATATCACTCAGGCCACCTCTCTGTGGCTCGCCCACAATGAAATAGTCACCATAGAGAGAGGCACCTTGGCCCCTTTGGTTCAGCTACGCAACTTTGACATCAGCCACAACAAAATTGTGAACTTTCCATGGGAAGATCTGCGTGGTCTCACAGCCCTGCAGCTTCTCAAAATGAACAACAATGAAATGGTGAACCTCCCAAAGGATGCCTTTTCCACGCTCAAAGACCTGAGGTCACTTCGAATTAACAACAACAGGTTTACCACCATTGTCGAGGGGACTTTCAGCGCCCTCACCGCTATGTCTCACCTGCAGATCTTTAGCAATCCCTTCAGTTGCTCCTGCCGTCTGCAGTGGCTGAGGGACTGGATCACGACAACTAAAATTTCTGTCCCCGAGCCAAATTCAATTGTGTGCGAGGCCCCTGAACATCTGAAGGGTACGATGGTTTCAAGCGTTCCTAAACTGGACTGTGAGCCCCCTGCTGTCACTATAACATACCAGCCAAACATAGAAAACACAGATCTGTATGAAGGTATTATGGTGATCTTAAATTGTGAGACAAAAGGAAGCCCCAAGCCACAGATCACCTGGGAGCTGACTGCAGGAAATCAAAATTATCTTTTCCCCTTGCCCTCCACTGGAGAAATAAACGATGTGCCAATTAATGATAAAACAACCAGCAATCGATTTCTTGTTTTTAGAAATGGAACTCTCATCATCCCCCGTGTGAGTAAAAAGGAAGATGGGAATTACAGCTGCTTTGCGGTGAACGAGTTGGGTAAAGCAGAGAGCAGCGTTAAAGTGGCTCTGGCAGGCACCCAAAAGGAAGCCAGCAACACAGTCATCGATTCAACAGTGGACAAGAGCCGTCCGTCTGGTAAAAAACCTGCAGACCCCAAGCCCTCCAAAAATAATGTGGTCAACTGGACAAAGCTTGATGAGAAGACAAAGGAAAGTCCCGAAACAGCAAAAGACAAACACGATGAAACAGAGCAGACCGGTGTTGTTCCTAAGACACACACCTTCACAGGCAAGTGCGGTGTTAGAGAAAGCAGTGAATACATCTCCAACCATGCCTTCAACATGAGCCTGGAAGACCTGAAGCAGTACACCTTTGACTTTGGTGTTATTGCATTGGAAGTGTCAGAGACGGAGGCCAAAGTGCAGCTGAATCCACTGCAGCTTGCCAAAAGCAAATCTAATCTTCATCTAAGTCAAACTGAAAACCAGGAAACAGTGAATAAGGAACCTTTGGGTCTGTACCAGTCCTCATCTAGCAAGACCACTCTGGACATGCTCTACCTCTGTGTAAATACAGGAAACGGACACTCCATGGTTCAGTGGTCCAATATAGAGGAGGGAATTAATTCCTACCGCTTCCATAATTTACAGCCTGGCACCAATTACACACTTTGTCTTACCTATGGGGGGAAGGACTGCCAAGTCCAAGTAGTCTTCACAACTAGAAAGAAGATCCCCTCCCTGCTCATAATTGTGGTTGTCAGCATTTTCCTATTGGGTCTGGCCACTGTCCCCTTGCTGGGAGCCACCTGCTGTCATTTGCTATACAAATATCAAGGAAAAACCTACAAGCTGATCATGAAAGCTCAGAATCCAGATCAGATGGAGAAGCAAATGACAAAAGATTTTGATCACAGGCCATCTTTCGTGGAGTCAGAGAAAACCAGCGAGTTAGGCGAGGGGGAGGGGGAGGTTGACGGAGAGGAACAAGAAGGAGAGGAAGAGGCTGAGGGGAGCGTGGTGACCGAGTCCATCCCCGGATCATCATCCAAGACCAACCAGGAGGAGTTTGAAGTTGGCTCGGAGTACAGTGACAGGTTACCGCTGGGAGCAGAGGCCGTCAACATCTCCGAGGAAATCAACGGCAACTACAAGCAGCCAAGCCGCTGAGCTCCGCTGACGTCTGCGAGTATATTGTAAAATATTTTGCTTTCAAGTAGCCTATATTCAAGCAGGTAACACACACATCATTACTTCACGTGAAAAAAACGATGCCGTGTGATTTTTGTCTTTAAAAAAAAGGGATCATTAACTTTTTTACCTCAATACTCCTTCAATCACCGCGATTGTGAATGAATTCATGTGACATTTGTAGTTTCCGTAAGGTTAAAACGAGTAACTCACGTTTACAAACCGAGCACAGATTTATATCTTTTATCAGACCTCAAAACCGACGGGAAAGCACCAACGTTTACCCCATCTGTGGGACGTACGCGAACGGGCATATGGGAGCAAATTTCGCGAAGGCGAGACTTGGAGAGGTGTGCGTAATTCGAGGCAGCAAAAAAAAAAAAAAGGAGAAAAAAAGTGCACAAAATTTTACCCACCGTTTCGCTGCGTTTTAAACAAGCAAAAACAACAAAAACCACAATTTTCTATGAAGTCATTGTAAATAAACTGACATCAGGGACAAGATTCTCTCACTGAGCCGCGTGTGTCTGTGCAAGGCTGTTAAAAACTCATAACGGCCATTTAACATCTTCTCAGGTGTCGGCACTCTGGCTCCACTCGACTTGTCCACGAAACTAGAGAAAGATTGGGATTAATGTGTTTGATGAAATGATATTTGCGCTTGGCGCTGTTGCACCTGACAGCGCGCACAGCGGCGCCCTGCGCGCTGTCCTGTGCGTCCAAAAACGGGAAACTGAGCTTTCAGAGGTGACGATGTGCTTGACGGGAAATTCCAGGTTATTTACCAACAACATGTTGTTCCACGTGTAACGTAAGGCTTTAAAAATGTGCGACTTTAACCTCTTAATCGACGGGTGCTTGCTGTACTCTCGCTTTTTACGGTGAACGTGTCCATGGCATGTCACTCCTTGTGCGGTTTTCTAATAGTGTAGTCTATATAGGACTTTTAGATGTGACTGTCTACTTGTGATGTAAAGCCACGTGAATTTTCTTTATTTTTTTTTTTAAATCAATTTTCCAATGAAGTCCTAACAAATGGGCGCAGTGAGCGTCTGTCGGCTTCACTGTCTTGTAATTTGATATGTAAAGTGAGATTTTTTGTGAACTATGTTGTAAAACAAAACAAAAAAACGTGACCTTTTAAGATTTTTTGATATAATTTTATGTAAGTGGAATTAATAAAACATGTGAAACTATACAAATTGGTGGATTTTTCTGGATTTAACTATCATTCCGATTTTTTTAAACAACAACAAAAGCAAACAAACAAACAAACAAAGAATCCCCGTATCATTTCGAATAATTATGTTCCAAATGATTATTTCGATTACGAAAAATAATCATTTTTTCTTTAAAAATGTAAGATATTCTCCTTCCTTTTTTGGAAAGTGATTATTATGGCATGGCTTTTTCTATTTTCTTTAAAAAAAAAAAGAGGGGATTAAAAACAGAGAAGCCTGAACACTGCTGCGTTTTGGAGCTCCGATCAGTCACAAAGCCTCCCTTTGTCTATATTTTTCGCTTATGGTTCAGTTCAGGTCTCTTCTTTCGGCAGAAAATTATCACACTACACAAGTGGATTTAAATTAATATCTTATATAAAAATATGAAATGATAATAGGAGAATGTTTATCAAAACACTTAAGCAGTTACCAGAGTCTTAGAATTACGGTTCAACAATTTTACTTGCAGCAAGGACTCCTACAGAGTACAGCAATGTACAGAGGAGGACTAAAGCCTACAGTGTCTAGGCTTCATTTATAGTATACAGGGTTCATCCTGAGTTTTACGAGCACTTACATCTATGGAAATTCCCATGAAGACATGCTGAGACCGGTGGTCTTATTTCTGCTACAGCAGCTGTTCGGCTTCCGGTTAGTTTGAGGGTCAGTCTCCTTTTCAAAAGCCCCTTTCCCGTTGCAAGTGCACTCATGCATATATTAGTTGAGCAATAGCTTAACAAAATTTCCTATCAGAGTGATTAAAAAAAAAACAGGAGAAAACTGTATTTTTCATTTTATTTTTACAGTTATCAGGGAAAAAAACAATCGGATGTGTATATTTTCATTTAAAAGTTGGCAGGCTTAAATGCGCAGACAAATGGTGAAATATCACGCAACATTTGAAACAAGAAGACGTTTATTTGACATGAACTGGAAATACTGGAAACAGTAAGATGTTTTTGACTTAAAAGTCTACAAATTAAAACAGAATAAATATACAGTTTATTACACAGGTTAATATCAGTCACACAATGTGTGTAGCCTAAAGATGGGGGAAAAAGAGAATTTATTGGCCACAGTATGACAATGGTTCATTATTTATATTCATAAATAGTCAGATGTTCTGTCTTTCTGCCCTTCTCTGTCACTCTATATATGAACTCCCATTCAAAGAGATGATTCATTGGCTTGTGCATCCATGTTTTTAGTTGGATGACCATCATTTTACATTATCTGCATTGAATGCTGAAAATAATACATGATTAAAGGCTATTAGTGCAAATGAGTTCTATCCCAAAATAAGCACATACATGTTTAGAAAATTATTTTTTTTAAGTGTGTTTACTAGGTGATCAGTGCCACACAAGCATTCCCATCAGACTGGAGACTGAGGTCCTCACAGACAGGAGAACATGAAAAGCACAGGAGGGACTCCAAATCTCCAGACGTTTAGGAAAGACTTGGTGAATACCTTTACACTAGGCACTGAGCTATAATGCACGTATTTCACCAAATGCAGACAAAATAGTAAAAACGCAGACCCAAACCGGAAGAGACTCTGCAGCCAGTACATAATCAGTATCGCATTCTTGATTAGTTGCTGGCAGCGGCTTCTGCCTCCTTGGTCGTAGCCTCCTTTTTGCTCTCCTCCCTGGTGCTGCGGTTCAGGCTTCCATTCAGAAAGCTGTCTGTGGTCTGACGCTGGAAGTGCTTCCTGGTGCCCACAAGGGAGGGGTTGTTGACCAGGGTGTAGAGGAGCTGCCAGTGCCTGCGGGCTCTCTTGGCAATGGACACTTTATTCTGCTTCTTATCCTGCTGGACGAGCTGGATCCCTGAGGACGTTCAGACATCATGATTGCACCAAAAGGTATGACATCTATAAGTCCTATGTAATAACATCTAAGGGTAACCCTTTTTCTATTTTAAACTGAAATTGGAAAAGGGTGATTTGTGGGCCTCCCAAAAGACACCCTATATACAGCAGATAGAGTAATAATAGAAAGCAATCATATTTTAATCCTCTAAGCATGGTGGGAGCATACTGGGCTTTCCATTAACACGCTGAAAGGCAAAGCCCCTTGGGCTGAATGAATATGTAACAGGCAATTAGCGTAGCTCATCTGTGTAATCAGCTACTGGAGAAGTAATCACTGTAATACAATAGATTATTCCAGATAATACATTGTTTTCTAGATGCAAACAAGCAACATCTCCATGGCACGTTTCTAATTGGACTCAGCTGTGTCTAAATTCCACAACAACCGCTGAATCCTGGCAGATTTTCTTGTTAATTTGTCAGTGTAATGCATGTCCTGCTGTCATGATACGTGAGCGACCATCAGTCTCTTCCTTTGTGTGTCAGTGGCATTGCTGCAGATCTGCGGTCCACCCTAAAGCACCCGTTCACACTTTGGATTAACGCAAGTTGTTAATATAAAAGATACAATATAGCACCTATATTACAGGATTCAGAGTCATAACGACAGTTTATTCGTTTATGACTGATATGATTAGGACAGGCAGCCGGACTCCAAGCTATTCTGCTCTGAGACTCAATTTGCTCTTAGCATATTAAATCAGAGCTGCCTTCATTTTCACTGTATGTGCAGCAAAGTCAGATGATCTGATTATGTGTTACAGTGACCTGCTATTAAATTCTAAACACCCCAGAGAAATTAAAGATGCTACAGCACTTTTAATACAAGTATTAAGCTGATTTTGAGCTTTAAGAATAATCTGGAGAAAATGTCTTAATGTCATGAAACAACTGAAACAATGAGCTGATCCTATTAACAATAGGTGTGTGCAATGGTCACTCTTCTGTGCCATTAAAAAACCCCAAAAAACACCACAATGTGCTTTTTTTGTCCACACATGGAGAACAGTCTGTGGTGTGGATTGAGTTTTGTGCTACAGACCTTCTTCAGCATCTCGTGACCTCTGTCCAGCTTTGGTTTCCTGGCCCACAGACTGCAGCAGCATCCCACAGAAGGCCTTCATCACAGGGTGAGACTGGCTCACCTCGATCTTCAGATAATGAGCATAGCAGCGGTAGGCTGCAGGCAGACGTAGGGAGGGGTGAATCATTCTGACTGGGCAAAAGCAATAGACACACAGGACTGCGCCCCATGTTGGCTTTGAGGCAATCACACATAATGACCATACAATCACACTTTTTCTCTCTCTTTTTTTAACCACCTGCTTTTTTCTGACAGCAAATCTGCAGACATTTCCATGCAATTAGAGTCCCTGCCCTGCACGGAATACAGATATCATATGAGCTGCAGTGAGCTGGCAGGAGGGTAAAGTGGGCAGGATGCAAATTTCTAACCTCTAAGTGGGCTCAGAAGAAGTGCTTTTTCTCATAGAAAATTGCTTCCACAAACATAAAAGCGTGTTGCTATTACCTATTAATATGTTAACGTCCTGTTTCTGAGTCCAAAGAGAAAAAAATGGGAACTATTAAATATTTATTAGCCCTCTCTAAGCAATAGATTGATGCTAAAAAAGTGCCAATAATTGATAAAGAAAGTGTTTTTTAGCCAAGCTACAATCCTTCTAATAATGACAGCATGTTCACTATTACAGAAATAACCTGCATACACGTCAGTTATCTCGCTCACCTGGGTCAAAAGCCTCCACATTGCGGTTAAGAAGACTGATATCCATACGTCCCATGTGGACAATGTTGAACAGGGCTGTGATGATCATGCGCCAGATTCCCAGTATCACCCCGATCAAAACGTTAACAGGAAACATCAGGTATGTCAGCAGGAACAGATTACCCCTGTGAGATAAATTAGAATGCATCAAATCAAAATCAGGCAGTAAAATTATGTAAGTACAGGAAAATGTACGGTAGAAAATGCAGTTAATCACCTGTTGTCCAGATCTCGTGTGCCTCCTGTCTTTTTGATGAAGCAAAACCTGGCGGTGATGTGTTGAATCAACACAACCAGGAGAAGCATGAGCCAGAAAGGCCTGAAAAGGTGAAACCCACATAGAAGGAGCAGTGATTAAAGCGCAAAAAACATTTGTAGCTGGCAGGAAGTTGTACAACATACACAGAGAATGTTGTTGATTGAAAAACGCTCCAGGTGTCAAATTTCAAACCTAGCAGCACCACTGCACAGATACTCTCAGGTCTGGATTTACGACAACTTGTGTTTGTATCTTTTTTTATTTTTTTATTTTTACAAGGTCACAACCTTAAAATAAGCTAAAACTGAAAACTGAGAGACACCAAGACTTATATCACTCACCACATGCTCCACAGGACCTGAAAGAGAATCAGATTCTGTCTGTGGAGGACAGGTATGATAACAAGGAAGACTGCAATCAGAAGGCAGAGGAAGAACACCATGGTCTGGATGATCATGCCTGCGGGGGAGAGATCAGAGCTTTACAGTCTTAGCACTTAGACACTATCCAGCATCCAACGGATCTACAGTGGTCACCCCACTGTAGAAGGCTCGAATACTCTGATATGTCTCTGCCCGAGCTGGTCGATTGAAAGAATTGCTTTTAGGCAATATTTAAGGAGCATGAACAGAAATAATACAAATATCTAACAGAATTTGGAAACTGGATATACAAGAATTGGTAGCGAGCACAGTTATGTCAAAAACAGAATGTAAAGATGTTGTTAAAAATTGCTGAGGTTTGTGTTTGGAGTGAAAAAGGATGATCGGGACTTGGAAAAAATAAATTATAGGCACAGGTAAGGTTGGAGAGTTCACAGAAAAGTGAAAGAGGTTTGGGGAGTTGATGTGGATGTGTGTGGTGGAGAGATACTGAGTATACTGAGAAGGATTGTGAAAATGAGCAGCAAAGGAAGAGGAAAAGGGAAAGGCTAAAGGAGCAGTTAATGTATGTGGCGAGAGAGGACATCCAGGGCATTTCTGTGATGAACAGATGAAGAACAGATGATCAGTGATCTACTGTGCTGACCCCTAATTAGAACAATCAACAGAAAACTAAGAGCGGGCATGCTGAACTCTTCCCTGAATATGGATTTACATACAGAAAATTCATCAAAGTTTTGTCTCTAACTTGTTTTATTTAAAGTAGAAACAATATATAGAAAATCTAAATAATAACAATCTTTCAGAGTAACTGTACCAATGCAGATGTGAGCTGCTGTAAAGCTGGTGTATCCCATCCAGCAGACGAGTGCAGGCCGGGAAGCTCTGATATTTCTCTGGCAGTTGTAAACATTATAGCTATCGCCTCTGTACAGCCCTTTCAGATTTGACCTACGGAAGGTAAAACACAATTAAAACAATGCGACACTATGGGATACATAAACTAGTTCAGCCCCAACTGTATAAATCACATAGTAAATTGAAGAAGCAATTTAGCAAGGGATAGACTGAATACTCAATTCAATACTTGACTCGGAAATCCATTTATTTTAATGCGATGCCATTTCTGGTAATGGCACAGTATTTCATTTTTCTTCTTAATAGCCATTTTCAATTGCAGCAGCAGTTAACACAGACTAAATGCTTCCCTGTCTGCACGATTAGTACTCTATTATGTTATAATAACCATGGCATTATAATGAAGTAGCCAGAATGCAAAGGAAATTCACTGCAAAACAACAACAAAAAAGGGAAAAAGTGCAATCACAGGCACCCTACCGATGCAGAACCATAGATCGCATGAGCATAGCCAGGTTGACCAAACCAGACAGGGTCATTGCTGAAATATAACACACTGCAGAAACATTGGCACATGACATTCAGGTTTTTTAATGTGGAACGATGTCAATCTTGAACAGTAAAATTGTACAAAATAAATGCATCAAAAATAAAGGGCATAGCGTTATGTACATGTGCATCTCTCATATTTCTAAACGGCTTCTCTTGTTGTCTTGTGTCACTTACCCTCTACACACCACATGTAATAAACCACTATCCGAACCACTTCATGTTTGTCTGGAGACAGCATGATTCTGAAACCAGCTAAAAGGTTTGCAACATCTTCATTGACTCCCAAACGAGCAGTCTGGAGAGACGGCACGACTGCTGAGATCAGCAGAAGACCCATCTAAGAGGGGAAAAAAGGACATTCATTAATAGCCAGTGAAGCTACTCTTGAATGCTAATGCAATAACTTTTATGGATGTGGAAATAAAATGAAACACATCATGATAATATTCGGAGCTTGGCTGAAGTTCTTGAGTTAGGATAAGACCGTTTGAGAGATTCTGTTCTCTTTCTACACCATGCCATGCAATTATGTCTCTCCTTGTGTGTTTTGTTAACATTTATGAAATATACAGGGATTATTGCGTTTAATAGTAGCTGTGGTAGTTACCTGATACAGGGTTATGAAAGACACAACACCAGATATAGCCAGCTTCAGCGGAAAACGGAAAGCTGCATGAAAACAGTAAAGGTGTAGAAATATTAAATTAACAGGATTACATATTGCTTTTCCAAATCAGATATAAGCATATTTGTACTGCACACATTGTGTATTCATGCAGTTGCTTCACATGACCACCTTCTGTATAAATGACCAATTCAATAATTATTCCAAGAAGAGTTTGGCCAGTTTTAACAACTAATATGTGCATGACATGGTATTAAGCAGGTCCCAGACAAATATATTTACCATCCTCTGGTGTGTAGATGTAAGATTTCACAGCATCGGTTATTCTTTGGGGGAGTTTGGGCTTGTCTGTGCTCGACGTGCTGAAGCGAAAGGTGAAAAAAAATGAAAGTTAAATTAAAAATTTAAATTGTAAACAGCATTTTAAACCTCAGGGAACTCATGGGGTAAGGCAATATATATATGAATGAATGAACCAACTTTAAACACATCCTTTTTCAAATCTATTTCTACTTAGGTTAATACTTTGCGCTCTTTGTTGCAGTACCACTGCTGCCAGCGGCACTGGTACACTGTACAAAGTGGATGGAATAATGAAGGCCTTCATCACACCTCTACCTAAATTCTTCAGCTTCAGGTCAGATCAATAGCTCGATGGTTAAAACTTGGACACAACGGTGCAAAAAAAAACATGTTTGTTCTAAAATCCTTAAAATGGTCAGTTCTTGAAAACCACTACTGTTATTTTGCTGAGCCTCTCTCTGCTATGCTGAAACAAACTGTTTACTTCACTACATTCGAACTGTAGGAACACAGAGATGGCTATGTAACAGCACAGCAAATCAATGTTTTTGATAAGAGGCAACAATTCTCACCTGATTTTGGTAGACTTTTTCTTATTGAGCATTTTCTTGACATAGTCTCTATAGTAGCTGCTGCTCAGATCCTAAAAGAAGAGCAATCATATAAGTAACCAAATTTGGGGAGACATAAATTATTGAGTCAGGCTTTAATGTACATAAACACCTTTGGACATCTGTGTCTTTAAGTTCTATCTACATGTAAATGTATTTGTTAAAGTATGAAAAAAAAAAGCCTCCTTGCAATAAGGTTCATGGTGCCGGACATCGGGGGTGTGACTCATACACCGGCCGATCCCGACATCCAGTTTTGTCACACCATGCCAAGATTAGCATCAAATAAACACAGCATTGTGTCTCCTCATTGCAAAAACAAGGTAACCTTTTCATAAACCGATCAAGAACATAACGCAAACCAATTACGTCAAATCTACTTAAAATGATTAGGTCACAGATGTGCCGTGTCGGACTTCACGTTTCCCCTCAGCCTAGACTTTATAAGCATAATAAGCCTGTAGATTACAAGGCAGCTTATACAGGCTTCCCATGTCTACAGATTGAAAGGAAATGTGAGTCTCAGTAAGAGTTTTTTGTTAAAGGTCAGGTTCACACAAATGTAGACTATTAATACATACAATTGTTTCAAGTATGTTATGCAAGAAGCCCAAACAATTAGTGACATAAGAGCTGTTCAACAAAAATGACTCAATGAAGTCAGAAAAACTGCTCCCAGATCAATACTCACCTCTGTAGCATTGTTCTTTTCAGTGCCCTTTAAGCCCTTGAACAGAAGAAGGGGATACTGAAAGCTAAGGAATGCCAAGCAAGCAATCTGGGGCAGGCTGGAGAAAAGAGAGTAGTGTTTGTGTATCTGCAAAGAGGTAAAAAAGAAAAAGATTTTAAATCACTTAGAGACTTGATTTGGGAGTTTGGGGATTAAGCGCTGGGAATACATTTTGCAAAAATAGCTTTTCATGTTTCTTGTGGTGAAAGTCTGTACTTTGGCCAAATCAATTCTCACCTGCCACACAAACATCTGAAACCTCCACTGACCGCACATCTCGTGTCTAACTTGACAACTGAAATGTATTTTGAAAAGTAGCAGGCTATGAACTAAATGTGGATAGATTTTCTTACTAAATATGTAATTCTGTGCAATTTACTCTATTGTTTTTTATGTGATTTAGCTCGAAACCTCATTAATATATTTTTTAAAGACAGCCATCACACACAGTGTACTCTGGATGTGACATATTACTGAGACACACTAAAGTGATTAAGTGTGACAAAGCCTCTTGATTAAGACCAGCGGACTGTGGAACTAATTGTTTTGAGTCACAGGCATTCATAGGTCTGAAAACCTTAACAACTTGGACGTGGCACAAGATTTGGGATTGGGTAAGCTTTTAAAAATCCCAACCTTGTATCCATGGATCTATCTCAAATCCCCAATATTCATCTATTGAAATCCCATCTTTTGTAGATACTACAGACCAGCTTTGTTTGGTAGTCGGTGTGTTTCCAGACAAGAACAAACCAGCTTTGTTTTTGAAATGACCCTTTATATTGAGACAGATGACAGACAACAAAGAAAGTGACTCAATCCTGGAGCAGATTCACTGTAACAAAATAAACCACTTATAAATGAACTGGAGCTAATTATGACAATGAAAGTGATCTGTGCTTACCACTGGTGTTTTTGGGCAGTCAATTATCTGCCAGACCAGAACACCAAAGTGTGTCCAAGACAAGAGGCTACCGAGTACATAGCCAACTTTATTATGTAAAGTGCCACATGCCAGGAGAGGGTAGTATAGTGCGGGGTAAAAGAAGACTCCCAGAATCACCCAGTTCTCTGCAAATACAACAGAAATGTGAGAAGACCAAGTTTGAAGGAGTTACAACTCTTATTGTACCATACCACAGACCAAAACTCTTGCTGAAACTATAGTTGATTTAGGCTGCATTTCTTACTCTGCTGAACCCTCTACTGTTTAGGGATTGTGTAACGTTGCAGGGGACCAGCTGCCTGCTGTCCTTTGTTATGTAATTTCAGACACAAAGCTTCTTGCCAAGCTTACAATCAAACTCCAGAGTTTAAAATAACATAGGAGCAAAATAATCCAGTTATATAAGGCAGACATTTAACACTATTTTTGTGTATGGAGACACGTCTACCTATTGGTTTTAACTGCTAAGATAACTCACAAAGTTATGGGACAAGCAAATGTTAAAATTGTTTGCTGGAATGATCAAGACGACCTCACGTTTGTTAGCGGTGTCTGTTGTGAAGGGGAGAGGGTTTGGCGATATGAGCAGGCCCCACAGTTTGCACAAGAGCACTCCAAACACAGCCACTGCCAAGCCCTTGTGCTGCGTATGGTCCAGGAAGTTCACCGGACTGTGAATAAAGCAGAAGGTATTTAGAGCTCACTTGACATCCTCCTCACATTTGGATAAAACAGTTACTGATCAAGTGAGAAATGATGAAACTTAAAAGGAACATTTTTAAGTTTTCACTAGAAAACTTTAAAAAAATGCCAGCTCAGTTAGAGAAGATAGAGACAGAGAATTTTCTCATTCATGTAGCATGAAAATAAGGCTTTGATTTTTAAAGTTTTAACCTAAAGTTTCAAACGGATCACTTGAATGTTCTCACCTGAATCCAGTTCAGGTTTTTGCCATAGTTTTAGTCACTGACCAATGAACAGCAGAAATGGGGGATAATTGAATGTCATCTTGACTTGAGATTTAATTAATAAATAAAGTGACAAACAAACTAAACCATGTTTCCAATTGATTTAAGGTCTTACCCAAAGCCAATAAACACAATTAGCACCTGCTACATTTAAAACTCACCTCAAATGCCAAATTATCCCTACAATAGATTCTGCTATAGCTTCTGCACATAAAGCTTCATGTCACTGTTAAATAGATGGAAGCCAGTAGACAGGTAGACTGAAAATCTGGGTGAGAGTAATAGTAGGGTACAGGGCGCATCTGTAAAAACTGGATTTTCAATTTCACCTGTGAAACTGTAAGATAAAGTAAAGGGAGGCTCACCTGAGTAAACCTGGGAGTCCTTTCTGTCTGTCGCCGACCTTCATGCGCCTTGCCAACACTGCCAGAATCAGCATGACAACAAGCTAAAAGGAGAATAGACCTCAGTTAGCCCACCATAGCTCACTACAGCCCACTATGCAGCTTATGCTTCACTCTGCATCAGGCTAAAAAAAAAAAAAAGGGAAAAATGATGGGGTGTCTGTGATACAAAAGGCCAAACACCAGCGTCTGACTAATGCTCCCCAAGAATGTTGCTTGAATGAAGTTCAATGACCTGTCATGACCTGAGACACATTTAGAAAGCAGAAATGGGGGGAAAAAAAGCTAGACTATAAGTCTGGACCAACTACAAAGACCATCCATAATCAGTTAATGAAGGAACTTCATCATGAAAACACAAATGTACTTATCATTAAACCTAAAATGGCAAATCTGTGTTCAGTGATTATACAAATGTTTTGTAATGTAGTGCTTAACAACTTCTAAATTTGAAAAATTATATCTCAGTTTAGTCAGAATGTGGGCTACAAATAGCTTTCTTTTTATTATTCCTGTAAGTGCAGCGTTTAATAAGCAGCAAAACATTAGGCAAAAACAATTTTCTAATATGGATCACGCTTGTGATCACATAACAGGATTATTTGTTCCTGGGATCATTGCCAAAGGGTTCGCAAAACTTCATTCAAACCAACATTTTTGTACATTTTTAAAACTTGAATGCAATTAGAAACGAAAGAAACGCAAACCTTGATGTCTCAGTGTGGCACATCATTACACGCCTGACAACAGGATGTAATATACAGGACAGTTTAATGTGGTGTCATATTAATCCAAGAAGACTGCGGACTTACAGATATCACAGTGATGCATATATGATAGAGCCTGTCGTCAGCAGTAGGGTCACAGGGAGGGATTACTCTAAAACAAATGGAGCAAAACAGTCACGTGAGTAAAATATAACTGAAGGCTTTTGAGTCACTGCGCTGACCTTCAGTATACCTCATTAACCTTTTCACACTTTCCCTATCAGAGCCATTTGTGGTTGGAAACTCTGCAGCTGAAATCCCGCAGCAGAGATTTGCATGTTAAACGGATTGGTGTCGGCGTGACAGGGAAACAACAAATGCCTATGTTCATGTTCCTGTGCTCTAGAAGAGCAGGAATGCCTGGTCATGGGGTTGTAATTACAATTCAGAGAAGGCCTCACACATCAACCACTTACTTTATCATCTGTGAGCATAAAGATGGCAGCTTCCAGAATAGATGTTTCAATATTTCATACCTTTCTAAACAATCTGTGAATTCCTAACTTGCTATTTTATAACAATGTGAAAAAATCTAATTATAGCCAGCTCTCAGTGGTGCTTCATAAACTGACAGGGAGCTATATTAGCTACAACTCAATACAGTATTATTTTTTTACAACAGCAAAATGGCTTTTTAGCTAAACATGGCAGCTTCTTCCACCATACTTCATTCGTGTTGTTCATCTGGAGGCATCATTTCTTTTATTAACTACCCCGTACCAATGAAAACATAATGGATTTTAACAACATAGAAAAGCAATTTGGACAAAAGGAGCTAAGAGGAAAAAGCTTCACTGTGGGATACGTCATGGATCTTTAAGCGGTATCATATAAAGTGCAACTTGGTAACATTTTGGGCGTGAAATATACGTACAGACAAATGTTTAAAAAGTAACTTTTTTCCAATAAGTTCCACAGGCATTTCAAGGACAACCTACAACCTCAAAAGATGAAAAGGATACAGCCTCGACATGATAAATAATAAGAACTGAAAGAAGACCACACACTGACGCTGGCGCTAGCACTGCAGAAGTGTGCCAAGTGTCACCTAATATCTCGATGAGAGGAGAATCTCACAGAGACATTGTTCACCCTCAGAGAAAGTTTTAAGAACTACTAATAAACATCAAACAAAGTGCAGACTAATTTTAAGCAAAGATTTAAAAGCATTAAAAGTAAAATAGCATTAACTTGAAAGAATTCAACTTAAATCTTAAGACTTTACTTACTCTGGTTCAATTTTGGATGGGAGTGGATCCAATTCTGGGTAGTCATAGTCCATTGCGACTTCTCTTTATCAAAAGAGTCCCACGTCTTACAAAAGATCTGGAGTTCTTTTAACCACAAAGTGGCACACAGCTGTGATCACCTTGTCTCCAAGGCAAAAGTGTCTTCCAAATCCCACGCTGGACTCAGTTGCTGCTGCAAGTGTCCTTGTTTCCCTGTGTTTGGTCTACTTGCACTCAGACTCTGCTACCCTCCTTCACTGCATTCAGGTGACCTGGTCCCACTGTGGAGCTGAGAGTAATGTGACAGGTCCTGGCTGCAGCGCGTTGCCTCTACCTTCCAAAGGCCCTATTTCAGCTCAGGGTTACCACCGCACCAAGAGCCTGGGGAAGAGAGCGAGAGGGGGGCAGGGTGTGAAAGAAGGGAAAAATGTGGAGATCTGGGTAGCCAATCTGTAAGGCCACCTGTGGCTTACAGGGATTACATCTACTTTTGGAGTTGTGTTATTGGACCTGTGGCCGGTGGCTGCAGTGGTCAGGTGTGCAGAGTTATAAAACTCCAGCTGGGACTATGTGGGTAGCTGGGAGCTATGAGCCTTTTCTATCAGAGCAATCAGAGTTCCACGTTGATAACATGGAAATTCAGGTGTTTTTCCTTTCAGTCATGGTTCAGGTGCATTTGCTAAAGGTTACCCAAACTAAATCCAGGAAACCCACCATTGCAACATGGAACAAGCAAAGCAGAATGGAAGGGTTTCACATACAGTCACTAAGGTGTATCCTCACATCACCTCGCATAACTCTACACCTTCAGCATGATAAGGATCAAGGAGGGGTTGATTTACCTCAGTTCTTTGTCTTCTGCACAAAATTTAAGATAGCATGTCCTAGTACATATTTATGTGACGACAAGTTTCTTAACCAGATATGTGCATCTTTAGCCTCCATACTGATATCAAGTTATTTTAAAATATTTGAAAGTTATGTCCAAACAGTGCTGCAAGTCGTCCTGATAAGGATCACAAAACATAATGAGAAAGGAGGAAATGTGTTTATGAAAGTATATATGTGATGGTGAATGAGTTACTGTCATCTGAGCTTTTTTAACATACCAATGGTGTCTTTGACAGATGAATAATATACAAAAAAGGGTTTATTGTATGGATGTACAATGGACAGTAAAGTTCAGATTATAAATATTAATTGCCTTTCACATATCTTTAAATTCAGTTACCACTGCACATAGTTAAATTATCACATTATTAATATTTTTTTTAAAAGATCATTTGATAGAGGT
Source organism: Neolamprologus multifasciatus (assembly GCF_963576455.1). Classification (NCBI taxonomy): domain Eukaryota; kingdom Metazoa; phylum Chordata; class Actinopteri; order Cichliformes; family Cichlidae; genus Neolamprologus; species Neolamprologus multifasciatus. Next base: position 54,245,230 of record NC_140445.1, on the reverse strand, counting down.
TCGGGAAAAATGAATTTCTTTCTGACTGACTTTCATTTCTCCTTCTTCCCCTTATTCCTAAATAACTGAATACCTGATGTGTTGGGCAAACAGAAACCATCACTGATGCTTTTAATAATTTATTATCCAATAGCTGTAAGTTATTTGTCAAGCAGGGATGTCGGGCAATTTGCTGTTTCAGTCTTTTCATATGTGATGAGTTCCTTCTTTTCTTTTTGGTTTTCCATTATAAACTGAAACTCTTGGATGGGTCAAGTGATACAAAAATAAGTAGAAGTTATTGCATTGGTTGCTTTTGCACATTTCCTTCAAGTTTAGAACATGTGGCTGATCGGTCTTTTAAAAAATGAGAACAAATAAATCAAGAATGAATATAGTCTATGGTTGAAGGCCTAAAATAATAATATTTATTGGTTTATACCTTTGTTTTTGTCTGTTTCACATGACCTAGTTCAACCCATGGAAGCAGGTTGCCATGACTCCCTAATCAAGACAATTCTTCTGTAAACATTAAATCCAGGTACAAAGCAGGTTTACTCAAAATATCAAAATGTGGCTATGCTATGACAGGTGACCACAACAACACAGGTTCAGGTGGTGTTGCTGTACTTCAGTAGAAGCAGTATACTCAACAATAATCACAGCAGTCTCTCTTATTTGTCATTAATTTCAATAAGGAATGTAGAATATCAACAGAAGCTTAATCTCTCTGAAGTTAGGCTCATCCTTGCTCCCATCTAATTAACCTTATTAACTAGATGTTGGCTACATGGCTACCTTAAGTATGACAAAAGCATAGGAATGTGTGACAGAGGTCAGCGTTACAACTCCTGTTAATTTCCTTTTGTGTAACAAGTTGAATAATAATTTAAAAAAAAAACAGAAACACTTGAAATTGTATATCTATGTTGCCCCACATACACAAAAGATCCTACTGTATGTATTCTGTGCAGCATGTCTGCAGAAATCTCTTCCAGCATTCAGCTGCAGCTGGCTGAGACTAAGTCAGTTCTGCAACATTGCTTCCATGTCTCATTATTCCAAGATTAAAGGCACACAACCTTAAAACTCAACAAAATTTCCCCCCTAACACCCTTAAGAAAACATGGTTTCTCAAGCTTAGTAAGCCACCAAATCAAATGTGCTCCCAAAGAAAAACTAGCCCGACAAATAAAGGGGTCAGTGAACAAAGAATGCTTTGAACAGTTACATCACAGAGAGGCAGTTTGATTGAGCCAGACAGTTCACTTGTATCAGGTTTAGGAAGTCAGCTCTAAATCCTTTTTGGAAGAAACTATGTTAAGCATGAGTGTTTAAAATAAACACAATTGAAATACTGATTAACTAATCCCTTCTTAACAATGTAAACACCGACATCATAAAGACAGACAAGGCAGGCATTCACAAACTAGTTAGATCTGGGAAAGCAGACATTGAAAAGATGTTAGCACAATCACTCACTGCACCAAAATTTTATATATATATTTTATTTTATTTTTTTGTGGTGACTCCACCTTTATTGCATCTTAAATTACCTGCTAAATGTGGAGAAGGTGATTTTCATAACTCTTTATAATCAAACACTCCACACACCTTTTATGTTTTTCATTTTTCGCAGTTCAAACCAAAATGTAGTTGCAAATCAGATCAGTTTCCCACAGATGAACATGACTGTCGTGTTTTGTGTGAAAGACAGCTGCAGGGATCAGGTTAGATTCGGTTTCCTGCAAACATCACTGAGAAATTTCATGCCTTTGAAGTGGAGTTTGATCTTGCAAACAAAGGCACTTTCAGCTTGAGAGCGACAGCAGGTAACTCAACCACCTGTGCCACTGTCCCGCATGTGCAATGGACTAATCTAACCTTGCTTGTGTTTTGTGCAGTTAAACCTGCACCTTCTAGGGTGATTAGAAGAGCAATAACGTGAGTGTATTTTACACCATCTGCAGTGGCAACTTAATTTCATTATCTATAAAATTGCTAGCTACTTAACGACCACATGTGGGTGTGCTGCAGCACCAGATAAGCATGGAAAATCATCAATTGCTTAAAATCTACCCGTTTCCAATATTGCCAAGAGCACGAAATCAGGCACATTTAAACAAGGTTGCATCACCTTGACCTATAGGCAGCTTCAGTAAAACACCACTCTGGACTAGCTCACAAAGTTCACCAAAACTATGGAACCTGTAATTAGTACCTTACCTTTTGCTGACCTGGTGCTGTCTTTAGAGAAGGGACTGAGGCTTCATGCACCCCTTGGAGAAGTTCACTAATTACAGAAACATAACTCTCAAGTGCAACTACTTTTTTTCTGAACAGCTCTTGCAGTGTAAAGTGGGGACTTTGTACTCTCTATCTTGTTGTCATGAAAGCATCATAAAAGTGCTGCTCCATGCAAAGAGAGAAAAAAACTGTTGTGAAACATAAAGAAATGATTAATGTGGCCAAGTTCAAGTTTTAGTGTGTAGGTATAGATGCATATTTCCATTAATACAGTTACAGGCAATTGGTGCTAAAACGTTTGTCACATGGGTGTGCCTATAGATTGGAATCAATATTTAAAGTGATACATTATTAGTTTACTGCCATTATTTAGCCTTATTGGTGCTTTTAGCCTACTTACTGACCTTTGGTGACATCCTGCTGGGGATTTTTTCACTATTGACATATCAGGTCAAAGAGGGAATTGTTCCTGTCATAGATGTGTCAGACTGGGGAAACATCTGTCACAATGCACAGGAGGTCCATTCCCATCCACTGTGTCATCCCATGACTGTGAATTTCACATGATTTATTTAGTTTTTGCCCAAACTGTGCAACCCAGGAAGAGACGTCCTTCAGATTGAAGACGAGTCAGCGGACAGTGTACGATTCAATTTTTTTTTATTGATGTTTTTCTCTACTAATTGAGGCTCTGTTTTTTTTTCACCCACGTAAAAGCATCATAGATGGGGATGCACTCCTGGGCAAAATTATCAACTTAGTTCTTTCCCTGGAGACAAAGTGATCTACTAAGAGCAGCTGGTGTATAGTGAGTATATTAAGTTAGGTGCTTTGTGAAGGTCATTATTAACTCCTTTTTCATGGAGGAGAGTACATTGTTATTCCTGGAGAAGAGGAGTTATGCCTACACTAACCTCGGGATTTTGATAACACTCACAACATACCTCACTTTCTATTTTTTCACACCAGGGAGCAGTAAAATTCATGTCTGCAGTCTCTTAGGGTAAAACAAATGCTATTCTTCCCTTGTCTAGTTTTGTGATACTGGAGTAGAAATCTCAAGTGCAACTTTAAGAGCCCAGAGTTGCTCTTCTACATACACATCACAGACGACCTTCCTCTGGCCTTTCCATACAAGTGAATACATCCTCCTAATACTGTTGAGCAAGCTCTTGAGGAAGCACAGTAATCGCATCATGAGGATGAGCTTGGTATCATAATTATTAACTTGCTGACTTCAGGTTTCTTCTGAAAAAAACCTGTAGTTGAAGTAATGAGTAAGCAGTCATCCTGTTCTCATTCAAAAACAGTAAATAATAAGAAGTCAATCTGAATTTGGCTGGTATGTTTTACTCCATTGAAGTAAGTGGAGTAATTTCTCGGAGTAAGTGGCGCTGGAGGTTGTTTGAGGCCTTCCAAAACTGTTTAGTTTCAATTTGAAATAGCTTAGTTGAAAGTAACTCAATACAACTTAATCTTCCCTAAAATATCTGTGGGGGGGGGGGGGGGGGGGGGGGTTCTCTTCTTTATTACACTGATGTGCAAAAGTCTTGAGCCACCCTACATTTCTTCATATTTTGCTTCCGAGGAGCTGGAGTTTTTCACAATTTAAGTTTCAAAGTAAAAGTTGTCCAGGCTTTCTGACGCCTCTTAAACTTTTTCTTTGTATATCAACAGCTTTTTCACTCATTTTTAGTCGAGTCTTTGTACCTGACCATCTTCAGAGTAATTTGTTTTTCTTTGTTTGTTAAGACACTTAACACTGACTGTTCAAGTATACAACGGCATACTGGTTCATGGGATGAACTGGTATTGTGTCTATACATAATAAACATTTGGGCACTTTGTTACTTGCAGCATGTCACAAGAACACATTGTTCTAATTTCTTTAGTTAATCTAATCTATGAAAAAGGCAATAAATAAATTAAAAACACAGTTTGACAGACATAAAATAGTATTTTTGCACCAACAATGTGACCTCCCAGATAGCTATTAGTTGGCGTATCTCAGCATGCTATCCAGTGTGTCCTTAAAACATTTGAGGAAACTGGACAAGTGGAGGACAACTGGTGAAGAGGCAAGCCTAAAAAACTATCTAGAGTAAATAAATATGATCTAAAAGTTGTGTTTGTAAAAAAAAAAAAGGGTAAAAAAAAAAAAACAGCAAAGACCTGAGCCCTTCAGTTGATCCATGTACTATTCCCTGAAAGATAGCTGTCAAAGAGCCATTATGCCAAACTACACAAGAACTGGACTGAAAATCTTACTGCATGAAAAAAATCCAAATTTGAAATTTTCTGTTCATTTCATTGTCAGTATGTACAGAGGATGTCAGGAGAGACAACAGTGAGTGTCAACAGCCATCTGTAAAACATGGTGGAGGCTTTGTCAAGATTTGGGGCCGCATTTCAGTCAATGGTGTTGAGATCTTGTCAAACTTGGAATTACAGATGCAGAAAAAGTACCATCAGACTATTCCTAAAGACTACTCAAAGAAATGGCAAGAAAGCTTGCCTTGCCGAGAGTTAAGGCTGTGTTGAAAAATAAAGGTGGTCATAACAAATATGGACGCTTGTTAGTATTATACAAAATCTGTTTCACCAAATCACTGCACCTACTTCCTGTTGTCCTAGCAACATATGAAAAAATACAGGTTGGCTCAGGGTTACTCCGCAATACTGTATGTGTGCCATAAATATAAAAATGTTATTGTTGGCAAAATCAATTCATATTGAGTAAACTGAGTAATATTAAGAAATATTGCCTCTGTGTTAAATCATGGCTAGTGAAACCTCACGGGTACATGAGGCTAATTACTGGGGATATTTTTCTTCCGCTCAGTCTGCCTCACTGCCTCTGTCATAATCAATGAGCCTTGTAACAGTCAATTAGGACATAATTGGATTTGTGCGTGTTCAAGGCGGGAAAAGAAATGTACATTTGAGGAGACATGAAAGAACTGCTTATCTCTGTTGACAGCTGCAATGTAGCTGAATTGGGTTGGCCAATTGTAAATTTCTGAAAAATTAAGTCAGCGTAAGCATATTTCAACACGTCCCCTCCCACTCTATCCTCACATCCCTTTTATTTGGCTTGGCTCAAACAACTTGGATTTACATCAAAATGCTTGAATTTAGCCACATAGGCTACATACAGATTCAGTTAGTTAGACTCATGTTCACACTGATGTATACACAAGGAAGTTTAATATGATGATCAAAAGACTGAAGTCATTTACTCAGTTTAGAATTAGTAAAATGCATTATTTAGGGTGACTCTGATTTTTGAATTCTTCTCACATCTGTTTTCACTGATGCATACAAATGAAGATACATGTCTTTTTATCTTAAGTAATTCCTCAAATATTGTATAATTAATGTTTGAGACGATTTATAGTTTGGAGGAGTCAATGTGAAATTCATATTCCACTCCGCAAGCTGTTAAGCTAGGCTACCTAGTTTTCGTATGGCATTGGACAATAGTTAGCCTAGCTTGGTAACTTTAGAATAATTCCTAGGATGTATTCTACTAACAACTGGATATGGGACTTCAAAGCATCACCCATTCACTTGATGTACATAGCCACGCATGTATGTTGCCATACCAACTTCACCTTGTTCTTTTTAGGATAAGAATTTTAATTATAAACCCCAATGGTAATTTTTTTGAGGATTCTGCTATAATGATAATACAGCATATTATATAATAATATAATAGTTATAGAGAAAGTCCTTATTAATCTGGGAGTAATCTGGTCATCACCTGAGGAGAAATATTTCCCATTTCTCGAATTGCCACCTTCTCATGGTGGAGGGGTTTGTGCGTTCCCAAGAACTATGTTGTTGGGGGCAACTTGTCCCTGGTAGGGTCTCTCATGCAGGGGTGGATCTAGAAAAATTTTCTTAGGGTAGCATGGAAATCAGATGGGATAGCAAAATCTGTCATGGCGGCTGTGTGGCTGGCAGAGCTAAGACCCAAATGCAGGACTCGGAAACACAAGGATTAAACTAAAAATTGGCTTAATTAAAATGAAATACAAAAACGAAATACAAAATAACATGAATATCAAAACTAGGAAAAATACCTTACATAAAACAGTGATGATTTTGATTTTATGTACAGTATAACCTATAATAAATACACATGTAGTCCATTAAGTATAAAACCTAGGAAGCTACACAACAAAAACTTTTATTTCTAACTTAAACTTAAGTTAGAAATAAAAGTCTAACTTAAGTTTAACACTCTTTTTATTAGAAATAATCCAATTGTTAATTGCTTAAATTTACACAAAATGTCAGAAATCTGCACTGTCATGAACAAATGGATGTATTTTTCACCAGAAATTTAATTTACATGATTTACTGGGTTATTAACCCTTTAAGACCTACCATAGCACCAAGTCCGCCAGAGTTATCTTTATACTCTTACATGCTGTAGTGCCATTTTTGGGAGCATTTCAAGTTGCTATACATCAATATAACCGTTATAGCCCAAATTTTGATAATATGTATGCGTTAAGTCTATAATAACTACATAAATTGCAAAAAAAGAGCAATAAACTACAAAAAATTGAAAATTGTTTTTGTTCATTTTTTTACATATATTTCTAATTAGAGAAATTTAAGAGGTTTGTCCCTCAGAACTGTAAATACAAAAAAGTTGCATAAAATAGTTTCTAACAACAGGAAATTTATTTTGAGTGCCTTCATAGTTTTATTTTTGAGATACGCCAATTTTTATCTACTGGTGGAAAAACAAAAATAAATATTATAATGCAAATTTGCAAAAAAAATAAAAAATAGCATGTGCATCAAAATAAACTATTTTCAGCAGTGCAATTTGAGTTCTAAGCATTCCAGAAACTATTCAGAAAAGCATGAAGTCAAACATGACTTTTAAAAACACCATTACAGGCTTATAAGGCCCCGAAGGTTAAAAAAAAAACAAAGACATTTTCTGCGAAAATGACGTCACTTTCGGTTTCGGCCAGGTAATGGTGGACAGGCGTAGTTCGCGCTGACGTCTATTCCAACGTAGGAAGTGTTATGAACAGCTGATCTGATCGGCAAAGCGTGTTTCTGGAATATTATGTTTTTGTTGCTGCAAGTGCTTTTAATGCTGTATTTGCAAAGCTATATGTGGAAGGAAACCATGACTTAGGACAAGTTGATGGCATAAGACATAAGTACAACTCCTCCGGTTTCATGTGCAAAAGAATGATTGTGCTAGCTCACGTGGTTCCGGTTCTACAGGGATTTAAAAATAGTTACGCAAAACGGAACGTGCCCGCTCCAACTGGTTTTAAATGTTTAACACTGAACTTCATTCCATTTCCAGAGTGTAACAATAACCATTTGTGTTAAAATCTGAGATGCCCATAGTGGTGTTTTAAAATGTGCTCTGGCACAACCATAGGCGTTGGTTTTAGAATCTATATTCAATGTTAATTGTAGCTAGACTCAATGTGTTAATGCTAACTTACTTTAATAAAGAACATTTTCATATGCAAAACTAGGGTGGCACTACAGGGATGGCATGCCACCCCATGCCACCACAGTAGAGCCGCCCCTGCTATAATGGAAAATTGGTTCCTGTGTGAGGGGTCAGACCTATAGCGATTCAGATACCCCTATGCAGAATAATAAATTAAGGATCCAGTGCACCCTTCCTTGGTTACCGAGCTCATACCCTGCAGCCAGGCCCGGGTAGAGGCCGAGCCTTAGCCCCCAGTTATTTTATTATTATGAGCTAAAGAGACTCGGGGACTGAGAGCAGTTGAGGTGAGCATTGGTGGTTGAAAAAGGCTGAAACAAAGAAAAACAAATTGTCACATTGTCAGAAAATTCTGCTTTGATAATGCTATAATTATGACCAAACAAAGCAAAACAACAATCAAGAATATCCATGTTGCATTAATGATTTACTAAAATATAATTGTACTTTGAGTTAAGCTTTGACAGTGGCGATCAGTGAGATTCGATTTTCTTTTTTAGTTTTTTTAGTTTTTAGCCACGTAATAGATTTTAATAGTCCCGTTTTACTGTAGATGAGCTTCCATATTGCCAGGTAATGTACCTTCAACCATCATTAGGAAAGAAAAAAAGGCAACTTTAACCATAGAGGTTTTTTCTGTTATGATATATCGCTGTGATTATGGTAGTCTGGAAGGTGAAAGATTTATTTCCACTTTTATGAGCGCTGCGAATGTGACGCTTTATCTAAGCAGCCTGTGACAAGTACAAATCTTCTTGATAGTTATTAAAGTGGTCATGATCACTTTGGTTTGCAGCGCTCGGTCTGTCACGCTCCTGCTGCGATTGCCTGACAAGCACCGTGAATTTATGGGAGGGACGCAGGGTCGTGTCTGAGCGACCGCGTAATAATCTTCTTTATATAACCATTTGGAGGACACCTTGGCAAACACTCAAGAATTTGATTTGAGTTTTACAATCTGTTTATCTTAAATGACAGCTTACAGTAGATGTTTAAATACCATTATGAGATCACAGTTGTGCATGTATCCACTTAAATTGACTTACCAGTATATTAAGTACACCATTACTATGTGTGTATGCACTGATTGGCCGGAATTTTGTGTGTGTGTGTGTGTGTGTGTGTGTGTGTGTGTGTGTGTGTGTGTGTGTGTGTGTGTGTGTGTGTGTGAGAGAGAGAGAGAGAGAGAGAGAGAGAGAGAGGGATTTGATGTCTGTTTTAGTTGGGGTGTTATGCATGTCAGTGTGATAGATGATGTCCTTGCCCTGGCCTCTGTTTTGTCATTCTGTGTGTGTGTGTGGGTTGTTGTTGGGTGGTCTCTGTAAGCATTAATTTACAGGCTTTGCTGATGTGCTTCTGTGGGTCCTGTGAGCAGTGGATTATTGGCGTCTTATTGTATTTCAGATGTTGCAATCTTAACTTATGACCATTAAAACTGCTGGGTGGGAGAGTTCAGTCTTATCATATTTTCATAACCTTTTTTCCTGGAATCAGAAGCTCTTTTTTTACATTTTCATTTTATTTCGGCGAAAGGTCAATCAAGCTTTCTTGAGAAAACAGAATGTCCCATACAACAAAAACAAAACTGGCGACCGCGTCACAATTTGTAGCTACAGGAGACATACAACAAATATGGATCATCTACAAAGGCAGCAGAGTCTCGAGCTGATAGATTATTTGCATTTCTCACATCTCAGTGGTTTGTTAGTGAAATGAAAAATAGAAAAATCACCCCAGCCTGCCCAGCATAATTGCTATCAAAATGAGACGTTTGCCAAATTCACCCAAAAGAATTAATCGAGGCAGAGAAGGATCGAGTCTCTCCACACACAGTGTGGGTGAGTGTGTGCGTGTTTCAGTTTACAGATGCATACTCTGTTTTGATTTGTTGTTTAGATGAATTTTGTAGCGCATAAACTGGGCTGTTGGCTTGCTTCTGACTTAAATAGAAATGGAAATGGGAACCATCTGGGCTTTTTTGTTTCTTTTAGAAACATTTGAACCAGCTGGATTTTTTAATTCACAGTATTTCACGTGTTTTCACAACTAAAATGGAGCTTGTGGATCTAATGTCTGGATGTGTTGCAATGCCTTTCAGCACAACATCATTTGTCCCACAGGGACTGCCTCTGACCACTTTTCATAAGAGAGGAAGCCTCCTGGCCTGTAAAGCGTTAGATTTTTCTGATGAATAATGTATTCATAGTCTGCAGACGCATCTCGGTGTGTTCAGAGAGGCTTGACTTTCACATGTCTCTGCTGGAATGAGGCTGAATCCAGAGCTTGTCTCAGCTATCGGCAGATGTGGGGAATATCCTCCCATGCACAAAGAGGAGAGAAAGAATTTGATGCAATGTTTGGGTATTTCTCAGGTCATATATTGGCTTTGGGGCTTTAGAAGGTGACTGCATGAACACCGATCCATTTTGGCCACACAGGTTAACGTGCTGCTCGTTTCCATCACAAAAACCATCCTGAGAATGGATTTTGTGAATTTGCATTAATGGGACCAGTATGCTGAAATTATAAAGGATGCACGGGGTTACTAAAACATGCAAAGTATGATGCAACAAAATATCCTACTTACAAATACGTTTTAGTTTCATGAGTTTTACTGGGTCACAGAAATGCTATAACAATTTTTAGGACATATTTTACCTTTTTGTATATGATTCCTTTATTTGTTAATTCACTGTTATTATACAGGAGATAAATTCTAATTAGAAAAACGTGGATACAACTGTGTTTCCAAGTCAAGCAGCAAAATAATTGTGAGATGTTAATATCTTATCTCCGCAGCATCATATGATTTATTTATTTTTTTCTTGCAGCATGAATGAAATTTAATCAGGGAGTCATCATCATTCCTTCAATAGCAATTATTATTGAGCCTGAGACTACTGGATTACAGCTTCAGAGAATCAATACTGAGGATCACGTTGCTTTCACTGGGTTATAAAAGTAATAACGTCTAGTTTCCTTTCACTGATGTAAGTTAGTTCTTATCAGTTTTGCTTTCCATCCAGCCTGTCAGTGGAAAGATTTTGATGTGAAGTGATTGTTATTTGAGGAAAAATATATAAAGGTCAAAAAGAGAAAAGCAGGATGCTGCACTTAAATCGCTGCACTGCAGTTTGATTTAATAGCAGATAATATTTCAAACAGTACAATTGTGACCTCTGTGCTGTCAGCTGGCTGCTGTGGTTGTTTTTCAAGGCTTAGGAGAGGTCAGGGTGATGATTTGATAATGTTACTTTAGCACAAATGGTCAGACGACCGGGAATCTGGCTGTTGTCAGAAGCTGCCGGTAAATCCACTTCAGACTGCAGTGCCATCACACAGCATGTGTCCCCTGCAAAGATCAGACAGGCCGGACTCCATTTGAGAAAGATTCCTCTCCACATGTCACAGAAGGAGGAATCCTAACATTCATAAATAAGGTTTTGGTAAACACAGTCTGACACAAGAGAAGAGCTTGTGTAATTCATTATTCACAATGCTGTTTGATGTGAATGCTTGAGCACTGCTGCAGTTCTTTGAGATCTGAAAACCATCTGTGACTAAATGGATGAGGTGGGAAAAGGTGGCGCTTCCTAAAGACAGTTTATTGTTAAAGCAGCAGTTTTGCAACATTCTGCTACAGTGTTCGTATGCTAAATGTGCTGTTCAGTATTTGCTATATTTGAAAAAAGAAGAATTCTGCCATCTTTTTTCAGCAGTGTGTGGGGTGGGGTTTTTTGCTCTTGGTGGGGTTGTGGTATTATGTTACGCCATTTGTGATTCTGATTTCCCTGATGTATTATCACCAGTGGTTTTGCTATTCACCTCCTCTCATGGTGACATCATGGTATTGATTCCCTGTATGACTGTCACGGGGAACTGAATCATGTTTCCCGGAGATTTTTGGCTATAGGCCATTAAGGAAACCCCAGTGGGTCCCATACATGCAGGGTAGAATACATCACACCTCTTCTGGTTTGTCACCATTTTCAATACTGGCTTCTAAAATCCCCTTCGAACAGGTTTTATAAACCACTTTTAATAACATCACAGTCCTTACCTTCCTCAGTGGGATGCTTGAAGTGTGATTGGACGATAGTAAGACCCCTTCTTGAGCTCGCGGAGTCACGCAGCTCTCTTTCACGTGACCTAGACCTTAATTAGCATGGCAACAGATTGTCATTTGCATGTACGTGCCCCGGTGAGTAGATGGGAGGCGAGGTACATGTGGGGGAAGGATAGCGGCACTTCAGGGCCAGTTTGCTTAACAGACCCTGAAGGTACACTCATTTCTCAATTTGTTTTTGTAACTTATAAGACTACATGAAATTATCCTGAAAGACTGGAGCATTTTTGTGTAGTTAGATGCAATTAAAGTACTGTTATTTATATTTTAGAATTCGAGAGGTTTTCTTTTCACTCCATTAACATTTACTTTGCCATTTAGCCGCGTGTCACATGAACAACAGGAAAGGGAACGCCACAAAGCGTCATTATTTTTCAAACTGGGCCCTGTACTCCTGACAAAAGATGTACTTCAAACCTGCTGGGAATTTCTGACTCTGGAGAGCAGAGCTGCACAGCGCTGCAAGACTCCTTTCATTTAGCAGGCAGCGGGATTTATACATTGTATGCCTTTGGCTGTTTGCTTTAATGTAAAAGTGCCTCGTGTGCTGCAGAGACACAGCTTTGTTCTTACTTTGATACAACAGCAATTCAGTGGTCCTAGGTTGTAATTTTTTTTTTTTTTCAATTCTGGGAGTGACTCATAAAATGTAAGACAAGTCATACTTTATAGCTTTGCCTTTACTCGTGTTTTTAAGTAAGCATCTTATAGTATTATAGTGTCTTTAATTCATCAGATTATGTCCTCTTTTTGTGAGAATGATGCTTTATCTTGTTCCAATCTCCTTTAGATGTGGCAAAAACATTCAAAATTCTCTTTTATAATTTGTTATGGTGGTTGTCATTTATAGACACGCTACTGGCCAGTTTAATATCACACATCATTGCTCATGCTGTCAGTGGCTGCTAACTACGCCCATTCAAATATTCTCCGCAGTGATTTGCATCTGGGCTCCAGACACTGATCAATGCACCATGGCTCTATTGTTCACACAAGTGTTGGCTGGGTGTAGCTGTAGCAATCAGATGCCTTATCTCACATTAGACAGATTTCTCTGGTGAAACCCCAGCCATGGAAAATAAAAGGAAAATAGCTCCGTTCCAGTTCTCCGTAATGACCGTTCGCCTGCACTGTGGTGCCACGTTGATTGACAGGTAGAATCCCCGAAAGCTTCTTCTGACATGTTATTGCTCTGGGTCAGGAGCAAGCAAACAGGATTTAGCCCCCAGATTCCCCTGTATCTACTCTTTTCTGCCTTTCCGCCCTTATTTCAGAGTCCACTATCTTTCTGCCTCCTTATAAAATTTTAGTCCCTGTGCTGAATTATTGACTTGTCTCCAGTCCTGTGAGACTAAGCTGGCGGTGTGTTGTTGTCTGACAGCAGGAGAGCCTTTATTTCTGTTAAAGCTCAAAAAAGTAAATCCGAGGAGATGGTAAGGCTACAGTTCATGCACAATGCATGCGGCATTTTCATGCACTCATTTAACAAATATTACCATAAAGATACCTTCAGTCTTATGTAACCTCACCTTTTTACTTTTTGTAACTATGAGATATCAGGTGTTTTTTGGGAGCAAAGTCTGAATGAGGTCTTTTCTGTTCTGATCCTTGGTACCTGATCGATTGGCTTGTTTGTGTTTTAAAAAGTCTACTTTTGCATGGATTGCAGATTTTTACAATTATCAGTTCAGATAAAGTGTTGTGAAATATTTCTTGCATATGTGCAGTTAGGTAAACAGCTGAGATAGTCATGCTACCTTGGAGGACACCTGAAACCTGAGAAATGCACAAAAGCCAAAACCAGAGTATTTGTCCTTTTCTAGAAAGTGTGTATGTGTACATGTTTAGACCTCTTTGTGAGGACAGAAAATTGGCATGTCACTATACTTGTGGGGACCAATAGTTACTTATGGGGACAAAATGCCCACCCCCATGAGTTTGAAGGCATTTTTAAGGCTCAAAATGCGGTTTTAGTATCAGGGTTACAGTTCGGTCATGGTTAGAATTAGTCATTCTTTTTCGATAGTTAGGGTAAGCGGCTAGGCAAAGCATTATGTCAATTAGAAGTCCTAACTAAGATATGAAAACGAGTGTGTGTGTGGTGTTTCAGTTTACAGACGTATACTCTATTTTGATTTATTGTTAACATTTGTAGTACATATAATAGGCTGTTGGCTTGTCTCTGAGATAAGTGCAAATGGAAATAGGTACTATCCAGCCTTTTTCCAGGAACATTTGATCTAGCTGAATTCTTCTAATTTGCAGTATTTAATGTATTTCTGAGTCCATCCATCCATCCATCCATTCGCTTCCGCTTATCCTTTACAGGGTCGCGGGGGGCGCTGGAGCCTATCCCAGCTGTCATAGGGCGAGAGGCGGGGTACACCCTGGACAGGTCGCCAGTCTGTCGCAGGGCCAACACACAGGGACAGACAACCATTCGCGCTCACATTCACTCGCACATTCATACCTAGTGACAATTTGGATTTTCCAATTAACCTATCCCCACAAGCTGCATGTCTTTGGACGGTGGGAGGAAGCCGGAGTACCCGGAGAGAACCCACGCAAACACGGGGAGAACATGCAAACTCCACACAGAAAGACCCCGGCCTGATGTTGGAATTGAACTCAGGACCTTCTTGCTGTGCGGAAACAGTGCTAACCACCGTGCCACCGTGCTGCCCGTATTTCTGAGTCGACCAACAAAATAAAAGTGAGATGTCTCCCTTGCATCAAATGATTCTTTTACTTTCTTGCAGCATAATTGAAATTTAAAAGAATGATCTGAGTCATCATTACTTCTTTTATAGCAGGTATTATCAAGCCTGAGACTACTGGATTACAGCTGTAGAGAATCAATACTGAGAATCGTGTTGGTGTGTGTGTTCACTTATTTATGCATCTGGGTACTGCAGTTTTTAGCAAATGTTCAAACAAGAGGACACGTGTGGATTTCATGCAGTAGTCTGTATAACATTAGAACAGTGTGGGGCACATAGGATGGAACAAAAGATATAAATGCATGTATGAGAGCCACGCCCTTCTGTATGTATTTGGGAAACTCTGACTAGACAAGCAGAATAAGCTTTACATATGATGACATCGTCTTTCTGAATTCTGATCTGATCTGCTGTTTTGGCTGATATTCTGTTAACTCTAAAAGCTAATGGGGTGTTCTCGGAAGCAGCTTTAGTGACGGGTTGGTTTTCGTCTTATCTGTTTAAACTCAGTAACCTGAGACTGTGCCTGGAAACCACAGGTTATGCAGGGGAATGTTGATTCATATGGCACTGAAGAAGACATTGCTGCTGAAGATGAATGCTGCTTCATTGTGCTGGAGTAATTATTCCCGTAACAAGTGTGACATTTCCCCCCATGCTTTGACCACAGCTTTGAGCAGTATTGTTTGGCTCAAGGTTACCATCTGATGTGACTTTAAATGGGCTCGAAGCCCTGCTATGAAAAGCTGCTGCTGCTGCACGTGTGTTGTGAAATTACCTGTTGCTTAGGAACCAGTGTGACTTCGTGCATGATCAAGACTTTACCAAGGTCTCTGAACGACAGAATTTTTCAGCAGAATTTTCTGTTCAACTTTAAAAACAAACTATCTTCTCATCCTACTGAGGACATACCCTTTCCTAACTGCCTCTAACACATTATATCTGTTGTTGTACTAACATGAACAGAATTGTGAAAGATAATTTCATATTCAGTGTTCTAGGTGTTACTCATTCACTCCTTAGCATACTGTTTTACATTTACATTTCGACGGTTCAAAGGGATGTGTAAAAACATCTTTTTTTGGATGCAGAGGTTTTGGTAAAAGACGCCCACGTGTTCATCCCGGGCCTAGAGGTTGTCATTAACACAATGCATAGTGATTAAATCTTCCCACGCTAATCATTTGCATCCCGGCTATTGCAAATGGTGTGAGCGTCACATCTGAAACCTTACATGAGAACATATGATAAACAGCATGTGCAACATCTGGGAGTAAATTATGATTTTTTTTTTTTTTTAAATTTTATGAACATTCCAGTTTTTATTTGTTTAATTTCTTTAGTTAAAGGCACTGAAGCAGATCATGAACATCATTATTATCATTTTAGTAATAGTAGTAATAATAATATTATTAATATCCAGGAGAAACAAATTGATACAAAAGAACTGCATTTAAAATGTTATTATTTACAGTAATAAATTTCTGCTATTACATATTATGTATATTGTTATTACATTATTGCAAATAAACATCATATTTTTCTGACTTTTTCAAACAATTTAAGGTTAAAATTGAAGTACATTCAATGCACTTATCAGCTGAGCGTGTTTCATAAAAGGGTAGCCAGTCAAAAATAGTTTACTTTGCAGTCCCGCAGTGTCCATATCAGATGCAATTATACAGGTGTTTCTTGAGATTAACAATAGAAAGAAGAGTGAAATGTTTTAATGTAAGAGCTACAATATAATGCAGATATAGTTCTAAGAGAGTTGTGTGGGTGGCTTCTAAAAGCAGCTAATCAATGTCCTGTAATTGCTCGCGAGCAGCAAGGAGAAAAAAAAATCCTTGATTAGTGAATACCAGTGAAGTAAAGCCATGGACACCGTCCCAGCCTCTCTCCCTGATTTGCACTCCCGCTGTGAGGGGGAACGGTCGAATGAAATCTGCAGATGCAGCCACCATCAGTGGGGGCAGCATCAGAAGAACAGCAGCAGCACTTCAAATGAAATAGGCATAGCAGTCATAAATTTTTCATCTACAACCAGCTTTGAGGCAGGAGAGGGGGCAGGCCTGGCAGGCTCCAATTCAAGGCTTCTAACAACAAACCAAGGCTTTCAGAAACAAAAGGTAGCTGGGGGAAGGGCACTTGAAATGAGAAACAACAACAATCCTTTGTTTACAACAGATGAACAAAGAGCGGTAAATAATAAAAGTCAATGTTTAGCTGCCATAACCGAGAAAATCTGCCAAGCAAGCGTGGCAGAAATCACGACAGCAATCAAACAGATGAAGGCAGAGCTGCATTTGTGATAACTGTTAGTCACAATTATGGCTGGCACAGCGGCGAACTTGAATGGGTTACTAAAGTGCAATTTATTTTTCATTTGTTTCATCATTCATTTATTTATCTTATGATTTATTGCTTTACTTCCCTCATGTGTTCATCATTTTGTGCCTTACAGTGCAAATGAATCCATAAAACCTTCAGTACCTACAGTACATTAGCCGTTATATGCTTTTGTATAACAAATGGAGGAAGCAGAACATAGTTTGTTTTATACTCTTGGAGTAATTGTCTTTGAAATCTGCTTTTAAATGTTGAAAGCATCAATATCTTTATCTCAGGCATGACAAAAATAAATGCACAGGGACTAAAGCCACTTATCTATTTTTAGCACTGTTGTTTTTAGTTAAAATTGTAAATAATAAATCTCAATTACAACATGCTGTAGTTAAAATATGGCAAGTTCTGTTTTTAATTCAGAAATTTTAAAAGAAACATTCTAGTCCTTTGTATAAAATAAACGGCACTCTTTATCTGCGAGGTGGATCATCCATGACCGCCCTCCCCATCCAATAAGCAGACAGTGAAGCTCTGCAGAACGACTGCAAATTTAATGACTGAGTTTCTCAGCACTGCAGAGTCCTCTGGGTGCAGCGGCTGTCTGGATGCTAATGCAGCCTGACATCTCCATCCTTGTTTAAACAGACCATCGTATACTGAATGGGATACTAAAACAACAAATTAAAGTCAACTTTAATGCGAAAAATCATCTAGACATTATACTACACGGCTCTTTCAGTATACTTCGGTCCCGGTCTGGTCTGATTTGATCCTGAAAATATTATATAGGCAGTTTGCAGACGACGACTTCACTGTGCTCTTTTAAGCACAACACAAAGCTCATTTTAACTCTTTCACTTTTGAATAGCATTCAGTGTATACATCTTTTGGACTGCCGAGACAATTTAGCCCAGTTTGATGCTCCTTGGGCTACGTGCTACATATACAGTATAGCAGTATATTATTCTCACAGTTGAGAGCCATGGCGGTAGATGCATTTACATATATTCTGCTTAAAGGTTTAGATGCATGACTTCAAACTGGTAATGTTATATCACCTCTAAATCACAGGCAAAAGCCAAATCATGTGCAGTAACCTCTTCTTGATTGGCACTTGTGCTGGAAATAAATGATTTGAGGAAAAGGTTTAATACTAGCTATGACAGTTAAACAAACACTTAAGTGACCATTTTTTCTGTAGATAATGAAAGGCTTGAATTTGCTAAGGGAGGACGGAAATATGTATGTAGGACCAAGTCTAGATCCAGCAGTGGCATTCTAGGCTATGCATTTGTTCATGAGATTATGGCCAGCGTGGTGTCACAAGGGCAGTCAGGCCACGAGCTGGTATGACTGGAGGCAGGTGGCACGTTTCTTATATCCGTGCTAAGAGGGATTAGGCCTCTGAAGAGAGAAGGAGCAAGCCTGTTTGTGAGAATGGAGAGCTGTTCGTGCGATTAGCCAGGCATTTTGAGCTGCATTTCTAGTTTCTGTGGACGTGTTTAACAACGTCTTATGAAAGATAACAGGGTCATTTCAAGGTCACAAAGGTCAGTTGCATAATTTTCTGTCTGGGGGGAAAAAATCACTTCTTTAAAAAATGTATAATAGAACAGTGCCAGTAAATTCTGTCTCCTTAGCATACGGAATATGTTTCTTCTTGCTTCTGTTCATTTATGGAAAAAGTGAAGCAAATGAATCCTGTAGGTGGAGGACTCAGGATGTGACCTGTTCCACCCTTCCATCCCACACACCATCCTGGGAGAGGCCCACTATGGAGCTGCAGGCCTACAGGGAGCATGAGAAGCCAAAGAGCACAACACCACCAAATAGGATAAATCTATTGGGTAATGTCGTGTGGGCTTGGCTTTAGATTGTACACTAGAGTACAAAGAGCTAAGAACACAGATTGCAATCTGTCTGGGTCAGATTAAACTGACTTTTAAGTAAACACCATTTAAATTTAAATGTGTGGCATGCTATACATTCTCCGGCATTCTTACTCAGGTAGGCTGTGGCATTTAAATTATAGTTGGTAGTAAGAAACCCAAAGTGTGGCAAGAAACAGTTACACCATACAACACCACCTTTATACCAGGCAGAATGGTTTAGTGCTTTCATATCGTTTACACCAAATTTTGTGTGTTACACAAGAAACCAAGACTCAACAGACCAGACATCATCTTCTGCTCAACGTTAGTGAGTCTGTGTGAACTGTGTCCTGTTCTTAGCTAAAAGGAGTGGCAACCGGTACATACTTATTATTTGAGTTACTGTTGCCTTCCTATCAGCTCGAAGCCTTCTGGCCATTCCCCTTTGACGTCTGACATCAACAAGGTATTGTTCCCCATAGAACTGCTTCTCACTGGATATTTTTCTTTTTTTGGCCTATTCTCTTTAAACTCTGAAGATGGTTGTGTAGAAAAATCCCAGCAGATCAGCAGTTTCTGAAATATTCAGACCATTCCATGCTCAAAGTCACTTAAATCCCATTTCTTTCCCATTCTGATGTGTCGTCTTGACCATGTCTACATTCCTAACTGTGTTTAATTGCTGCCATGTGACTGGCTGAATTCATATTTGCATTAGTGACCAATTAAACATGTTTATCTGGTGGCTGTAAATGCTGTGTGTTGCAATTTTGGGAAACCTACCTGTTGCAAAGTGCATAGTCTTGGACTATAAGGCGCACTGCATTACAAGGCGAGATTAAGTGAAACAAAACCTGACTGATAGCTTTGAGTTTGAAATCCGCTTCGTAAGCATGTCTCTTAACAGGTGCCATTTTGGGGCCCTTATACACACAGAATAATATTGTGTTGAAGCACAGTACATATCACTCCGCGAGGCTCCTGACTATGGTAACTGTAATGCTCTGACAATCCATCAAGCGGTGCGGCCCCGTAGCTTACCAAAGTCATACTAACACATTTTGACAGATTGTTGAGTGCCGTGTAGCACATAAAATCGGTTCAAGGTCAGTAAGCACAACCAGAATCAATACATAAGGCGCGCTGTTGATTTTTGAGAAAATTAAAGGATTTGAAGTAGTCCGAAAAATACGGTAGGTAAAGGACCGATACATCGTGATGGACACAATCTTTAACTGAGTGGTTTACTGAGATTATAGCAAATGTACAGGTGCTAAAGCTCCCACCTGTTTGCAGAGCACTGGCCAGCTAATGCCCATACTACTTCATGCTCAGGCATTTATATATGATGTGTTGCGTAGAGCTATTTTTCCCTTTTACCCACAAACACTGACTCACATTGAAAAGCAGAGATCTAAGCTGTTTAAATTTTGTCTTTAGGAAATGCACTGACTGGAATCAGACTCATGTGTCCTGAAGTCTCTCTGCCACTGAGGAAAATTATTCATTTTAGGGTTGTAAAATTGCGCTTATTCGTGTAAAAGCCATAAAAATTTGCAACATTAGGTTCTTTATACAATTTTCTACCAAAATTTCCCATAATTAAATTATTTTTTATTATTTTTAAATCAACCTGCTTAGAAAAATACATAACTGCTGCTGACAATTGTCAAGCATGGGTCTTCTCTTTTATGGAGCATGGTTTCTGACTGTCAAGTGACAGTTATAATTATACATGAGACAAAATAGTGCTGTTATTGAGTGTGAAGTGATAGCAGTGAATGTGGAGAGAATATTGATGTTCCAGCAGTTCCTGAAACCCCTTTTCCTTTGTTCAAGTCCCTCCTTTATTTGCCTATGGCTGCCCCCTCCCCTTTGCGGCGAAGCAAGCTCATTGGAGGACAGCAAAGTCACAGGTTGGCGATCATTACCACCGCGTGATAGATTCTAACTGTTGCTAAGGTGTTTTGAATGGTTAGTTGACCATTATACTAGTCCATTTGCTCTCCATCTTCACCTGCTGAATGCTCGATGACGGCATGGGATGTGTTAAAAGTGTGAAATCTCAGCATTACTCAGTTTCTCATCAGTGAACCAGACAGTCTTCGCTGTCACTGTCTGGGGTGTTGATGGTTTCAGGCAACATTTGTTGCTGAGATTTGACCCGCATTGTGTTGGATTCCTTTATATTGAATGCCTGTTAAATCCTCTGCCAAGAGAAATTTGGCAAAGATTCATGCTGTCTGCAGATAGGCCTCTTTAGAAACGGAGCTTTAAAAAAAATGCAGGTTCACCCTCAGTTCAGAGCTCATGTAGAGGAAAATCTATTTCAGTACTGCAGACTGAGCAGATCACTCAAGGCAGGAGTCAAAGGAGCTTTCTTTAAACGCAGTTATGTCTTCATGCAGTAACTAAAATATTGTATTTATTAAAGTCAAATTGTAAATTTTCTTATATAATTTGAATTTATTACATATCCCTGTCCATGTCTATGTAAACTGTAGTTAAATTAATGTTTTGTTTTTTCCACAATTCAAAAACGCCTCTGTGAGAATATCATTTTTTGTTGAAAATAAATCTTACCATAAAAAAGTGTTCAGTTATGTCACAAATGAGAGTTAAACAACTATAGAATTATAGAAGCATGCATCTAATTTTAAATATATCTATATTTTTGCAGTGATGATGGAAGATGGCAGTTTCATTCCTTCCATCATTAACACCCCTACAGCTTTTTCACCTACTGCTTGGAGCTGATCCAGGTGAGTTCACCCATTCAAAGTCAGTGTTAACATACCAAAATGGCAAAAAGGAAGAAAACGAGAGTTTAGTGCATTACTGCACGGCTCAGAAGGTGACAATGTTTTTGCATCCCTTTTGTCACCCCGTTGCCCCTCCGACTGCCAGCTGATTTGTATGACAGGCCCTTACACTCGAACGCCATCAGCACTTTTCTCCCGCTACACTCACTACCTGTCTGCTCTACTACCCCCCTTCTGAAACTCTAGTTTAAATTTAGGCTCACCTCAGACCACACACCATCATTATGTCTGACTGCAGAGAGGAGATGAGAGCCGTTGGCCCTGTCTGTGATTCTGGGGGAGCTCATCATGCCGGTTTCGCGGTGCAGCATCAGGCAGAGCTGCGCGGGACTGTTGGTATTGAGCAGGGAGGAGCGCCCCGGGCGAAATCCATCAAAAAGGAGCTGTTTGCACTGTGGGAATAGACATGAATAATCCATGCTTTCTTTACCATTTCCTCAGTAACTGTGTGTATCCCATTACATTCTCAGTTGCCTTTTCTTCAAATAGCCTACCATTGTGTTTGTATTAGCGTTTTTAGTGAATAGTGATATTTTTTAAATATGAAGAATTTATCCACATATTTTTTGGGGGCAGCTGACTTAAGTATATGACAGGGGGGGGAAAGGAAAGAAAAAACAGTTTTATCATACTGATATCAAGAAGTCATCAGGCTTAACAAAAAGAAATGATTTGGGAATATATAAAACATCTAAAAACTGAAGCAAGTGTCACTAAAAGTATCAATAATTTCATCTTTAAATAACAACTTTCAATTTTTTGTTTTTATAAGCACGCTTTCATCATTTACATGTCAATAAAGTGTTATTTAAGTGTTATTATGGTGCTATTAAGGTTTGAATGAAGCGCCACATTTTTGTGTTATGTTAAATAACTCTCAGGTTCTTTATGTGTTGTGTGATCAGGACTTTTGTTGTTTTGATCTTGGAACATATTTACTATAAAAGTATTAACATAAAAATACTGTATTATTTTATTTATATATATTATTTTTATTGTATAGGTGCACTTCCTTTTATAATGGTAACATGGAAATCCACACAATTTAAAATAAGTTACAGAAATTATCCCATAGCTTCTTTCTTCTTCTTTTTTTATTCGCAATTCTATATTGTGGTAATATAAACAAACCAAGATAGCAATACTGATGTTTAATTTGTCTTCCCCTGTGGAATAAACATGATGAGTTAACAGACTCACCAGGTTTCAGGTTAAAATAGAAAAGCTAAAGCTGATGAACATGCTGTGCAAAGAACAGAATTTATGGGTGGATCAGGCTTTGGGGGCTCTCTAGTTTTCAGATTTTTACAATGGTCATAAACATTGATTTGTGCAGCATTATTAACGGAGGGCACTCTTGAGACCTCTGAACCATAATTACTGTTTTTTCAGGGTTTTTTAATCCTTCAACGGCAGACGTTAGCCCTGTACTATTTCTCAATGCTATTTCTTCCTAGATGAGTTATGTAGTGAATGCTTCCTGTAAGGAGAGCTCATTCTTGGATTATAATTTAACAGACTACTGCCTCACTGTGGCAGTAACTGTGGCAGTAATACTGCGGTGCTCAAGTGCCATACTGTGCTTGTTTCCTTCCTTTTTACCACTTTCCACCTAAGGTCTTTAGTGTTCAGTCACTGATTTTTGCAGCCGCCTCGTCCCTCCTTCTCTGTGTTTGAGGTGAGCACACCTTTCTCCATCCAAAATGACGTATCTATTAGTAGATAAATGGATAAATCCCCTGGCGGTGATGAATATCCAGTGAGATGTGAGGAAGAGTTTATGGGTTCTGGACCTGAGCAGTTATATTGTCGGCAAATCATTTTGCTTTAATTAGATCTTAGAATATCTGATAAGATACCTCATGCCAGTTTTACTTTGTCACAGTTCTGTGCAAGCGAGATGAAAAAGATAAAAATGCAATCAAGCAAACTGAGAATTTGATTTTAAGTGAATAATTCAATTGATCTTCAGCCCACCTGGTGGTATTGCATTGCATGGGCTTAAATATCGGCATGTGATACTGCATAACTTAAACGTGCCAGTAGGGATGGGCTATGTTTATAGATAAGGATTTGTGGTGTGTGTCAGTCAGGTTTCAGAGTTCATCACAGCACAGAAACAGCTTTAGTGAAGGTTACAAATGATCTTCTTATGGCCTCTGACAGTGGACTCATCTCTGTGCTTGTCCTTCTTGACCTTAGTGCAGCATTCGATACTGTTGACCATAATATCCTATTAGAGCGATTAGAACATGCTGTAGGTATTACAGGTATTGCACTGCAGTGGTTTGTATCATATCTATCTAATAGACTCCAATTTGTGCATGTAAATGGAGAGTCCTCTTCACACACTGAGGTTAATTATGGAGTTCCACAGGGTTCAGTGCTAGGACCAATTCTGTTTACATTATACATGCTTCCCCTAGGCAGCATCATTAGAAGACATAGCATACATTTTCACTGCTATGCAGATGACACCCAGCTCTATCTGTCCATGAAGCCAGATAACACACACCAATTAGTTAAACTGCAGGAATGTCTTAAAGACATAAAGACTTGGATGGCCACTAACTTTCTGCTTCTTAACTCAGATAAAACTGAGGTCATTGTACTCGGCGCTGAAAAGCTTAGAAATATGGTATCTAACCAGATTCTTACTCTGGATGGCATTACCTTGGCCTCCAGTAACACTGTGAGGAACCTTGGAGTCATTTTTGACCAGGATATGTCCTTCAACGCACATATTAAACAAATATGTAAGACTGCGTTCTTCCATTTGCGCAACATCTCTAAAATTAGAAATATCCTGTCTCAGAGTGACGCTGAAAAACTAGTTCATGCATTTATTACTTCCAGGCTGGACTACTGCAATTCATTATTATCAGGATGTCCAAAAAACTCACTGAAAAGCCTTCAGTTAATCCAAAATGCTGCAGCAAGAGTACTGACAGGGACTAGAAAGAGAGAGCATATTTCTCCTGTTTTGGCTTCCCTTCATTGGCTTCCTGTTAAATCCAGAATTGAATTCAAAATCCTGCTCCTCACATACAAGGTCTTAAATAATCAGGCCCCATCTTATCTTAATGACCTTGTAGTACCATATCACCCTATTAGAGCACTTCGCTCTCGCTCTGCAGGCCTACTTGTTGTTCCTAGAGTATTTAAAAGTAGAATGGGAGGGAGAGCCTTCAGTTTTCAGGCCCCTCTTCTGTGGAACCAGCTTCCAGTTTGGATTCGGGAGACAGACACTATCTCTACTTTTAAGATTAGGCTTAAAACTTTCCTTTTTGCTAAAGCATATAGTTAGGGCTGGACCAGGTGACCCTGAATCCTCCCTTAGTTATGCTGCAATAGATGTAGGCTGCCGGGGGATTCCCATGATGCATTGAGTTTTTCCTTTCTAGTCACCTTTCTCACTCACTATGTGTTAACAGACCTCTCTGTATTGAATCGTATCTGTTATTAATCTCTGTCTCTCTTCCACAGCATGTCTTTTATCCTGTCTTCCTTCTCTCACCCCAACCGGTCGCAGCAGATGGCCGCCCCTCCCTGAGCCTGGTTCTGCCGGAGGTTTCTTCCTGTTAAAAGGGAGTTTTTCCTTCCCACTGTCGCCAAAGTGCTTGCTCATAGGGGGTCATATGATTGTTGGGCTTTTCTCTGTATCTATGAAGCGCCTTGAGGCGACATTTGTTGTGATTTGGCGCTATATAAATAAAATTGAATTGAATTGAATTGTCCTCTCTACCTCCATCTCTTTTCTAGCCATCTCAATAAATCAGCCTTGCTTTTAGGCAGTTCTGCTGGCGAAAGAAAATCCCAATGCAGACCTCTCTGCAGTATGTCATCTGCACACCACCTGCACATATTGTCTTTGACGGCCACTCAAACAGGTCAGGCAGGAAAAATATCCCACTCCTTTTATTCTGCCTCCATGAGCAGCATAATCAATATGCTCTGGCTGTATCGTGCAGCTGGTGGGCAAGGCTAGTTGCTTCTTTGAGTGAGGGCAAATGCACACCAGCATGGCACATCTTGCAAAGCACTAACCTCAGGGCCATGACATCAATTAAGAAAGACAAGCCTCCTGTGCATCCGGTGCATTTGTGAAGCAAATGGGCATGAATACCTAGTGAAAGGAAAGGCCGTCATCAATGGGGTCTCTGCTGAGATGATATTGTGTCACCAATGCCCATCTGCTGAGACAGTTGTCCTAATGTTTTTAAGAGATTTGGGGAAGCAGGCTTATCTGTTTCCTTGCAGAAACTCATATGAGAATACTAATGTGTCATTTAGACTCCCAGTTAACATAGAATAAAAACTGAGGGAATGGGGGAGATGATTACAGTCGTGTGAAAAATTAAGAACAGTCAGGTCTTCATTAATTACACTTGATTAATTGATCATCAGCAAACATGAGCGCATGTATAAAAGCGGATGTTTTGGCACTGTGCTTGCCTAGAGCATTCAGGTGTGTGTTAATACAATGTCTCTATCTTCCCAGCGGATGGGTGTCCTAGCAAATTCATGTCAAGGTCAGACCATGCAAAGCTTAGAGAAACTGCAAAAAGATTCTCACCGGCTACAGGCTTCAGTTTGTTAAGTCTTAAACTTTGCCAAAGTACAATTACAAAAAGACCAAACAAGTACCACTTGTTTAGAAGCATTGCCAGGGTATTGTATTTGTAGTTGTACAAACAATAACATTTTGGATGGACAGATAAAATTTTGGATCTATGAGACCAAAGTGGAAATAATATGGGTGGCCACAGGACCTGGATACCTTACAGTCATTGAATTGACTATGAGCTCCTCTGTAGACCAAACATTTCTACAGTTAAATCTCACTACTAAAGTTTGGCTCACATTGGGTCATCCAACAAGGTAATGATGCAAAGTAGAGTACAATTAGAGTACATTTTTAATATTTTTTAACACAAAAAAATGTGTCAGTTAGTGAGCTTTAGACAGACTTTTTTTCACAAGCCATCGCAAGCTGAGATTTCTTTAAGTTTAAGTTCAAATTACATGGTAAGGTATGATTTTTAGAGTCCTGTTTTGAGCTTTTTTCAAACTGGTTAACACACACAGGTCTGGCTTGTCTGAACAAATTAGAGCCTTTCTGTTTCAGTCTCTGCTTCATCTACCAATCCTTTAATAACAGTAGAGCTGCTGCCCAGGTGCAAATCGTGCAACTCGATGTTTTATTTATTTTGCTTTCACAAATTGATTTGCTAGCTGAGTGTCAGAGCCTAATCTGTAGCAGCGATGCTGGTCGACACCCACATCATGTTTTCATTTATGCCTTGCAAGGGAGGGGTCACCATTACGCATTCATTTTATTCTGGACGACAGAGAGAGCAATTCTCTATTTCCACAGAAACTATGTTTCTGTCACTCAATTTCCCAAATATGGCATATTGGTAATGGTGACTCATAATTTTTTTTGTATTAAAATATGTATGAATCAGTAAGGAACAAAGTCAAATTTTGGCTTACATACATACATATATATATATATATATATATATATATATAGAGAGAGAGAGAGAGAGAGAATATATATATATGTATATATGTATGTATGTATAGATAGATAGATAGATACATATATATACATATTTATTTTTATTTTTATTTTTTTCAGTTTTATATATGTTATGATGGTTTTCACCTCAGCAAGCAGCAAGGCTGGCTGTGACTGCAGTGTATTTTCCACTGCCTTGTTTCCACCCTTCATGCCTCACTGCACAGGGTTGACTTTGACGTCAGGTATGCATGTTCTGTTTTAAGTCCATTTTATTTTGGTTTCCCTCTGAAATACATCCAGAAAGATAGCAAGATGATGTGTGTGGTGCAAAAGCCTCAAGAGCAAATGAAGAGCTCTGCATTTCTCTTGATGGTTGTAACTGAGCGATGATGGGCAGGGCATGGCTGCCGTCCCAGCGTCATGGCAGGGAACTGGAGTCTGGAGAACCGGCATGTCTTCCTCTCTTCTCTCAGAGAGCTCTGTTTGTTGCTTGCTTTCACCGTCTGTCACGCCGCAGAGCGCCATGGCTACACACTCTCTTTTCATACATTTTTCCATCCTGCCCATCACGGCATATTTCACTCTCACATACTCGACACCTCAAAGAGGAAACATGTCATCCTCCTCTCCACACATAGTGCTAAAAGGCCCCAGTGTCCCCTGCGGGAACTCTGCTCTTCCTCTGCTGATCGATCTGCTGAACCCTCGCCTTCATTCATCTACCTATCAATCCGTCTTCCTGTCTTTATGCCTTGCCATTTGTCTCCAGTCTTTATTTGCTCACAGAGAATCTCTCAATAGTTTTTGTTAATAATCAATATGGTGTGTTCTTCTCTGTTTAGAATATAAATTATGAATATTAATGCTTTTAATATAGATGCTGGACATCCTGTGCCCAGTGTGGACTCATTGCTCACAATGAGTGGAATCCCTCTAGCAGACCTGCTTGCAATGTAGGCTGTATGTATGTTTGAATTTTGCCTTTTCTTGCAGTTCTCTTCCTTAGATTGCTTTTTTTCCTGTCTACATTCAACCCCCACATGAGTTATATTGATTGTTCCAGTGCACTAATTATCCTTCTTGGCCTTGGATATCTGTGTGAACTACAGTCAATACTTTTATTGTCATGTCTGGATGAAAAAAAACTGTCTGATTACAGAATTAAGAGCATATTTTGGTTCTCATATTTTATAAAAGTGTTTCCTTCCTAAATGTCTCTGCAGTCACTTCCTGTGCCATACAATAAGGTCTTGACTTGGCTTGTCAACACCACTGTGTGGGTGAAGGCACTGTTTTCACATGCATCCATGCATACATTATTATAATATATATATATTCTGTGTGTGTGTGTGTGTGTGTGTGTGTGTGTGTGTGTGTGTGTGTGTGTGTGTGTGTGTGTGTGTGTGTGTGTGTGTGTGTGTGTGTGTGTGGACAAGCCTTGTGGGCAAAGGTACAGGTTGGTACATCCTGCTCTGCCACCATCTGTGCTCAGGCAGGGATCAGGCCACTTCTTACAGGCACATACTATTTCCATATAGCCACACAGATCTGCTTTTATTTGTTTAATGTTTCTAGCATCAAAAATAAATAAATAAACAAACATTTTTGCTTGATTTTATTGGCGATGTAAAGCCTGTTGGTTGTGGTTGCAGCTTGGTATTGGAGCAATTACTGGTCCTATTTTGCCCCTGTTTGAGCTTGTGATTGCACATACAGCACGTTATCAGAATTTACCTGTCAAGCTATGACGACTGTGACGTCACCTGTTGGTTTTTCTGAAATTTCCAAGCCTTGAGCTGAGCATTTTGACTGCTGCTATCTTTTTGTCAATTGGGGCAGGTGGGCGTGTTTAATATTATCATAAAATCTCTACACAACTAAATGCACCACTATAAAACTACAGTGCACTGGTTCTCAAATGGATCCCTCGACCTTATGTTTAATTATACATGTACTGATTCTAAATTACAATTCCAGATATGTCCTCACAGTGAATGTATATTCATGATTAAAATTTCAGGTGCATCTGTAATTGCCAGGCATAATGATGGTGGATTGGGAATCAATAAGTGCTGGAGCCAGTGTCACTTGTGACCTTTGTGTGTGCTGACAGGAGCCTCATCCAATGACATTTTAAGCCCAAAGGTCCCCATGGATAAGTGCTCATCGGGCGGTGTGTAAATGACACTCTTGGCAACCTCTGTGTGTTACTAAACAGTGCTCAGCCGCCTGACAGAGCATTTGAATGCAGAGAGGCAGACGTGTGTGTTGATGTGAGCTGCACCCAAAATATCACTTTAAATGTTAAGTCTACATCCTCCCTAATAAAATGTTGAAAGTTTTTTTTTTCTGTCACGCATATCTGTGTGTTTTTGAAAATGGCCCAGACAAAATTATTTATACCTATTTTAAAAGTTGTGATATATAAATAGGATGATTTCACCTAGACCTGAGTTGCATGCTAATTGGTACCTCTGACAGAATGTCCTTGGGACAGATGAAGCAAATGCTTTTTGGAGCTTTTTGGAAAGACATATCAGTGCTATGAGGTTAGTTTTATCACACAGAAAAAATTAAATTCCCTTGAAAGACTTGATTATCACAGGACAGTATATATCTCAGCTGCACAGAAAGCACTTGATTTTGGTGGTATAGCCACCTGGCAGAACATATAAAACCCTCTTTTCAGTCATTCATAGAGTGCTGAAACATTAACACCAAAAATGTTAAACGAATTAAACTATTTTTGGGGAAAACTGTTAAATAAATTATAATTATGAGTGCATCCTTCATTTTCTGGTGGAAAATAATAACATAGGGACCGGCTGGAGAAAGGTACAGAGATCGTGGACATCAATAATTCCTTTATTCAGCAACAAAGATGAGATTTATAAACCCAGATGAGCTCAAACATCTGTCTGCCTGGGGCACATTGTGACCTCGGTAGCCTTTCTCCCACCAATCCAACGGAGTCCCTTTGCCCAACCTTTTTGGCACTGCCGCCTTTCCTCACCTGCGAGGCACCCTCCTTGTTTCAGTACTCTCTCTCGCCGAGACTGAGGCTTAAACATGCTCAGTATATGAGGAAGTACACCCTAGCGTCAATACCATCTGCCAGCTCCCCTCAGGGCTCCAGCCAGGTGCTGGGCATGCTCTCACCCCAGCTATGCCACAACAGCACTGCCTGCTGGGATAAGCCTGCCTGTGCCAACTGTTGATCATCATGCCCTCTCATTCTCGTCCAGAGATTCCCTATTAACACAAGGAAAAGCTGTGCTTAGTATACTACGTCCACAGTAGACCAAAAAAATGTGTTTTTTAATTTTTGATGAAAGCAGACAATTTCCTGAAGCCATGCTTCAATCATTGTTGTATGTTGCTGCACTCCTCCCCTGTGTTTACTGTTGGTCTCCCAGGTTGTTCCCCTCGAGAGGCAGCGTGGAAGCACAGCTTTCATTTTCTGGAACAAGACTGCGCTGCCATGTTTAGCTGTGCGTCTGCTCTGATGCTGTACTGCTAAATTAATCACTGTTAACACGGTGACTAAAAGCAAATGCGCATAAGAAGAGAAGGTGAAACAACATGGCGCTTAATTGAGAGCATTTGTGCAGTTTTGGTGATGCTAATTCTTCAAGCGCAGCTGCTGTTTGCCACATTAGAAACAAGGTTGAACAGTGGAAGAAGGTGGAGAAGTTCAGCCTAAGAGCGAGTGAGGAGGTAAACTGGATTTTTAAAACCCAAAGCCTTACTACCCTTCATTTGATGGTGCAGTTGTTGTTTAGCCAGGCATTATTTAAAAGGCACGACCATTATTTTTAATAAACTGCAAAAACCATGTTTTTAGCCACAACTAGCCAAAACATTGTTTTCTTTCTTTCTTTTTAAATTACATATATATATGTAGTGAACAGCAGTAAGCATTGTAACTCTTGCATGAATCAGAATCTTGTACACAGCCAGCATACACTGTCATAAGTCACGTCCACACACTTGCAGTCACAGGCCTTCCTTCTTAGCTCTATTACTAAAAAAAATAAAAAACAGATGCATGCCACTTGCCTTGAGAGGGTACTAAACATATTTTATTGCTCTTTAATAATTGCCTTTTCAACATTGTTATCTTAATGCACCCACTTTTACAGGATCTAAGGGAAAAAAACATTTACTAGCTCTCAGGAGCAGAGTGGCAATCTTGAATGTGATGTGTCTCACCACCTATGTGCTCGGTCTGCCTTTAGCCTGCTGTTTGGCTCCTTTATGAGACCTGATTCATTGGTAAGCTGCAGCAGTATTATATTAATAGATCTCTATTGAACCAGAATGGCTCTCTTGTGTGCTACACTCATAAGTTTTATGTTCCTGGACAATAACCTGTAAAAAAATATATTCTCCTGACTGCAAATAACTGTAGATGTGTGCAGGATTTATTACAATCAGAAGTGCTTGTTTTTACATTTCAAAATAAATTTCAAAACCTTGTGCTCAAGGTCAGAATGTACAACTGCATAGAGGAGGGGCTTATACATAATATATACAATATACTGTTAATTAGCACTAACAGGAAAGGATGCCCCCAGATTTCCCCTGATTTTGGTCTCATTTGCATAAATATAATGGGGCACAAGAGAGTGTAAAACCCGACGTCTGTCCTCCCCAAGGGGAGGAGGAGAGGTGTTAGTACGATCTGGGTGCACAAGTGATAATTGTTAGAGCTGTTATTCTGACGCTCAGACCATAAACTACGCAATGTGAACAAAGACTGGGTAATATCTTTGGTTAGTTATCTAGATTTCTTTCATATATGCACACTTATTTATATTCAGATTGGCAAATAGGCTGTTTCCGCTGCATTTATTGGGGAGAGTGGAAATAAGTATTTGTTTTAAAACAGGTACACTTCCACAATAAGTGTAATGCTAATCAAAATTAACTCTGATCAAATGCCATATCTTTGCGTATACATGTAAAAGGTTGTGACATAAGAATCTATCACTTGTTTTGCCTAAAACGAGGAATCATTACAAAAGAGTTGAATGATGGTGGGATATGGGGGGTTGGGGACTGATTTAAGGGAGTGGTGATACATTATTCACATGGGTGGGGGTACGGGGGGCCTTAAGTGCCAAATTAATTTGTTTTTTCTTTCCAGTTGGACGGCAGTATAAATGGGCGCTGTCAGTCGTGCAGTAAAGTGCTGCGCATTCATTTAGACAAGTGTTATTGCTGCACTGGAGCAATACGGTTTTAGCAAAGCAGGCCAGCCTGGTGGGTGGAAGCTGTGTAATTATCTTTGGTTCCTATGATGGCAATCATTGCTAAAACAGCCAAGTGGTCCCAGAGCACAGCAGGTGTGACTGTCACACTGCAGGTTGGTGAGACGGTCAGCAGATGTGAGTGCACATGAGCACCTTATTTGAAGACAGAGAAGACTACTGTCTACATTTGTCTTTGATGGCAATGGTACACTCATAATTATTTGTAAAAAAAAAAAAAAAAAGAAAAAAGAAAAAAAAAGAAAGACCGCTTCAAATAAAATCAGATTTATTATTTAGTGTTCAAAAAGTCACAAAAACGAAGTCTCCTAAGAGACCAGACATCATATATCACAAAGTGGATCCCATCTAATTACTCCTATACCCCCAGCAAAACCATATTTTAAGCTTGCCATCTTTCATGCCTCTGTATAATGATCTTAAAACATAGTTTCGAGCAGATTAATGTTGACAGATATGGTGCAGATTAAAGCGAGCCCAGCAGATGTTTCAATTTTTTTTCCTCTTTTAAAATTCTGCCATTACTACTAAGCAAGTCTGACAACGTGCAAATACAGAAACACAGACATCTGCTGCGTTTCAAAGGAACAGGGGAACGTAAAATGAATACTGATGTTGCTGGGCTGCATTTATCTGCCTGACATTCAAAAGCGCTAAATGCTCTGTTTGTTCTCTGTAGCACAGAAGAAACTTTGAAACGTGCCATACTTTCAGTGGTGTGGGTCAGACAGATGTTTGCCAAGAGATATGGATGTCATTGATGCTCTCACACAGCTTGGACTGTCAGAGATATTGAGACCAGTTTCCTATTCTGACTGCCTTGAGTTGGTTCAGCTACTATGGACAGTCAGTAACACGAGTGATTTTGACTGGTACTACACTATAAATGTAAAATATAGGAAATGGAGGTTGGACCTATAGACTTTAGCTTTTATAAATGGTGGACCAAGCCAGAGTGCATGCACTGCCCACTGGACTCCACATTTTGAAGCCTTTGCTCTAGCTTTATGGATATCGGCAAGTTAACGGCAGCAGTTTGGGCCAGTGGATGGACTTCTAATACATACACAAGGGCTAATAAGTGCTAAGTAACATACAAACATTTTTCTATCATTGTCACTCACAAAAACTGGATATGCATCTTTGTCACAATTGCATGTTTCAGATCATCACACAAATTTTAATATTAGACAAAGATGTTAGCAAGATGTAAATGAATTTTGTCTTGGGGATAATGAAGGTGCTTTTTGGCAAAGGTGAGACGAGCTTTTGTGTTCTTTTTGTAGTCGTTTTTTCCTTGGAACTCTCCCATGGATGCCATTTTTGCCCAGTCTGTTTCTTATTCTTAAATCATCAGCTCTGACCTTAACTGAGAGAAGTGAGGCCTGCAGTTCTTTAGATTTTGTTCTAGGTTAACTTTGTTTTAGCTCTTTTACCGTACTTCACTTTTTGTCAGACAGGTTGTATTTAAGTAATTCTTTGATTCAACAGGTCTCTCAGTTATCAGGCCTGGGTGTGTCTATTAAAACTGAGATCAGCTTTCCAGAAAATTTGGTTAGACACAGTTAATTCATGATTTAACATGATTGAACATCGCTTTTTCACACAGAGCCAGGCGGGTTTGGATAGCCTTTTTTCCCCTAAACTAAATCATCATTTAAAAACTACGCTTTGTATTTATTCAGGTACATTTTGTCTAATATTTAACTTATTCAATTGTTTCAAATACACAAAACAAACAAAAGAACTCAGGAGTGGGGAAATATACACTTTTTCACAGTACTGTTGTACAATTAAAGACACAGCTCCTCACTACTCCAAAAGGCACCAACACAGTCAAGAGGTCTAGTTCAGTTGTATCCCTAATAATGCGTTGTTTTAAGCCTTAATTAGCTTTGGGAGCCTGCCTCAAGTGGTCATTCAGGGAATGGCAATTTTTGGCATGTTCTGTTGGCTTCGTTTTTCAGCCCTGAAGGTTAGCACTTGGTTGTTCCTGATCAGTCTGCTCTCCAAATACTCACCAGCACAATGAACAGCAAAAGAAGGGTACACTTTGCTTCACTTTGCTTAAAATCTTTTTTTTCCTCACTCCAGCCCAAGTCAGAAAAAAATCTGTCCCTCCTCATATTTGTAAAGACACTGTTTGAGATGATCAACACTCACTCAGCTGACTAATGAGGTGGATTCAGCATGGGCAAAGGTCTTGGTTGAATGTCTTTGTTAGACAGGCCTGCAGCCCCATTTCTTTTCCTTTTTTTTTTTTTTTTGCAGGCAGTTCCCAGGGGAGGCCTTGCAGACTGCCTAATTGAATCAAGTACATATGGTGCCTCCCCCTTTGCAGCTCGGCCCCTCCCTGAATGAGATGAGCGAGGAGGAGAGCTTCAGCTTTGATGCTTTTGTTCTTCTCAACATCATGGACGGCTCTGGGGGGCTTCACTGCAACTAGTTGACTGGTGGATGGAGAGGCACACCATCACTACAGAATCATGAATTCACTCTCCCTAAAATCCTGAAGCTGAAAATTGGTGTTTTAGACTGTACGACACTATACATTTCTAGTCTAGCTTTGGACAGAAAGAGCTGACCCAATCAGAGAGATCCAAATATTCAACAGCCTATTTAATCTGTATGTGATGCAACCACATTATCACTCATGTGCCAGTGGGCAGGTGGCTTAGACAGGCAAAATAAACAACTGCCGATAAGACAAAGACAGCGCTGTGTGACTGTGCATAACTTCCTGCCTTCCCTTGTATTTCAACAGCGACTGTTTCTGTTCTTCTTCAAACATGCCCAGGCATGGACTTACATATCCTCAGTGTTCATCACAGTTCAGCTCCCTCAATTCAGAAGGACAGATTGGAGCTGTGCTTCCAGAAGACGTCTGCTCATTAGATAGCCTCCAGATGCCAGGTTAATGAAGGATCCATTTGTGAGCCGGCATTTAAATTGCAAGACTCAGAACAGAGTATGTCCACGGTCCTGTCTCGTGAAGCACGAAGCCTCTTCCTGCTGGCCGAGTGAAATTCCATCAATGTCATGTGATATATTTATTTATAAAATATAAACATATATTATTTATATAAATATAAACATATCTCTTATACTCTGGCTGAAACTTTAAACTTTGATCTTGTAATGTTTTTAAAAGGGTGTTTAATACAGGGCATAACAATTCAGATATAAACTCTTTCATAATACTGCTGCATGAGTTTGTCATATTTTAGCTTCTCCATTTGGCAATTGTAATAATGGTATAAAGTGTAGATCTTTGAGTGGTCGCCTAATAAAAGCATTTAGTATATTTCCTGGTTTGCTGTTGCAAAAAAAATGTATCACCGTCATAAATTTTGAGCCTCCTTTTAGCAATGGTGCAGTTCATATTGAAAGGAAAAATAAATACTCGCACTGGGTAAAAATAAGACACACAGATATTTTACTAGGCTCCCTGTCCAGCCAGTAACTCACTGATTAAGTCCTGCCTGGAAAGCACTACTCAAATGAACTTGGGTCAGCTATGTTCTAAGAGGCTAAAATGTAATTGAGGGGAACAGCTGGATTAGTCCTGGCAATGTATATCCGCTCCTAATGATATTAGATAGTAGTCTGGAGAATACCTTCCAGCACACAGCTCTCATTTTGATGAGCCACAGGAAGACTGAACTGAGATATTTTCAATCTCAGATGAGGCTGGCGCTGGCTGTTAGGCTACCACGTTTTTCATTTCAAGCATATCAAGGTTACACAATCTCTGCACACTGTTATGAAATTGTTCTTTCCTAATCATGTTTGGATTCTTTAAATTATATGTATAATAACTTTATTTCCAGGAGTAACACATACATTGACTGTGTGCTGGGTTGAATATACTGAACTGTCACATTTTCTCAGGCAGGAGCACCACGCCCAGCCCAGCTGTCTGCAAGTCCTGCAGCTAGGGTATCAGCATTTTGTGTTGGATGTATCTGATTAACATTAAGGTTCTACATACAACACTGTGGTCAAGTTACTAATTTAATGTCCATCACATGCATTCTTTATTGCTGGTACACTTCTAATCGTGGTGTTTTAAACTCCACATTGATTGCAAATCTACATGGGTTTTCAAAAGTCTTTTGACTGCAACTGATCAATATCCACTCTGAGTACAAATTTCAAATTCATCAGGCCTCCTTATATGGTATTGATTTTTGTGCAATGGCTCTGAAAAGAATCGGATTACTTTCCCCCCCATCAGTCAGAACAAACAGAAGCCTGATATGCAGTCTGGTAGAGCTGCTGTGCTTTTGTACCTCTGCTTTTAATCTTTGTGCCATTTGAGGTAAATGAGCAAACACAGACAAGATGGAGACATGTTTTTTTTTCCATTTTAAATTATTATTATTTGCCAGTAATTCTCCCCTATTGCTGACTTTCCCATTCATTTGCACACTTTTCTATTCACTATCTTCACTGCAATTATTTTGATGATGACAGTAAGCGTGGGTGACATGTTTTATGTATTTTTTTTATTGGGCTGTGATAGTCCCCACAGGCTGGACCCTGGGTTCATACATGTAGCATAATGCATGCAGTCCTCCTCCTGCAGAGCTGCAGTGTACAGTAATTTCTGAGCACCATGCCGCCGGGCACTCTTGTGGTTTGAGAGCATCGCAGGCAGAATTGACGGGAAGTGTGGAACGAGTCCTGAATAGTAATGGCTTTACGGACAATTCTCAGACATTGCAGTTTAGACACAGCAGTGTAAGCGTCCTATTGAAGAGGCAGTCTCTCACTACTCTCTCACAGAGGTTGCTGTAGTTGGTCAGCTGACAGGAGCTGAAGTGGGGTCACAGTGACATCTAGTGGCTTTTTGATGAGGCCAGAAAGATGCCTGGTGCCTTTGTGCTGTGCTAATTTGTTTTTCTGTCGTGTGACAATTCTGTGCTGTGTTTCCAGCTTAATTTTTTAGAGAAAAAAATATTTTTCAGTCACTTCAAATCAGCCTTGTAAACACTGTGTTTTTGTTTGTTTGTTTTTTTTACAGAGAGCACATTTATTATGATTATCTGCACAACCTTGACTGTCTGGTATGTTTTTGTGGGTGTGTGTGTGTGGGGGGGGGGGGTCCCCTCAAATGCTTTTGTGATACTCTGTTTCTGTGCTTTGTCTGCATTGGTATGCAAGCACAGAGATTCCTTCCTTTTAACAGACAAAATGAAGGTGTGATGTAATCGATGAGACCGGCTTTTATGTGCAGGTCAAAACAGATGTGATACAAGCTGGCCTTGACAGACAAAAGCTGAAGCTGCGGAGCAAAGGAGGCATGTGTGGGAGGGCTGCTCATGAATGTGGGTGGTTCAGTCTGACTCTATATAAGAGCCGAGTGCTTTAAAGACCTTGAACACCGAAGGCCACTGCAGGCCGAGTTTCTAATGATAGCTATCGGGATGCCGCAAGCATTTGCTTACTGCTTGGAGTGAACAAGACTATACTGAAAGCCCTTTAACCTGTGCTGTGCTTCCAATTTTTAAAAACAATTATTTGACGTAATGATTTACAGTTTAACGTACCTCACATAATTTCGTGCTCTGACCTAACTCACAGTGATTGTAGTTTTTGCAGACAGCGGAGTCGTTAAGACAACGCTTGCCAGTCTTATTTATTGCTAATTCCCCAGCTGTTTACCTCAGTCTCCTGTTATTCTCTGATAAGGGCGGAGTGGGGATGCAGGGAGCTCGGCGGCTTCTGTCTGGCATGCAGGTTGGACTGGACTATTCTGTTTGAAGTGCCCGTATCTATATGCCACAGCTGGAGTAGAGTGTGTTGAGTAGATTTACAGCTATTCTCATATTCCCACCGCAGCTAAATGTGTAACCTCACAATCGCCTCTGAATACAGACTTGCTACTGCTACAGGCTTCACAATGAAGCTGTTTCTGGCAGTGTCAGCTATTGTCTACCTTGTCTTGTATCAGCTCAGCTCCAACTAATGGACTATCATCATCCCATCTACGCTGTGCTGTCCATCAGGAGTTCTTTCTGAATAGCCTGGTCTGCTCATTAAAGATCGGATCTGTCCTGCACAGAAAAGGGTTGAGGGGTTAATGTCTCTATTCTGTGTTGTTATCTGATTTTAGAACCATAAACGGTGCACACAGAGCACAGAATATCTCATGAGTCCCCCATGCCTTTGCTCTCCTTGGTTAGTATGAAGCTAATGTAGGTCTTAACCTGCTGATGGACCCCTAGCTAATGCCATTAAGTCCTTTACACATGATAAATGGTCTTTTCTGTGGTTGCGTAGATACAGTGACTGATGACTGGATACCAAACAGCACTCTAAATGTCTTTCTTCTCGGCAGTAATGTACAGACTTGAATGGGAACAACTTATGTGGTTATCATTTGGGTCCATTGACCTTGTCTTTCATTGCACTTACTCTACCACCTTGTTCTCTCATGGGGATGCAGGTCAGCGACTTCCCTCCAGATATTCATCTCCTGACAGGATCTGGGCCGGAGCTTGATGTTTCCTTCTTAGCTGGTAATTGCATCAGTTGACTGGCTGACCTCAATCTCATGATTTTTGGGAAGAGGTGTGTGACTCGGTGTTGACATAATTGCATGATTTGCCTTCTCATTAAATAAATTCAAGGAACAGTTCTGCCAAAAACAGGCACGCCTAGTTCCCTTTCAGTTTCCATTCCCCTTTCCACAGCGTTAGACAGGATGCGGCGTGCTTTAAATTTTAAACAAAGATTTTGTTTGTTTAGGTCTTTCTACCCACATGTTTTCCTACTACTAGTTGGAATTTATTTTATTTATTTATTTATTTATTATTTTTTAGCCAAATCTACAAGTCTACAATCTATAGATTTAATCCCCAATACTGAAACACTATGCAAGTTTACGCACATCTCCTCTTCTTTCGCTCCTCAGGGGCCCCTTTTGGGTGCAAAAGCTAGCATTAGCATTTTGATGTTTCTTTGAACTATTCAACAGCGAGCTGCCTTCAGTAAATGTCAAACGTTGTGTTAGTCATTAAGCTTCAGTTGTATAGCATTTTTGAAAAGGTCATGCGGAACCAGTGGGGAAAAAACTAGTCATGGATACTTGCTGTGCTGTAGCTGACTACCAACTTGTTCGGGTAAGGTTTTAGGGCTCGATTGGATCATTTTATTCTCCCCTGAGCATAAATCATATTTTGTGTTTGGTGAGGATTAAATAAAACTTATAGGGAAAATGAATTGGTTGTACAGCAATATATGGAATTCAGTGTTTCCCATTTGTTTTGTGTGCCTTCAAATATTAAATACATTTAAAAATCACTTTGTGTATTACTCTAATGATCCAAGTGATGAATCTTTTAGTGTGCTTTTCTTTATTTTTTTATATTACTACAACGATTATATTAAATATTAAACATGGGAAAGTTTCAAATAGTAAAGTGACCTTAACAATAAGTCCACCTTAAGTATTATAATTACATTTACATGTTTGTTTCTTTTCTGTTTGATAACATACTACTTTCTTTGCTGCATACATTTTAGACAGAACGGCCTACTATCTACTATAACATACATATATAAAACTACACATTATACTGTAGTACTGTAGTATAGTTCGTCCTATTGTTTGTGTGTAAATTAAAGAAGTTGAAACCACAATAGTCAATACAATTTATTCAATATTCAATATATGGATATATTAATACATGGAAGCCATATTTACTCATTTTTAAATTCCTTTTTTATTTATTTAATTTATTATTTTTGACACACTCATCACCACCACAATTCATTATACCAAAAGTCAATTTTGCCTTTATATTTATACCTCCTTAATTTATGGAGTGCTGCAGTTTGACTGCAGTGTATCCTTAATTGACAGGAGTTGATTTACAGATAATCCTTGGCTTTGCTTTCGCTGTGAACCTCACAGGGAGTGGCAGTGGCTGTCAGCCACGCATGCCCTTGAATCAGACCTGCACACTGTCCTTGACACACACCCCACTCTCCATCCCTCTTGCGACTCTCTCCATTTTGCCATATTTTATAAATCTTTATAAGCACATAACCAGCTCACCGCAGATGTGATTTTATTTTGCTGACAGGGCACAGATATGATTGCATGCAGGGCGAAATGTAATTCTCTTAGAAATTGAATTGAATTTTTTTCTTCTGCAAGACAATCAAGTGTTACCTGATCTAGTATTACTGTGTTATTGCTAATAGAAGCTAAATGCAGATCAGTTGTTACAATGTTGATTTCATTGTAATTTTTCACAGATAAAATATCTCGTATGTATGAGATCATTGTTACAGCTACGTAATAAATTGTGGTTGTCTCCAGATTTCTTTTGGTTAAATTTTAAAACGGCCCTAACGTTGATGAGGATGCGCTTTCTGAGTTACCTTTTGGCTCAGCGCTACATTGAAATACATTTATTGTTTTTTGTGTTAATTTTGCAGATAAGCGATACACACTGTAAGAAGTCTGTAAAAATACCTTCTGTATTTCTTTTATATATGTTATTTTCATGTTTTTTTAATCACACATTGAATTTTACCATTTAGAGAAGTACCCATAAACTTTTGCTTAAAAAAAAACCATTTCAACTTTTTTTTTTCAGTGTAATCCATGAAAATGTACCATTATAGCATTCGTGTAGCATTTTGTATTTCATTTCTGGTTTATAACTTATAAAGCCTTTAAATGTGTCATTCCTACACATATTGGCCAAAGATTTATAATACCTAGTATGTGTTCGAAGCTGGGTGTCTATCAGTACTCAGATATCCTTTAGGTGGAAACGGAGAAGGATACATGAACTATAGTGTTTTAAACTGTAGAACATTTAATAACATTAGAATTGTTTCTATGTTAGTATTTCTTCTCTTTTTACTCAAGCTGAAGAGCCTGAGTAACACCAATGCACCCTGTCCTTTAAATTTCCTTCTTTCATTTCTACTTTAGTTCTCCAACACCTTTTTTTGCCTCTGTGTCCATTAACACATTGTAAGTATTTCCGCTTGGCCTGTCATGGTGACACGGGAAAAGCTGCAAAAAGATTGTAACTTAGGTAACAGGGACAACGGAAGGTGTTGAAGTCCGCTGTGGAAAACGAGGGAAAAAGAGGAAAAGCTAGGTTAGATGAAGGGTTGACAAGAAAAATAAAAGGTGGTGGATGGCAAATTTGGAATGGGGAGGTAGAAAAGGCTCCTGGGAACTGGCTGCCTGGCAGGCTAATTGAAGCTCTGCGTGGCAGCAGATTCAGAGCTGTCACTCCCATGAAGAGCACATTGGCTACATTTTGCAGGCTATGTCCTGAATTCTGATGATGTTAGAGATAGCCCAGAGTGAAAAACCAACACTGTGTCACTCAGACCCCCACCCCCATCCCCACCACCCACACAGCAGAGCACAGCGTAGCGCAGCACACATCCCCCCAAAACATAGCTCTCCACAGATTATATGTAACACGGTCAGAAGCATTCTGAACACGAGCTGTGTCTACAAAGTGCAACATGTGAATATAAATGATTTAGTTGTAGGGATTTTCTAAATTTGTCGAGCAATCTCATACATGATAATGTGATATTAGACTCCGCTGGAAGGCTTTTCACTTCTGCAGGTTTTCCCTTGCTGGATTAGAAGAGATTACGTCTTCTAGCAGAGCACATAGCCAGAAGCACCCAGTGAATTATTCAACACAAATTTAGCCTAATATTTATCTAATAACTAAACAGAGTAGAGCTTTTTTTCATAGTAAGCTACATGTTGTTATTAGGTTGGCTGTTATTTTCCTCATACTGACATGTTTGACTTTTTCAGCATATGGTATTGCACCAGTTGTCAACTGAAGTGCAGTGTGATATCCCTATGGAAACAACGCAATTTCTACAATATGACAGAGAATGAGAATGAGCGCTCTACGGTGTTTAGCTTAATGATAATTCTTCATAATTTCCTCCAAACACTTCATGCACATAGGAAACCTTTAGTTACTTGAGGCATATAAATTCATGCTGTTGGATTAGGTTAATTTATAACAAGGTAATAACAGCACCACATTTTCATCAGTGGTGATTTAACTCCAGCATTAGGGCATTCTGTAGTTTTAAGGTACAGTATAGATACACCAAACCCCTTTTCAGGCTAATATATTATTGAATAAAAA
Source organism: Neolamprologus multifasciatus (assembly GCF_963576455.1). Lineage (NCBI taxonomy): Eukaryota > Metazoa > Chordata > Actinopteri > Cichliformes > Cichlidae > Neolamprologus > Neolamprologus multifasciatus. The sequence continues at coordinate 54,202,662 of NC_140445.1, read as the reverse complement.
GTACTGCTACATTTACATGTGCACTAGTTTTATATTGCTGCTGCCAAAAGCTTGGTACATGAATACATTGTTTGTGTGAGTCTCTCAAGCCACAGTGAATTAATGAGAAGAACTGAAGCCTCAACACTCTTTTTCTGTGAGTTCTGCTGAAACATGATATTACAGCATTTTGTACATAGTGGGAATTCACTGCCTGTGAAGTCGCTAAGGTTTGTGTTGTGGTTACAAGCTGATTGATGTCAAAGCTCCAGCTTTCCCATTCACCACCAGTTAAAGGACTCTGACATTTTGTGTTGGATGAAGGCTTCAAAAAAGACAAAATCCCTCAGCACACCTGCAGCTGTGCAGGTAGGTTCTGACACTGTGGAGGTATTTGCGTTAGTGGGCAAGTCAGTGGAAAGATAATGAATAATCACTCTATTTAATGCCATTTTTTTGAATTTGCGCTGCCAGGCAACTGTCGTCATTGAAAGTGTACACTGTGTATGCAATGCTCACACTTAAAGGACTTCAGGGCTATTGACAGAGAGCTCTCTAGTTATGGAGTGGGTAGTGTATGCCTACTGATGTAACAGCATTTATATTCAAGTGATGAGGAGGTAGAATGGCCTCGCTCACAGTGCAGTGAGAAAGGTCATAGATACAATGTATTTTGATAAAAGCTTTCAGTGTATGTAAAAATGTTAGATAACATTAAATCTACCATTGTGGAAGTCATTTAGTCCTCCCATATTGTCACGGGAAGTTGTTCAGCATTTTCCATCGTACAGATAACAATGACCATTTGGCATCCCTTTGTGTTTTTTCAAAAACTAGCTCTACATCTTTAGAGTTGATATCGCTGTTGTCTTTGTAATAATAGTAGTAACAGTTTTTACTTCATTTAAAATTTTTACCTTTAAATGTTTACATTTCTATTTGACCAATGCGATATCTAGGAAGTAGAGAACGTGTTTTGGGGGGGGAAACTTTTCTCACTGACACAAACTACTGACTAGATTTGATGAAGGTGACCATGATGATGGTGGTGAACAATGGGTTTTTGTTTTGCAGAACTTCTGTTAGACCAGTTATGAGCATAATATTATTTTCAATATCACAAATTTCTTATTTTGACACTTAGGAGGAATTCTGCTCCATTTAAAAAATAATAATAATAAATTACAGTCAAGACCAATCATAGATGGAGAGCCTATGAACCTTGTTATATGCTTGTCAGTAGTAGACTCCTGAACCACGTCATTAAGTCATCAGTAACTCTAGTTAGCTTTATTCGCAAGGTGCCCTCAGTACAAATAAGCACAATCAGGATGATAAACAATAGTAATTGCCATATTACATTATAAATGTATCAATAGGTCAACACCACAATCACTGCCTAGAGGTCCAGTTTGTCTATCCATCCATTCCTTCACTCATCCACTAATTCATTAATTTTTCGATTATCTTTTCCGGGTTGTGGGAGGAGCAGTCTAAGCAGAGAATCTCTCCAGCATGCTGAGTCTGCTCTGGGACAACTTTTACATTCAAGCAGGCACCCAGGAGGCTACTAGTCAGAAGACTGAGCCAAATCATCTGGCTCCTTTTCTAAGCCCTTCCTAGATTTTTGAGATCCTCAGGGAGAGCCCAGATATTCTTAGGAGAAAGCTCATTCTCACAGCCTTTACCCATGAGCTCATTCTTTTGGACCATGCCATCCTTAGAATGCAAAGTTCTGCCAGTGGTGAGAGGTGGGGCTCTGCCAAACATGGCTCTCCACCAGATGCAAATACAACGCACACACACACACACTAAAGGCACATTCCTCTGTACGGCGTCCTCCCCAGGCAATTGATCCAACAACTCAGTTCCTCCCTTCATTAGGTTGTCCACCCTGCCATAAATGATGCAGTGACAAAGTTGATCATTGACTTACGATCAAGGGTTTCCCAATGCCAAGTCCACAAAACCCTTACAAGCAGTCTGTGACTAATACTTCAGTGACTCATATAAGAAAAAGTTCAGTCATAGACATTATGGTGACATTACTCATTGTTTACTGAAGCCATGTTTTAAAGTCTCAAGTTGAACATTTTTGCCATCACCATGTTGGTGTTCTGATACTGAACAAGACTAGCAAGAGGTGGATCTGATAAAGAAACCAAGGACACCACAACTGAGTAAAAACCTTTAACTGACAGGTCATTAGCCAGTGAGCATAATCCTCCTTTTTCTGACTCACAGAATGCCCACAATTTACAAAATAGACCTGAAACTACGGATTTAAAGTCTTTAAGATGTGTGAATCGCTACCTTATCGTGGTGGAGGGGTTCGTGTGTCCCAGGGATCCCAGGGGCTATGTTGTCCGGGGGCTTTTTCCCCCTGGCAGGGTCTCCAATGGCAAATTGGTCCTGGGTGAGGGACCAGACAAAGAGCAATTCAGAAGACCCTAATGAGGAAAACATCAATGGAACAGTTTACCCTGCCCGGGATAGGGTTACCGGGGCCTCACCCTGGAGCCAGGCCCGGGAAAGGTGCCCAAGGGCAAGCATCTGGTGGTCGGGCCTTAGTCTGTGGGGTCCGGCCGGGCACAGCCCGAAAAGGGGACATGGGCCCATCCTCCCGCAGGCCCACCACCTGCAGGAGGTGCCGTAGGGGTTGGGTGCATTCTGTGCCGGGTGGCAGCCAGGAGCGGAGGCCCTGGCGGACTGATCCCCGGCTACCAAGACAGGCAATTGGGACATGGAATGTCACCTCTCTGGTGGGGAAGGAGCCTGAGTTAGTGCGTGAGGTTGAGAGGTACTAGCTAGATATAGTCGGGCTCACCTCTACGCATGGCTTGGGCTCTGGAACCAGTCTCCTGGAGAGGGGCTGGACTCTGTCTCAGTAAGGAGTTTCCCCTGGTGAGAGGCAACGGGCTGGGGTGGGTATTCTAATATCCCCTCAGCTTACTGCCTGTACGTTGGGGTTCTTCCTGGTGGATGAGAGGGTTTGTTCCCTGCGCCTTAGGGTCGGGGAACGGGTCCTGACTGTCATCTGTGCTTATACACACCGAGTGGCAGTTCAGAGTACCCAGCCTTCTTAGAGTTCCTGGGTGGGGTGCTGGAGGGTGCTCCACCTGGAGACTCTGTTGTCCTACTGAGAGACTTCAATGCTCACATGGGTAACGACAGCAAGACCTGGAGGGGTGTGATTGGGAGGAACGACCTCCCTGATCTGAACCCAAGGGTGTTTTTTTTAATTAGACTTCTGTGCAAATCACAGTTTGGCCATAACAAACACCTTGTTCAAACATAAGAGTGTCCATAAGTTCACGTGGCACCAGGAAGCTCTAGGCCGCAGGTCGATGATCGATTTTGTAATCGTATCACCAGACCTGCGACCATATGTTTTGGACACTCGGGTAAAAAGAGGGGCTGAGCTGTCAACTGATCACCACCTGGTGGTGAGTTGGATCAGGTGGCGGGGGAGGACGCTGGACAGACCCGGTGCACCTAAACGAGGGTGTGCTGGGAATGCCTAGCAGAGGCCCCAGTCCGTGAGATCTTCAATGCACACCTCCGGCAGAGCTTCAACAGCATTCCGAGGGAGACTGGAGACATTAAGTCTGAATGGACCATGTTCAGCTTCTCCTGCTGCTGCATTGAGCTGCGGCCACAAGGTGGTTGGTGCCTGTCGTGGTGGTAACCCCCAAACCAAATGGTGGACACCAGAGGTAAAGGGAGCCACCAGGCTGAAGAAGGAGTCCTATTGGGCTTGGTTAGCCTCTGGGACTTTGGAGGCAGCTGACAGGTACCGACAGGCCAAGCGGAATGTGGGTCGGGCAGTGGCTGAAGCAAAAACTCGGGTGTGGGAGGAGTTCGGAGAGGCCATGGAAAAAGACTTTCGGACTGCCTTGAAGAGATTCTGACAAACCGTCAGGTGTCTCAGGAGGGGAAACCGGTGCTCTACCTGCACTGTGTATATTGCTGTTGGAGCGCTGCTGAATTTGACTGAGACAATTGTCTGGCGGTGGAAGGAATACTTCAAGGACCTCCTTAATTCCACTGACATGTCTTCCGAGGAGGAAGCAGAGTCTGGGGATGAGGGGGATGACCCGCCAATTTCTGGGGGAGGAGGTAACAGGCAGTTAAACAACTCCTTGGTGGCAGAGCCCCTGGTGTGGATGAGGTCCGCCTCGAGTTCCTGAAGGCTCTGGACGTTGTACAGCTGTCCTGGTTGAAAAACCTCTACAATGTTGCGTGGAGATCAGGGGCAGTACCCCTGGGCTGGCAGACAAGACTGGCAGAAAAATGGGTGGTCCCCATTTTTAAGAAGTGGGACCGGAGGGTGTGTTCCAACTACAGGGGGATCACACTCCTCAGCCTCCCTGGGAAAGTCTATGCCAGGGTGCTGGAAATGAGAGTTCATCCGCTAGTCCGCTAGACTATGGTTCTCAGCCGGAAAAGGGTGGAGTGCCCACTCTGGGTCGGGGATGAGTTCCTGCCCCAAGTGGAGGAGTTTAAGTGTCTTGGGTCTTGTTCGTGAGTGATGGGAGAAGGGAGCCGGAGATCGACAGACAGCTTGGTGCTGCGGCTGCAGTGATGCGCACCCTGCAACGATCCGCCATGGTGAAGAGAGAGCTGAGCGTAAAAGCGAAGCTCTCAATTTACCGGTCGATCTACGTCCCTACCCTCACCTATGGCCACAAGCTGTGGGTAGTGACCGAAAGAACGAGATCGCGGATACAAGCAGCGGAAATGAGTTTCCTCTGAAGGGTGGCTGGCCTCTCCCTTAGAGATAGGGTGAGAAGTTCAGCCACCTGGGAGGGGCAAGGATGCCTCCTGGGCGCCTCCTGGGTGAGGTTTTCCGGGCATGTCCCATCGGGAGGAGGCCCCGGGGCAGACCCAGGACACGCTGGAGAGATTATATCTCTCGGCTGGCCTGGAAACGCCTTGGTGTTCCCCCGGATAAGCTAGAGGAGGTGGCTGGGGAGAGAAAGGTCTGGGCTTCTCTGCTTAAGCTGCTGCCCCCGCGACCTGGCCCCGGATAAAGTGGAAGAAGATGGATGGATGGATGGATGGACTACTGATTTAAAGTCTTTAAGATGTGTTTTGACACCAAAGGATTTGATTTAAAAAAAAAAGAATGTGGGTTTGAGTGGGTTTGAGGCACTTAAACTTCAGCTACTTTTATCTTTTACAGGGGGTGAAGCCAAGTAAACTAGCTGCCTAGTTAGCATGTGTCATGCAGACTGGACTTATAAGCACTGATATGATTAGTGGACAAAGAATAATTAGAAAATCATTTTTGTCCAAAGCTCTACATTTTCATCATAGGAGTTGCTTTTAGAGCCAACCTGGAGTGGCCAATCAAGCAAGTACATATTTTGGGAATTTCAGGTTGGCTTATCATTTATTCTGAATAAGTTATGACGCATAATTTGTATGTTTCTGGGACAGTAAATGAAGTTAAAAGAGCCCATTAGCATTTTAAGTGATGCTTGTTTGATATTCATACAGATTTTAACAACATTTGTTTCTGAAACAGCTTTGAGCAAGTTTGGAAATCATTTGTGACAATCAAACACTATGTGCTCTACAGTTTCAGAGGGGAAAATACAATCTCCCATCTCATGATGCCCTGGCACAGATCCTACCAGATAATCAGCTGCTCCTCAGCAGAGCGAAGACTGAGCTTCCAGGCACTGCCCAGCTAGACCAGAATACTAAAGCTGAGAGGGCAGACTCTACCGAGAACAACAAACCTAACATAAACAGCACGTATCAAGTTCCTCATCCACACATGCGGTACGGTGCAAAAATATATGAGAAACAGATTTATTTGATTTATTTCGAAAGTAAATGAAAGACTTAAATTTAGACTACAATTGTGTTCTCATGCTTTAGGCCCCCTCCGCATGACTTTGAGGATGATCCCCACGTAGCAGAGATCTCTGACCTCCAAACAAAGGTGAATAGGCATGACCAATATCTTAACTGTTCAATCAATCAGTGAGGCAATCCTATGTCATATTTAGTTAGCGAACAGTGACACAGAGAGGCCAGTGAAATGAGAAGATGATGAAGCAAACAGTCACAGTTTGGAGATAAAATGAATACATTAACATTTCTCCTTGACTGTTATTGCACTGAAGGAGGATTAAGCTGATGAGGCTTAAAGTGTTCCAATAACATTTTCTTTTCGAATATCTTGCCATTTTCTCCTGTTTTATTTACAGCCAGACTATTATGTCTGCACACTGCCTTAAATTGTCTGTGGGTGTATATGCTTAATTTATCAACGAGTATCAACTGGCCTTTTTTCATTACAAAAGTGCATATTTAAAGTTCAATAGACAATGATTATTAATACTTTACATGCAAAATAATGTGGTTAATAAAATGCAGCCAAATGTGAAATCCTCATGTTTCAGTCGAGCTGTCATACATCTGTCCTGAAGTGACTTTATGCATGACATCAAACCTGTTTAATGGCTTTATATCATACAGAATAGAAGGGACCCAGCCAAAGACAGAGATTCCCTTTTATTTTCAATACATAAAAGGACTTTCCAGACTCATCACGGGGAGCTCTCCTTCACATCACTGCTTTGGGCCCCCAGCAGAGACGACATCTCATCTACAGTCATGATTGTCACCTCGTCCCTGCCCTTTCAATTAGATGCTCAATTTCACCCCTTGTGTCCCATGGGAGACACAACAACACCATCCAAGATTGGAATCCCCTAATAGTCACCCCCCCCCCCCCCCCCCGCTCATACATACAGCTGGACCTGCCTCTTGTCTCCATTCAATTCTGGCTATTCAACTTGATAGAAGAGCATGTGACAGAACAATGGGTCCTACACGCTGCTAGACAACATCCAGGGGCCTTGTACAAAGAAATGCTTTGATAAAAAAGCTAAGCTCCCAGACTCATTTTGTCAGCCTTTAAAGAAACAAATTTCTTTAAAGAATTTCCCAGAAATATATATTTTTTTGCTCGCTTCTACAGAAATTCAGCTTTCAGAGAGGAACGTGTGTGCATGCACAACTAGACGACTAAGATTTGTGCAAAATCCCCGGTTAAATTTCCCCTAACAAAACACCTTTACAGGATGGAGTGGTATGCCCTTATGAATTTGAGGAGCCAGAGTTATGAATACATTATACCAAACCTTAACCAATCAATTAGAGGAACATCCAAGTCAATGGATCACATTCATTTATGGCTTGCAGTAATACCCCGTGTCTCATGCTACATGCATATCTGAAAACCAGTTATCCTATTTAAAACCAGTTCAAGCCTGTTCATACCTTTTGCTGCTATAATTGTTTGTGTGTCTATGGTAATACATCCTGTATTACTCTCTTAAGGCATGGGATTGAGGAGACATCTAGTGGTGGCGCTCGCTCATAACCACCTAATATCAAATTGTTTCAACAGGCCAGTGAATTTATTGTTGACACCAGTCAGTGCATGGCAGTAAAATGCCATTATAAGCACTAAAAAGAATGGCATTTATTGCTCTGACAGGCACTAATAAGGTTCAATGCAAGTAGTAGTAGACCAGTAGGACACAAACAGTGAAAGAGAATTTTTAAAAAAATAACTATTTTCTGTTACCTACATTGTAGAGGCTAACTTTGCCTCCACACCTAAACAGGAAAACGAGTAAGTCATTGGTTACAGTGGGATTCAGCAGGTGGGGGGAATCCTAAGATCTCTGTAGTGGCTCAGTGGGAATAAGAATTAAAACTCATAATAATTAATGTGAGCGTCAGTAGATTTTCTTAGTGTACAGGCTGTGATCAGCTGACCTGCTGCTCTTTGTGGATTTACACAACTGAATTCAACAAGATGTCAGCAGTTTCACAAGCTACCATGGGTTATGTCCATCCCCTGACACTATTCTTTATACTAGACAGCATATAGTTCGTATAAAGTTAGGATTCGGTTAATTAATCTAAGCATCATCAGTTTAAATGCAAATTCATCTCTGATGCATTTGATGTAACCTAATTCTAACCATAAGAACCACAGCCACTTTGGCAAAATACCCCAAATATTCATGCAACATTTGAATGGCACAAAGTTAGTATAGCTTAGTTTGTTTCACAAAAATGAAAACACATAATCTAACAAAACACCTCATGCACAAATCCAATATGTGATTAAAAAATTAAGACATTGCATATAAGCTTTAAATTTGCAGTTCATCAGAGTCACTGAGCACTCCTTACCTTTAAATACAACCTATCTTCTTCCTCTCACGTCCTGTCTGTCTTCCTCCATCTTTCTCCATCTCCTATTGAATTTATTGCGCACTCTTTTCTCTCCCTAGGAAATCCAGACCTTTAGCTAGCGACACACTGTGCGACAAACTGCACACAAACAGTTTGTGTGTTTTTGCTGATAGAAACGTTTAATTTGGATTTACCTGCCACTTAACAAAACGTTACTTCCGTTATGCTCGCTCCTCTTCTGTGGCGCTAGCTTGATTCTGAAGTACCGCAAACACAAATTGCGGACACCTGCACTCCTTCCGGCCCACCTATAAGCTATAAATGAACCTTTGAACCGAAAGTAACGAGACTGTTTTGCATATGTAAGGAGTAGAAAATACGCATATTTGTATAAAAATGTAGGTAGTAAAAGTAAAAAGTTGTCTGAAAAATAAATAATCAAATAAAGTACAGATACCTGACAATTCTACTATTTGTAGTATTTGTACTTGGTTACTTCTTAAGTACTCTACTTAAGTACAGTAACAAAGTATTTGTACTTCATTACTTCTCACCTCTGCTTTTAAGCCACTGAAAATGTTCTAATGTGAGACTTACAGGCACTCTTTCACCATCAGGAGATTGAAAACTATCGCTCAGCAATGTCTAGGATGGCAGAAGACATAATAACACTTAGGACACAGGTGCTGTCTTTGGAGGCAGAAAACAGTCAGCTCCGCAGTGATCTGTCTCTGCAGCAGGACCTTGGACGAGATCTTCTGGCCGACACTGACATTGATGTCATGACCAAGGCTGAAATTGCTGACCGAATAGGTACAAAAGTAATATATCACCCTAACTTCACTCTCTGGTAGCTTACTTGTGGTTCACGGGGGCATTTAAAGTTTATGTTTTAAAAGTAAAATGGGAGCCAGAGCCTTCAGCTTTCAGGCCCCTCTTCTGTGGAACCAGCTCCCAGTTTGAACTCAAGAGATATACACCCTCTCTACTTTTAAGATTAGATTTACAGCTTTCCATTTCACTTATATAGCTTATAAGTCTATAGCTTATAGCTGGGGCTGGATCAGGTGACCCTGAACTCTCCCTTAGTTATGCTGCAATATGCCTAGGCTGCTGGGGGCTTCCCGTGATGCCGTGAGTGTTTCTTCTTCACTCACTGGGTGTTTATACATCACTCTGCATTTCATCATTAGTTATTTCCCCTGTCATCATTTCTCCTTCCCAGTGTTGCCCATTACTTCTTCATAGGGGGTTTGTCTGATTGTTGGGATTTTCTCTGCGTTATTGCAGGGTCTTCGCCTTACAATACAAAGTCCCTTGAGGATGTTGTTGTTGTGATTTGACACTTAAATAAATTTAACATTTAAGTTTTACTCAGCTTTATATTATCCACACACCATCATTTAGTCTCAGAGCAAAATTTTAAACTCCTAAGAAGTTAAGAGCAAATAAAGGACTAGGTGCTGATCCACTAAAGTCAGATAATTTACCACCCTGCTGGCTCTCTCTCAGTGCCGTAACGGACTTAAGGTCATTTCCTTGGCAGATGAAGTTGTGACATCGAAGGCTGCTCAGCATGCGTTAATCCTTGTGAGTGTCCATTCCCAGGCAGACTGTCATTTTGTGATAAGGAAGCTTATTTAGGCCATGGACCACGATAAGCTCCGTGTGTACTACAACCCTTATCTCCTGAAGGACAGTTTGTGGCCCTCGGTGAAAGGACGTTCCAGAAGGTCTCTTTGCTAACATCAAAAGCAAAAGGATAGGATTTAACTCCCATCCCTCCGAAAGATCCATTCAAATTCAAAAGTATATTGATGGATCTTTTGATTATTATTGGTCCAAAGCACATGGCATAAAACTGACATGTTATTGAAACTAGTGTAAAATTCGAACTGATTACTTAGATATGCTCAGCGATCGAGTTTTTAAGTGAATGTACAAAAAACACATTCCCTGTAAATAAGAGATGACAGACAGTTTCTGCAGTTCTGATGATTGTTCTGCTCTTTTTAAGCCACTCTAAAATTCAAGCTCGCCAGTGAGGTGAGCAAGGCCGCCACACAAAGGGACCGCATACAACATCTGCAGAACGAGCTCATCCGGGTTAGAAAACACACCACACACATTATGAATATTTTTTAAAACACGTCTCAGGAAAGTGTCTTTCCATTGATTATATAACTCGTATTGGTTTTATTTGTGCAGAAAAATGATAGTGAGCAGGAGCTATTAAAGCTCTGCAGAGTCCTCCAGCAGGAGCAGAAGGATCTGCAGCATCACCAGAGTCACTTGGCAAAGATGGCAACTTTAGAGGCCACAGTGAAACAGCAGGAAGAGGTGAACAGTCTGTTACTAATCTAATTTCATGATAGTGAATATGCTTCTCATGTGACTAGCAGCTTATAATTTGCATGAGGGGATATTTATGTTTGTGCCATCCTTATTTTTAGGTCATAGAAAAAATGGAGAAAGCATTAGATGGAAAGCTCAGAGACAAGAATATTCATCGTGGTGACAAAAGGCTGATGCTAATGGAAAGAGGTAAGTGCACCCAGTGGGAACAATTATGGTCACAAAAGCACTGACACTGACTGGAGTGTCTGATCTCTTTTCATGCTGAGAAGATGGCTTTAAAAAGAAGGAAATGAAATCAGCCTTGGCAGCAAGGAACGGCCCTCTCAGAAAAGAGCTGGAAAGGATTCACCGGCTGCCTGCACCACTCAAAACACAGCAGTCAGACCAGGTACTTCTTAAACTTCTTAAATATTGCAAATGACTATGATAGTATCCAAATTTTCCCTCGCAACTCCTAAAAGTGACACTTTTTTTTTTTACACTCAAGGAGGAATGGAGTTTACGACATAAATTGGAGAGGGCTGAAGCACGAATCCAAACACTGGAAGCTCAGGTTAAGAAAATATAAATAAGATATACTTGGTCTAATTATTTATTTCCTTATAAATATATATATATATATTCTTTTGCATCTTTAAAGCTGGAGGAGAACGCTAAAGTATGGGGGAGAGAGAAGCAAGAAATGCTGACCAAACTGAGCGAGCACAGGCACGGCTTCATCCGAACATCCACAGCAATCCTTCAAAATGTTCCTTCGGTCAGTCAGGCCTCACTCTTCTCCATATAATTATGGTATGAAGGGATTTAATATTCTCAAATACTGCATGTTACTTCCTACAGCTCCTTATACCAGCAAAGAGGACAGCAGAAGCAAAACCTGTAAAAAGACCTGCAAATGAATTGAACTGTTGATGGGACACACAGAGTCTGTGACTTAAAATTTAGATCTAATTCAAATGTGATGATTTAATCTGAAAAAGTGTGTTTAAAATGTAAACCATAGACAATTACATATAAAAACAGATACTTTGTATCAGTTGTATTTTTTTATTCATCATTGGTACATAAGTGAACATTTTTTGCCAAGTACAGGTGAAATAAATTTGCACAATGCATTCCTGATTTTTAGTATATTTCACACACAGAGTACATGTCCCTTAGTAATCACATTTTTCACTAAGCAATCTACAATATGTACCATTACTTTGTTGTCTAGCTATAGAAATACTGAAGTAAAAACTTTAGCTTATTCCTTCCTTCCTGTGTTTTTCTTGCTCTCCCTACAACTCTAAGGTTGGAAGATTTTCATTTGTTGTTCATATTGTGGAGTTTTGTGAAGCCGTTTACAGTTAATTTCATCAAACACGATGTTACTGACTTGCTTGTAGAGGTTTCAGAGTCAATATTATGGGCTTGTCTGGCAAGAGAATTAGCTCAAAGGTGCTCTGTACTTCCACGTGTCGCTGTTTCTCCACTCTGAAGTTCTCGAGAATCTGCAAAGGTAACGCAGACAGTTTGTATGATGTCAGTGTGCCACATATATATGGAAATACTGCTGATTATTTTCTTTATATCTTACGTGGATAAGAAAGAGTTGCATCTCTGATTCGGCTATTCTTCGTCCTAAACACTGACGGGGCCCAAAGCCGAAGCCCAGACTTCTGAAGTAGTGGGTCTCGGTCCTCAGCCAGCGAGAGGGCTGATACTGCTCCGGACGAGAAAACACCTTGGGGTCTCTTCCCATAGCATACAGCCCTAATTGGACCAGAGTCTGAATACACATACAGACATATACAGACACAACAACATGCATGACAGTTTGTATGAAAATGGTCAAATACTCAAATATAAATACATCATTTATATGTTTTTGTGCCTCCTACCCCAGCTGGGATGTGATAGTTTTGAATTATTATGTCTTCTGCTATGTATCTTTGCAAGTTCACTGCCACCGGATGCAACCTGAGACACAGAAAGAAAACCACTTTTATAAAAGAAACACAAACTAATGAACTAAGAGAATTGCAAAAGTTAATTCTGATAAAGTGTATCTTTTCTGGTCTTATCTTAAATGTCTTGAACAAGTGTTTCAGTCACCTGAGTGTTTCCTTCAGAGCACCTTTGACCAAAGGGATCCGCTTCAGCATCTCCAGCAAGTCTCCCTGACTTTCAGCCCGAGCTGCAGCCACCTCTGCCCTGAGCTCCTCCTGGAGGTTGGGGTGCCTGGCTAATTCATACAACGTCCACTGAAGCGTTATAGAAGTCTGTAACACAACCAGAAGCAGCCTTAAAAATCTGGATAACAGTCACACAGTTCCTCATACTTTAATTTTTTTTTCTCCTTACTGTATCTACTCCACCCGCCATCAGTTCAGTGACACTGGCTTTGATGTCTTCAATGGACAGCTTGTCCAGCATGAGCAGGCTTGCCAGGACTCCTGGGTATTTCTTTGGAGTGTCTGCATCCTGACGCAGCTTCTTGTAGATGTTCTGGATACAGCGGTCCGCTGATGCAACGAAAGGACAGAAATGAAACAAGAAATTGCACCACAGTAAAAGCAAAAACTGTATTTTGAAATTTCAGAATTAAATTTTCAACCTATGTGTCCCACCGTGGTTGAATATGCCATCCCAGGCCTCCACGTGGTCCCGCCACACCTTTGATCCAGTCTGCTTCAAGAGAGCAGGAGGTATGTACAGCATGGGCGAGGTAGTCTTGAACATAAGGGTGATGCAGTCAATGAAATGCTGAGCTTCTGGGTCAATGTAGTCCAGCATCAAACCCAGACGCTCACCATACAGCACTGAGCTCACTGCTATATTGGACAAAACAAACATGAGATAGAAACAAGTGATGTGTGATTGAGTTTAAAAAAAGGCAGGCATAATTAGAATTGAATATTTTAAATAAATGTTATTCTTACATTCTAATGCATATTTAAAGAGTTCTTGAGAGAGGTCAGTGGTCCACTTGTTCTGGCCAGTTCGCTTGATCTTTTTGTGAACTCTGGCCACAAAATCCTGGCCCACTTCATCCAGCAAAGGCACAAAATTTTCCAGCATCTTCAAGGAAATCACCTCCTTGTTGAGAATCACACGGTTTGATCGCCAGTCTTCTCCATTCCTGTGTGACAATCAGATTTTAAATTAAAAGTATTTAGCTAACACTGGTAATGCTTACTGGAGAGACTGGTTTTGTCAAAGTATCTGAATAGTGGAAAAGTTGGAAGAGGACAGTAACAGGACGTACTTAAGAAGAACTCCATATTTGCGATTTCTGTAATCTCTGTATGATGTCCATGCTTCAACCTTCAGCCTTTTAGGATAATGGCCCTCTGCTTTGAAGAGGATGGCAGCATCCTCGGGGTTGATGATATTTACACTTTCATAATAACCTATTTTTTCTCTGCCATACAGAAAACAAGAAAAGAAATTGTGAGATGAACATTTGACCTTGGAAATTGTAGGTTACAGGTTTGGGTCAGTCATGTGCAGTAATTTTTTCATTTTATGTAGAACGAAGAAAACAGCCTGGACTCCTTTACCTGTAAATGGGTCCAAAAGTGTTGAAGTTCTGCAACATGAGGCGGTGAAGATTTCTGAAGCCATCCAACTTCCAGAAATTGTACAAGTTAGCCCAGCCATTCTTCCACAGTCCGGGAACTTCATTGAAAGGCCGGACGATGCTGCTTTCCGAGTATGCCTGTCTGATCATCGGCGTGCTGCTGCTGCAGCGCACACCTGATGCTGTAAGCTCCTCTGCCCAGCACAGCGGCAGCGTCACAGGGCTACGCCAAACACTCCACTTGGCCATCTGAACAACAAAAAATGCTCACTCTGCTCCACCTTCAGCAGCTACTCTGGCTCTGCCAAGGACATCTGGTGCAAAAAAAGGGAGGCGAGAGGCTGGTCTGTAGAGTCGGCCCACCTTTCTGCCCTGATCAAGGCTTTCTAGTTGAATCTCACAGAATAGACCAAAGAACGGCATGTGTGATTATGACAGAGCTCTGCCGCATTACTGAAGCTTTTATCTAGTTTCACAGCTCTTTTTATAATCATGTTTCAAACAGTGTTGCATAAAATAACCCTCAGAAAGCACGTTATCTTTGTAAACAAGCATTTACTTTGAATTTGTGAGAAATTATAAGAATATTACAGAAATTCAGTCACAGCATACACGAAAAACACAGTTTATAGTTAAAATTAAAGATTTAATAAATTAATTAAAATGTACTATAGCTGATGTTTCTTGAGTAGCTTTATGAGTTCTTCCAGCTTCATGGCTGTTTTAATGTCTCCCTGGACTTTAAGTCTGCCACTTGTAAAAGCAGCTATTGGTCGTAGTTCACCCTGAAACATGTCCAGAAGGTCACGGTCACTCATATTCAGGGTTACATCTGGTTCTCGACACAAGGACCCTTCCCCAGCTGCACCTCTACCTAAAGTACAAAGAGAAATAGACAGATTTCATTTTTTATGTTTTCGTACACACATTTAGCGCCAAGTAAAAATTCCATAATCATGACATTTATCACCTTGGCTCAGATCCACATAGTAACGGTGCTGTTGTCCATCTCCTGAGCTGATTTCAAACTGATAACAGGCCCCAACCTGGCGGACCAAAGACTCAGAGAGGAGTAGCTTGACTTTGCTGAGCAGCTCTTCAACACAACCTGGTGTGGCAGTGACAGACTCAGCAGCACTGCTGAGCTCATCCGTAAATGCTACGCTGTCCTCTGAAGAAAGACGTAAAGATTACAGCACTAATTATGGAAAAGATGCAAGAAGATTTTTTAAGTGTTCTGTCTTACCCTGCTGAGGCCGTGATGTGGCACCGTGGCTCAGAAAGTGCATGGCCAACTGCTGAATGGGGCCAGTGAGGCCTTCAAGTCCAGGTGCAGAGGGCATAATCAGGGGGGCAGAGGGGCTGTCCTCTGGGGCTTTCAGAAGAGAACCAAGGGTAAGCTCTACTCTATCCACCTCCAGCCCCCAAGGACGAGTCATCTCGTTTATGTCCATCTGTAAACATGAAGCATGAATGTAAGCATGAACTGATACAGCAAAAAAAATCAGCACAGAGTAGCTAAAGCGTGTCCTCACCCCAAGATATTCCCCTAGTTTCACTCTCTCAGTTTGAATTTCCCTGACGGTCTTCTTGGCCAGGCTGTGGGTCAAAGCCTTCTGTGCCGTCATTCTGGTGGAAGCATTCAGATCCTGGACTGACACCACTGACAAGACTGGGTTCCAGATCCTGAACTGGATGTCTGCTCCCACTGACAACACACCACCATCCCGAGTAGTCACCTATAACAGCACAGTGTACTGACAGCTGAACTTACATGAAGCCAAACTGGCAAACGAATTAGTACATAAGCATCTCCTCTTAAGTAAATAACATTCACAGCTCCTAAGAGGAATGGTTTTGCAAAAATCTGAAGCTCAATTGAATATAAATTGTGCCATCAACTTGAAGTTTGAATTTTTTTTGTCTTTTTTTTTTTTAAGTGTATTAAAGGTAAGAATGACAGGCTAAGCCATATGAGAAGGAAGAAATTATCTCCAGCACACACAAAATACATTTCATGGAACTGAAGTTACTGCTTTTAAAACATTTTTAAATGGTAAATGACGCGTATAAGACGTGTTTTACCAGTATTCAGAATTCAAAAGTGTTGTGTTACAGTGTGGCAAGAGTAGAAAAATCAGCTGATCTTATGCAATCAGAAACCAGGAAACAACGGCACACAGATCATGTATTTCATCCTATGCTGACCTCTCCTGTGGCTTAAGGATAAAAAGATATAATGTAACACTTCTTTAGCTATTAAATATCATGTAATGTACATGTATATGGGCAGACATACATGCCCATACATGTATATGGACAGAGGGGATCTCATCCAAAAGACTATTAAAACCATGTTTAACAAACATGCTGAAACATCTTTTTATTTATCTTTTTAAATGCCACAGGCCAGCTATACCAATAATAGCATGTCTGGCAGTTTACCTGGCAAGGGGGGATGTTGAAAGCACGGGTGCGCAGATCTACTTTCTGCCACTGATCAATGAGAGGCAGCACAAGGACGATACCGGGGCCCTTTGGAGGACATATTCGACCCAGACGAAACACTACTATCCTCTGGTAGTTTGGCACAGTCTGAATTTTAAAAAAAAAAGTCTATTAATTCTCAACAAGTGAGTGGAGATGCTATGGGTGCAATTTTAAGCCAAACTTACTTTCAGTACAAACCATCCCGTTATTGGAAAGGTTAAAAAGGTGCAGATGTAGACCAGGGAGATGACAACTAGGTTGCAGATCCACGACAACCATCCCTGGGAAGTGTCTAAAAGGGAAGAAACCCCAAGAAGGGGTTATTTTCATTACTGATGGTCAAGTTAAGTCACTCGCACCCAGAGCTATGCAGTGTACAAAGTGTACTAGTATGCTAAAGTATATGAAATATAGGAAAAAATGACTAAAGTATTGTGATAATGTCATATCGTGGGCTGTCTGGTGATTCCCACCTCTAATATATGAGACATTTCATTATATTCTTTGTGTATTTTGATATAACTTATGTTGACGACTTTTAAAAATCCTTTGCGGTTACGAAAAAGAGGCTAAGTGTCTGCCTTACTTTCTCTTTGAAGTGAATAACAATCGTAACCTAAAACCACAAATTATGTCCCCCTAAACCAGCTCGTGTTAACTAGTGTCCTACCTGTGAAGTCGTTTTCAGTAACATTGGGGATGTAGTCAAACGAAAGGCCTTTGTGGTAGTTGTTAGAGTCCACAAACAGACCAGGAGTCCTCGGAGTGCTGAAGTCCCTTTGAGGGAGCAGACGATACGAGTTTTTAAACATTCGTAATTTGAAATAATCGCTATCGCCTAATTAATGCACCTTCATACTGTTTATCGGGCACCGTGAAAATGTCAGCGCGCCAAAAACTTTGTTTTCACACACTTTTACGTTAGCTCACTATGCTGACGCACTCCCCTGTTTTTGTTTTGGTACGCCTCTGCTTCTTCCTCTTCTGCCACGGAGGCTGTCAAATAGCCTTTAGGCGCATTAGCGCCGTCCTCTGGATTGTGGCCGATAATCCCTAAAATAGGACGGGTTGTGCCAAAAAGTGATCATCTGTCAAAAACTAATTTCCAAAGATTCGATGTGTTTTTTATGTGTAATGTCTTTACTTATATTAGTAAATAGACTTGAGTGAACAGGATTTACAAAGGGATTATATATAACATTTAAAATGTACCTGTTTTAAACACCTGCACTCTAGACGCATTGAAGATGGAGGGCCACAAGTGAAAACATGTATTAAATAAAAACATTATTAAATAATTAATTAAATGTGTCATTAAAATTAGAAATTTAAATGAAATGAACTGATATTGAATCATTTAATGAGTATATATACATGTGCGTGTGTGTGTGTATATGTATATATATATATATATATATATATAGAGAGAGAGAGAGAGAGAGAGAGAGAGAGAGAGAGAGAGAGAGAGAGAGATGTTAATTAATTACTTAATGACTTAATGATGTGTTTATTTAATTCATTTTTTTAATTTTGCAGGTCTTCTGCAATTTGGGTCCCTCACATTCCAAGTTCATGTTCAAGTCACAGTTTTTTGTTTTGACCCCAAAGCCTATTTTTATGCACTATACATTTTCAAATGTTATCTCTTTTATTTTGAAGGTACTATGCACAATATTAACAATATTAATAGCACCTGTGGATATAATTATCTTTTACCCAGTATAAATATGGTTTTCTCTTTCTGTGTCATACTTTTAATATTTTTCAGACCATTGAGAACAACCTGATACATTTAATACAATTCAACAAAGAAAATGATGGTCACAAAACAGTTGGAAGATAAACCTATCAGAGCTCTTTGGTTTCTGTTTCAAACATGTGTTATACATGTTCTTCTCAAAAGATTAATATTTTTATACTGAATTCTATATTTTATAGTGTTTATTGCATTATTTATTTACTCTATTTGAATCAAATAGAAAAAAAATCCCAGAAATCATTATACTTGACAATACAACTTCATATTTATAGACATTTAAAACATTTAAAAACATGTTTGCTGGCTGTTATTTCGCTTGTTACTCAGTACACTGAATGATTAAGTCTAGCTGTAAGCTTCACAAGATGACTTTGTGGTTGTAGCTTAACAGAAAAATGTGCTTTAATAGAATGCCATAACCAGAAGTTGCCTTTGTCTTGAGGAAAAAAGCACAGTTTCACATAAATGTCTCTGATCCATTCATGACTGTGTTTTTCAAACAATAATATGTCAAAATATGTTTTGTCATAAAGGCTTTTTTGCATTAAACATGACAGAAGTCATCAGCAGAATGCATGAATTACACAGTCACACAGCTTGTTGCTTGCAGGAGGTTTTCCTCTGTATGCTTAGTTTTTGAACATGTCACACAGCAGCTTCTCCATGGGTGTGCTGCCAATAGTCCTCTGAAAGAACAGCTTAGCGATCTTCTCTGAATTCACAAAGCGGAGGGAAGGCAGCAGAAGAATTAATCTCCCAAACCTTGTTGGACAAAAACAAAAAGAGTACGAGCTTAATGTTTTTGTGGGGGGGGGGAGAGATTTGATGTTCTCCAGCTGTTATTATGTTTGAAGATTTTGTGGTATTTTGTTAGGAAAGAAAGTGCAGTTACCTGGCACCCTGGTTGGGATACACTGAATGGATGTGCTGACCCAGCAGCACCTGTGACTGGTCCTGCAGATTCTCCACCTGTTCTGGATCTTTAAGGTTGCGTACCTCTGCGTGGGAGATTCAAACAGCAGACATCGGTTTGGTGATCCAGAAATTAGTGACTACCATCGCTGCATCAGTGATTCCTTACCTGGCTTAAACAGCACAATGGCCTTCAGACAGGCAAATTCTGTCGGGTCAACAGTCAGGGCTTTAAAGCGACTAAAGACTTCTTCTAAGATCTGCAGGTCGGCAGTAAGAAGGCTGATATTGGCTTGCTGTGGGGTAGAAAGGTCTGGCAGAGACAAAAGAGGACAGCTGTCCATGGGCAGAGACCACTGGATGGCACACAGGAGGAACATCTCACTCCAAGCTTCTTCAAGAAGAATCACCTGAGGATTTCACAGAAATGTTGAGCATCTCATTAGTCTCACACACTATCCTTATATATAAAAAAAAAAAACATTTTAAGATGCAAATACACAAAGAAAAAATATCTGTCTACAGGCCTCACCTGGTCACGAAATGGCAAGTGAGCAAACACAGGCAGATTTTTTGCCCACTTGACTGACATGAAGAGGAGTCGTGCCGATGTCTCATACACATTCTCCGGACAGCTGGAGGTATAAGGGGACAAACGTCTGTCGAAGGGAGTGAGGTCCCTCTCTGAATTTGTTGTCACATCAATATTTTCCTCCACTGTGTAGCAGAAAAAGAGACATAGGCATTACAATCCAAATATCCCACACCGTAAAGTCAAATCAAAAAGTCTGTTTTCAAAATATTTTTACTCATTTCAAGACAAGTAGGTTTACACCTCTATCTTCCAAGTTATTTGACCTCTTTCATTTGATCTTACCGTCCTCAGGCTCCAGTTTTGCACAGGTCTCTGCAGTCAGCAGGCTGACCATAAAGCGGTGGTTGTTACTTATGTTGCTGCAAGGTTTTACTGTGGCAGAAATTGGAGCTGACGACGTGACCAAAGGCCTGGAGATGACTGCTGAGTAGGTGTCAGAGGGGCTGAGCGCTTGCGTGGTGACCAGGTGCTCCTTTTTGGTTTCGACATTTATAGAGTCCGGACTGACGTGAGCTGTGCTTCGAGGCTGTCGCTCATTCTGCACAGCTGCCACAACAAAGTGCAGGAAAAGCTACACCATCTCACAGCAAGGCTTTAGATATTTCATATCAATACGCACAGATAATATCTACAAGGTCTGCTTTTTCTGAGTTTCTCACCATCTTTGTTCATGCCAGCCTGGAGGCACTTCTTTAATCGACAAGCTTGGCACTGGTTTCGATGCGCTTTGTCAACAGGGCACCTGCCATTTCCAGCCTGACACCTATGAAATAAAGACACAGACGGAGTTCAAATGCACTTCATTAATTGTCATATGATTGTTTTCCTGTTATGTACAGCTGCCTTTCACAGAGCCACTTGCCCACCTATAGACGAGTCTTCTCCTCACACTGCGCTTGAAGAAGCCGCTGCAGCCGTTACAGGCAAAGATGCCATAGTGTTTGCCACTGCTTGAGTCAGAGCAAACTTTACAAAGCAGGCCTTGGCCAAACGATTTACGCAGACCTTTTTCTGTAGAGAATAGATAGTAGAAATGCTTTAAATCATTCCAGATTCTTTTGAGCACCAACGCTGTTTTAACTACAGACTGGTGTAAAATTAGCTCACTCTTTTACACATTTTGAGGTTTGTGTCAGATTCTGTGTGTAAATCTATGTATTTAAAACTTTGTGAGCATTAATTATGAGTCTAGTCTGCTGTGCTGAGAAGCCTTTAACAATCATCATCGAAGCTTTCTAAAATCTTGCACATTTGTAGTAATGTGTAAGTAACGGCTCACCTGCTTGAGCTCCGTCTGTGCTCTGTTGCGTGAAGTCCTTCAAGGTGTCCGATGAAAACATGTTCATGTTTGAAATCTGCTCCTCCATCGTTACTGAAAGACATATAAACATAAGATGACTTCCTGTTTTGCATGAACTGTTTTCTGTGATAAAGTACTGGCCACAATTTTCCCAAAAACATGCTCATCAAAAGTTTTTTCTTTACACTACCTCACAGAAAGCTTCTGGGAAGATCCTTAAAGAATAAGCCTTGTTGAGTGATCTGGATACAGTGCTGATGTTCTTGTACTGCTTAAATCTGATGAAGGTGGGGTCAAGGGAGATGCAACTCGCCGTCTTCTTTCTTTCTCTCTCTCCAGAATGAGTGTGAGAGCTTGAGTCGTCTGGAGGAAGACAAGGAGATTAGCACCAGGCGCTGTGTAAGCAAATGCTGATTTGTCATCCTCTTAATCTTTACCGTCTATAAGGGTAAATCAATCAGTCATACCACTTACAGGCACTAAGTATATTCATTCCTCTTTCCTTTCTCACTCCTTCTTTCTTTCCTTCTTCTCTTTCTGGTTATTTTGTTAGTTGTGGTTCTTAGAATATTTAAAAGTAGAATGGGAGGCCGAGTCTTTAGCTTTCAGGTCCCTCTCCTATGGAACCAGCTCCCAGTTTGAATTTGGGAGACAGTCACCCAAGATTAGGTTTAAAACATTCCTTTTTGACAAAGCATATAATTAGGGCTGGAACAGGTGATCCTGAATCCACTCTTAGTTATGCTGCAATAGGCCTAGGCTGCTGGGGATGTCCCATGATGCACTGAGTGTTTCTACACCGCTCGACATCTAATCATTAGTTATTATTTATTTCCAATTTAAAGTGCATTGAGGGGACTGCTCTTGTGATTTGGCACTATATAAAAAAACCTGAATTTTCTCCTAGATTGTTTTCTTCCTATCCTGTTTTGTTCTGTTCTGCTGTGAACGATGTTCCCACATTACTATAATCAGTCTATTTCTGTATCATGCCAAATGATATTACAAGGCAACTTTTTCTCCCTAAAAACATCAGTGTTGGTTTATTTGCTCATGTGTTCAGAGATGCAGTTTAGCCTCATGGCACTACAGTTCTGCGCTGCAAGGATTGTATGAATGTCACTGTAAGCATGATTTGCAGAAGAAATTTCCTGCTGGCAACAGCCAACAAGCAAACTATTATATTAGTGCTCAATCAGCAGCAGACTGTCTTCTCTTGCTTTGTTTTATACCAGAATTAAGATGTTCCTTCTGTGCCATATTGGCTCTGTCAATGACATTAACAACCTCAAGAGAAGATAGCCACCCCAAATTAGCAAAAGAGCTTAACCTTCAATGAAATGTGATCTCCTTCTGGGTGAGGGGTCACGAAAGAGCATAATGAGAAGAAAAAGAATTAGCACAAAGATTGAAAGAGCAGCAAAGGGTTGAACCTTAATTCCATTTTACTGCCATATGTTGGCTTTTCTCTGAAGCCCCCGTCTGCCTAATTGAGTGATGCAACTTATTTTTAAGAAAATTTGAACTAGATTAACTCAAATGAATCCTTTCTTGCCTTAAATGGCTTTACGGAAATTCTCATCTCTAAAGAAATCTAAAGAAATCTGCACACTATTTTCTGTATTGAATATTGCATATAGCTGACCACATATAACACCATAACAAAGACACTAATACTAATGATTCCTACAGTCTCCATAGACTGAATTATATCATGTCAGTCACTCTTGAATTTAAGAGACCAACATAGCATTGAAAACAGAGCTCTTTTTGTTGCCCTAAACTGGTGTATAAATGGATTAAGCAGTCTTCAAATTATTGCTGTGCACATGGGGCCACGTAAACCCAGAACCTATAACACTCACAGGTTTGACACGCTGTGGTAGCTTCTGAAATTATATGAAAAGACTAAATGATAATTACAAAACCTTTTGTCAGTTATGTTACCATCAGCTTACGAGAGAATGAATAACTATAGCAATCTGAGTATCAGCTATTCAGGTAGTCTCAAAAAGTAGAAATTTCTTCTGAAACTTTTTTTCTACAAAAGGCAAAAAAAAATTCTTAAAAAAAATATCTCAAACTGATTCTAACCAGAATAAAATCAGTGCACAAATGAGCAAGAGTACAAGTATATCAGAATCTTTAGTTTAAGCAACAGATGTCACAGCTGCCTGCCTCAAAAGGCTATGCAGAAAGAGTGGAGAGATTGTAAAGACTGAAAATGTAATGGCTTATGCTTGAGACTGGTCAATAAAAGTAATATTTTGCTGTAAGATGTGCAAAAGGATAAATTCGATTCAATTTTCGGTCCGATTTTATTTATATAGCACCAAATCAAAACAACAGTCACCTCAAGGTCCTTGATATTGTCAGGTAAAGACACTCCAATAATACAGAGAAAATCCCAACAATCAGACGATCCCCTGTCAGCAAGCACTTGACAACAATGAGAAGGAAAAACTCCTTTTTAACAGGAAGAAACCTCTGGCAGAAGCAGAGTCAGGGAGGAGAGCCCATATGCTGCCCATCAGGGTTTGAAGGGAGGGAGACAGGACATTAAAAGGGAAAGACTGGTAAGGAAGTTGTACCGGCAAACAAAATTAAGTTGGAGGTGACTGCCTGGGTCAGAAAGATCTGTCAGATGTCTTTGATGAAAAATGGCATCAAGTGCATATGATAGGAGGGGTGATTAGTTTGGATTCTTTGGTGGTGATAAAGTGGGAACTTTTTGAGTGTCAGTGACCTTCAACTCTGACTCTGTTTGGACAATGACTGAAAGACACAAGAAATATTTAGAAAGAGCTTAGTATAAGTGTATAAGTAAAATATATTTAAAAAATAGTTTTCATGACAAACCAGAGACTTCCTGAGTGGTATGTGAATCGCTTTTATTATACTATATTGGTAGTTATATAGCAATTTTTCAGATGTTTTCCTACTACAGGCCTCATCCATACAAGTGGTTTTTTTTTATTACTTAAGCACTTTTAACCTGACATTCACACACTCTGGTGGATGCATCAGGGAGACTGGGTGGATGGCTGAATGGATATTTTTATTCATTTGTCATCACTATTACTCTGGACACCTTAATTAAGCACATTAGCATTTACACTTCACACTTGGTGACAGTATAAATTTACAGTGAAAACGACCTCTGAGGAGATTCATAAGTCAGAAATACATATTTAAGTATGGCAACCTGGACTCCCACATCAGATTTTGTAGCATGTGTTCCTCACATGTCAGGGCGAGATGATTATTTTGTTCTTAACACTAGGAACTACACATGTTAAGTCCTTTTTAGCTCAGTTTTTTGAGGGGTTGACTCTCTTCCGCACAGTTAAGATGCTGCAGCCATCAGCAAGCTCCTGCTTTGAGTCTTTTATCTGCCAGGAATAACTGTCACGTTTCTTCCCTGCCCAGCCCTGTGATTGTTGTGCAGACACAGAACAATCTTTAGCAGCATGCTGCCATGAGCTGTTTAGATGATTATGTATTTAGTGGAAACATTTATGAGGACAGCGCTGGTCATGTGATTGGACACGCGTCACCAGTAAAACCTTGGCTCTGTTGTTTGTCAGATCAAACAGATCAGTTGCTCATTACTTTAACCCTCAAATGCATGGGTCATTTCAAATGCCTTGCATTCATTTAAGGGTCAGGAATGGCATTATCTTATATCGCATATCTACATTTTGTGCATATTAAAGACTTATTATTGTAGTGAGGTGCATTGCATAAAAACTACGTGCCCTGCAAAAAACAAGGAAGGCATCATTTTATTGTCCTTCGCAGGATGCCCTTGAATGCTAGTTCATAAGTCTTTGCATCAATCTAAGCAGCTTTTTGATATAATCTTCTTGAATGTCAGCAGTTGTCAAAGAGTGAGATTAACTTTTAAAGTTATAGTGGTTCTCTACAGGATCCTCAAATTTGCCAAATCATAAAATAAATGACCATTCTTTATTTAGATTAGGACTTTTATTCATTTAAACTTGAACTTTTTCGAGATTAAAGTAATTAAAGTTCAAAATAGTAATAAGTTTAAAACCCCCAATGTTTTTATTACATTTGTAACAGTTTTGTACCAACTTATATCTAAACTTAACCACCTCAAATAAGTAGAAAATAAAGCACACTAGCCCTAACCCTGACAGGCTAATGATATTGTTCCCCATATATTAACATATGCACAAGCTTTGATTACACAGGACTCAGCGTGTCTGTGTGATTCTAAATGGCCCCAGTGATAGGTTAACCAAGCTTGCTTGCTTAAGCTTTGTTGTGTTTGGTTCAGCATTTCCTGGGGACCCCCCTCCCCCCCCTCCACCCCAATCAGATGAATTACAAGGAGTGAGGTGTCAGCACTAAGGATAGGGATTGGCCCTCCTTGCCATCTGCTACCATTGCTTTAATCCACGCAATGACAAAATCAGCTATCTTGGCCCACATCAGAGTAAAGTCAGCTCTATTCAACAGATGCTCGCTGACAGCTACTGTGAAATCTGTGTTTCTGCTGACAAATTAATCTTATTTGGTTGGATCAGTTGACTATTTCCCAGAAATGTCAAAATAAGCCAGGGTTAAGTGATTTACTTAACAAAGCCCACAGTGCTCAAGTAAAAGTCCAGCACACAAAAATAATAGGTTAAACTGCAGCAACAGTAAAGACTTGTAAAAAAAGAAGCAGCTGATAGAAGTCATGTATATACACTGACACTCACAACAACATCCTAAAATGATTTAAAACAGGGTTATTCACATAGTTCAATGCCTTTATTTTATTTTTTTTAACATAGTCATTCCCTAGGTGGTCTGTAGAGGGAGACACACACCACTAGACTGTGTTACAAAAGTGAACCAACTAAGTAAGACCAAATGATGAATCAGAGTTGCTGTATGACCCACTGGAACATTTATGGGCTTACACATTACAGTTCACTTACAATAATAAGGGTCATGACCGCTGTTACTTCAGAAGCAGTCTCGATTTCTGTGTAAAAACACAAACAGCCAGGGAGAATTGAAAGTGTCTCTTTGTGTAAGAGCAGTGCTGCACCAATGCTCTGAGCATTATATAGACTCTGTTATGGCATCTTAGGGCATTGCAGCATTTTTGCACTTTATATTGCTTTTGTAGCAACACAGTGGCACAGTGGTTAGGATTGCTGCCTCGCAGCAAGAAGGTCCTGGGTTTAAATCTGACCAAAGCATTTTTTTGTTGAGTTTGCATGGTCTCTCTATTTCTGGGTTCTTTCCAGCTACTCTGGATTCCTCCCACAGTCCAAAAATGTAAAGTTAGGTTAATTTGTGATTCTAAATTGCTCATAATGGTGTGAATTTGAGTGTGAAAGGCTGTCTGTCTGTTTCTGTTAGCTGTGCGACAGACTTGTGACCTGTCCAGGGTGTACTATCTCTTGCCCTGTGGTAGCCTGAATTGGAGAAGTGGAATGATGGGTAGTTTTATTTTTTTTTATATGCCATCAAAGTAAAGCTGAAAGTTGTAAACTGGTCTCAGGTGGACTGTTTTGCTCAGATTGGTCTGTTATATAGTGTAGGACTTGGGTAAGAGGCAGCCTTTATGCTTTTGAAAGGATGCTTATCTGTTTTATAAGCTTTATAATTAGGCCAGACACAGTCATGTGTCTTTTGTCTAGTTATTCTGCTACAGGAACCTCTCTATGCATTGTGACACACTGTGACACATTATTTCCTTTGTGTCTCCCACCTCCGTACCTTTGTGCTTACATATCTGTGGTTTCTGGCCCAACAGCCTCCCAAGTGTCTATTCATCACTGCACACTTCTTTTCACTCTGCTCTCTTCACTTCCAATCAACCTTTACAGACAGACGGCCACCCATCTGGATAAGACGGCCACCCATTTGGAATAAGCACTTAGTCACCGTTAGGTGGCTAAGTGTTTATTCCAGGATGGTTGGCAAACCTAGGAAAAGGGTTGCTGTTTTTATAATTTCTCCAAATAAACCCGAGATTATTTTTCATTGGCTAGTAAACGGTGGAGGTTTTTCTGTTTATTTTTTAAATAAACAGTGATAGTATGTGCAGGGGTCTGTGTCCAATATCAGCAAGCTTTGGAGGAAACTCTTCCTTCCACAGAATTTTGTCTTCTTTTGTTTGGGTTGCTTCCTGCGGGTGGTGTGCAGTTAGTTTCATTTGTAACATTAATCTAGTTATAAAATAGGGTTCTAAGTTTAAATCAGTTGCCTGGGATGAGACGATCATGTGTTCTATACCTGAGACAAACTGTTGTCTCAGGTATTATTCTAATAATAATTAAAAAAAAAACATCTAGATGCTCAATCATCCAGGTATAGAAATCCGACAAAGTTGATTCTGTTGATCTGGACGTAGCGTTTTTCAGACAAAACGTTTTTCCCACTGAAAATGCTACATCCAGATTAATTTTAATTTTGATAAAAGTCTACACAGCAATGTGACTTTATTATAATTTTATTACATTTTAATGGAAAAGAGAGCAAGCTACATCATACTGGCGTGTGCCTTTTAAACTCAAACACAACTGATTTGTATATTTTGTAATCATCTCATATAATGTAGGTAAACTTTCACATTTATTACATATGATCACTACATGATATAAATGTATCAAATCAAATGTAAAATTAAAAAAACAGCAGTTGCAATACAAAGAGGAAAATCCCTGAGAAAGCACAAGTGTAAATTGGACTTGTGCAGAGAAAAATTTCTTTTTGAAGAATTTACACCTCTTGAAATTCCATTCCATTTTTTTAAAAATTACTTTCAGTTACACCTCAGAAGTTAATCGATTCAAATGCTCAAAAATGCCACACGGTCCATTATAATCAAACACCTTGGTACTCGTGTTTGCAGTGTCCAACAAAGAGAGGCTCTGCCTGGATACCCCGCCTGCAAACGAAGTGAAACAGAAGCATTGGTGTATATTAAGCAGACCTCATAAAAAAAGAGTGCGGTGATGTGTTGAGGTATGCCATGTGCGTTATCAGAAAAGCTAAAGTACCTCAGGAGTTTGCAACGAAAGTCCTGCAATCGAGGAAACGCCTTGTCCACGTCAGAGGTCTGCTTCTCATCGCTCCACAGTCTCTCTGCGGCAGCACTTGCCCTTGGCCTGTGATTTTGGATTCATCCGGTCATTATTTTGATTAATCTCATGCGCTGCACATTCTACTTAGGTTCTCTAGTCTGATCATTTCAGGGATCTTTTCAATCTCTTACCAAAGACGTGGGGTCAGATTAGTAGCATCTACGTATTCCCCCCACATGCAAACTTCACCCCCTATCACCAGCTTCTTCTGTTCCTCGGTACCTGTGAAAAAGATGTGGATTCTTTTTCTTTAATAACATGTTATACTTTAGAATTGGCTATTTACAGTTCAATGTTATCACACCACTTCAAGTCAAACTTGTCAAGTCAGAGTTTTAATGGGTCTCACAAATAAGAAATCTTTACTGATAGCTCCCACCACCAGAGAAGCACCATGGACAGCACATAAGTGAGCAAGGTTGTATTATTTTTGTTATATTACTTGGCCAACACACACCAGAAAAGTTCAGAGGCTGCACGGTATAGTAGTGGCGCCAGTCCTGGCCATAGGAAATGTGGTTGATGTACCAAGGTGCAGCGAGCAGGACCCTGTGGCCAGCTTTGGTGATAGCGCTGAGTTCTGCCGCATAAGAAGCAGGGAGGCCCTTCCAGATGTGCAGCACTGTGTCCTTAGGAATCTGAGAAGGGTAACAACAACAACTGTCTTGCTCCTTGTGTGTTATATTGCCCAAGTTTCTTTTAGTATGTTGAATCCAGTTGATTAGTATGTTTGTATTAAATACTTTATCATTCAGAAAAGTCACATATTAAAAAAAAGCCACAGTTCAAAGAATTTCTAATCCTCAGAGCACAAGCCAGAGCACAAAGTTACTCATCTAGTGCACATTCATGTCTGGACAATCCCCATGTAGCCAACATTTGGCAACCAGGGTTGAACTTTCCTTGAGCCATTATTCCTAAGCATGTGCACAAGATGAAAGTGAAAGACGTTGGCAAGAATTTTATTTTCTTTCTGGGAAAGCATCAAGCTCAACTTCTGCAGAATCCCAAAACTGCCTCTGATGACAAAGCATACAGTCTCGGCTGTTAAACTAATTATCTCACCAGCATATTATCCTCACATTACTACCAACAAACTGTGCTCAATACAGCCTCTGTCCACAGAGAATTGTTAAACTGAACTGCTGCATTTATTCTTTTTAACATGTTATCTCCCTTGACATTATTTGAAAAACCTCAACAACATCTGTATAATGTTTTTACAATTTCCCATCTTTCTCAGTACTTGCAAAGATACATTTATCTTTGCTTTTATACCCTAAATTTAAGACAAAGTCTATTAACTTGCTCATCCTGTCCCTTAAAGAGTTTTTTTCATATATTTATATAATGACAATAAAGAAAACTGTGCTGAATTGAGTGACCATTATGACCTTGGCCCCTTAGAAAATTATAAAAAACCGTTTGTGATTTTTTTATAGTAATTTAACATTCGATAAACAGATAAATAATGTGATCAAGACCAGCTTCTTTCACCTCCAATTACTTGCAAAGGTGAAGCCATTTCTCTGCTTCAGAGACTTTGAGAAAGCAATCCATGCCTTTATTTCATCTCGCCTCGACTTCTACAACAGCCTCTACTCTGGTGTTACTTCGTCATCTATTGGCCGACTACAGCTGGTTCAAAATGCCGCGGCATGGCTAATGACTGGCAAGCAGAAGCGAGAGCACATATCCCCTATACTCACCTCGCTACACTGGATGCCAGTAAGTTTTCTATTTGATTTTAAGATCTTGACACTTGTTTTTAAAACATTGCACGAACTAGCTCCTATATATCTTTCTGATCTTTTAAATTGCTATACTCCAGTGAGATCTTTGAGGTCTGTGGACCAAATGCTTCTAGTTGTCCCTAGGTCTAGATTAAAACACAGAGGAGATCGGGCTTTTGCTGTGACTGCTCCGAAACTGTGGAATAAACTGCCTTTACATATCAGGACCTCTCCAACACTGGATACTTTTAAAACTCATTTAAAGACCCATTTTTACTCTTTGGCTTTTAATTCTGTATGAGTCTGTCATTCTTTTATTCTTATTATTGTCTTATCTTTTATTTTACTTTCCTTTTAAATGTTATCTGATTATTTTATTGTACAATACTTTGGTCAACAGTTGTTGTTTTTAAAAGTGCTATATAAATAAAATTGATTTGATTTGAATTCGAATTTCCAGCAGTTTTGTGTATAAAAACAATGGTTTTTAAATGGCTTGGAGAACCAAACATAAACAGTATCTGTAATTTTCTTCTGCTAAGCTTGTCTGATGGAAGCAGCTGTGGAATCTCTAATGGGCTACCAGCAGATTAGGTCAGGAGCAAGCATGTGGTTATGCTTTCAAGACCTTTAAAAAAAGGTAAGACACCATTATGCATATGCTTAACTCTTTGATTATCTCCCAGATAAACAAAGAGTCAATTGTTGGGTTTTTGCTTTGGCAAAGCAGCTGGCAGTAGCAGGATTTTTATGTGTGTTCAGCAGTAAGCAGCATCACAACAATCACATCTCTATGTAGCTGTGTCCAAGTTCTTTACACACCAAGTTGTATTATTATTATTTGTTCATACCTGGAAAAAAAATGATTTCAGGTACAGTCTTGGGACACAGAACAGTCTTAGTAACACTGATGTATAAACTGGTGGTGTGGATACAAATTAAACACTTTGTACACCATGTAAATAGTCCCCAAATTTTAGCTATCCATAGATATATATTTTACATAAAATCATGTTTTATCTGTTGATTAATATCAGACAAACAAACACACACACACACAGCAGCTTGCAAATCTTTAACTCTGCACAGCACACAGTTTTCATATTCTGACCCTTGAAGGCGAGGGGCCACACACTGTAGTAGCGGGCCCAGTTGTGTGTAGGTCCGGGCTGGTCCAGATACCATGGAGAGGCTAGAATTACCCTGAGCCCTGCTTTAACCACCCTGCGTACTTCACACAGGTAACAGCCCTCTCTCCATACCTCCACCACTGATAGAGAAGTGCGCTGTAACACAAGGCTTTGGGCTCTCAGACAGATAAACAGAAAGCATGATATACATAGACTGTATATAAATAATGGACACAGCTAGGTGTCTTTACTGTTGCACTCTTGCTGTTTTAACGAGTATCACGTTGGGCATCAGTAAGGCTTAAAACTGGCAACTGAAACTAAACACAAGCTTCCTTTTTGCACTCAAGTGACTCGCCCCCTTCAGGACACTAGAAAGAATGCCGATTTCGGGCACTGTGCATTGGCTCTGTTTTTTAAGACCTCTCACGTCCATTGTTTGTATACAGTCCATGGATCAGATCAGAACAGATGGATGTTGTCAACAAACTGTTTTAACCTGCTGGTTAGTTGGCTCAAACCACTAAACCAGCAGAGTGTAAAATTACATTTGTATCAAATGTATCTGAAGAACTTCTTAATAGAGGATTTTATTTTTTCCACAATTAGCCAGTTCTGTTTTAATGTGACAATT
This sequence comes from Neolamprologus multifasciatus, assembly GCF_963576455.1. Lineage (NCBI taxonomy): Eukaryota > Metazoa > Chordata > Actinopteri > Cichliformes > Cichlidae > Neolamprologus > Neolamprologus multifasciatus. The sequence goes on along the minus strand of NC_140445.1, from coordinate 54,170,866 downwards.
TCCATCTTGTACTGATCTGCAGAGCTAATAGCAACTGAGCCAACAGTGTCACAACAAGTACAAAGAAAACTGGTGCATTTTTACAGAATATGCATGGATCCTGTAGATACTTGAACACACTCTAAAATATCTATAATTAATAATCCAAGAACAAAACTGTAAAGACACAGGACTATGCAAAAATGTTGAGCCACTCCTCATTCCTTCATATTTTGCTTCCAAGGAGCAATACTTTGTTGTAATCTTTCAGGGGTTGTCTTGTACAATAGTTCTCCAGGCTGGTTTTTCTTTGGGCATTGGCTGCTTTAGCACTCGATTTCAGTCCAATCCTTGTACCCAAGGATTTCTTTTAGCCCATTTAACACTTACCAATGAATTATTCATGCATAGAAACACACCCAAGGGATGAACCAGCAAAGAATTTTACATTGTATCTTTAGACACTTTGTCACTAGCAGCAAGATTAGCAAGAATTTTGATCCAGCATGCAATACCATCTGTAAAGCGTCTGATTGGCAACAGCTTCATTTTTTAGCTTGACAATGACAACAAAAATGAAGAGCTTTGAATGTCCTTCAAATCTGGAGAACTATTCCTGAAGACTACTTAAAAAAATTACCAGAAAGCTTGCCTAAGTGCAGGAACATTTATATACATAACTGCACTTATTTCTTATCTTCTTAGCAGAATATAAATAAATTATGGGTGGCTTTTGCACAGTACTGCCCTGGTAAAATATTATAAAATTCATTGAAATTCACTTTTTTTTTTATTTAAAATTTGTACTTGTTAAAATCAACATCATGCACTTCCAACCACATCCTCTAAAAACCACAAACGCAGGAAATGTACATTTTTTATATCATGAAATATAAGTGTTTCGGTGGGTCGTACTTACTCGTTCATGATAGTCAAAAACATCCTGCCACACAATGGATGTTCTGTTGAGAGCTACAGTGATGTTCACAATGCTAAAAAAAGATAAGCACATGAATGCATCAGTTGGTGTATTTTCCAGAACCTTCTACATTGTATTTTCCCTTTTACAACCTACTTCTCCATGTAGTAAGCTTCCAGTTTGGTGAAGTCTGCTCCAAATCCCATTTTCAGCATGAATGCTCGGACATCAGGGTTGGATTTCCTACAGAAAAAAAAATGTGTTCATTGTTTATGTAAAATTTTCATAAACTCTCTTTTATTTAATTATCAAAAATCAGAAAAACTTATTTGAAATCGTTAACAATCAGCCGACATGTAAATGATAGTTGCATTTTAACCTACCAGCAGGAAAAGTTAACCTCATCTCCTCCTAAGTGGATATAGGAATCAGGAAACACCGAAGACACTTCCTTAAATAGTGTTGCCATGAACTTGTAAGTGGAGGGCAATATTGGATTAACAGGACCAAAAGTACCAGAAGGGCTGCTCCCACTGTAGCAGGGAGTCAACAGGTCAGACTGCCCTGAGAAATAATTGTAAATAATTAATGTGACTCAGTCATATCCTTCAAATACATTTTTTTGCATTTTCTATCGAGAGCAGACAATTTGTTCCACTGATGTAACCACATAAGCAGTAAGTCAGCCTTCACTACATATTATATTGCCATTTATAGTCTTGACTTGCAGATTTGGCAGAAATTATTCCTACTGAGCCTTAACTAGACATCATGCCAAGTACTTTTTCTTCTATAGATCAAAATGCTGAAATCATTTGGACTAAACTGTTTATTATTAATGTCACTTACTGGATGTTGGGAGTTTAACTGAATTTTTACCTTTTCCCCAAGACTGAGTGTGGCCTGGTGAATCAAACTCAGGAAGGACTCTTATTCCCCGCATTCTGGCAAATGAGATCACCCTTCTTACATCTGACTGCGTGTAGATGTGAGTCATCGGATGGAAAGCCCCCTGAATAAGAGCCAGAAGTCGCTGTTCAGAGTGGATGCTATTTTTCAGCCATTTCCTATCTCATGAGTCTATATGCATTAAACCTACTTAGATTTCTGGGATAAAATAGCCAAGAACACCTTATAAAATTAGGATATTTTTTGCAAGGCAAATTGTAATGAATGTGCATAGTTACAGTGAGGATCATATGATAGGACTTACGTAAGTGCCTCAAGGAAGAATATCAACAAACCTTAGCAGACAGGTCCGGAAAGGTGCGGCTCTGATAAGGGAAGGAGGGGTCATCGACAATGTGCCAATGAAACACATTGAACTTACTGAAGGCCATCGCATCCTAACAGAAAACATGTATGTCAATACAGCTTATAATACATACAGTGAATCAAACAGAAGGCTGAAGTTTCGATTGTGTCGTCTGATTATTACCAGGGTTTTTAAAATGGCCTGCAGTGGTAAATAATGACGTGAAGTGTCCAATAAAATCCCTCTGAACTGAAAGCGGGGGAAGTCTTCAATCTCAGTCTTGTTCACATAATACTAAATTTAAAACAAACAGAAAAAAGGGAAAAATATTAATTATGCACATATTTGAAACGTGATTACTCCAGAGGCCTTGTTGTTAGTTTGTGCATTTGGAAAAACTGCGACTTACTGAGCCAAAATCCTCTTGATAAACCAACTGACTGAAGGTTTCCAGACCTGTGCTTAAACAGAGGGTGTACAGTACATAATCAGCAATTTGTTATACATGATAGATGAGGTTGACAAAATGTTGCAATTTCCCTACTTTATAAATCCACATGCAGTAGGCCTACTTGAAATTCTACAGAGTTAAACTATAAAGAAGGTGTCTGTGTGTGCCACATGAAGTGTTGCATCAGTTGAGTCACATGAGTTAAAACAAAAAACTGGAAATACATAGCACAACCTGACAGGCTACTTACTCAATATGTAGTAGAACAAGAAATCTGCTACAACTCATCAAGCTTTGACATACTTTGCCAGCTTAAGGTGGTGGTTAACTTGTTTGTTTAATTACCAATGCTCTTCAGATATATTTTACATATGCTATAATCACCTCTTAGAGCACCCCACACAGTTTCTGCCTTCAGAGATGCTTGTCCAGCAGAGATACTCAGAGTGTCTGGAACACAAACAAGAGAAATTATGATATTTTGTCAATCTCTATATAGTATTATGGTGATTAAATTCATTACAAAACAGTGTTACTTGCTCTAATCAATGGTCATCAGCGGTTTGTACTTACATTGCTCAGAAGAGTCTTCATCTGGGTAGCTGTCGCAATCATCGCGGCCGACACTTACTTGGACAGTAAATGGTTTATCCACACTGAATCGCAGAAAACCGTAACCTGGTGGTGATAAATATTAAACCATTACCACAGTATTTGCAGAAGTGAGCTTCCACTTTAAGCACATTATACACTGATTTTTGTTCCCTAGGAGCTGTGGTTCTTGTGTTTGTTTCTGAAAACACAAAAACGAAGCTGTGCTACTCTCATCCATTGTTATTGTGAGGTTATTTTCAGATGGTATGCCCGTGCTGGCTGACTGATGACCTGTTGTCTGTACAATGACCATTGATCTGTTTTAAAAGCCAGCATGACAAACAACATTGAAGCCACGTGAGCACTTTGCTCTGTTTATTGTGCGTTTACAATCATGTTTTAAACGTGTTATAATGCCAAACCATCGACTAATAGTGTCCAGATTAGACTTTCACAAAAAGTTAGTTTTTATGGGCTATTTCCTATCCTTAGTGTTTTTCGAATATATATCTAAACAGTCTGACTGAACAACTACAACTTTCAAGTTCAGCAAGACTTTAAATCTTACTTCGTTTTTGCATTTTAAGAATTTCACCTCACTATAAAACCTACCAGATGAGTAGTCTGGAAAAATAAGAGAAAAGTATCTCTTAAATGCTTCATCCAGAACAGAGCAGCCCTCCCGTGCAGCTGATTGACTTCCGTAAGTAAAGTAGAAAGCCTGGGGATTCAGAGGGTATCGCTCCGGTGAGGAGGTAATAGATTGCGGTAAAGGCCATACTCCCTCAACTGAGTGCAGCCCAAGCTGGAGGAAAATAAAAAACACCAAATTATAGTTGGGAAAAGTGTATCGTCCAGACGTTACTACAGACATGACTTCCCTCGCTCTTCACTAGCGCTAACTGCACCGTCAAAACGATACCTGTCATGTGCTTAGATGAATGCAATCACATGACTGCGGCCAGCGAGTTAATAAGTCAAGTTCGTCTTCCGGAAAATATAAGTAAACATTATTTTTATTTAAACATTATTTTATTTGGTAAGACCTGGACCAAGGTCACTGTAGTTTAAATAAATTTTAAATTTACAGGAAATGCTTTTAGTTTTAGTTTTTAGTTATATATATATATATATATATATATATATATATATAAAAATTAATTTTATCGATCCATTTATTCAATTCAATTCAATTTTATTTATATAGCCAAATCAATTTATTAAATGAAATGTATTAAATGAAAAGTAAAGGGAGATGACCGAACTCACTCACGAAATTCATTCAACAAAAAAATGATGATAATAAAAAAAATACAGAATTGGTTTTTTTTAAAGACCGAACTATTATAACTCTGTTTTGGTATATAAAACACACACACACACACACACACACACACACACACGCAATCACTGCTTAAAATTATAGGCAACTCACGTTATATCTTTTTTTCTGTTACTAGCCTTCATTTATGAGAACGAAAGTATTTTACATTTGCATTTGATGTGACGCTTCAATTATAGATGAAAATTTTCCAAATTCGTACTTATTTGATTTAGTTGTTGTTGTTTCTTTTATATACACTTAGGTTAAAGCAAAAGTTTGTTATATTAAATGTTTTTTACATCCGTTTTTGTCCTGCTTGTCTGACGTAAGGCAGTCGTCAGTTGGTGACGCTGTGTCTCTTTGTTGGCTTAGCAGCAGCGGCGACGTTTTGTTGTTATTTTCGCCGCAGCTGAAAAACGGGCTCGGATCAACGTTTCATACGCTATAGACCTTTAGGTGTGCTTGTCACTTGCTGATAACCGCGCTAGGAATGGACTCAGACGAGGGTTATAACTATGAATACGACGAAGACGAGGAGGAATGTAGCGAGGACAGCAATGAAGAGGAACCCGACGACGACACCCTGGAGCTCGGGGAGGTGGAGTTGGTCGATCCCGTGGTGGCCGGTGGGGAGCGAGATGAGTGCGGTGAGACTGGCGGAGGGGGCCACGGCCCGGGCGAGGAAGAGGAGGAAGACTACCGTTTCGAAGTTTTGACTGCCGAGCAGATCCTCCAGCATATGGTCGAGTGTATTAGGGAGGTCAACGAGGTCATCCAGGTAGGTATTTTGGTATGACAGCATCAGGAAAGATCGGGGTCCTAGCGTAAAAACAGGCCGTGGATATTAGCAAAACCATTAGCCTTCCAGTAGTATACTTGTTATAGTTGTCAGTTTAAGAACAATGATGAGATTTATAGAAAACTAAACTTACATATATATAAGATAATGGCACTATGGAACTTGGTAGTTAAAATGAAGACATGAAAATTTTTCCTATATATGTGAAGGTAAAAATTTCCATTAGGACTTTTCATCCAGGAAGTAGTCCCATCCCTAAGTTGGCAGCAACGCTTGCTAAGCTAATGTTAGCTTGCTGGCTACCTAGCATCTTACAGCAAAAGCTCTAGACCAGGATGGCGTTAAGTGCCAGCTCCTGTTAGACGACAGATAGTGTGCGTTGAGCAGTTAACTGAAACTTGGTTTTTCAGAAATTCTGCATTTCTAAAGCTAAACCTTGCGTTTAGTGTTATTTTTACGTTGGACCCAAAGGCTTGGCCAGCGGTAAGTAGCAAGTGGGATGCTAGCTTAGTTACGCTTATGTAAAAGAACGGGTTATGATAATTTCATTTTTTACCAATAACATAAAAAGTTACATTTTGCGATAGCTTTTAATGAAATTTATGAAGAAATTGGGGGAAGCTCTTCGCTTTAAGCTAGCGTTAACCTGGGCCTCCATTTCCTTTCACAGAGCTTCACTTGAGCTCAGAATAAAATGGAAATGATCTTGATAACTCAGCATCCAGTTTGGTATCTGAGAAAATGCGTTGGAGTTTTATGTTGATTTCTATATAAACAAGCCTAAAAACTAAAATTGGCCAATAATGATACTAATGATAATAATGATAATGATTATTTTTTCTATCCTATGGCCGCATGGCAGTTTCTTTTCTACAGCAAAAACGAGTAACACGGTGATTTTATCCCCGTTAAATATTGTTTATGTTTAATTATTAAATTTTCGGGGTTTTGCAGCACCAACAAATGCCTTTAAAGTTAATTCATACATAGACCTTCTGATATGAAGTTTTCGATGTAGAATGTGCTTCAAAAAGCCAGGACTTTATTAACATGCATTGGCTTCATAGTGGTCAAGTTTACATCAACTTTAGTCATCGGTACTGAGAAGTACTACTAATCTTTTGACCAACCCATTCATATCAATGTGGTTAGATCAATTAAAAGAACATTTTGCAGTGGAACCACAAAGAATAACAGCTAAAGGAAGTGTAAAATTGAATCAGTGCCCTTCTAAAAGATACCATCATCATTGTTGTATGTTTTGCATATCTGTTTTAGGGTGTGTTAGTGTTAGCTAGGTGTACATAATACAGTCAGAACGTACTAAATATGTTGTCAGTCCTTTCCAATGTTATGATTTTTGTTATCTCAAGGTGTATCCTGACTTTATTATTCCTCCAAGGTGAGCACCAAAGTAGAGATATACAAGCAGAGCTGTTTTTCTGGGCAAATGAACAGTCCATTACATGGTTTTTTTTAATCATTACAAACACTATTTAGTACCTTACAGTAATTTCACATTATCACTAAAGACATAGTCAAAATTAAGTATTATTGTGTCTTAGAATACAGAGTTATTCTAATCCCTGAACTATAGTAAATGGAGTATAATAAGAAATATTTGTATTAACAGGTACATGGAGAGAGGTTCCTCATCATCCCTAGTGCTTTCCCTAAACTGTACAGCCTTGGCACTGGACATAGTCCATTTTATGATACTGTTACACCATCATTCACATTTTCAGATAGTTTGTGAGATACCTGTTACACATTTAGAATACAACAAACAAACGATGTGTATACTATCTGTTTCTGAACCTGACACGCTTTATAATTCCAAAGTATTTTCAGAATGATGGTGTAAGCCAGTGGTTTTCCTGGTTCTGAAAAGCCTTTGTGGGGAGTGACATGGCCAAAAGCATGACTGGTCCATTTACCGACAAGGGTGTGAGTTAGCATTACTTTATTTGGAAGAAATGTAAACGTGTTTCTGGACAGCTCCTAAAAATGATATAGTTCTTGGGTGGGTAAAAACACATTTAGCAACATAATTCCATCAGATATGGAGGTGATTTTGCTTTGGCTCTGACTAGAGCTTCTTTCTGGTGGGTGAATCCTTGCATCCTTTCTTTACCCAACTTAAACCACTTTCATATCAATGTGTAGGCTTCAGTAGCCTAGAAATTTTTTTTAAAATTTTATTTCCCCCCAGGCAAAAGATCTACAAAAACAGTACTTTTATAGGTGTTTATACATCTATGGCTCTCTAACTGCAATTTGGACAGAAAGTCCTGATATTAAGCCACAAATGGGACTGGATATATATGATCAAGCATGATGATTAAATCCATTTTGTAGGGTATTTATTAGTTCGAGTCATCAGAAATCACAATTGTCACATCAGTGGGACATAAGTGCCACATTTGGCTTCATACAGTGTAATATGCATACAGACTTCTAAAGACTAAAACTTTTTGTTTATTTAAAAAATGAAAACTGTCTCAGTTGTGTCATCTTTAACAGCTACTGTGGTTATAAGAAAGGAATAAGTGCCTGAGTGTGCTTCATTGAATAGCTCTGCAATGAATACAAACTTTTCTAAATATATTGTCTATTATTATGGCCTTAGATTGTGATGATTTAATTTTGTGGTAACTTGTAAAGCTGTAGTTGCTTTGTGTTGTATTTAGTGTAATGGGCAGCTGTTTTTATGTCCATTCACTGATGTACATGGGTGAACAGCAAGATCAAATATGAGAACTTGCTTATGTTTTCTAACCCTATTTCTAATGTGCAAAATAGTTTAATGTCCTGCCATAGAACATATTACCTTTACCTTCCTAATTCAGTACTTATCTTTAATCAGGCTTTAAAAGCTGAAAAGGCCTGAAAGCCATTACAACCGTTGGATCCTCTAGCTCATTGAAACTAGTAGAAGTTGCAAGTAAAAATCAAAAAAGTTTCTCACAAACTATTTCTTGTTCCTTTAGAATCCTGCAACAATAACACGCATTCTTCTCAGTCACTTCAACTGGGATAAAGAAAAGCTCATGGAAAGGTAAGAAATTCTGAATTACATTCTTGGCCACTTTTAACTTCCTGACAAGTGTCAACCAAAAGGTTCATAGCAGAGCGTATCTAAAAGCTTATTTTATTTCAATCTATTCAGGTATTTTGATGGTAATCTGGACAAGCTTTTCTCTGAGTGTCATGTCATTAACCCGAGTAAGAAGCCCCGAATACGTCCTCCAATCAACACTAGATCATCGGCACAGGACATGCCATGTCAGATCTGCTATCTGAACTTCCCCAACTCTGTGAGTCACATAATGACACTAACATGGAGCTCCACTATCTTAACGTGTTGTCAGGCAATTTAATGCACACTTTAACTTTTGTAATGCAAGTGGAGAAACAACAGGAGAGCATCATCAGAGGCAGGGACATTGTAATCCTGTTTTGTTACAAATGGGGAAACCCGTTTTATTTTTTATATTTTAAAGACTAGTTAAAAGCTTTGCTAAAAGTCATTTAACATAACAAAAGGTGGTTACAACAGCTAAGAAAATAAATTGCTAGGATTTTGGTTTCTTATACATGTTATAAGATCTTTATAAACAGATACAAACTTATCCCCCCCATACAATAGCATTTTTTTTCAGCCACATTTATTCAGTAATAGCTCCTCCCCATGAACAACCTTGGATTTGGTGACTGTCATCAGGCCAGAGTGACATTAAAAATACAAGGGTGGAAAAACAAATTACATTTTTACATCTCTCTGATCAAAGCTATAGATAAGGACTCAGTAGCTGTTTTATAAAAATTGTCCTCCAATAACAATATTAATAAAAGAATTGTTCTTTGAATATAAAGCTGTTCAATAACATAAATGTCACTTGTCTATTACATTTCTTTTGTTGAATGGATTCTAAGAAATTCCAAAAACATATTGTATGCCAAATTTATTTTATACCAGTTATGCCAGGCACTGCTTTATTTAATGCAGTGCACATTGCAGTCTTCTCAAAACAGAGGTGCTTGGTGTTTTTAAAAACTGGTAAAGGAACCTCCTGGGGGGAAAGGGTTTAATGTTAAGGTGAAAATGGATCCGTAAATAAAAGGCACACATCATCATGTTTAGTTCTTCAGTCATGATGATGTGATGTCAGAACTATGGATTACCATAACTATCTGAATTTAGAATATTATCCTTTGGAGCACACATTTCAGTGTTATTTCAATCGGGTTGTTAAAACAGTGTGTAAAATCCAGGTGATGTTTTTCTTAGAAGGGTTTTCACTGGCCTCTGAAGGCCTTTCCTACCTGGTTACTAATTTTTTGATACCTTGTGTGTTTCATTCCAAATTATAAACTATCAGCTTTTTGTTGATACTGTTTGTTTAACAGTATTTTACAGGCCTGGAGTGTGGACACAAGTTCTGCATGCAGTGTTGGGGAGATTATCTGACGACCAAAATAATTGAAGAAGGAATGGGACAGGTATCTACTTCAAAATTTTAAGATTTATTTAGAATAGAACTTGTGACTTTACTCAACAAGTGGCAATGTCCGTTTTCTCTTAATCAACAGTAAGAGGGCACCAAAAGTCCTCAGCAGTTCTCGTCTACCTTCTCGCTTACCAGCCTATGTGCAGATACAGATACTAGTAGCCACTATCCAACCAGTATAATTTACAGATCAACTCATTTGATATTAGGATTGGATATCAGTGTAATCCTAACTCAAAAAGCTGAACTGTGTGTCCATGACAGTGGGATAGTGTGTTCAGTTCAACGCTGTTGTGCTCTGTTTGTTACACCATGCGTCAGCACCTCTGCTTGGAAGTATTTCATGTCTGCAACATCAACATTTCTTTCTTTGTATCTTTGCAATAATTTGAATTGTTCATGTTAGTTTAAGAATTTCAGACCCTCCCATGATGAGTCGTTTGGTCTTCTTGCTCTTTTGCAATTTTTCAGTACTTTGAAAAGCTGTGACGAGTTCTACGTTAGCTATTCTATTCAGTGACACGCATCCATGCACTCCTTTTAATTTATACATATAACGCAGATAGACTTTCAAAGAATGACACAGTGGCTGTAATTTTGGGGGTTTCATTGTCTTCACTTGACATTTAGACAGAGTTTGTGTTCTTGTAACTGTCACAGGGCAAGCCTAAAAAAGTTAAATCAGAAAGGGCAGCTGCTCTTCCTCTTCTTTACCACTGTGATCCACCAAAAACAATTGAAGAGGGTGCTGTTTGACACCGCCTTTACTATTTCAAAAGGTGGTTCTCTAATTATCTACCTTCTGTGTTTCCTTTACAGACCATTTCTTGCCCTGCTCATAGCTGTGACATTTTGGTTGATGACAACACAGTCATGTGAGTATCTGTGCATATATTTTTTATGTTGTTACATATTGGGCATTGTTCAATGAATAGCATAAGAAGTAAAATATATGGCAGAAGAATTTAAAATAAATAAAAGACGAGAAACAACATTACTGGTCATAGACTGCATATAGAGGTGAAACGTAATCGCCATAACATCATCGAAGTCCCATTGTGAAGCTGAGTGTATTCACCATCATTATCTTAGCTTTTTGAAACCAGATGTCACCAGAGTGGGTTAAGGGGCATTGTATGCTCATGCTGTAGCGGTTTGTTAGTCAAATGGGAAAGCAAATCCTGCTTTGTTGCCCTCGTGGACACTAATTAAGACCATAATTAACAAAAAAATATATATATATATAAATATATATATTTATATATATATATATATATATATATATACATAATTTGAAATTGTCATTAGAACTCATGAAAAAAAGGATTTACTGTGGTCAGAGCAAGGGAGTGTTTCCCATAGTCCTCTTCATGCAATCAGAGCACTTCCCCTTCTCACAGCTACTGTAGTCTTTTTTTTTTTCATGTAATACATTCTGTTTAATTTTGCAGTTGTAGCCAGAAGCTTGTAAAAGTTATAAATACACACATACATTTCAGTCATATAGTTAAATCCATATAGACATGCTTTATTGATTCCTTTTTATTTTTACCATATTGGTATGAATAGAAACCATATGTTAAAAGGATTTCTACCTGTTGTTTTGCCTTGTAAAAGAAACCAGTACAAGGCTTTGAAGTTGACCCTTTTTGTGTTTTTCAGTGTTCATGTTCAGTGTAAACTCCAAAGAAATATACCTGAATAAGCACGGACGCTAATCTCTTGTACCAGCTCTTAAGCTGACAGTAATTGTCTTAACCTACATTCTGATATTACCAGCTACCAAGAGACCTTACTGTATTTTCAGTAATCAGTTTAGGCCATGCATTCAAATAGAGTTTGCATATGAACTTGTACTTTTCTATTTCGGAATGTTGCTTCATAATGAGATAACATTCACATGTCAGCTTACAGTAATACTTAGCATATTTTCTTGAGTAACGCTATCTTTTGATGATCTCACTCATGTTTTGTAATGATGGCTAATAGATTATTTGACTGCTCCCACAGGCGCCTCATAACAGATTCAAAAGTGAAGTTGAAGTACCAGCATTTAATTACAAATAGTTTTGTAGAGGTAAGAGATCTTTTTTTCTTCTTCTTGACAGTATTTCAAGATTGAATATTAAACTTTGATCAGTAATGTGAGCTGCTGGGTTGTCTCTTAATTGCCCCTTGGGGATAAATAAAGTCTGAATATGTGTACTACTTTGAAAAGCAAAAAATCTTATTTCTCCCCTCTGAGTCAAATTTGTCTCATTACTCGTTTTAGTGCAATCGACTGTTAAAGTGGTGCCCTGCACCAGACTGCCATCATGTTGTCAAAGTCCAGTACCCAGATGCCAAGCCAGTGAGGTGCAAGTGTGGACGCCAGTTCTGGTAAGAGAGAATTTTTTATTATTTTAAAACCTTTCTTGTAAATTTATTTGCAGTTTTTGAATAATGTGTTTGATATTGCTCCCTTTGTTTCAGCTTCAACTGTGGAGAAAATTGGCATGATCCTGTGAAGTGTAAGGTGAGCGAAATGGAGATTATTTTCTTACCTTAGAGAAAAATTATGCTTTGGATTCAGCTTCTTTTTAAGAAAAATATTAAGATTAGCATTCAATACATGAATCCATTTCCTTCTTCTATTTTAATGTGTTTGCAGTGGCTGAGAAAATGGATTAAAAAATGTGATGATGACAGTGAAACTTCAAACTGGATTGCAGCAAATACCAAGGTGTGGATTCTGAGTTTTTTTTTTCTCTCATCTAGTTTTGTGTTATGTATTAAGTTTAAATAAGATTAAGATATAAGTCCCTATATTTTTGTCATGTATTTGTGTGCTGATAACCTGTCATAAAGTGTGCACACCTTACAGACCTGACAGTTGTTGACAATTAATGTTTACAATCATCAGTGCATATCTGTGAATGATAGTTTTACAGGGCCTTGCCCATTGTTGCTTCATTTGTTTCTGCAGCCTTTTTCTCAGTCTATAGCATGAATCATTTCCTTGAATTACTGTTTTTAAATAAAATTAATGTAATTTCATTCACAGGAATGTCCAAAATGCCACGTGACCATTGAGAAAGATGGTGGCTGCAATCATATGGTTTGTCGAAACCAGAACTGCAAAGCTGAGTTCTGCTGGGTCTGTCTGGGTCCATGGGAACCACACGGCTCAGCCTGGTAAGAATCACTAGCTCACATGCTTGTTATGTAGAGTCTTTTGTTTTAGTGTCTGCTGGAAATGTCAGAACAGGGGATGACTTTTTCCACCTTTTTGTTGTTGTTGTTGTTGTTGTTGTTGTTTTTTGCTGCACTTAAATGACAGCTCAGGTTTCTTACTTCCTCCATCATCACTTGTTTGGGTTTTTTTTAATGGCCCTAAAAGATGTAGAGATTAAAATTCAGATTTTCTGTGTTAGAGTACCACATGAATGTGAATTTGACCACCTTAAACACACATAGTATAGCTTATCAGAGAGAAGAACATTACTCTTTTCATCTCAGTTATATATTTTTAATATTTCAGGTACAACTGCAACCGCTACAATGAAGATGATGCCAAGGCAGCCAGAGATGCTCAAGAGGTAATCAGTTATATTGAAGCTTCAAAATTTTTGTACGTTATTCTATTTGCCAGATGTATAAACTCAAGTAGCCTCATCTGTTGTACCAAGCATGGTTTATGTTCCAGTTAACGCTTACATCTAAAAATGAATTACAGTAATTCTTGAAGGGGAAAAATCATGATTAAATAAATAACGTGACATTTCTATAGTTTACAATAACTGCAACTAAAATATATCTGTATATTGGATATCGTTTTATAAAGAATTGCTGATAATTACATGATGATTCAGACCTGACAAACAGTTGAGACATTTCAGTATGTCTCTGATATTTCAGTGCCCAGCGAGAAAGTAGAGTGACAGTCTATTATAAGTAAAGATGAGCGTGCTCACAATAAAGGAAGTCCATGCTGTGTGTGTATGTGTGTGTGTATGTGTGTGTGCAGCGCTCCAGGGCAGCCTTGCAGAGGTACCTGTTCTACTGCAACCGCTACATGAACCACATGCAGAGTCTGCGCTTTGAGCACAAGCTCTATGCTCAGGTCAAGCAGAAGATGGAGGAAATGCAGCAGCACAACATGTCCTGGATTGAGGTGCAGTTTCTGAAGAAGGCTGTGGATGTGCTGTGCCAGTGCCGCTCCACACTCATGTTCACTTATGTCTTCGCCTTCTACCTCAAGAAGAACAACCAGTCCATTATTTTTGAGGTAGGGCAGTTTTTGGCTCAGATACACTAGTGTGATTGTACCTTTTTTATATGAGATATTTACTATCGTGCTGGAAAATTTTGGTAGCATTATTTGCAGCGGGCATGAATGAATCCAACATGGCATACAAACGAAACTGGACACCTCACCAACCCCAGATGTAACACCTTTTAGCTTTCGACTTTTGTGGAAGCAGTGTTCGTCTCTCCCCCTCTTTCATTCACACAGTTTTTATCTTCATGGATGAACTAAGTGCTGAAGAGCTGTTTTTTGTTTTTGTTTTGTTTTTTAACTACTTTATTAGAAATTCTCATAGATTAGACATTTGTTCCTTTAACTCTATTGTATAGTGGAACGTTGCTTATCTGATTATAATGCAATTATCACTCATCAGAACAACCAGGCAGACCTGGAAAATGCCACCGAGGTGCTGTCAGGCTACCTAGAGAGGGACATCTCCCAGGATTCCTTGCAGGACATCAAGCAAAAAGTACAAGACAAGTACAGGTCAGTGAAGGAAGAACTGTACTGGTGCATGCCATGGCTGACTTTGTGTGTTTTGGAGCTTAAAATTTGTCCTGTGTCTGTAGATACTGTGAGAGCAGGCGAAGAGTGCTGCTACAGCACGTGCATGAAGGCTATGAGAAGGACCTGTGGGAGTACATTGAGGATTGAGAACACGTCCCAATGCAACGGACTCTTGAGTATCTTGACAAACTAGAGCGCTGATGCAATTTAACAGGGCAGCACAGGCCTTCTGCCGCCTCTCCTTTGGCAAACCAACCACTTTTGCATCATTTTTTTTTCTGGATTTGTTTAACAAAATCTTCAAAGTAAATTATATTTAAATAAAGGGTAGAGTAATAAAAAAAGTGTACTACAGTATTGTTAGCAACAGAGTGGAGGGTTGAACAAGCAGAAGATCCATATTAAACAAATACATCCTTTTGGCTTGTATTGTAATACCTCCCCTGAACTTGTTTTCCTCATGTTTTTGTTTTTTTTTTTTGTGTGTTGTTTTGTTTTTTTTTTGCTTGTGAATCTTTTACTCTGTTTTGATTTTGACTTTTGTTTTCCCATCAGTGTGAAAATGTTTTCAACACAGCTTTAATTGTCCTGGCCATGTCTGCAATGTCTGCAATATGTGGTAAAGATCCTTGTCTGAGTGGCTGAATGTTGATAGGCTGATTGCAAAGGGGCAAAGACATTTCAGGGGGGAAAAAAAGGAAGAAAAGAAAACATAAAAAGAACAAAATAGCGAGTCTGTATTTTTCAATTTGTAAATAGTCCATATGCATGGAAGTTCAAGAGCAAGAGTGGCACGTGTTTGCATAATTTTCAAATATTTATTCTTTACCGTGCTTTTGCCATGTAGGTTGAGTCTGTCTACTCTCCACAGACTGTTGATGTTTGGAGGTCTTTGGCAATAAGATATTCGTCCTGTCATCTGCAGTCCCTTCAGAGCAGTCGTAAGTTATACCTAACCAGTAACTCAACATGGAGACTGACAGAATTGGCTTTAGTTTCCAGGTAATCACATAAAGGACTCAGTGAAAGTGCACAGAGGAGCAGGATAAAGTTTTACAGGTCAGAGGTGAGGTAGAACGCACCGGCCCAGTGTCTCTCTATGCTAACCTTTTGTTGTACCCCCCTAGTTGTTTTTAGAAGTGTTTAACATTTAAGAACATTACTAATTATTTGCAAGAGCCAAACTGAGTGACATTCACTCCTTTTTTTTTTTTTTTTTCCCCCTCTTTCCTGACGTGGCTTGAGGTAGCCCTCCTTAAAGCTCAGCTTGCACCTTGAGAATTGAAAGAGGGTAATGGAATGTACTGACAGCGCGGCGTTGCACTGCTGCTAATTGGGCTCGATCACTGTCAAACAGGGTCAGGCATCTGCATCACTCTTGCAGGGAATATTGGAATGGAGGTGGTAGTGGCATCATCTCCATTCAGGAGCTCTCTTGCCTTGCAGTGAGACTGAACATTGCTTTAATTGAGCTACACAGATGGACATGTGATCCTTAAGGAGCTGAGGGAGATGGGACAAACTTCTAAAGGTTGTAGGAGTGTTTTGTAAAGCTGTTATGCTTTTTCATTAAAGACTGCATTTTTTGGTTTTGTTTTTTTTTTTTGTTTTTTTTTTCCGCACGTGTGTTGAGGTTTTGGCATTGAAATGTCAGTTCCCCTCAAGATTTTGCATTGCTCTATGTGGTGGTTGCTCTGGTTGTCAAGCTCTCTGCTTGTAAATGCTTGTTCATCTGTTCTCTGAAATATGGCAGTCTTCAAAAAGACTGACTGGAGGGGACGCGATTATACAGGCAGTGATACGAGTCTGAAGATGACACCAAAGTGTCAGCCATCACTGAAACACATCCTTTGCCCCAGTTTCAGATCTTTGGGGAATTCTTTCCCAAATGCTTCTTATGTGTTCAAACGCATTATTTTATCCTAGCAAATTATAAACTGTATTGTTTATTTGAATAAATGTCATGACAAATCTAATTTTTTGGAGTACTGTGTGAGTCATTAGAGTAGGTTTTCTCTCATCTTAATTACCTTAACATCCATGAGTCACTAATTCCCCCTTTTTTTTTTTTTCTTTTTTTTTTTTCTTTTTTTTAAAGCAGTGTTGTGTTCTGCAGACCTTGCCAGAGTGTCTTCCAAAATGACATGGAATTAATTTGATAACTTTTAAATAAGAATTTAAACTTTTTTAGTTTATTCAGAGTGTTCTATAGCAATCAGGTGGTTTTGTTTTGTTTTTGTCATTTTAATTCTCTCAAATCCCAAACTTATGATGATACAAGGTGAATGGATAAAAGATGGGCTGTTTTCTCCAAGCTGTCTTGCAGTAACACCAGCTGTAGCTTTGCTCATTAGGCTAATGTACTCTCCAGGGTTTTCATTGTGTCTGCTAGTAGTTCATGAACATCTCAGCTTAACGGTTGGAGTAACAGAAGCAGCTACTCACATTAAATTGACATCCAAAAGATGTCAATTTAAAGACATCTTTTGGATGTCTTTAAATTGACCCTTACTTTATAAAAGATAGTGCAAATTGAAGATATTTATAAAACTATCAAAGATGTCTTGGTAGTGTAAAAAATGTTTGGGGGTGGAGTTAGTTGTTTTACATGAAAATATTAAAGTGCAAAACGTTGCAAACATTTTTTTTGTTTTGTTTGGGTGTTTTTTGGGGGGGAGGGAGGGGCGATTTTATTTTTGCAGCATCACTCATTTAAGTGTCTGAGGTGTTTTGAAAGTGTGTCATTATGAAGACTTCCACTGTTGTACTGTCACTGGTATAAACCAAGTCCATCCCTGGAATTGCATTTTTAAAATAAAGAGCATTTTTGACAGTATAGTGTGAATGTAAGAGTTACGTTTTCAGCCACATGATGGGGACAAAGACACCAGTTCTGACAAACATGATTATTAATTGTGAGTTTCAATTTCAAATGCACGGTGTTAAAATGGAAGGTGTGACACAGAACACATTATTTTTGACAGCTTATCCATATTTAGCACCAAACAATAACATTTGTCTCAAGGTGCTTTGTACAAGTTAAAGATCCAACAGTAAGACATAGGAACCTTAACAATCAAACACCCCTTTTGAGCAAGCACTTGGAGATAGTGGGAAGGAAAAACTCCCTTTTAACAGGAAGAAACTCTGGGCAAAATCAGGCTTGGGAAAAAGCAGTCATCTGACACAACTGGTTGGGGGTGAGGGGAGGAAGAGAGGACCCAAAATTCATAACTAGTGATTAAATGAAAATGGTGTATAAGGACAGAGTTAAAAAGAAATGCTCAGTGTGTCATGGGAAGCCCCCAGCAACTTTAAGCCTATTGCAGAGTAACTAAGCGTTGAAATTGTTTTTAGCAAAAAGGGAAGTTTTAAAACTAATCATAAAAGCAGAGAGGGTGTCTGTCACCTGAATCTGAATTGGGAGCTGATTTGACAGAAAAGGAGTTTGAAAACTTAAGGCTCTGCCTCCCATTCTACTCTGGAATATTTTAGGAACCACAAGTAAACCAGCAGTCTGAGAGCAAAATGCTCTGTTGGCGTGATATAGTACTATGAATTCTTTAAGATAAGATGCTGCTTGACCTTGTATGTGAGGAGAAGGATTTTAAATTAAATTCTGGATTTACCGGGCGAGCCAATGAAGAGGAGCCAATATGGCAGAAATATGCACTAATGAATTATAATAGTCCAGCCTAGAAGTAATAAATACACAAACTAGTTTTTCAGCATCACTCTGGGTGTATGGTTGATTAATAAGCTGATGTGGACGATTGCTTCCGCTCGTTCTCCTTGGCCTGTTCTTTGAGGATTCTAACAGTATGACTTAAACTAACATAATCATCCTGCTTTAATCAGGTTTCAATTCATTCATTTAGGAACACATTATAGCTTTACAAGAAGTCTTAACATTGTTTTTTTCCCCTTCTCTTGAATATTTAGAGTTGAGAAGTGACAAAACACGATGGTGAGGCAAATGCTTTAATTCAGTCTGCAGAAGTAGGAAAATCATACAAAACGAAACCACGATTTGAGGTTCAGTCATAAGTTTCACACTGACTGTATACAGCGCACTCGGCTTGTGTTTTTAAAACCTGAGCAGTTTCAACACAAAAACTACAAAGGGTTGAAAAATTAAAGGAGCTTCCTCTACTGGAGGGACTGGACCAAGCTTCTCAAAGTTATTCAGTGTTTTGACTTTAGTGCTTTCACTCATTTGGTATTTTGCTGATGGTGGTTGAGGGAGCATCCAAGAGCGCATCCATAGGTGTCCAGCTGGTTACGTCAACCATAGTATATATTATTTACATCTTTCTCATCAGCCACTCAGTGAAACCCGTGTTCCCTGTGTACAGGGGCACTGTCATCTTGAAAGAGACCATTTCCATCTGAACAGAAATGGGCAAAGGTGGCGGCTCAGAGCAACTTTGCATTGATTTGCAGTGTAAATTTGCGTCACTGTAAGGGTCAACGTTTTTCCATTTAATTCATCACCGGTCTTTACATTACTTACAATAAGGCAACCACCATCATCAGGGCCAAGATCAGTTTTCTGCATTAATGCTATATGTGACTGGCACTGCATTACGGTTACAGTACGGTGCTTGAAAGTAATGCTCATTCAAACTACGCCAAGCCACTAATTTCCCTCTGCTGCACTGTTTCAAAAGAAAGGTCAGGATGACTTAAAAAAATAAATACTCCACTGATGCTCGCAGTTTATAAAAGTAAAGGGGCACAGTGAGGCAGTGATTTCTTTCGTGTCATCAAAATTTAATTTATTAAAATAAAGTTACCGCATAAATGATAAGAATGTAAAAAAAAAAAAAAAAAAAATGAGCTAAACACTGAACATAGCCCATCACTAAAGAAAGCACAACTTTGTGCTTACATAACAGGCAATTTTTAGGTGACTTCATTATTTTATATAAAAGATGAAGTAGAAAAAAAATAATCCAGTTCACCTTCATTCTCGAGGAACCTTTCGTAAGTGAGTTAAGAAAAAAAAAAAAAGCTCAGCTGTCGTTGCGCTCACAGAGGTGTCATAGCATTGTGTGTACGTGCCTGGAAACTAGTCTTCAATTTTGAGCCAGCCTTTTTTATAGTCTATGAGAAGCTCGAGGTAGTACTTCCACTCTGGCTCGCTGTCATACCTGACCTCAAATATGGTCTTAAGGGGGTTGGGGTGAGCCTCGTGGATGCGCAGCACCTCCCCTCTGTACCACACCTCTGATTTGTCAACTTCCTCGTACAGATGGCGGATCCTCTTTCCCACCAACTCGGGGTAGCAGAACCTCATGGCCCTCTGAGCCCTCTGCACAGCTGAACGCAGGACCCATCGCCTCCTGTGTTCGGCGCTGTGACAGGCAGACAAGTACGGACAGTATTTGATCTCCAAAAGTGATCTATGTTTTCTTTTAGAAGAGCTGCCAAGGGGTCTTAAAGCATGAGAGAGGCTTCCTGTTCTCCCCCACCTGTGCTTTGCTTTGGGTGTCCTCCTGTGAACGTCGGCCTCACCGATCACACTCTCCCCGTCATCAGTCTGTGAGATGGAAGCATCAGCAGATGTCTCCGACTCTGACACTGCTTGGTATCGAGCTTTTTTTCTCTTTAGACCTTCACTAAGTATCTTCCTCAGTTTAACAATGACTCCTGAGCAATTCTTAGAGTTTTCCTTAGATTTGACTGATGGTGAGGACTGACCAACGTGCCACCTGCTGGAAGATCCCTCAGTTTCTGCGTCGCTCGGGAATGGGGATAGCTCGTCCAGTGTTAAAGGACACATCCATGAAATATATGGATTCTGCTCTGAAACCATATAATCAGTCCCTTTATTATCACTCTCCTGGGGCTCATGGGCGCTGCAGTTTTTCTTTGCAGTTGTGCTGACAGTGCTTTCAGCTACAACCTTGTCCGTATCCCCTCTCTCTTCCTCATCTGACAACCTGTTTTCTAGAAACGTACGCCTCGAACTGCTCTTTACTCTTCTTTTAGTTTTATTCCTGTTCAAATGCAATTGTGTTTCCTCATCCTCTGAACATCTCTGGGGTTGCAACTCTGAGTGCGAGGCTGCGGAGGCAGTGGTGTCAGAAAATACAGGAACCCTCCCGCTGTTAGACGCTTCACAGCTTCCATCTTGTTCCCTGTGATCGGAGTCCATATCTAATCCTGCAACACAGGGAAAATGGCAAAAAGAGAGCTCAAAACAAATGCTGAAATATCGCAGATATATATAGGATTCTGCTTCCTCACAAAGTGGGAAGATTAGAGGCAAAGGAATTTATGCAGTGATCAGGGAAACAGTTACAAGTGAGCAGCAAGTCAGAAACAGACTTTCAGGATTTCTGACAAGGAAATATAAAATGTTTCCTAAAGAGCTTATTTCACACCTAAACCTAAGGATTTCAGCTTTTGCACATCATGATCCTCCACCACGAAACACCCTTACAGCAAAGATGGAAGAAAAGGCTATGGGAATAAACACTAAGGCTGGGAAAAAGTCAGCTGCTGCGAGGGGTGCTATCAGTCACGGATAAAACAGCAGTGAGGCAAGAGGAGGGCAACAAAAATGTTCAGACACTAGAGTCAAGTGCTCCAAAACCATGTGAACCTATGTCAGCAGTGAACAGCAGTTCAATTAGGCCAAGTTCAGTAGGTTCAGGAAGAAAATACAATCGAAGCTGTTGACAGACAAAATAAAAGGCAACTATAATTTTTTTTTAAAAAAAGGACGACTCTATTGATATTCTATAATCTTTGTATTTTCAACTAACTACATAAAAACTCAAAATATTTAATTCAAATAAAGTTGATTAACTTAGTTAATATATGTAACATTTTTTTCCACCTATAATTAGAGAGCACTGTTATTATTTAGTATGTGCAACATTTCATGAATACTTGAATGTGATGATGATGAAGTCTGAAAGTATACACTAATCAGCCACAGCATTAAAACGACTGGGAAAGGGATGCAAGTTTGTATTAGTATTTGGATTTTTTTTTTTTTTTAACCCAGATATGTTAACCCAGTCTCAACACTGACTCCAACCCAAACACAAACCAGATCCACAGAGGACCTACCCTGCAATCTAGATAACCCACGTCCTGGTCCCAGAAACTGTACCCCCCCAGATGGAATGGGTCAGAACTGTTCAGGAAGCACCTGTTCGATATTTGGAACTTGGTTTTAAGGGTGTGTCTGATCAGTTTATCAGCTTCAATCTTGTGACAAGATTGAAGCATTCTTATCAGAAATGCAGACGGTGGAGAACACAGCCAGGCAGGTGAGGAAGGAAAGTTTTTTTTTCATGAGATTTGACTGGTGTTATACTATTGTCCTGTTCTTTGGACATTACATACTCATATTCTCAGAAACTGCCTAATGCAACTTGTATGCAGTGTAGATGTGGGTTAGTTAGAGATGGTACAACAAAGGATGAAGTCACCATCTTCTGTGACCTCTGACCTAAAAAAAAAAAAAAAAAAAAAAAGTGCCACACTTAATCCCTCTTGTGTGTAGCGGCCTCTCACTTCCTTCCCCTCATAATGTCATCCACCAGCCTGCCTTACGCTGTTTCAGCTACAGTGCTGTAAGTAGGCAACAAATTCATATGTCCCCAAGCAGGCCAGCTTAGCGCCTTTCCCCCTCTACCCACCCACAGTGTAATCATGCAGCTTCTTGTGATTTGTTACTGAAGGTTAGGAGAAAAATTTCCTGCTTTCTAAATCAGGAAAAAAAGCAAAAGAGTAGTGAGATTGAGGGACAACAGGAAAAAAATACCTGGACTCTCTTTTGGACGTCAGATGAGGTTGATTCTGTAAAAAATAAATGGATTTTATTTTGAATAATTCTTCTGTTTTGATTGGTTACTTACAAAAAGGGCCAATTAATGCAGAAAATATGCTTTGAAGGAAATATGATGCTTTATAATGATATCTAAAAGGGTCATCAGTTCACATCGTGTACCGAAAGGGATCTCCTAGAATGCTATCAAAGTTATACTAAAGAAACAGGGATTTTCATAAAACCAAGCAAAATGAATCATCATAATTAATAATAAGAAATTACAAATCTTTTTACAAGTAGGAACATAGTTTGCGCTAATCACTGAGATGATATATTATACTTTATATGAATACTAATTTTCTTGTTTCTTAGCTATCCATCCATCCATTCGCTTCCGCTTATCCTTTTTAGGGTCGCGGGGGGCGCTGGAGCCTATCCCAGCTGTCATAGGGCGAGAGGCAGGGTACACCCTGGACAGGTCGCCAGTCTGTCGCAGGGCTAACACACAGGGACAGACAACCATTCGCACTCACTTTCATTCACACATTCACACCTAGTGACAATTTGATTATCCAATTAACCTATCCCCACAAGCTGCATGTCTTTGGACAGTGGGAGGAAGCCGGAGTACCCGGTTAGCTCTTAGCTAATTCACATAAATAATAGCTTATATGTAGTATTAAATTACTTGTAAAATATTTTTAAAACCATTGGCCTTATAGACATTTCCTCACACAGTTGCGTCCGGTGCTGTGGGGAAATTAGCACATGGAGGACTCACTGCAAAACCTGTGTGTGTGTGTGTGTGGGGGGGGGGGGGGGGGGTGTTAATGGTTTAAAGGGCTACAGTGTTGTAACTGTAGCAACCATAGTGGTTTGTCTCGGTATGTCTGTGTTGAATGTACACTCACCCAGCTGTTTGCAGACGCAGACATAATACAGAAGGTTGACCGCGTTGGCATAGACGTCGGGCAGGTGTTTGAGGGACATCAGTCTCCTGAGTCTGGAGGAGCAGGCTCGTTTATGAAGCTGGATGAGGATCTTCTCTTCAGAGAGCGTGGTGGGTCGCAGCTCGACTTTGTGCTCCTGCAGGACCTGGTCAATGAAGCTGCCGTGGACCATAGGAAACAGCAGCTCCTTGACCACCAGCATGGGGAGAAACACTGCTCCCGTCCGCATGACGTGCGGAAAAGGACAGCGTTCCTGGATCGAGTACTCTCTTAACCTGTCGAGGACCGCGTCAAGTGCCGATTTCATCTCCTCGTTGAGCCAAGCCTCTCTGGCTTTTACCCCCAGCAGGCAGGAAACTTTCTGGACTTTGGTCACGTGAGACACCGATTCGGTTATTTTCAGTTGGGACAACCACTTTTTAAGGTCCTGCTCTGAAGAAGTCGACACAGATTTGGACACAAGCTTACAGAATGACTGGTGCAGCTCAATGAAATGCTTGCGGGTGGGCGTTTGGACATCTTGGTTTGGTATGAACTCAGCTGCTGGCTGCGCAGTCGGCTTGTGTGGTGGTGGAACAGGGAAGTAATTCTTGCCGTTAGGGATAATAATCTTATAGGTGGAAAGTTTAAGACACTGAGGGGGAATGTTTTTGAAATTTAGTTTGCTCCCAGGCAGTGGAGTCATGGGTTTGGGGGCAAGGATGAGCTCCTCTTTGTGTTGTGTTGCTTTTGTGTCACCTTCAGAAGTCGCGTTTGTCTGTGCAGTCATCTCAGCAGGTTTGGACTCATCTGAAGTCTTATTTTCAGCTGCTCTAGATGGCTTAGTTTCGTGTTCTTCAGGTTCAATTGTCTTTTTTAAGAAAATAGGTCCATCATCAGGTGAAGCAGTCTCTGTGGGCTCTTTTTTGACTTCCATTTTGCTGCTGTGGTTTGGACTAATGCTGTCATCTGTAGAGCTGCTGATATCTAATTTATCTAGGTTTTCTACTTTAATATTTTTGGATTCAACAGCTTCTGCAGCACCTTTCTCTTTTGGAGTATTAGTATGAGTTTCTTTAAAAACTAGACACACAACAGGCTCCTGTTTAGCTTGATCTTGTTTCTTTTCTTTGTCTGGCTTGGATTTAACTTCATGCTGCTCAGAGGACTGACAGGCTTTCCCTGATGCTCCAGCTCCAGAGATCCCTCTCGAGGTCTGCAGATATCCTTGGTAAGGTGCCAAACTGAAAACAGTGTCAATAACTGGCATAGGGGGAGAGTCATTCTTATTTCCTTCTCGGATAATCTCCGTTTTCAACTTTTGTCTCTTCCTGGTCCATTCCACTTCATATAAATCCTTATCCTCCTCTTTTATTTTGACAGGTGAAGATGAATGGGAAATG
Source organism: Neolamprologus multifasciatus (assembly GCF_963576455.1). Lineage (NCBI taxonomy): Eukaryota > Metazoa > Chordata > Actinopteri > Cichliformes > Cichlidae > Neolamprologus > Neolamprologus multifasciatus. The sequence goes on along the minus strand of NC_140445.1, from coordinate 54,146,118 downwards.
CTCCTCTTTAGACACTGTTTATTAACAGCGGTTTCTGGACTGGACACAGAGCTTTTATGTTTGCTTCTTGTTTCGACAGCAGGAGAATCGATACTTTTGTGGACATTTGCACTCCTAGGCGCGTCTGTGTGGATCCGATTTGAACTCCGATTGGGCGACTGAGGTCGCCACACGGCTGGGGAAACTGGAACGTTTTTTGGCTGAGTCGGGCAAGGGACTTGAGATTCACAGGAGGAATAGTCCACTGCTCTGTCCACATTCAAGCCAAGTGGTGGAAGGATGGGTGGGTCCATATGCAGGCGGTTGAGAGGGGGGAAGAATCCTCTCATTTCTATAACTGATGGTGAGACACCTGGCTTGCTCACACGTCTGGCAGGGCTGGTTTGAGTCACAGGTAGGAACGGTGAGGAAATGGGTAGGTGGTCAACATGAAGGCCGGGGTGCTTGGGTTTGTCTTTTTGTAAACTGCTGGCGGACACCATGGGGTGATCCATGTGTTGGCTGGATGGCGAAACATTTTTGTGGCTAGGATGAAAAGTAGGTGATGCATGTTGCCTTATTAGGGGGGCTCTGATTTGGCTTGGATTTAAATGAAGTCTTGGAACAGCATAGCATGGATAGTTCAAACCCCGCATAAAGGAATGATTTGGCAACATTTCAGTGCTAGACAAAGGCAAAGGAATTTCAGCATGAAGCGACTGAGGCACTATGTAATGCTCCCGAGGGTTTGAGCTTGTGTGTTTATGAATAACGGCAACATCTTCTCTCTGCTTACTGCCACTATCTTTACACTGGGTTCTGTTTTCTACCTCCACATTTGCCTGGGGGTAGTAAAACACTTGGTGCTGCGCTAGTTGGCCATATTTGGACATGGGAGAACGTTCCTGATAAACCTCTGAGGTCATATGCTCATATGTAGGGTGGGAGGGGTAAAGGCTGGGGTAGCCTCTGGGGGAAGTCTGTAAAGGCTGGCTATGCTCACTTAAAGAACCAAACAGTGGACGAGTCGGGGTGCAGGGGTAACTGCTGTAGTGCGGCTCAATCACAGCAGGCAAAGTTCTTCCTCTAACAGGGCTGTATGAGTCCACAGTCAGCCTCTTCAGTGTATCTGTGCTGTGTTCAAACTGTAAGACTCTCTGTTGAAGCACCGTTTCTTGTCCTTTCCTTTCAACAGATGGTTTTTCAGCGTAGTGAGCATCAGTTTGCATCCAGTCACGCTCATATACAGTGTTTGGTATCCTTGGAGAGCTATGTTCCACACTGTAGCGTTGTCCTAACATGCAACCCAGTTCATTACAGCAGGGATTATGTCCGTAAACCGGCCTGGGAATCGCTAAGTAAACAGAGTTTTCAGTTGGGGGCGATGAAGTCTCACCTCCAGTTTTTTGTTTTCTAATAGGTAACGACGCTGCAGCTGTAGGACTGCTGATCTCAGGACTTTTCTTGTACCTCATAAAGCCCTGTTTTACCGGGGTGTGACGCGTAGCAGAAGACTGAGTTTCCTCTGAAGAATTGCTGTCGTGTCTGTAAATCAGATGGTTTCCCTCCATGCCAGAGAGGTGACTCATAGTACTCCGGTCGTTCAGCAGAGATGTCTTTGAGTTCCTCCAAGGAGAAGTGAATCCCGCTCCCTCTTTTCCTCTCGGGTCATAAGCAAAGAAGGCCCCATGGCACGGCAGCGTCTGCTTGCCCAGGAAACCAGACATATTGTGTGGTTTTGACAGTCCTGCAGATGCTACCGTCCGGTCAAATAATGGCATCTTGGCTCGTAACACTGCATCAGTGAGGGTTTGCATTGACTGGTTGCTCATCATGTAGTAGCCTTGTTATGATGATTCATCAATATTGCTCCGAACCTGCCAAAAAAAACAAAAACAAAGCGCAACAACAATTAGATCGTGGCATTTCTCACTGAAAAACTATCAAGTTTGTTTAACACTGGAATCAATCCGACTATGTTAACATCAGATATAGCAGCGAAGTGTGTTATGCTCAGCAGCAGAATCATGAGATAAGAACCGACATGACTTTAAAAAAAAAATTGAGGTTTATCTCACATATCACACTCACGCACATAAATGGTGGAATAAGAGTCCTGCATGTGAAAAATAAGTAACTATCTGAGGAATGTGTGGGGATCACGTGGAAGAGAAAATCCCCACCCAGGCCAGACGGCCTCAGATCATCACCACACAGGTCACTGGTGTAAATAAACACGAAGAGTCTTCAGGGTTTATTGTAAAAAGGCTTTACTTAATAATCTTTGATGTACATTCATCGCTATTTCATCCCGTCTTCCTACTGCAGCCCTAAACATAGTTTCCATGCCACTCCTTCACATTACAAATAATTGCATAACCACATAAAATCACAGTTTTAAGACAAATAATAACTGGACCAAATTACTTCTAAGTCATTCCTTTTGACCTTGTAAAGTAAAAAAGCAAACATGGCTAATAAATGGTTCCTACAGTGAGTTACAATTTAATTCTTGTACAAGGAGAAATTTCAGGTTTGAGAAAGGTTTTACACAAACTGCCAAAGAGATAGTTGACACATGATGCACCAAACCGACTGGCTCTCCCTGTACCACCTCCACTCCAACTGTTACTTGTGGTAACATAATATCCAGGTGTGACCGAGAGCAGTCTCAACTTCAAGGCCATCTGTAAAAATGAGAACTACACTGTAGCACAACTGTTGTCATTTCTGCGAGTCACATATGATGTGTTATGGTTTTATCATGGCTTACTTCAAATGTCAATGTGTCACTGTGATCGTATCAAAAAGGCTAGGCTCGCTTTTGTCGAAGTAGGACTTATCGCCTGACCTGGCATGCACTTCTCATGTCGTGTTTACATTCTCAGACAAAACAAGTGGAGTTGTTGCTGTTCTGCATTTTATTACCACAGCCCTCTGGTCATACCGTAGGTACTTCTTTGTTATACTTCTTCAGCGCTGTTTTGCATTTGACTCCTATTTATGGGAATTTGCTGATTCGCTTTTAATGACTAAAAACTCTTTTTGGTAACACCTGACACTGAAACTAGTCAGCTACCAGTTCCTCCTGTCAGCTTTTTAAAATGAAAGATAAGAGTAACATCCAAACAAGACTTTGGGGCTCAGCAGGTAAATGAACAGTGAAAAATGATCTGCAATGACAGATGTGTAATCCACAAAGTGATAAACACTAGCCACAGTGACCACAGTGCAGTATCAGAATCCCCCCCCACACACACACACACACACACACACATTTCTTTCCTAAGAAAAAAGTATTTTTGCACATTCTTGATATTTTCACTTCACTCTCTTTTAGTAAGTGTAAAGCTGAGCGTAAGAAGTACAGCACATTTTCGCCAAGGAAGGTTCTGCAAGTGTAAAAATTGGAAAGCAGAACAGAAAGCCCGCCTCCAGTTTGGAAGTAAATGATTGAGAGTTTAGGGGGGGGAGAGTTTCTGTTTAAATGTGGAATACAAAACCTTCACTTGAGTAAGATGCTAGATGCATCCCATCCCATTTTTAAGAGATAGATACAGACATATATAACAGATAACAGATACATAGATATACATGTCTGACTATCTATCAACCTCTGCTTAAACTGCTGCCACTCATGACCCAAGTCAAGCTGTGGACCAGCCATCGCAGATATCAGCACTAACAGTCAAAGATCGTCTAAACATGCTTAACATTTCAGCTTTCGAACCGTGTTTGTTTTCAACACGTAAAGAAGATTTTTAAAAGTGATAATTTAACAATCACACTAAGGAAAATTATTCCAGGAAAAATGCCGCTTCACTAAAAATAAATAAATAAATAAACGTACGTATCTCCTAAATCTGCAGAAAAAGATAACGTCGTCACGTGATCTGCCATGCAAGCATGTGCAGGCACCGATGAGGTCATAGAGGAGATAAATTATAAATTATACCAAGGTTTATTTGCACTCGCTTGCTGACTACGCGTGGAAATTTGGCTCAACAGTTAAAGTGTAGAGGTTTAGCAAATACAACATCTGCCAGCACAATCTGTGAATGTAAAAAAAATGATAAGACGTTCTGAGAATAACTGAAAGTCTTGGTGAGGTTTAGAGAAGTAAACTACTTTTTTTTTTTTCTTTAATCCCACACAGTGACCCTCTCCAGTCTAATGACAGCACAGCACTGAGATCTTATCTTCTCATCCTGTTGACACCTTTCACAAAAGTGGTGTGACGGCTTATCTGTATATGGCGAGGAGAAACGCGGTTTATGTGCATGGAGGAAACTGCGCAGAGCTGTTTTCAACGGACTAAAAACCGCACTCTAAAATTTGTGTCTGCCTGTGTGCATGCGCCTTTGTGCGTCCTCCCACTCCCATGATCTGTAGGGCAAGGGTGATGGAGAGCGTAACTTTCGAAAACAAAACGCCCGTGGCTTAAAACCACGCGAGAGAAGAGTGAAAAGATAAAAGCTTACTTCAGTCCAGTCTAGCAATCATTAATCATTATCTGATCACCAATTAGTCTCTCGGATATGTTGAAAGATCTCCGCAAGTTCGTGTGACATTAAAAAAAAATCAATTTCCTCCAATATGTCTTAGGCTTAACCAATGAAAACGGCTCACGTCCAAACATTAAAAAACGGAACTTGAACGAGGAGAAAAAAAAGTTTATTCTCAGCTTCTCTTGACATCCTCGTGAGCTGTAGCTTACGATACACATATATTTGCTTCTCAGCCAAAAATGTTAAAGTACGAGACCTGCCGAGAAGAGCAGCCTGCCAAATTTAATAGGACGCAAATAATATGAAAATAAGACGGGCGTAAGAGCTTGACTTTCGTTCACAGAGCGAGTCATTTCCATACAGCCGCGAAAGCCTCGTAAACCACGGCAAAACTAAAACCAAACTAAGTTCCAAACACACACACGCACACGCGCACACACACACACACACACACAATCAGAGGATGCATAAATCGATCTCGACTGTATGAAATAGTTCCACCTTCTTTGACGCACTCTGACAGCTTTACTAAAAGGTTCACCGGTCCTGCTTTTCTGACTTTACGCACTTCTGCATCACAATCAGTCGTCAGTTGCTTTAAACTGCGAACAACTCTCCTTACCTCACCCGTGTAATAAATGATTTCCACAAAGACTCCATGAAACTTCTAAGAAAAGAGTGGGCAAATCTCTCCGCCGCCCGTGGAGTGGGTCAGTCCAGATGCGTCAATCCCACCAAATGAAGCGACAGCACAGCCTACTAAAAAAACTGCTGCGCTGCTGGCCCGAAGTCCACGAGGCTTTTAGAGAAGTTAACAAACTGAAGAAAAGACAAAAGGAAGGAGGATGGTCTTTGATCAATAGGCGGAGTCACACCCTCCCTCTATCCACGGCTTGTTTTCTTCACATGTCATGTTTTCTCGCTTTCAGTGACTTTTTGTCCGGCTGCCAACTGTCTGCTGCTACCGCTGAAATTAATTTAAGAGTCGGGGTTTTTGCCCCTTTTTACTCCCTGTCAGATAACACACGTTTGTCAGGTTGACTCTTTCTCACCTTCGCGCCTTTGCCCGGTTCCCATGCCCGAGTGTCAGAATCGGACATGTCAGTCTCGGAGCAATAAAGGAAATCACGTGTTTATAATTCCCCGTTCTTTATCTTTGTGTTGACTTGTATGCAAGTCATTATCCCACAGCACCTCTACGGTTACGTGAACTAGTCACTGCATACTCAACCGTGTAGTGGCACAGAAGACGCCTAAGGTTGGGAACATACATATCTGCAACAATAAAACTGGTTTAAAGACATCCCACTGATGTCAAAATAAACTGTTTTTCCGATTAGACTTATTATGGCAGGATGCATGTATTCTCAGAAATTAAAATAAATAAATATATGACTTGACACAAAGAGAATCCAATATATGTAAATAGCGGCATCTAAAAGAAGCGTTTATGGCAGAGGATTGCATGTGTCGATCTCATCCTAATAAAGTTAATGGTTTACTATAATTGACCAAAGTTAAATTCAGGTCAGCCATTACCCCGGGCAGACTTTTTTTTTAAAAAATTTCTTGTCATTACTCATGACTGGCATTTTACCTTTCAATCTAATCAAATGTTTTTTAATATAATAAATTTCTATTATATATTGCACACCTAAATTCTTACACTCTCCACTGATTTGACATCTGGATGAGCACATGTCTTGTTGCACTTGCATCATGTCCCTCTTCACCTGTGAGCCAAAGTCTAATTTATGTGTCCCATGGGGGTGCCACAGTTTAGTCTAGACAAGTTGGTTGCTTCCACAAGTCCAAGGGGGGTTTCACAGGTACAAAGATGCTCATCAAGGAGCATCTTTATACCTGATGTGAGGAATGATCCCCCCCCCCCCCCCATGGATAATTCCTCAGATCTTCCCGTTTCCTGTTACTATGGCATTACAGCTCTGGGGTAACCAACACAAGCCATCAAGGCAACTCACACATCATCAAACATACAAGGCAACAAAAAAGGGAATATTAAACATATACAGTACATAGCTTTGGGACGAGACATGTGATAGACATGTAAAGCTAGACATGAAAAGCATGTTTATAAATAGGTCAGAAATAACTTAGACACTTTTAGAACAACTGCTGGGAGCCAAGTCTGTAAATGATTGCACAGGATGAAAAGATACTGATTGATTTGATCATGTTTTTATTTAAAGAGGCCCAAACGGCTGCCCCTTTATAACAGATAGCTCCGCACAAATTAACTTGCAGTGGAATCTGCAGTTTTGTATTTGTAGTGGGAATTTCCCCGTGTGAGACCTCCCTGTTTTAAATATGCATACATATACAGATATGAATGTTTTAAGATAGAGAATTTCAGTGAAGGCTTTACCAACATGGGTCACGTTTTCTTTACAAAAGGGTTGTATCCCAGATGAAAGAAGGTATACAAAGAAAGCAATAAATGCATCAGCAGTGCGTGGTTGACTCAAATCCAGAAGCGTGTGGGAAATGCTGACTAATTCTTAACTAGTCCAAGTCAGATTATAAAACAGATTACAGCCTTTCCAGGTTTGTGGTCTGTAAGAGAGATTTTAGAGTAAATGCCAAAGCCACCACACACTGTGATTGACATAAGATGTACATCTATAAATTTATCTGCGTGTAAAGTGTAGGAAAGTGTGCATAAATAATACAAAATATTATTTATGCACGTAAAACACACTCCTGAGTGAATGCGCATGGTGTTTACCACTTTTAAGCATCTCAGAGTGGGTAAAGCAAGCTGTGGTGACACAGGGAGCAGAGCAGGTGATCTCTCAGGATGCAGTTTCTGATGAAACACGCTTAAACATTCCCAGAGGTCACAAACACACACTGAGCCTAGAGACTGCTTGGGTTGCATCAGACACTCGTGTCAGATGTGTTAGTGAAAGTGCATACATATTGACACACAGCCTCACCCTATACTGTGTTGACAGGAAATTTGTGGCAGGAGTCATATGATGTTTAAGTGATATTTTTTCTCCTAATGAGACAGTTAACCTGTGTAATTCTGATACATCACAGCAAAGACAACACTCAGCTTTCAGTAGACAACTACAAAAATGAATCCACATTTTAATAGCTATAGTAACAGGATTAAAGTAACTGAAGTTATGATTGTGTCTACAGTTAATATAACTGTGGTAAAGTTAAATGTTTAAGGTTATGCTTAAATATGTCCCACATATACACTCCCAGCAAGAAATAAATATGGCTTAGGTACATTGGACCTTTTAAACTCAATGAACTGCAAATGTATTTTTATAGCCCCAGGACATTTTAAAACCTCGCTATCATGATGTTTCAAATCGCTCCAGTTTCTGATCCTTCTGGTTTTAAGATTTGCGGACTTGTTATTCTTGCATGCTAGTTTGTCTACTTATGTCTCATGTTTGCAGATGTCTATCTGATTAAATACGGCTGCTATTATATGAAGGGAAGTACTGATTCATTTTAAAAGGTTTGACCTTACTTTGAACTAAAATTGTACTAATACCAGTTAGTTGACTAATCTTTTAAGTAACTGATACAGCTAGAGTTTAACTGTTCATCACTGCTGAAATATGACAACACACTGAGCCGGTATGTTGCAGTCACTTTCTTGCTGACGGTATCGTGTGTACTTACAGAAACTCCTCGGTTTCACCGGCGAATTCTTGCAAATAACACAATAGGTTCAATTGATTGTGATATTTGGGAGCTATCTTTAGTTAAGCATGTGTTAAACTGGCAGCTGGGAAAAAAAAACGTTTTTGCAAGTGCAACTTTGGCCATTTCATATCACCTATCTGAAGTTTTCATGATCTGCACCCAGTTCTTAGAACACACTGTTCATTCCCATTAAGCACACCTGCAAGCTGCATGCTCCCCCACAGTGATATCAAGGCCAGGATGACACTCCCCTTGTCAGAATGGCTGATGTAATATTTCTCTAGCCTCATTAACAGAATCAGCCAGCAGCCAATAGCAGCAGGACAGGTTATGGCTCAGGGAAGGATGCTTTTCATTTGGGGAGCCATTCACATCGCTCCATGTGCTGCAACCTCGACAGCTCAACAGTAACAATCCCCTCAGTTATTTGCAAGCCAAATTTCTCTCCAGTCCAACTGGATTTGGAGGAAGCAGGAAAAAAGTACGATAAAATATTACCCTCTACACAGCCTAGAAAAGTTAAAATAAACAGAACAAAAATGCACACACACAAAACACGCAGCATGCAGCTGCAAATTTAGAAGAGAGGGTTTCTCTTCAGTAGAGACGGGAGGTATTAATGCTAAAGAGACAAGTTCAGTTTGATGACAAAGAAATAAAGAGACTTCCTAGTGCTGTGTGACCAGGAAAATTTGAGCAGTTCAAAATAACCCCATAGATCTTTAAGGTAATGGGGGAAAAAAACAAAACATAAAATGATAAACATAATGTACAGCATGACGTGGCTGACTTAGATTGCAATACAAAGTATTCTGATCTCTTAAATGGGGGGTAGGCCTACTTGTCCCAACATAACACTACTCCAGACAACTGCCACCTGCCAGGTGCACTTTCAGTTTATTACAAGTAAGACAGTTGTGTACCGTCTGTTTTCTCTGGACACAATCCAGACCTGGATGTTTCACTTTGTTAGGAGACAGAAGGCTTTCACACAGATAAACATGTCGTACACTAATGCGATCCATGGGTTTCGTCACTCTTGCCCTTTGGACATCTTGTAAAAGCATTTGGGGAAGTGGTTCTAAAAAGATCAAACCATCTTAAAGCAAACAAAGAAAATTTCCAAAAATGCACAAACAAAATGAGGATGTATCGTTGTTACCAAGTCAAGGATTTCCGTATCATGACAGTTTTATTTTATGTGGTTCTGCAGTAAAACCAGTCTGTCAAACTGCCTGGTGGGAAAAGAGTTTCTGTTGCCTTGTGTCAGATAATTAATCCCAGAGGCACCAGGACAGCATCTATAGAATGAAATAAGAAGGATGTTGTTCACACTATAATGTATGACATGGCCAGAACATGGATTTAATGACTTTTTGTTTCATGCAATGCTTTTATACTCATTTGCAATTCTATATTTTTCCTTTTGTCATGGTTCCCCATATGACCATCTAAAGGATCTCTCACTAATATCATACAGAGCCCAGAACAGAAAAATGCAGTCTGAATCAGCATTATATTTTATCATTTATTTTATATACATTACACACATAACACTTTAAAGAAATATAAACATCCGAATATGAACAACCATATGAACAACCAAGCTTACATATACACACCATGGGCATGAATATTATGGTAATTTTGGGCTTTTTATTATTTTAAAAATTCCCAGAGTGGAATGATTGTTCACCACTCATCTTCAGTGACTTTAAAAAACAAAAAAACAAGAATTCATTTTGGATTGTCTCTTATCCACACAGGGTCAAAATATAAATGCAGGCTTAATATATACATACACTTACTTACATTTTTTAATAATTGGTGCTGAAGGTTCTACAGTGTCTTAGGTCGACAAAGCCAAGGTCTAATAACTCGTTGTTAGCGACTGATTACATGTGAACAAGCCTTCTGGAAAAAAGTTTTATGGTCAAAGATGTGACAAAGATTGAGACAATAAAGAGTATGTTTGGAGGAGCACAGATGTGGCTTTCAAAGGACAAACACTGTAGCAACTGTCAAGCATGGTGGTGGTAAGCATGGTGGTGGTAGCAGCATGCTCTAGGGCTGTTTTGCTTCCAGCAATACTGGCAGAATATTAAAGGAGGAGGACTACCTCCAAATTCGTCAACTTTTTCTCAAATCAAGAGCTGGACAGGACAACAATCCAAAAACTAAACCTGGTTTTGGAATAGATAAAGCAAGCTTCAGGAATCACCTTCCCCGACCCTAATTAAAAGGAAAACAACCAGAGTTAGAAATTCTCATGCACCCAATTCTTGTTGGGTTTTTTTTAAGTCATTAAAGACACATCCTGTATGTCTGATATGATTGATTATGCTCAATAATCAATCCTGGAAAAAGGACACTTCAAAGAACTAATTAAAACCCATAGAAAACCCCAAATTACAACGGCTTTCATGAATCTGATGGGAATACGTGACTGAAATTTTAACTTGTTGCACTTTTGTCTCTTTACCTTTGATAATGACAAAATTTTCAGTTCCTTTTGCAAAGAAACAAAATGTATAATCACACATTTTACAGCTTGGAGTATAAATAAGGCCTTTTTAACAGGTATATTATTAGATGTTCATTTAGGGTGATACTTAGCAAACAGTAATGTGGCAATGTCGCAGTTTGCATTATCCTTATATCTACATCGGAATACGTCAGCTAACATTAAACAAAAAGAATAAACAATCAAAGGTAAATTCAGAGGCAAGCCTTTCCAGGAAAAACAAGTCGAGCACATCGTAAACAGGCTCAAACTGTCTGTTCAAGTCAGGAAAAAATGCATAATACAAAATGCACTTTCATGTCATCTCTGAGAGATGCAGCTTTTATCTTTTATGTTACTTGGGATACCAAATAATGTGTTACTATCTAAACAAAATAAATATATAAAAAAAAACAACACAAAACTGTTTAAAATGTACCTCAAAAAACTGATGGTGACAGCTAAAAATTAATGTCTCACACTACCAACTTTTTTGTTTTTAACCTCTGGGCTGATCAGGCTCCAGAGGTGATATGATGGGAATTAATGTTGAAAAAGTCAATGCACGTCTTTGAAACGTAAAGCCGCTGTGCCCCAACAGGTTTAATAATACCAAAAGAAGATTTAGAGAGATGTCAGTCATGATGTTCTGGACACACCCACACATTCTAAGAAGCGAATTTATGAAGTAAAACAGGTGAAAGCAAGTAAATGAGTTTACCATGGGTGTGTGGACCGTGGCAGTTTGACAAATCCATCAACAAGGCATACTGTTTGTTTTGCTTTGGCCTTTGGTGTTTGCTTGGATGTACAATATGACGTTCATGCCTCCAAAGATGACTCATCTGGTTTCTGAAGATACTCTTTGACAAGACTGACAATAGTCGATACTTCTGCCATGGCACCTTTACCTATGGAAAAACAAAGAATTATGAGCTATACAAATGTCTTCTGCAGAAAACTATAAATCAGTCAGTGCCTGAAGGAAAATACAAAGAAGACATGTACACAATTGCAATGCAAATGCTCATGCACATTCTTCACATTCATAAATACACTACACTCAAGCTGTTTGCATATAAATCTGAGCTAAACCCCACCGATGCATCAAAAAGACAGCACTATTAGCAACAAAGCTCATAGGCACAGCTCCTCCATTTTATTTATTCTTTTATAACACTTTATGCAGCACGTCTCCAAAATAGATGAATTGATTAGAGCATTATTTTTGAAGCTTTAACTGTATCCATGTGTACATCTGCACATGTTTGTGCCAATAAAAAATGATTAGTCATTAGATTAATGTACCAAGGTCAACTGTATGAATTGACATAGTATCAATCAATGTCTTAAACTGAGTTATACAATCTAGGTGACACTTCATTAAACTTCATTACTTTTCCACTACACAGAAAGTGGTTTACAAAGCCAAATTGTAAACATGACATTAAAAAGTCCAGTGTTAGATATCCTTGAATAACATTGTGAAGGGAAGTTGTTCCCACTGAATCTATGTCTAGCCTTTTGTCTTCTGTCCAACTTTCTTTGCACTTGCTATAAGACGAAGTCATTAAAATGAGTACTTTCAGTTCCTTATATTAGCACTTTCTATGCTTATTTATACTTTCCTGTACTCTTAGTGGATGTTAATAGGAAACTTCTTTTGACTTAGCTGAAAACACAGCTTAATAAACGGCAGCCTAGGGCAACTAGAAGCAGGATAATCAATACTTACCATGGACTATAGTTATATATATTAGGTTATATTAAAGGTGGACACTGCAGCTGTGGACAGTGTTTTTTCCAGAAATAATTTCTCAGAATAAAGTAGTCGACACAGTTGCTTCAGATATAGATTTAGCAGATGCAGCAGCCTCACACAGCATGTTGAATATGAACGCTAAGTATCAGCAGTGCTGTCAGCATTGGTATCCAGCCATCCAAGCATTTTAGGAGATAAGCTCCAGTTAGCAAAAAACAACAAATGAAATGAAGAAAAATGAAATGAACTGAAGTTGTGAAGAGTTAAGTAGATAAAATGGTAGCACCTTATACAAAAATAGACCATGCAACACAAGTTTTTGCATTTACAAATCGCACCATAAGTCTTAAAGCACATGAACTACAAGTATATGATGCCAACTTTAGAACTTGGACGATCTATACATTTCACTTGGTTGCTATTTATGCTATAACAGTCTACTGCTTTAGAGTGCATGTTTGATCACAACAACACACGCAACACAAAAAGTAGCTTCTACCAGAGCCACAGAAAATGGTGTCAAATACGTGTAGCATTTTCCATCAAGGCCTATTCATTTTTATCTAGTGGTGAGTTTGAGTGCTGGGTTATTCTTGAAACTACCTGCGTTGTAATTCAATTCAATTCAATTTTATTTATATAGCGCCAAATCACAACAAAAGTCGCCTCAAGGCGCTTCATAGATACAGAGAAAAACCTAACAATCATATGACCCCCTATGAGCAAGCACTTTGGCAATAGTGGGAAGGAAAAACTCCCTTTTAACAGGAAGAAACCTCCAGCAGAACCAGGCTCAGGGAGGGGCGGCCATCTGCTGCGAACGGTTGGGGTGAGAGAAGGAAGACATGCCATGTCATCCTAGTAAATCTAAACACTGGTAAGATGTTCACATAGTTTGTCCAAGTCTCTTAATACTTTGCTTAGCCACATGACAGAATGAAAAACAAGTTCTTGATACAAAAAAAGGAAGGAGGCAGTTTTAGATGTTCTTGGATAATCCCTTTGTACCATAATTATGCCTTAAGTACAGTGTCTTTGGAAAGGAACTGAAATATGCCTCTTGTAGGTAACTTACTATGTCAAGGTATATGTGACACAGTTTAACAGTGAGCACTAAGCAGGTTGATATGACCTCACACACAGCTGGCTACTGTGCCTGGTAATTAAGAGCAATTCAAGAGCCACTTTAATCTAAAATCATCCTTGGGATAAGTCACCTTATCAGAAAAAAAGGAAGCATGTGGCATGTGATTTGGAATAAGGTCTGTTTACCTATAGCAGCTAATAGTCACAGTGTGCTGGTACATAGTGTACTTTTTACAGCCACAGGACACTGAAATCAACACAACTGGTGAAGGAGAATTTGTGTTAAGGAAGAAGGTAGAAAAACTAGCCTTTGAAACTATTTTTTTTAAGGTGAGATTTAACCTCTTGTTTTATCTGCCTGTGATGCTGTGTGTCACCTGGTCTAATCACTGTTACATGCCACTCTCCTTATTCACCTTTGGACCCCTGATGTCATATGATTTACTCAGTACTGTCACGTTTCTTGCCTGCGCAGTTCAAGTAGTGTTTGCTCCTGCTATATACTATACTATATATAAAAGGAAGACGTAACCCATATTCATCCTTAAAGAGGCTTTTTTTTTCTTAAAAACTGCCAGCAGGGGGGAATTTCCCCTGACTGCAAAAAGTAGTCCAATCATATAGACGTGCATGAGTTTTTATACTCCAGGTGAAGACACCTGGAGTATAAAAAAAACATAATGGCAAATTTATGAGCTACAGATATAGTTACAGGTTTACAGTAAAATAAATAAATAAATAAATAAATAAATAAATAAATGAATGAATGAATGAATGAATAAATAAATAAATAAAGACAAAGTCCAAGATGGGTGTAGTAAAATAAGTCACTGGCTCCGTGGCATGTGTGAATATTAATCTCCAGCTATTTTAAAGCCATAATAATCACGTCAGTCTTTTTTTAAGGAAATTGTAAGATACTCACTTGAGTAAGGCTCACAAATGTGAGAATATGATGTCTGCTGTTGCATAATTCTAAGTCTAATTTTTTTTTTTTTTTTTTTTTTGGGGGGGGGGGGGTCTATTAACCACATGTGTAATAAAATATGTAAATATTTTTCAATTTCCTACGATCTGAGAGTCTAAGTAAATATCAGCAAAGGTTAAATATATTTAGTTCCTCCTCATATTAAAACTTACCGTCATCTCCACACACTAGCTTTTTGGCAACGCAGGGGATTTCCACATATCCAAACTCTTTCAGTCTGGATACCTGCTGGGCTGTAATAGGATGCAGCCACATAGCTGTGTTCATTGCAGGGCAGAAGAGAAGAGGACGACTGGTATCCCAGGCTCTTACCACACACGTCTGAAATGACAAATACCTGGAAATCATTTCACAGAAATTCTGCAATAAATGATTATTTGCAAAATCTTTAGTGTTTCATCTTCTTACCAGCAGATTATCACAAATACCACTAGCAATCTTTCCAAGAGTGTTGGCATCAAGAGGGGCAATGACAAGTAGGTCTGCCCAACGCCTTAGCTCAATGTGTAGCACAGGGTCAGATCTCTGTTTCCACAGCTAAATGAGAGACATGCTGTTTGAAATGCATCCAGTTACACAGTCACATCTTCACTTCTGTCTGGAATGCATAAGTTAAACCAGTGTTTTTATGTCTCAGAATTCTCACAAGTAACTCCAGTGTTTTCAAGTTAATAATGGGCAACTCATACCACATTTCATTTTGCTCAGTATGGCACTGTACAGTATTCCTTCACCTATTTTATTTGAAGAGCCCAAGCTGACCTTCATATTGATTATATATGTCATGTTAATTTGTCTTTTCTATATATATAGCTATATATGTTTTCAGTGTAATAATGGCTACATTAGAATATCATACTCGAGTTAGTTATTACCTCCCATTCATCCTTGTCACTGTAGATTTTGACTGAGACCTCAGCAGAATTATAGAAGTGCTTGGCATGATCTGTAGTGACGACTCGTACATCCACCTACAGCATGACAACATAAATGACATAAATGACAGTGACATTTTACTACTGCAGAAGAGATAGATAGATCGATAGATCGATCGATCGATCGATCGATAGATCGATAGATAGATAGATCGATAGATCGATAGATCGATCGATAGATCGATAGATCGATAGATAGATAGATAGATAGGGAAGGGGAAAAGGGAGGGAGACACACATCAGTAGTATGAATTTCCTGTTCCACCACATCCCATTTAAAATTGAGATCTGATGACTGTGGATGCCTGAAAGCCACTTGTGTACAATGGATTCACTGTCATGTTCACAAACCAGTTTAACATGATTTGAGCTTTATGACATGTTGGCATGCTGGAAGCAGCCATCAGAAGATGAGTACTCTGTGGTCAAAAATGATAGACATATTCATAAAATATTCTCAGGTAGGCTGTAATATTTAAATGATGACTTAAATGTACTAAGAGGCCTGGAGTGTGCCAAGACAATATCCCCCACAACATAACACCACCTTCAGCCTGAACAATTGACACATGGCTGGATTGGACCAAGTTTTATGATCTTTATGCCAATTTCCCACCCTACCATTTGAACATTTTTCCAAACTTCTGCTGTCCAATTTTGGTGAGTCTGTATGAACTGTAGCCTCATTTTTCAATGTCTAGCTGACAGGCATGGCACAGGGTGGGGTTTTGGCTAAGGTTTGATGAGTTATGCATTGAGAGATACTCTTCTAGTACCATGGTTGTAACATGAGGTTTTTGAATTACTCTCCTCTAACCCTGGATGTCACAAATGCATTTTCACCCAGAAAGCTGCCATTCACTGGACATTTTCTCTTTTTTGGGCTATTCTCTGTAAACCCTAGAGATGATTGAGTGGGAAAATACCAGTAGATCAGCTGTTCCTGAAATACTCAGAACAACCTGTTTGCGGCCCACAAACATGCCAGGTTCAAAGTCACTTAAATCACCTTTCATTGCCATTTGGATGTTCAGATGAAGTTAAGCAGGTAATCTTGACCATATCTACATGCCTAAATGCTTGAGTTGCTGCCATGGGATTGGCTAAATAGATATTTGCATTAAAAAGCAGCTTAATTGGTGTACCTAACAAAGTAGCCAGTGAGTGCAGATAGAGTCTACATTGGTATGAATTTCTGTTTACTCTAAGTTTTTACATTATTATAGAGTATTTTTAAACAACTGTAGGCATTTGATTGCCTTTACCACTAGTATGCTTGAATTAATTCATCAATTGTTTTCTAATTAGCAGGGCTTGAGCAGGTGAAGTGTTCATTCTTTCTCAAGTAAATAAATATGTCATACTAGTTGTTACAGAGAAGATTTTCCTACAACTGACTGTTTAATTAAAAAAAAGAATGATGTTTACAAGACATTACTGCTTCCAGTGACATCCGTGATCCCACATCCTTTTGTTGGAAATTAAATTGACTGATTGGGGCATTATGTCTCTCTGCTCCATGGGATGTGCATCCATGCATATTCTTGCATGTTAAACTCAAATGAAGCAATTATTCTTAGTTTGACAGGCCAAATATTTCTCTCTACAGGTATTAGCTATTACACATACAATTTAAAATTATTTGCATTGCTATGCAAACGCATAGCTTCATCACCCTGTTTACTACAAAAGTCCTAACACACTTTATTTAGTATATTGCAAAACCTTTCCCACACTAATACACTAAAACACTGTGATATATTATCCCCGTTTAACATTTACGTCTTCAAATGTCGTTTTCTCTATTTTCATGGACGACCGTTGTGGTTTTTAATTAACATGCAGATATTGCTGGCTCAGATTTGTTCTGTTTATCAGTCTAAGGCTTTTTTTTCTGCGACTGGATAAAAGAGCTATAATAACTAGAATATACTGCGTTTGTAGCGATGCTGCCTAACATCCCCATCTTGCGGTAAAGGTAAGCTTATGCGTATTTTGCCACTTAGATAAACAATAAATGTATATAGGTGCTTGTGCTATTATTTGCTAACTATGTACGGGGAAAATAGAAACATTCATGATATGCAAACATTAATTAATATGAAGCAGCTCACCCCGGAGAGTTCAAGAAGCTGGGAGACCAAAAGAGGCAGTTTCAAGGCTGCAACGCTTCCTGTCACTCCAACAAGGACATTAAATGTCCCGGAAGTTTTCAACAAATCAGTTTTTAAACTTGACATGTGGTCGTCTTCCTGCCTGTCAGCCTACAGCCAAAAGAAAAATGAGACAAGCTGTCGCGTTCCTGTGACACTTCCGTAAATATTCACTTAGCCAATCAGGGAAGAGCACGTCTAACGTTTGTGCCTCCTGCACGAGCGCGTCTCAGCACTGATCAGTGGAGAGCGCGCACGTTCGAAGAATATTCTGGGTAATTGCTAAAGTCCTTCCAGGGCAGCTAGCATGAAGCGTGGAGCGTTCATTCATTGTCTGCCTCACTGATATTTGCCCGATTAAAAAAACAGATCAAAAACGCAATAATGGCACTCACACCTCTTGTTTATTGGGCTCAACGCCATGAAGACATTTACCTGCGAGTTGAGCTGACAGATGTTCAGGTGAGAGTCCCTCCTGCAGTTGCTTGTCACGGGCAAAACGCTTTAGCATGGTTCTGACTTTTTTTTTTTTTTTAAACATTGTTTTTGGGCCTCTGATGGTAAATGGGAAGCAATGCAAATACAGACGAAAGGTTCCTGTAAACGTTATCCTGCTGGATAGCTGTACTATTTGCATACTGTATGAGAACTGAGATCTCTTATCTGATAACTGTTCCATACAAAGCTCTCTGTTGAGGCCCTTCGTTCATTATGTGGTACGTCTAAAGCCACACAACCTGTTCGAACCTGTTTTTAAAACCTGTTGATTTTAAGAATATTCGTGTTAACAGTTAATCACATGGGTGAAAAGTCCTAAAAATACCTGTTGGAACTACTCGGAAGGCGGGGTGGGTGGGGGTGGTAGCATCGTTCACACGCGGCGCTCGTGGGGTTATGTGTGAGGGACAGGTCAGTGTTGTTACACACATGATATCACATCATCCCATACTACATGCTACAGGAGGGCCTCTCAGCACTCGTTTTTTTCTTCTTTTTATAGCACTTAACTCTATTTCTGATCATGTAACAGAAGATTCAGGTTAGAGACTTTTTAAGCACTTATTTTACCTGGTAATTAAATATCCTATGTGTTTTGGAATATAGTTTGTCACGGTTATATTGTAGCATAAGATTAAGATCTTTGTTTCGGGTTTCTGTTAACAGGAAGTAAAAAAATTCTTGATCTAGCGAGGAAGTATGCTTATCCTTTGCCTGTGTTTTTGCAGAATATTGACGTCCACGTGGATGAAAATGTCCTTCACTTTTCAGGTGACATGGATTCACGGATTTCATTTGCATTTGGTGATTAAAGACATATTTTTAAAAATATTTTTGTGGCATTTCATTTGTGATATCCTGTTTGTAGCCCAGGGGCATGGTGCAAAAGGACAAAATGAGTACAAGTTCAGCTTGGAGTTCCTCTTACCAGTAAAGCCACAGGTAGGCTGAGTAATTATATAATTTATCTTGTGGGATCAGAAATATATCTATAGACAGAATAACTATAAGATTGCTCTTAAATCCTTTCCTTTCTGTGGTTTTCCTGTTTGTGCTCATTGCGTGAACCTGTAGGTCAGCTACAAGTCCACACAGCGGCAGGTGAACATTATAGTGCACAAAATACAGCGAGGTTGGTGGGAAAGGCTGACTGTCCAGGAGCGTAAACCTGTCTTCCTGGCACCGGACTTTGATCGCTGGCTGGACGAGTCAGACGCTGAGATGGAAATCAGAGAAAAGGTAAGAGTACAACTTGGCATTTGACAATTGTTACTAAATGACACTCGCAGATAAAGATTAAAAAATGTCAGTATGACTATAATAATTGATTAAAGACTCTACTATTTTAATTTTTTAAATACTTTTAAAAGGAGGAGAAAAAGAACAGGCTGAAGGCTTCAAGACAAAAAGAAGAAGGTGGGTGCACATAATATATTGCACTTGAACATTCTGTTTTATCAGATGGCTTTGAAAGGGAAACTGCTGATACTATTTTCCAATTTCTTTGAAATATTTCAGGGTTCGTCAGCCTGAAAACTGTGTTCTTGATTGTGTACAACCTGGTCCAGTTTCTTGGTTTTTCATGGATCTTTGTCAACATGACAGTGCGCCTGTTTATCATTGGCATAGGTGTGAAAATATATTACATAGGAGAAGCTGAAAGTGTCACTTGCTTCCCAGAAAACTGGTTAAAACATGTCCGTTCTAAAACTCTTTTCAGATTCCCTCTATGACACATTTCACACAATTTCGGATGTGATGTTCTTCTGCCAGATCCTGGCATCAGTAGAGGTCCTGAATGCTGCTTTTGGTGTAGTCAAGACAGGTGTTATACCAACTCTTATACAGGTATGGGATGTTTTTTATGCCTGAGTTCAAGTTTCCTAAAGTTACAGATTGAGCACCAATGCACATCTTTTGTTTGTGCACTAGGTGGTCGGAAGGAATTTTATCCTCTTCATCATTTTTGGTAGTCTGGAGGAAATGCACCACAAGCCAGTTGTGTTCTTTGTTTTCTATCTGTGGAGTGCTATTGAGATTTTTAGGCAAGTATGCATTTTCCTATTGTTTACAGTAAACAGTCATCTAGTGATATATAGTACAGCTTTAGCCAGTTTTATTTAAATAAAACTAAAATTGGATAAGATTTAGAGCTTTGCAAATGTTGGAACAGTTAGTTTTTGTTCGATTTTATTCACATTTCAGCCTTGAAACAGGCAAGTAGCAGTCGCATCTGAGCTATAATTTTATAAGAATGTGTAACTGTGGATGCAACTTTGTGTCATTTTATTTGGAGCATGACTTTTTTTTTTCCTTAACCAACATGCTCATCCTTTTTCAGGTATCCCTTTTACATGCTGGGCTGTTTCAATACAGAGTGGAAAACCCTCACTTGGCTGCGGTATACTGTCTGGATGCCACTGTATCCACTGGGTGTTTTAGCTGAAGGTAGGCTTTTTTTTTAAAACAAAATTTGATATAAAAAACATGTAAACATGTTTATAGACTCTTTTATATATACTCTTATCTCTCAATCCCACGTAGCTCTTGCAGTGATCCAGTCCATCCCCATCTTTGATGAATCTAAACTCTTCAGCATTCCTCTGACTAAAGTGATCGGCACCTCTGTCAGCTTCTCTTACTTCCTGTACATTTATCTTGTTCTCATGTTTTTGGGTGAGTCCCCACATGAACTGTCTCTCACATGACACATATATATTCTAACTTAACCACTGCTGCTCTGATATTAATCTTGGTTCTCCCTCCCCCCCACCAAAGGACTTTTTATCAACTTTCGCCACCTTTACAAGCAGAGGAAGAGGCGCTTCCGGACCAAAAAGAGGAAAGCAAATTGAGACTCAACACCAACAGCATTCCTTGAACACCTTTGCTGCCTGCTTATTCCTTGACATTTGTTTTTAATAATCATCATCCTTATGTCAAATTTATTATCAACTCAATTTTTGACAGCCTGTCCATATAAAAACTAAAATGACAATAGATGATGCAGTATTTCTGTCCTCATTGCACGAGCAAACTTATTGGTGACCAAGTTTGCACACATATACCGGTACATTTCCATAGCACCTGTGTGATAGTGCGCATCCCCCCCCCCCCCCCCCCCTTTAGTCTTGTTTTTCTCCCACGCAGCGCTATTTTGAGAAGCACTGATAAGAAAACCCTGTTATCATTTCATATTCAGTCACTGCCATATGTATAAAGAAAACAAGTCATCATTCCACATGACAAGCTCTTGGTTATAATTTCACAATTCCAAACCATTCCACAAAGCTCAGGGAAAAATAACCAGACTGCTAAAAAAAAAAAGTGTCCGTTGTGCTCAACAACAACCTTCAAGGAGCAATGTTAAATTGTAACAGGTTTTTTTCTGGCTGCTTTTTTTATTATTTGCACTTGAATTACGAATGCCAACATTAATAGCCGTTTACTCTGTTCTGTAAATGTGGCAGTTACTTGACAATGAATAAAAATCGAATTTTAATGTGGTTATTGTGTCAAAAGATTCCTACAAAGGAACATTTATAAAAACAAAACAATACTGAATCCCAAAGATGACTTCGTAAAATAATCCCGTGAACGTCTTTACAGGGTGTACACAACGCTGCACCACATTGGTCCACGCAGGCTGAGCCTATGATATTTTGAGTTCATTCATACAAATTCGGATGCGGCTCAGCTTGAGAAATCCGTGTGCATGGGAACAATGTTGTGATCAAAAGCAGCATACTGGGAGTCACCAGTGCTGGCTAGTTTAAGCTGCTGTGCAGCGTGGGAGAGCTGGAAAGCAGCATCAGGATGTGCCGAGTCTGGCAGCATGGTGCACTCTCTCTCCAGCAGATCGGCAACTCCCTTCAGGAGCTCCCAGAAACCAAAAGCCAAAGCAGCCTTGCGTAGACGGTTCAGCTCCTGTCAGAATCAAAATGAAAAAAAATAACATTTCATTTTTGGAAAAAAAACAAACATAGCTTTAAAAATTATAGTTTAGAGCCATTCCAGCTAATCTTACCTTATAGAAGGTCTGAGTTTTATCTGGCAGTTTCCTGGCATTCCTCAGGATCTTCTGGACATCAGTCTGTACAATGACAGCATAAAAAAACGAGTCAATGAATCAAAAGGGCCCTTAAATGTTTTGACCAATGAAATGTTTTTATATTCATTTTAGTGATTACGGCTTGAAAACCTGAAATCCAGTATCTCAATTAGTAGAATATTTATTAGTTGATCTGTATTGGAAATTGTTGGTTCACCATTTTGTTAAGTACAGAGTTAACATAGTCATCTACAAGATGATTTTAGAGTACTCTATGCGCAGATCTTCTGATAAGCTTCAGTGAGATGCAGATTTCCCCTTTTCAGCAGGAGTTAGCACACATTGCTAAATCTATGAGCAAATGGTTTGCTGACAATGTTATTACTGTGCATGACTAGCTAGCCAACTAATCTGATCTAAATGACAAAAAGAATCTGTGAGATAATGTCAGGAAGATGAGAAACACAGACAAGCTGCACTATCGGCCACTATCAAAGCAACCTGGGCTTCAGTGCAGATCACCTCCATGCCACGCCGCCTTGATAAATGATAAAAGCACTCAAACTAAGTGCTGAGTGTTTACATGAACTTTACAGTAGGTGGACATTTCTTTATTGTAAATCTTTTTTTGATTAAACCTAGGAAGCATTTTAATAATCTGAGACACTGGATTTCCGTTTTTAAATGAGCTATAAACCACAAGCCTCAAGATTTATATCAAATAGTAAATATTTCCTCATATTTTTAGGAAATATTTCACTTCATGTGTAATGATTATTGAATAAACTACAAAAACGAAAAACTTTTTGATGACATTTTCCTTTTTTTTAAGATTCACTAATATAAGATTACATAGTTGGTCATGTGAAGATTACTCTGAATGACGGACTCGGACTGACCTGAAGAATCAATATTTGTTCGATGGCGACAATATTGACAAAATCAAATACCTGAAATTCCTGGAGCAATTATTAATCACAGGAACAAGAATTTCAATAAATATTAACCAAGCTCTGCTGAAGAGAGTTCAAACAAAGTAGAGGCTTGCTGAGCCCACTGTAGAGGGAGTGAACAGAGCAGCCTCTGAGAAGCCAAGTAACTCATTAGTCAAGTACAAGAAATTAATCTGAAGGTATTTTGACAATTTTGCAAATAAGCCTTTTTTTTTTCTTTTCTTCTTCTTACACAGAAATGTCAGAAATTAATCGCTTTCTGGGTTTTTTAAAACACAGAAAGCAGTTCATTAAAAGAATATAATTGGATAAATTTATCACTGACATAAATGTATGAAATTTTTGTCTTTTCTCCAAACTTTCAAGAGAAAAATACTCTCACGCAGTAATTTTACTTCACCTGTAGTCCACTGGCCTTAATCCACACGGTCACATTCTGGGCATAGCTACGTTTCACCTGTGGTTGTACAGGAAATGGACTTTTACTGTCATCCTCTCCGTAGGGATTATCAGCCGCTTCTGTGACATGAGAAAGGTCACGGGACAACATAGTGAGGTCAGTCAATACACTGCATCATGAGACATGTGAGAAACCCAGGTGAAGTATTAACTACTTGATCGTGTACACAGTCTGTTGTTCTTTAGGACTTGTGCATGGGTCATTGTGTCACATGTTAAATAAAACACAGAGTTTCAGAATATCCCTAACATGGTTTGCAGCTTAATTTAAGCCACTGGGGGGAAAAAAGAAAAAGAAAAAAAGAATTTAAACACAGTGCACTTAGAAACCCCATATAATCTTTTGTAAACACAGAACTCTTCATATTTGCTCATTTGACCCTCATCTGCAATGAAACTTTGCATGGTGGAGAGATTAAAAAAAAGTCACCTGAGATTGGTCCCAAATGTGATATCTTGCCCAGCCAGGGCAGAGGCCCCGGACCGGGATCAAAAAGAGACATCATCAAGTTTGATTTCTTCTTGCTGTCTGCCTGGGAGTACAACATGCCGTACCACTCCGGCCTGAGGGGCAAAAAAGCAAACTACATATACAATTTGTTTGCATAATATAGCAGTCTTTATGGTGCAGGTTAATATAAAAGAGTTTATATAACAGCTCTGCTGCATCTCACCCCAGCTGGACCAGCGCCACCATGCCTTCAACCTTCAGACTTCCATGTAAAAGTACACAAAAATTGGGACTTTTGCCTGCCATCTGACTGGCAGAAGGTTCCTCCTCAAGCTCATCTGTGGTTCCGGTACCAACTTCATCCACATCTAAAATCAAGTACACATAATAACCTAAATCATAAATATTTGCTATTCTTTATTAATCAGAAAAAAATACTTGTTTTCATTTCTGCTGTTAGACAATTTTACTTACTTTTTTCTCATCTCTTCTATTAATGTTACTTTTAATCTTTTATATTACAGAATGAGAGCAATTTTTTAAAGAAGTACTGAAAGAAATTTGTGTGCATGACAAATAAAGGAAGCTCGAACCTCAAGGGATTTCCCAGCAGCTTTGCTCTTCCTTCCTATTTTGTTGGTTTCTTTTAGTCTGAGGCATTTCCTGATTCGTTCATTATCAACCTTATTTACTAAAATTGATTTGTTCTGCAACAGCAAACTCTAAAGTTCTTTTTTCTTTCTTTCTTAAGTGAGTTAACATAAAGCTGCTTAAACATTTGGGTGTTTACATCTAAATACGAGGAGTTGTGCACAAGCTGCAAAGCTAATATGTCACCAATCAGCATTTCTCTATAACTGGAACATAGCAAAAGTATTAAAACCAACCTTTGTTTACAGCAATAGGTAATACCAAGTGTCTGGATATGACAGGAGGACTTGCAATGTCAGCAATTTCAATGAAACCCACAATCTCCAAATCTGAAAGGCATATAAGAGAAGGATTTGTTTAAAAAAAAAAAATGAAGAATTTAAAGAGGATACAAAACACTAAACATATAAAGGCCAGTTTACATTGTGGAGGTCTGCTCTCAAAAACACATAGATGTAACACTGTCTGTGAAAGAAGTGCTTAAAGTTTACTTAAATAAGAACAGTGTGGAGGACAGACTGTTTGAATCACCAGACCAACAGGATGAAGTCAGAAACTGATTTTTCCTCCCCTAACCAGCCGTACTGAGTGGCACAATCAGCTCATGCAATCAGCTAAGTTTCTTAGCCCAGCACAAAAATGATCCCCTTAAACTGATTTTTAGTTTTAGTGTCTTTATTTTCCTTAGAGTTGTCGATTCTCTCACTAGTTAGCTAACGTAAAATAATGTAAGTCTACTAGCTGCCACCAGCCAACCACATGACGTCACGTTCCGTACTGACAGATTAAAACTTCAGCACTTATTTCTTAAATCCTGCTTCACAGTTACATCTATGTCAGTTTTTTAAAGTAAGGTTCCATGATGTAAATTAGCTTTTATGCATGTAATGTTTCATGACCTCTTTAAATTAAACTAATCATAAAATCTGAAGCCAGCTGAGTACCTGTACTAACAGTCCGGGGCATGGGCTCCACCTCTTCATCCATCACGACAGGCTCAGGTCGAGGGAAGACCTGAACATCTGAGGATAGATTCCCACAGTGCAAAACCGCATGGAAGGGAGAGTATACAAGATCGATCAGCTTCCTGGGGACATGCAGATATAGAATATGACCAAAGATGCCCTTACTAAACATATGAAAGAGGTTAAAATGTTTTTTGTGAATAATCTAAACAGTTACAGTAGTACCCAAACATGGTCTGTACACTCTTCATGCAAAGCGGTCCCTCCATAGTAAAGATTTGCCCATCCCCTCCACTAAGGCGAAGTAATTCCTCCAGGTTGTCCATGGCATCAGTCACCTGTAACTGAAATTACACAAGACAGTGGGTCTAACTTTTCAAAGCTGGGCTATTTAGCTAGATTAAGTTAAACTTTTACATATTTGCAATTTAATAGCAATTTCCACATTCTCAATTAGATTGATCATGCTTCCTGAAAGGGACTGACAGATGGAATAAATATAGATCTAGGGCTGAGACTGTGGTATGGGGAAGACTGGTGGTTGCTCCTGGGCCTCGCAGATTCCCAAGTATGAAAATGAGAACTAAGAACCTGAGTGAAGGAAGTAGCCATACAATAGTCATAGGACAGGGAGTGAATGAGGTGTGGTCCTCCTCCTAAAAAAAATCGCCATGAGAAACTTCCCGGGCACTTGGGATACAATAGCACAAAAACTTTAACTGATAAGTGCTGTGAGGTTATCTATAGCAAAATTTTGTCTGTTGATTCTGAAATGCTGACAGAGAAATCATTTTAAACCTTTAATCAAAGGTCACCTCATCTACAAATTTCATGACGATAAACATTTCACTCACATGTACTGTACCAGTGTACCTGCACATGTGATGTGACAATAAAAGTGATTTGATTTGATGAATACCTAATATTTAATGACATGCAGGGTTTTTCCCCGATTAAAAGTTGGTGACTATTTATAACCATGATTAGTGTGCATATAGTCAACACAAAAAGACTGTGCTATTTCACTTATACTTATAAGTTTATACATTTTATGTTATTTTTTTGCCATTTGAAAAATAAAATGTATTCAAATTTATTTTTTTAAATAACAGCTTTGTGAAGTAACAGCCTCTTTGTTGGAAGCCAAAATGTTTTATGTGCTGGAAAACTATAGTTTGAGTCTCTGAAGGTAGAAAACAACTGTCATACTGCTATCATCCTAAAATGTTCACAGAAATGTGTGATTTACAGGCGTCTAACACAGGCAATATGACCCTGTCCAGCTGCTTCTGGTATCATGTAACTGTAAGGATGGCTCAATACCTCCTCTGCATTGGCAATACACATGATGAACAGTTTGGTAGGAAAAGGGAAAGGAAGAGGAAATTTCTTGTCATCCCCACGTTGTTTCAGTGTTTGGAGGGAGTGGCGTAAAGACCCCTTCCCAATACCAAGGGATCCATCAGTAACCAGCACCACCTACAGGACATATGGAAGAAGTACATAAACATAACTCAGTATATGCACATATGGTTCAGATCACTACAGGAAAGCTATTCGACCAATAATAAGCAAAAAATAAATACAATAAATACAGAGGTGTGGCGATACTGAATAAAGTGTTAGCCAAATACCTGACAGGGGCAGGCACTACCCCACTCCTGCTGTACTACATTACTAACTCCATTTAGAGCTGCTTCAACACAGGTTTTGTCATAGTCTTCCAGGTTGCTCAGAGCCTCCTGTGCAGGAAAAAAAACAACATACGGTAATCCCAAAATCAGACCGCTTTTCAAGGAAACAAAATATACTTTGACTTTTCAGACAGATATGTCACATGAGCACACTTTACCTGCAATGCATTGTAGTCTCTGGTGAAAGGTACCAGGAGTTCCCACAGGGAAGAAAAGGCCATCAGCGACGTGAACTCCAAGCGGTAGTTTGAGGCCATGTGTTCAAACAACATATTGAGTCCGTGGACAGCCAGGTTCTTCCTCTGAAACTCTTCGATGCCATCCAATGACACTGGTCGTGTCATGGACAGAGACACATCCATTAACACCACAGTAGGCATGGCTCACCGCTTACAGATCCCAAATATGAAAACAGAAGTCCGCTGCAATGCTCCCACTAACGGTTTCCACTGCGTTGTCGTCGCTGAGGCGTATTTAGCTAGAACAACCAAATACACAGGCGCCGTCAGTAAAGATAAGGGAACATATGGTAACATCCGAACTGTTAGCTAATGTTGGCTAGTTGTTCGGCTAATTTACATTAGCATTCTGTAACGCTGCGGCAAACGAATGAAATGTTCCAGCTGCCATTTAACCAGAATTACATTATAACTATCCAAAACCCAAGATACAAAGTAAAGAAGCGGTATCAGAAAAAATAATTACTAAAACCTACGCGCCTTTCCGTTTTTACGCTAACTAAACAATGGTTATGGTGTACTGTGCACCAGCACTTCCGTCCGGCTGACATTAGTGTACACATCAGCCGATAGTTCCCGGGAGATAAAAACAAAAAAAACCATAACAACAACAATAATAGTAATAATAATGATAATGATGATAATAATAATGATCTGGCTGCAGACATAACTTTTTATCATCTAGAGATGCGGTCAGTCTTTTGGCGACTTGTTTTGCACAAAAGACGGGCCGATAAGCAACGCCCACTTTAATGCCCTGACCAGTAAAGATTTGGTAGACGCGTTTCAAGGTATCTACCCACATTTTCCGTGTTTTAATATTTTTAAATGTATTTTAGGTTTTCTGGACTCTGCTTTGATGATTAGTTTAAGATGAGACGCTACACATAATCCTATTATCAGGACCTAAAGTAGGTTCTAATGTTTATGGTGAAGACTTTTCCAGCGTCATGTCCTATAACTTGAACATTCCTTAGATGTCTGCCACTATGATTAAAAATTATAATATCTGTTTTGATTATCTGAATAGAACAGAACCTCCGAAAATATCCTCATCTGGTGCTGTATTTGAGTTGTAATTGCAAAACAGTTCCTAAACTTTTTGAAGAACCTTTTTTTTTTTTTTAGGTTTTGAAGTGGAAGTGGGAAGTGGGGACTTTTTTTGATTGATTTTTCAAAGAGAAAAATGAATTGTACAAGAGGGAAACGACTGCAGCTGATAAAGCTTCATTTTTTTTCTCTTTGGGACTCTCCTCTGTTCCCTCTGTCAGCTGACTGTCAGTGCCAGACCAGGTTTGCCTCAGAACGGAGAGGATTTCAGGGGGAAATTAACAAAGATACTTGAGGTGGAATCTCTCACTGCAAAGCATGATTATGATCCCCAAGATCAGACGCATGTGGTCGAGGATGTGGAAACAACCTCAGATTCCAAATACCCACCACTACCAAGTCTCTATTACTGCCAGTCACAAAAGGGTTTATCTCTGCAGCCTCTAAGCTTCCAAAAGAAATATCTACAGCAGCTCCAGCTCCTCCTGCACCGACCATCCTTCATGCTCATTATCCTCTAGATATCTTTTGGCTGGGTGATCCTTCACCTCATTGGGATCATTTACATGTTTGTGCTGCTGGCGATCTTGTGTGATGAATTCTTTGTTCCTGCTCTCAGGGTAATCAGGGACAAGTTAGCCATCTCCTATGATGTGGTAGGAGACACCTTCATGGCTGCTGGAATATCCGCCCCAAAGCTTTTGGGTTTCTTAATAGGAGTTTTCATCACCCATGACAATGTGGATTTTGGCACAGTTGCGGGCTCAGCAGTTTTCAATGTTTCCTTTGTGATTGGATTGTGTGCTTTGTTTTCTCGGCAAGTTCTCCACCTGTCCTGGTGGCCTCTATTAAGAAATGTGTCATTCTACATATTTGACCTCATCGTACTGATCATCTTCTTCCTGGACAATGTCATAATGTGGTGGGAGAGCATGATGCTGGTGGCTTGTTAAACTCTCTGTCATTTTCATGAAGTTTAACATGCATATAGAGCACAAACTCAAGACCAAACTCCACAAACACAAGAGCATTTTTAAAGCTATTGCTGCAGAGGAACCTGACAAGGTAAGCTCTCCTTTTCAGAGCTCTTATGTTGAATCAGACAAGAAATTAATCTACTGTTTGGTATTTATGTCATTTTCAAGAGCCTTTCAGTTTCACACATAAACCTCATTTATTGGTCACTGTTAAATGGTTTGTAATGACTGCTTTGATTTAAAAAACTATTTAACCCCAGATGGTATCTACACCAGTGATGTGTTACAATTTTGGTGTATGATTGGGAACAAAACTACAGAGTGTAGTTCATTCAGATGTGTCTGTAAGTATGTTTTGCATCTATTTAAAGAATTAAAAGAATTAACACAAGGATAACATGAATGCCAGGCGTTCACAGAAAACATATTAAAAAGTTACCAGTTAGACACATATGTAGTTGCAATTATGTCAAAAATTGAAATTATACCGTCTGTAAAGTTGCAGTATTGTATAGTCTGTAGCATGATTAAAAACATGAAACTATAAACTATTTACTAAATTTCAGCACGCATTTTAAAATTAAACCAAAAAACAAAGTTTACTTTTACGAGAACATCTTTCCAAATACATATTTATTTGATCCAAGTGATACCTCCTCTTTTGCTGCAAGATAGATAGCAAGCATGTAGTGCATATACGGTGAGAGTGGGCCGTAAACAAAGGCTTCAGGTGCATTTTATTATCAACCCACGATTAGGAAGCAGGTATGGGAGGAGTCAGTGCTAAAGCTGCGTTCACTCATGGAAATGCATTCACCTACACTAGGGGAGCATTAATCACACATACACGTGACATCACTGATCAAGTCACCACTGAAAGCTGCAAACAGTCTGAGTCTAATGGTTGGCTAGTTTTGAGAATATGGCATTTGCCCTTGCAACAGTGTTTTAAGATGCACTACTATTTCATATTCCTATGCTGGAAACAGCAATCCATCAAGGAACGTGTCATTTTATCAGTAATGCACGTTGATATGGTACTTATATGTTTTAATATGAAGTTTAAAGGTAGACATACCAGTATAACACGTTTCACTATGTCATCAAAGTTTTTTTCTCTAAACACCATGGTGTCAAAATACCATTAG
The DNA here is from genome assembly GCF_963576455.1 of Neolamprologus multifasciatus. NCBI lineage: Eukaryota > Metazoa > Chordata > Actinopteri > Cichliformes > Cichlidae > Neolamprologus > Neolamprologus multifasciatus. Next base: position 54,115,378 of record NC_140445.1, on the reverse strand, counting down.
ACAGAACAAAAACTTATTTTGCATTAAACTGAATATTACTAAGGTATACTCACAAGTGAGAGTGCGGTAACGCACATAATCCTCTTAGAAGACTTCAGGTATTAGGTATTATGCTGATCCATTGTGAAGAGTTGTTCTGTGTCCTACATACATAACACTGGCCACTGCAACAGTTTGTTTGTGCCACAATAGCTGACAGTGGAAACCTGTTTTTGGAAATGCTTGCACTTATGATTTTGCAAGATGTTATTCTCTGGTAAGTCTGAACCTTTTTCTTCTCTTTGGATAAAGCAATTAGATTGGCTCCTTGCTTTAAATTTTGCATCACAACTCTAGTCTTTCATGTTGTGCAGAAACCAGCATTGTGCAAAGAAAGTAACTGTAACACTTTATAAATGGATCTATGAATACAGTGGGGAAAATAATAATTTGATGATCTGCTGAATTTGTTTGTTTTCTCGTTTTCAAAGAAATAAACAGTCTCTGTTATTTATGGTTGTTTTTTTTTTCAATGGAGAGACACACAATATCAACAAAAACTCCAGAAAAAAATGACATAGAACAAATTAGCCACTCTTTAGTTGCCTTGTATGTTTTGGATCATTGTCATGCTAGAAGACCCATCCACAACCTCTCTTCAGTGTTCTAGCTGAGGCAAGGAAATTCTTGTCCAAGATTTTGTGGTACGCAGCCCCGTCCTTTTGTCCCTCAATGAGAGGATCTCTCCTGTACCCAAAACATAATGTTTCCACCACCGTGTTTGACTGTGGGGATGGTGTTCTTAGGATCATACTCAAAATTTATTTTCCGTCAAACAAGGTGAATCGAGTTGATGCCAAAGAGCTTGATGTTTATTTCATCTGACCACAGCAATTTATCCCAAGCCTTCTTTAAATCATTTAGATCTTCATTGGCAAACTTCACATGAGCCTATACATGTGGCTTCTTTATTAGAGTTACTTTGAAGCTCCACACAGAGGGTGATTGAGGGTCATTTTCTGTGTCTTACATTTCCTAATAGTCACATCAAGTGTTGTCACCTTCCCACCAAGCTTTTTGCTGATGCTCTTGTAGCCCATTCCTGCCCTGTGCAGGTCTGTAATCTTGCTCCTGACATTCTTTGACAGCACTTTACTCTTTAGCCTGTGGGAATGCAGAGGTTGGAATGGAAGAAACTGATTATGTGGACGATTGTGCTTCATGCACATAACTATTTAAGAACAGAAGTATCAAATCTTTATTTCGCTCAGTGACATGCAAATGACTTTATAACCTTTATGTAATGTGTTTTGTTTGATATTCTGTCTCTCTTTGTTAAACTAAAACTACCATAAAAAAAAACAGATTTAATTTCGTTGTAAGTGAGCAAACAAATAATTGTTTTCCCCATGATAATACTATGACACATAATAATGGATAAATTTTAGTTATGAATAGTCCAAATGCCTTGAGATATGTGTATACTATTAATATCCTTTCCAAATGCAATTTTATCCCTGTTTTTCCTTTACTGTACTATAGACTGGGTATTCCATGGATTTGAAGATGTGAAATGAGTCACATCGCTGGAGTTTTGAATTCTGCCACCCCATGGTCTTCTGGGGAGAGAACTGGACTCCACCAAATTTTATTTATGCACCTTATTTCTACCTAGCTAAAAGCAACACTGCTGCTGGAGAAAAATGTATTGTACCAGAAGGAAGCGACTGCAGCTGAGCCGAGTTCTTTTTCTACTCTCTGGGGTTTTCCTCTGTACCCTCTACCAGCTGACCATCAGCACTAGACTGTACGAGCCTTTGGCAATGCCTCAAATTGCACAGGATAGTGGGGAAGGTTCAGCAGAGGGCGTTGAGGAGATTGCAGATCTGGGAAAGGCTTTAACTACAGCATATGATTTAGAGCAAACTGAGCAAACTAATACAACGTATGATGTCCATAATGCAACTACAACTTCAGTATCCACAACATCTACCACTACTGAATCGCCATTATTGCCAACAACAAATCGGACTCTTGTGCATTGCATCTATGTGGCACCTGAACTTCCGGAGACACCCACGCCAGCTCCTCCTACAACTACCGTCCCACCAGCCTTTCCGGGTGAAGCACCACATATGAAGGGTGATTACCCAGAGGACATTTTTTCAATCGAAGATCGCAGACGTGGCTGGGTGATCCTTCACATTATTGGGATGATGTACATGTTTGTGTCACTTGCAATTGTGTGTGATGAGTTTTTTGTTCCTGCTCTCGGGGTAATCACAAACAAGTTGGCAATCTCTGAAGATGTGGCTGGAGCCACCTTCATGGCCGCCGGAGGTTCTGCCCCTGAGCTTTTTACCTCTTTGATAGGAGTCTTCATTGCCCACAGCAACGTGGGTATTGGCACAATTGTGGGCTCAGCAGTTTTCAACATTTTGTTTGTGATTGGAATGTGTGCTTTGTTTTCTCGGGAGATTCTCCATCTGACCTGGTGGCCTCTATTCAGAGATGTGTCATTCTACATACTTGGCCTCATCTTTCTAATTATCTTCTTCCTGGATAATGTCATAATGTGGTGGGAGAGCATGATGCTGGTGGCTTGTTACACTGTCTATGTCATTTTCATGAAGTTTAATGTGCAAATAGAGCAAGCATTCAAGACCCAACTCCACAAACACAAGAGCATTGTCAAAGTTATTGCTGTAGAGGAACCTGACAAGGTAAGATCTCCTATTAAAGAATTCATCAAAGCTCTTATCCTCAGTCAGACAACTAATAAGTCTGTTGTTTGATATCTATATTGAAAAGTTTTCTCCATTTTCACCCAAACCATAAACTACTGGTAACAGAAAACAACCCAATGAAACTTTTGAAGAGCTAGGTATGCTAGCTAGGTATTAATGCATTCCTGCTGGAGAGACATAAATCAGCAGATTTTAAGATATTTAACTAGTAGAGGTTTTTGTAGGGATTATTATTAGCAACTAGAAAGCAGTTTCGTCACATGATATATACGTAATTTTTTTTATAAAAACAAAAACACCCCAAAGCTAATCAGCTGCAGCAAATGAATGCTTTCCAGAGTTATAGCTCCTTTAGCATCCACGTATAGCGTGTCCAAACCTAAACAGTGTGACTGAGGCTTAACTTACACCAAGTAAAGGGTTTAAGGGTTTGTTCATACTCAGGGTTTTTGAGGGCGGGACTCCCAACATTTTATTCTTTGCTGAAAATGCTATTTTATATCATTTAGAATAATTAATAATTATTTTATGGGGATAATGAATACAATAAAAAATACTGTCATCCTCTGCATTTTGACATCATCAAGTCAGGCAGCGTGTGCAATGAGTGAACTAGTAATGCATTAAATTATAGCACTAATATAAAATCTGCCAGAATGAACTTTGTTTTATCTCTGCCGCTGAATGATCATCACTGAACAAAACATTGTTGCACACAGACTAATGGGAACGGTGAGGATAATGCCCCTCCTGCTCCAGAGGACAAGAATCGTTTAAAGGTAAAAATCAATTCACCAACCAATAAACTGCAAGAAGAAAGTCACAAAAAACATCTTTATACCCTTCACACTCACAGTCTAATTTTTTAAATAATTAAGACAAGTGCTGGCTCCCTGCACTAGTTAAGAAAAAAAAAACAGCCACTATATCCACTATTGAGTGTTTAACAGTGATGTGCTATTATCTGTACAGTGACTAGTTATCATGACCTCAGCCGTCTCTTTCCCCAGTTGAAGCCATCCCTTCAGCGAGGGGGGAGTTCTGCTTCTTTACACAACAGCACAATGAGAAACACCATCTTCCAACTCATGATTCATACATTAGACCCTATAGGTAATGGTGAGTACTATTTGATAGCTGTGAATACTGTTTGATGACTGATAACTGTGTACCAAGTGCTTTTATAATAGCTGTCTGAGTACTATGTCCTTCTCATTCTAAAATGGATTAGCAAAGTGTCCCACATGAAGGCAGCACTAAGTCCAGATTGATACTAAGCAGATAAATACCTACCCCAGTCTGTAGAGGGATCCATTTAGAGGCCTGTAGGAGAACATGAAGAATATTACCAGGGTATAGCTGCAATACACTCTAAGAAAAAGTCAGTAAGTGCATGATGACCAGTGTTGGGTAAGTTACTTTAAATTAGTAACTTAGTTACATTACTAGTTACTTCTATCAAAAGTAACTCAGTTACTTCAAGTTACTCGTTATTTTCAAAGTAACTAGTTACTAGGGAAAGTAACTTTGGTTTTACTCAGAATTCTCTTGTTAATGTGTTGCTTCCATAACTGGATACCCAGCAAGATTGCCAGTCTTCTAGCTTGCTTACTTGCCACAAGTGCACTGTGCCACCTACCAATAGAAAGGAAAAAATAATGTGCATATTTCCACGAGAGAAATCCCACGCCTGGACCGTCGTTGACCGCCACCATGATTCTAGCCTACGTCACAGCGTCATGTGCGCTTTTTACATCCAACACGAAAACTGCAGTCGTGGTGTTTTCAATTGTACTCAGAACTCAGAAATTCGGTCTTCCGAATAGGAAGATGTAGGTAACACCAGACTGCAGATGAGCTGCATACAGGGCTGGACTGGGACAAAAAATCGGCCCGGGCATTTTGACTAGAGACCGGCCCGCCATTATAGGAAAATCATAAAGCCTTTGAATGAAAACAAACACTGTTGTGACAGTGATGTACACTGTTTTGAGGGTATATATGCATTAATCTATCAATCGTTTGTTGTAAGATTCAGGTAATTATTTAATAAAAGCTAGATATTTTAAATGAGAATAAGAAAGAAAAGTATTTCTTTGTGCCCCACTTTCCCTGTTAATGCCCTACCTGGCCCCCTGGCAAAACTTTGCTAGATCCACCTCTGCACAGTTACCAGCTGTCAGCTACTTAGAAAAGGATCCTGGTGTTATTTGTCTCTCAGAAACAGTTCATAACTTCCCTTCAACTCATTCATGTGACCTAAAAGGTAAACCTGTTTCTCCATCACCTGTTCAGCTCTGATGATTCAGTAAGGACATCTCCTGGTCTCATCTTCATGTTTCCCTCTCACCACATATCCAAACCGATATCATGACCAGCAGCTTTTACAGCTGTGGCTCCAGCAAACATCAGCTGATACTAGAAAATAATATTAAATAAATTCTAACAACAGCTGATCACGCTTAAACGTGCTGCTGTTGTTTAACGCGACCTCCGCTGGTTTCTTCTTTCTGGCACAAAGTGGGCGATAAACAAACAAGAGAGAAAAGCCAATCAGCTGATCATTGATCAGTTTCATGATTGAAGTAGAAACAGGAGAGGGAGAGAATGAGAGAAGAAGAGGCAGCTGTGCAGCAAAGACACAGAATAACTCCAGCTTTGTGTCTTTCTCATTGTAGCTGAAGTCCGGGACAAACTGTTCCTTTTCAGCTCAACACGAAACGCGTAATATTTCCTCTGAATACCAGACGATTCCGTTTTTTAGGGGATGGTTGGCAACTCTAATAATTAACCTTATGAACAAAATAAAGTTCACTATCAGTAACATCATAGCACCCACCCAGCTGTATAGAAACTCAGTAATGCTAGCTAGCACGTAGTACGAAAAAGTCAGCACAACGAAAATAAACTCCACCTAAACTTGGTTTATATCTGACCCAGATAGACTGCAGGTCATAACTTCTTACCTTAAGTTCAGTTCACCTGACACTCGGACCGGCGGCCGCCTCGGTTCTCTGCGTCCCCTTTCCCTCATCCACCTGCTGGCCTCCACCGCTTGCTAATGTTGCTGAATCTGTGGAAGCTGCGATAGCCACCACACGAAGTATCGAATAATGGCCCTATCTAAATCCCAGTAATGATTAATGCGTTCCTGATTTTGGCATAATAACTAGTTACCGTGCTCGTTAACACAATAATAACATAGTTACTGTAACGAGTTACTTCATAACGTTAAGTGTAGCTAAGCTACACTGATGATGACGGGGTTTTCTTTCTCTTAAATTAGTTAAAATGCAATGATTTAGAAGATGTAAGCTGGATTGACAGTGTGATGATGGGCTGACCTATCCAGATTTCACATTTGAGAAAATGGTTACAAAGATTATCTTGAGGCATCATTCTGTTGATAAAATGTCAGTGTCATCTGGCTACCTGTTGCAATTTAATGCTATATGTATGCCCCAGTTTGTGGTCCTTCTTATACCAGTGCACATTTCTTCTCCTTAGGCTTCATGGTAGCACTGCAGCAGCACAATAATTAGCATTTGAATCTGCCTATTGAATTGAATTGAATTCAATTTTATTTATATAGCGCCAAATCACAACAGCAGTCCCCTCAAGGTACTTTATATTGTAAGGTAGACCCTCCAATAATACATACAGAGAAAAACCCAACAATCAAATGACCCCCTATGAGCAAGCACTTTGGCGACAGTGGGAAGGAAAAACTCCCTTTTAACAGGTAGAAACCACTGGCAGAACCAGGCTCAGGGAGGGGCGGGGCCATCTGCTGCGGTGAGAGAAGGAAGACAGGATGAAAGAAATGCTGTGGAAGAGAGACAGAGGTTAATAACAATTACGAGTCAATGCAGAGAGGTCTATTGACACATAGTGAGTGAAAAAGGTGACTAAAAAGGAAAAACTCAATGCATCATGGGAGTCCCCCAGCAGCCTATGCCTATTGCAGCATAACTAAGGGAGGATTCAGGGTCACCTGATCCAGCCTTAACTATATGCTTTAGCAAAAAGAAATGTTTTAAACCTAATCTTAAAAGTAGAGATAGTGTCTGTCTCCCCTGCCTAACATCAAGATCAGAGCTAACCTGCATGAACTCTGCATCAACTGTGTTTTCACACTTATAGTTCGTTTACTCTGGTCCGAATCACTTGATGAGTTTGTAAATTTGTACCTTTTCCCCATGTTTGGTTTGTTTTCACCCAGAGAAAAATCCAAGTGAACACCAAGCGAACCAAAATGTGTCAGTACAAATCAAGCATTAACAGGTCTATCTGGTATGCTCATTTCCACATTGTAAAGCATCGCGACAATGTGATTGATCACTTGCAATATTGATGTAGGAACAACACCAAGACCGCAATATCAGATCGAGCGTGAGAATATTCAGCCTGCTTATTGGCCAGATGTGTCTGGGGTGGGAATAACAACAGTAAAAACAAGAAGAAGGTGTTGTGTTCTGGACTATTTTTATTCTAAATTTATATTCGTTTCATAGCTAGTTGCTAGCTCGTACAGACCCTTGCACATCTATAGTACCTTTCCACTTTCAGAATACAAAGCATTCATGGCTAAAGGGAATTTTCAGCTCAAACGTATAACATATACATGGCATGAATCACTGTCGGATCACATTCACACCATAAACAAACTTCAAGGAGTTCATTTACACCAAGACCACCTCCTCTAAAGGCTCTTGGTGTGGTTACTGTGTTCACATCTGCACAAACATACTGCACGAAGGGGGGAAATGAACCAGAGTTTGATTTAAATTTGCTAGACACAGCAGGCATGAAAACACCCTGAGATCCATCCAAGAAACATCAGTGACTTAAGTAATTCTGTCAAGCAATAATTTTTAGTTAATCAAACCTTTTCTCATGTCTGGGGAGCACTATCAATAGAAATACTCTACTCTGTTATTATGTACCTTGGGATGGGTGTATTTAGTCCAAAATATGAGAAGTTGAAAAACTGACTGCTGACGCTGTCTTTCTGTGGTTTTTGCTGTACTACTGGTAATATTAATAATTATTTTAGCCTTATTGTGAGGAATGGCTGTGTGGTGGACACAGATGAACAGTCCAGTCTTTGTTTATCCCCCCTTTTCATCATAGCAATTTATTAGTGTGCCATATTTACAATCAAACTAAGACAAGAAGTTTAGTATAAAACAAAAGAAAAACAAGTAGCCCCAACTTAAACACTGATTATCCAAAAAGTAAATTAAACTATTAAGAAAGCAATTCTGTAGTACATCCATTGTGGCCTGCTCACCATTATGACCTAACACACAATGCTTCTGGAAAGTAGCTGACCATATAGTCTGTAGCTCCTCCCACTCCAGGAAATGACAATTAAATATCAGTTAAATACTAAATGAACTTATGGTAGTTCTCAATCTAAAGTGCAGTCTGATGAAAAGATGAGCAATAAGTTAATCAGATACAAATCTTAACCACCAACATTTTCAATCAGGCTTTCTTTAGGGTTTCATGACTAATATAGCAGCAATGTACACATAATAAATCTACATTAAAAGCACTTTGTACTGTGTTTAGGGCCCTCCGTGTGACATCTGTGATTCTAATTTTATTTTGCCTCTTTGTGTGTTTGTAGGGAAATTTAAGGAGAAAGCTGAAACTCTGAACAGCGTGGCAAGAAGGAAATCAGACGCCAAAGACAAAAGTGAAGGTAACATTGAAGTATGTGATCGTCATTCACTGACTAGAGACTGACACCTGCTTAGTATCATTATATATAGCTGGTCTGCAAAGCATTAAAATCACATGCGCAAAATGACTTAAAAAAATAAAATAGGTTTTCTTGTTCAACATCAGTAGATGTCGCTATATGCCAACTATCATAATAAAACAACTGTTTCCCCATTGTAGTAGTATTTTAGCTTATACCTTGGAAACAGTTAGTACACACTAGTTAATATATATATATATATATATATATATATATATATATATATATATATATATATATATACTGTATGACAGTGGCGTGACTTTTACACAAAGGCAAGCAGAGGTTCCCCAGCCTCCAGAATACACACACAAACATCTTATTCCACTTTTTAACAGTTTTACTAGTTAAACTGTAAGAGATTAAAACATACCATTTTTGCTGTCTGTCTGCACTTTACATGGATGTCTTCAGCTTTTGGCACTCTTACTCTTATATTATTACTTCTATAACTGAATATCTACTATATTACCAAATATTACTTGCTAACAAACTGAGAATCACAGGAGGTGGAGGAATTTGCCAAATAACATTTTAGCAAAAAAGTAATAAAACAACATGGTCAGAGCAGCCCTCTCCACCATCATCACAGCTTTCCTTGTGAATGTAAGGAAGTATTAACAACTTTTCAACATGTCTCTGCATCACACATTGGCCAAGGTGGTTAGTAAGACGAAACTCATCTGTTAGGATGCTAAATCACTGAAGCGTGTTTACTTGTTAATGCTAGCTTTATGTTTTTTTTTTATTTGACAGACATGTCAAAGTGCATGTACAAACCAAGTGCATATAACTATGCAGAGAACTCAAGGAATGTATAGCTATATAGCTAAGAAGACTGTGAGTGAATTCAGCCAATGCATTCACTGCAGTTCTTCCTGTAATCAGTCCTGAAGTCTTAAATGAAATTAGTCTTCCAGATAACTGCATAAGGGCAAACTAATAAGCAAACTCTTTGGGATTCCTTTCACAGATGGTGGGGGAAAAACTGAGCAGAGCAAAGAGCCAGAACCAACTCCAGCTGCAGAAGAAGAAAAGAAGGAGCAGCCAGAGGACAAGAAGGTACTCTCCAACCATGTCCTGGTGGCTTTCAAAAAGCCCAGAAGTCAGTCTTTGATTCCTGTCTATGTAAGAGTCAATGCACAGATCAATGATACAACTTGTGGGCACCTGCTTCCTTAGGATGGTTTGACTTTTGTTTCTTTTTATCATATTTTTTTAATTGCGGTATCTTTCCTACTTCAGGAAGATGTACCAGCAAAAGATGATGGGTCAGGAGAGTCAGACGACTCTGAGAGCGACGAAGAGGACAGCGATGATGAAAGTGATGAGTCCAGTGAAGATGAGGATGATGATAAGGATGAAGACGAAGAAGAAGATGAAAAAGACGATGAACCTCTGTCTTTAGAATGGCCAGATACACGTCGAAAGCAAGCAACCTACCTCTTCCTGTTGCCCATAGTTTTCCCTCTGTGGCTTACTGTCCCAGATGTTCGCAACCCGGTGAGAGATACCATAATATTTCTGATATCAGCTGTGGTAATTTAAATCATGCTGCATTTTGCTTTTCCATAACTCACTTTGTCCTATAGAAATCCAGAAAATTCTTTGTTGTCACCTTCCTGGGCTCTATTCTGTGGATTGCTATCTTCTCGTACCTCATGGTGTGGTGGGCCCATCAGGTCAGTTACATTAGATGCAAATGCTCTGCTTTGTTTCCTGTGGATGTGCATTGACACACAGTATCGTTTAAAAGATCTGTGTAAACTAAAAGCTGAGCACCTAAAAATCTTGTTCATCTTCCTAGGTGGGTGAGACTATTGGCATCTCAGAGGAAATTATGGGCCTGACTATCCTGGCTGCGGGGACCTCCATCCCCGACCTCATTACCAGTGTGATTGTGGCTCGTAAAGGCCTGGGAGACATGGCTGTGTCTAGCTCTGTGGGCAGTAACATCTTTGACATCACTGTGGGGTGAGCCTCTATAGCTGGATCATCATCAATTTTGTTTTTAAAGCTGCTTAACACAAACTTTAATAATTCCTTTCTCTCCCTTTTCTTTATGTTTTTTCACTATCATTTTATTCAAAAGTCTCCCAGTCCCTTGGCTCCTGTACTCAGCCATCCATAGTTTTGGTCCAGTAGCTGTCAGCAGCAATGGGCTCTTTTGTGCCATTGTGCTGCTCTTCCTCATGCTCCTCTTTGTCATCATCTCCATTGCTTCCTGTAAATGGAAAATGAATAAGGTGCTGGGTTCCACCATGTTCCTCCTCTACTTCATCTTCTTGGTGTTCAGTGTTATGTTGGAAGATCGTATCATCATCTGCCCAGTTTCCATCTAATTCTTTCTGCTGAACTGTTAACCTTTTTGGGAAAGGATCTCACGAGCATAGACCTGGATATCTATAGGAAACATTCAGAAAGCTACGTGCTCTGCATTGTTACCAGTGAAGTGTCTGGTATGTCAGCAGCAATAAAGCGTTTTCTAGAACTTGATACTCACTTATAGAAATGATGGCAGCTTTTAAATTGATTTTCATAGTACACGGGGAGATGCATGACTACTATCTAATACAGTGTAGATTTTGCGGTGTAAGACCTAACAGAGATGTTAATGGTTTTTTTATGCACTGTCTATGAAATGCAAGTAAAAGTGTTAGTTTGTGGACACATTTTGAAAAATGTAGGCTACTAAATGTGTATTTTGTATCATCGTAAGTAAATGATTTTGTAAGAATCATGATAAAGACCCCGAGCTTGCTTGAACTTTTTTTTTTCAAAAATCATGAAAACTCATTGAAAAAATAAAAAATAAATCAAACACGACATCCATAGAATAAATGTCTTTATTCATAAATGAAGTCAAACTATACATCCACCTAAGGAAGAAATTTCATTTCTTTTTTTTTAAATGTAAAAATCATACAAATCAGTATCTGTGTTACAAATGATAAATAATACATTGGAAACATTGTTAAAATTGACACTTAGTGTAAACAACACATAGACATAAAATTATGTTTTGGTCATTCAGTGTTTTGTTTTTTACCCAGACTTTTTTTTTTTTTACAAGTTGGCTAAAATACTGGTCTACATGCTGTGAGATTGGTGTTTTATTTCAACACACAGACTTATATAATCCAGCATTGTATCATCAGTTACTGCGAAGTCCAGCAATAAGCTGTGGAGCTGCATCACTCCAGGTTTTTTGTCAGTTGATCATGAAAGAGTGAACTGTCAAACTTGTGTTTTAAAGTGATTTCTGAATGAGGGCAGGTCGGAGCTGTTTTTCAAGTCCAAGAAATGCCTTTGACATCTATATATCTTTAAATATTCTCAGTGCAAATAAGCCTGCACTACCGTCTGTTCCAAGACCGGTTAGTATAAGTGGGTAAAACATCCATCAATACTCTGTATGTCACACTAAACAGTGCACTGTTGTCCAAATATCTAAAACATCGACACCATACATTGAAGACAAAAAGAAAATATACAAAATTCTAGAGTCAAATGCTCTGTACATTATTATGAACCCATTAGTGTGACTCAAAGTCTTTATAAAAGAAAATGTTGACAGAAAACATTTATCTCCTTTTGATTGATTGTACTGTTTTTAAGGAAATCCATCCTTGCAAAATCACATTTAACACAAAATTTTAATCATCACTTTAAAAAAAGATATTGCCTAAAAAAAAAACCCAAACTGTAAATTAATGAATTATATAATATTCCCTTTTGGGATCTTTTGGTACATTGTACAAAAACAAATAAACATTGTGCACATAAATTAACTGGCTCCATTCTTGAATCAGAAACAATTTTGTGGTTTATAATTTTATGAGGTTACAACCTAGTTTAGTGTATTTCAGTATATGAGTTTAACCTGTCCGCTTCATGAAGTGTATATGAAGAGGAAGTGATTTGCCTTTACAAACTTGAACCTGTGGAAATTTCAGACAGAACCATGACTAAGGTGTGCGTGGCAGAGACACAGCCCCATGTAAATGAGAACAAATGGCAAGTGCTCATCTTATCAAAGTGCTATGTAAAAACATGAACGTCTAAAAGTACACACAGTCAACAACAGTCTTAACAAGGTCACCAGGACCACTGAGGAATTTCGACGAGGTGAACTTACACTTACTTGTACCTACTTATTCACAGCTTCAACAGTAACAGAGGCATAAAGTAGACCGTGTAATAACTGTGCAAACATTTATACAGAAAATATCTTCAAAGTATTTACAAATACAAGGCCTGTCACTTCATGCCTCTCAGCTCTGACAGTTTTCGAGAAACTCATGGCAGTTGCATTATGTTAAGTCCCATTGTGCTTACAAGAGCTTAATGCTCCAGTCAGATGAGCCGGTCCTGAGTCTGAAGAGCAGTTTGACAAACAAACAAAAAAACAAAAAAACAACAACAGCAGCAGTGACTGTTGGAGGGAGGAAAAAAAGCGACAGAAGGGGGACAAGAGGTTCACAAACCGGGCTCTCCAAATGTCCTCCTACACTCCATGACCCCTGCTCCAGGGGGCCGGTCACAGTTGTGTGTCAGTTTAACCAGGTTGGGGGTGAGGCGATCGTATGCCAGCTTGTACTCGCGATCAAAAGCACCTGCAGGAGAGATAATGGTAAGTTAAGAATCTGTCAGCACGCTTTCTTTATATAAAATCTTTTATATCCATTAACCACAAACAGCAGGCATTTGAGAATATCGGCAGAAGAATCTACAGTCTTCTAGCTAGCTGTTCTATTGTAGATGGTCAGAGAAATGCTTTGGGTTAGGTGGTACTAAAACTGTGTTATGTGGATATATTCAAACACTTTAATCTTATACTTTATACAGAGTACAAATGAGGCTCGTGTATTGCATCCAAGATGGCTGTTTACACAAAACTTTGTACAGGATATGTGAAAAAAGAAGAAGAAAAAAAAAAAACACCCGATGGAGTTACACAAAATGTCAGGGCATCATTAAAGCCATCAAGAGTCATTATTACATATTTGGACAAAAGCAGTGGACTGACATTTCCAGTCCTGCTAAAATAACTAAAAAAACTAAAATATCCATGCTCTGAACTTACTGATATTAATGTTGTTCTTCCCCAAAGCCACCAGAGCAAGGAACAATAAATCTCTGTAGAGACTCCTTTTTTGGGAGAGAAAAGAAAAGAAAAGCAATGAGATTTTCCATTCATATGATTTTGCCGGTGTAATTTTACTCATCACACACCTCTTTATTTACTTACCTCTGTCTTTTAAAACCTAACTCAGGCCCCAACAGCTGAATGATCTGGCTCATGGGCTGATGCACATCACTCTTCTTAATGCTCCTCACGAAACCCTGCAGGAGCTCCACAGTGAAGAGTTGGCCTTCTTCACATAACCCGGAGCGAACCAGCGAGTTGGCACCTGCGAAGAGGGAGAGATTAAAATCACTGCGATCAAAGGTTCATTCATCTCATTTCTCTCATTAACAGATGAGAGAAATGAAGAAACGAAGTCTGAAAGTGTGGCTCACTGATAAGATGACTTGATTAATAGGTTTCCTGAGCTGAATTATGCATGATCTACTAGTTGTTAATATGCATTGTTTCATTTGCATGTAAATATCTGACCTTACCGGGAAAATAATTTTCTGAAGGTAGCCCGATATCACCTTTTCTAATTTATTGCACTATAGTCTGTGAAAGTAAACATTGTATTAACTTACAGTGGGTGTTCCACAGGACGTAGCAGGGTTGAACTTTGTCTTGGTGCAACTTCAAATTGTCCCACATAATCCTCACGAGAACCTGCTTGCTGTCCTCCGATGACAGCATGTGAGGAGTCTGAAGGGGACAAAATACATTAAAAAGATGAATTCATTATTGCATTGTCCTCTGTAGGCCCAAGTCGTGTTATGGTTTCATGCATTATATTTTGTTAGTTTTGATTTTTAATAACAACACTAGGAGTCACCAAAGTCCCAAATAATTTTCTGAGCTTTAGAAGTGCCAGTTGGTACAAACTGTTTCTGCTTGCCTTAGCGCTTGGCTAAGCTAATGAGCTACAAGATCTAGTTGCTGATGGCACACGGGATGACATCATTAAAGTATTCTGCGTGGGTGACAGGCTGTCATATTTACCTGGTCTTCATGGCTACAGTGTTGGGAGCCCAGGATAAGAGCTGGCAGGTTACTCGGCAGGTCGAGCCTTCTGAAGTACCAAACAAGGTTCCAGAAGACAATGGGATGTTGGTCAACAATGCTTGGGGAGGAGATTGCCTGGTCACCCTCATTCACTAACAGGCTCTCCAGCTCCTTCCACAGAACCAGAGGGCTCAAGTAGGGCACTGTTACAGGAGCAGAAGCAGAGGAGCAGGAAGAGGAGGAGGACGAGGATGAGGCTGGGGCTTGGCCAGCACCCCCACTGCTCTCCCGTTTCTGTGCAGGAGCTGCAGATGCCTCAGCTGCACCGTCTGTTGTGGAAATTTTTTCCTCGGGATTGGGTGGCAGGGATGTATCCTCCTCTTTAACAGGATTGCTTTTCTTAGACGAGCTGATGAGAGACAGAGAGTGGATCTGTTTAAATGGGCCACGGGGATAAAAGATGTTTTGTCTGTGTGCCTCAGTGCTCTTTGTAAAAAGAAAAAAAAATGTTCCAGACAATTAGCAGGATACTATAGAAAAAGACAATCTAGCACAATGTTGTAACTGAAAATAGCCCAAATTGATGGCTTTAATTATTCAAAGTGTTTGAGCTCTCTCTGTAAGCATAGTGTGCTGTGTAAATTTTACCTGCTGTGCGGTCTCAGATCTTTGATTTCCACATTGAGAAAAGGCAAAAAGGCAGTGCCGCAGAAAGGACAAGTGCTGTTGAGGTTTGAGTCATTTGCCGTCCATCCTGCCATTATCTCCTCATCATACACCAGACAGTCACATGTCTTACAAAGTGAACAGCTAGACATCAACACCTATAAAAGAAAGCGTCAGGTTCAGAAAGAAACCATCACACTGCCTGAGCGAGCCTACAGACAAGAGGTGGACTGGGACTGTTATGTGCTGGTGCCTTACCTCTACGGTGTAATTGGGAGTGGGTTGGAAGCGGCCGGTGTCGGGGGAGGAATCTGGAGTGTGAGGAGTTTTGGAGGGAAGTGCCAAACCACCTGGATACAGTGGAGGATTATACAATCAGACACAGAACGCAAAGCCAAGACTGAACACACCTGTCAAAGCTTTAAATGTCTGGATGAAACTAAGAAAAAGTGTCCAGCTGAAACAAAGCAGCAATTACTTTATTAAAATCTGCAATAAGCGTTTGTATTTGTGCCGCAGGTTTAGTGAGCCTGTGTCTCTGCTTGTGTGCACGTGACTGTGCATGCACGTGTACATGTTGAAGTGTGTTTAGCATAGGGCCTGTGGCTGGGTGCAGAAAAACCTACACACTGCATCATCCCTCACGCCTGCTGGCCTACTTTCCAATAGAACAACACCCAACTCTTTCCATCACTGAGGCCTACTCTTACTCTAAATTTAGACTGCCAAGAAGTGTTTTCATGCAAACCAGCACAATGCTGCAGTTATAATGAGCTTGTAACAACAAAGCTTTAAGCCATGAGTTTTTTAGATTAGAGCTGCTTTTAGCAGGAAAGGGACCTGATTTAATTGACTTTGTTGATCATCCAGTGTAAGTATTAGTAACTTTGTAAAATAACAATGTAACACGCGAAAATAAAAGCTTCACTACAACAATATTTATTAAAAGATGTGGAACGAACCAGAAAAGGAGTTGTGTCTGAACACTCTATTTGGGGTGCCAGGGCTGCCCAGGTTAGTATGATGATGCCCAACGGGGCTTCTCCTGACTCGGGACACGCTACCATGCTGTGGGGATGTAAATCCATCTGGATCTAGACAGGAGTCATTATCAAGCAGCGAGGAGCAATCGGCCTCTCCTGAGGTCAGTGAGGACACACTCATGCGGTCACAGTTTGCGTCCTGCAGGAGGCAAAAAAGAACTGTAACTATTTTCATCCTAGAGCCAGTAATCCCAAATATGCATGAATTATTTATATGTTAAAAAAATTCTAACCTGTGTTAGTGAAGTTTGAGAGGACAAACGAGAGTAGAGACGACTAGCTTTCTCAGCCACACCCTTTCCTGCTGATATAACGCTGCTCTTGAAGATGTCGAGAGTTGGGGTGAACAGTGTTTCCATGGAGAATGATGAAGTGGAAGGAGTGGGTGATGACGGTGAAACCAAAGAGGGAGGCCTCTCTCTGTCTTTGTTACAAATACCAAGAGGAAGAGATGGTGAGTGCCTCAGCCTCTCCTTTGTTTTGGCAGGCAGTGGGAGGTGTGTAGTGGATTGAACTAGGGTTGAGGATTGCGGGGAGGAGTGGGGAGAAGAGGCTGAGTGGAACAAAGGGCTTGAGGGGTTCTGCAGGTCCATACTGGGCGTGCGGCTGCTCAAGGGGCTGTTGCCATTATTCATGTACGTTTCAATCTCCTCGGCCAGGTTGCGCCTAGAGTTGGATGCACTGCTGTTGTCATGGTCACATTCCTGTACGGTCGCTGTTGCCGTCAGCGACAGGGGATCAAATCCCATCTCAATACCTGTCCTCCTCACTGTCCCGGCATTGCAGATAACGCCGGCCCTCTCCACTGGGTGTTTCTGTTTATCAGTCTCTGTGACCTCTTCCTCTACTTCATGCAGTCTGTCAGAAGCAAGGTGAAGCTGCTTTGATGTACTTAGAATGGGGACACTGAGCCTCAGAGTTCCCTGTCCAGCAGACAAATCCAGAGAATTTGGCCTCTCTGCCTTTGGCAAAGCTCCACTCAGAAGAGTGTCACTAGATGGACTGGAAGCCAGCCTGAGGCCACTGCCTGTGACAAAAACACATTTGAAAACATTCAGCTGAACGGTACATAGTGGTTATACGCAGTAATAAAACGACTCCTTGAGAGTCTGCTTTATAAATAAAACAATGCTGTGTTAGCATCTTTTGATGTGGAGGCGCTGGGAGAAAGAATGGAACCTCCACATCAAACGCTGCAGTTTTGAACAACACATAGATTGAGAATGAACACTAAAAGGCATTTTTGTGCGTTTTTGGCTAGTCCACTGAAATCTGTGGCAGTATTGTGCTCTTGCATTATTCTAAAATAAAAAATCCTGTTAGATTTGAATGAATTGTTGCTGGTGTTCTACTGTTCATGCCAACATGAAGCTGCTGCAGGGACGAGGAGGAAGGGAAACTGGCAGCTCTGCGGTTCCATAAGGGATATGTGTTTATCTTACAATACAGCTGTATTGCATTTTAAGCCAAAAGTAATAAGTTATTAAGGCTCTGATAAAATGCCACACCAATTACAGAGGACTACTGATTATGAAGACTGAAAAACTAGAAAAACAACATAAAGTCAGACACCGCATGTCATGATTTGCAACAAAATTCAAGGCAAAAGTCATCTGCTTTCATAACACGTTTATCCATCAGCAGACTGTTTTTTTTAAAATGAGAAACACCTAAATTTAACAGCAAATGGACAAGAAAAAAAACACATTACACCCACAGCCAAATGTGATACCACCAGCTTTTAAAGGCAAAGAATCCATTTTGCAGTGAGCTGTGAGTCACTTTTGCAGAAATAGTCCCCCAGTGTCAAAGATACGACATAAAAGCAATCCATAACTCACTTGACTTGACTCCTTTGTCTTCCACCAGGGCTGTGCCATCACTCTCTCTGCTGCACAATCTCTCTTCCTCCTTAGACAAGGAATCATAGCCTTGGTCTGACTGTTCACCTGAAAAAGATAAGGAGAAATCACTCCGCTGACGCTTACTTTTTAAATGTCCTCTCACTGGTGTTTTGTTTCTTCCTCGAGTGAATTAAAATTTGTTCCTATTAGTCTCCATGGAAGCTTTATATGAGACAACTGATCAGAGAGTTTTTGTTTGCAAGCGCTCTGTGACATTCCCTTCAGCATGAAGCACACAAAACACCCAGAATAGAAAAGCAGGGGCACCAGAAAAGGAACAGAATATTTTTATAAAAACGTCATTAAATTCACAAGGTCAAATATCAGGAGACAGTACAAGTGTGTACAGTACAAAGAATTTGTTCACTTTCAGTAGTTTGATGAGACAAGTTGTGCCAGATGATATTGTTAGCGCAAAAGCTTTGGTATTTTCAGCTTTGGTTCTTGTCTTAGCTGCGAAGATGTGAGCTTACAAAAGAAACATGCCTACCTAACGCTATCCAACATAACACAATTTTCCCCAACCCCAACCCCACCCCTACCCCCACCACCACATATTACAGAGCAGACTTTATGTAAGTGCTTGTTTCTTGGCTTTTACATTTGCATTTTCCCCAATCACTTAAAATGCAATTTGAATGCAATTTGCCTTTAATGCATAATTCAAAGATTTATTATATGTATTTATTTATGCTTTTGACTGGGCTGGTTTAAAAGCAGCAGAAAATTTTAAAAGTTATATTTAAAAGCAAGAGTAAGAAAGCAGCTACACAACAAACTGCTACCACATCTCCATCTACGTTGCGCCTTCTTTCTCTTATCCATGCCTGAATGGACCCTACCACCAGCCGAGGGTGGGCAAGCCGAACAAAAAGGATATAAAATGTAAATAAATAACAAAAGGTATCACCTGTTATTTGCTTACATGCTGAAAGGTACCTATAATACAGCACATGCAGCACACATATTGTATATCTATGTATTTAGCAGAGTGCCTTTGACTACACATCCCCTTTACTCCCTATTGCTTTCACACCATTAAGTAAATAATCAGGGATCAAACTATCCTTGATCCTTGTACCTCACCATCCCTAGCATCTAACCAAGGAGGAAAAAACAAGACACGACACAACCACTAAAGAGATTTTCACTCTGATTACCCTGAATAATTCCATAATATCAAAATAAACAACAAAAACAGCTCTCTGATATAAATCAAGTACATCAGGTATGGGAAAAACCAACAGTGAAAACGGTGAACCTTTTATCACACCTTAATACTGGAGTCTTTCATATATTAGTTTGTGTAAAATGACTGACAGAAAGTCAGTGCAGATGAATAATTAAGGTTTGAGATTCATGATGTTCTGCCACTTTTAAGGCAGTTAATTCAATCACATCCCATAAATCAGAGAGACACGAGGGAAAGTAAAAGGCTGCACGTAAAATAGATGGAATGACAACGACATAGGGCAGTAGCTCTCTACCTGTACTAAATCCATCATCGCTGGAGTCCATTTTAGTGAAGTCAGTGTCGATGGAGGTGCGCTCAGCAGAGTCATTAGCGCTGTCCAAACTGCCATGGCTGACTGTGTCTAGATCGCTGCCGTCTAAAGGGAGATAAGAGCAGAGAGAAAGGGGATGAGAGAGGCTTCACAAATGACAGACTACCAACAGGATTATGAAACCAGAGCTGCACTCACACTATACATGAGCGATGTATAAACCATCACTGAACTGTGTTGCAATCATTATCATCTGCAGCAAACGCAGGAATGTTCTGAGTGCCGCAGCATCAACCAGCGCTAAAAGATTTATCTATTTTACCTCAAAGTGAAGAAAAGTGAACAAATCGCATTAAAGTATAATGTAACTTGAATTTTGCTCAAGACCGAAGATGCACTTAATGTGATCGTGTTTTTATTTTGGGAATTTAAACGTTTAAAACGTTAAGTTAAAATATGTGCAGCTGGGAAAAATGTCGTATAAAATGGTGTAAAGCACTACTTTTTCATTAAAGTCTATCACTCAATATGTCATTATAGTAATGAGGGTCTCTGCGGGTTGTTGTGGGAATTTGAGACTGAGATCAAAAGGAATCTGCATACTTTGACTGCCAGGGAGGAAAGCCTCTTCACTTTGTTTAAAAGGTTTCAAAAAAAGCAAGGTAGGGAACCAGGATCAGACTATGTCGCATGAATTCATAAAGCAATTAAAGTAACTAAGAAGAAAATACACCATTGATGAAGTCAGGAGTAATTTTCTGTAAATTTGAGGCAGTCCAAAACATCTTAAAGCCTCACTGGGATCGAGTGTAAAGCAGTCACTACTAGTTCTACTTTTGACTACAGAACTGCCTTAATCGGAGTTCTAAGGAAACATTCCTCAGAGATGTTATTTGACATGATAGTATCACACAGTTTCTGCAGATTTGTTGGCTACACATCCATGATAAGAATCTCCCATTCCCAATAGTGCTCTGTTGGATGGATATCTGGTGACTGTGGCTGCCATTTGAATACAGTGAACTCACTGTCATGTTCAAGAAAGCCGTTTGAGATGATTTGTGACACAGCGTGTTATCCTGCTGGAAGCATCCATCAAAGCATTCACAGAGAATTACTGCTCTATACAAAATGTTTGGCCAGATGTTTGTGGAAGTGCTGTAGTTGAATGAAAAAATATCTGTATGTTTTGTTTTGTTTTTTCACCAAAATATATGTAATTTGGTTGTTACAGACAGTCACATAATCAGGAATTAAATTTTTCCTTACCTGAAAGATGAGGATCTCTTTGGGAGTTCCGTTGTTTCCTTCCTGCTTGCTTGAACTGGAGCACACCGAGGAGCACGTTCCTCAGCTTTCCCCATAGAAAGTATCCTCCCCTGGTGGTCGATGGCCAGGTGCTCTCCAATACCGCCTGGAGAAGAAATACAACATATTTTGAGATTTAAGCTCCCATCTCAATCCAATATGCAAATTGCTTACATTTTCTTAGTTGTATTCTTAATGACCGATAGCACGCACCTTGTTATAGTACCCATATGTGATAGCATTGGGTTGAACTCCAGCCTTCTTCATCTCAAACAGCACCCTCACAGCCAGGACTGGCTGGCTGTACTGTCCACACAGCTGCAGCAGCACACGGTAACAAACCTTGGAGAAAAAAAACACGTTAACACTGAAAATGTGCAGCGTCGTCTTTTCTGAATCATATCGACAGATCTGTATTGTTTTCTTATCCAGAGCAGTTTCCTACCTCATCTGGAGCCTGCAGCTTTTTGTCCTGCATTTTCCTCAGCACATCATAAGCCGTACGCAGCGCTCGCACCTTGGAGTGGCAGTTGCCAACAAATCCTGGCAAGCAGATAAACCACAGGCCGTAGCAGTGGCGAAGCAGACACTTGGACCACATCTGAGGCATAGATGAATACGTTTTGGCCATCCTTTGAGCTGATTTGATCTCCTAAGATGAAAAAGATCAGATGTAAATGTGATTCATTGTCTATTAACAACCAGATTTGCATTTTGGATTCACATTCATATCCTTGCACATGATTATGGAGAATAGGTACAGGAGTAAATGTGACATTAATTTGAACATATTTAGGTTTATCTTTGTTCATGAACGAAACCAAATTGACATGAAGATTCTTAAAGACCTGTTTAGAGCGTCTAAAGATGGCTGTGGGGCTGGCTGGACTGCTGTGGCGTGAGGCTATCCCTGCCGATGAAGGACTTGCTCCCTCCAAAGGCTCCAGAAGCTCAGCATTTAGCACAGGAAATGCATAGCTGCAGAAAGAAATGTATACTCCGTTATATACAGTTACATGAGCTAAAAATAGACATGGATTGCTCATAAATGCTAGCAAGCTGAGTTATTCCTACAATAGTTTGGTTCTTCCCTGAAGCACCAACATAAGAATCCAAAAGTAATGTGTTACAGCTCAAAATAACCACACAGCCCTGTGGCAGTGACAAAGTCTAACAACGGAAGCAGTTTATGAGTCTGTCCTTTGGGAGCAGCACCCAGTGTCAGTGAAAAGTGCTGCTCAAGCATACAAGACAGAGTTTTAAAAAAAGAAACCCCCTGTCTTGCCTCTCTCATTTAGAGATTCATCTGCAGTGTGGTACCTATAGCACAGAGGATGCTCCTCTCCCTGCGATGGCGGAGGCAGCTCTGGAGGGTTGATGTAGACTGTGTGCTCGCTGCGGTGCGATTCATCCAGTTCGATCAGTCTGGCGTCCTCTGGTCGCTCACTGTCCATCTGGTTTGCAAGAGAAACACAAATTCAGCAGCTGTCTTCATCTTTCCTTTTAGCTCTTCTCTAAACACAAATCTACAAGTGCTAAAGCTTTCTGGAAGCTCTCAGATCCGACCAGATATCAGGGTCAGTGAGATGTCAGTAATGAACTGGCCTGCATCAGAAATATGGCTTTTGCTCCAATTGCAGTTAACTACAGGGCACTACCGAAGGCTTGATCCCGTGAATTCTCCAAGACCGAATTAATCTAGGCTGCAGTGACCTGGACAAAATTGATGCCATGTTACTCTAGGGACATGAAACCATTTAACTGTACAGCTTTGGCAGCACTACTTGATACTTAACTGCCACATTTGCTTCAGCTCCAAATGGACTTATCTGCTGTCTGGAGACAAGCTTTCAAAGCCTGCCTGCATGCCTGCATGCCTGCATGCCTTTCTGAGAACAACAGCAGGAACAAAGAGAAGCCGAGCAAAAGCATACATGCTCCTTTTTTAAAGAAAATCAGCTCTGAATAGTTTCCTGGGACATTATAAAAAGCCTACTGAGCTGATGTGCACTCACTTGGCTTGTCTGAATCGATTACCAGCTTATCTCGGGCATGAGTTTCACAAAAAAGTTAATATTATGGCAGCGGCTGAATAGTTCCCCGGTGTACTGGATTACAGGGTTTGTTCCACTCAGTTGAGTGGATGATTCAGTCACCGGACCCTCACTGACCTGTTTGCCCTCACTTCAATTCTGATCTGTGTTTCTCTGTTTGTTGCCCTTCCTCTTACACCCGAGAGCTCTTTCTCAATCACGCATTTGTTGTCAACCTCAGCAGCAGTGACGCTGTATGAATCAAGGCTTCCACTTCTCAATAATAACCACAATGACCATTAATACAGTTCAAACTCTTCAAGCAGGATGTAAATGTGACTTCCTGATTGCACAAGTGTACTAGCACACACACACACGTACACACACACACACACAGAGGAGGCGGATGTTTTAGCGTTTTTGTGCGAGGGTGTGACAAAACAAGTTGCCAGTTTGTGTTCATAAAATCTGTCAAGTCTACAAAGCATTAGCACAAACTAATAATCAGCAAATCCCACGGGATTTCAACAACAACAACAACAAAAAGGATAATGCAGATTTCTGACATCTAATGCACGTCATCACATTAAAGACATTTTCTTTCTAGCCCTCCGTTACACCACCTTGATTTATTCAAAATAAGTGCACATAAATATAATGTATATAATTAAATCCTTTGATTGGGATCAATGTGGGAAAATGTTGCAAATATTTTATTTAAGCAGCAGCATAGGATTGAGTAACTTACCTTTCCTCCACTGGAAAATAACTGTTAGGCAGGGACCGTAACGACAAGCAAAGGAGAAGAAAGAAATGACAAGAAGGCAGAAAATCAGAACAGCAGAAGAAGCAAAAAGAAGACAGAAAACATCTTTAAAAAGAAGCAGACAATAAAGTTGATGAAAAAGAGCTGATCTTACAAAGACGCCCAAGAGATGTGCTGAAGTGTTAATTACTTTGTGTTTATTGCCTTTACTTCCTGTTAATTGCTTTTTCATTATTTTTGAAAATTAAATAAAGTCCAAAAAAGGTCTTAATTTAGAGGACAGTGCGTGATTAATTGTTCCTCTAAATGTTTCTGCTTCTTTTTTAGAGAATTTCTGCCAGCAGTCAGAGGCCAGACTAGATATCGCTCAAAGAGCGTTTGTTCCTACGCAGCAGAATGATTTTGATGAATCATCTCTGACACTGAAAATCCATAATAAAGATTAGCTGTAAACCTCACCTTATCAACACACTCATCAAAGAAGGCCAGGCTGGCATCTTTATCACTGACAAAGGAGCACTCTTCTATGAAACGACTGAACATTTGAGTCTTGGTCATGAGGGAGTAAAACCTTTGATGGGAGCGGTCTCTGCTCTTCAAGAAGCCTGTAAAAAAGAAAACGAAATTATTTATTGAAAAGCTTAAAAAGTGGGGAATTCATATCCGTCTCATGATTCTAAATCATTGCATTTACTTGTCAAGCCCTTACAAAATATTTATGGGGTAAAGATGCAGCCGTAACCAACATTTCCGCAAAATAAATGCTGTGTTATGAAACAATTTGTTCTCCACTGCTCCTCTTACATAATAGCACACAGATGTGCAGGGACATTGTGCTATTAATCGCAGTGGCCTCTCTGACTTGTCATCCAACCCTAATTTCCACCGAGGCTTAACATAAATCACAACAGTCGTTACAGCTCTGATTTGAGGCCAGATTCGCAGCATTCAGACCTTAACCCCGCGACTTACTACAGCACTGAATCACAGAGGGAGGGGAGCCATGACCTGTCAGCATGGTTTGCCGTGACTTAGTATGGAGAATATTACTGGCTGAGAGTGACACATACCTTGGATGTCAAAGAGGGAGCTGGCATCAGTGGTTTTCTCGGACGGGGCTTGGGTGATGGGCAACAGATAGGAACGGTAGCCTCGCAGGATGGCAGCCATGAAGCGCAGGAAGGCCTCCTGGATCTCGAGCTCTAGTGTGTGCAGGCTTTTTCCACTTTCAAGCTCACAGTCGGTCACCGTGTGATCCATCTGCACATCTTCATGGTTTAAATGACCACCTGAGGGCACACAACAGCTGATGTTTTAACAATCCAAACGCACATAAACCACCTGATAGCAAATAACCGGTTATTTAACCAGACACCAGTATTATTATCACCACAGACCACACACTTTTTCCACAAGGAAAGAAGTATTAAGTACAGCACTCAAGACTGGAGTAAAAGTGAGACTGTCAAAGTCAAATTATGTATAATACTCTGATTTTCACAGCAGTCCTATTTGAAAGAAATGCAGACACCGACTTGCCAACAGGTATAAAGCTAGCAGAAACAGACCACTTGGCATGATGTCACAAGCAAATTGTTCCTGTCTAGACCAGGATTCATGATGTCATGTTGTTCAAACACCACAGCGAAGATCTAGATTTTATAAGAGGCAGGACATAACAGTTCATTTTTGCATAATTTAAATTTTCTTTAAATTAAATAGAAATAGAATAATAAATACAATAATCTGAATAAATCACTAATGAAAGAATACCATATGTGGAATAAGAGGCAGGGTGAGGATCAGTTAAAATACCATAAATGGGGAATGATACATGGTCAACATGCTCTTCTATAAAAGAACTAATCATTGCACTATTTTATTAACGGAACAGTGAGTGCATCCTGTCTGTTTTCCTGTAAAGCTGCCCATAGAGGCTGACTCAACAGACTCATGTAGCCTAAGCAACCAAAATTATTCATGAAACCACTTAGAGGATGACACAGCATCAGACTGGACTCACCCTCAATGAGCTGCTGATAGAGCTTATTCAGACTATTGAGAAGATGCTTGCAGGCTCTCCTGGGCAAGATTTTCCACGTTAGAGCCTTCTTGTCATCTTTTCTGAAAGCACAACAGACGGTTGTTGTTACACGGGAGGACAGTTAGGAAACAAAATAGATACGAGGGAGGGAGGATTCACTGATATCTTCACAGAATACCTTTTGAATTGATGTGGGAGGCCAGTGGGATCCAAACATGTTTTTTTTTCTGTACAGTAAAAATACTTCACATTCCACCTCTTATCATTACATGAGAGTTGAGTTGAAGGTGGCCATCTAGTAGCACAGACTGGCTGCAGTAAGAGGTCACTTACTGGGAGATGGTGTTGGTGTCCAGATCCACACAAGTGATGTCAGCCGGGGGGACGTAAAGATCAAAGTACCGGGAGTCCATGCCCACAATGAAAGGGCATGGTGCACTAAGAACATCTGCCAGAGCCAGCGGGCACAGAGGGATGTATGGACATGGCCAGTGGAAGGGAAAAATCATCTGAAAGGGATCATAAGTAAAATTAATTACTATAAACAATATATATATAATGAAGCAACAAAAGACTTTTATGGTCCAATGAAAGACCTTCGTTTTAGTGCTACTGCCAGGAAACAAAGAGGATTAAAAAAGACAATACTTACAGACACAAGGGCCTCGGTTACACTGGTGAGTACAGCGGGGCGCAGGGAATGAACCAGGATCTTGTGCTCTGTGACAGCCAACACGAGCAGAGTGGCAGCATTTTTGGGGCCCAGATTCAGGAGCAACGTGGAGAGGCTTCCCCCACTACCACACAAAAACACGGCAATTTAAAAAAAACAAACAAAAAAACCCAACAACACAAGTTTTCAGATTAGGATTGCAAAAAATGCAAGATGTTGTAATTCTGAAATTTATTGTTATCTTTACCTGAGTGGGAGCGGAGAGGACACAGGTTGGCTCAGCATCAGGCTGTCATGTGGAGACAGCTGTGGAAGACACACAAACAAAATTTAGTGAGTTAGAGCAAATTTTAAAAAGAACCCACCCGTGCAAAGTTGAAGTGATTTCTCATAAACTCACCTGGACTAGGATGCGCGGTCTCTGAGTGGAGGGAAACGGCACATTTTGCATGAAGTGAGAGATGTGCCTGTGGGTAAAAAATCAATTCAGTTAGTAAAGTTGTAACACTTCTTACTTTTGTATGATTTATCAGGCTGTGAGCTAAAGTTTCTGATTTGAAAGGGATAAAATCTGTAAAAGTTGCTAACTTTTCAATAGGCAGGGAATGGGGCCCAGAGATGGAGTATCGGTAGAGGAAGGTGAGAAAGCTCCTGAAGGACTGGAAGAAGGGCCAGTGGGAGAGCAAGCAGATGCTCTTGTTGGTGTAAACATTTCTGGTCTCGTCAGGTCTGAGATCAGAGCTTGGCAGGCCGAGCTGTGAGCGCTGACGCTCAGACAGGTTCTCCTCTGGGTAAGGCTCATAGAACTGGATAGCTGCTCCGTACACCTGCACACAAAGGGCCCCCAAGATAATTGCGTGAAGAATGCACAATGCATCCAAAGGATGCGCACACTTGTTATCCAAATGCAAACCCAACAGTAGCCACAAGTCCCTTGAGAATTACATTCATTGAGCATGTTGTGGCGGCTTCACAAGAGAATTTTCAACATAATAAATCAGCCCTTTGAAGTGCCTTCTCCCAAATAAATACACAAGTCATTCCTAGCCTAAAGTGCCATGAGACTAGCCTGCAGACTAGAGGTTGCAGGCAAGCAGTAAACACTGAAGAATTCAGCATTTAAAACTTGCACATCAGCCCAAGTGGTGCATGAGCCATCCATTATTCAAAAGATGAGCTACACACAGACACACAATACAAAAAAATATTTTATGCTGCAGTGCTTTCAGAGGCTAACAGGCTTTTGGTATTCCAAACACAGCCTTTAGACCATTTTTGATTCCAGTCAGAGTTCAGAAGTTGATTAAGATTGTCTGGTATCCTTAGAAATACAGCTGCACTTCATAAACAGTCTAATCCATAAGGGATCCTAATTCTCAGTGAGAGACAGAGGTGGAGCTAAAGATAGAGATGCTAGCTGAAATGAAGCAATTAAGGGAGAGATTTTGTATGTGTGGTATTGTAGGGGAATCATTAATTGGTGATGATCTCACCGAAATGGCCGTAAGCTGAATGGAGAAGTGGGTTTTTTTGGCCACTTCAGGAGGTGAGTACACAAAATAACAAGTAAAAGAAAAAAATACAAAAAAGCAACTGCGTACAAAGGTGATTTTACCTTTTCTCCAGAGGCTCCCGTTAGTACAAATGTGGAAAACACAGGCAGGGAGTGTTTGGTGTGTGCAGGCCAGCACTCGATCATTGCCCCCATGGGCAGGCAGAACATAGGCACTGACTCTGGCAGTGGAAAGGACTCATAGTCCTCTTCGGGGTACCTACACAAAAGACCTGGGCACAAACACATGCAAGAAATGTTAAACATATTCTTTATATGAATACTGATAATGACTGACACAAATCCATGACTAAACTTCCTTTTTCTTTTCACTGCTACAAACTCTGCACAGTTTACCTGCTTTGTATGCGATTGTGTTTGCTTTAGCCAGAGACTTCTTGTAACAAAGGTAGACTGAGGATCCCCACTGAAATACGGAGAAAGATAAAGTCCATCACATAGCAGCAACAATCCAGGCTGTGTGGGCATACAGACTAGGTTTAAGTGAATATTTTTCAGAGCTCTATCCCACCATGCTGCTGTTGAGGTTCTTGTCCACCTTGCAGAAGGTGTGAGGGGGCGTTTCCCCTTTGCCGGGGATGATAACGCAGACATCGGTGACAGCCAATGAGGTGTGTGGCTGGCTCTTTGGTGCACGGCGGTAGGTAATGTAGATGCGTTGGGAGGACGAGCTGCTGATGTTTGCAGGGCGGCCTGAGGGTGTGGTCTGAACGATGTGACATCCGGGTTTGAGCTTCTCTTTCCACTCATACAGAACCCTGAAATATCAGACGGTGTTGGTGACTTTTTATATTTTTGAAAACTGATCAAGACTTCAGACTGGAGCATGTGCATTACAGCAGATTACAGTGACCCTAAGCGGAGGAGTTATTAGTGCTGCTGGGTGAGTAAAAGGTCAGTAAGTGAGGATTACTTCTTACCCGAGATCTGTCAGTGGAGGCTTATCTCTGCCTCGCTTAAAGCACAAGAAGATCTGTGGGCCCCTTAGACTGGCTCCATTGAGCTCTGCAGAAAGGCCTGAGGGGGTAGTTTCAACACAGGTGAAGCCCGGGGGTACCTCTTCTCCCAGAGAGCGTATCACGACAGCGACATCCGTGATAGGGGCTTTGGGTTTCACAGATTTGGGACCAGCATCATCAAAGTGTAGATCCTCCTCCAGAGGCTTGGATGAGTTGGTGAGGCCAGCAACCACAAAGTAGTCTGCTACACGAGGCCCTTTATCCTCCATCATTTCCCATTCCCACACTGTCAGCTGCAAAATAAAAAAGTGGAAGGTGCATGGGGGGTCAACAAAGTGCACTCTATACACTGGATAACGCTTAAATGTCCTTACTCTGTATTAGCTGTTGTACTAGATTTGAAAAAAGAGGCAAAATGCAGCATGTAAAATGTACACTTCTCCTGCAGTGCATTAAATTGCATACCATACCAAAGAAATAGCACATAATGAGAGCACATGGAAGCACTTAAAATACATTCCTTTCTGCAAAAACATCATATTTCACCGAGAAATATGGGAGGGCTTGCGACCAGTGACCTTGCTATATGCCATGGCTGGTTATGTAAAACAGAACACATGCCTCTGTAGAGAAAAAAGAAAAAAGGCGCATATGGAAACTAGAATTGAACTGTAAGTGAGCACTCAGAAGTGAAGAGAGGGTACGTTGTTGCTCGGCAAGCAGCTTTTTCTGGGCTTTTACAGCTGTAATATTCAGACAGCATTTATTTTGGGCTCAAAAACGTCATGAAAATGAAAGGAATAGAGGGCGCGCCAGTGAATTGGCTTGTTATGGCTTTATCACAAAGCATGGAACCCTGGAAGCCCTCTAAGTGCTGGGCCAGCTTATTGTGCTTCAGTTGAAGAGCCTGGTTTATCTCTCTCAGCAGTTCGTCCACACACACTAGCAAACTGATAAACAGCTGCCTATTATTTTCCCCACTGGCATATGTGGGAGGTAGAATAAAGTTGTCTCACTCCTTTGTGATGGATGTGTCACTGTTAGGAACCTTGGCACACAAGGAGCTATGGCCATATCTCATCTACTGAGGACTTTGGCTTCTACTGGCTTTAAATCTAATAGTCCCGTGTGTTGTTCCTCCCTGTGGCTGCGTGATGGTACAGACAGCTAAGCACTGCTTACAGGCTCAGAGTGCAAAACTAACTCCTAACACAAGAGCATGGAAAAAGATAATTTGTAGAAACAAGATACTGCAGCATGTTGTGATGACAGAGATCCAGTTGTTTACTGAACAAGATTTAGAATTTGGTATCTGACTGGCTTTCACTTTCAATCACAAGACCTTTTAAAATAATTTACCAGCAAAGATCAGTCCACTGTTTCATAAGCTTGTTTTTGAAATGATGACTCATCACCACCAGGTTCCTCCATCCTGACAGTCGTCCAGTCGACATTGTTTTTGTCCAATTTTCCATCAGTAGTCGATGTTTTTTCGCAGTTATTTGTGCTGAGCCCTATGGTTACGCGTGATGACTCGGCGTGTAAAGAGCAAAAAGTTTTCTTGTTTTTTCAGATCTCCTTCAATACTCAATTTTATTTTATTGAAAAATATGTATGCATTCATTACACTGCCACTTATGCATTTTACAACGTAGCATTTGTTCCTCTATGGTTTACTCAGGTTCTCAAAAAAGTTTTTTATTCTGAAAAACACTGATGTATATTTATTTTATTGCTTAACTGGTCTTGTTTTTATGTTGCTTCTGCGGTTCTACTTTTCAATGAACTATTCACATTATCTAACGGCTTTTAGAAACTTAAACTAGTGGACATTATTGTTGTGTTTTAATATTTGTAATTTTATTGTAGTTGTGAACCACTTTGTGGTCCTTAAAGGAGGTGTTATATGAATTAAAGGTTCCATATAAGTAAGTAAATCTTACATACTTATCTGGCAGAATGTGATGGCTTCTTTTCCCATGTTAGATAATTTATATTGTTGGACATCTACATGATAGTTAATTTTGGTCTTATTTTCTAAATAGGTTCTAACTATTTTAGAAAATAAGTCTTTCCCCATTAATCAAATGAACAATCAAAGTCATGAAATATAATTACAGGTGAAATCTGTTTAAAACCAGGTGAAATGTTTGCAGACTTTGACCCAAAATAATGCTGCTGGAAAAGCTAGAAGCTATTCTTTTACCACTTTCTTTCCTGCCCCAGAATTTCTAAGCAGAAATTTGTGTGTCACATCTTTTATCATATCGCCAGCTGTTCATGTGGCACAAAATCCTTTGTAATCCAGTGCCGAATCCATTTTACCTAATGACCTAACAAGCCGAAGGCCACAATAATTCTGTTCAGCTGATTCACCTGTTCTTTGATCGCGCACAACACTTACACCACATACCTGCTGCCAGTAGGTATTGCACAAATGCTGACAGCTAAAAGCTAGACAGATGTGTCATATAATACTCAAAAGGTTCTGGATTAAATATAGATGTAATCTCCTGCTCCAACCACCACGACATTACTGCGTCTATTCCTCCCCCTCGACAGGAAGTAGAGGCCTAAAATTATATCTAATCCTCTCCATAGCAACAACATTAAAACTGAGCAGAGAACAGAAGGTTGAACATTTCTCACTCCTGTGATGATACACAGTCTTTGGTTTCCTTTCATCAGAATGCTGTAGATTAATTGGCTTTGCCTGGACCAATGTGTCTGAGAAACGTGTTTTACCAGATGGAGAATCGGCCACATTAATATCTTTTATCTGTTTATGTGAATTGATGTTTTTTTTCCATGTGATTGTAGAATAGGAAACAAACACACCGCCCACAGTGTTTCCCTTTTATCTGGAAATGCTTTCTATTTTTTATCAGTGTGATATCCTATTTAATGCCACAGAGATGACTATGGTAAAACAGATTGGTTACTGGCCTGTATCATCCACTTTTATGTATGTGATTGTTCATCCCATCAATCATTAAGTGCATGTTCTAGTGACAAAAAACCCCCAACACATAAATCAAACTGACTCCATCACAAATATTTTGACTGAAATTTACTTTTGAAATGTTCTCGTATTATCTCACTTATTCGAGGCAGTCTCGAGTTTGCTAAACACTGGAAGTGAGCAAGTCACAGTCGCCACAGAAACTGCAATCGCTTCATTCACTGCATTTCTTAATAACAGGACAAATAAGGACACGGCGGATTTCCTCTTACTGCAAGCAAAGCAACTTCCCTATTCGCATCCACTATTATTTGCATGAGTCACCGCCAACCGTCCGTTTTGCAGTAATTTGTTAACCACTTGTGCCATAATGTTCCTGACATTTCCCTCTTAAGCATCCTCAAACCTAATATTTTCTTTTCATGGTATCTGAGAGCATCACACCTTCTGTGTATCTTCTTATGTTCTAAAACATGTTCTAAGATGAGTTTTTTAAACTTGCATCACTCCTATAAAATTGTTGCATCATTTTAAACATTCCTTTTACATTTGTAGCATTTGTATGCTGCACGCTCTGATTATAGCTATAAACTAAAACGCACTGCTTCACATTTTAGAAGTCCCAACTGCCAAAGCTCTGCAGATGACAAAACCCCTAAATATCAAACATGATTTTGTTTGCACCAAAATATATTTTTAAGTGCTGGATAGGCATTAAAGCCAATTTCGGAAATTAGAATGAGCTTATATTTCATCTGAAGCAACATGACCGATTATTTATCCCCAGGCTCTTTTGATATTTCTTGCCAATAACATGTTTTTTTTTTTCTGTTTTGTTTTTTGTTGTTGTTTTTTTCAGAAGGCAGACATTAAACTTTGAAAAATCGATCCTTCCTCTTTTTGACTTGTGTGTTATTGTAATTATGGCCCAAAAGACAGAGGCAGTGGCTGCTGGACAGTCCGTGTAGGGCTGTGGAGGGATTAGAGGGCTGTGTTAACAGCAGGGGGGCAGGGAGGATGGGCAGTGATCAGGGAGGGAACCACCACAACATTTCACTAAGCATCTGTTCCCCATGAAGCCATGAAGACAACCCTCACCCTCATCAGCCATTTGCACTCCTTATGCTGGACAGGGGGGGAGCCCTGGCCGCTTGATGAGGAAACCACACACGCCCAAGATAAACAGAGCAGAAAGATGAAGGAGATAAGGTGGTGCTGAAAATAGGAGAACGCTGAAGAGCTTTGTACGTTAAGCTTGAACCGCACGTGCAAAAGGACTACTGGGTTAACCATAAAGTAAATGGTTAAAATTAAATAAATAGATTAAAAAAAAAAAAAACAACTGGCTACAGCGACCATAAAAATAAAGGGGGTTTCTCATATGCCCACATCTAAAGAGGCCATCTTATGGAGCACCGACACGGGAGGCAGTGGAATAAGCGTCCATATGACTTCAATGTAACCAATGGGCGCAGTGTATACACAGAAAATCTCACACAGAAACCGATGCTCACCGCAAAGAATTAATCTGAGCTTGCATTGCATGAAGCTCTTGGACAGTGATATGACATGTTTGCCGTTAATTGTTCCAAGCAGCAATCCAACATTAAAATTAGCCTTCAGTGTATAACACACACAAACATAAAGCTACAAAAATGGGATCTCGGACTTATAATATTAACAAAATAATAATAACACAAAAATTACTGTAAGCACAGAAACTACGTGTGCGAGCGTCGCTTGTATTTTTATTTTTATTTATTTTTTTTTAAAAAAGATATTCGATAAAAGAAGAATCTACTCACATCACGACGAATGAAAGATGATCAGTCGAATATGAGTACACGCTGAAAATAAAACCCAGGTTCCCGTTGATGATAAATGTTTATTTCTTACAGTGCAGATTTAAATAAATTACCTACACATATATTATAATGTATAAAATAATAAAAAAAACCATCCACAGAGGGTTGGACCGACCAGAATAAATGGTGTATTCCCGAGCAGCGCTTTATCCAGACCTGCGCTGTTCACGTGACCGATTACAACCCTGACTGACGTCACTGATGACAGTGCTGTGACAGAAGAAAAACGTCTGTGGTTCTGAAGAAACATTTGGCGATACAGGTTTATACAGAACTGCACAACTTCCGAAAGCGCTACCACACCAAAAGAGTATTATTATTGTCATAAGCTGTACTAGTCGTATTTTGTCGCGAATGATTTTGTTATAATTATCTTGAAAGGAGTTATATAAATAAAAACGTACTTTACTTTCTTCGTATTATTTTTTTGTTATTGAGCTAACATAAAAAAAACGTCTCTGATAGAAATATTACAGTATAACTTTACTTTTACAACTTATTTATATCACCGCAATAAGCTTAAAACTGTTTTTCTTTTCATTTGATAGCTCTGTGAAACTTCTTGCATACAAACATGAATCATAAATTCTGATGAGCTACACCTAGTTTTTTTTTTTTAAATCTACTGAGAGACACAGTATTCCCGGATTTAATTGTATTCATCCACACCGCTCAGGCCCACAACCCCCCCCCCCCCCCCCCCCCCACCGCCAAAGACAGACAAGACTCTTTTGATTTAATAAGCAAAGTACATTATTTTATTCTTAAAGGGAAAAGGGGCATAGACACATTTATTAATTTTGGTAGTGCATTCAGTATAATCTGAGAATATTACATATATTAATTATATTAATATAATTTTTGCAATAAATATAGGAATCATGATGATTGTGGTGATGATGATACTTTATTGCCAGACAACTCTGAACTTCATCACATTATTATTATTATTATTATTATTATTATTATTATTATTATTATTATACAATTTTATATTCACATAAACTCATCTATGACGTGATAATCAAAAAGGTTGTTGTTCTCACTCAGCTGTTTAATGTTCAGTTATACCCAATGAAAGTGGGTTTATGTAGAGTAAAAAGTTACAGTACTTGACCATGAACCATAAGAACTATTGTCCTGCCCTCTGCTGCCCTTGTGTGGCGATTACTAAGACACACAGTTTGGTGGAAATTTACAAATGACCACATATTAATACTGGGAAACCCCATATAGTTCCAGTGATGAGCAATACATGCACCAGTAGTTTTAAAAAGTTGCAGCTTCTCATGGAGCCCCTTGGGAAATTAATAGTTAATTAATTAATTAATAGAACACATAGTTCTGATTTACTCCAGTTTCAGATATGGTATTGTCTCTTTAATGCTGTATTATATCTCCAAGATAAGGATGGCAACACTGCAGTTTTATTGTTAAAAAAAAACAGTTATGGGCTGAAGATAGCTACTAAATCAAAAATGTTCAACATGGTATTGCAGAGATGTGCAGACTAGATGAAAAACATGATATAAGATTTGTGGCGTGAATGTGTTTGACAAGCTGCATGCTCAAATTGGATAATGTATTCATTAGCAACAGACAGTAGGTGGCTTTTCATTTGTTTTTGTGAGACTGCAGGCACACACCCCGACTGCACCCGTGAATAAACATAAAAACAACAAGATATCTGATATATTCTTAGGCAGTTAGCAGATATGCTGTTGTTGGTATTTCAAAGGTACTGTACAGGTGTTAAAAGTGACCAGGTTTTCTATGTAAAGGCCTAGTTATTGATGTTAAGTCATTAAATTCAACAAATCAAAATGCTCTTCAGAGCTAAATGATCATCATCACACTACTGAAATGCCATTGCATTTGGTTTAGCATGAAAAAATATTTATATCAGAAAGGTCCAAACGGATATTTAAGTCGAACTGCCTGAGAATATTACATACCATTTTTCTGTCAGCTTGCACTAAATTCTCTGCTCTGTGCTCTTAACTTCATGGTTATGCTATAGTGTTAACTAAAAACTTACAAAAACAACTGTGGGCCTTGACTTGGCATTTATTTGTATTTTTAGCAGACGGTGCTTCCCACCCACAAACACCTGGAGCTGCCAAAGAGCTATGTAGTGATGCAGGTTCAGGTTTGACTAAACACAGTATTTATTACTGCACTGGTTACCAGCAACGCTGTCACTTTAGAGAAGACTAAATAATTATTTTGTGACTTCACATAAATTGCTTGCAATCAAAGATCAGATGTGTTGTTACAAACACAGTTAAGTTCAAGTAAGATGAAGTGAGGTTCTTCCTGTCAAAGCACAACACAGCTGTCATACTGGGCTTTTTGCAGAAGCGTGAATGTGGAGTACTGACATCACCTGACATTTCTTGATCTCAGAAAATAGCTCAGTATGAGTTGAAGGGCTATAGCAGAAAAACAGAACATTAAGTATCTGTATGTGTCACCCACAATGAAATAACAAGCAAGCTCCAAACAATCACTGAGATCGCTGCTGCTGTCAAACAAGAAAACATTGCATCCATGGCAACAGCTGATGAGTTATTACAAAAACCAAAACCCAAAACAACAACATCAAAAAAAAAAATGAGGGAAGAAATTAAAACAACTCTTTTAAAAAACGTGTCATTGCAATATCTACACATTGGAAGGAAGGAAGGAAGGGTGATTTATCCAACCTAATGTATGAGCCTACCTTACAAACGACTAACAGACTGAGCAACAAATACATTTTACAGGATTATCATTTTGTGATTTGATTCAGGATAATAGCTAGGCTAAAAAAAAAAAGGGGGGGGTTATTGTTGAGCTTTGAAATCAGCCATTAGTGTGAATTGGTCTGCCTTGTTAGCCTTGCATTAAATGGTAAATGGCCTGCATTTGTATAGCGCTTTTCTAGTCCTTAAGAACCCCAAAGCGCTTTACACTACATTCAGTCATTCACCCATTCACACACTGGTGATGGCAAGCTACATTGTAGCCACAGCTGCCCTGGGGCGCACTGACAGAGGCGAGGCTGCCGGACACAGGCGCCACCGGGCCCTCTGACCATCACCAGTAGGCAAGGATATTTGGCATGCAGCCAGTGGCTGACCTGCTCTGCCACCTGAGCTACAGCCACCCATTAAAGGCAATAGACTTTAATGGGCAATAGACTTTAATTTATTTAATATCAGATCAGAAAAATCCAGGTGAAATTACCATATAATGATGTCTGGTCTTTGATCGCACGAGACTATTGATGATGACATCCTCCAGAGGATTAAAAATTGTTTCGAAATTTAACATCATTACAAGGAGGAAATTAGACAAGAAAGTGTTGTTGAAAAATTCTACGTTACACCTCAAGCTTGGAAAGGGGTCATCATCAGCTGGTCATGCCAGCAGCACCTTGACTCACTGACACTTTTTCAGAAGTATACAGTTTTTTCAGACCATCAGGGAAAAAGTTTGTGTTCTTTAGTTGAAAAATCCCTTGACGAAATTGGGACGTGAGTCAGTGATTTGACT
This sequence comes from Neolamprologus multifasciatus, assembly GCF_963576455.1. Classification (NCBI taxonomy): domain Eukaryota; kingdom Metazoa; phylum Chordata; class Actinopteri; order Cichliformes; family Cichlidae; genus Neolamprologus; species Neolamprologus multifasciatus. The sequence continues at coordinate 54,077,911 of NC_140445.1, read as the reverse complement.
TGGTTTTTAAATTTTATTTTATTTTTTAATGATTTATGTTTTTCTACAAATATGTGCACGTCAGACTCTTAAGAAAACTTGCAACGTGTGAGTGCATGTAAATGGTGAACGAGTCAAAATATTGCATACCTTCTGCAACTGAAATAAAAACAGAGGAGAAATGATTTTTTTTCGTACTGTGGAGATTGTTTGTAATTTCCCATTAGTAAGCTGAAACGATAGATATTAGATATTTGAATTTATTTATCTAAAAGGGACAGTGCAGTTAAACATAGTTCAAGTGCAAGACATGAGACTGATGTACCGCACATAGGTTTATAGCTAATGCTATATATTATAATCTATTTTATAAGTATTGATAGACCTAAAAAGAATCCTGTGTGGTAAACTATAGACATTTTATAATAAAAACGAGAATTAAAGAAAAATAACTTTTCAGGTCCCACCGAGATTTGAACTCGGATCGCTGGATTCAGAGTCCAGAGTGCTAACCATTACACCATGGAACCACGTGTCAACGACCTACTAAAATCATAGAGTGAGTCGTGACTCGTCTTGTTTTTGTAAGCTGTATATTTATTGCGGATGTATTGTTTCCCTTGTAGACCGGAATAAAAAGACAAACTTGGGCACTTACTTGTGACTGGCAGAATTACTTCAATGCCGCTCTCACCAGCACTCGGCTGCCTCCTGGTGGTCAACATGTGTAATCGCAAGAACCGCAGGTATTGATTTTCATTCCGTTTTCTGCTCGTCTTTGAGGCACATATGAGTATGCAAACCTCAAGGCGATTCCAATGTCTCCAGTCCACACTAGTAATAATGACCTAACCATGACTAAATTAAGTCTACAGCCACAATTTAGTGATCTTTCATTCCAAATCCTTTCCAGGAGGTGCACTTATGCAATTGTAATACTATGTTAAACTGCTCGATGAAACATCTTGCATTAGATCTTTTTGAAATACAATTAATTTAGATCTGAATATACAAATTTAACGATGATCTTTCTGCAAAGAGTACCTGATAACACTTAAATTAAAAAGTGCAACTGCACATCTGTGATTTCACCACAGTTAGCAGGCCTACCACAAAATTAATTTATGACTGAGATTGTTCAACTCTAGGGTAAATCTCCTTAGTTCAACCAATACCTGTGAAAAAAAGCATTATAGACCGAGGTGCAACATTACATAGCAGGACTCACTAGCCTTGAGCACTCGCAGGGTTGTAGTAAGGTGGTTGCTCTGTCTCCATAAAAATAGTAATTTCTTTAAACCTTGAGCTTTGAACTCATATGGAAACATCTGTTCTCATAGAATTCTCCATTAACAGGTCTCACCAGTTGATTTAGACAAATGTTATGTCATTTCCTTTCCCACCTCTACTTTGTTAACAGGCTTATTTAGTTATTGAGCAGTGTTATAAGTGTCAAGGTTGGTTTTCATCTGAATTATATACAGACACAGAGGGAGTGAAAATGATCAACCTCACAGGGATGAATAGTGATTGTGCATTAAGTAAAGATCCAGCTCTGGTCTGATGGATAATCACAGTTTCTGTAGCAGGACGTGACCACAATAAAGATCGGCAGCTGAGCTCTGCTATGGATTTAGCCACAGCAGAGTGCAGTCAAATGGTGCATACTTAAATGAAAGCGCTATCACACCACAATTGATCCAGCTATCAGAAGTTCACCAGGAAAAATAGAAACTTTATCAGAAGTTGTTGTGTGTCGCTCTTTTCAAATGCTTCATGCAGACATAAATCTATTCCCTGGCTCTCAACAGCTGATGTCAGACTCAAGTGAAAGTGACAGGTTATTCTGCAGCAGCGTGGTCAGCATCCAGGTGCAGCTTTTCAGAACATGTAGATGTTTTCTTCCCTCCCCACTCTATGACAGCTTCTGTGAAAAACAGCTTTTGCGAGAGATAGAGCTGACAGGCAACTGCACCAGAAAGGTGTACGCCTTAGGACTGCATTAGAACGTGAAAAAAGCCCTGAAGTTCTTCTTCGGCTCAAGATTTATCAACGTTGTAAGATGCAGACCGAAGATATGCACACATATGAATCATACCAATGACACCGCTCACATTTAACCAGTTGCAATGAGTTTGTGTCGTGTGTAGTTTTTGGTAGCGTTTGCATGTCATCTTGCCTGTAAACACGATAGCTGGAAAAGCTTTGCATGAATTTTGATAAAACGTGGTAGGGTTGTAGAGTGGGGTCATGTTAACAATCCATTAAAATTTGGCTTACATCCAACAAGGTCTTCAAGGTCGAATGAATGATTTATCCGTCGGAAATTGATAAAAAAGCTTTAGAACGTAGAAAAAAAATGATCCTTATAAGTGTGATGTGTCAACATATAGAAACTACTGTAAAAATATTTTAATATGTCACATATGACCTCTGACCTGAAGGTCAAAGTGATAATAATCCTATACAGTGTTATTTAAACCCATGCTTCGTACTGCTTTTGCTTGCATTGACAACATGTAGGTATACAGGGAATTACATATGGGGAATAAAAATATCACGTTACTCTAGTCAAATAACCTCAAAGTTTCATCAAATATCTTATCATTAAATCTGTGCCACATTTGTCTGTACTGGTAACATTTAGGAAATGATTCTGGTATACGTGGATTTTAAATATCGCATTACAGTTTGCATCCAAATATCATGTCACATTTGACCTCTGACCTCACTTTCACATTTCACATCTGCCTTTCTTACATCTTTAAAGAAAGTATTGTCAAGAGAAGGAACGAGCTGGTGATTCATAAATCTATACCTTGTTTGATTTATTGATCATTACCTACGCCTACATTATCTGTCTAGCTGCCCTTCTCTGATTTTTACTGCACAACAAATTTCTTAAAGTATAGTTTGAAAAGAACAAAGAAAAGAAAAATGAATATATACAGAATACAATACTATTCCCCTAAAAGTAAATACTACCCAGAGAATGAGCTGCCATGCCAGAGGTTTGTGCTCTTGGAGTGCTTCTTGTTAACAAAGTGAAAATGTCTAAAAAGTTCTCTGCAAGTTTTAACTGCCCACTGAAAGACCAGCAGTAATAAAGGAGAAGAAATATGTTCAACCGTGAAGATTATTTCAATACTTTGTATAAAATGTAGTTTAAAGGGAAACAAATGACTTCCCGTGAGACAGCTGACACTGTTAAATTAGGATTAATGGAAAACAGATGCGAATGTGCCACTAATATAGTTGCATATTTGACGGCACGCTTTACACTGAGATGTAATATTCATATAGGTGGCAGAACAAGACTCTGGAAATTAGAAACATTTTCTTTTTGTCTGTCACAGTGACTCAGCTGAAAGAGAGCACACGCTCCCCAGCAGCAATAATGATACCTGCATCTGAACACACAGAACTTTTAAGCATTCAGTATCTGTCCAGCTTTTAGTCAAATGAAGGTTTGTTGCCGTCTGTAACTCTCTACATGGTCTGACCTCTGAGAAATCACAAAGTATTTCAGTTTGGAGAGGCTATTCAGCAAGCCAAAAAGAAGAAGAAAAAAAATCGACATCTCTCAAGTGCTTACCGTGCTACAGCGTGACCTCTTCCTTTTATGCTTCTTTTCTTCCACTCTAGCTCTCTTTAAAGTCCCCGGCTGTATTTGGTCCATTAGTTCCTTGACTTAGTGACTGCATTTCCTTTCCGTGGGGCATCACTCAGGACTTGTTGGCTGTCAATTGAGTGGAGCTCAAAAAACCCACTCCTTAATTCTTTGGTAATGGTGACCCGACACCCTGCAATTTCTCCCTGTTCCGGTAATTATGACAGTTATGACTCTTTTTTTTTTAGTAAAGCAAGCACTATGGCCTTTTACACTTGAGAGACACAGAGTTATTTCTATAACTTCATATAGACAGATACGGTAGTCATATTAAATGTATTTAGTGATCCAATAGCATAAATTATTTAAAAACCCCGTGCACTGAGACAAACTTAACAGCTCCAAAAATGTGTATCTTTACTTAACTCCAACAGGTCATCATCTCAGCCTATCGTGTTCATGAAGTAGACTTCTGAGCACCAATTACAACCATCAGCGATCCTGGGCGCAGTCAGAGATGAAAAACAGGCTCCACACTTTCACCCAGAGTAGCAGTAAAAAAACCTGCTTTTCTGTTTTTCACTCGTCTGCACAGTCGATCAGGAAATTACTCAAAAGAAAATGTTTAATTCCTGTGATTTCATTTATATAAGTGTCAAGTAAATCTAATGAAAGTACAATAAATGCGGCAGAATAAAGGATAAAACATTTTCCTCTGTGGTGTAGCGGATAAATTTACATGCTGTGCAGAGCTGAAGCGTACGTATGGTGTAAATCAGCTTGCTTTGCCTGGAGGTCGCTCCTTTAGAATGACAGGAGGCCAGGGGCCAGTTTAAATGATAAAAAAGTAGAATTTATGAGATTAAATGAATAAAACTGACAAGTTGATAGCGCGATCAGTAGGGGCATCTGAAGTTTTGTTAAGTTTAAAAGCCTTCATGCAACACCCCACAACGGTGGAGACCTCTCGATCAATTTTATACAGTGAATTTTAAAATAGTCGACGGGTCAGCCGGCGCCCTGCGGTGGCGAGTAAGCCTATCGCTGGTCTAAATCATGTAGTTGTCCCCTTTGTGCTTCAGTCTGCGCACAGCATATAACATCGGAGGATTTAACAGAGTTTCTATTCATGAATTTCACCCAAAGACTCATCATTAAGCCACCTGATAAGATTTGTTGTTCACCAGACCAGAACCCTTCATTAAGGGTATTAACCTGACTGAAACGGGTTTCTGATGGCAGAATAGGCATTTAATTTGAAACTTGTACCAAAACAACAACCTGCTTTGATATGACAGCAGCTAGAAAAACCTTCCTCGGAGGTCAAATAGTCACATGGTTTTATTATCCACTGGTCACCACACTGGTCAAAGATGGGATAATGTTCAGCACTAATGAAATGCTGTCTGTGCATCGATTGTCAACATGTTATTGCTTCTACATAGGGTGAAATGGAATTCACATAGTGAATGAGCAAATTCATCTCGATAAATAAATAAATAAATATGCTCTTTTAGCCTGATACAAACATAAATAAATTTAGAAATGGATTTGTTTCCCTTTCTTTTTTTCTTTTTTTTTTAAACATATAATTCCCTTTTGTAAATACTGCACAGGATATTTGTGGGTCTTAAACTGCTCATGTGAAAGCCTTTTTTTTCCTCCTTTTTCAATTTACAATTTGACAGAGAGAGTGAGAACATTTTAAGTGACTTCGAAAACAGTTCACAAAATGACACCGATAATTTCACACGAAGATAAATTGTGTTATCTACATCAGCGGGTATCCATGCTTATCTTTTTTTTATGCTAGAATAACACAGATTTTTTTTTTTGTTTTTTAAAAAGGAACACCATCACTAATATAAAACAATCCAAAAAAAAGCAATTAGATTTATAAATACAAAAAAAGTCTAAGCAAACTCTTCTTATGACCCACTATTTTTAAAAAAAGATGTAAACCAAAACATTTGCAAGAAAAAAAAGAAAAGAAGAAGAAGCTTTCACGTACAAAACAACACAAGATCAGATCACTTCATTAGTGTGGGGAGAAAAATCCAAACTTTAGACTTACTGTTACTTTCAGCAATGCAATAAATGCATGAACACTGATGACCTGAATACATTTCAAGATACACTGGGCCTCATTAACACTAAAACTAAGAGAAGCTCTTTAGTAAGACACAGAGATCACATGAGTATTAACTGTGATTGTTACTGGATAACAGTGAATTAAAAAAAACCCAAATACAATATTTTACTATTTATCCATGCTTCCTCAGACTTGGCTCACTCACAGCAAAGTTTCCTTAAATTAACATTTAGTGGAGGTTTCGCTACCTTTGCCTGCGCTTTTCTTCACTTCGGAGTAGATGATCGTAAGCACTTTGTGGCAGCTGTGCTGTGATATGCAGCTGCTTCACAGAGAAAATTCATAAACACTATACATAGCAGATCTTTGCCTGCTTAGATATGGTGAAGGCTGTTAAACCTTCCTTCCTGTGGAGAAAATCCCTTGTGTTTTGCAGGGACTTTATAAACGCTTGGCTGCCCTTGAATGCAAACTTATATGACGGGTTAAAAATCAGAGTGAAGAGAGCTCTCTCCAGGTAAATAAACTGTCCACCCACTCCATGTATACTGTCTTACAGGGTGCTTGGAAAGATATTGTTCCACTTCAGCAGGTCCATAAAGAGGCCAGCCAGCAGTTTGTGTGATCAATTATATAAGAAAATACAATGAGTGAATGATCGCTGGTGTGTGGGACACTCTATCTCCCCCCTTTCCTCTCTCTGGGCGATAGAATGGGCACCAGTGAGGGAGCTAAAGAGAGCAGGGTCCAGAAGAGCTGTGGCTGTCCTTCCATCTCAGCATGTCAGTATCTAATCGAACACACACAGAGACAAAGGGAGGGCCGTTGGTTGAAAGGTGGCTGGATGTTTCCCAGATGCCGGCACGCAGTTAGAGGCCCGGAGGAGAGTGTGCCTTCTAGAGCAGAGAGCTGGGGCTTTCTGGAGGCGGTGGGGGTGTGTGCGTGGGGCTGTGACGCATGGGTAGTATGTCATAGTGGCTGGGGATGTGGCTGCTGCGGGGAAGGTCGTAGGGGCTCTGGGAGAATCCAGTGGCCATTCCATTGGGCCCCTGCAGGACGCTCACTGTCGGCTCTGTCACAGTTTGGGGAAGGAGGACGGAAAAAAAAGTGGGAGAGATACATAAGAAGGTAAAGTGTCAGGTATAGGCTGAGGAAAAAAAAGAGACCAGAGAGATACATGCAACAGAGAGACCACATATATTTTCTTTTATCAAGGCGTACAAATTCTGTACAGGAGAACAGTATGGGACATGACCAGAGAGGCCATAAGCTGCAGGACCCTGCTGAGCTCCACACACAACACTCCAACAACGCACTCACCAACATCATAGACATTCCTGCTTGCACTGCCCAGGAGGGTGGCAGTGCCTCCAAAGGGCACTTCACGGTGGGAGGGGGATTTCATCTCCACATAGCTGCTCTCTGTGTGCTTGCAAGCCAGCCCTGGTGGGTCTCTAATGGTAGCATAAGGATTCTCACTATTGAGGGAGCAGGAGCTGTTGCTGCACATGGAGCTCTTGATGTAATCTGCAGCTGCCGCAAGACAAGGACATATTTAGTATCAACAGAGATGAAGTGCCTGCCACTGACTTTTAACAATGGCGTACATACTGAACTCTGATATTAAAGGACTAAAATTTAAGCTGGTATCAGAGCGTGACCAGAAGAATGGAAGCGAAACTCGTTGCCATTCTCAAGAAGCTGAACTTCTTTTGTCTCGGACAGGTGACTAATGGTGGTACGTAGTAATCAGAGTACAAAGGGGAGAGAGTGGAGGACTCGTCTCATCCATAACAGTCTCATCATACTGATAAGAGGGCTCATTAGAGACCGCAGCAAAGCTGCTTCAGACCACTCTCCACACCCTTGGGTTTCTCACATTCACCACCTATTGAACAGTGTGGAAGACAAAATGACGTATCAGGCACGGAGCCATAGAGAGCAATTACTGTTGGAATAAAACCTCAGCCCACCATGATCTTGTCCAAAGTGCAGTGAGTTTTCACATAAATTACAGAGACTATACGGATGTGGGATTTTGGGTCAGAGAAATAGCTGTCTCAGAGGGGAACACGACCCAAATGGGAAAATGGATATATGGGCTGTTAAGCATAAAAGGATTTTGTAATTTAGCTGCTAGTGAAGCTGAACAGGATTCCATATGCAGAATAGGTCTTCACAGACACGCATGCAGCACACAGCAAACTGTTCCTGCTATTCATTTCTTACCTTTCCTGGAGCCTCTTTGTGTCTGTGCCTCACCCTGTTGAACATCTGCAAACATGTCAAAACAACAAAGTCAGACATCACATTAAATTCCCAGAACGTGTGAAGGTTGACAGGCGACGTCTCATTATAGTGAAATATTATTATTTTTTTATTTTTTGAAAGGATAGGAAGAAAATGATGGTGATAAGTTACTGCCAACAACAAAATACCACAAAAAAGAAAACAAAAAAACAAGCCAAGTACTGTGACTACAATAGTTCATAGCTCAGTAAATAAAAACCACTTTTTGACTTCCCATTATAATTGATGTGCTTTGTACGTATAAACTAAATGGGGGCTCCAACTTTTAAAGTCAAGCATGACAAAGAATTAATTATAGATATTAGGTTTTTGAATGGACATCCAGCCTATTGTGATTCCCTGAGCGCTGAACACTGTCCTTTTTGTCAAAGCTGCTGGCATCTCACAGATATGCACAAGGTGTCCTCTGGTGTCTGTGCATGACCCACTTGGTTATAACGAAATATATCCAAACTTGTCACATACAGTATTGAATCTAGTAAAGGACTGAGCACTCTTTTCTAAAGTTAAGCAAGCCTAAGCCTAACCAGGGAGTGGATGCAAAGTTGAATTCAGTGATAGAAAATAAAGCTAAACAAAGTCCAAAAGACAAACACTCCCAAAGGGGACATGGACTGCAATCACTTCCTACTGAGGATTTTATCAGTCTTTAAAAAAGGGCCCAGTTATCTCTTGGCATCTTATATTGCAGCACTTCACGGCAAAAAGCAAAAAGGACACCTTGTGCGTATCTCTAGGACACCAGTGGCATCTGACAGAACAGCAGCAGTTGACGCCTCAGGGTCAGAATGCATTGCAACAGTGTTCAGCGCGCCTAAAGTCAGGACATAAGCAGTAAAGAAAATAATAATATTAATAATACAGTATTTCTCCAACAGTATGACAACTCACACTGTCATTCATTATCTGTGCACCATACCTTATTCTCCACTTACAAATGGTTACCTGACAATTACCATTAATACAAAAAAAAAAAAAAAACGACTTTGATGACTTTGATGTGCAAATTAAAGGGTAGTCACATCAAACTACCCTTTAATTTGTTATAAACCATTTATGAAATGCTAATATGCTCCTTTTAAATGCCACACTTAATTTTCTATCGTTCACAGCCTATGCGAGTGTAGTGTTTGACCCAATGTAAGCCTTCATAGAAAAATGTGCCACCAGGGGAAGTGAAAGAGGACTAATGAGCTCATAGTGACCCCTATTCATCTTCGCACCACTGCTTTCGATGCATATCTTATCAAAATCAGAGCAAAGGTTATGTCTAACAAGAGACCCCTGGTTCATCTTCATTCACAGCAGGTTAGCGCCAATAAAGGGTGTGCGAGAACGACACGTGTGTCTTTTGCCCTTGAATTGCTGGTTCTGTAAGGTCTAAATTCCAGATCTACGAGCTGCGATGTAATAAGGGAGGGAAGAAAACTGACCCAGGTCATTGAGGTTGCAGTAGGCCCTCCATTCAGACCCATTTCTGCTCTTCAGCGTGTTTGACTGTGAAAAGAAAAAGACAATGTAGTGTTGATTTTGTACTGCAGCGTGTAATTTAGAAATTGCAGTACATTTTGTGTGAAGACATGGAGGGAGTTCATACTTTGAGGGTCAGAGTGCCATCCAAGTTGCTGGAAATGGTTGAGACCACGTTACACTGAGCCACGGTGTGGTAGCTAGGGTTGGAGAAGCACTGGCCACTGCTACTGCTGCTGTTCTGGCTCTGACTGATCTCAGGAGCACTGGTTCTCATCGCGACAGTACTGCCACACTCTGAGGATTTACACACAGAAAGGTTCAAAAGCAAAATGATACCTTTTTACATTTTTTCCCATTTTAGTGACATTGCATGGGGTGTAAGCAGTTTTAATACATATATTGTAAGTGATGGAAAAATGCACATGTAAGACTCTTACCAGACAGAGAGTAGTCAGTGTTGGTAATGTGCATGGCCTGTGAGTACGATACACTTGGCTGGATCTCATGGCCCTTGTCCCTCTGCCTCTGTCTGTACCACACAAACAGACTAAGCATGGCCATGATGATGAGGAGGAGAAAGATGATGCCCATGACAGCCCCTGCCGACTGGCGCTCGGAGCCTCGTGCTGGACTGATCTTTGTGTATGGGTTCAGCTCTTCCATCATCAGAGCTGCTACAGAGAAAGCAGAAAAAGTGGGTCGTTTAAACAATGCGTACACATCTGTGTTTGAGCGATAATACCCCGTAAAGCCTCGGCCATCTCAATCACCTCTCACCTTGATCGCAGCGGATGCCTTTATAGCCAGGGCTACAGTAGCATGTTCCAGTCACATAGTCACAGGTAGCATTGTTCAGGCACTCGCATAGCTGCTGGCAACCATATCCAAATGTACCAGCGGGACACTCTGCATGACAGAGAGGCACATTATTACACCCATCAAAATTAAAGCACTTACAGAGTGGGAGCCAAACTGTTTATAGAACACACACTCATCTACTGGGTAATTTTGCTCAGAGCTAAAATGTGTTGTGCCTACTCAACTCTGCTCACAGCTCGTCCCAATGAAGCCGGTTCGGCAAGCACACTGGCCAGATATGTGGTCGCAGTCTGCACCGTTTTGGCAGCGGCAGACTTCGGAGCAGTCCCTGCCGTAGAACCCTGAAGGACAGCCTGGGACAGAGATGTATAAAATGTTGGGGTGGGAGGAGTGGTGAAAACAAAGAGAAGGGAAGACAGACAACATAGAGAGTCAAGGTCAAATCGCAAAGGAACGAGGAAATCAATATCACTCAATGTCTCTGCTGCATACTCAATAAGAGACAATGTGAATGACTTGAAATGAAACATTTCCTGCTTCTGCAGAAAATGTTGTTATGCTGTCAACATAACCTAGAGGTGGAAATAAAGAAGAAGACAACTGCAAATAGTAAGAATCTATATGAGAGAAGAGAGGGGAAAACAAATGTAATTTTCATGCACAATAGCAGGAGCTCCACACTGCAAACAATACTGAATAAACCCCTCGAGGTGATGGATAATGGAAATTCAAATTAGTGGACTGATATTGATGATCTGCTCTATCCCTGGGTAAATGACTGGGATGTATTACAAACATTAATGAAATGACCATTAGTTCAGTTCTGCTATTGCTCTCTCTCGCTTTAAAAAAATAATAATAAAAAAATAGATAAAAACATCCAGTTTCCTTGTAATCAGAAAAAAGGTATTGTTTCTCACTTGTCATCTGCTGCAGTTCTATTAGACTGCCAGTAGATGACACTGTGTGTCTACTAACTGGATGGGAGAAACTCACGCTGTGTGCAGTAGAGACCGGTCCAGCCGGGGCTGCACCTGCACTCTCCATCATAGGCACTGCACTGGGCTCCATTGTGACAGTTACACGAGTTGAGACAATCAGGGCCCCAGTGCCCAGAGGGACAGGCTGCAGACGCCAGAGACACAGTCAAACTCATGGTCACGCACTCTCCCTTACATACACTACGTCCTAGACATGCATACATGAATCACATAACACAGCGGTCCCCAACCCCCGGGCCTCGGACCGGTACCGGTCCGTGAGTGGTTTGGTACCGGGCAGCGAGAGTTGAGGCTCAGGTGTGAAATGTATAGTTTTCAGGGTTTTTATCGGTTTTCAGCGTTATTTTGTTATCGTTTTTATCGTTTACTCGGTTTTCCTTGGTCTTTTCACGTGTGTTATGAATAAATTTTCTTTTTTTTCGGTACCGGTACTAGTTTTATTTTGTTGTATTTATCCGCAACACCTTAAAGGCCGGTCCATGAAAATATTGTCGGGCATAAACCGGTCCGTGGCGCAAAAAAGGTTGGAGACCGCTGACATAACACATATGTTTGAGGAAAAGTCCAGACATTCTCCACGCTTTCATACAATATGTTAAAATGATACATTTGGAAGAAAATCCAGTTTTGTCATTACCCTCCACAAGCCCACAAGTTGTAGTGTTGGAAATTGCTGTCAGGTGAATATGTATGGAGTATCACCCGTGTGATCGTTAGTTGTTGTTTTGTTTTTTTTAGTTTAATAGTTAATGCAATTAAAAACACACACACACACACACATCAATTTCCCATGCCATGGCAGCTCAAAGTTCTGCTAATGATCTTTGGCCTACAGTTCTGTAAATCAAAGAGCATAATGTATTACAACAATCATTTAAGCAAGCTGTGTGTTTTACATCAGCTGGTGCTGAGGGTAGTTCTCTCTGTGTGCCGGGTCATGAAGATGATTAATGTGTATGAAGGTAAGGGTGAGAGAGAAATTAGGAGTGGAGACAGACAATGAGAGTGGGGAAAGTGGGAAAATGAGCAAATTACAGAGTGGATGAAGGAAGGAAGGAAGCCATACCCTGAGAGCAGTCCTCTCCTATCCAGCCAGGGAAACACTGGCAGGAGCCATCAATGGGGTTGCAGGTGCCGTTGTTGGTGCAGAGGCAGATCTCGGCACAAGCTCTCCCGTACCTGCCACTTGGACAGACTGCAGAACAGAAAGAAATAACACACCACTTTACGAATAAACAAAAAAAAAACTGCTCTGCCTCTTTTAAGATTAGAAAAACCCATTAACATTATGACACTAAACTTAGGCACATTACTGTGAACACATTTATGCAAACACACTGATTTTTTGAAAGGTTGTGTAAACATGTTCCTCTAATGGATGATATCCTTTTATTTGAGTGGACACGAAATGATCTGCTTAAACAAAAGGAGGAGTCAGTCACTGCCTCCTGTGGCACAACTGCCCCATTTCCACTGCTTAGAGTGGAATGAGTGATGTGCCAAAGAATTAAAATAGACCATGTACACAGACCACTGTATACATTTTTTATGAAATTAATATTTCAATGCAACCAGGCACTCTTCAATAAGAAATATTATTTCCAGTGAAACCTCGTTTGTGTTTCCTTGTTGGACCATGGGACAAATTAAACCAAGGTGTATCTAAGTATCAGGATCAGGGAGCTGCAGTGCCAGCAGATGCAATAAACGTCTCACATAAAAGAATAGCCACCGTTAGGAATATCTGATAAGGTGGCAGGCTGTGAAAGAGATGGGTCTGACTCATTATCATGGGGGGTGATTTTAATGATTATATTTCAACTGGTTTTTCCCTCTTCTTGAGAGCTCTTTCAACCTCTTTCAAGCAGGTTGTCATTAAGCCATGAGGTTGGCTCCCCCATACTGTTGCTTCTGGGGATTCAAGCCTCAGCTCACTGGGAGAGCTTCATTAGGCTGGGACTTTGTGTGCTGGACAGAGGACAAGTGAGGACACAATGGGGCTCAACAAGAGGATAATGTGCATGATGATGGCCACCTCTGTCCCTCGTCGCCTCACGCCCGCTCACCAGTAATTATGGTTCAGACAAATTAGGACTCGTTCTCGCTTTTACTTTTCCCTCTTCCTTCAGCTAAGCTATTAAACTTTTATTTGTAAGACATTGCTTAAAGCCATGAAAGAGAATTCAAAAATTCCTCATCGCCTATCTGTAATTTATTTTTTTAAAAAAAGAGGTAAATTATTAGAGGAAAAAAATCTACAGCGCATTTGTGTGAAGGTATCTCTTCTCAGAACGGCGGAGAACATTTTAATGTGGAACCACTGACACGACAAATACAATACCTTGTCACACAAATGAACTGAAATCAGCACGCTGTTCAATGGATGAACAGTGTGGAGACAAAAACTACCGTGACACACACATAGTATACATTCATTCTCTTTCTCAGTTTCCTACTAAATGCTCTTTTTGACCAGACATATAGCTAAACGTCTTGCAAAAAACAAAACCCTCTTTGTAAAACATTTATCAAGATGTCATCACGCTACAAGAAGTAGTTGCTGAGAAATGTCGCTTATAATGAATAAAAAGTGCCAAACCAAGTTGTTTTCATATAACATCCTCAGTAACGCCATAAAAGAAAAGTTGCCTTGAAAACAAGTTTAACAATAGAAACAGGTGTGTTTGTGCATTTTTGTCTGTATATTAATGGAAGCAATTTACATACAGCTCCCTTTACAGAATTAGGCAGGGGGACAGCAAAATTTAGTTAAAATATTCTTTGTCTAAAAATGTGGCTCTTAGCAATTTTCCGTCCTGTGTTGAAGGTTGTTTTTTTTTTTGTTTACTTTTGTTTTTAGCTTGTGTTGCATCGATAATAGTCATATTTTAAAGTTTCAAGGCTAAGATGCTAGTGCGAGAGGCAGCAGGTCATCTTATTAGGACCAGTGTGCAAAGAGAGGACTTAAACAAAATGTACAGGAACAACATGATCAGTATTATTCCCTTACAGATTTTTGTATTTTATACAAAGGCATTTTCAAAAATAACCAACAAAAAAAGAAAAAAAAACCCACTCAAACTTCACAGTGAATGAATTTCACTGTACGTGAAAGAGCAGGATAAAGGTCAAAAGGACATAGAAGGCTACTTGCCTTGGTTGCACAGCGAGCCAGTAAAGCCAGACAGGCACTCACAGTGGCCCGTGACATGATGGCATGGCCCGGTGCTGTGCACACACTGTGGACACGACTGGCTGCAGCGGTGCCCGTAGAACCCCGGAGAGCAGACTGCAGGCAGCAGAGTGTGGCAGGAGAGGACAGAGAATCAGTCACCAGTGTTGGATGAAACAAGAGGTATATAGTAATGAAACAAAGCATGACAAGAGTGATCAAGGGAGTGCAGAAAAATCAAGGCTGCGAGAAGTAAAGCAGAAAAGACAAGAAGCGACAGCAAAGGCAGGGGAAAAGTATAAAAGTCAGTCTCCATTGTAATCACTGCCATTTTATCTGCAGCCAGAGACAGAATAGTTAACGAGTTAAGAGCATAGTGAGTCTGTTTTACGTCAAGTCATAAGAGCAGCCTGATGATCTATATATGTCAGGAGACACACAACTGTGTTAATAATGCAAATTTTATGTGAACCGAGAGATATAGAAACGGCGGTGCAAAAGTTATTATATAACACTTTATGCAAAGATTGTGCAACCATTATAAAAAGCTGCAATTTATATTAAAAACATATTTTCATTCCAGCGCTACACATCCTAAGAGCGCCTTAGGAATACTTACACTATTTTCACAGCCAGTGATTTGGAGAAAACTGTCAGGGGACAGCTGGGTATTTCCAAAATAGAAACCTTTTAGAAACTGACAAAACAACCTCCGTTGTAGCTTGACAAACTTGCAATGTTAAGTTTACCCAGTGGATTTTATTTTAAGCACCAGGTATGGTGCATTTTTATCATCCTCTGGAGAAGCATGCAATTCTTCAGTTAACAATATTTCAATGAGGGAAAAAAAAAAAGGTGCAAAACTGCAGTTACGAGGTTTCTAGGTGACGAGAAAATTATCTGTGTAAATATTGAGTTTGGAGGAGTAACCATTTCCCCTCTCTGTCTCTCACACACACGGCGTGTTTAAGTCTCTCCACTCAAATTGATGTTTACAGGTTTGAGACAGTGAATTCACTCCCAATCAGTGAGTTCATCACTTGAGAGCACCTTCAGACAGACCCCGTTCGGAAACCAGAGCTGGCACTCCCAGTGAGCATACCCTCTGATGAGCCTCAGGCGAGGACTGTGAGTCTCCCGCTGTGAGGTGGTTGTTGAGGACTGTGCCAGAAGGGGGTGAGAAGTGTGTCAGTGTGTGTGTATGTGTATGTGTCTGGGGGAATGCCACTGGGGCAAAGACACTGTGATTACATGATAGCTGTGATGAAGGGTTTACACTCAACCAGTTATGTCCAACAACAATTCTTCAAAGATCAAACAAGGTCAGTGCTGTGATGGAGTTTGCAAGTATGATGGTGTCAGTGTAACAGATTTATTTCCTAAGGGTTTAGATAAAAATAAGTTGCTTCGAGAAAGAGGCTCACTTCTTTTGCAGGACGTCCCTCTGTATCCAGGTGCACACACACATGTGCCGTCCTCAGGAGAGCACGATCCTCCGTTCTGACAGGAGCAGCTGACTGAACAGTTGGGTCCCCAGAAGCCTTGTGGGCACACATTATCACAGTGGATTCCTGCAGGCATGTTACCAAATCTTCAGTGAATGCATATTAAGAAGGCAAAAAACTGGTAAGCTGATAAATTCTAAACAGGGTGCCATCTGTAAAAACACATCATTAAGAGGCAGCATTAACAAAGCTTGATCATTGCACATCTTTTCAGGGTTATTAAACTAACATGAATCATTGACATATTTTAGTTTTGAATAAAGAAGCTGCAGTTTGGAGGGTGGGTTTTTTTTCAGCCCATCTTTCACACTCTGCTTCTCCTCTCCAAATGTATTTTATTTTTGATCTGACTGGAGCTCCTTGCCAGTGCACTGTGTTGATTAACAGGGTTGGGTCTCAAGAGAGACCAAGCTTGTCTCCCATTCTCTTTCAGCAGAGCAAGGGTAGTGCATGGAGCTGAAAGGAAATACTCAGACCACAGTCTGCAAGTGTCACAGTGTCTTTTTTTTTTCCCTTTGGCTTCAACCAAATGCAAAACACTGGATCCATACAGGGCTCTCACTGTGAATGCATTAGCATGCCCATCAAAGCGCCATGTTTTCCTTCAGAAAAAAAAAAAAATCACGTGTGCTGTTCTACATGTATACAGCCGGGTTTAGAAAGTGTGGCATAGCCCTGCAATTGCACATGCACACGCTCGGTGTCACACAGTCGCACAAATGCATGCAATCTCTGCAACCTTTCAAGCTTCAGCCCTCAGTTCTACACCTCATTTGAAATTTCCTTTGAGCGAGAATATCTGAGAATGGTGTGGCAATTAAAGCGGCATTAGTGCAGTACCTTTGAATTAAACCTGGACTAAACTCTGGGGACTAATGTTATACGGTAACCATGGCACCTTAAGGCTATATAGGATAGGAAATGTTAAGTCTGATGAGTGGGGGGCTAGATGGGTGTGGGGGGTACAGTCGCAGTGATTAAGTCAGAAGCTGTGCCATGGACATCAAAAGGAGGGCAAGGCTTGTGCAAGTGTGTTTGAGGTTCTGCTAGGGCAGGCAGGAAAAAAAAGAAAAACAGTGGCTGGCTTTACTGTCAGAAAATGAATGCGGACAGAGCATCACATTTTTCAGTCTAATGGTGACAAACAGAGGGGCTTTGGGTGCCTAGTGAGGGAGAAGAAGAAAGAGTGAAAGAAGCCAGAACTGAAGTCTCTTCAAAGGAGGCTTTTCACTGAGAAGTGCCAGAGGTCCTACTATCCAATTTGTACAGTGAGCACAGCAAAGCAAACCTCTCTCTCCCTTTTTAACTCTCTCTCTCTCCTGGTGCATGTAAACACACATCACATTACCTGCTTCGTGTCATGGACCAGAATCTCTACAGAAATAAAAGGCAAAGGTCTATTTAACATGGTCTAGCACGATGCCCCCTGCATCAAGTGTCTAGTCAGAGAACTCTTTTAAATCTTTGTTGGCTGATGTCAGGCTCACGACAGTTCAGTAACAATTCTGTGGGTCATAGTCGGCCTAGCCACTTAAGCGCACACACTCCTTAAGTCAAGCTTCTTGACAATTTAGGCAAGCCTCACAATAGAGCCAACACCAAGTTGACAGCAAAGTAGAATGCAATACCAAACCTGGCACACTCAGTGATATGACAGTGTTTACAAAAATAGCTGTAAACAGACATTTCACTCCATCCCTGACTCAGTCCTGTGACGAATCCCACATAGGCCTCTCTCTAGGTGCTCCTTCCTTCAGAGAGACCGCTGTCAAGCCGCTGCAATTTAAGTATGTATGTGTGTGTTTGTCCGACCCACTGGGCTGCACGCTGCCCCCAGCTCTGCACCCTGGTGACTCAATTAAGGCTGACAGATGGTCCCGACCTGTGCGGGATTCAGAGCATGAGAGGCCCGTTTTGCCGGCTCCATTCTTGCAGATAATAAAACCCACATTGTTTCCCAGAATAAATGCCCGAAACTCGGGAGGCTGAATGGAGTGGGATGCTGAGAGCTCACAGGCTTGACCTTTCCTGCTGAATCTTTTTCCCTCTCCGACTGCACCTCTCTGCCCAAGCTCAGAGACCAGGTCCTTTGCTAGCCCCCTGTATTTGACATTCAGATGCGACACTTCATTTTTGAGCATAATGACTCTCACCCTTGCTGTGACATTCATACTTTCCAACCTCCAAGCTTTTTCCCTGTAAGCAAATGGTTTAAATGACAAGAAACAGAGAGCGAACATATGGACGTGCAAACCCCCCAAACAACGAAAAACTATTTGCATCTAGAGGGGATCAGATTCCAGTGGAGAGCTTGTGATAGCAAAGAACGATTGATACTCTGGTGAATAAACGCGGCAGCTGGTTTAATCAAATTTCCCAATAAAATGCAAACTCTAATAAACAGAACCAAAAATAACAATATCACAAGACATATCTAAAAATCTTGAGAGCAATGTGGGCCAATTATTTGATTCAGTTTGCAAATATTTAGCTGATGATTCAGTTCAGTCCTTGTGTGTAGCCGGCATCACATAATATAAGCATGATTGCATACCAGCTTCCAGCGTGCCAGCCAAGAGAATTAATTTAGAGCTCAATTCTCAACATCTCTCATTCGGCTATGCCACCGGCGCAGTGGCAAAACAAATTGAACATTTAATTAACAAAACACTGTGTAGACATTCTGTAAACATACTGTACTGCACAAGCCATGAATGCTGCAGCATATTTTCCTGTTATGGTAAATCAGTGTGTCTGACTAGCATCTAATGTCTTTGATTTTCAGCTAATGAAGATAACTACTAAAGATGGGCCGCTTCTGCTCCTAAAGACAGACTACTTTGATTTTGTTGTGAAAAAAGGAGTACAAACCTGTCCAGCCAGGGTAGCAGCGACAATAACCGCTCACTGGGTCACAGCCATCGGCGTGGCTGCAGTCGCAGCGCTCACGGCACTCCAACCCATACGTACCCTCCTGACAACGATGATAATAATAAGAAAACTTGATCTAACTCTTCTAAAATACAGCACAATGATGCAAAAGATTTAGCTGGGTCTTCACATCAATCTCTCAGTTAAAAAGAAAGAAAGACAGACTTACAGGGCAGGGCTCGTCACAGTGCTCTCCTCTCCAACCAGGAGAACATGTGCAAGTGCCATCTATAGGATCACATGCAGCTCTGTTGCTACATAAGCATGTCTGATTACAGCCCAGACCCCAGGCACCACTGGAACAGAGGATGGAGCAGTCCACACCCTGCCAACCTCGAGTAAGAGAGAGAGAAAAAATCAAACTATAAACATTTATACAAAAAAAGCGACATGAAGGCAGTTGCTTTATGTTAAAATTACCAGACAACTGAACAGTCTAAATCAGGGATGTCAGCTCATTTTATATCATTGGCCTCATACAGTCCACTTTGATCTTGAGTGGGCCGGACGAGTGAAACACTCCTTTCTATGAGTGCAAAGAAGTTTAACTACCCACTTGATCCATGAGATATCTTAATAATAGAAAAAGAAGTGCAATGTCAACTGTGCATCTCAGTTTTTCGGCACACCAAAGGAATTCTGCTCTGTCATCACGACTCTTTCGGCATAAATTGCAATAAATGTGTAAAACTTCAGAAAAAGTTCTGCAAGGTCATTCACAGAAAATGTTGCATTTTATAATTACTGTGGACCCATTGTAATAAACTGTCATTTCTATAATAGTGAAAAGAACAAAAAAAAAAACTGGAAGCTTACTCAAAATTAATTGTTTATCTATAACTTTGTTGTAACATCAGTGATCATGAGGAAGGTCTTCATCAGAAAAAAAGATGGAAAACTTAAGAAACAACTGTTTAAATCCTGAAATTTAGGTCCTCCATCACATTTTAAAAATCATTCCAGTAGGCTGGGCCGATTTTTGCCCTCAGGCCTTATGTTTGACATCTTTGGTGTAAATAATGGTCAGCTACAATGGTTTTTGCCCTTGTGCTTGAACCCTAAAGATTAATTTAAATAAACGTGATATGATTCAGCTGCAAAGAGAAAACACACCTCTAAGAATGGCGATGTATGAATGAGCACAATAACTATGGATGGACTTGTATAAATTTATTCAGTCCTACTGACTTTGGAGAGTTCTTAAGTTTCTCTTTAGTGCGTCCAGTACAATGGGTAAAAGATTTTTTTAAAAAGCGGTATATTGATAGCATCTGGACTTTGTTAACCTCTTCAGTTGTTCTATTGTGTTCAAATATAATAAAGTTTTTACTTCCAGAGAAATATATCTACATGTCCTGGATATATTGCCCCCAAAACACTGAATAGACTTAACTGTTCGCAGTCAAAATTTAGCGCACGATTTCTCTTAACCCACAAGTTAACATCTGTGTGCATGAGTGAAATCTCTCAGGAATAATTGATCTGGGTGGTACTATTGACTGTGTATACTGTATATTTGGTGCACACTCTTTAAATGGGACATTTGGTTATTTTTCATCTTTTATCTGGTGGAAAACAATACAATCTGAGAAAGGAAACTGTTTTTATAGGCAATGAGAGGTTAGAAGGTAAGAAGGATTTGATATCAGTGAGACATTTATGCAGTGCTGTGTAAAAATCTTGAGCCACCACTCATTTCTTTATAGTTTGCTTCCAAGGAGCCAGACTTTCTTGTAATTTTTAAAGTGGCCTGCAGCAATAGTTCTCCAGGCTTTCTGAAGGTCCTTGAAAGTTCTTATTTTAACTTTGGCTACTTTTTCAGTCATTTTTCAGTGTAGTCTTTACTGTCTTTCACAGAAATATATCTTTAGGCACCTTGTTATTAGCAGTCTGTCACAAAACCAATAATTTTTTCCCATTTCTTTAGTTGAATCGATGAAAAACGCCAAAGATAACACAGTTTGATGGCCATAACATAATATTTTTGCACCAGCAAGGTGATTCCCAAAGTGCTATTGGCCAAAAACGTGGCATATCTTGGCATTGTGTACAGTGTGTCCTTAAACACTCTGAGGAAACTGGACAAGTGGAGGACAAAAGAAAAAGTGGCAGATCTGAGTTTAAAAAAAAGAAAAAGTTGAACTTAAAATCAGTTGCAACAGGTTTTTATTAAGGGATAAATCCAGATTTGAAGGTTTTAGTTTAGATTGTTGAGGAGGAGTTTAGGACAGAGGTATGATAGTGACCATCTACAGCCACGTGTAAAGCATAGTGGAGGCTCCGCCATGATTTGGAGTTTGAGGTCAGCGGTGTTGTGAATCTTGTCAAAATGTATCGCATTGTCAACAGAAAATAGCGTCATACATTGATCCATCAAGTAAAACCATCTGGAAATTGTCTGATTGACAGTGGCTTCATTTATCAGCATGACAATGATTTTACACACACAATTGCATACTATCAGTCATAGATTGGCCTCCCCACACCATGCTCGTTATTATTAGGTGCTCTTCAAGAAGCCTGGAGAACTATTCCTGAAACCTACATGAAGAAATGACAAAAAAAGCTTGCCTAAGAGAGTTCATGCTCTGCTGAAGAATAAAGGCGGTCATACGAAATTTCATTAGAATTTACGAACAGTTTTTACCTTGCATGTTGCATTCTCATTCATGTTTGCACATTTCAATGAATCAATGCACCTATTTCACATTTTCCTTGAGAAACACATGGAAATGAGGGGTGGCTCAAGAATTTTGCATTGTACTGACACCATAAAATTTTGTCTTAAGAAATTAAGAATAGCTTATGTCATGTATTATTCATTAGACTGAAAAATTGAAAACAACCCAATGCACAGAATGCAACTGAATTTAGTCCATAAGAATTTATGTGTACAAATGTTCATCCATCTGTTCATCTGCACAGCCAGTACACCTTATCTCATGATATAGAAGACTTGTGCTCAGCCTCATGATTCTTTACCTTCCTTGCAGAGGCAGGAGCCATCAACAGGAGAGCAGGATGCATGATTATGGCAAGAGCAGGTGGACAAGCAACTACGTCCAAACAGACCAGGTGGACACACTGTAGAGCAGTCCTCACTCTGTGGGAGAAATAACGCAAAGTTATGCAGCACACAGCCAACATAGCAATAAATGCTGACACTGGCAGACTGAAAAAGGAATAAAATAGTCTAAAAGGATGTGGACTGAAACACTGGGAAGGTTGACTCTAATTCTCTGTATAGCTTACTAAGCTGTTTACTTAAACAAGTCACATTGTGCCTGTATGGAGACTGAAATTGAATGGATTTAAGAAAGTAACTGAAGTTCAAAGGAAGGACCACACTTGATCAGCTCAAGCTATCTCTTCTTAACTTCCAATTATGCACTCTATATATTCTGACAGCACCTGCTCTGAGCCATGGTTTGCCTTTTGCAACCCCATTTCACCCCATATCTCAACTTCTCTCTTCATCTCCATCTCCCGTTAGATTTCCTTTTCAGCTGAGACGCAGGCAGGACTCCAAAGTTGGAGAATCCCGACTTTTCACCGCTTTCTCCAATCAAGCAATGACTAACTTTGCACTCTTATCTAATCATCTTCACTCTATTAATGCAATCTTTTGAGTTCTTAATAAACCAAAGTCACATTAAGTTACTGCCCTTGCCTTGTGAAATTACTTGCGGAAGATGTATTTTGTAAGCCTTACTCTATAAGGGTGTTCAAAATCTGACACTGTGGACCCCACTCAAGCAGTCAAGACAATATTGGCATTCAAATGGAACTGGCACACTGAAATGAAATAAAAATATGGCTCATAAGCATAACAAGTTGCTGTTTGCAAGCTTCCCATGGACTGGATTACACTACACTGCATTACATTACATTGAAAGGTAAAGAAGAACATCCTGGAGTTTGTCTGAGATCTGATTTATGGATGCTTATTGCGATGGACATTGGAGATGATGAAACCGTCATGAATTGTGAGCTAAACTAAATCACAAAAATATGTAAAACATCTGTGTGTTCAAACAGACAAAGAAACTGGATTTTTGAGATCGAACCACTTCTGTGGCTTCAACTTTACCGGTTTGCTGAGTGAGCCAAATTAGCATGCCAAACGGCAGCAACAAAAAATGGCAACTTTTAAGATACTCATAATGTGTCCTTTGGCACCAGTGTCCTTGACACACTGTCAGCAGCAGTCTTAGACACAGAAAGATAATGGTCCACTTATAATGAGCAGATAAGTCAGCATCAGGAGATTGAGGCTTGGGTTAAAACATGCACCTTCCCCACATTAACCCTGCCCATAAATGTGATGCCAAGGGGTCCTTTACAAGTTTATTATTGCAAAAACGGTAATTAGATTACCGTTACTTTCCCGTAGGAACGCTGCGTTACTGCGTTACTAAAACCGTGATTTTTTTGCGAGAGCGTCTCATGACAATGACGTAAGCGAGTGCGACGTTTGTGACAACAGCTGTGTGCAGATCAACAATGGATAATATATCGAGTACGAGAGAGTATGAGCGTGCAGCGTTTAAAGCGTGGAAGTACTGACCTTACTTTGAGTTTGATTCCATAAAAAGTGACAAAAACATTAGTGTCCGTTGTGCGTGGGAAGACAACTTCTTTTTACAGCAAAAAAAACCCCTAAACAAGCACCAAGTGCGCTACGACATAATGGGAAATTCACAGAGAAACTCATGGATTCTTCAACTGACCGCTGCGGCACACCTGCACCAGGGTAAACCTCCGCCTACCCCACTCCTGCTTTACAGGTGAAAATAGAGCAACAGGGCCGCTAGTCTTTGATTTTATTTATTTTCTGCTGTGTTTTACTTGCATCTATTTGAAAGAGTGAGTGTAAACAAAAAAAATATTTTATTTTATGTGCTGGAATGAGCAGAAAATAGGTTTAAATGTTAAACAAATTTCTTCAAATCAGAGAATGTTGCATATAATTTAATGTTTGCTTGATGCATAAAGTTAAAAGATTAAAACTGATAAAACAAGTTAAAAAAAAGAGACTTTTCCATTTGATTACATTTTGTATGACGGATTATGCAGAAAAAGTAGAATTGGGCTGAAAGATCTATCGCTTTATCACCTATTCAGGTTGTAAATCGTGTTTTTAAAAAGTAACTAAGTAACTAAGTAATTAATTACTTATACTAAATAAGTAATCAGTAAAGTAACGGTATTACTTTTGGGGGGAAGTAATCAGTAATTAGTTACTGATTACTTTTTTCAAGTAACTTGACCAACACTGGTCACAGCACTGATGGCAAAAAACACATTGTGCTCGTCTGTGAGACATTAGCAGCTTTCCATGGATTTGACAGCATGGGAATGAAATGGGGCTGAATCTTGTGGTGAGAACATTGTATCTACATTTTAGCACATTGGCCCTCATCAGGCTAGATATTCAGCCAAAGCCACACTAGGCAAAAACAGCGATAAAATCCAAGTAAATGAGTTCCACAGTGAAATGGATGGACAGGATCCCACAGGTATCACTCTTAGACCAACTCTCTAACCTCTCACTCTAATATACCATAGAAAAGATTGGCAGCCACATTGGCACAGCCTTTTAGTGTTGTTGCATTAAAATTAAGTATCTGGTAAAGGACATGAAGTACTCCGTCTCTGTCCTCTGCATCCTGCAGTCATTAGAATTTCTCTGCTTTAAAGGCTGAGCACAACCCACCTCCACCGCTCTTGTCCCTCCCTCAGCTAGAGATCACAGCCAGTCTATGGATGCCCACACCCTTTGTTTCAAACCCTGACTTGAGTGACAGGTGACACAATGATTTAGAGTTCCAATTAGAGGCCCAGAGGAGTCCTGAGTGGCTCTTGCTTCGCTCACCAGAGATCTGGGGGACTGCTGGCTGCTCACTGCTCTCATTATCATTTTGAACTCAGTTTAAACATGAGGCAGGAGGAGATGTGCCAGTGGACGCCAGGGGCAGAACACACATCTTAAAACATCTCTCCTCCCCGTACACCACATAAAAGCGCCTGTCTGCGAATGAAATTTTTATCAATCGGTTGCAATAACCTTTGTTCTGCCGCAAACGACAGCTTCAAGACTGCTAACAATAGCAGTTCAGTTACAGTTGTTAAGTGCGGCAAGAAGTTCGACCGGCTGGGGGGTGGGGGATGGGGGAGGGCTGGACAGAGGGGGACTGGCAGGGAGGTGCAGTCTTTCTTCAGAGCTCAGGCAATTTACTGGTGACTGGACTCAGGGATAAAACGTCATACAGCCACAAATGACCACATGGATTTTGCTGCCTCCATGACTGCGTCGAATTCCACTTGGTTTCCCCCCTCACAGTGCGGACTCCAGTGGTTGGTCTGTTCTCAAGTGGGGAAAGGCAGCTCTCTCATTAGTCGACTGATTCATATTCCTTCTGAGCTGGGAAGGATAGAAGTCTGGATGTGGAGAATCATTATTAATACACGGGCTGTCAGTCCATTGCATAGGAGCAGCAGGACCTTACATAACTACGCAGCCGATAGAAGCAGTAACCAGACCAGACCAGGTCGTCCTTGGCCAAAGCACTAAATTCATACCTATTAGTATCTTAATGTAATTGGAGTGCATTTTTTTCCAGAAAGCCACTAGCTGACACAACATTGATCAGGCTGGTACCCTTCGAGACTAGATGCAAATGGCACCACTAATTACCAATCATTCTCACTCCTTAACAGTTCATCTAACTGCTGGGTGAGTGAGTGCAGTTTAAAATTCATGCAGCATGGTTGAAAATGAACCTCTGAACCTTCTGATGAGGAAAGAAATCCCTGAGAGATAGGAAAATTGTTTTCACCACCTACAAAGGCAGACCGGAATCCATTCCTAATGCATTCATATTTCAAATAAAGCGGTACCAACAGAATCTGTAGAAAAAAATTTAAAAAAAAAAAAGAAAGACACCTTACAGAGTCCACATGCTGCAGATTGCAAGGAACAATGCCTGAATAGGTAACATGTAATCACTTTGTCCCAGTCAAAAAGAGCATGTCCAATTACTAGAGCTAAATCAAGCGTGGAGGTGCTCAGTCTGCTCAGACATTTTGCTTGGTTTGCCCCCCGATGGGACTCCAGAACAAAGATGCAGTGGGGAGGCTTAGTCTTATCAGCTGTCCCCCGGGGAAGTGACTTCGCTTGCAATCATAGCCGCAACACCATCATCAACCACATTTTAAAAGCTCCATGTGATAATAACCATGTGTGATGCATGTCACACAATTACAGGTAGCAGCTACACAGCTCTACCTCTGTAACAAAGTGTTTGCACAGCAGCAGCTTTGTTCAAAGTACAAAAAAAAAAACTCTCCACACACACTCAAACACACCAATCCTCCATATGAGGTGTGTCTGGTCCCATCTGACTGCCTTCTTTTCTTTCCAGCTCCTGCCCTCTAGGTCTATTTAATGGATCTGGCAGTCCTTCCCAGCAGCCGCCAAAGAGAACAGGTGGAGCAAATTAAGACACAGTCTGCGGCCCTGCTCGGTAGCTCAATTCACCACAGTGGCCTGCTGTAAGACACAGGCAATTTCCACCGAAATGTAATGTTGGCAGAAATGTACCCTTGCAGTCGCTGTTGCTCTCTAACTTCAGATTGCAAGACAAGAAATACAATAGGAAAACTGATTGAAGTTACCCAACTAATTTGACAGTTGTAAGAGGGAACAATGTGGCTGCAACAAAAAACGACTAAAACGAAAACATATATAGGTCAAGGATTCAATTTTATTCCCAATTGGTCCAGGAGTACAGATCACTGATGCTACAAGACATATCGACTGTATTTGTAAAATACACACGACCCATTATTAATGTCTGCACTGGGAGGTACCAGAGGATTTATTGTGATGCGGTAGAGCACATTTATAATAAGGCGATAATAAAATGTCTCACCTTGCTCTTGACTGTCTGTGTACAAAAAGCTTCTAAAGTGAAACTGGGACAACTTCCAAAAAAATTATGACCACACTGACACAAACATTTTACAACAGCCACAAAAAAACATGAAACGTAAGTCAAAGCTGCAACCTTCACAACTTTGGCTCACGGCGGAGAGTTTCACAGCATATGATATGAGACATGCGAGTACAATTATTGGTTAGTGGAGATAGAGATATTCTTCAGTATATTAAAGATCACGAGGAGCGAGGTTACAAATACAATTAACCCTTGAGCATTTCATGAGAAATTAATGTAACCAATAGCATAATTACAAGTTGACATGGTAATTATAGCTGCGAATAAATTAAAATGGACATGCAAGTGTCAACGTGGTTTAGAACACAAAGTCATGAATGCTCAAGGACTGCTCTTTCTAAATGTTTTAAATGCCGTCTAAGCTTATGCTTGTTTTTAATGCATTTTGAGTGCTCTTTTCTCTGTTTTTCCACCAACTTCTTTTTTCCTCCTTTTCCTTGAGTACACATTGGCTGTGTTTCGGTTTCCATAGCGTAGCTGTGGCCCCACCTTGGCATTTTGGCTCTGGGAACAGAGATCTAGATCTCATGAGATCAGGTAAAGGTCAAATTTGAAAGAAAATCTTTAATAAAACATTATCCTGAAAGTGGCCACAGATATGAGTACAATAAAATAGCAATGATTGTACATGATACTCACCATGAACCCAGGGGCACATGTACAGGTACCCGTGACAGGATGACAGTCAGCTCCGTTGGCACAGCTGCAAGTCAGCATGCAACCCTCTCCATAGAATCCAGGCGGACAGGACTCATTACAGTAAAGTCCTGTCCATCCCGCAGAGCAGGTGCATTCACCAGAAAGCGGGTGGCAGCTACAATATAATGAGAAAGAAATATGGGACAATGACAGGAAGAAAAAGGGTGAGGTGAAGTTTGAGCTCTAAAAGTATCAACACTTCATTCTTGAGCAGGATCAAAGTGTGAAGTCCGCGCCAAAAGCCATTCATCCATCTACGCGTCTACGTGCTTGTTTTTGATAGATGAGGTGTCCCTTTTCTCCTTCGTTCTGTAATGACTTCTATGGCCGATGCCCAACTCTTGCCGGAATCAAAGCATTAACATTGCATTAACTATGAATGCTGCTGAGAAATTATGAATGAAGCAAAGGTCGCGATTAAAAGCTAACTGGATGACATGGCTAAGAGGTGTCCAGACTTCAGAATGAGTGCTGGCATAGAGCTAAGATGAGACAAAATTGAGTTGCAGAAATCTTTATTCATATGGAGAGTCTTTGCTTCAGGGCTTGGTCAGAGCAAAGCTGTGTGTGGCCTTGCACTGATGTCTCACTTACCTGACGGTGTTGGTGGTGTTACAGGGGCAGTACTTGTCACAAATGAGGCCGTAAAGACCTGGGGGACAGAATCTCTCCTGGCAATTAGGCCCTTTAAACCCTGTTTCACATAGACAGGCTCCATTGATATGGTGACACTTGGCTCCATTCTGACACTCGCACTTCTGGTTACATTGCGGTCCATAGGTGCCCACAGGGCAGTCATCCTGACATCTGGAGGAAAATTACAGAGCAATGACGGGGTCTTTTAAATTGCTGCTCTAAAAAATGTCAGGTACATGGGGGAAAAAATGAGTCAAGACTTGTAACATGAAAATCTGATGTTGGAAATATTAAAGATTATTTTTGTGCATATATATATATATATATATATATATATATATATATATATATATATATATATATATATATATATATATATACAATGTTAATTTCAACAATTGAATAAACTGAATTGAATAAAGAATAATCTGCAAAATCTCAAACTCTCCTTGGTTCCATCTTTTAAAATGTGCTCATTTTTCTGTCCTTTCTCTAGTTCATGTTTTTGGGTTTCAAACACAGACAAATCCCAACTTTCAGCTCTGTGAGTGCAGTTCAGTTAATAAATGATGGTATTTTTCAACAATGTCAATGCTTAATCACTACAGCATTAAAAAGCCTTTACAAATTGCACATGGTCACAACTACATGAAGGAAATTGAGTCAATTTTATATTTATTATGAGCAATATTGCTATTACAGCCATTTTAGTAAAGCTGAAACATTTCATTTTGGATACATATTTCATAGACCCTAAACCTTCTAAACTCAAAGGAAAAAAAATGCGGGCAAATATTTTACTCTAACCACTCTGTTCACATTTTAAAAGCATAAGATAAATATATAATAGGTTGCTTGTAAAGTTTTATTTGTATTATTATTATTTTATTGTTTTACATTGGTGCCAGTCACCATCTGATTTTATAGCAGACTACATTTTTGTGTGTCTTCAGAAGGTTAGCTGTTAAATAACCCCCACTCACATCTTGCATCAGGCGATCTTAATAGTTCACATGACAGTGTGAGGCAAGGTCTCACGATGGTTTCACCTGAAACCTCTGCTGATAAGGACACTCACCTTTTTCACGCCTTGGCTCGTGTGATGAGGCACATGATCAATAGCGGGTCAACGACCCTCTTAAGGGAGAACACTCAATGGCCATTGTGTTAGGTATACCTTTCAACCGCCTCTTAATGTAAATATCTAATCAGTGAGTCACATGGCAGAAACTCTGAGCAGTTAGCTTCATTTAGACATTGTCAAGACGACCTGCTTCAAATCGAGCATAAGAACAGAGAAGAAAAGTGATTTTAGTGACTCTGAATGTGGCGTGGTTGCTGGTGTCAGATGGGCTTGTCTGAGTACTTGAGAAACTGCTGATCTACTGATCTCTTTTCTCACACAACCATCTAAAGGGTTTATAGAGAATGGGAACAAAAAAATCCCCCCCTGCCTTGTATCAATAGTTCCAACTGGTGGTTGTGTAATGGTGTGGGGGATATTTTCTTGGCACACTTTGGACCGATTAGTACCAACTGAGCATTGTTTAAACAGCCTACCTGAGTTTTGTTGCTGACCATGTCCGTACCTTTATTACAGCAGTCTACCCATCATCTAATGACTGTTTCCAGCAAGACAGCACGCAATGTCACAAAGCTCAAATCATCTCAAACTGGTTTGTTGAAGATGGCAGTGAGCTCACTGTACTCCAACGGCCTCAACAGTCACACGTTTTCAATCCACAACAGAGTACCCATGGGATGCGGTGGAACGGGAGATTCACATCAATACACGCAGCTGAAAAATCTGAAGCAACTGTGTGATGCTATCATGTCAATATGAACCAAAATCTCAGAGGAATGTTTCCAGCACCTTGTTGAATCTCTGCCCCGAGGAAATGCGGCAGATCTGAATGCAACAGGGTGTTTTTGGAAAGTGCATGTAAATATAATACTAAAAAACAATAATGTTTTATCATATTTTACACAATGCAAAGATTCTTTAAGAATTGGAAATTGAAATAAAACTCCAGCCCCAGCTTCAATGCATTAAATAATATGGATATATTATTAACAGTGTTGCCACAGTTACTTTGAAAAAGTAATATATTACGGACTACTGATTACTCCTTCCAAAAGTAACTTAGTTACTTTACTAATTACTTTATTTTTAAAGTAACTAAGTTAGATTACTAGTTACTTTCAGAAGCTGCCAATAACACTCCCCACTGCCTCAACATAAAAACATCAACCGGTTTTGCCAATACTCACTTTATTGGAAGTGTATTTTAACAGTAAAGTCAACAATATATCTCCTGACATTTGAAGTTGAACTTAAAACTTTTTTCCTGACAGAAATACTTGTTTGTATGAAAATACAGAGTCTTGTTACTTCACTTAACATAAATACTTTTTATAAAAAAAAAAAACAAAGAAAGTTTTTGACTTTAACAAATACTTTATAAAAAACAATAAGTCGACTTCATTTAACATAAATACTTTTTATAAAAAACAAACAAACAAACAAACAAACAAAGAGTCTTTTTTGACTTCCCTTAAGATACTTTTTATACCATCCACATGTAAGCACTATTGTCCGCTTTTATAACTTTGGACTAATCTTGTGGAAAAAAAAGAGACTGCAGGTCCAACTTAAATTGCCTTACTTCCTTGCAAGTAATTGATTTAAGTTAATCAACTTGAAAACTTTAATAAGTTTATTAAGTGACTCTGATAAACTTAATTCAATTACTTGTAAATAGTTATTTAAATTGGATTCCCCATTCTCTTTTTTTCAGTATATGTTGTCATTGCATGTTATGGGGGAAACAGTAGAGTGGAGCGAGTAAACCAGTGGTTGTACCTCATTAACAGAAGCTTCTCAAACCTTTGTCAGAAAGTCGATTTCTTTTAGGCGTGAGCACCAAACCTCCCAGACTAAAAAGTCGCTTCACAGGAGCACTTGATGGGGTTGGAGTGTTATACTTTAAAAAAAAATTGTCTTTATGCTTGAAAACATATGCAGAATCTGAAGGTCGTAGCCTGACATCGGGTAGTCCATGACTTCTTTTTCTGCAGAATAGGTCTCCTCCTCTGGCTCTGCCATCTCACCTTGGCTGCTAGATGTATTAGCACTGGGCACACTGGCAGGGCTTTTTGCCAGAGGAGCAGTGGTGCAACACTCTGCTGTCAGAAGCTGTTTTACTCGCTCCCTCCTTCCTGCATCTCTCAGCCATCGGAGTTTGAATTTTGGACAACTGGCAGCTGCGAGAATGGCATCTTTGTTGTCCAGCACACTGGTGAAACGAGTCTGAATAGCCTAAAAAACATAATCGATATTTTTATGCCTACAATTTATTATGTTATTGAATTATTTGCAAACCATGCCTAATATGAGATCAGTATTATGGATTTATTTTGTTTTAGGTTACTTGTAAACATTTTAATTGTTTTAATCTTATTTTTCAATTATAATTAACATTCTGTTCCATGTTTGTGAATTGTATGAAGCAGAAAATTTGACTAATTTCAAGATGGAGCGTACCTGTACAATGGCATCTGGAAGGCCTGCAGTCATCCTGGAGAGGTCATCTTTCACAGCCTGGGTTTTCTGCATCAGAACTTCAAGTGTTGGTAGTAAAGTTCCATATGGACAGTCGCCTTGTAAAATGTCCAGTGCTGCAGTCAGAGGTTTCATGGCCATGCAGAACTCATGCAGGAACTGGTATTCTTGATCTTTGAAGCACTTCAGTCCTAGCTTTGTGCACAGAGCATTCAGCTCACCCATGGGGATGTCTGCAATTCTCTTTACAGCATCAAAAAAGTTCCACCTTGTGGATGTTGGTATTAGGAGCTTTCTTTTGCTGATTTCTTCCACTGTTTCTGATTCAAGTGTAGATCTACTCGATTTAGTCCAAAGAGCTGTGCATTTTGCTGTGCTGCTCCTATACACAGCCCTGCTCTCTGCATTGGTTGTTAAATGTTTCTCCACATCACGTGTGCAAATTATGTTGATGGTATGCGAAGCACACCATCAACACACAAGAGACAGCTGACCATCACTTTCATTCTCAGCCGAGAGGATTTCTGACAGATCAGAAAAAGTGACATCATCGTCTTTGGGGGTGGACTCTTCCTCCTCCGTCTCATCATCGGACTCCGTGACAGGATGATAAACTTGAAACGCCTTAACAAAGTTGGATCCATTATCAGTGACTGTTGCAACTACTTTGTTGAGTAATCCATAAGAGGAGTGAATGTTTTCGATTTCTGTACCAATGACATCATACGTGTGTCTACCACAAATTCGCCTACATGCTAATGCAACCTTGTGGCGCTCTAATGTGGTTCTACTGATCCAGTGGAGCGTTACTCCCATGTAGCTTCTGTTGTTAGCAGTCCAAATATCCGCGGTAGTTGAAACAAAGGCAATCTCATTCAGTGCGGCCTTCAAATTTCTCTCCATTTCTGTAAACTCCTTCAAGTAAGAAGTAAAAGTCGTTCGGTGAGGCAGCTCGGCATTAACAGAAGTAGGGATCTTTTTTATTATGGCACAAAACGAGGGCGAGTCAACAGTGTTTATTGGTAGCATTTCTTCTACAATATACTGCGTGACCAACTTCTTCAATTCTTCATCACTTACTGGTTTTGCACCAAAGTCCAGCTTTTGTTGTTTGGGGGGTGTAGGACCTTCTGCGGAAGTCATGGCTCTCTGCTTCGGACCACTTGGTGGGACTCTGTGAGTTTGACTGTGCTGTGCTGCGACTCCAAATGTTTCTTTAAGTTTGACATCGTGTTTTTGAAGATAGATAACACTTTTTCGCCAGCACAGAGTGTACAACGAACCTTAATATCAAAATCTTTAGTTGACAGAAACTCAAAATAGTGACCATATTTCCAGCTAAAGAACGAACATCTCTCTCCTTCCATTGTTGTTTACACTTTTTTTTTTTACGTCGCTGGCTGCTTGTGAGCGGGAAACGTGACCTGACGCTTATGTGACGTTTCACGACACGTATGCGTTTGTCATCCGCTGAGACGAAAAGAAGAAACCAAATCTTTTTGCTTAAAAAAATAGTAACACACAGTGGTTTGGACAAGTAACTTTAATCTGACTACTGTTATGGAAATAGTAACGCGTTAGATTAGTCGTTACTGAAAAAGTGGTCATATTCAGAGTCACTGATTATTAACACTCTTCTTACAATTCAAAGTTTTAATAATGAATGTTTACTTTAAAAATACTTTCATAAATCCGTAGTCAAATTTTAACGAGGACAGCGGGCCTCTGCTGTCAGCACTTCAGCGTCTCTGCAGGGGTTGGACAAGACTCAGTAATCGTCATCAGCTAAACAGAAACTGCTTCAGTTTTCTGCACATAAATTAGTGTAGATCAGAAAATGGATTTCTTCATTCACTTCAATGTACTGACTTAAGTATACATTCCTGGTGGAGTTTCAGTCTCAAGAGTGTAACAAAGCTTTTACAAATAGCTCAATTACAACATAAAATGGCCAAGTTATGTTTCATGTTTAAATTACCCTAGCTTTAGTTTTATCAGAGGACAATGGCATTATTATACTAGACACACGAGGGTGGGGGGTAACACAATCTTAGATTATTCCTGGCAGTTTAATTCACCTGCCACTGACAAAATGAATGAGGGCAATTTTGCAAAATAATAAAGTAAAGGAAAAGGTCTTGTAAAGGAAGTGTTTCCATCCAAGAGACAATTGCTTTAGCTGAACTAATAAACCCAGGCTGCTCTGGGCTGCTCTGGCAGGCACGAGGAACTAAAAAGATCTGTGGATTTCAATGAGACCTTAATATAAGCCCATTACTTATAATTAATGAGCAGACTCCAAACAGCATGTAGCTCATGGTGAGATCAATGGATAGGCTGAGAGTGGATGAGGATGAAGGCTGAAGACATGAAACCTTGCTGGCCAGCATGAAGTACAAGATTAATTAAACATACAACGCCCCTATTAAAAGCTTCCAATCTACCTTCAAATGGACTAATGGGCATTTATAAATGCTTATTTCTCTCGAGTATGAGAATATGCTAGGATTTCCTTTATCTTTTTAAAGAACAGCCAGGTTTGTGCCTCATTTAGAAGTCAACAAAGAGAATGGGTCAATGAGTGACTGTTAAATGCGGAACTGCATGAAACCATTCTTTTGCATTAAATACTAATATCAATAAATCATGCCTTTGTATGACCTATTTTAAGTAGGAACAAAAAAGTTTGCTGATAGAACTTCAGAAAAAGCCTTTTTGAATAATAACTGAGCGGTCTGTTTGTCAGCCGGAGGTGTCACCTGCATACCTGCGTCCACTGAAGCCGGCTGCACATTGGCACTGCCCTGTGATGTGGTCGCACATTCCACCGTTACGACAGGAACAGTCTTTGCTGCAGTTGATGCCGTACTTGCCAAGAGGGCAGGGCTGGGCACACACTGAACCCTGTGAAAACAAGCCAACACACTTGATTGATGTTTGGACAGTTCAGACCTATCGTTAATGTTCTCCTATGTGTCTGCAGATGTGTTTACTTTTTCTTCTCTCTTTTTTTTAGAAGGCAACTGAATGCATTACATTCAAGAAGTAAGTTCAAAACTGTACACTTTACTGTGGAAGATATTTTCACATATTATCTTCAGAAAGGTCAATGCAGAGTTAATTTTCACATGGAAAGTTCACAGTAGTCAGACTCCACACTACAAATTCAATTTTTTTTTCTCCTTCCAGGGAGCAGAGACACAACATTCTCATTTATTGTACTTCCCCCCCCCCTAAACTTACAACAGCGTTCAAGTATTTTCTCCCCTCGGGCCTTTGCTTTTGCTTCTGTGACCTACCGTCCACCCAGCAGGGCAGGAACAATCTCCTGTGATGTGGTGGCACGTTCCTCCGTTCTGACAGGGGCAGCGCTGTTCACACTGAGGCCCATGACTACCAGAGGGGCAGCGCTCCCCACAGCTGTCAGCACACAAGTCAAAAGTATCAGATAAGTAACCTGTCTTTGCCTGCAGTTCTTTGCATCAGCAAGAAATTGGATAGCACACTCACATTGCTTCATAAAATGTGCCAAGAGAGTAAATATGATAGTAGTACTCACAAAACCCCTGTGTAGCCCGGTGCACAGATGCACTCTCCTGTCTCGTGGTTGCAGGTGGCACCATTGAGACATTGGCATGGTAACTGGCACGCCTTGCCATAATAACCATGCTCACAGGGCTCCTCACAACGCCATCCCTGGTACCCATCAGTGCAGACACAGGCACCTGTGATGGGGTTACACTTAGCCCCATTTTGGCACTGGCACCGATTGCTGCAGTGAGGTCCCCAGAAGTCACTCTCGCAGCCTGCAGGCACAGAGACAAGTGGCATCAAGCACACCAGAAAAAAGAGGAGACTATGCATCAGAATACACTCGTGAACACTGAAAATCATAACGGTCACATAAAAGCACAATAAATAATAAAGTGACTCATTAATGATTGTTTGGAATAACCATAAAAATTCATCATTAATAATAAATGATCAGGGGAAATCTTCCTCCCAATGAATTACTCTTTATTATAATGGTATGATTTGGAAGCACTGTCTCAGACTGCTTGCAAATCTATCTCTATGCCTCCGATATTAATTTTCATCAGTTCAACAAATTCAAAATCTAAAGCTTTAATCTGTGTATTTTTTTTTTATCTTTTGAACACGTAACAGTAAACAAATTGCTGGATTTAATCTATTCACTCAATTAATTGAACATATTGTTAAAATACTATCTGTGTACCAAAAGGCTGATAGTCTTCCTGTGGGCCACAGACCTCGATTAAAAACACATCAATAAAGCACACTGGTACCTGTGGTCAATGTTCCCTCTAATTTTTCATGTGTCTGAGCGAACACACAAACTCCCTGCAGACGTGTGCACTGTGGTCACGCCAGCATCGAATCCATCTAAGTTACA
The DNA here is from genome assembly GCF_963576455.1 of Neolamprologus multifasciatus. Lineage (NCBI taxonomy): Eukaryota > Metazoa > Chordata > Actinopteri > Cichliformes > Cichlidae > Neolamprologus > Neolamprologus multifasciatus. The sequence goes on along the minus strand of NC_140445.1, from coordinate 54,041,690 downwards.
TGGTTTGTTAAAATAATCAAATTACAGCATTTATGTTTTACTTTTAAATAACTGCTTTAGCCCACTTACGATGTTCATGACCTGTGCAGTATGTTAACACTATTGGAAGCAAAAATAACTTGAACTCCAATTTTGAAAATACAACTTTCTTTTTTTTATTTATTTTTTTATTTTTTATAAAGCTCTGACTTGTATTATAAGTATGAGTCTGTGGTCTGGGAGAGAGTCCTGTCTGCAAAATACAGTATATAATGACCAATGTTGGGCAATTAATTATATAGTTACTTCTTCAAAAAAGTAACTGAGTTTTGCAAACAACAAAGTTTGTTGCAGCTGTTTACCTAAAAATGCAGCCAGAGTGTTTTTTTAAATAAACATTTCAAACTATTTACAGAACAATCAGCTGTTCTGCATCAAAATTTGATGCCACACAAATTATTTGTGCCACTCCAAAAATAATTTCTGTCCACTATGAGATAAAGGAGAACAACAGCCTGATAACTGCAGGTCTGACAACAGGAGATGTATCACTCCTGTAACTCCTGTAACATTCAGCAGTCGCCTCATTGTTCTGACACACACACAACAAAAGCTATTGACTACACTACACACTAACTACACAAGATTTGCGCTAAACATTGCAAACCTCTCACATCTCAAAACACCGCCGTCACTCCTAAAACTTCCCCCTTCCTAAACAACTAAATGCCATGTTGCCATATCATTTTTTGATTGGTCCACATAGTACATTTTTCCACCAATAGGAAAGGTGGCGGGGGTTGGGAGGGGGGCTGTTTTTGCTCACAGGCACAGAGCGCTTTCGAGCGTTTCCGCTGTCCTGCTCACATCTCCAATGGTTGTACACGTTGTCATTAACGTGGCTTCACTCCACATCAGCCACGCCGCTTTGCTAGCTAAAACACCGGTGTCGGCACATAAGGATGCTGTCATAGCCTGTGGACGACGTTGATTAGCTGCGTATATACGAATGTGAATCGCATCATTGGCTGGACTATGGGATAAGGTGACATCGTTCTAATCCCATACTGGAGCAGCCAGTCACTTACTGACTAACACTGCAAAACAGAATTGTTAACGTATTTATTTTAATTTCAATTCAGGTTAGTTTTTTTTTTTTGTGCACAACACAGATTTTCTGTGCGCAGAGACCGTGCAGCAGTGCGCAATTGCGCACACGCGCAGCTTAGAGGGAACATTGCCCGTGGTGTTCCTTTGTTACCAAAACCAGTACACTGGCACTGCGGTTTATGGACAGATCCAATATGTTTACTATCTTCCTGTTGTAGCCAGCAACAACAACACAGAATTTCCCTGCTTGGTAAGATGTTTGCTTCTAAAAAAAACCCTAAATTATAAAATCAGGGCACTGTTTAGATCTTCAGTGGGAATAAATTACCTTGTGGCTCAATACCACAGAGTTGAAAGGTATGACAACAAATTGCTGGTTTTGGTCTTTCCAATGATTTTTTTTCACTCCTGCTCAGGATTATATGAGAGCAGGTACTTTTATGAGGATGCCTTGAGCAAAAAACAGACAAAAGGCCCTCCACAGAGCTAACGCTGTCAAGCAATTGCTAAGAAAAATGGACACAGAGAGACAGGAAGAACGTGTAGACTCCCCAATGAAAAGACCTGATTAGAAATCAAAATGAGACAGTTCACTGATCTTCTGTTTCATACTCTCAAAAACTACCCATATATGCTTGTGCTTGTCCTATTATAAGGTAGCAACAATGCAAAACAACATTTATATCTCGTGTCTGTATGAGTCAATACAAAAGAAAACAAGTGAAAGAAAGCTTCATTATTGTTAACTACTTCCCCAAAAGACATCCTGACCAACCATCTCTCTAAAAGTAAGTAAATATATTAAGGTCTTTACCCAGGATACCTCTCATTTTAATATGATTTTTTTCTATTTGATATTTCCTATGTTGCTACCCTAGCATTCAGAAAACCTTTCAACCTTTATTAATTGTGAAGATTTCATAACTTTATGTTTAATACCGAATACGGCTGAAACTTCAGCTTTTTAACATTTTCTATCATTCTAGAAAATACCAAAATCCAACTTTACAGCTCTGCGGATGAAAATTTTAAAGGTTTTCTAACATCATCTTCATCTTACAGTAATGGTGCCAAGGATGTGGGCATAATTTATATGTTGCAGTTGCTACTTTTAAAGCTGCATGCAAGGGGAAGAGCGACATCATAAAACAAACAGTCAGCACAATATCTTTTTCTTTGTATGTGTCAGGGCACCTTAACCTACCGGTTTGAAACACGGACCCTTCACACAAGTGCATTAAACCTGTATTCTTTAAAATGGCCAGCAGGGGGTGATCCCGGTGGTTGAGAAAATTGCCTATGACCTCACTACTGGCTCCACTTATTATCCCTCTAAGCATTTTCAGAGGTGGTTAGCAGCGTTGCCTCACAATAAGGAGGTCCTGGGTTTGAATCCAACAAATGTAGCTGAGCCTTTGAGTGGGTTCTCTCTGATTACTCTGGTTTTCTCCCACAGTCTGAAAGCATGCATGTCAGTTTAATTGGTAGGTGTGAGTATGAATGTGTGAATGTGTTAGCCCTGCAAGAGACTGATGAACTATGCAAGGTGTATCCTGCATCTCCCGCTATAACAGCTGGGACCGGCTTCAACACCAACATTTTCCTATTCAGTTTATGGTCTCAGCAGTTTAATCTGTCCTGTAATACAATACTTAAGATCTCATTTAGCATGGGAACCTGGCAACCTTATGTAGTCAGGACCTGTCTCATCTGATCTCATGACAACCTGTGACTGAAGATGAAGTTACTGCAAATTTCTGCATCCAGTTACAAAGGCATGAATTTGGTGGTGCTGATCCTTCCAGCAACACCACATGTAAAAGCAGATCATTTCACCGCATGTAAAAGCAGTCATTAGACTCAGTGTTGATATAAAAATGTAAATTTGCAGGTTTTAAATGTTTTGGTTCAAATTCCTTGTAGTGGACAGATGACAGCTCTGCGTTACCAACAAGCAAATAAAACTATTAAAAAGGTGCAAATACAGTTCTGTTACGATGAAATGGCGGTAAAATGTATAGCGTGAGACTGAATATATGTGATGTTGACATATCACAACCATCACAGAGAATAATCTTAATAACACCCTGAAATTAATCTGCAAAAGAAAAAAGAAAAAAAAGAGAAGCACGTGTGCAAGCTGTTCACACCTTTCAGTGACTATACGAAAGAGCGAAGGAGGACTCAGAGACTAACACGAGGAACAAATCATTTTTCATATATAACAGTTTGATACTTTAATGTTTTTAACGCCTCTTTTCAGGTGGAACTTCAGCAGCCAGCTGTCAAAATGGAAAAAGAAATAAGGTACTTGAGACAGTCGAATGATCAAACTGTTGTAAACGTTTGCGAGCACTCGTTTTTCACATTTTGCTAAATGCACAAGCTGACTAATTGTGCTGAACTTGGAGTAATATAACAGAAAAGTTTAATTTGGATCCACACCTGTATGAGACAATGGCTGCTCAGTGTTAAATTCAGTGGCATTACTAAGAAGTACCTGAGGGTATGATGTAAAACAAGTAATTCACACATTCCTGGGAATTGTTCTGTTTAAAAAAAAAAAACCCCACAAAACTCAATTGGACCTGTAATCAAGGAAACAACTAGTGATCAACAATCACAATGTGAATGAAGAACGATCAGCACTGAGGTGGGATAGTAAGCTGCCTTCAGTCCCAGCCAGGTAATTGTTCATTTGAGGTCCTAGTAATGATTTAAGTGACTGATATGGCACTATATCTCTCCATCAGCAGCTGGATTGCCTCACAGAAAAGCCCAGCTTGAGATCCAGGACAGCACAGCAGCCAGGAGGGTGAATATTCCCCTATTGATTCGCACACCAACACAGCCTGAGCTGAAAATGTAAAGACGCTGAGGGCCCCCCCTCCTTCTATGCTCACTTTGCCAGAGCTGTGATCAACCAAAATTGGAGCTTAATGAACTCTGTTTCATGGTCGGCACTGAAGCCTGCTTTTCCAGGTACACAGCAGGAAGATGATCAGGCCTTCACTGATACGGACAGGTCTGCCCTGAAGGGGGTCCCGAAACACTGGGCTAGTGCAGTATTGCTTTTGCGTTTGGACAGACTAGAGACTACATTACAGGGCTCTCACTGATTTGATCTAATCTGCTCCTGGCCTCCAGTCTGCCATGAATGAGCTCCCTGAAGGTTGAGCTGCTGCCACGCAAACGACCCTGGCACATTAAACTTGAGGGGTGTGCGGGCGGTGGTGGTAATGGATGAGCAGTTTAACTGCAACTTGGTTTAGCAGTCTATAAGCACTCATCAGAGCTTCCTCTGCTCAACAGTGCTCCCTCAACACAGCAGAAAAATGGGCAGTGTCTCTACAACTTAGAGGCATCATCACCTCTGGCTTCAGCTCAAACATTGGCCACATTAGTAGAGATGGCATTTTACATTCTTACATGCACAACTAAAAATATAATATCAGTTTAAAAAAAAATCAATGCATAAATACCAGAGAGGCAGAGAGAAACAGAATAAACCAAAATCTATCCCGTGCTTAATTTGCAGACTTTTCTGGTGCTTAGGAGCTCAACAAATGTTACTATTTGAAGTTTTAAACCTCCTTTAGCTTCCAGTTTGAGGCACATTGAGAGCAAAGCCCATTATCTTGCTGTCTCTCTCCTACATGGAGGTTCGGAAACTTTACCCAGTAGTCTTTCACTCCCCAGCTCTGCCAGCATTTAACTGTGATTAAGGAGTCAGAGTTCATGATGAGCTGCGGGCAAAAACAGAGAGAAATAGCAGAAGAAAGTAACATGTAGCATGAAGGCTTCAGCTTCCAGAGAGAACAGCTAAATTGTGTGTGGTGATGAGGACTCCTGTGGGTTTCGGTCTGTAGGCAACAAATCCCACAGACTGAAACCAGAGAAGATGCAGTCCAAACCATTAGCTGGTCTGGCCTGGGTCACTGTGTCTAACCAGAGGACACATACACCATCCAGCCTGAGCTCTCAGAGCTCATAATGTATAACAGTTAGAATGTGGATAACCTCACACACAAGGAAAGGTCCAATCCCAAGATGCTGAGTAAAATCCCCTCTGCTGGAACAAAACAGATCATGAAGGGCTACCGGCAGGTAGTAAACTTCTGAAGGTGATGTCCAAAGAATAGGCTGAGAGAGCCATCATGGTGGTGCTGAGCTTTGAAGTATGTTCAAGAGCCTGCATAATCAGAGGCTGGCTGAAACAGGATTAAAACCAAACAGCTTTCAGCAGCAGACTTCATTCAGAAGCTCTCCTGAACTTGGCAACTTACAGCAAAATGTTTGTCACTGTTCTCGACGAGGGGAAGTCTGCGCCGCTGAAAGCTGCCATAAGCTTCTCCAAGCTAAATTCAAAATGAAGGCCTCAGTCAAACTCTTTAAACACAGAATATCTTTCACCATTCAAATGGCGCCCAAGTTTTAGACATCATTTATTCAGCTCGACGGAGGGGAAAAGCAAACTTCAATTACAATTATAGTATAAATGCTGGCTAGTGGTGGTGGATGGTGCAGACGGTTGCTTTCTCCTTTGCCCACTCAAACTGTAAAAGCCACATTATTGCTACTGGAATATTTGGCAGGCAGCCTGACTTCACTCCCCACTGCCTGAGTCACTCACTGTCACATAACTATTATTAACACACACTGTTGACACTTGAGGAATAACTTAACTAAAGACATTAGAAGGGAAAACGCTCTGGCGCCTGAGAGCCTTTTACTCTACGCTTACTTTTGAGCAGAGCTTGTAGCAAAGCAAAGCAGTGTGACTCATTGTCTTGATGAGTCGCCTGCATTGCCTCATGAGCAGAATGCACCTCTGAGTTTCATATTGTCTGGATCGCACTTTGTTCCACTAGCTTTGTTCTTTTTTTCCCCTTCTTTCCTTGACAGATCTGAATTTTCAAATTATACTCATGGTCAGAATTAATGCAGACAGGCCACCACTTACAAATGGCATAAAGAGACAGACTTTCTTTAGACATTTTAAATGTTAAAATTATATATATATATATATTTTTTTTAAATGAACAATGAAACAATTGTTCCTATAATTTAGCTGACACGAGAATATGTAATACTCTGCTCTTCAATCAATATGAGCTATTTGCAAAAGGAGTTATTCAAAAAAAAGCCACACTCAACTATTCATCACAGCTCCCTGACTCATTGATGCAGACTAACTGAGTGAGAAGCAGACAGGGCTGGTACGGGGTCTACAGGGAAAGTGATGATTGTTGTGTAAAGTGGTAAATTTGCACTGAGTGATAAATGTCTCTGAGCTTTGTTAAACCTGGGGCTGTAAAAGCAGCCAATACGCTACAAGACAGGTCCTACTGGCACCTTCGTGCTCTGCTGACACCCATTATGCTGTTATTTATTAGTCCCCAGAAAACCCAGGCACGACAAGTAAAAAGTTTAGATACATCCATGAGAGCTTGACAAATGAACTTCTAAATATACAGAGGAAACTGCCAATAGTTATGGGCGCCGTTTTGCTGAACTGGAATAACAGCATGCTGCGGCTTCTGCGGTTGGGCGTGTCTTTTGTCCTGCCCTAATTCATCTTAGCTGAGACCCTGTGTGCTCGCATTTCCCTTGGGGGGAAAGCAGCACACAATCAAGCTAACAACACAAGGTCTATGAGCAGAGTTTGCTGCTCAAACATTTCACTATAATGCACCATACACTTCCTCCTGATACCACCTTGCAGCTGGAGAAGAACTAACAAGACCTGACTGTTGCCTACTTGGAGCCACAAAACTAATGAGTGAATAGCTTAATTCTTTTAGGACTATGCATTACTGATTAAAAAGTCTGGCCTTGTTCTTTATCTTGAGGAGGATCTGATCATTTGTCTGAGTTCTACTCTATAGGATGCTAACATGGATCAATAGAAGTACTGCAGCCAGCTCCCCTGCAGCACAGCTGTAACTAGGTTAACAGGACCAGTGGCTGACTGAAACCGACAAGGCCAGGTCATCTCACGTGTTATTCCGAACGAGCACTTAAAAGTAACGTTACTAAAAAGAGTGCCCCTCAGTTTCTAATAAAGCTGCCCATGTTGAGCAGTAATGCAAGCGCCCTGCGAGAGATGCTCTGCCTCATTGCAGTAAACCAGTCACTTGTTCAACACAACCTGACATGGCTCATGAAAGCCTCTGGATCAGCAAATTGTTACACAGCCCACTGCTCCTTCCAATTAATAATTTACCCTTCACCCTGTCCTGCAGAAAACAAACCCTTTGCTCTCTTGCCACAGGACAACAACAACAAAAAAAAGCAATCAGAGCAAAGGCGGACATTTATCTACAGTGCACAACAATACACAGTGACCTGGGTATAAATAAAGCCACGACTGTAGCACTTCAAAGACATAACACACAGCAGTAAATCAGTCACCTGGAATGGCATGGTCCCTCCAAAAAACAATGTCAACCTGACAATACCAACTGTTACCAGACTTAATTTGCACATATTGATTTCCTATTTTCAATTATTAATTCTAATTAGGATGAAGTAGAATCTGCCATAGGGCAACGGCAGTCAATGTGAAGGGGTGCGCAATCAAGAGAGTGGAGACTGATGTATATTCATATAATGCCAATACAGCCACCCCTACCATTGTACCTATATATTTCCCATGTGAAGTTACTACTTTCTAAACCAGATTTACAGTTATTTTCCAGATTAAGCCTGTACACATAAAACTACAGGAAGATGAAAGCATTTACTTAATGCGCCTATAATTAGGATCCAGTAGTTTCATACAGTGGCAGGATTCTGCATTTACCCTAAAATCTGTGTAATTTAAGTTCAATAAAAATATAACTCAGTCTTTGCTTGTAATAGAATATCGGAGTTACTAACTCACCCCCACTGCAAATTGGTAACTTTGTTTGCACAAAAGAAACATTAGTAATCCACTAAAGAGAACACCTTAAAAGGATCTTCCAAACCGCTGACCTTCAAAAGTAAAAAAACCTGCTTGGTGGAAAAACTTGGATTACCACGTTGTTGCTGTGTGGCTCTATCGACCAGTCATGCTGCAGTTTACATCCACGTCTGTCGAGACTCATGTGTAGAGGAGACCTTGAAGACATTTAATACGTGGGCAGCAAATAGTAGTGTTAACAATTCAATATCCGACCAAATGTGAAATATCACAACCTTCCATTCAGTTCTCTGCTATGGCGGGCTCAAGCAACAAAACATATTACCTCCGGCTACTTCAGCATGAAATCATTTTAAAGAAAAAATCTCAAGATGAGACAACGTTTGACTACACTCCTTCTTGTTGTTGCCTCTGGTGTAATTGGCTATATTGGTAAAATCAGATTATGTTTTGTTATCTTTTCAACCATATTGTGCACTTTCACTGCAGCTCTGCACTCATTTTAAAACACATGGCTTCAGTGTAAGGGGTTGTTGTGTGCCTGGTATCACAATTAGAGATTTGTGACTGGCTTTATTTGCATAAGTAGTCTTAATAAATGGAGTCCTAAAGAAGAAAAGCTGCAGCTGTTGAATTTATGTACATGGCACTAATTAGTTGAAGTCCTGTGTTTACGGTATGAGTTCTGTGGGTTTTATGTGGATTAACAGATTATCACTTTCTGTAGATATCAGTGTATAGAGTCTGCTTTGTTATTACTGTGCATATAGAAGCTCAGAGGAGGCACGGCCAATCACAGGTGGATTTAGCAATCAGAGGTGCACGTTTGAAAGAGATTCTTTTTTTTTTTTGTAAGGTTGTTTTAAAATCTACATGACATGAATTATCTATGTCTACATCAGACTGCTCTACTGAAAATAGCAGGTTATAAAAGCAGGTTCTGCTTTTTGCATTGTCAAACAAAAAATTAGCACAAGCACAGCATATCATAATATATAAACAACACAGCATCCTGCAGGCTGCTGCTCTAATGGCAATCCCCTTGGAGCCCCGCTACACTGTATATTCAATATCACACACCAGAAAAGCTTTAATTGCACAGTGTATCTGCATTTTTATGTATCATTATATGCCAGTGGGACTGGTATATAACAATATTTTTTAAGTAAATACGTACTTTTATTTCATTATCATTTTAGGTTTTAAAGATTTTCTTTAAAGTTACCCTTAAGTAGATACAATGAAATTGCCGGTATTACTTTTGTAAACTAGCACACAGACATTAGTAATAACAAAAAAAGCAATTTAAGAAAAAATAAAGCTTGAGAAAAAAAACACATTTTGGTTTTACCTTTCAAGGTTATACTAATGATTGTTTTCATTATTGATTAATCTGCTCATTTCTGTGCATTACTAATCTGCCACTGCTCAGGCCAGAAAAAACATGAACCACACATATCCATCACAGCTTCTCAAGAACGTAACCATCAAACTGCTTGTTTTGCATGACTTCTTCCTTATAACTCACTACAATCATGACAGGGTTACTTTAGGCAACAATTATGTAGTTATTCTAATATCAAGATTGTTGCCAGTTATTTATCAGCAGCAATCAATGAATATGTCCAGTATCAATCTGAGATGGTATCATAATTTAATTCTCAACTAAGTGGTTCATTTAAATCATAAACTAATGTATTACTTAAGCATACTTGGTGGATAAAAAATACAGGTGATAAAAGATGAAAGAAAGAATATATTACTTTTGCTATTTTTTGAAAAATGACAGCAGCGGTTGTGTTTTTATCTCTTAAAAACACCAAAGAATAAGAGAGTAACATTAGTAACAAAGGTTACTTAAAGCCACTGTAAAATTCGCTTTAAGACTTAACCTAAAACCTGCAATCTTAAACATAAATAACCAAAAACTGCAATAGAAATTGAGTTTAATCTTCCTCATCTGGACAGTGAGCACAACTTTAGATCTGATTTGATTGACGGCAAGTTGACAGCATAAGGAAAACCTCAGACTTCCCTCTCACTACACACGGGTTAAAAAATGCTCAGTAGATCCCGACTCATAGAGGGTGCTTACAGGATAGACTTTGTGGAGCTGAATCTCCTAATACTGGATATTTAGTTCATCCTGCATGTTTTTAATAAAAGGGGTTAAGATAATATTTATGGGTAATATGAGTCACTTTTTATAGATCAACTAAGCTGCAGCTGAGCGTTTCCTAGCAGCAGACACCTGAGGGCAACCAATAATAAAGCACCTGCAGATGGCATAGGCAGCTTTTAATATGCACATTTAAGTTTGCTTTTTTTTTTTTTAAGTGTATACACAGGAGTGTACTTGATTTGCTGAAGTTGTTTGAAAACAGGTCTCATTATTGGAGAGTGTTCTGACAAGGTGATTGGGGAAATCTCAGCTGACCAATCAGCACTAGCAGAATATTATATTCCGTGTATGCAAAACAAAAAATATTAGTAAAGTTTAATTTTAATCCTGATATAAAATTAAAACGACATTAGTGAAAACTGAAATCAAAATGTAACAGTTTGGTCTAGACATGGGAGTATATTTATTTTATAGTCAAGCTCCATTCATTCACATTCACTAAGGACAGTCTTATGAGTGCCCTCTAGCCAAATAGTATCCGGTGTCACTTAAGTAAAGGAAGGAACAGACTCTGTTTTTTTTTTAACTAACTCCACTGAACCTTAAATTAAAATGTAGAGGGAAAAAAGCATTGTGTTAAATTGAAAAGATTTGAAGACAGCCAGCCTACTGACAAAATATTTTTTCTGCAGTTTTATTGTCTCGTTCACATTGTTGTGAAGTAAAAACAAGAAACATTAAATACTTGGAAGTCCTGCTAATACTTTTTATTTAGACACGTATATGACTTTGTGGTGCCGTGTGGAAAGGAACCCAGAAATTAATATTGTGCAGAAAACTTAAGAAACTGGAACCGTGCAGTTTGAGCAGATTAAAGCTAAACTGGAAATAAAATAAAAATGCAACGAGTTTCATCCTGAGCTGAGAAAACAGGTGTTAAGATTTGACAGCATTAGCATCTAGGTTTACATGTATCCAAGCTAATACTGTCAAGAAAACACCAGGCATAAAAAAATTATTTTTTTTTTTTTTAAAAAGTCAAAGTGTGAATGTCCATCTGTCAATCTGATTATTGAATTCCCTAAAGCTTGAGACACGCGGCAATAGCAGCACCGGAACTCATCGACTAACACAGAGAGGTGCGTAAATGCAAATTTTCTGATGTCTCTGCATTTTTAACCACTCCTCTCCACACAGTGTGAGCAAACCTTGCTAGTTGTTCTCTCAAAGCTGTGATTGTATGTGTCTCGGGTGTCACGGCATATGAATATCCCCCCACCGCCCCACCCCACTGTAAACACTTAATATGATTCATCTTAAAGGCGGTCAATCAGTGTGCCTATCCACCTACCAAATGAATCCCAACAATACAGAAACACGTTCGCACATTGAAACACAAGGATAATTGCTTTTTAACGATCTCACATTATGCAAATGCTTATCATGTAGCCATCAATCTTGGAGGGAGTTTCTACCTGCCTGACCACCAGTTAATCCGACACACTGACGTATATTATATGAGGAAAGTTATGAGGCAAAGACTTTTATGTACAACTTTGTCAATTTTTTTTAATTGAATGAAATAAATAGCCAAGAGAGAAGCCCAGAAAAGTGTTTTTTTTTTTTCATTGCTATTCATCTAAAATGGGCAACATGTGGCACAGTCATGCATTTAAAACTATATTAGCACTGCATCTTGGGAAATATTTGAATATGCGGAAAACAGGAGGTTGAAAAACCAGAGCAGTGCATTATGCTCAATGAGGTAAAAAGAGTAGCAGCACAGGGTAGTTGGATACCTGAAATATGAAAGGACAGAAACAGGAAAACATCTTGAGCCTTTGATTAACACAGAAAAACTGTAGATTAAGAGTTTTCCTTTCTATATCCCTCCCCTATTTCTCTCCAGGATAATATGGACCCTTTGGAGATTTCTCAGGGAAAAAAAAGGAAAATCCAGAATTTCAACTCAAATGAACTGCTGGCTCTGAAAGCAGCGTTGTTATCCCAGTCTCTGAAACTTGCTGGCCCATGAATTATTCTCCCCGATTCTCAAAGTCAAAGTGAAGAGAAAAGTATACAACAGCAACTTAGGGAGTACTGTGTGCGAGTGGCAGAGAGAGAGAGAGCAGGAGAGAAATACTGTAGTACATTAAAGAAGCAGCAAAGAAATGAATTAAGCCATATGGGAAGAGCAGGGTCAGCATGGGGCATAAAACCACCCGCATGACATTTATTATAAGAGAAGAAACATAGTTTAAAAATATCTAAAACTAGACAGATTTGCTCATCGGTCAGGTTTTGATTAAAAGTTTTAAGGAATAAACAAATGACACAAGAGAAGGGAAAAAATCCGCCCAAAAGCTTTAAGAGTCAGCAGAAGGAACCGTGATATTGATCCATGGACCTTAACCCTCTTTTTGTTCTGTGGCAGAGGGCGAATTTGTCATTCATACTACAGTATGCCTGTGCCTGAAATGGAAGTGAGTCCCAGAATTATAATACAAGGGAATGTTTAAAGTGTGAAAGCTGAGAGAATCACATGGTGTCAAGTTTCTTTGCTAATCTAATTTCTCAGGAGGGACTCATCACTTTGAGGATGCGGGTGCCTGAACCAGTAAGTCAGCATTTTCTGTCTTTTATCCATCTAAACTCAATTGAAAGGTCTTAATGAAGTGTGCAGTACAGGACATGATGGACCCCTATAGGTAGGTGTGCTTTTTTTTTCTGTACTGGTTGGTGATGTGTGCTCACCCAATCAGGGCAAAAAGACAATTTTAGTGGCACTGACGACTAATTTTAGATGAGCGTCTGCAGAACACAGATTGGATCGTCATGAATACATCCTTGTGTGGGGTAACGATTACATTTCCTCTAAAATTTCCTTTGATCCTTATCATCCAGATGCCCTTTTGTCAATGGTTAAATCCCAAGCTACATCTCTTTGTTCCAGTTAGTATGCCCTAGCTATGTGATAGCGTATCTTTGCGTTTTGTCTGTTTCCTTTTTTCTTTGTGGCAACAGCCACCAATTTAATTGAATTTCTTGGCTTTTAATGTCTGCATTACTCTAATCAGAGAAGAGAAGAGTTGTTTATCTCGACCTTGGAAGAATTAGCAGAGGGTATTTGTGGAGATGTAGAATTAGCAGTGGGTATTTGTGGAGATGTTAATGCACAAACATTTCTGCAAGATCGTAACCTCAGCTTTTATTGATCAACTAGTCCAAGGTGCTTATAGACTTTCCTGACACTGCCATGCACCCAGGCACTCACACACACACACAAAAAAAAAAAAACAATTCTTGCGACAAGCTGCAGTAAACTCACACCAAATATAAAAAATAGTTTTATTCTTTTGTCAGCCTTGTTTGCGGGTGGATAACTTTAAGATGCTACCACTGGCTAATTCATCAATCACAGACAGTAGAAAGATAGGGCTTGTACCAAAGTAGGGTCCAGGGAAATTTGCTATCTCACACAAACAACATGCAATATAACCTTCTGAGAGGGTAGCACGGCTGCAAGCGAGGCAGAACACAGCGGAATGCAAAATACAACCCCAAATACCCTAGGGCCCGGAGGCAAATTTGATTAAAAGTTTGTTTTTCTTCACTCTCAACAAACGGAGGAGCTCGTCGATGCGGCACTGACAGTTAATTGGACTTGGCAGGGCCACGAGTTCATTCGTCAGCATTGTGTGGGGCTGGCCTAGGAGGAGCAGGACAATCGATGTCCCTCAGGACGGCCTGTAATCACTGCAACACTCCAATGAAGTCCAGGGTTAAACATCAGGAGATTGCAGGTGCACCAAAGCATCTGAGAAAGACTGCTAATATGTTCCCTCTCCCAAAGCAAGGCAAGGACACAGCAACGCAGCACCCAAAGGACTGTGGTGATCCTCAAGCTATTATTTTTATCATAATGATCACGAGTCCAAGGTCCTGAGAGGTGATTGGGGCATCTATTACTAATACTTTGCTAATAAAATGTGATATCTGTATATGCGGTACAAGGTAGAAGATATATGTGGATGTGTGTGGATATGATAGTTTACCCTTTATTTGTGCTTTCAACTTAATAACACTGAAGTATATACGTTTATAAACCTCATTAAATCTTGTGAAATTTAGCATATGTACTAAGAATAACTATCTGGGTACTGGGACTGACACAAGAGCTCAGTCTGAGGCGTCACAAAGTGAAGCATGGGATATTAAAGCAGAAAGCACATTTGTACTACACAGATGGGAAAGATGAACACAAATTAATCATGGCAAAAAAAAATAAATATTCCTTCCATGATTCTAGCTGCTTTATTGGGTAAATACTGAGAATTCTCAGATTACAGAATAACTAACACAAAAAATAAGCAATCATACTAACAATAATCATACTTGAGCTACATTCACAACAGCTGACAGACATATTCAAACAATAATACGACATCATGACTTTTAGAAGTCAAATCATCATGGCTGATACTTACTGGGGGGCAAATGACTACAAACATTTTTTTAAGACCGTGAGGAGTCTGGCCTTGTCAGGTTTTTGAAGCCACTGGTCAGAATAGAAAAATAATGACACTGATGGATGGGAGGAGTTTTGTCAATTCCGTAGAGACCTAACAACACAGATCCACGGAGCATTTTGACACCATGTGCAACTGTGTCCAATACTCAAATGACTGAAACAAACAACGCATTAGGCCACAAAACTAAGTGTGACTTATAGGCTGTAACATGATCCTAAAGCTGCTTTGTTCTGCATTAGTATTCAGGAGATATCTTATCTCTCTAAACTGTTATCATAGCATTTCAGCTATTTTAGACACACTGACCTTCTCTTAAGGACAGGAGATAAGGCTTTTTAATGTCCTTATTAAATCAAGCCATCTATACAGGCTCTCAGAGCTGGGTGGTGTGTTCCAGGAGCCCTTAACTCTCCCTCTCTCTTTCTCTCTTACTGACTAATGACAAGCATGAGGGTGATAATGACCCTCGGAACTTCATGTTATACCATCCTAACCATCACCATGCACCATGAGTATGACATCCACCAGCTTTTTATATGTGAAATACTAAGAATTCATACATGTATCTCTCTCTCTCTCCTCTCATATATATTCATATATATATATATATATATATATATATATATATATATATATATATATATATATAAATCACAGTATGCAGCAGACATATGGATGCACAACACATCAAACCTTGAAGCAGATGGGTTACAGCAACTGGGTGCCACTCCTGTCAGCTAGAAAAAAAAATTAAGTTGCCTAATCTGGTAAATGTCCTTTATCAATGTTTCATTCAGATGTTAGGGAGAGAATTTGGTGTAAACAACATGACATTACGGATCCATCCTGCCTTGTTTTAAAACTTCAGGCTGGTTATAATGGTGTGGGGAATATGTTCCTGGCATGCTTTGGGTGCCAGGAACATAAACATCACAGCCAGCCTGAGTATTGTTGCTGTATTTTTTCTGACCATATCCATTCCTTTATGACCACAGTGTACCCATCTTTAGATGGCTGCTTCCAGCCTGCTGATGTGCAATGTCACAAATTTCAGATTATCTGAACAATGTCGAGTTCACTGTTCTCAATTGGCCTCCACACTCACCAGATCTAGACAGATAAGATAAATAGATTCTATCTATCTATCACACGCATACATACAAAGATACATACCTAACCCCCACCACACACACACACACACACACACACACACCTACACACACACACACACGTCAGGCATTCTCCCAAAAGTAATGGAGCAGTGAGCTCTTGGGGAATAATAAATCCTGCTTAATGGGATGGTACAAAAAAATCTTCAGAGGCTTGCAAAGTCAATCTGCATGCTTGGCCAATGAGGCTTGTATGTACAGAAAGTATAAGAGACATGTAAGAGTGTGTGTGTGTGTGTGTGTGTGTGTGTGTGTGTGTGTGTGTGTGTGTGTGTGTGTGTGTGTGTGTGTAAAAGATTATGATTATTGTACTCAGTGAGAACATTTTTCAATAATGAATATTTAATTCATTTTCAGCTTTTATGTGGATGTGTGTGTGCACATGTGTGTGTGTGTGTGTGTGCGTGTATGTGTGTGTGTGTTTGCTTGTCAGCTTGTAGCCAAGAATGCCGTCAGCTGTGGTGTGTGCGCCACATTTCATTTGATGGACTCAATATCAGTCAGTTGAAGTCTCTGCACAGTGATTTACACTACACATAAGTCACACGAGTCAGTGTGAGGCATGCAGGGATAGATCTGAGAGGCGTGCTGTCTGAAGCACGTCCTGAAACATCTCTTTCAGAGCCCGAGCAGTGGCATCCACATGGTTTAATCTTTTCTGTTTAACAGTCACCACTGGGTTTTAAAATTGGACACAACCAACTCGAATTACTAAAGTTAGCATGCAAAGTCCTTCTTAAGTTCTAAATAGCAAGTAATGGACTATTAGTGAAATAAAAAGTTTAACAATTTGTGCTCACTATTTCAACTGTCCAAGACTATAGTTATATATTAAGTTGTTAGAGTTTTGCTTTTGAATGCAAGGAACTAGAAATTTTTCCTAACTGCACCCAAATAGTAAACAGAATGACAAGATATATATATCAAAGTTAAGATCATGTGGACCTTTATTGTTAACAGCACAAATTAAATAGGAAGTCGCCCACATTACCTGTTCCACATATTTTCACAATGCCCCCAAGTGGCAGTGTGAAGCTACAACATGTATATGCAGGCCTACAAAGCTGTGTGTGGAACATATATGCATAGAGACTACCAGCACGCTTCCATGTCGGGACCTTAAGCACAGCTTTTGCATACTTGGCAGTACACAAAATGGCTCCACCATCCACAGGGAACCCGGAGTCATTCACAAAAACAAACCTCTGCGAGCACAGTAGGCCTCAACTGCACTGATGCAAGCACACACTTGCACAGCGGCACAAGGCTCTATAGATCGGTCCGTCTTCTGTCCCCTTGAGAAAAACTGTTGCCTGGGCGCTTTGATCTATCAAAATGAATGAGGCAGTTGGCATCGACTGAAATAAGCAGCAAGGAACCCACTTCAGAATGATAGAGTTAGAATATTTATAGTTCTCCAAAAATGCCTCTTTACATGCTTGTATAATGAGGAATTCAATCGATGTGGACGTCTTTTTAAAAACACGATTCACTTTTTTTTGCTTGCTGTTGTTGACGTGCAGGCGTCATCTCAAAGAAAAGTGACTTGTTGAAACACACACGCTCACAAACAAACGTTCAACACTCTGTCTCTAAGATTAATGAAGGGAGAAGTTTCGGGAGCAAAGTAAGGTGACATTTGGAGTGATGTGTCAAGTAAGAGTGAATCTCTGTGTGCTATGCCGATGTTCAATGTAATTCAGTCCCTTGGTCTTTGACAGCAATGCATATCAATGTCCTGCTGCTGTGGGATTGGAGAGAAACCATCTGGCTTAGATGCTCTTCTGAGAATAATGTGTAAATACTGTCGACGTGTGCCAGAGGGAGTCCTCGTGAGAGTGTTTTTCAAGTCAAAATGAAGTTTAACAGCTTCTGGTCTGTTGGTCTTGGTCGGGCTACTCTTTCATTTTACATCTACAGTTGTTGGGGCAAAACAAGCTAACAAAGCTAAAAGCACAAATCGTTTAATTCTTTTTGAGCCACATTACTGTGATTGCAATCCCAAATTCCTAAATCCAATAAAAACAAATCATTGATTTAAATCCATAAAAATGGACAGTTTTAGTGGTCAATTAGCATTTGTAACATCTGATCTGGTGCAGCATAGCATAAAAAAGCCATTCATCAGCCACATTTATCAATTAACCACGTGTATAGCACACACAGCAATAGCTGCTTTGCCATCTGAATACATGAGGGAGGAATATGTTACCTCATGGGCCACGGCTGACCAAACACATTAGATTTGGCTGTTAAGTGTGATAGATTTCTTTTTAGAATGCAAGGGAAGCTTTGCGGTTAACAAACCTGAACTACTTCTTGGACTTTCCAGATACTTATATTGTGGCATTGATTCTTAGAATCTCTGCACAAGTGGGCGTACATTTTCCACCACGATAGGGGAAAGAAATCTCCAAGAAGGCTGAGGAAAGAAACATTAAAAGCTTCATATGCACATTTCTTCTCCCCGAGCACCAGGAACATATCATTATCTGACTGAATCACATGAAATCAATGATAGTGCTTCATTGCACCTAATATTTTACAAGCGATGGCAGTCACGGCTAAATATACCTTACGACATCTATCTTGATCATTCTTTTTATTTGAAAGCTGTTATTACTGTAGCAAACAGTGACCCGGTGTGACAGACTCATCAAGAGGGATTAAATCACAAGAGCTGAAAAATACGCAGAAATAAAGGAGGGGAGAAAAAAAAGGACCAGGTCATTTCTCTGCAACTTCACAAACGAAGAGTCTACTGCTAAACCCAAGAAACTCATAAGAGTCTCTAAAAAACTTTATATAGATTTTATTCAATAAACTGATAATACTCTACAAAGATTTGATTTCCCGTTTTATCTCATACTGTGTGCTTCTTTTTTTACGCTAACATGTAGTATATTTGCTGCAAACTACAACCAATAACAGCAGTAGCATACATCAGGAAACTAAAATGACTAAAGACATACTGTTCGGTCCCATGAGCAGAGCTCCATCTATCTGAATTGCCATTGCAAAAAAATAAAAATAAATAAATCTGCTGCTGTCCTTGCTTTATTGAACCTAATATTCTTTGTCCATTTTTTTATTTACATGGTGGAATTCCTATTGTGAACATTGTTATTTCTCCAAGACAAACCCTACTGACAAAACAAAGTATACACAGTGGCACAGAGAGGACAAATAGATGCATTTCAATATGAAAAGAAGAGAAAGCAAAAGAACAGACAAAACAAGCACAACATTGGGGGGGAAAAACAGACAAAAGCAAACATTAACAGGTACAGGGCACTCTTTCAATGCCCTAAACTGTTAAATTAAAAAATAAACAACTGATTCATGACAAGTGATTAGGAGAACATTTTCAAGACCACGTTCCACAAACACAATGTGCAGGCATTAGAGCAATCACACTAACCAACAGCGGCAATTAATCATTCATCACTCTGGGAAAACAAAGCCTCCCCTCAAAATACTCAAAATCCACACATGACAGAAAGCAAGCATCACTCATCTGCTTTTTCTGTTTTATGTGTGGTCCACATCTACCAGTGTGTCCTTGAGATGAGTCTGAGACACCCCGGGACTCGAGGCAGGTCACAGGGCAGGTCTGGTCTCAGTGGGAATATTGCTTCAGGCCGAGAAAAAGGATGAAATGTTTTCTGGCTACAGCAGGTGGACAACAGCAGGCGAAAACAAAAAAACAAAAGAAACCAGGCTAGATCTCTCTTCAGCCTTCACCACCACTCCCAGCACAATTTACTGACTTTCTCCCACCTTATCGCCTTCCCTTTTCTGGCAACAAACAGTGCAACTCTTTATTTCCACCACCTGACCCATATACAAAACTGTTTCCTGGTGGGTGCTGCTCCAGAAACAAAGTCCAAGCCTTTGATCCAGCTCCAGATCATTGGCTGAAAGGCTGTCACTTCAGCTTTAGACCGCACAGCATCCCACGGCAGCTCTTCATCTCCAAGCCTGGACGGCACACTTTTTCTTTTTTCTATTTTAATCACATTCACAAATCCTTTGTCATATGATGAGCTCATTTTGCCTTCTCACCAGCTATGGAATTGGCTTTTATGTGAACACAAACACCTCAAGTCAAACATAATAGTGGTAAAATAAACAGCAAATAAAGCATGACATTGATTGTGTTGGAGCTGATTTGGTGTTAATGTGTGTATTTCAGCCCACTTGCGCCATAATATGAACCCTGCATCCATTTGCATAAAGACTTTTACCTAACCGCCTCATCTGTCTGTGCTGAGCGAATGCAGAATTTACAGTGAAAGACAAAAAAAAAACATGCTGCACCATTTACACGAAGGAAAAAGAGGGCAGATTTAATTTAAAAATTGGCACACATTCCTTATTTCGACAGATGAAAGCTCGTAAATGAAAAAACCTGGAATCATGCCTGGTATGGAAATCTAAAGTTATGAATAATGCCTCTGTCTCAATCATCAAGTCTGTTTTAACAAGGTGGATTAGCCAAGCGCCTGCAGGCTCAAACGCACACACGGCTGCACTCCTAACCAACTAAGAGTGGGACAAGAGTCCCCGAGGGCCCTGAACCTCACACATCCTCCCTGTTGGACCCTCACCAGTCTGTAGGAGTGAGCAGCAGCAGCAGCAAACAGCTCAGGCTTGTCATTTATGCCCATGAATCCACCTCCGATAGGCCACTGCTGCTGCGCAGGCAGCTGATTTACACACAGTTGCTAATCAGCGAATGGCTCTCCTGCTAATGAAAACTCATAGATCTATACAATAGCACTGCTGATTTGATTTTATCTGCCATAACTCATTCCTAAATATGCAACGGTTAAATGCAACTGGGAGTGGAGAGTTGAAGTTAAGAATTAGAGGTCAGAAATGTTGATGCAGGAAATGGTGATATGTTGCCATGGCTATTGCTATATTTGTCCTGACCTAAGTATTAAAGGCCTTCTGTATCTACATTTCTCTGCTGGCATACATTTCACAAAGGAGAAAATAGACTCTTCCCTCCTGCCTGAACTCAGTGACACTCCAGCATTTAGTTGATTGCAGGATGAATATGTCTAACTCCACCCTCCCATCCAGCTCTGGGTGCTGAGGAAACCCCAGTAAATAGAAGACCAATACAATGGCTTGTTTCAGCTTGGCACTGATTCATCATCGCACTGAACAAGCCACGGGCATCAGTCTAATCATGATTAAGACCATAACAGAGAGTTTTGTAGACACGGGGGGAGGGGGGGGATGCAACCATCCATCCATCCGCTATATTCATCAGGCAAATCACTTCCACTTCCAGCAAATGAAAATGAATTCATTGTAACTTACCTGTTCCATTGGCTGTGCTTGCTAAGAAGAGAGGATACAAAGCTGAGCAGCTTTGAGGTAGATGGGCATTGTGGCAAAACACACTGAGAGCAAAGTCTTATGGACTAACTGGCTGTGAAGCCATTTAGAAATAAATGGGTCTAAATGGTTAACTGGAAAATTAAAAGAAAAGTGCCCTCACCACTGGAGCAGTCCAGTCCTCCCCATCCGGGCTCGCACTGGCATGTATCGGGAGACACACAGCGACCGTGGACACACTCCTCTGTGCACAGAGCTAAAATAGACAAAGACATTTCCTCATCAGCACAGTTTATAATTGCATTGAAACACACACACACACACACACACAGAGTGTAAACCGTCATTAAAGCACCAATAAACAGCATAATGAAAAGCACCAAGATAACAGCTGAAAGAGAATGGCCCATAAAACTGAACACTCAATATCTCCTGAATACCATCAAAGGACTGAATCTTAGCTCTGGCGCTCATATTTAACATCCATCTCAGCTACTTGACAATAGGCTAAACGATTCGTTAGCAGCCAAAGTCCTTGGTCAACACTTGGTTTATCATGTAGTTTTACTTTCCACAATGACTCGCTATCGGCAGATCGAGGCATGACGGAACAAGCTGTAAATCCTCCCTAATTTGATCAGCCAGTGCTTTGTCATATAGTGATGCTTTAATGTAGCAGGTCCAGGCACTGCAGTGTTTACTAAGTATGTAGTTTTCTTGATCATTCATATTGAACAACACAGTGCCCAATTGATTGGGCTGGCATTAGTATTCTTGCAAGTGTGTTCACAAAAGTTGGATTTTTTTTTTTCTGTGAGCTGGAAAATAAAGTGACCCATGTGGATTTATTTTTTCCACAGTGTTTCAAAGTAAGAAGGAAAAGGATGGCAAAAATAGGTACTTAGCATTAATAACTATATGGCAGCCAAGGTCATCTGGCCAACAGGGTTAAGACAGACAGGCTCTTATCTGAGGAAGGAAACACGACGAGAGAGAAACTCCGCCTGATGGGAATCAGCAGTCTTCTAACATGGCCTGTGGAGGGATAATACGCAATCCAAGGGCGGCAGAGCAGACAGTCCATCCCCTTAACTGATCAGAGCTCATCCAACACTCCATCCAAGTTCTGCTTCCTTTGTTCCTTATTTTTTTTGTGATGTGGTCAAAAGTGAAAAAGGGACAGGGGATAGCATCTAGCAGTTTTTTTCTTAACAATATAAGTCCTGTGTTCAACACTATGGCACCCATCCTGCAGGCACAGAGGTCAGGGGGAGCTGGCTGCAGGCCTGAACAGTGCCGCTATAGATTATCACTCAGTCAGGCTTCGATTAAGCTCCACCACCAACTCAAAAGATGCAGCAGGAAAGGAGAAATAGGAGTGAACGCCAGACAGCAACAAGCTGGCGCTAATCGCAGAAATGCTCCCACGGCAAAAATGGTAAACCAGAGATTGAAAGATAATTCAGGGCAGATTTTCTGAACATCACTCTGGCAGAGAACTGTCTAATTACAGTAAGCCAGCAAAAAGAAAAGGGGGAAGAGCTTCAACATTTGTGCTGACGAAGGTAGTGAGATCGACTACCTGTAATCAATGAGCCCACAGTATGCAGAGTATTCAAAGAGAAGAGGAGACGAATTCAATGTCACCACGATGAGTTGATTTCGTTTAGTTTCAATCAGCAAATTCTGATCAGCGAGAACAGGGAAATGCAAATGTGTCACATCCTTTAGAAAAAAGAGAAATATGGAAATGAAGTTTTGAATATGGGAGAAAGGATAAAGCGCACCCTTCTCCTGAGATCTGAACCGGTGTACTGAAGGGATGGCATAATAAAGTAGGAGGTAGGTCTTTCATTTTAATTGAAATTCATGAATCACTCTGCCTAACTCATGTCTAAGGAATCTGTTGGAAAATTGAGTCTTTCATCTAGATAAAAGGCTAATCTAACTCATTATGCAGAGGTGTTATCAGGACGGGGAACAATGGAGCTAATTGGTGATTGTCATGCAGTGTTAATAAATTTAATATTTTTACCCAGGAAAACCGCAATCTTTTAAAATGTTGGATATTATAAATCTTTACTGTCCCTTCCTGTTGTGGAAAGCTTTCCTGCAGTAACCAAAAGAAAAAAAAGGGTCTACCAGTGCCATTTTTTTGCCAGTGTTTATGATTCTTGTAGTCGTAGTGCTTTGTAGTGGAAAAAGCTTGAAACAAGGTGATGCAGCTGATGGTTGAATCATTCCAAGACAGGTGCCAGCAGAACCTATCAAACAACTTCCTGCATAACTTCTTTTCCGGGCCTCTGTCTAGCACAGAGACGATTTATTTTAAAACTGTGTCTTTGAAGCATTAAAAAAATGCAACAAAGCCAAAAATGAAAAAGAAATCAAAGGCGCACGATCCCTTTCTGGAGCCAAATCTCATCATCTTACTGATGGTGAAAGCTCAAATGTGAAACTTATCAAAACCTGACTAATTCTGCAGCGAAGGTCTTTTTTAAAATGGACAGGCAAGAGTCACGCAGGAGTCATCTGGCCTAAATGTTTTGCGAAAAGAGAGACTCAGAGCCCCGCAGAGCCTGTCAGCCTCAGAAGATATTACGAGCTGTTGTCATTAGTGAGCTCATCTTGCTTCCTTTGCACAACTGTAATAATCATGCTTATTAGGTGGGAAATGAGTTCCTCACATCCTCTACATAGACTAGTTACATATTAAGCTAATGACTTACGACAGATCAAAGGTCACAGAAATAATAAACACCTCTCATTGGGAACTTCAAGCACTAATTAGAAAAAAGCAGATCAAAGTTCAGCGTGTCATGGAGCGTTAAATGTTAAAAAAAAAATCACTTCTTACAGACAAAACAAAACACAACAACAAAGAAAAGGCATCTTTTAAGAGTGTCGGAAGCATTAGCATTTTGTGTGTTTCTGTAATGCTTGCTCCACATCCCCAAATTCATTAACTGCCTCTCACTGGAGCTAATGTGAGCGCTGATGTGGTGCCATATGACAAAAAAAAGAAAGGAGGCAGGATTAAAAGGCAACCCCTCTTGAAGCTTTTCTGACTCTTAATGAAACAGACTTCATGGGGAAAAGCTACACTAAACTAACAATACACAAGGGAGGGATATTTTACATTCAGTAAACAATAAAATGTCTCGAAATAGATGACTTGAGTTAATTTTGGTTCGATTTCCTCTATAATGCCCCCTTTTGTCACTGCATGCAAAACAGCTTGGGGAGTACAAATCTCTTAATCCTAGTAGTGAGAGTGCTAGGATTAAAAGAGAGCAGTCTGCAAAGCCAGCAAAAAGCAAAAACTGCCCTCTTGGCCCCTATCAACTCAATCTCCTCTATTCACCTGACACAGGCCACAATGGCCTGATACTGTATTATACAAAAAAATAAAGCACGCTTATTGATAAAGACGAGCCAAATTCAAGAGGCGGCATCGCAGTTAGCAGATTCACCTTGTTAACACCCTGAAAAGACTATTAATGAACAAATGTCTCTGTTGTCAGTTAAATGGTTAATGAATGCATTATTGATCAGTCTGCTCCTCACTTCTCCAGACCCCCATATAATCACACGGGCTCTCACTCTTTGTTGGCTGACTTCCTGGGGAGCTGTTACCCCGAGGCTAGGAAAGCTTAGACAAGGACAAGCTCAGCTGTGGTCAAAGAGCACACGGTGGGGTTACTATATCAGAAGCTAGCTCATGTTGCAAAAGATGATGAAAACTATTATTGAAGACCAATTTTAACTAAATTCTTTTTTAAGGCAAATGAAATATTCAGTGTGGTCAGCGTAACAAATACTGTGAATAGCTTGCAAAAGTGTTCAGTTGAATGCGTGCGAGTGAAATTAGACATTGAAGCTATTGAATTGACAGTGAATGACTGTTTTAAGCGCACTGTTACAACCTAATTTTCAAGGCCCTTGCTCTTTTAAGTTATTGAAGTCTGTTGTGGTTTTATGGTGGGTGCTATACATCCTTGGTCTGTAACCAGTATGCTCTCGGCTCGTTAATTTTTCTCATTGTTATACAACTTCAATTAAGCTACTCTAACAGAAAGAGCAAAGCAGGGAGCAGACCATGTTGTAAAACAGTGAGTGACCTTATTAAATCATGCTCAGTCATTTTAAATTGACTTAATCCGCATATTATACATGGTGGCACGCTAGCAAAGAAGGCAGGAGTGGATTGCTATTGAGGGATCAGACAGGAGACTTGGGCAGCAGTGGCCTGTACGGAAGTTGCGTCTTTACTTGCACTCAGACTAAAAGTCAATCCTAATATTTTATTTTCTTAAAATCTCCTGCAGATACGACCTGAAATGTCGTGAGCAAAGACTTAGGAATTAAAAAAAGGTGCACTCACGAACACATAAGTCTCCGCTTTCAAAGTAACCAGGGCAACACTGCGAGCGGCGCCTATACATGGTCCTCACTCCCCGCCGGTAAGCTGTCTTATAGCTGATCCTGAAAAAGCAGACACACAGGGACAGCTACGTGAGGTAAAGAGTGATCCTTTCTGAAGGGCAGGAAACAAACAAACTCGAAACAGTAACTTAATGTCTTGTTGTTATTTGTCATTTTATCAAAGTATGCACAGAAAAATCATTCTTAAGTGGAATTTTACCCCCAAATAAAAATCCGCTTGTAGGAGGTCTCTGTTTACTCATTTAGTTGAGTAAACAGAGACTTCAACCTTGATGAAGCAATTAAGACATAACGTCTTCAAAACAACACAATTACAGTCACTGGCATCCTCTGGGGGTACAGTAAAGGTTGTGCTACTTAAAACAAAACAAAAAAAAACAAGTAAACTATAATAAGGAAACAAATTCTGAGACCTACAAACTCACCTGTGCTTTGTGCATTTAAACCAGTTGAGGATGTCTGTGCATCTAGTGTAATAGATCTGGTCGAATGGGTGAGCATAGGATTCCTGGACAGTCACCGCATAGCTGAAAGACAAATGTTTAAGGACACCAGTTGCAGAAAAAAGGACTGTACCATACTTGCTTGTACTCTGGCTTATTATTTCTACCCCTTTAAATTGTGGTAGAGATTTAAAATGTATTCACTTCAAAATTTTAGATTCAGATGCTGTGCTCTTTACTTTTTACATTTATTTGACTCCTAGAATTTTCAGTATGGTTTCAGATCTTAAATGTAAACAAGCGCCTAATAAAGTATTGAAATGCCGGTCCTATAGTCTCCAATAATTTTGGCTTTCAGTCCCTGCCGCAGGCACAAAAGAAAAGCAGCCATTAGTCTGGGCTTCTTGTCATCTATTAAATGTCTGAGTGTTGTAATAAGCTCTACCTAGGAGACATTTACCCTTTAAATTTTTTACATGGTTTGACTTAAATAACAATTTTAGAAAAAAATGGTGAAAGGTGGCATTATTTAAAAAAATATTACAGGGAAGTCAAACATTTTAAATATTTGAGCAGCCAAACTTCTTTTTTGTGAATCATCACAAAAAAAATCATTTTTTAAATCACTTAGACCTAACCCTACTCTAACCCTAACCCTATTAAACTGGGTCAGGTTTTACCAGCTATAACAATAAAATGCTAATTATTAAGAATCAGAAAGTCACTGATGCCATTTTCAACACAGTGTCGTTTTCCTGCATAATGAAGCTTTGACTTTAAAATAAAGGGTATGAAAACACTAAAAAAAAGTTGATATTTATGATATATGGTCTGCGGATATTGGAGGACCTAAAAGCCATAACCATACTGCCCACTTAGGGAATCCATTTAGATGCCAACAAGGTGGAACCACAAAGTACCCTCACCTTGGTCAGGCAATAATCCAGATAATATATCTTCACAGCTTTCTTTCCTCCCCTTTGCGCCACAGACAGAAATTATTCCTGCTTATTTCTCATAAGTGACACTGCCCAGCAAAGCTAATAATTATTCAGGCTCTGTGGCATTTGCGATTGATTGGGATGAGAGTACACTGATCAATCTGCCTGTGTATTTCATTTGAAGCAGCAGCACCTCCCATCTCTCCGAGCTTGGCAACTTGAGCCGCTGTGAGATCAATACTGCTGTATGGACTTTGACAATAGATCAGAACTTTGGTTAAGAGAAGATATACTGAAAAAGTTTCAGAAGTGACAACGTCACTCATACGAATCAGCGTTTTCAGACGATTAAATACAAGGGAATGTGCTTACCTCTCCCAGTGGCTGCAGACATTGGGGTCATCTGGGTTGAGACTCAACGCACTGGTGGTGAGCGCAAGGAGCAAGGCCAGCAGAGGAACTGATGACCCCATCCTTCACTCTGAGAAGGAAACAGGGAGGAAATGTAGACAGTTGGGTGGTAAATGATAATTTCATTACATTTAAAGGAATAGTTTGACCTTTTAAAAACTGGCTTATTTTATTCCTGAGAGGTTTATCACATTAAGCTTCATTTGCTTGTTTGTATGTTAATGTGTTTTGTGTATAACAAGCTGCTTGAAGCTAATTGCCCCTAGTGGGATTAATAAACTTGTTTGTATTATATTGTGCCAGTTTGTTCGGTAAGGCTGATGTAATTGCAATTTCCAGGTTCAAATGCTTTTGATGACAAACACAAGCGTAAACTCTCCAATTAATTCATCAATACTCTGAATACTCCAGTATTGTGATTGTCTAGCCATTTCTCAGGTGGAATAATCAAGGGTACAATATAAGCATCAAAAAATAACAGTATTTAGAGGTTGGGAATAAAAAAGGTTAGCAATAGGCTGTGCAGTTGGTCTGTAGGTTTTTGGACAATGACACCAGGTTTAATGTTGAGCTCGATCACAGCTGTTCAGACCTTTCTATTTTTAAGTGTCTTATAATGGTAGACATTAGAGATGCATGAGTGGCGACACAAAGTTCCCCAAAGTAAACCATGGGGGATAACTGTGAAAAAGTTTTTATATCAAACAATCTAATCAGACACTTAAATCACCCTCACCCAGATTAACATGGACATAGCTAACAAAGGGAAAGCTGCTCAAGCTGCTCAGAGGCAGCTGCAAGTCAGCAGCCTCGGTATTAGCAAAATGATCAAAGAAGTTATGAGGAAAATGATGGAGATGGATGAAAAAAAAAGAAAAAAGGGTTGGTGTCTGGTGAATTTAAACAAATTGGAAAAATATGTAAGTGCAATTTGTTTTGTTATACAAACTTGTTGCACCTGCTTTTGTTTGAGGTAAAAATATATCAGGTGAATGTTGGTGTACAACAACTCACGTTCACTTAATTATTTATACCTTTTTTCAGTAGCAGAGAATTGTTCATTGTTTTGAAAATTGTTTAAAGGAGAGAAGATTCTGTTTCTTTCTGTGGTTTTGGGAAAAATGTAAAGTTTAATAATTTATTTTATTATGAGAATAATATTTTACACTGAAGAAAAGTCGGTTTTTTGTTTGTGTATGATCTCATTTGTCATTCTTAGAAAAAAATTGCAATTGGCAAAAAGTCAGTATAAGCATGTTAAAAAATAAATAAATCAGAAATTTCAATCAAAAATGTACAACTGGTGAATCTCTACTACATATGGATGGTTACCATGGATATGGCTATTGACTAAATATACAATATATCTGGGATACTATTGTTTTGTGGGACTTGAAGTTTGACTTAAGTGGACTATTTAACTCTCAAATACACCATAGCACTTTTTCCTCTGAGGTACTTAAAAGGACACAAAACCTAAATTTTTAAATATCATTATTTTTTCAAACCCTTTAGTGGTAACTCTGTCCATAGAGTAAGACTCAACTGTGCTAAGCTAAGCTGACCAGCCGTTAGCTATAGTCCCATATAGTGGTGCATTTTCTTAGTTTATTTCCCATAAAAACACACCAAACTATTTTATTTAAGTAGTTTTCACCTTGAAAACACCTCATATGCAATGTTCAATGGACACCTACTGTAGCAGCAACCTTTGGACCTTCTATATAGACGTAAAGTGTCTGACTCGTGTTTTCTAGGAGCAGCTTGCATGCCATTCAGAAACAAAAACAGAAAAAAAAGTTTTTATTCCACACATAAGAAAATGGAATCCTGGTTATATAGCTTTGTTGGTAAACTGTGACAGTCAGAAAACTATTGCTCCATGTCCCGCATCCTTGATGACCTTCTAAGATGCATATGCTGGCCCACCAATCTACTACATCTGCCTAGACTACAACAGAACAGATTCACAACAGCCAGACGAATTAATGGAGCATAATATCCTAAATTACAAAATAAATTTACATAATCAAGATCAACCATTACAATTGGTGCAAATAGAAGATCATAATAAAATATTTAAATGTGGCTCAAGCAGAATATTGGGCTAAGTTATCTATGGCTCTAATATCTACAGAAATGAAACCACCCAGTGACAGAGACAAACAGGCTGTTTACCCAATCAGGATTTTTCATTAGGCAGAAGAAGAGCACATATCATCAACAAAAGTGACAATGACAGATTAGGTATAGTAGTCCAGGTATAACACGTGCATGACTGACACAGCAAATTTCCGTTTTGCACAGTAGTAATAAAATACACAAGTATGAAGTACACAGAAATGTTACAGCGTGGCATTTTGACCAAAAATAATGAATTGTAATAGATTCAACATGATGCGTCTTTGTACAACTCAACATGTAGTGATACATCCATGTGTGGGCTGCGTGTGCTCTGCATGTGGTTTGCTGTGTTATGGGGATGTGTTCGATACTTCAGAGTGACTGTATCCAATAACGCACAAATTCACATGTTCAGCTAATCTTCTGCATTGATAGATGCATGTAGTTCACTCACATGTGAAAGAAAATCAATCAGAGCTCCACTTCCTCTGAGCAGCAGTTCATCTGAACAGGCAGAGGTTAAAGCCATGTTCATTTCCTTAACAGGATGATTAATCAAGATACACATGTGTTATGGGCTACAGCTGCTCTCATATTCAAGCCCTGCTCTGAAACAGTCGGGTTATACGCTACTACAGGGACACTGCTTGATGAACCAAAAAGCTTTTACTGTTTCTTTGATTAGACCATCTTCCTCTGCCATTTAATCTGAATGACTGTGGACAAGCTCAATATTTTTTTTATTTTTTTTTTTAATTGTTCTCAATCACTAGTCTGAAAGGGGGTTAAGAGGTAATAAAATTGGGATTATCCTAAATATGTGGCAAGATTAAACAAATCAATGACTATTAGTAAGCTTTAGAGTGAGGTCTGCAAGCAAATTAAGTGCCACAGTGCCCTCAAATGAGGAGACAGTGACAGATCTAATAGCCAGAGGCGTGTGGCCTAAAGCTCACCTAATCTTGCAGCCTGTGGTCTCTGGGTGTTTTCGGTGGCTGCTGAGGGGGCTCGGGAAGCAAAAAAAACACAGAAGTGCCAGTGCGCACACATACACTTGCTGGGTGAGGTGATGACAGGTCGCAGATCTGTGGGAGAGAAGAAAAATAATGAGCTTATGATGACACACAGAAGACACATGCTTCCTTGCTCGCTCTCACATGGACACACGCACACAAACTCATAAATTTCTTATGGGATCAAGAGTCTCAACAGGCATATAGTTCAACAAAAGCTGCTCTTGAAAGGCCAGTTTACGCTGCGCAGCCTCCACATTCGAGCACGCGGTTCTCATTTCCACCTACCTGGTATCCACATCCACACTAACTTACCCACAGGAATAAAAGCCTGCATTAACTCAAGAGGGGCTAATACCGTGAACTCTCTTCACGTTTCAAACTCTGTGAGTGGTTCGTCCACAATGTGACAGGATCACATTAACTGTGATCATTAACAAAGCCTACACAAGGTTTATTGCAATAATTTGGAGAACATTCATGTGTTTATCATTTTTCTCATTACATGGCTTTCGCTGGAAGGTCAGAGTGTAGGTT
Source organism: Neolamprologus multifasciatus (assembly GCF_963576455.1). NCBI lineage: Eukaryota > Metazoa > Chordata > Actinopteri > Cichliformes > Cichlidae > Neolamprologus > Neolamprologus multifasciatus. The sequence goes on along the minus strand of NC_140445.1, from coordinate 54,010,604 downwards.
TGAGATTTTTCCGTCCTTCATTTGCTATGAATTCTAAATTAAGATGCAAACACAGCCACAACAAAATAAAGGCTTAATAAATACTTTAACATCATTTCTTATTCATGTAAATAGTTTCCAAGGCTAAAGTGAAGACTAAAGAATTACTGTAGATCCACTTATTACGTCTGCTGAACATTAACTCGTTTAGAGATCTATGCTAGTCTGAAGCAATTTTAAATTTGCAGCACAATTATACAGCCGGTGAACAAATACAAAACAATGCACTCCCACTGTTATTACAACAAGCATCAAGAGAATGCTTGATTTGATTGGGTTAAAATTATCACCGTAATTATTAGGTTTGTGGGGAAAAATAATCCATACAGCATAGTATTGCAATATTTTGTCTATGGATATTATATTGATACAGAGACACCAAATATTGATATTTTATTAAATAAATTAAAATACTGTGGGAATATTAAGAACAAGGCTTGAGTAAGCTTACATTAAATTAGCTGGGTGCACTTAGCTTGACAAAGCTATGCCTATATTCAGAGCAAGCTAATGGGTCAGTCACACAAGTAAAAAATAGGATGGAAATCTTGCATCTACAATAAAGGAAACAAAAAAGAAAACTCAGTGGCTACTTTGTGATTGTTTTGAATTTTTTCACCAAACTGTTGATGGTGTTGCACACTATTGATCACAAGGTCGGCTAAGAGGAGGCAAACTTTCTCCAAACAGTCACAGTCTCACTTGGGATGACTGCAGTCACTCTCAGAGACGTTGTTGAAGGTTTGCAAATAATCACTAATTTCTAATTTATAAATGCTGACAGATAGCCAACATGTTGCCATCAGTTTGAATGAGTCTTTGTCAATGAGCCAACTTGAGGGGACTCGGCTCAACTGGCTGCCAGCTGGTTGTAGTCGGGTTATATTTCTATAGAACAGGAAGGCTGCTGTGCACAAATGTAACAGTTAAATGTACATTTATGTTAATTGTGAGTTTCCATCTATGTAAACAACAGATGTGTGATTTTTGATGATTTATCACAATTACATGCTGTATTATCAAAAACAGATTGGATGTAATAGCCAACTTGATCCCATTTGGTTGCTGTCAGACTGATATCAGACTGACTGTCTCTTACGGCAACATTTAAAATAACAGTCTCATTTTGCAGCAAAAAAAAAAAAAAATGACTGAAGTGAGATCGTTTTTTTTTTTTCCTTTAACTATCAAAGGCAGAACAAAATGCAGTGGCCAATTTTGATTGGAAATCAAACCCTACGTGGAGATTTAATTCCAAATCCTAGCAAATCCTGTTAGATCTGGACAAAATCTACCTCCGGTGAGATATATGTGTGCAGCGCAGCATGCGTCAGTAACAGCTTAGTGACATTAAAAATGTGAATGTCAAGGACAAAGACCTAGTTAACATTTTGCAATGCCTGATCACATGTTTGCTATTTCCCTTAACATGGATTTTAACATTAGAATGCATTGTTGGGGGCAAGCAACACGCCCTTTAATTAATGTTGAAATAACTTCTCTTCATTGCTGATTCTACGTACAGAGAGCACTGCATAAAAGACAAGCTGGATGAATATGACGGTTATCACTCGGGGCTCTCCTGTATGACTTCGCACTGTATCTGCTCAAATCCCTGAAAATAGATTCCCTCTTTTTTGACGAGAAAAGTGTTTACACCAACAAAATGCTCTCCAGAGACCTCACTCAACCTAAATGTATTTCACTTCTGCTCGTCACCACTTTGATTACTGTGACAATGAAACCTTCCCACCGCTGTGCTGCTCCCAGTGAAAAAACAGCTGAAATAGCAACATCATTTAGGTACCGAGGTTAGACGAGTGCAAAGAACAAGAGGCAGAGTATAGTGAAGGTGTGTGTACGTGATTATATGGACTTCTGAATCTTGACAGGAACACCCGCAGTTTACATCGGACACCTGCCTGCAGAAACATTAAGTCCGATGAGACGGAGCCACCTTTGTCCCTTGCACTGCCTATCAGCGGGGACGTCTGCGTGATTAAAGCCAGTGTGTGACTTATTAAAGTGCAGTGCAATTAACCACCCTGTCCCCTGGCTGACCAACTCCTGCACTCTTCCATGAATGATGCTCAGCAGGCATGACTGACTAGCACAAGTTAGCTCACCTCCACTCTGTGGGCCCCCTGCCGCTTTCAGGACCCTCTTAGTGCTAAATTTATCACAATGCTCTGTTTCTGCTAGCTTGTGTGAATTTACATAATCTAAAGCAGTCAACAAAAACAATGGCATCGCAGCCTTATCTGAGGCAGCGTTAGAGAACGCCGATCAGTCACGAGCTTCAGCCTGTAACATGTCTTTGCACAATCAGCCTATTATCACAACTTCAAGCGGAGGTCTCGTATACAACTTTTATGAGAATTCTTCCAGCCACTCAATCCGTTTTGTAATAACTACTGAAGGATTCCCGCAGCAGCCTAATCTGAAGTGATCTAAAGGTTACAGCAGTAACCACGCAGCACAGAGTGCCAATGAGATAAGCCCCACTGCTGGCCACCTCTATCTCTTGCTGGGGGCTGTGAGTCATTAGGAGTCAGGCCTCATTACAGAGGCCACAGTGTGGCACACTGTACGCTCTGGTTCCCCTGGTTTCAGCCAAATACCTGAGTGTTAAGAAGCCAGAAAGAGATGGTTTCTCTGCAGGTACAACAAAACTACAAAAACCGGGTTCTAAAATCTGCTTATGAGTTGTATATTTGTATGTATATTTCAAAGCTTTATGATAGTGTTCTAATGAGAACCAATAGTAACTATAATCTGAGGGTACTGGTGCTTTATTTTTGAGCATTTGCTACTTTATACTCAATTATATTCAAAGTTAAATTATTATAAATACTTTTGGTAGCACGTTATAATAATGTCACACTATTGAGCATTATTAAGGTATTAGTAAGTACTTAGTTCATCATTTATATAGCATTACTCCTCCTTAGTGTGCTATTTATGAATACAGATATATTATTAAGACTATGATTGGCATCAGAGTGTGACATTATTAATATATAAAGTGCTACAGGAAGTAGTTATTTTGCTGACTAAAACTTCTGACATCTTTATGTTTTCTACATATTTTTTGCCTGTGACCTAAATTGCTATAGATTTAACAGTTTTTTATTTCAAACTTGCCTCCGCCTCAAATCATGAGACTAAAATACTGTTTCCCGTATCATATACCTATTAATAATATCAAATAATATTAGTATAATAAAAGTTTGCTCCCAACAGGACCAACATAATGAGTGCTTATGTTTAAGAACAGTTTCCTAATGACAGGAGTGACTTGATTGCACGTTTGAATGCTGGTTATTTTTACATTTTTGTATTTTTACTTACGTTTTTTTGTGTGTGTGTGTGTGTTTTGGGGGGGTTTTTTTTGTTGCTTCACATTACTTGTTCTGTTCCTCTCTATACACAAATCACTTTAAAGAGACTAAGTGCATGCACTAGCATGGCAAGAGTACTGAAGTCATAAAGCCCGAGAGAGTGTTTGTCGCTGCATTTATGGGAATCTCAGTAATGCTGACAGGATGAAGTGGAGCCAAGGCAGCAATGCCTTATACCTGATCTCTCTCTCTAGGGTACTTCTCTATTTATTACACTTCAGTGATTAGGAATGCCAGCTTGACATGATCCAGCCAAGGATTAATTTCACAATCTCTCAATCTCAGGCTGGATACTCGCCATAATACTGCTTAGTTATGGTTATGGACATTAGCAGTTCAACTCATTTGAGAGGACAGAGGGCATACTGTGATTATTTTATACAGGCCAGAAAAGAAAAGTTCCCCCTGCTTTAGCTATAGGCATTTGAATAAGATTTTTCAATCAGAGAGTCAAGATGGACAGGAAGACAGACGCGCAATATTCCTATTATTAATATGCATTAATATGTATGTAGTTGCCCACGAAAAACTGCTGCTTCTTGCTGCCACAGCACCTCACTGTACATTTTGCCTCTGGTGAAGTAGTGTATTTAAAAAACAAAAAATAGACAAAAGCAGCCATTTTATTTTCAGCGGACTTTATCTTAAAAATAGGCACAATCAGTCTTATTGAGATTAGCCTGATTCGCGTCCTCAATTGAGTTTTTTGTTTCTCACTTTATTTCAGACTTTTTTTATTATTTCAAATCTACACGTAGATAAGGAAAATGACAAATTATCTGTCCAAACATTATTTCAGCAAAAGTTTAAAGGGGTACTGCAGTATATTTGTGCTTCCACAAAGCACAACAGGTTGGGAGAAAGAGCGACAAGTGAGGATAACTATACATATACTCCTTAGTATGGATCAAAAGCTCTTCCCTTTACTGCTGGCATTTACTACTACCCCTCCCACATCTTGCAGACTTGACATCCTGGGTTTGCAGTGCAGTCCTTCTCTTAAATATGTGACTTTCAACCCCAACGTGATGTTGCTTGTGTTATTGTTTTAGTTTTAAAAAACTATTAAAAATTGTTATGTGCAAAGTAGCTTCTCCACTTTAACGATTTTCAGTAATTACATTAATTGCTACTAATTATTTAATTGGACTGTTAAACTTTCATTTTCAACTTTTTAGTGTTTGTTATGGTTGAAACTTGTTTTTGTTCCAGATTTTTGATCAGAAAAGTCCAATCAAGTGATTTGAATTCAGAATTTTAATGCAGTTATTCAAGCTGAGAAATTCAAATGTATGCCAGCAAATATTTTAGCCTACAGAACACACACAATCTGAAGAGCTCATCTTGGGGTGAGTATCTGACACGCTAAATGACTGTAATGAAAGAACCATTAGCTGCAGGAGGACAGTTTAAATATATCAATATATGCATTTATTCTGGTATTGAATAGATAATGAGATCTTAGTTACGTTGCCTTACGTCAAGCCTTCATGCCAAGGGGCTCTACGAACTATTAATAAGCTCAAAACAATTACCTGGCAGTGTTGCCGAAGCCATGGGAATTACTGGGAACGAGAGAGGAAAAATTAAAACAGCCTCTGCTTTTAAAGTCCCATGTAGCAACGACAACATCCACGATGTGATTTCACTTTGGCTGGTGAAGCACCTGGGAAAATGCTGTGCGTCGTTTAACAGAAGCTTAATTCTGCCCACATGGTTTATTCATGTGGCGACTGCTGATATCATGGTTCTCATAAATCACGCAGTGCGGAATGCTGGACGTCCATGCGCTCAGGCAGGGCTCACTAATCTCAACACCATCTTTCATCTGAATAACCTTGCCTTACCGCAGGGCATGCCAACACCAGACTCAGCCCGTTGGAGGGAGCCTGTACTCATACTTTTATTTCTTTCACTCTGGGCACAAAGACTTTTCGCAGCCTGTCGGAGCAGACAAACACTGTCCTGTGTACTCCCATCCCACTTTCAACCACGGGCAATAATGAGAAATTGCTTTATAGACATCAGAGAAACTAATCTAGTCTAACGTTGGCTTTATGAATCTAAAATCAGACTCACAAGGGAGGAGAGCAGCACAGTCACTGCAGCCATCTGTTCAGAAGTGGTTCAAAGAAAGAGCAGAAAATGTGAAACTAATGTGAGTAAACATAATCATCAAATCTCACTAATAAATCAAGAAACCCCTGTCTGTCTGTCCTTCACATATTTCACCAAATAATCTACGTCATACTTAGCGGGTGTACTGCTGGGAGCAGGAGTAGGAGCACTGCAAGAGTTTGAGGTCATGTAGATGAGCAGTGGTCTGACCTTAGGGTTTAGCCACCTCTGACCTGACGCATGATGTCACAGGTGACACAAGTTTAAACTATTCACAAACATGCTCCTGAAAGTGGACCCCACTTCCATAGAGGATGAATGCAGGGAGGGTCTCGCTGGCTCCAGCAGGTTTAAATTTGCCCATAATTTTATGTGACAAATGATGCGTTCAGTGGGAATAGGCCATTATGGTTGATATGTGACCTCACAGATTATGCCACACTCCTCTGTGGCCTCATAACAATGTCACAGTTCAGATAACATGGTTAGTTGGAATAAACTTCCAATGAGTGTGATATCTAACTTTGCTGATGCAAAGATACCCGAAGGCTGTAGAAGGCTGACACTGCACAACCCAGTGCGCAGGTTTTTGCCCAAAACCTTCTTAGCTATGAGACAGTGCTAACCACTGCACCACTGAGCAAAGCACTGGTGACTATCAGATCGAGGACTCTCTATTCATCGATTTACTTCAGATTTGCTGGCTGTATTGCTAGAAACCAAAGCAAGTGCATTGCTGAGTTTAGGGACCGTTTTTTGATAAGTGCTTTGATTTTGGCTATGTGCTCCTGTTCTCCGGATTTTTAGGCAGACGTAACATTTAAAGGATCGTGAATAAGAAATCTATGGGAGACAGCGGCTTACCACTGCTCCCTACAAAGAGCCAATCACCTGCTTTATAATGAAAACACACACAGATGAGTTTGAGAATCGTTTTAGCTGTGTGGTGGCAGGTGTGTCTATTTATTATAGTAAAGATATGGGTAAATGAACTATTTTTTTCTAGGCTTAATGCTTTGCTCTGCTTGGATGATCATGTTGGCACTCTATGTTGGGCTGTAAATGAGGCAGTAATGCCTTGAAACTCTGCATGCATAGTAATAATAGAACCTGCTGGTAAAAAAATTTGACTGGTGATTGTATATGAGGTTTTTTTATATCTCATTGACCCATCTATTGCAGTTATGGGTCTAGCCTCACTAAATTGGGAGACTTGGGTGGCTTAGTCTTGTAAAAGATTGCTTGAAGGCATTACGAGGATAGCTGCTGAGTGGCAGGGACAGCTTCTAGAAGGTTAGAGTCATCACGTCGCCTCTGATACTAAGCATAATTGTCACATGCAAATGTATAGCATGATGTGACAATGTGATTGCATTGTAGGGTCTTTTGCTTGATTTGTGACCGCACAGATGATGTGACATTCTTCATAATGATGTCCTCAATTCGGATAACACAGTTTCTAAATAAATCTCCACTGATTATGACATCTGCCTCTGCTGACGCTAAAATGTCTCTGACAGCAGGCACTGCACTAATATAGATAATGGAGTACAGCATATAGCAATTACAACGTAGTTTTTCTTGTGCTTATTCTAATATTTTGGGGGGGGTTTTGGTAATTAATCATGTTTGGGTTCCTCACATAACAGGCATGGCACATACAGTCATAAACATGTCACCAATTACCAGCTTTAGGCAAGAAAACTAATTAGTGAAACAACATCACTTAATGAAGCAAAATAACAATGTGCCTGATGTCACATAGCTCTGCCTGCTGCTCAGAATAGTTTCTGTGTTTCGCCCTATGCTTTTAATAACAAACCCTAGGCATCATACTGACAGCCAAATGTTTTGCAGTGCCCTCTGCACCACGTCTGTTCTCTCTTCACAGCCTGGGCATGGCCTCCTGCTGCCACCAGGAGGAAGCACCAGTCATTCCTATATGCACCAGTAAAGCTTTCCTACACCACACAGACAATTAGCCAGCCTGTGACTGATTGCACGTAATGAGATCTATTGGAGAACAGTTGGACATCTTTGGGCAAATTAATGTGTGAATATTAGCCTGTTGAACCGTCTGCTCTCTCACCAGGATCATTCTCCAGTGGAGAACAAAACTGAACCACTGTAATATTCAGCTGCTCTCTGCCTGGCGGCCCAGCCAAGCCATGTGTTCATTACTGTATTTCAGTTGTACAGCTACAGTGCTGTGGACAAATTAAGCAAAGGTATAGTGTGGACAGAAACACAAATAAAAGGAGGTGGATGGAAGGAGGCAGAAAAGTCAAGTAAAGTCTAGCTGAGCAGCTCACCATGAAATGCTGAAACAACAGTGCGGCTGCCAGGGCAATTTTACACCCCAATAGTTTCACACCTCAGCCACCAACCCCTTCCAACTCTGAACCTTGTGTCTTCTTTGTGTCTTCATTTATTTTGTGTCAGTGTCCAAGATGTGAGAAGCCAAGCAGTGAGAAACTCGTCCCAAATGTCGCAGGGTAAGTGGTGTGTGAAGCAGACGCGGGGAGCAAGGAAGAGAAAAGCCACTGCGCGTGGATGCACTTTGCTTTCTGTGCAGACAATCCTCTGAGATATCAGAGGACTTCACATTACACTTGGGAAAACATATCATTTTATACTGATGCATGCAATGCAGTAGAGGGACTACTCAAACCCTTTACTTACAAGCAAGCAAAAGTTCAGAATACAAATGGCTACTTCAATGAAGTAATGTACTGTCAAAAAATTGACTCAGAGTTCAAGTGAATTAAAAAGAAGCAGCTCTGCAGTGACTTTATCTTATGGTACGAACAAATTATTAATGCTGAATTATCAAACATCACTTTACCACTGTAACACCTCATAGTCCAGTTAATTACTTCTCAACTTAGTGGCTGTAACAGCTACAAAGGATAAAAAAAAAACTGAGATGAGTGGCAGGATGTGTTCAAAATTGTTATCAAACAATCATTCATCAAAGCACTCTTGATGACTTTAGAAGGACGGCATCTGGGCAAAAAATAACCTTTTTTGCAACAATATTTTAAAACTGTGTAGTTGTGCTCTTTTCTCTGCGTTTTATTGGACTATTTTTGTTTGAGTGGGTAAATTGGTTGCTTTTTTCTGTTTCGTAACTGAAATAATCCTGTAATTTACTTACGCTTTACCAATGCCTGACATTTTGAGTAAAAGCATCTTAAAAAATAAATAATAATGCATAAATGTGTTTTATTTCTTTTTTTGCAATTCTATTATCTTTGATTTGCTGTGAAATGTGAAACAGCAATGAACAGCCACTGAAATGAAGTGATGAATTACGAGGGGGAATGTCCCTTAAGCGGACGTGCTAATAATTTAGGCATTTGAAATTTTGATAATCAAGCACTAGTTTCTAAATGGTAGCTCATCAAAAAAAAATGGCAGAATTATTAAAGTTGCTGTCAGAATAATGTACCTCAAAACTGACTTACATGCGTGTACTTGAGTGACTTGAGTGAATCACCAGCTTACGTAGAAGCATTAGTTAGCCTACTCTAACTAATGCTTCTTTTCCAAAAAATAAAAAATCAAAATAAAACATCAACTCTTTCTGTTAAAAGCTACACCTCCTACTTCCCTCTCAGTGGTGTGCTCTCTCTGATAGTGCAGCACGTTGACCTTCTGGATCACTAGTCAATGACTGAATGAAGAATGACTTACCATCATGATTATTAAATCTGAAAATGCGCTACCGGTGCACAAAGGATCCAAACCAGGTGATCTCCATTTGGTGAAATGAGAGTTCCATCAACTCGATTTGCACGATGTACGCCCAATTTTTGCCGTCATGACCTTTTAAATGTCCTTGAAACCACTTGAGCAAAATGTGCCTACTTAGACTGAATACATTAAAAAAAGATGAACAAAAGAGAGGCGTTTGTGTGGCTGTGTTCAGCCTGCATAATGAACACATGAGGACGCCTGTTTTCATCATATGACAGAGTTAAATAAAGCCAAAATGCAACAAATCCATAAAATCCGATGCATACACAAAGCCAATGAAAGTCATTAGAAATTTGTTTGAATAATAACTGGGAAACAGAATATAACCACTAGGCTGAGAAAACAATGCACTAAAATGTATTTAGTATAAATCATCTGATTCACGAGATGCTCGCACTGTTAAAGCTCATCCTGCGGTGTAGAACTCGACGATATAATTGTGTCGTATATTACAGCTGTGGTCAACCAACATGAGCTTTTCTGCCTGCAATGCAGATGTGTCCGCATTCATAGGCCAACCAATTAATCGGTCTGTCACTAAAGTCTGTAAATATCATAGTGCAGTGAAATGTAGAAATAGTGCACAGGTTGCAAAACAACATATACTTACTGTTTTATGAACTGCAAACCTGTTCATTTTTAATTTATGACATCTGCCAAGTAAAATAGCCTGTCTCCATGACCTGAGTGAAATAAAAACAACATAAGGTTGTTAAATTGCAGTTTTCTGTGCCATCTCAACCCAGATCGCTTTGTGTTGTATATAAAAATGCTCCTAAAATCTATAAAAACCTAATAAAAAATGATCATTGTTGTAAATGGAAGCTACATCTCCCTTACGTGCTTCTTTCAGCCTCTATTCCATTATGCTTTCCATTATAACATGGTTGCGGTGGGCAGGGATGCCTGATGCTGGTGCTAGGGGTGCCAAGTGTTTGTGCACTGACCTTCTGCTCCCTGGACAGGTCTGAGTGCAAAAGCATCACCAGTAAGGGGCCAAAGGAGATGGGACACTCAGCTGACTGGTGCATTATTCATGAGTCACCCCTGTTGAGTGGGCTGTTATTCAGCATCCAAATCCCAGATGTGGTTCAATCTGTGCTCCATTCAGTGTCCTGACTGCTGGCCATTGATCACAGGCAAGGTACGCGGTGCTGAATAAGCGCTGGGGCTTTATGTTACAGGGCTCAAAGCGTCTCACTGATAACACAAAGATCCATCACTAGACATTGGAAAGGCTCCAAAGTATTCTCACTGGAACTGATCAGACAAGCCAAGAGGAGATGCAGCTAAAACATTTGCTACGACGGTGCACAGCATGTGGCAGTGATGTGACAGCAATATGTTGTATGTCAGGTGTCATACATTTACATATTTTTTGGTTTTTAAATAAAAAATAAGCTTATATTTACTTATTCAGAAACATACACTCTGACACACATCCCTGTCAACAGACAGAGAAAAAAAATAGTGTGACGAGGTCCCTGTGTGAAAGGTGCCAGAGGCAAAATATCACCCTCTAATAGGCATCATACTACTAATGGACAGTTGAGCACAGTGAATCATTTGTCTGCTTTAATCATCAATCACATAAGGGCAGCTAAATGTGGCACGACCACAACTCTGTCTGCATTTGTCAGGATGATGATCATAAGCCATTGATCATGTTGCTGAATTACTGCACAATATAAAACGTGAATAATAATTTCCTTTTCACTCTGCCTACTGAGACACAACACTACAATTCTTTGATGTGGGTGATAAATTGTGGTTGTTTGTCAAATTTGTGACTCAGACCCGATTTGTTTGGTTGAGGAAACAATGCAAAAATCACAACATTAAATAGGCTGGGGAACATTTAAGTTTTTAAAGCCCTTTTTAAGATGAATGGCTGTTGTTAGGATTTTTCTGTTTAGCAGGCGTTACAAACTGCCTTAGTCTTTGACCACAGTTATGAATCATCTTCTCCTTAAGATTTCTGGGGACTTCTGTGAAATCTATCACATCTATTCTAGCTCATTTTAAAACATTCTTAGTGCCTATCGGAACCTTTTTGATGCTGTCAAATTAAATATTAAATTTCATCATGTTTCTGACAAGCCAATATTTCACTTTTCTACTTCTGCTCAACAGCCTGAGCTGTTTCAGAAGGAAAGATTAGCTTAGTGAATATCTGTGGCTTCTTTACAGTCTACATAAGCGATTAAATCATTTTTAACTCCAAAGTAATTAGTAAGCAGTAAGTAAACTATGTGTGAAAAGCATATGCCTGAGATGGAGAGTGGATTTCTGCTGTCTAAGGCATAATAATGAATAATAGCCTTATCAGCAAAGCACAACACATCCCAACATGCTGAGATATTATCACTGTTCATTTCCTCAGCTCATGTATCCTGTATCTCTGGTAGAAAATATGTCATGTGGTCTCTTGCACTGTAACTGACAGCCTAGTCATGTCAAAAAACTTGGGCGTTCTACCAGGGCTCTCTACACAATACGGGGAAGGGAAAAGCGGCAGATCCAAGCAGATGCATCAGCAGTATTTGCAAAAAGTCACCAAATTCCCGCAAGGGACATACTTGTCATTAAAACCAACAAGAAAAGAACTGATGAGTGCATTAATCAGAGCTTGGCCAACTATCTGTGATGAGCTGTAGTCCACGGCGTTCCTCCCCAAGACTGCACCTGAGGGAGGGAGGATTAACGCAGCTCCGCACGAGCTCGTGTATCTGAAATCTGCCTGAGCTCATCGTTTCCTTGTTCCTCGCTAAGAGGCTGTGGCTGGATATCAAGCAGAGCCAATCTATTCCCCTGCAGAATGCTGGCTGACCGGCATCAATGCCGTGCATTGTCGAATTATTAATTAAATGTATGCAAGGATAATCAGATGCAGACATGACCAGACCCTTGGGAAACCTAATGTGGAATTGTAGCTCAATCTAAATTGCAGATGTCTTCTTATTTTTTAATGCCAGCTAGCGACGACGTTTTATTGGCCTTTAAAATTTTGCACTTATGTAACTTTTTTGTGATGCACAACATGCACAACTGTGACTTTTCCTTATAATCGCCACTTACAGGAAAAGCCAAATGCTCATGAACAAAAAATAAATAAATAAATAAAATCACCTGCAACAAACGTGTCTATTTTTACTGGTAACGCTACAATATTGGCTACTGCAAATTTATGTCTACAGACAAGGTAGGTTGTGGGTGTATGCTGAGGGATAAACCGTTTTCACTCCCTCTACTCAGCGCAAAATGTAAATGCCAGAGCTTTCAAAAGTAAAGCAAAGTCTAGGTCCTGCCTCCATATATTTCATTAACTTTTGTTAATGCAGTTGCTATGGCTCTAGGGTATTTGCTCAATGCTCAATGCACTTTTGCTGAAATAATAAGATCTATCAGTCATTGCAAAGCAAAAACAGCTTAATTTGCAGAATAAAGGTCATACTAGCTGTTACTTCTGAGGGACTGACAGAAAACAGTGTTCATTACAGCAAATTCGAAAAGAAACTAAGCCCTGACACACAGCACTATGCTGAGGTGTCCACATGCAGTCTTCGAAATCAGTGTCCGATTTATAAGACTGAGACGACTTTTTAGGATTTGCCCTTTTGAACCAGACCCAACCCCCAAACAGTACACAGCAGTTGTAGTTCTGCAAATCCCAATATACTAATGGAGAGATTTCACACTGCCAACAGTCTATGTCTACGCCTGCGGGGAAAACTATTTCTAAACATATGCACGAAGCAGTGTTTTCAAATCCCTTAATTCACATGTGTTTAAGAGATTATATTGAGCCTGTGTGAGTTTCAACCCCCAGCTGGTCAAATCTTAAATGTAGTTACTGAAAAAAATTGTTAGGTCATCTATAGAAACGGAAATGTAAACTATACATGTATACTTAATCCCTACAGGTTTTTTTCGGTTTAATGAATACTGTGAGTTGCTACATAAAAATCACATTACCACCATGGAATGAATTTTTTTCTTTTTTCTTGAGATGAGAGAAATTGGTCAGCCTTCCACAGCTATCTGCTTTCATTAATCAGCCCTAATTAAACATATTGATTGAGCCAAACATCGGGATTTCCAGTTGAAAGGGTTTACTAGACTGTAAAATGCCTGCAAAAAAATGACCTCCACCGAATGCACGAGGCACTTAGGTGCCCCGGACACAGTGATCCTTTAAGTGAGCCCCCAAAATAAGACAAATATGCATCTGTTCAGTAAACAACATCAGAATTTACGGTGTCTGAGCGGCAAATGTCGTCCTTGGCTCCACTGAGAGCTGAAGCCACTGAAGCTGAACCGAGTATTACTTTGGTTTCTGGCTCCATGACCCCTCATTAGAGGAAAGTGTTGCTTAAAATCACAGCTTTAACCAGCCCTAACTCTGGATATCAATGTTTATATATATATATATATATATATATATATATATACACACACACACACACACCTTTTCTCCCATTTTTCCAAGCACTTGCTATGCCCTGACAGATTGAGTGAACTACTAAAAGACAATGACTGTTTTTCTTTTACTAATTATCTACAAAAGACTAAAAAATATTACAGTTAGGTATTGTCATTCACAATAATATTAGCAAGAAAAATGTAAATGTGATTGTTAGATGAAATGATTCCCTAACCTGTCAGACAAAGTGAAGGATTCTTTAACTAAATAAACACTTAAAAAGCTATTATCCATTCAGTGTTTACATGATTTATTGACACAAAGCCGAACACAAGGTCATTTTTTATATTTGTGAAAGGCCTGACATTTGAAGATACTCCATTTTCACGGGACAATAGGCAGGTATGAAAAAGGAATATGGTGATTTTGTCAACTTGTTTGACAGCCTAAAGCTGAACTGTGGGCATAAAGAAAGGAAAATGGGAGCAATGTTTGCCCACGCTTTCTAATATTTTGACAGGTCATGGTGGTCCAGAATAACAGCTGATTTGACAAAGGAACAGATGATCTAAATATAAAGGCAGTATTTGTTAAACATGAGTTAGGACACTGTGAATTATTGATGTGCTCCAGTTATCTGGAGAACAAAAAAACAAAATGAACACAGAACATTAAAATTGCGGTGTGATTTAACTAATTGTGTAGCCCTTGAATACTCAGAAATGAAGCTGTGAATATCAAGTGGAGTCTTGAAAGGGGTTACAATGAACAAGCTGGAGTTTCTGGAAACACAACAGCACACACCAAGTGTCCAAGTCTCACTCAAAAACTAAACCTTCACTGCTGTAGTGTCACGGTGCATCCCTGATAAATGACTTTATGACAAATTGCTATAATGCAGAGAACCCATGCTGAGCATGTGGAACAATGTATGCAGCGCCAGCAGGGCAAAGCAACAGTAGCTACAGTGTCCGTATTTCTTTGTGTGTGTCTGTGCATTGTGTAACTGATAGTGATACCATCAAAACTGTATGTTTTAGAGACGGGCTTCTTGGTTTTGTTTATTCTCCCACAAAGGAAATCAGCAGCAGTAATGATTTCATGATTAAACCATGGTGCAGATCTGCTCATTGACTAACAGGCTAATGCAAGTTTAATCAGATGCTTTACGTTGCACTTTGTTGTCATCTAGTGGTTAAAAAATGACATAACATGCCGCATGTCATTTCTATTCTGTGCATCCAAAATGTTCATCAGTCCTAATCCTTGAGTTTGAAGGACAGACAATTATCTCAAATCCTGGTTCTATGAATGTCTCTTAAGCTTAAAAAAACGGCGTCGTGACATCGCAGTTACACAGGGGCCACTAGTGTTCATATTAAATGTGTAACATTTAAAAGGAACCAGGGAATGAAAGATCACATTGAGCACACAACCAACCAAACTAACTCCAGGCAAGGCAAAAAAGCATCACAACAAAGCATAAACTGCAGCAGTTCAAATAAAAGGAAAGAAAATCGAAATCATTAGCATTCAAAGCTTTACAGCTTTTAAAAATGACAATCTTCAAAAGTAATAGACTAGTTTGAAAAGGCAGAGCACATTGGCATACAAAAATATATATGCGATAAAAGAAAAACACTCGGCTTCGCGACTGCAGCAGATTAGAAAACTCTCCGGGATGATACAGCCCTTTTCTTTGGCACAGCGCGCACATTTCCGTGGGATATACTCGCCAATAGCCTAATTAAATGGAAAGCACAATTTGTCACAGCAACCAACAGCAGCGCGCTCAGACTGCAAGTTACTGCGGAGCCACTCCAGCAGTTAAAACAAAAATACACAATAATGTATTTTTCTCTGTCTCTCTCTTAAAATAAAAATAAAAAAATCTGCTTTAACAAACATCTGGAAACATGTTTATAGCCACACATGCTGCGAGTGCCAATGACACGCCTGCTGCAGCATCATTTACAAATTGAGCCCGATTTGTCGGGGGGGAAGCATTTGACTCACCGTTGAATTGAAGCTGAATTGGAAAGTTATCGACCTCAAGGCGAAAGAATTGACAGGGTCCACCGTGCAACGAGCTCTTCCATATTTAGTTAAAGCAGAAAGTCAACATTCAGGCAGGATCGGTGAGAGCAGGTACTTTGTGGAGTTGTGTCAGCGCAGGGCTTTTTCACACTCGGCGACGCGCACGAGACAGGTGCGAGGAACCGCCGCCGCTTCCTCCCTCTCCTCTCTCCCCTCCACGGGGTGAAGCGCGGCCCACTTTAAACTCTGGTGACGTCATGGGCGCTGATGCTGATGCTGCCCTCCTCCCTACCCACCTAGTCCCCATCAGCCTGCCGTACACCTCTCCGCACATAAACACACACTTGCTTGTTCTTACAGAGAGGATGATCCCACAATATTATTAGAGCAACCTGGGAAACATCTCCCCTCTAACCTCAGCAGTTACAGCCTACAACCTGTAGGATCTCTTTCAGAATTCTTAAAAGTCTTTTTTTCTCATTCTGCAAAGCATCTTTCATCTAAGCTACTTCTATACATGGATGCAACATTTAAAATTGTATGTGGTGAAAGCAGCAAATTGCCTGGAACAGCATAATTATTATAATTAGATCCTATTTCTGAAAGGATGCACACTTTAGTTCTCCTGTGAACCAGAGAGGGAAAAAAGAGAAAAAAAAATAAATTTACTTAAGACTGAATTTTTTTCCCTTCTCTTTAAATATTCAAATGATTGTTCATAATCCACCTTTACTAACAAATCCTCATCTGCGTGTGACAGATTTAAGGAAGTTTGCTAAGTTTTTACAGCGACTTCTCACTTTGCAGTCCTGATGTTTCCAAGGATTTTTTTTCACATGGAAGATTTGCAAACCAAACCCTGGATCTGGTTCTTAGTTTGACGTTTAAAGAGATGTGCCGCTTAGTGGGAAATTAGAAGGTGTTAAGAGGAGGGAGACTGTTTAAAGAAGCTGTGCATTTTTTAAACTGAAAAATAATGGCTGTCATTTTAAATATGAGTCTCTTGATACTTTTATTACCAACAAAGTTTAAAAAAGACTTCTAAAAACACATAAATGTGCCAAAGTTTGTCATAATGTGACTTATAGCACTTTATTGAGTCCATCTAACTCAGACCTTCCCAAAGTGTGGGGCGCAGAGCCATTGCATGGGGGGCGCGGCATGAAAAGGGGAAAAAAAAAACAAACAAACAATGCTTGGACACTGCTAGCACGGGCGCCCACACAAACGCAAAGCAGGAGATGAAGCATCGCTGAATATGTTTCCAAACCAACTTCATTCTTAGCCAAAGACTAGAAAATATGGTGAAGCAAATCTGCCCTTTGGCTTCACCTGCACAAGTGAGGTAGGTCTCCCTGCAGAATTGGTCTTTCCTTCGTTGGGAGCATGAGCTGGGCTGTTTAAATCACGGACAAACAGGATCCCACATTCTTGATTTTTAGTTCACAAACACTTCTTGTAATGACTAACTACTCCTGACATTTTTGGGATGTTAGCTCTTTATACAGTAAAGTTACAGCGGGATACAAATAGTATCAGGCTGATCCTGCCACGATTTGTTCCCCCTGTTCAAATCACGGACAAACAGTATCTCACAGCTGTTTATGTTTTTAAACCCATTTTGCACAGAGAGGCTTTTTTTTTTTTGAAAAATGTATTGATAGCAATGTTGAATATTATTACACAGGAAAAAAAAACAACTACATGTAAAATGATCACATCGTGATGCCTCTGCCTTTGTAAATAGAGGGACAGTAACTGCGTGTTTATATGTAAGAGTGTAAAACCTGAAGATAGAGACAAATGCAATTCCTCTCATGTAAACAATAACGTGGCGCACAGCTGACGTGAAAAAGGCACATACCTTTGACTTTGTGTGAGGAACTCTGTATTCCTCGTCCACACATAAAAGCAAAAAAGGAGTTTTAAAAAAATCTCAGTTTTCGGTGATTCAAAACACTGTTTACGTGTGAACGAAACAGCTGCGTTTTCAAAAATACCCGTGTAGGTGCGGACGTAGCGTAAAAGAGTTAGTTTATTTTCTTACTACCTGCAGATTACTTGTATTTGCTTTATTGTTTACTAAATGTTTGAGGTGTGAAATAAACCGCAATTGAGCAAAATATGGGTGTGTGTGGTTGGAGGATGTGTTAGTGCGTGCGTGTGTGTGTGCGCGCGCGTAAGGGGGGGGGGGGGGGGGGGGGGGGGGGGCGCGAACATTTTTCTGTAAAACAAAGGGGGGCCCAGCGAAAAAAGTTTGGGAACCACTGATCTAACTTAAACACTCACATGCCTGACATGAATACTCATGAGATGAACAAATGTACATTAGTCACAGTGCAATTATTGTGTTGTTTTTGTTGGTTTTCTTAAAGAAAAATGCTAAAATATATTTTTTTCAGCAGGAACAAGTGGGTTGGCAGAGACATTACATTGTGAGGATGTGGGAAAAAATTGATAGATGAAGAAACATTTTGTCAGTTTTGGTCTTTTCTTGGGACTTATTGATAAAAAATGTATGACAGACATATTGTGGAGCAACAGCTTTATCCTTCAGGTGAAAGTCAGTGCAGAATGTGTTGAAGAAATGTGACAAGACTGAAAAGCAAAACATGACATGTCCTGTCACTCACTTTTGTTGCCGATTCTTGTTTTGTTTCCATTGCCTAGCATACGTGTGTTTGCCTGCATGCCAACCAGCCAGTAAGAGTACACTCTGGATTGTAAGATAGAACGTTGGAGGCGTTTTTTGCCTTGGCTTTGTCTGTCCATCAGAGCCCTACTGCATGCTCCCCAGCACAACTGCAACAGATGTGTAAAAAAAAAAGTGTCCAAATGTACCAATGCCAAAGCATAATTTACTTTAAGTATGCATTATGCAGCTGTTGTATAATCTGATTTCTTTTTGTAATGCATTCATGAGAAAACATCATCATCTCACTGTCCTATTTAATTGAGGCAAGGCTAACTGCTGCTGTTGTCTTAACTGCTGATTATATGAATGTGATTATTTTCAAATTGCTCAAAATTAAAGTTGAAATAACTGCTGTTGCCAAGTAGAGGTACAACCTCACAAATCCTTATACTTTTTATTATATTATAGTTATAATTTAGGACAGAAAATCCACAAATTATCACATTTGAGAAGCTGTGTAAATAATGAACTTTACAACTTGTCTGTACTTCTATGGTTTCTTATTGTTTTTAGCAATATTGGTATTTTAAATCTTTTTCTGGTTTTGGTTGTTAGTTGATACAAAAATATTTCTTTTGTGTCTTCATATTTGTAGTGAAGTAGAAATGGTGCATATAGCCCAGCATGTATTCCATGCAGCTGCACTAAACTCAAGCCCCAGCAGAGCACTGTGTGTGTGTGTGTGTGTGTGTGTGTGTGTGTGTGTGTGTGTGTGTGTGTGTGTGTGTGTGTGTGTGTGTGTGTGTAGCCTTTTACTTATTCTTGCTGAGTTAAGCTGAGTGCTGGACTTTTGTTTTCATATTTTTATGTTCTCGGTCACATATGCAGTCCTCTGTGTTTTGCCGTTGGCTTTGCGCCAGATGAACCACATCTGCCCAGTGTTAGAACTGCTTTTGCCTCTGTATTATTGCTTGCTGACTTATCATAATCAAACAGAAGGGCACTGCTCCACCTTCCCACTGCCACTGGCTAAGTGGTAAAACTTTCTTTATGTAACATGATAATCTATCACTCTACTTAAGGCTCTTAAAATTAATTATTCTTTGGAAGAAGCTGATCGTGAATTGAATCGCTTTATTCTTATTTTATTTCTTGTTTGCTTCTTCTTGCCACATTCATAGAAAGCGTCTTATAAAACATTTTGAGATTAAGAAAATTGGCCTCCTCGCATTGATACTCCAGTCAAGAAATCATACACTACGTTTATAAAATTTAAATTAAGGAACACTGCTTCCTGTCCAGAGGGAGACACTCAAGGTGAAGGAAACAAAGAAAAAAGACAAAAAACTAAAAGGCTCAGCACTTGAAAGTCTGCGCGATGTAAGCAATTA
The DNA here is from genome assembly GCF_963576455.1 of Neolamprologus multifasciatus. Taxonomy (NCBI): domain Eukaryota; kingdom Metazoa; phylum Chordata; class Actinopteri; order Cichliformes; family Cichlidae; genus Neolamprologus; species Neolamprologus multifasciatus. Next base: position 53,990,801 of record NC_140445.1, on the reverse strand, counting down.
CAGTAAGTGTACTGAAGTGGGAATTTCAAACCTTTTGCATGCGATTCAACCATCAAATAAATGATCCTTATTTATGTTAATCCAGAAATAGAAAACAGTGCATGAGTACCCACTTGTCCTGCCACAGCTGTCCCATCCTGTCATTGTTTTTCTGTATTAGTCATTGGACAGATTTGCATGTTTGGGACTCAAACTTTTGGCCTTTTTTCTCAGCAGGAGCAACTGGCGGCTGTTATCGGCTGCTTCAGAAGCTGCCTTTGTGGCCTGCTGCAATCCCAGACCACAAATCCCCAACTCCCTGACCAAAGTAGTGGTGGATGAGGCAACAAATCCACAGCATCAAACAAGACATAGTGTATTCTGGTTTTCCAACACTACTGCTCATCCTCAATCAGCCCGTCTGAGCTTGTTTCTTTTATGTCTCATCTGTTGTCTCCTGATGGCACAGCAGTGTCTGGAAAGTGGAGTAAAGAGCGGACTTGTTTTGACCATATCAGGGCGGTAGGCTGGCTTTGTGATAGACTGTATATACAGATCCATCTATCTATCTATTTTCTTAACTGCTTATCCAATTCAGGGTCGCGGGGGGCTGGAGCCAGTCCCAGCTGTCATAGTGGCTAGAAGACTGTATATATATCTGAATCTCAATTTTTGTTATCTTTTTTTTATTACCCACACTGTTTGCTCAGAAGTGATTCCTGACTTCCTTTAGGTGCAACATACCCAATGACATTTTTTGTTTTTCAGCCTCTCAGTAAAACAAACCTGTTCATTAAAAATACTAAAACTAACAACAACAGACAAATAAATTTCAGGTAAATTTGACCACCATCTTTCTTGTTTCATGGTTTTTCTCAATGTACCAAGCAACACAGTTCATTTAATATTTACAAGGTTGGATAACCCCCCAGTTCCTCCAGAATTAATGTCCCCGTTATTCAGGATTATCCACAGATCACATTTTCAACACTTTTCAACTTCCTGCCCTCTGGACATTTGAAGATATATATACATATTCTCAGTGTTGGGAAGGTTACTTTTAAAATGTATTCCATTACAGAATACAGAATACATGCCTCAAAATGTATTCTGTAACGTACTCCCTTACGTTACTCAATGAGAGTAACGTATTCTGAATACTTTGGATTACTTAATATATTATCATGCTGTTACTACATGAATGTACTATTGCTGTGATTTATTACTGTTACTGAAGGTCCGCGGCTCCGAACCGTAGTAAAGGGACCTCTGGCTAATATGGTGGGTTCCATGTCCGAAAAATAGCTTTACTTTGTTGTCTGGGTCAACTTTGCTAGCAGAGACAGAGAGAGGCGTTGAAAGGCTGCTCCAACAGAACTTATTGTTTCAGAGGAAAACACGAACACGGTGTACAGTCGAGTCTTAATAGCTTACTTACAACTGGGCTCGTCAGGCACTCTTCTTGGCTGCAGTGGTTATTATTATATTTACATGCTTCCAGCTCCCGTTTTTGCTCGATGACAGCTCGTACTTTTCCTTTTTCTCCCTCCCTCGCTCACAGACACATAACGGGTATGGCAGTCCATTCTCCCTGCAGCACGGACTACATTGCCTATGATGCTACATTCTTTAAAGCTATACCTGTAGCATTCTGCCTATTAGCTTAGCACAACAACAACAAAAAGGCCTCTCTCACCCAGGAAACACGCAGAGAGAGCGGCACCCTGTAACCATGGCAACCGTAACGCTGCCGCCTGGAACTACAGAACAGCTGTCAAACAAAACCCAAACAGGCCTGACTCGCCACAATATGAAACAGGGAAGTACCGCCGTGTAATCCATTTATTTCAACAAAGTAACTGTATTCTAAATACCACCTTTTTAAACGGTAACTGTAACAGAATACAGTTACTCATATTTTGTATTTTAAATAGGTAAGGGCGGTACATGTATTCCGTTACTCCCCAACACTGCATATTCTCTGCTTTGAATGATAATTTATCTCCTATGTGTTTTTTGACAAAAAGTTCAATTATTTAGTTGATTTTCTCTATCTTGAGTACGTGTCTTCGAAAATATAGAATCTATGAATATTCAGATGTTCAAATTCTGCTTTTCCTGTCACACGTAAGATGCGTCCCGCCTTAGAAAATCCCATTTTAATGCAGGTGCACTGGAGATTTCATGTTTGCACATCACACGTACATGTCTTAACCTCTGAATGAAGGTGAGAAACTTTCCTCTTTCAGTAGATCAAGATGAAAAGCACTTCTGTGTCAAACTGCACACATACTCCATTCAGAAAAGTGAAAGTCAAACATCCATGACATGTAAAAACAGAACAAAACCAAAAAACAGGTGAAACGACTTTTTGAGAGGAGGCGTTAAATGCAATCAAGCACAAATAAAAAAAATAAGTTACCAGCACTGCAAAAGATTGGAGTGTTAGATAACTCAGCACCTACTACAGTCATGTATTTGAATGTCTTTGAGCACCTGCAGATAAAGGTAATACAGACAAACAAAAAACACTTTCAAATTTAAAAAAAAAGAAAAGAAAAGAAAAGAAAAACAAAAAAATTGAAATGTTATCTTTTGGGATTGCTTGATGTTTGCTATCTTGAGTCAGAAGTGGACCTTTCAATTGAATATTGATTCGGAGCACATTCGAAATTCCACGAAGGAATGCCTTATAAACAAATAAAGAGCAAGTTATTGAATGGTCTTGTCAAAGCTCACATTTGAATCCTATTGAAATGTTGTGGGGAACATTTCAAACAGTCCATACAAGCAAGAAAACACTCACCCTGGCATCTGAAGGATTTTTACATGGAGAATAGTCAAAAACCTTGGCAGCCCAATATCTGAGACTTTGGAGAAATTATGCAAAGTGCCCACAAGAAATTAAATATATGAAAAGTGTCTGATACAAGTCTACTTACTTTTTCCATTACATGTACTGATATTTTTATTGAATAGCAATGTTTCACTTTAAGTGTTCCATCTTTATTTGTAAGCAGCGTATTGAAGAAGCTTAGGGTTAGTGTCTGCTTTCAAAGAGAGGCAACAATTTAGTAGTGATGTAGTTACTTTTTCCACATGATTTTATGTACAATTAGTATTAGAAATAATTATATTTTTTTCTTTCATTTTATGAAATATGATCCCCTTCAATCTCACTGGCACAGTGTGCAAAAACAATGGTCTTTCTTCAGATCGGAGGTTCCCCAAACAGCCCCAAAATAAGCATAATGCTGTTCTTGTCATCCTAATTACGGTTCTGTGACTATATGTGAGGTGTTCCAACCCCTCAGAATGGAAAAACACTGCTGTAGATGTTTTATGGTCCATATTAGATACCAAAACTCTAGAAAGGTCGGTTAAGCTCAAGTGCCCACAGTGCAGTTTGTCAAATGAAACTTACAATTCTCAGGTTTCCTGTCTATGGGCCAATCTTTCCTCTCTGTCAGTCCTGGTTTATGAAGAAAAAGCTGATTATGGCAGCAAGATGCTTTTGGTAAAACAGGCACGGCTCACTGGCCTTGTGTCAGTCAGGACGATGTGCAGAGACTTCAGGGTAAATTGTAAAAATGGGAGTCGATTTAAAGTTCTGCTTGATGTCTAATCTACACGCTACATTTAGGCTGACAGCTAATACATCATTAGGGTAGAGAATGTCAGGTGAATCTACTCTTTGGTAGATCTAGTATATGTTTTTTTCACAGAGATCAAAGAGTTTGAGCTGAGCAGTTTTCCCCAACAAAACAAAAACTTTTAGTCGAATGACTCCTTTTAGGGATGAAAATTATTCAAAGCGTCCCATCTCCAGCTGGGAAGAGTAGTTTAGTCAGCGATTTTAATTCAGGAAGCAAGCCTTTTTTGACTTAATGGCGGTCATCATTGTCTTCTCCATCCTCCTTCTTCCATCGCTGCTGTGGACTCTCTGGTGGTTAGGAGCACTAGCCTCAAAGTATTTAAGAAAGAATTTTAAATATGTACTGGCTGTATGTTTCATGTCCTTCTCTGCAACTTTTGTGATGATGTTTTTCCCCTTTTTCTTACTGTTTTTATCTCCATTGCTTTATGTTAAAAAAAAATAGTGAACAACACTTGGGAGTGCGTAAAAAGTAGACAGAGGATTAAATCTCTGCTTTTTTATAGTCTGCTCTTGTTTAACAGTTGTTTGACAAAATGCTTGTAGGCTACTGGGTCCTTTACTAGAGGACACAGTTTGCTGCAAATATGATAACAAAAAAAAAAAAACAACCCACACATACACACACACAAAACCCCATCATTAATGCAACATGAGTCTGTCCTCTGAAATGTTAATGTGTTTATACGATCATTGTGAAGATCAGCCTTCTTTATGAAGAGAAAATGCAAATGCCATTTTTTGCAGCTTATATCACTTTAAGGTAAGTACAGATTACATTTTGGGGAAGAGTAGTTCTCTGCCCTGCAGAGGGGGAATAAGAGAGAGGAGAAAGCGGCGCAGAAAGAATAACCAAAACTGGGTGTTCGGTACTGTTATTAGTCAGAAGCATGCTCCAAATGAGTTTAACTTTATAACCATCTCCACAACCCTCAGGCCACCTTCCAGGTTAAGAACCACATTTGTACAAATAGACTAAATTTCAAAATGTTAATAACTGATGAATAAATAAGTATGTTTTTTGAAATTATAATTTTACCATTCTTTTTTCCCCTCTCAAATACTACAACATGTTATGGTTAATTAATGAGCTTCGTCTTATTTAAAATCCACCGGACACAGATTTATTTTACAACATACGGGCAAAAGAACATTCAGATGGTGGCAGCATTAGTGGAGAAAGAAAAGACATAAGTCTGAGCCTCTGTAAGAATCCACCCTCTTGTACAGTATGAAAAGAATCAGCAGCTTCTAAACAGCCACAGCGGGTGTCAACAATAATAAAAGATAGCAAATGTACAAAGGGAAGTATTAAAGAGGGGAGGGTATTGCTGTGGATGAAATCAGAAACAGAATCCTTGGCGATTTTGGTCTGAAATAAATAAAACAGGAGCAGAGCACGAACAGAAAATTTCACTGCCTTTCTGAGAGGCTATGACCTAAAATAGTAAAATGATTTTAAAACACTATCTTCAAATGAGATGACTGGGTTATTTACAAGTCAACTCATTTGAAGATGTTGCAGTTTTAAAGTAATGTGGGAGGAAGAGAAAAAAGAGGAAAAACACTATAAATAAGCCTTGTCATTGCTTTGTTTGCCAGGTTTAACTTAACTGGTATGTGTTTAATTACCACTGTATATAAATACTACATTATATCAAAACTATAGTTTGACAGCGAATTAATCACAAATGGCTTTTGAGATTGTTCCTATGAGTTTCCTATATTAAAATATTAATAACAAGCAACTGGCAGAATGGTAATTTTATCAGAGTCTCTTGCTTTATTCTTCAGCTTAAATGGTTTCTATTCTTTTATTCTATAGGTGTTAGGTATTTACATTAGATGTAAGATAGATGTAAGATATATATATATATATATATATATATATATATATATATATATATATATATATATATATATATATATATATACATATACATATATATATGCTGAGCTGGCATCTAATGTAAATACCTAACACCTATAGAATAAAAGAATAGAAACCATTTAAGCATGATGAAGGTCATGTGTATCATTGGTATTTTGAAATATTTTTAAATTAATAGTAGTTTAAAATAACTTAAAATAATGATAACAACATAAGGGATAAAATATCTTGGAGTAAAGAGGGCTGGGTAGTTTTCATTTCTTTTGCACCGCTTTATTTTGTCGTCACTATGTTTTTAGTAGCCAACTTCAGTCAAATCTTGTTTATTTGCACTACAACATGCAGTTTCTAGCTTTTTCCTTTGCTATTATTTTATAATGAGGAAACATATTTAACACAACTTTTTGTAGATCAATCATGATTCATGTTAATTAGATATAGACTTGGTGGCGACTGTTTCTTTCATCACTGACTCTGTGACAGAGATGTTAATTGCATCGAATGATTTCGAGTTATGGTGCCGTTAAAATGGGCTGCATTATACTCAGAGGAGCTTCTAATATACACTGTTCAAAAAAATTAAGGGAACTGCTGGAGGTCATTTTGTAGGGGTCTGATCGTGATCCTTCAGTTTCTCCTTGCACAAAGGAGTGGATACTTGCCCTGCTGTTGGCCGTGTTCGATGGCCGTGTCCAGCTGGCCTTGCCTTTCCTCCACATTCTTCAAACTGTGAAAGTGAAACTTCATAACTGGACAGACTGATATCTGTTAACCAACTTTGCGTTATACTGATGATTGAGTGTCATTATCGTTGGTATTATTTTTAGTAGTGTCTATATTAATGCCTAAATTTCTGTTTAAATAAAAATATCTCCTTATAAATATGTTAATGGCACAAATGACATCTTGCAAAGTAAGATCACAGCAATGTATTTATCACAGAATTTTCTGATGATGCCATCAAAACCTGTAAGCAGAGCTGCTGTGCTGTATTGTAATAGATGTACCTGTCATTAAATCCAGGTGCACCCAGCTGAGTGCAAATTAAATACGTCTTCCCTAATTATATTGTCTTTTAAAAATGCAAACTCCGAACAAATAAGTCGCCATGTTATTAGATTTCCCCATGAAATGGAAACTCGCCATTACTTAGAAAAGCAACTACTTGCTCTAACACAATTCATGAGGTGTCCCTTACACATGGGCCCACAAAATTCTGACAAACATCAAGTCTCCTCAAACAATTATACAAGATGTTTCAAAGATGTCCTTGAATTGCCGGAATAACCTTCTGGTGGAAAATTACTGAATCCTTTTATTTTCTTATAGCTACTTTTGTGGCCTCAAACTAATCCTGTTTGAGTTTAAAAAAACTGCTGATATAAAACCTGTAATTTGCAGTGGTAGAAAGTGGCTACATACATTTATCCACTTATTTATCCACTTGAGTCTTTCCAATTTCAGATGATCCTTTTAACTCATCTATGTTTATTTAACAACATACCTTTTACTTATAATAATAATAAACCAGTTTGTTTGTTTGTTTTTTACCATTTTTGCTTGGGATCTATGTTGGGGCAATTACTTCCTGATTTCACATGTCAGATTTTTCTCGATTAAGAATGTTAGACTCACTAATATTTAATATGAAAATTAAAAACTGGTCAAGCAGCCAAATGAAAAACACACATTTGTCTGACAGAACTTTATTTTTTCCAAATTCCTGCTCATTTATTCAGTTTGTGACTTCTTTACCTTATGACCCTGCCTGCGATCAAGGGCTAAATTGCATAAAGCAACATATACTTTTCCAGCCAAAATGGAGTAAAGTCCTAACTCAGTTAGAGCCTCACTTGTTTCACATTTTGTCATGTCATCACTTGATTAATTCATTTTTCACTCAAAATAGCCTTTTTTCAGTATTTTCTTGAATCGTCTTTGGCAGCAATTAGAGCCTCGAGTATTTTTGTGTAGGATGCTACAAGCTTGGCACACCTATATTTGGGTGGTTTCTCCCAATCTTCTTTGCAAAACTTCACAAGCTACAGCAGGTTGTATGGGGAGCAATGGTGCACTGCCATTTTCAGATCTCTCCAGAGATTATCATTCTTAAAGTCCTGCTCTGTTCACGCATGAGGCCAAGCTTATTCCTTGAACAGAACTACCAATGCCATCTTAATGGATAAAGTCCTCATTATGTGAGCACTGTCTAGGGGCCAACCTCCAATAGAACCAGTCTCAGGGTGGGGCAGTTATCTGCTGTGAGGGGAGGATGATGAGGAGACAACTAACTAACTAATTAACTAAGTCATGTTGGTCTTGATTTGTTTATCAATTTTTTTGACAGATCTAAGTTAGAAAGATATAAAAGTCTATTTGTTCTGTTTGAGTTCATTCACAGCAGCCAGACACTAGATGTTCTATTGTCTCTTCTTATTTGCCACATATTCAGTGTTTGTTAATTTCCACTTTTTAAAAGTTGTCACATTTGTCAAGGCCGTTGAATTGGTGCCATGTTTCAAGAGCTTGTTTCAGTTCAATTCAGTTCAGCCTCATCTTTTCAGTAGCAGTTGGTCTTAATGCATTGATCTTAAGCAGCAATAATGAGCCCTTCAGTTTCTGACTATAGGCCTGCTGTTTTAAGCCAGCAGCTTGTTTGGTCCAAATCTCTGCCATTTATACATTTCAAATACTGTCCGGAGCATTTTCTTGCCATTTTCTCTTTCATTGTTATAGGGTTTGATGTTTGCCTGCCATTTCTGCTTAGCGGGTGGTTGGCTCATTTTCTAGTAGCTGTATCTTTGGCATATTGAGCTCTCTGTTGAATATAACGGCTTCATTAGTGCAGTGATAATGATTTTTCTTGTTTTTTTTTAGTTCTTTAACTATCTTTAGCTTTGGTAAGGAGATTGTCTTATTTATGTTTGAGGTATGTGTCCAATGTTTTTGTTTTGTACAGAGAGTACAGAACATCTTTTCTATCCATCGATCCATCTCATCATATTCAGGGTCACAGGGAGACTGGAGCCGAATACAGCTGTCAGTAGGAGTAAGTTGTGGTACGCCCTAAACAGGTTGCCAGTCTATTGCAATGGTAACACAAAGACACAGATTCACTGTGACTCGAACAGCCGATTAAGGAAGAATCACCAACTTCCCTTTGTATTTTATTTTTCCCTGAAATGTTCTTTTTTTGAACAGAGCTGAATACTTTCTTTTGGTCAACCAAAAGGAGTAAGATTATTTCTTTTCCCAGTCTTAATCGCCTTCATTATGGCTTTATTCATAAGTAGTTGATCTACATAACTCCTACATAACTACAGTATTTTTGTTTTAGTGCTAGCAAGTTGTTGTCCACCAGATTCTTGTAGGATCTGGCTATTGGTATTCATTTTAAAGTCTTGCACAGTGTAGGATTAAGTAGTACCCCTTGTTAGTCAACTGCATTAGTTGGACACTAACAATAAGGAGGCCATTCTTCGTGGTTTTCTATGATCGTGTCAGGTTTTCATGTAGTGCTGTTGTTTTAGCCAGAAGCTTGTTACGCCATCATTCCCCAGGGTCTCCCAGTTTCTGGATTTTTTTGGATATCTGTTGTTGTTGTTGCCTCCACTGTTGTTGCCTAAGATGTCACTGACTGCAGAGGCAGTGGCATAAAATAATTTGTTCACTTCAGCAAGGGATAGCTTATCATTAAGCCTATTCTTAATAACCATGATTGCTCTATTAGTTATTTTTAACCCTCTCAAGGCAGGCGTTGCAGATTTGCAACAGTTAAAAGCTAACAACCTGATTACCCCACATACATATTTTATGAGTTTTTTTACTCAGAAGTACCACTGCAGGTATTCTTTTGTGCATTAGCAACAAAAACTTAATTTGAGCCTGAGAGGGTTAATGCTGATTTTGCATGCCTGTCACATTTAATCTTTAGCATTAGTGGTCTTTCATCAATGTTTCTTTTACAGTCTCCCATTTTGTCAGGATGTTGTTTACCATTTCCTCTACTTTTTCATCAGCACTGTGTTGCATTTGGGTGGTCTGATTCATTCGGTTGGTTTACTTCATCGCTCTGCTCATTTTCCTCAGCACTTATTGCGGCAACATTGTTTTCGTGGTGATTCACATCTCTTCCCCGCTCTTGAGATGTTTTTATCTTTTATCCTTTGAATTTCAGTCTCTGTCAGCCTCGTTTTTAATAACGTCCCTTCTGTTGTTCGCAAGGTCATTAGTGGTCATACGAGGTCCTGAAATACACTTCCATCACATATTTTTACTTTTTCTGTCACCATTCTAGTTCTAGCTGGTTTTCGATGGTTTTCAGAGAGTCCATTTTATGGGCCCTCATAAACATCATACTTATTGCTTAGTGGGGTGATTGTCATTTGCTTGCTTGTTAGAGTTTGTTCTAGTAGCAGACTGTGTGGTTCCCTGTGGAGGAAAGCAGTCCTTGTTTATGTTATGGTAATCTATAGGTTTTTATGCCATTTTGGACAATGATAGTCAGAGCCTCTGTATCCAGAGGCTACATTTCCCAGTAAAAATCACTGGGTATTACCATTATTATTATTATTATTATTATTATTATTATTATTAAAAGGATGTGAGCTAATGGTCCTAAAAGTGGACCTATTATCTTTTTACTTATTTTCTTTCATTGTTATGTCATATTTTTCCATATTTAACATTGGCCATGTTAAATGTGGTCGAAGTTTCGAATAAAGAGGTCAGTTTATGTATGAGTAATCCCTGTGAGCCAAAAGCTCAGATTTCAGACTTCTTTAAGTGCTCAGTTTCAGATCATTTATGTCAGTGAGAGTTTAAAGCCCTTAAAGCACTCAGCTCTGGGCCCATCCAATTGTTGTTCAAACTTTCAGTTTAGGAGGGGCAGCCAATCCGAAGAAAGAGGCTAAAGTGATTTGTTTTAGGATGAAGTCAGTGACAGCATTTCTTATAAATGAAGTTTTTTTTAATGCAAAGCTACTCTAGTTTTGGCTAATAGGCTCCTTTTAGTGACCGCCTTCCCGTTCGTTTAAAGTTTAAACGAAACTTTAGGTAACAGCATGTTAATACCGCCTATCACCAGCAGAGGGAGAGCTGCAACAAGCCCAGCCACGCTTTCCGGAAGACCAATGAAAATATTTTGTGACGTTTCATTCACCTCCACCCATTAAGAAGAAATCAGCTGCTCAGCCTTGCAGTGCATTACAACCCTTGCCTGTTTCTTCCCCTGTCAGTCAGTGCCGATAAACAGTGTCTTCTCAATATCAGAGACCCCTTCTGTATCGGGCTTCCGTCTACACTGCTGCAGCTCGTGTGTTGATTTGTTGTTGTTGTTATTTTTTTTGTACACCAGCTTGTTTCTTGCACGTAACATGCAGAAGAGAAGGAAGCCTGAGCCGATCCAACTCAACCCCATCCCTGATGGAAACACTATCAACGGCAGCGGTGCCACAGAGTGAGTGTCAATATTAATCTGCTTCTGATATTCAGGTAGGGGAATGTAGTACACAGATACCTGCTTTCTGATATATAACCTAATATATGTTACATTCAGTATGACAGCAGCCAATACCGTGTGTGTGTGTGCTCGAGTACTCTGCACCAAGTATTTGTGTGGGTTCCTGAAACCTTGTCCTCTACTGCAACTATTGATCATTTGCATTGTTATCTGTTGCTGTACTGAGAAAATGAATTTTTTTTTTTTTTAAATCTGAAAAGTTACTGACACGTTAACCATTGACCATTCCTCAAATAGCTTATGTGGTTTGGGTTGCATGTAGCATTTATATAGGCTACAGCATTGATTGATTAATTCTTTAGATTTACTCTTCGAGCACAATCCAAGACACAGAGATACTCCGTTCACACTGAAATAAAACAGGGAATAAACAGAGGTTGCTCACATTGATAATGTTTGGCTCTAAAAAAATGTGTGAACAGTTATTAAAACAGCCACTAAATCATAATTCCGTACACTACATGATAACTGGACTATTTGTTGCACACTAATCAGCTATCAAACAGTTAAAGAAGTTTAATTTTTAATGATGTAAAATGGAGAAAACTGAAAACTCATTTCACTTTATCATTTCAAGTGCTAAATAGCTAAGTCCTCGTGATTTCATTCATTTTCCCGTTTTACTCATGCCACAGGTCATTTTCACAAATTATCATTGTTACTGTGTTTCTCATTATAATATTTATGTAACTTTTGGCTGTCAAGTCCTCTTTGTGGTGTCATAGATGGACAGGTCTCCGTGTTACTCTCACAGCCCACTTGGTGTGATTAGTCAGAGATGGAGCTTTCCAGCGAGGCAGCACACAGAATTATATTTCTGTCTGCTGAAGAAGTTCTGCAAAGGCCTGCTCCCACCACTGTTTGACAAAACACAGTAATGGAGACATAAAATTGTTTTGACATCCTCCTCTAGCCCTCAGTTTGCAGAGAAAAGCCCAGTGAGTCCTGCAACAAGCTGGATCGGTTGAGATGAGAATTACGTAACGTGTCATCGGTTATGATGGCTGCTTTTCTGATGCGTTGTAGAGTCTGAATATATTATTGTTTCGTTGTTAGAGCGCACATCTGAAGGCCATCTGTGTCTTTGGCAATGAATTAAAGACTAAAAAAAATGACACTGAGTCACATTTGAATACCATTTTGCATTAAGTAATGGTAATTTTAAAGAAACAAGAAAGATTTTTTTAATGTGTCCACTAGTCCACCACATTAAGATTTACAAAATACAAAAAACAGGAAGAAATATACTTTAGGAAGTTTTTAGTAAGATACAAATTAGAGTAGTAGAAATGTAAAAGTGAGGCCAAAAGTCAATGACATGATATTTGGATACAAACTATAATGTGGTATTTAAAATCCCCATAAACCAGTATCATTTCTTAACTGTTCCCAGTACAAATGAATTTGGAGCATAGCTTGAAAGGTGAAATATATTTTAGAAAAGTTTGACCAGTAAGAAACATAGTTTTAAAAATAGCTCTACAGATCACTAGTATCACTTTGACCTTCGGATTAATCTATTGACCTTGGAGAGGTCAAAGGTTATAAGTGACCTATTTAAAATCTTTACACAGTATATACAATACACTCTATATGTTGACAATACATGTCACACATGCCACAAGTGTAAAACTTGTAGGACTTTTTGTCAGTTTTTGCCCAACAAATCATTTGGTTGACCTTGAAGACCTTGGTGGATGTAAGCCAAACTTGAATGGATTGTTAACATGACCCCACTCTACACCCCTACAAAGTTTGATCAGAATTCATTCAAAACCTTTTGAGTTCTCGTGTTTATTGATACAAGAAATGATACATGTAAATGCTACCAAAAATAGAACCGCCTCTTCTGATTTTTAAAGATTCAGTTTAGTTTTAGCCAAGGGCAGATGTTTGACTTTGGCTTGCATTAGATGGAAAGTCTACTTCTCAGCTTCTCACCATTAAAATATATATCAGCTGATAATCATGTACATGTAATTCCTGTGAACCTAAAGCTAAGGCTGCTGCAGACATTTTGTTTTACATTCCTTTTGCCTAGTTGATGTCAGTAAGGCAGGGATGTCCTTATATGGGCACAGAAAGGGCCCCAAGAATCACCAGATTCTGAACCACTGGACTTGGAAATTTTTCTTCAGTGCTCTACTTAAGAGTTATCTGCAAGTTCTAGAGCAGGGGTGTCAAACTCAAATATACAGTGGGCCAAAATTCAAAACTGGATCAAAGTCGCGGGCTAACATTAATATTCATTGAAAAAAAATCTTCCTCCAAATATAACAAGGAATCTTTTCTTATGGACTCAAACAAGTTTTGCTGAAAAACTGAATATGGAACAAGCAAAGCTTAATACTAAACAATATATATAACTTATATAAACGTATATATAACTTAATATTGCACACATGCAAAATCAAAATTCCAATTAAATAACACATCAGTGGAATTCATTTCTTAAATAAAAAATGCATTTGCAGCCTTCTGAATTTAATTTTTATCATTTTATCATTTATCAAATTTTCATTATATTCTCCCACCTGTCCAGAAAGCTCCTGTTTTCTGCCTTTCTTTTTGCCATTTTGGGATAGGTAGCATGGCAGTATTTGCATGGTTGCTATGACTATGGTCAACAGAGGAGAGGGTGCTAATGGGTCCTGTCATGACTGACGTGCCAAAACACCAACAGAGCATTCTGGGAATTGTAGTATTAGCAGTACATGCACTGTATAATACTGGCAGGCCAGCTCTAATATTAATTTTGTATGGCTTCGCGGGCCAAATGTAATTAGGCTGCGGGCCAAATTTGGCCCGCGGGCCAGAGTTTGACACCCATGTTCTAGAGCTTGATCAAATACTTTCTCAGTTGCGAAGGAGTGCTAAAAGAGAAAGAAAGAAGGAAAACTGTTTATTTATTTATACTTTCTTGTGACATCAAAATGAGCCCAATGCTTATTGAGTAACTCTGTTGAAATCTGTTTTGCTGTGGATGTTGTCGCTGTCTGCTCTGTTCTGGATCAGATTTTGAGCTCCAACGTGTATGCAAGAATGTGAAAAGTGGACATTTTGTAGGTTTTGTATGTTGGTTTCAGAATCTCTACATGACTGGTCAAGCAGGAGAAGAACAGCCAATCAAAACAAAGTGGGCTTTTAGAAAGAGGGGCTTTAAAGGGACCGGAGCTAAAATGTCTTTTTCTAGACTGTGAATGAAGTGAGGAGATGCATGAAGGGCTGGTATACGATGAAAGGGGATTATATTGAATAGTGAATTGTGCAAAGCTGTAGTAGAGTTAAAGTATGACGTTTAGGTACAGTGGTTAGCACTGTTGCCTCGCAGCACATGAATCTTGCATTTGGCTTCCTTTTTAGAGTTTGAATGTTTTCCCTGTGCTTGCATGGATTTCTTTTGGGTCCTCTTCCCAAAGATCAATTGGTGATTCTAAATTGGCCGTGGATGTGCATGAAGTGCTGTATGAATATGTGGCTAATGTGTGACTTGGATGGTCTGTAAGACAGGAAAAGCACCAAAAATACTGAATGCATAAAAACATGGAGCTTGAAGTGAGCACAACAGATCAACTTTCAGGACTTAAAGTAATCCGTGTTGGATTGGGGTGCTGACAATGTTAAACAGATGAGCTGTGCCTCTACTTTGTTCATTAGGAGCTATTGATGATGACATAATGTTTGGCGAGAGCCGAGCACATTCCTGCTGCTGCTGGCCGGGCTCTAATGGACTAAAGAGCAACATGTTGGGATGAGGCAACAATCAGGAATTCTGAATCACTGTGGTTTTTTTTGTTTGTTTGTTTTTGAATGAGGGTTCATGTGTCCTCTGTCATGTGAGAATGTGTTATACTGTGGCACTGCTGACATATAGTGACTGCTGTTACTCAAGTCCTCTTTTCCATAAAAACACAGTTCTGTTTGAGTTCAGCTGGCTGAGGGTTTAAGGAAAAGCTAAACCAGTTTCAATCCAGTGATGGTAGATGGTGGGTTTGTGGTAACAAATGTTGTTCATGTTACCAATATCAGGAGTTTGTCACACTTAAATGTTTCAGATCATCAAATAAATATAAATACTAGACAAATGTAACACAAGTAAAGTTTCTAAAATGAGGGTGTTTATCTATTCAGATGTGCTAGGAAATAATTGCAGTGTGCATTAGATACACCATTTCAGCTGCTTGTTAACACAAATATCTAATAAGCCAATCCTCATTGCATTTAGGCATGCAGACATGAGCAAGAGTACAAGCTAAAGTTCAAACTGAGCATCAGAAAGTGGACAGTGATTTAAGTGACTTTGAACGTTGCATGGTTGTTGATGCCAGATGGGTTGGCAACAACCATATCCATAGAGTTTACAGAGAATGGTTTTGAAAAGAGAAAAATATTCAGTGAGCAGCAGTTATCTACACTCCCTTGTTAATGTTATATATCAGAAGAAAATAACTCAACCAGTCTTTACAACCCAGGTATGCAGAAGAGCATCTCTGAGCACACAACACATCAAACCCTACGACAGCAGAAGACCACACTCTGTGGTAACTCCTCTCAGCTAAGAACAGGAAATTAAAGCTACACTCGGCCATGGACAAAAGAAGATTGGAAAAATGTTTCCTGATCCTGATGAGTCACGATTAGTGCTGCAACATTCGGATGGCAGAATTTTGTGCAAACAACATGAAAGGATGGATCCGCTCTGCGTTGTAGCAACAGTTCAGACTTCTGTTGCTATAATGTTGTGAGAGATATTTGCTTGGCACACCTTGGGCCGCTCTGTACCAAAACGAGCATAATAATATCATGGCCCTGAAATCAAACAGCCAAATGAATTTCAACCGTCATTGATTTCAATGTTTACATTTATGATTTAGTTACTGTGTATCATAATGAAAATAGATGGTATAAAAATGTCAGAAAGAGACATTTCCAGAAATCTATTCTCGTAATGTATCGGCGTTGTAGCCGTAAGTAAGAAAACCCACCAGCTGTTTTGAACAGAAGGGGAAGAAAGGGATCATGTTTCAAAGCGCTCATTTAAATTAGCACATTATTCTGGGTAATTTGCAACACGACACAAGATGATTGGATGCTGACACTGGAGAGCAAATATGTTGCATAATGGTTGTGGATGAGCTTAATCCAATCGATGAGCCTCTTACTGAAACCAGACCGTTGCACTCTTGTGAATAAGGACAACCATTCCAGCACGCCAAATGCCTTTTCAGCATGAAATGGCTGCAAGCCATTGGAGAACTGCAATGAGTGGCCCATAAGGATGGAATATTATCAGGGGAGAGCTGAGAACAAATACAAACAGCTTGTTTTGGATAGACCCTTATTCTTGGATAAGCTACTGCCATCACATAGGTGAAAACCTCTCTAAGGTTCTGGGAAACTCAATTATTGATAAATATTGACAGCAGCCATAGTTTGTGGCTCTTTTTTTTTATAATTTATTTATTTAACATATTGCTTACTATATGCTTTTTATTAGAGAGCAACAGATACTCAGTTTTCAATTACAGTAAAAAAAAAAAAGAAGGTTTTCTGAGGAACTCATCCTGGTTTTAATTCCTCCAACAGTAAGTGATTGACACTCACTAAAAATACTGTAATTCTCCCATCTGTTACATTTACTGTGCACCAGGTTCAGCTATCCGTGCTACAGGTTTCTTGAATTGTAATCTTTACAGGGCACCTATGTTTACACATCCGGTAATTTTGCATAGTCTCTTAACGTACCTGCACACGATGCAATGCTTAGAAAAGAGAAACACTCGGGGGAGATACAGAATGTAAACAGATGGAGGTGTAAACAAGGTGTAGAGTTATTGTGCTTCTCACATTCGAGTTCTGCTGGATGTCCTTGTTCTTTAGTGCGGATGGAGCTCAAAAGGCCAGCGTCGTGCTCACTTCTTCCTGCACCTGGAAGGGAGGGGGCCTGCAGTGTGGCGCTACTGTAGTCCCTCCCTCGTACATTGTGTAGAGTGTTTCAGGCTTCTCCTCCTCTCATCCTCCTCCACCTCCAGCTCTTGTCGACAAAACGCCCACGCCACCCACAGCCAGCTCAAACTCGGCACCTCGTCTCCATGGATATGCAGGCCTACTGTCAAAAATAAAACCACTTAACCCTCCCTTTGCTGTGCGGAGCTGTGCAGGGAGAAGAGCTGCTCTCCAGTGAGTCGTTATTAAGTTAAAAAAAAAAAGATGAGGAATAAAAAGCGTAATTACCACTAAGACTGATGAAGATCTTCTCATCACCACATAGTCGTATTGTCACGAAAATCTGGTAGGCTGGCAATGAAATAATTCATTTAAATGATTTTCTTTTAGCTGAATGAAGACAGCAGCACATATGAATCATACATGCTTTTGTTTGATACTTTAATCATTTGCAGCGTAAACAATTAAATTGCAAAATTTTAACATTCACAGGCCAAATGTTTGACACTAATAACAGGACATCTCTATGGTCTTCACAGCAGCTTCCAGCTAATACTTTTTAAAGTCTTAGAGTGGCTGTGCGTGGCGGTGTGGACAGTGTTTTGAGGCAGTTGAGTGGGAGGTCAAAGGGCAGCAGATCAGCAGAGTTCACTAGACAATTAGTTTCTCAAGGAAAGATCGTTTAAAGCTTTCTCACACTGGGATATGAAAAGGGATAATAAAGCACACCCAGCTCTCTCTGCTGGCTCCCTCTTTGTTTAACATTATTCCTGAGGAATGTGCGGGAGTACTACACTTAGCTCAGTCTTATCTCTGAGGATGACATAATAGATGCAGTAGGTCTGGATGAGGAGTATGTGGGTATCTGTGGTGAGCAGATCCCAGCAAGCTGAATGTGGGGGAGTGAGTGTGACAAGGAGAAAAACCTTACTAATGTTGAACAGTAGTTTGAAATCTAGATATATCTAACTTGAAGAAACACAATCTATGGAGCAACCATACTGTATTTATAATATTTATGGATATTAAAGTTTATTTTTATGGCCTTGTGTTTTTGTACACTGCTCTGCTGGCTCTTTTCTGTTGCACTAACTATTAAAAGTTTGGACTGGTAATCAAATTTGACTTGCCATAAGTCGGTATCCATGGATCGGAAACACCTTTTTAAGTCACACATTTCTTGGGAGACTCACAAATTCAGACTTTTGGAACTCAAACCAATCATGTGAGATGAAAGCATGAGGAATGAAAATAGTGGGACCACCGGGTCATTGATATCTAATGAGAGGAGATCTGACAGTTTAGTCTCTGAACTGAATACAATAATAATTCACGTTTCTCATCGTCGTCTGTCTTTTATTACTTTACTCTTAACAAGAACAAACTTGGAGGCACTGCAGAAAAAACTAGAGGAGCTCGAGTTGGATGAGCAGCAGCGGAAACGCTTGGAGGCCTTTCTGACACAGAAGCAGAAGGTGGGAGAGCTGAAGGACGATGACTTTGAGAAGATCTGCGAGCTCGGTGCCGGCAACGGAGGAGTTGTCTTTAAGGTTTCCCACCGACCCTCGGGTCTGATTATGGCAAGGAAGGTAAGCTGCAGCACAGCTGTCTGAAAGCTATTTTTTACTCCAGTATGTCCAAGAGGCATCATTACTCCAGTGTTTGTGCACAGCCTTAAATGTGGGTTAATGGGACAGCAGACCGTCCGAAAACTCAAGTGTTGCTGTTAAAAATTGTCCCCTAGCTGAAACAAGATGTGCTTCAATATTAAATCTTTTTCCTTAATGACCATTTTTGGTCATAAAGCATGTTCTTGTCTATGCTTGTGTTGTCTAGCATTTGTCTTCTCTGTGTTACGGAAGCATAATTAAAAACATGAGCCCTGCTGTGTTCCAGCTGATCCACCTTGAGATTAAACCAGCCATCAGGAACCAGATCATTAGGGAGCTGCAGGTGCTACATGAGTGCAACTCCCCATATATTGTGGGCTTCTACGGGGCTTTCTACAGCGATGGGGAAATCAGCATCTGCATGGAGCATATGGTATAGTTTATTAATGTTATGCTTGCCAGTGTTTTCCCCGTAGTGTTTTTGCTTTCTTTTACAGACTATACTGAAAGTTGTTAGGTATTTCTTGCCCTCCATTTACAGCCTGGTCGGCATGGGAACAAGCTATTTTTGATAAAATGTGTTGTTTGTTCCCATCTGTTGTTCATAGGATGGTGGCTCCCTGGACCAATCACTGAAGAAAGCAGGCAAGATCCCAGAGCAGATCCTTGGCAAAGTCAGCATTGCTGTGGGTAGCTTTAATACCTCTCCCACTTATTTCATGCTCTGGCCCTCACACTAGAGCTAAGTTTCTTGTACTTCTTTGGCAGTACCAAATTATCCGTGCCTTTGCTGTGCTGTTATGCAATGTTTGTCTTTGCAGGTAATTAAAGGTCTTTCCTACCTGAGGGAGAAGCACAAGATCATGCACAGAGGTCTCTATTTCAATTAAATATAATTTCATTTTCTTGACCTGGCCTTTAAACGCATAAATACCTTTCCTTAGTTTTGCTATACATAAAGTCTAGATCAAATCATATGTCTGGCACTAGCAGAGAGGTGAAGATATGATTACATGGACGTCTGATTTGGTTTTTGTATTAGCCAGTATGTTTTTGTTATGTCTGAGGGGGAAGTTTAAAGCTCTTGTTTTTTCTGATAGTTACATTTGAACAGATTTTTTTTCACTTTAACATTTCTTTCTGTCATATTGTGGTCATACTGGGTGTAAAAGCTTGTTTTCTAACGTAGAAGTGGAGGCGTGACCTGACAGCAACACAGTGATCACCTACCTCTTGTTTTAATACAAACTTAGAATACAGTCAATCCCTATTTAAAGGCTCAGTTAAATCTTCGTTGTAGGGATGAAACTGTAAAACGAGTCAGCACAAAATGCCTGCAGCAGTTTGTTCTGTGCTGATGCTGCCTGTTGAAACACTTGCCCACTGTGTTCTTCTAAACACTGCGTGTCCCTCTTTCAGATGTCAAGCCTTCTAACATCCTAGTGAATTCCCGTGGTGAGATCAAGCTGTGTGACTTTGGAGTGAGCGGACAGCTTATAGACTCGATGGCCAACTCCTTTGTGGGCACTCGGTCGTACATGTCGGTCAGTTAAAATGGAAAACTCATCAGTAATCTGGCTGCAAGTTTACGTGTGCCACTTAACATAGCTGTCATTTACCTGCAGGTTTAGAAATGTAATAAAATAAGTAAAAGCTATACTACTGATAACTGACACTACTTGTGTTATGTGTTGTTTAGCCTGAGCGCTTACAAGGCACCCACTATTCTGTTCAGTCGGACATCTGGAGCATGGGTCTGTCACTGGTTGAAATGGCCATTGGACGCTTTCCTATTCCACCACCTGATGCTAAGGAGCTCGAACAGATTTTCGGCTTCCCAGTGGAAGGGGAGGCAGCCTCCAGTGATTCCTCCCCAAAGCCGCGGCCCCCTGGGCGACCCGGCAGCTGTAAGTCTGAGAAGGCTCTGGTTCTTGCTGTAACTCTGAAGTTACAGCAGCTTTATATCATTTCAAAAAGCTCTGATGAAATAGCTTAAATAAGTTACAGCATAGTCATTGAAGTAATTACACATCTAACCTACAAGGGGCTGATTATTTTGGTTCCACCCCCTTAACAGCATATGGCCCAGACAGCAGACCTCCGATGGCCATTTTTGAGCTTCTTGATTACATCGTTAATGAGGTGAGTTTACTGGATTTATCTACACATGCTGGTATGATGCAGATAGATGCTAGGCTACAGTGTATTAATGCCTTTAGGAGCAATTTAACGCGGTATTTGACTTACACAAACCTCTAAATTTCAGCCTCCACCAAAACTGCCTGCTGTATTTAGTTCTGAATTCCAGGACTTTGTTAATAAATGGTAGGTAGAAGACAGTTTTCTCTCACCTACACTGCACATAATCTTATGCCACCTAGTGGTGTTTTACAGAACTACACTAAGATGTTTTGTTTCCACTCCAGCTTGATTAAAAACCCAGCAGAGAGAGCAGACTTGAAACAGTTGATGGTAAGATTTGCACTCTTAATATTCACTTATTAAACTCCTTATCTCTATGCATCTAAAAGTTCTCCTTTTCTTCAGGTGCATCCTTTCATTAAAAACTCTGAAGCAGAGGAAGTTGACTTTGCTGGCTGGCTGTGCACCACCATTGGACTCAGTCAGCCTTTGACACCAACACATGGTACCATAATGTGAGGCCTGTTCTGCCTACAACACCCACATCAAAGTCTTCTAATGACTAATTTCTATTATTGGTATATAAAACTGTTTATACTGATTAAAGTGTACAAACCTAAATGCCAAGTGAAACTATGTATTGAACGAGTCTTTGGGCTACCTTGCAGGCCTTCCTGAAAAGCCATCTTTTTTCTAAAGATTTAATTTAATCTTGACAAATGCTGCTCTACCTGTGCTTGATATTCCTTTGTAACCCCAAGTCTTCACAATGCAAAACCTTTGCTAGCTTATGTGGAATAAATAAGTCCTGTGAATAAAAAGTTTGAATGACAGGTCTGACTCATGCATTTGAAACAACTGATTTATTCATCACTGAACTCCAGTCTGTATGTATTGGTTTATGCCTTGGGCTTAGCAGGTGCACCCTTCTTTCCAGGCCTCTTCTTGGGTTTCAGCATCTTGGCCTTAATCTATGGTGAGAACAAAGAGGGGCTCTGAGTTACCATCAACAAATAGACATACAGTTTTTAACTTTCATCTTTAACTGATCAGGCTCTTACTGCAGGGTCATGCTTGAGGATGGCGTGACGTCTTGCTGTCTTGGCGTAAGGATTCAGTTTGAGCATTATGTTCAAATTCTTCAGAGGATTCTTCTTCAGAATTCTGCGGTTGAGCTTCTTGCTGTAATGACAATACAATCCACCCTTGAATATGTGAGCTTCTGCTTAACTACAACTTCAGTGAAAGTTTCTGCATCACTCAGGACTTCCATATAATCAGGGTTCAGAAACACGGACCTGAAGTGGAAAATCATCATAGCTGGCAAATAAGACCTCGGGGGAAAACTACACTGAAAAATGCTTACTTGGGTGCACGAAGTGCTTTCTGGATCTCCTCACTCTTCAGAATCCTGGTCAGATCTGTATTGGTCATCTTGTGCATTGGCAGGCTGAAGGAAGAAGAGTCAAGAATTAAAGTCCCTCGTGCATGAAGGCAAAAAAGTCATATGATAAGTTTTATGTTGCTCAAACTCAGAACTTCGTTAAATATCACATAGTTCAAAAACACGGACCATGAAGTGGAAGCTCATCACTGTTGTACACCAGCATGATACACTGCACTTGTACTTTTAGAGTGCATGCTCTCAAAATACTCAAATACTCACTTGTAGTCAACCTTCAGGGAGGCAGCCTTGCGCCATGTGCCGTACAGGTCATCCAGCTTGCGGAAAGCACTCTCGGTCCAGATGCAGAACCGTCCAACGTGACCACCGGGAGCGAGCCTCAAAAGGTTCAGTTTGTTCACGTTCAGCAGAGTGATGCCTGCAAAATGCAGCACAATCAAACATCTGCATGTTGATGAACCAATTATCTTAAAGCTATAGTGAGTTTTAAAGGGCAATTGACTTATTTAAGACTCAACTATGCTATAAACACTACAATTACAACTCATCAGTATTCGGGCAGACTTGAAGTTACACATGCATAAATGAAGAAAACAATTAGTTTAATTGAAAGCAAAGTGTTAGTTTTAGAATCTTGGTCATTTTATTCCATTTCATCCAATAGAATCAACCATTTTAACTATACCTTAATTAAATGTAAGAATCATAATGTCCATTTTCTAACACCGTAATAAATTCTAAATTTTAACCGGGACATTTACCGGGGATATTTCTGAAGGCTTTGGTTAAGCCAGCATCTTGGTTGTAGATAATGCACGGCCCTCTGCGCTGGATACGTCTGCGATTCCTCATCTTACCCTTACCGGCACGCATACGCTGAGAGGCATAGACCTGAGAAGAGCAAAGAAAACTCCATTATTAATAATTAGTTGCTCCTAGTGCCAACTCAAAAAAAAAAAAAAAAAGGAATGATTTGACTTCGGGGAAACTACTGATGAAACTCAGTGTTCCTCAGTGTTTTGAGGTTACTGTACCTTCTTAATGTCATTCCAGGCTTTGAGCTTCTTCAGCAGCAGCACTGCCTCCTTGGTCTTCTTGTAGCCTTCAACTTTGTCTTCAACCACCAGTGGGACCTCAGGGATTTCCTCAATGCGGTGTCCTAAAAGGGAAGATTGTTAAGAATCAGTCAAAGACAATGACAGAGAAAACTGCTAGGACTATCAAAGTTACAGCATTAACTACACTTGCTCAGATTTAAAGGACATCAATACTCTGTGACAGCTTAGAGACGGCAGGCAACCGTCACTGTTCACAAGCTCAGACGCAAATTACACCATCACAGCAAGTCAAATGTTGGGCTGAATCAAAAAGGGTTCATTTTTGGTCAAAATATATTTCCATGCTGGTTTCTACCAATTCATGTCCCATTCAAACATCTTTTGGCTCTTACCTTTGGACATCACAAGTGCAGGAATGGCAGAGGCGGCCAGGGCAGAGCAGATAGCATAGCGCTTCTGGGGTACGTTGATCCTGCGGTGCCAGCGGCGCCAGGTTTTAGTGGGGGCAAACATACGACCACCACGACACATCTAGACCAAAGTCAAGGACCACTGACTTAAAACACTTAAGTAAATAACTATTTTATACCTGCTCAGACTCAAGGTTCATCAGCCATCTGTGCCAGCATATGACAGCAGGCATTCTGTCACTGGTCACAGAGTCAGACGCAAATTACACCATCACAGCAAGCCCACAGAATTTAGTTTGCCTCAGTATACATATTACAAAGTGGGAAAAACGCTTGTAATCATCAAGAGGATACGTTTCCAAAAGCACCCTGGCCAGAACGGTGAGTACCACCACCTCTCACACGAGGAATACGGGCCACAGCTCTTCCTGTACCCCAGGACTCTGCACTGGTCTGGTGGCCTAAAACACACATAACACATAATCTATATTGTGTACATAACACCTTAATGAAACGTTTACTATATGCCAAGTACATTTATGCACTCACCTGCCAGTTCGCTGACTGCATAAGGCTGGCGGTTGTTCTTGCGCATGTTGGTGTGCACAAAATTCACCACATCAGGGCGAATAGGGGCCTTGAACACTGCAGGCATGACAACATTTTTGCCTGAGGATTCTCCTTTCTCGGAATACACCGAGATGAGGGGTCGGGCACAAGCCTGAGAAAGAAATAACCAATCGTTAGATGTATTCTGTCAGAATGTTATGTAGGCAATTCAAGAGTCTGTAAACCTGTGTAGCATGTGTCTTTAAGACATCCAGGCATGTGACAGGAGAAAAACTACTCACTTATAATTCAGATTTAAAAGGCAGATTAATCTTGACGTAATTGCAGTTTCAATAAAATATCCCTGCTTTAACCGACACAATCAAAGTAAGGTTTCATTTAGCCAACATGAAATCTGCCTCGGTTAGCCTCAATTTAGCTTGTTTCTGCTAAGACGACTTGGCCAGGTTGTTTAAACGTAACATTAATTGTAAATAATAACGGCCGAATATAGCGCATGGATAAATTCAAATGACAGAAATAACCATCTAACTTTAGATGCCATCAAAGTACACAAGATCAGCCTTCAGTGATCTACCCCTGAAAGGACAGCCACACGTGTAACTTGTAGCCGCTCACTCAAAATGGCTCCTCGTGTTAGCTTTGCTAGCTAGGAGCGTTTCAATTTGCTGCTATACTGCATCGGAACCTATGATTTCCAAATTCACAAAACACGCGCTTGCTTGTTCAACACGAACAACAATATGAAGACTCGTGTATTATATCACGTTAGCCTTGAAAAACATGGAAATTCTCACCATTTTCGGTAGTTATTTTCGGCTCGCCGGGAACCACGCTCCTCACGGTATGGCGGCCACAGTAAAAAAGGAAGTTGGCGATTCACCCTACATGGTTTATGCCTCCGCTTTAAATCACCACTTCCGGTGTCAACATCGTCGTGACAAGTCCTTTGTATAACTTCATAAAACGAGCACAGGAAAAGGAAAAAGAATACACAGCATAAATAATATAGCATGTTTAATTTGTCAGTGCTTAACCATGTTTAGCCAAGCAATTTTAAAACCGTTCTTAAACATGGGACTATTTCTTTACTCCATGTTGGCGCAGGAAAGATTGAACCATTTCTTTCCTCGTTATTTTTAATCAAATATTTTTTTTATTTTATTTAAAAAAAATCTTGTATATTCGTATTTCTGATACATTTTCAATCATTTTCTACCTCATTATTTTATTTATTTCTTTATAAGGGAAGTGTGTGTTCACCTATGACCCCATGTCGTCACCCTCTGCTTTTCGAGCGCGCGACTGTCAAAATATCAACAACGGATTTGTTAACTTTAAACTCGTTTAGCCACTTTCGTATGTTTTATGTACATCCTTCCTTCTGTAACAGGATACACAGACCATAATTTGGCGATGTGCTCGAAGATTATATCTAGGGCTAAAGAGTTTTTCACGATTCTTCGGTGAGTTTTGGATGCATAGCGATTCTAACAAAAAGTTAACCCTCAGAATGATGGGTGAAACAAAGTTAATTTCTGTCGTGTTGATTGCAGCTCTCTTCAGGATGCGGAAAGCAGTGATCCGTATATATATGAGGTAAATTCGTGCATCCTTAAGTAAGCTGTCGTGAGTCAATGCATCTGTCGCTGTTACAGTAATGTTGATATCTTTTGGGCTTCAGGAGGAGGTCCAAATAGTGAAGATGAACGGAGACGGAATCCCTGCGGTGAATATGTATTGTGGGAACCAGACAATCTTCGTCTGTGAAAAAGCTGTGAGTAATGTCAGTCCATGGACTCATTTACCATATCGAAAATATGTAGACCCAATAATAAAATTTTACTTTGTAAGATTCTACTTTTATTTTACTTTACTCTTTTAGGAATATTTTTACCTAGTTGTGTTTATAGCGACACAGCATACAGGAATAATTGTTGACTGGCTCTGACTTTTGTTGTAAAACATTTTACTTTGTTTATCTCTAGCATCCAAACTACTAATACATCTCAAGGCCTTTTAGGCCTTTTGTAAAAGCTGTGGACCTGCTTTTAATTTGAAAATCTGCTTATTCATATAACTTCAGGGCTTGAGAAAGATGGTTCATGTCTTTACAGGGTGCATTACCATGGCAACGTATCCTGCAGACCTTTCTATCAGAAAACAAGCGTGAGACTAATTGGACTCTTTTATAGAAATTTCTTTTTTACTCTCCAGGGGAAACGTAAACACCCCATACCTTCACCTCACATATCTCAAGATGCCCCTCGCTCCACACCTTGCCTCCTGTTGACCAATACTGTCTTCACTTGCAGTCTAAACTTATTACTTTCCATTTTCTTACATTAACCCATTTCTCTCCTTTCTAAAGAACAAAGCGTAGACTGGTTTTGTCTCACCAGAGGATTGTTCTGCTAAAAGATCTGTCCCTATCTACATCCTGTAACTTTCCCTGGAGCAGATTACATTTGAGATTAAAGATCACCACATAGTGACCAGTGGTAAATGGACTGATCCTTATATACACTTTTCTGCTCTAACTGAGTGTTCATCGCACTTTGTACTACAAGTTTCATTCACCCAATCACGCACACATTCATAAAAGTGCCTTGTCTATCATTCTTAGATTAGATTAGATTTGATTAGATGAAACTTTATTAACCCGTCATGTGGGTTCTTTCAGGAAATTCAGTTTCCAGTAGTACAGCACCGAAAGAAGTTACATGTTACAGAGTTACAGAGATGAATGGGGGCAGCTCGAGGTTCAATAGTTGGAGAAACCGGGAACTACCGACCTTCTAAATAGTTGACAACCTACTGTACCTCCTGAGCCACAGCTGCCCCGTCCTAATCAGTTCTCTGGGAAAGGTGTCAGGATTCCTGCAAGTTCCCTTGGACCCTTGTGTGTGGATAGTAGAAGTTATTTACATTTTTTTAATAGTGTCTAAAGTATTTGTCTTTAACTGATGAGCATCAGACAGAAATTCATTCATAGGTAAAACCTTACTTCTTGATATTATTTATTTTGTTCCCTTGTTTGCTGCAACCAGTTTAAAAAGAAAATTATTGTTCAGTAAGGATTAATATACAATTCCAAAACTGGGCACCTCTTTGTATTTGTTACATTTGAATTCAATTTTTTTATGTATTCCTACTCTCAGACTGTTAAACACCACGTGGCCTGCAGCTAAAAAGAATCTCTTACACCCTTCGAAAAATTCATTCCATGAAATAACATTTGCAATCCACCACATTTAGAGAACAAAAGAATGAGGTTTCTTATACAAATGGCAGAAATGAATTTCCTTTGAAGGGTGGCTGGCCTCTTCCTTAAAGATGGAGTGAAGAGCTCAGTCAATTGAGAGGGGCTCAAAGTAGAGCGGCTGCTCCTCCATATCGAAATGAGCCAGTTGAGGTGGTTCGGGCATCTGACTACGACACCTTCTCCATGGCTCCTAGCTGAAGTATTTTAGGCATGTCCAATTGAGAAGAGCCCCCAGGACAGACCTAGAGATTATATCTCTCAGATGGCTTGGGAACAACTCGGTGTCACCCTTGGATGACTTGGAAGAGGTGGCCAGTGTAAGGGAACTCTTGGCTTCTCTGGTGAGACTTCTGCCCCGGTGACCAAATCCCGGATAAGCAGTAGAAAATGAATGGATGTGTCCACCAGATTCTCCCTTGTCCTAATGATAGAGCACTGATACTGACAAGTATCTTAACATACATAGTTTCCTTCTTCTTCTTTTTTACTGGCTTTCCTGGTTTTGTTTTCCTTTGTAAAATTTACTCACTCCGTTGACAGTAGACTTATCAATGTTTCTAATTGGTCAGATGCTGTCAATGCTGCCCTTAGACAATGGAAAGATAACTGGGCATGTAGAGCTTGCTTCACTGTTACAGGGTTCAGGACTGTGTTTTAGTCTAGATGGGCAGAGACTTTTGGAAAAAAGGATGCAGACACACATTCACTCTCAAAAAGTCTTTCCGTCCAGAATAAAACCTGAGTTCTAGAGTTTTCAAGCTGAAATTGATTCCATTATTCCAAAATTCCCAATTGTAGGAATATTAAAACGCTGAATGTATGCTTAGATGACTAACCAGTCTCCTCCTCGTCGCTCACCATTGAATTGTGCTCTGATTTCACTAAGGTTTCAAAAATAAGCGATCCAGGCGACGAACAAATGACCGAGGCTTCAAACCTTTCTGATGGCGATGCTGATGATGCTAACGACAGTGCCCACGTACTTCAAACTGAAATGGGACCGCAGCCACTTTCAGTCATGAAAGCAAGGTGATTAGTGCTAAGACGTTTAAAATTTCATTGCAAAAGAAATACGCGCTGGTAAGATGTGCATATTTAATCAACCACATCTGACAAAGTTTTTTTTCTTCTTCGTTGTACAGACAGTTTCTCTCTTGGTATACATTATCTCAAAATGCCAGCATGTCAGCTGAGGACACGAACCTTCCTTTATACCCTCTGTGGGTGCGATGCGACATGTCTGATCCTGCTGGAACGACCTGGTTTGGGGCTGAAACAGTCTGCGTGGGCACTAAAGTTACTGGTGTCAAACTGTATTCCATCACTTCCAAAGGTATTGCTTAGAAACATCACTCCTCTTTGAATAACCCATTTTTAAACATTATCAGTGCATTTACTGATGATTTTTATGTATTTGTATCACTTATTTTTATTTTCCTGATGTTAATGTTTTTAGGTTCAACTGCAGACAAACAATCCCTCACAACCTTAGAAGAACTGAAGCAAGAGCATAAGAAACGGCATCATCCATCCTCGGTATTTCAGTTTCCATCCTCTTTTGCAAGTCTGTCTGTATGAACGAATGCCCGTATTCTTACACTGATAAATACTTCTAGGTGGGGATTAAAGGCAGTGCCAGGTTCAGCCTGTTTGGTTCCACTGTTGTTGAAAACACCACCATTGAGTCTCAGAGCAGCGTGACTGTGGATTTCAAATGGAGCCATGTGGAGAGTATTCTTGAGACCCCACCCCTGTCCTCTACAGCAACATTAGTGAGCAGCAATAATGACCTCTTATAATAATCCCTTCTTTCCCTTAAAAAGCTTACTTTTTATATTTCTATTTAATTAATATGCTATTATGAATAGAAAAGGAAAACATGTATCTGGAAGTAGTACCAGCAGATGAAGCTGAACAGACACAGACTGATTTTTTAATGTGTTTATCTTTTTTTATGCAGAATATCAAAATTGCCAGTGGAGACATGAGAAGTCCCATGTTTGAGATGTATAGGGAGCTGGAGTTTCTACAGGTTTGTCTCCCACTGTAATCTAAAATGACAGCAACTACCAGCATCCACATAAATAATTAAATATATCTGAATCCTGTTATTTCAGACTCTCGCTGATGGTTTGAGAACTGGTGAGACTGAATGGATGGAACCGCTGGAAAGCACATCGCCTATAAATCTGACCAAGGCTTACCTAGAAGGCATGAAGCACTGCTGAATCAATACATTGTAAATCTGATGTAATGCTACCTGGTACTTATGATTATTTTTTTCATTTTTAATTCTTCTTTCAGAGCTACAGAACACTGCAAAAACACTGCAGGATCAGGCTGCAAGAACGCCTGAGGTAGGATGGAGCCATTTTCACTAAAACATTAATTTGACAATATATCTGCTAGAGTCTTGGGGTTTTTTCCTCTCCATCTTTTTCAGAAGACCTCGAAGCTGAAGTCGGAGACAGAAACTCCCATTTTCAACTCGTTCCTGGAAAGAGGAGATTTGGATTTTGTGGAGCAGCTTTGGGTTCGGATGAGAAAAAGTGAGTTAGGCCTTCCATTCAGGAAACTGGGATGGATTTTAGCATTTTACAAACAGACAGAAAAAAAACCTTTGTATTGCAGGTGTGACTTCATATCAGGACATTGGAGACTGCCTGAAGTTGGTCATTGACGCTCTAAGATATGGTGACATCAAACCCTGGGTAAAAACATAAAACATTTCCGCTTTTGAAAACTTGGAGTTAGATGAGTTTGGATGTTGCAGTTGTTATTTTATTAATTCATTGATTAATTTATTTTTGTTTTGTTTTTTTGTTTCACATCATCCAGATTCACAGAGACAGCAGCAGTTCCCTCAGCAAGCTCATTCTGCAGTCGTACCACCAGCAGATCGAACATGTGTCTCTTACAGGCTTCACGCCTGTCAACATGCTGCTGGAGATGGGTCTGGATAAGATGAGAAAAGACTATATTAACTACCTGATTGGTAACCTTTAATTATTCATTTGGAGCTCTTTCTTTGACTCTGTGTTTGTGTTATGCTCTCTGGATGATAGGCCATTTGCAATTTGTGTTTGTTTCTTAGGTGAAGAACTGACGACTTTAAACCACTTGGTAAGCTTTACACTGTTTCTCAGTTCTTTTCAAGTGTCTGTCAGCATAGTACTGACTCTGAGTAATTTCCTCCACAGTGTTTTTACCTCAGCACGGAGGTGGATCTGCAGGAACAAGTGATCCGACTCAGGAAACTGCACCATCTGCTGGAAATAATTGTGACCTGCAGCACATTCCTTGGTTTGCCCTACGATCGTCTCTTTCTTCTCACGCAGTAAATCTTTTGACTTTTTTCCCACCCCAGTGATATGTGACTGTGCAGAAGTATTTCTTCTTTTAAACTGGTATTTAAATAAACAATTCCCTCTCCTGTTTTTCCCCTTTCCTGTCACATAGATTGTGTTTGCAGCACTACAGAACGTCACCTTATGATGAAGAGCACGAGTTCAAACTCCAAATCAAACCTGCCCTGATCAGTCATTTCTACCAAAAGTAAGGAATGCAAGCCTTTTTACTGCCTGCTTTATTGTGAAACTGGGATATTTGACCTTATTATTTGTGAATATGACATTTTTATAGTGGACATAATCATATTGATAGTGAAAATATGCAACAATTATTTATTGTAGATTTCAGTTCTTTAATCTGTCTTTGTTGTTGGGGGTTTTAATCATCTAATAGTATATAATGCTAGCAGACTGCAAAGTGCAATCAATCTTTTGGCAACTCAGTGATGACACTAAATATGCTTCGCTTATATTATCGATCTAAATCTCTCACCTCAAGCTGAGGTGCAGACATGTCAGATTTAAAGGAGCTGTCACAAATGCCAAGAGAGCCAATTATTCCTTTGTGCCAAAAGACAACGGTTCAACTGAAGATTTCCAAGACACTTCAAATTGAATGAGACACGGTTGGGATGTTAGATCAAAAGTCAATGTAGTATTGCAAACCTTTACATGCAGGAAGGACCTGACGAAGGCGGGGAAAAACACTTAACAAGCAAAAATGTCAGGCCTGTAAACCTCACCACAGTCCAATCTCGACTGAACGGCACATAAAAGTCGACCTGAATGTGACGCCCGCAGAATTCTGGCAGTCTGTTATGTGGAGTGTTGAAAACAGAGATCTCAACGGCATGCGAGAAACCACATAAAACATTTATTGAAAGTCAAAGGATATATTGGTAGATGTTAGGCTTTTTTCTTCTTCTTTTTTTTTTTACACAGAATTGAGTTTTTCTGTGTTCATCTTTGTGCTCTACAGGGAGCACCCAATACTGTGGGGGGTTGAGGTGTCCAGTGGTCATGGTCCTCGTGAGGTCAGGACCTCCTTACATCTTAGTGACAGACCACTGGTTGATCATGTCATCTTTGAAACAGGTGATTTTTATTTACTGAATATATAAGTGATTACCCCAGTAAAGTACCGATAACAATATTCTTCTTTAACTGTTCTTTTGTTTTTAGACTATCCAAATGAAACCGTGAATGGGGACAGTGAGGATCCTGCTTTCTTCTCCACTATGGCGTACTGCAGCCTTGTCAACTTTGCATGAATTTATAAAACATGCTACTAACCCCTCAACAGCAAATTTCAGTCCTTTGTGTATATGTTTTTTGTGTGTATATGTTTTTTCCAGTCACATCTTTATTTTCACATTTTGCTGCTCAAGGAAAGACAGGAAATATTCTGCCAAACAACTTAGCTGTATCTAAATGAAAGTAGATCACCTGACGTCTTTGCAATACCAGTATCCTATAGTAGCAGTTTAATTAGAAACTCTGACTCCTTTTTCCTTCTACGCAAAACCAGTAATTTTAGAGCAAAACGCTTTACACACATCAAATCGATAAAAATCACCAGTTCTTTCAGTTCAGCTCAAATGATGTATTTATATTCACACGTTATCCAATAAAGAAGTGATGCACTTAAATTTTAAATGTGTGCATATGTGTGTGTGTGTGCCGCTTGTGATGTATAAACACGAAAGCCTTCCTAGTTACGCCTCCGCAGCAGGAACATGAGGAAGATGGCACTGAGCAAAATGGAGAGTGTGCACACAGTGGGAACAACGATCTCGGTCACCATCTCCATGTGGCTGGTCAAAGGGTCTGCAAAGCACACACACACACTCATTAAAAACTTATGGGCATCGTTATATCGTCCAAACACTGCCAGTGAAGCGAAAGCTCAAGCACAGCACTCAAAGGGTTAATTCTTGTCCCGGAATCACAATTTTGGTCTAATTCATAGAGAGCATAGGGATTCCTTACCATGTATAAGTCTTAGAATATTGGCAGCAGTACTCCGCTGTTCCTCTAATAAAAGAAGAGAAAGTACTCAGAGTTGATTAATGGCACTTTAACCCTTTGAGAACTGCATGCAGCTACAAGGGAATATTTCAGAAAGCAGTGTTTTTACCAGATGATTATTAAAAGCAGTATTCTGAAAATGACTTAATATTACAAGCCATCAGCAAGCAGCTGAGGCTCAGATATATCACTGACTTTATTGGTGGTATTACATTACCCAGTTACATTTTTAATCTCTGCTTTGTGAAATACCCCGTGGGCAGAAGTGCACCGCTTTGCTTTATGCCTGTTTGCGAGTTTTTGTTAAAAAAGCTCTTTTAAAAGGAGCAAAAGCTTGTGTTTAATGGCAGGCGTTAAACGCAGGAGCTTGTTAGTCAGAATTGTAAACACACAATTGCAAAGCGACAAAAGAGAAAAAAGAAATCACATGGTTAGAAATAGGAAGCATGTACCCTCAAGTTCTAAACTTCATCATGCACTGGCCAAACCTTTGGCATTTCTGCATGTTCCTGGGATTTTCTTCTAGCTGGAGGGGCAAACAAAGAAGATATCTCAGATCGCCTGTCACAGATTCTACTAATCAATTTTTAAATTTCAACTATTCTTCTTAACACTATTTGTCCGTGCATGTTCTGAGATGGCTGAAGAAAAGAAACAGATTTATTATTTTCATTGTTGTTATAGTGTTCAAATTTTTAGGACATTTTCTTTGTTTGTTTGTTTGCTGTTTTTTCCATATTTTGGCAAGAATCTTTATTTGTTTACCCCTGCTAGTTGTTCGACCCTATATAGTGAGGAACATGGTCAATGATGTTACAGACGAACTGACCTGCAGCTAGAAGCTGATTGCTGGAAGAGCACGTCTCAACCGCCTTTCGCCTCCAGTTTTCAACCTGTGGAGGTTCACAAGACAGTCAAATATAATCAGAGACTTGTTGCATTTTGGGGCACAGTACAGAATAAACCATGTAATGAAAAACCCCTCAGACTGGCAGGGCTTTGTAGTCCTTTCTGCTAACCTCTCTTTGATTGGGAAATCCATTGGAGCTGATAATGCGTTTGTAAAACTGAACAGAAGCTTTGGGATAGCGAGGCTTGTTTTTGTTCCTGAAGTCCACATAGTACAAGCCAAATCTCTCAGAGAAACCTTCATCCCACTCAAATTTGTCCAGCAGCGACCATGCAGTGTAGCCCTTCACATTGACTCCGTCTTTGATAGCTGGGTGACAAAGAGATCAAAGAGCTTGATAACTACAAAAAAGTAATTTGAATTTAAGACAGTGGGCACATTTTTGCATTTTTTGTTCAATACATGTGAGCTCATTCACCTTTAAGCATCTCATTGATGTAGTCTTTATAGTACACTATCCTCCATTCATCACAAAGCTCTGTGCATAACATCTTCTCAGAGACTCCATTTGCAGTCACATAAATCATTGGGTTCCCATACTGAGTCTAGATGAGGATGAAATCAATATGAGTTTTTGTTGTTGTTGTTTTTTTTTAAATAAAGAGTATGTAGCACAAATATCAATGAGTAACCTTGACAAAATTGAGCAGACGTCTAAAACCCCAGGGCACGGCATAGAGCCACTCTGAACCAGGGTCAGGCCATCTTGGGTCAACCAGCTCAGCCAGGTCACGGTCACTAAAGTAGTTGCTGCTGCTACGACCTGATGGGTTGTTTTTTTGGGTGATGTAGCGGGTGGTGAAATGACCAATGCCAAGGAAGTCACAGGTCCCCTTTATGTAGCTCTTCTCTTGAGGGGAAAATGTGGGCAGTCGAGATGCCCCAAGGCCCTGCTGGACACTCTTTCTCCCTGCACATTGCCACAAATAGCAATTATTTAATTCCTGTTATATAAATAACACTAATTTAGGAGCATTTACAGTTCAACATACCTATGAAGTCTTTCATCACTTGAGGGTAGTCGCCATGAAAGATCGGTGTGGCAAACCATCCCAGGTGGAACTGGACATATCTCTCAGCTGCTTCAATGTCTTTCTGGTTGCTGATATCCACCGGTTCTCCCCATTCCCCCGACAGAGAGATGCCAACCAGACCTAGGGATTTAAACAGGAGCTCTCAGCACTTAGAAAATGTAATCTTTTTAGTGGTAAACGCTGAATGAAGTCACTGCACGCTCAATTTCCCAACTTTCATTTTCTTTACCTTTTTGCTTCCCCCTCCACTGTGTGTCATACGTGTGCCAAACTTTAGCATGTGCCTATGAAAAAAGTATTTTTTCACATTTCACTTTAAAGTCTTTATTAATTACTGTGTAGTTTTTATACTGTAATTGAATAAAAGCGACGTCTTATACCTTAATGATATGATGTGCAGCTCTGTATGCTCCCGTTCCCCTCAGCCTCAGTCCAGGAGCGTGTTCCCCCGTCTCATAACCTTCAACAGCTACAGACTGGTACAGGTGCATAAATGTGCATAAATACAATACTTTTAATGCTGACGTGAGTTAAACTTGTGCATGTATTTGTTGTATAATATTTCTTGTAAATGTACCCATGGATTGTTGAAAGTGATCCAGTACTTGACTCGGTCGCCAAATTTCTCAAAGCACAGGTTAGCAAATTCATTGAAATAATTGACCATGCTTATATTTTGCCATCCACCATATTTCTCTTGCAAGACCTATAAAAACAAAAAAAGGAACATATTGTTTAAAAAGTTATTAAGAACAAAGTTGAGGGTTCTCTGTATTTTGCTTACTAACCTGTGGAAGATCCCAGTGATACAAAGTAACAATCGGAGTGATTTTGTTCTCCAGTAGGTGGTTGATCAGGTGATCGTAGTACTGTATTCCCTTTTCATTTACATGGTCAGCTGGAAAGAGTGTTTTAAGCATGGATTACTTTTAAATAAAACAACATTCTGCCAGTTTATTTCATCAAAAGGCTTAACATCAGTTACCCACATTTTATGCCAGTGGGAAGCAGTCGAGGCCATGAGATGGAGAAACGATAGTGGTTAAGCCTCAGCTCCTTCATCAGAGAAATATCATCCTGCACAAAAGGCATACACTGGATTACTTGGTGTCCTAACTACAAACCCTCCTCTCCTTACACCTCAGACACACCACACCTGATCGCCCTACCTTGACTTTGTAGTAGCCCTCACAGGAGAAATCCCCAGTGTCATTTTGTTGGATCTTGCCTTTCTTATGACTGAACACGTCCCAGATGCTCAGTCCTTTTCCATCTTTGTCCCAGGCTCCTTCTGTTTGATAGGCTGAACCTCCGGCACCCCACGAAAATCCTGAAAAACAAAACGTTAGCAGATCTAGGTTATACGATCACAGTTTAGGAGGACTAATGGCACTAAATACAAAATGAATCAAATGTAACCCCACTGAACAAAACGAACTGTGTGTACCAGCTGGAAAAGTGCCATAATAGAAGGAGCCGTGGTGGTTCTTTGTCCAGTCGAAGTCCTCAGCCGCAGACACACACAGCACCAACATAAGCACATGGCACACACCGACTGCACAGCGGGGCAGCATGGTACTTTTGAGCCTGCAGCACAGTTCGTGTCTCACTCTGCTTCAGTCGCTCACTACCACCTAAATACAGATGAGAAGCATTCAGCACCCACGCTTAATGACAAAAAGAAGCGTGGTCTGGAGTAAACATGTCATATTCAAGCCAAAATTCACACATGCTTGCAAACCTTTCTAATAAAACCTGTTTAAAATTGGTATAATAACAATAAACTATCACCAAGTTGTCTGGAAGCATCCAATGTGCTGGACTGTGGGGGGTCCCACGTCCATAATGCAAAGCCAAATGGAGCTTTTCAGACTCAATGGTCTGTGAGCTCATCTTGCTGAGGCAGACAGATCCCATTCAAACTACGGTTTCACCTCTGTAAGCAAAGCTAATGTTGGAGAGGTTGATATATTTACAGTGCACAATCACACAACAATGGATGAACTTTTTCCTCACAAACAGGCAAATGTAAGAGGACCTTACAATTGCTGCTATTTCTTTTGTTTGCAAATTTAACTCAAAAGTAAACCCAGTTATCTTTGCAAATTATTTCCAGGTGTTAAAGAGCATCATAGCAAAACAGAAGATACTGCACTGTAAGCATGACAAATTTATAACAGAAATATGGCAAAGCATAAATACAGCCTAAAAATGTGTGCCTGCATACTAATTCTACACACTTCTGCCTATGTTCACATCTCTGCTGCCCCCACCCCACTTTTCTTTAAACAAAAATATTATCCTTGCACTATTTTTCCCCATTTGTTACCTGTTAACCTTACGAACAAGGCATTTGCAGCAGGTCTGCGCAGTGACTTTGGGGTGAATGGCAGCTCTCTCCTGGACTAGCAGACCCTGTAGACAGCTGTTATTTGTGCAATCTCTATTATATATTCCCTGTTGTAGCACCACCCTTCTCCAGAGCTGTCCCTGCTGTCAGGATGAAAGCTGGCCTTATTGTGAGGCTCGCTGTATTGTTTTAACTGTTTAGAAAATGCTGAATGGTTTTCTCGTGGAAAGTGTTTGCACTGCACTACCCATTTGCCCGGGTCAGGTTAGGACACGAAGTGAACACAGATATTATCTTGAAGTGTACACTGTAAAAAACAGGCTGGTGAAAATGTATGCAAAACATTTATTTTGTGCTTACATAATACAGACATACTATCTCCTTATATGGCCCAGCCATACATTTTCATCAACAGACACATCTCAACATCAGACCTTCTAATTCTCAAAGTGGGTTGATGCTTTCATTCTCCGAAAATACACAATATGTTTAGAAAGCCAAGTTTCTCATAACACTGCCTCAAAGCATTTCAGCAGCAGATTTCCCACAAAGTTTGACATATGACTAACATGGTGTGAAATCCTGGTGACGTGCCTTAAATCCAGCAAAGGAGGAGATATTGCTAGCACCGGACATTGTTACACTGCTACTTACTCCACCCAAATAAATAAAACGTCTTCAGTGATAATACAAAACAGGTGAACAAATAACAGGCATCTGTTCATGTTCTTCTTCAGTGGTGTAAATACTAACACTGATGGATCTCAGTAATCTTCTTCCTCCTCATCCTCCTCAGGCAAAAATCCGAGTTCGTTGTCATCCTCATCCCCCTCCTCATCTTCCTCCTCCTCCTCCTCCTCCTCTTCTTCTTCTTCCATATCATAATCTGCCGCAGCATTCAAGAGGAGTTTGGTTCGATTGATCTCACTTTCATCATCCAGATTAACCTCAACCTGAAACATTCAACAACAAAAAAGAAAAGAATTGATGTTGAAAGGTGAAAACTTTACAACTAGTTGTCATAACCAGACACAGACATCATACAACACTTTTGTGCAAAAGTCTGGGGGCGGGGGAAAAATAAGCAAAGAAGAGATTGGGTCAGTGTGAGTCTGTCTGGCTGATGGTGCAATCTCTTGAGACAATATCATCAATTGCTCACTTTAACCATGAAATCAATCATAATCACGTGCAGAAGCAACAAGTTTATGTTTCAGGGAATCCCACTCTGCAGCCTCTGATTTACTGAATTAAAACAAAAAGGACAAATATCCCAAGACACATATAGTACCTCTCTAAATATAAACTACTGATAAAAAAAGTTAGATGCACTCTGACTAAATGACTGTGCTCCCCTTAAGCAAATTACTGCTAGAGAAACACTGTTATTTGGTCTTGTATATGAATGCAAATGACCAATTGTAATAGTCTCCAGTGTTGTGTCCTTTCCTGGTGCAGAGATCTACCTCAGGTTCGGGCGATAAGCGTTGAGAGGTTCCTTCTTCTGTTTGAGCATTAATAATAGACTTCAGTGCCCCCTCTTCAAACTGAAATGCAGAAGAAGCACACAGGACATAAACTACAGGTATGTACACAAATTCCAGCATGCTTGTATTTTGCAGCCTGCACTGACCTTTAACCTGTTCAGTTGGTCCTGTAGCATGACTTTGATTTTGAGAAGAGTCTCCTCTTCCTTCTTTAACTCCTGCAGACGGCTAAGCATATTTGCTGCTGCAGTCAGACCATTCCTCAATACTGAGAGAGAAACCAGACAGCACAAGGACGCTTTACAAAGCTTTTTTTATTCGATTATTCACTCTCCGGTACCTTGAGTTTACTGTACTAATTCTATTGCGGATCTCCAACACGTTTAGCCTTTTCTGTCTCATCTTTTAACATTTAATACCACTATATTCAATATACTTAACAACTCAGCAGGTAGAATTAGCTGGTCAAAATATCAGTCTTATAGTAGACTACAACAATGCATTAATCGCAGCCAGTTATTAACAGATCGGTATTTAATGTCCGCAACAACACACTGTTTCTGGAAATTTTGTAACATGATTTTGTTATTCCTAGCTAGCCGCTACAAAGAGCACTTTGGAGGCAAAGCGTGTATCCCACATAATAAACAGTTTATGTCCCCAGGTGAGTAACAAAAACAATTTTAAGACAATTACCTCCGTTTATAAATTCAGCCTACAACTCCATACCAACGCCAAAATTATTGAAACACAGGATAAAGTGCTTCCTGAAGCTTCTTATTTAGGATAGGAACAGCAGCAGAGATGTTGTGCTACAGCTACGGCTACCGCTACTAGCCAAACTTTGGTTCCTGTGCTGTCATGTCCGGGTTTAATGTGCCTTCACGTCCTGTCGGACAATACAGTTGTCGAATAAGACTGTCACGGCTTTACTAGATGCAGCATTACCCATCTGTAATTTCACGCTTTTCTTGTTTTTGCTAATTAACTAGATTCAGTTTGATGTTGTTATTTTTGATACTCTATTTGTATTTCTTCCCCTTAAAAGCCAGTAATACAATTTCACATAGGCATTAAAAGGCATTAAAAGGCAGCATTATCGAAGAGTTGCACATGGTGACATCTTGCGGTAAAGTGGCAGCAACTGCAGCCTTGTCCTTTTTGCTTCCGGAAACCCCAGTGACCAATCTGCTTAGAAGCAAATGAAGGTTTAAGACGGTAAGAAAACCTAGCTGTTTTTGTAACAGCGACTGTATAAACTCCTGTTAACAAACCGCAGCAGTGGTTACAGCACCTGGTTATCAGCTGACTTCGTTAATTAAACAGTATCAATGAAATTCTTTGGTACACCAGTTGAAGTGGTCGGTGTCAACTTTACAGCGCCAGGAAGCCTAATATGTAACAAATGTAGCCCACGGTGTTAGTTTCCCTTATAAAACACAAAGGTCATGCTAGTGGGAGACAAACAAACCTTTAAGGGGAAGAAGTGAGGCCTATTGCTGCTGGCTGTAAATTTGTCTGTAATGTCACCTTAAGTAAGGTGAGTGACGTTTTAATAACAAAGAGTTTGCTAACATGCTGTAAGAAATTTTGCATGAAGCCAGAAGCTGGGCACTTAAAATCCCTGCTATGCCACAGAGTACATAGGATCACCATGTATGCTGAGGTTGACAGAGACGGAGCACTCCTGTATGTTTATCTAAAACTGCCATATAAGTCAATATTCAGCGATGCAGCACATTATCTGCAAACAGACAAACAAAACAAACTCCAGTACACTGAAAGGGAGCAAGAAAAGTAGATGACGAATTCAGTGAAAACACAACAAATTGCAGATGGAGCTCACTGATGTGAACAAGATCTGAAACGGCTCTTAATCACTCTTCAGAAATATTTGAAGAGCCCATTAGGGTCTTTATAGGATTTCTTTCTAAGTCCATCCAGATGTGTGTGTTGATAATCACAGCACAGGCACCAATATGGAGCTCAGCCAAAAGCAGAAGACATACGGTACCTCTCTGTTCACACACGTGAAAACAGGAACATTAAGAATTTCCTAATTATCCTTCATATATTAAAACTTTGCTAGTTTTTGCCATTAGTTCAACCGTTTTTTCTTCTTAGCAACATAGAGATCAGGAATCAGGGTTGTAGCTGGATAACATCACCATGGTAAGAAAGGATGGGTGAACTCACTGTGTAGTCACACACAATATATATAATATACACAGAGTGACACATTAAAGGAAAAACCTGAACTGTCGACTCCTACGGTGAGAGGGTCATTTGGCTCTGGGAGCTTCTCTCTAGCAATATATACCCAATTGCCACTTTATTAGGTACACCTTGCAAGTACCGGAATTGACTTCCTTTTGCCTGAAGAACCAGCTTAAACCTTTGTGGCTTGGATATAACAAGGTGCTGGAAAGATTTTAGTACATTGTTACACCTTGTTGTTTTCATGTTAATATGCACCAAAATGCTGCAGCGTTATCGTATGCACATCCATGATGTGCTCTATTGGACTGAGATAGTGAGTTTGGAGATTTGAATACAGTGAACTTCCTGTGATGTTGGTCATAAAGCGATAGATGTGGTCAGCAACAACAAATAATCCCCACACTTGCTTGCCACACGTGCTTTTATGTTCTTTGCGTCAAATTCTGATTATGGTTCAACATGTTGTTCATATGGAGATGCTCTTTTCCATAACTTAGATGAGTTAGTCTTGCCTTCCTATTAGCTACAAGCAGTCTTCCCCATTCTGATATTTGATTTGTAGTTAAGCAGGTTGTTTTGACCATGTCTACAAGCCTAAAGTTGCAGCCATTGGCTGAATCGATATTTATATTAACAAGCAGTTGAACAGGCGTGTCTGACAAAGTGACTGACGAGTACAGATCTGTACTGTGCTTTTCTAAAAACATAAACAAGGTCTGTGGAATTATTTTACCATTGCAACTAAAATGCAATGATGGCATCCTGCAGCTTCATTGCATTCAAAATTTCCAAAAGTAAAATAAAACACACTAATATCTCATCTCTTTTTCTTTTTTTTTTAAAGAAATGGATTAAAAACAATATATAACCAGAATCTTCAAAGACATGAAAGCTCTCGGGTCTTTGCACTGAAATAAGTTAAAAGGTTCTGTTTCATTAATCTTGTGTTGGCCAGCTAACGGACTAATTGACAGTACTGTACACGTGCTGTGTTTGTATGAG
Organism: Neolamprologus multifasciatus; assembly: GCF_963576455.1. Classification (NCBI taxonomy): domain Eukaryota; kingdom Metazoa; phylum Chordata; class Actinopteri; order Cichliformes; family Cichlidae; genus Neolamprologus; species Neolamprologus multifasciatus. Next base: position 53,948,968 of record NC_140445.1, on the reverse strand, counting down.
GCCATGTACAAGAACATTATTGTTTTATGACCCAAGCACATGGGAAGCTTTGGGAGGCAGAAATTGGAGCTCCATGTCAGCGCAGTTGTGACCTCGGGGATTTGGGGGTCATATGAATAGGTGCTCTGAGGTGTGTGCCCCAATATTGCAGCTGCCAGCCTCCCAGCACACGCACAAGACGCCTGCTATGGCATGAGAATTTTTACTTGGAGCAGGTTTCATCAACTCTGAGGTGGCTAATGCTGGACAGTTATCACTCTGCTCCTTGAGAGAGACAGTTGTTTTCTCCTTGTCATCACACAGACTGTATTGCAGCTACATTGCAATTTCTCCCCAGTCAAAGCGCTTCTTGGCAGGGCTTGGGTCCTAGTGCTGAGGCGTTGGTGGCAGCTGAGGCTGGGGCTCAGACTCCATGCATGCCGCTGCCAGTGGTGGTCTGCTATGCCTATGCAGCGTTTGAAGGTGCTCCCACTGTTTGTGGAATGCAGCGCTGGGCATTTTGGAAGAGGGGCCCTCGAAAAGGGAGAGGAGGAAAAGGGGCGGGAAACTTAGAAAGAAAGACGAGGGGAGGTGACCTTTGAACAGTGCCACCAGGAAATTATGACTCAATTTTCAACTGGGGGAGTGAAATAGAGAAGGTATATGCCAGTTCCCTGAAATGAGCACTCCTTACTGGTCCTCTATCATGTGGGCCATTTCAGGGTTTTGTTTTTTGCAATCAGGAGTGAAGATCAAGAAATGTTGAGCTGGGAGATCAAGGTTTATAAGGCTTTTAGCTTTTAGCAAGCAGGAACACTCCATTATTTGAAATCTGTTGGTGTTTTTTTTCGTCTTTTATTGTCAGATTCAAGGCCTTATTAATAGTCTGGGAAACACAGTGCGGATTGATTAATCTGGGCTGGGAATGAATAGAACTTGATGTAGTTAGTTCAAAAAACACCACCCTTTTCTCAGGTTTTTAATGGCAGAAGCTAACATGCAATGCAGGAACAGAACTGGTGGTGGTGGTGTGTGTGTGTGTGTGTGTGTGGGGGGGGGGGGGGTCTTATTTACTTATTTACTGATTGTAAGAGAGCAGTGAAAGGTATGGGAAGCTGATGGGGTTGGTGAGTCACTGTAGAATCACAGCTAAGCAGCAAGCACCAGCCCCACGCTCCAAATCACAAAATTTTATTTTTTACTTTTTATCTGCACCTCCTCTCACATTATATGCACTGCTGTGCTACTTTGTCTAAACATTGTGCCACGACATGGCTAAAAAGATGTACGTATGGCATTGTGGTGTTTTTGACCTAATATGTATTGGGAGTGTGAATATTGGATTGCAGTGGATTGCATTGTCTGTCATTTGGTACTGGTCCAGGAACAAGTCTACCAAAGCTTTACTCGTAATTGCTTTTATGTAATAAAGTTGCTTGACTGTAATGTATTGCAGGTCGGGCCATCTATAGAAGATGGAGGGAAAGGTGGGGGTTGTAGCTCTGAGACGTTTCCTCTTCAGCCCAACGGCGACGCAGACATGAGCCCAGCGTGCCTATAAAAAGAAAGGGCTTGCGTATCTGCTGGAGCCTTTGTTTCCAAGGAGCTAGCTAAACCTTAACATTTCCTGTTCTCAACTCCCACACACATATTCATGCAAAGTGGCATGCACAAACAGTGGGACAAATCTATTAAAGTGCTTTCGCTGTAATCTGCACAATCTTGTGCACATAAGCAGAGTCTGAAAGACATGGATGGATACTTTGATGGTGAATAAGTGTACTGATAGAGATCCATGTTTCACAAATACACATTACTAAGCTTAAAAAAACAAAACAAAATGCCTACAGAGGTGTAGTCTGCGCATTCAGAAGAAAAATATTTCTTCATATTTTATGTAATATCATCACTGTAATAAACAGCAGCATGTTAGTGAGCGTGGTGAATAAAATGGAGATTTGCCTAAGTTCTTTATGAAACCTTTCAGACTGTGTCAACTACCTCCCAGTGGGCATGCTTGTCACTGAATCAGAGAGAATGATTGATAATACTGTTAATCTCTAGATTAACCGCAACAGTGCGGTATGAGCCACTGTGTGTTTTTTGTCTATCAACACTCGCATGTGTACGTGTGTAAGTGTATATTTGGGTGCCCTCTGCAGCTATAATGCTGTCTTCATTTGTCATGCAAGTGTAGTAAAGGCCAAGCTCTATTCCCTTGTCCTGCTGGGAAACTTGATCGTTGTTGCAGTCAGCGTTTTATTATCCGAAGCACTGAAGTTCCAGGAGATAGCCAGTCCTCTATTCTCGACAATCTCTGGAAAGCATATTTGCTCCATAATCAGGATTGATGTCAGCCCGATTGTGAGGTGTTTGTTGTGCTTTTATGGTTAATCTCATCTTTCCAGAAAAGTGGAACGGCAGCCAATCAAATTGGAAAAGATGTGCAACACACTGTGACACCAGGGAAGTGAAAAAGCAGCTCTGGAGGTCTGGTTCTCAGAGTTTTGCTGGACGTGTGGAACTGAAAAGAGGTTGAAAGTGCTGCCAGATCCTGGACATAAGGCAGTCCAAAATAACCACAGTAAAAGGCTGTTGATTTAGGTTGGGACTAAATGGATTGCGCCTCTTTATGCTGCAGCCCAGGGAATTCCTCAGATCAGGACATGAGGTTTAGGCCCTGATGATGTGGTTTTGTTCGGGGATGGTGGGAGGGAGCTTGGGACCAGGGCTTAGGAGAATGCTTCTGTCACAGCTGAAAATTTTAAACTAATTGACCACCCGTACACAGCATTCCTGTTCCACTAGCCTTTCTCTTGAGACCGACAAAAAACCCCAGAACTCAAGAACACCTCCACCAGACCCACAGACTGTAGTATGATTAATTACATTTTCCCTTCCCAGCCCACCCCTTTCTTTCTTGCTCACTCTCTTGTCTCCTGAGCTTTGTGTATTGGTCTGAGTAGTTAACCTCCCTTGATACTTTAAGTTAAACATCCTTGTAATGTCAGACCAGCCAGAAGGAAATCCATTGTGTTTCTTTTTTTCTTTTCTGCTGTCGCTTTTTCTTTTCGTAGTGATTCATTATTTGTAAGTCTAAAGGCTTATTTTTCTCTTTTTGGTGAGCCTTTTCTAAAATATCCCATTGCCTGGCTACAGATGTGGTGAACGATGTTTTGGAGTAGGGCAAAAATAAACAAATCCTTTTGACCTCACTTGCCACAAACCTGGAGAGAAAAATGACAAGCTTATAAAATAAGACTTACTACTGCACTGGGCAATGGGATGGCTGACACGCTGACGCCAAGGACAAAGGTCAAATGACAACACAAGTTTAGATTACTGCCCTAAGACTGACTGTGCAATCATTACATAGCACCCGCTAGGTAACAGTTTAATAATATTTGCCTGTGTTGGGCTTTTGTCATATTCAAGTTAAATGTTTGGCTGGTTTCTTTTGGGGTCAGAGTGTGTTCCCCAGGGTTCATTATTATTGTACTAATGAAAAACCAAGCTGTTTTTATCATTACATATAAAGCAAATATTAACTAGATGTTTAGCCATTCTTCACATTCTTCATGGAAATATCATGTGACAGGTAAAAGACTTCTGATTTCTGGAATCCTGATTTCCTCCTCACGCTCTCCACTTTAGTCTTGTTTTACTAGATTTTTTAGGCATCACCCTGGGTCTACACACCTGAATCAAATGATTAGTTCATTACCAGGCCTCTGGAGAACTTCAAGACACATTGAAGAGGTAATTTAGCCATTTAAATCAACTGGGTGGGTGATGTCATTATAGCTATGTCCATCTTTTATACCATCTATTTTTAAAATGCCTAACTTTATAACCTGGTTAAAAAGAATTGGATAATTTCCTCGTTCATAACACCTGTACAGGCATAAAATTGTTTATTCCCTTGTAACTTTTGTATAACTTTTCTATATTTTTATATTCTAAATACTGCAATTAGGAGCATGGCTACATTAGATTGACAGTTGTCTAAAAACAGGCAGCTGTAGCCGATCAGTCTTCCAGGCCTAACCTTTTCTAGTTGGAGTCACTGGACTGGAGCTCTCAATGTGTTTGTACAGTTGGTGCCTTTTGGAGCTTTTTAATAAACCAAAAAGGCACTGAGTGGGTGAAACTGGTGAGTGAAATTGCTACACCACTTATCAGGTGTCAGTGAGTAACCCATACAGTTCAATGCATTTTACTAACCAAGATTTCAAGTGCTCACTAATTACTTAGCGCCGCGATGTCTCATCTGCATATGGTCACATCTGGCTTGCAAAAACTAAAATGGGGCGGCAGCCAAAATGCTAATGTTGAGGCCTCAAAATAGGTGACCTCATGGTGGCTGTCTTTTACTAAGTATATGGTAAATCCCCATACACTTCCATGTTAAAATGATGAACGTTTCTACAGAAATATACTGAAAAAAACCCTGATTTAGTCATGATAATTTTTCATTTTGTGTGCCAAGTCCAAAAAAGGCAATAATGAAAAGCTGCCTGTAACCCAACACCCAAAACAAACTCAGATCCAATCACTGGGAGTAATTACTCTGGGAGAGAGGAGAGGGGTGTAAGTCCAGGTAAGTCCTTTAACAAAGATTCCTAAAAGACGCTCCGAAGTTTTCTTGATAATGCAGATGAGATTGCTTACTTGTTGACACCGCAGTGAATACCCTGAAAACAACTGGTTTGTTCTGAAGAAGAAGCTGAGATCATAGGCAGGTGGGCAGGCAGGTGAGGCGAGTATTCTGAAGGAGAATTCAAGAAGGAACGGGCCGGCTTAACGGAAGCAGGTAAGTGACTCTGGTAAGTGAATTGCTTGTCAACCAAACAGGAGACACTGGAGAATTGGGAAACAAGAAAACAGGAGAGCCATGAAGGAGCATGATTACAACAGACAATCTGGCAAAGACTGGGTGCTGGAGCTTAAATACCGACTTTTGATGAGACTGATAACAAACACAGGTGAGTTGGACAAAGAGCGGGAGCCCAAGACTCCATCCTGATCAACCCAATCTAGACCCAGACACGTTAAAGGACTAAAACAAACCAGTGCATTGTGACACTGTGCCATGTGCACTTTTATTTGTAATTCACCTTTTTAAACTTTACCAACACTTAAAGTTAGGGGTGTGACTGCTTTGAGTGACAGGTATCAATCAATACAGGCATCTGTAGTTTGCAGATTCTCCACTTTTTCAGGTCTAAGAAATATTTCCTTTGTTTGTAGTTTTGGTGCCCTTTGAAGCATTATTATTATTAATTGATTTACCTGACAAATCATATGGTTTGTGGTGCGGTCCATTGGTCCAACAATAAATTTAAGAAGCCTCTGTTCTCTGCTAATCTGGCATGTGACTATATCCCTCTTTTATATACAGTCTATGACCTGGTATGAAGAACAGGGGCATGGCTAGTGCACCACCTGTACAAAAGCTGAATGATAATGATCTTCATCTTGACCTATATCTTGTCTAATATATGCTTATAGATAAGCAAATATCTATAAGTGTCTGTGAATGTCAACCAATAATAAATAACAAGAAATGTAAGTACAAAAGTTTAAAAGATAGAACTTGAGTCCTTTCCATAACACCTAAATGATGGTGTTAGCGAGTATGCTTTAATTTCCTTCTGTGAAGTCTCAGTGCTTCTAATGAGCAGACAAGCCAAAGGCAAGCAACCCATACAAATGGAGGTATAAGGCTGAGCAGGCCCAACACTTACAGGAATGTGTGAACAGTGACAAAACCATGTATTTTCAGGTACTTCCGCAAAGAGGTCTAGCACCCTCAGCCCAAGAGCAACCCCAAGAAGGCCACAGCTGTGTGTGAACGTTGTGGGGACAGCTCCGTTCACTTTGATCGTTTGACATTTGAGCGTCCCTGATCTCCACAAGCACTGCACGTGTTGTTTGATATTTTGAGTGCACAAACTGAGACATTCCAGACATGTGAACTGCCCATGACAAATGATCACCCTTTGGGTTTTTCAGTTTTCGCATGCTGCAGGTTTTTTGGTATGGTAAAGTTCACCTTGGCCTGAGAGTTTTCCCTTTTCTCCGGCTTCAATGACTGGAGCAGCACCCCATAATGTGGATATGTATTGGTGTGGATTGTTATTTTAGAGAAGATATAATTTTATATTAACTTTTTTTTTTTACACCAGACAGCCTGCATTTAGAACATTGACAGGTCTGTGTGTCATTTAGTGGGCTGTTGACTGGATTAAATCAGCTTCAATAACACAGATCCTATGCACAGCACAAAAAACCTTGGAAGTTGGTTTCATTTTAGTTTGAAGCCATAACCCTCTGAGAAGCGAGAAGTGAAAATAACATTTATTACTGCCAGATTAGTCACTGCATATTAGGGGGTGATGTTAGTTTTGATTGGCTTCCAACTCTGCTCCAGTTTCTTCGGTGGTTGCATGAAATATGTCCCGTTTTTCAGTTCACAACTGGAGCCTCGAGGTGTGCTACATCTTTTAAAAGGCGTTATAGAAGCCCATTGATTTCTCTATTTCATTAAACAGGCCTTGCACTGTGCCACAGCTGATGTCATTCTAGTGTTTCCTGTCATTTTCCAAGCAGGCGGTGTTTCACATGCACTTCTCCAAAGTCTGTCCAGTCAAATCCTCACATGATTGATTCTTATACGCTTCATTTATAGCATTCATCAAATTTCCATTGAATCATGAAACTTTGCCTGACTACTGTCCAAAGTATTCTAGCCGCAGAGAGAGACATGTTAGGTTCTCTTGGGGCATATTGTAGGTCCCCCATAAACTGGTGGCATTTTGCAAAAGAAAGTGAACAAAAATGTTGGACTAAAGAACGTTTTCCCCCACCAAATGAAAAATTTGTAAATCTTTACATACTAACGACTTTAACATTCAAATGACTCTTTGGGTGAAGATTGTCTGTTTGCAGAGGGTGGATTTTTGTTATTGCTGCATTTGTCTCTCCAGACTTGGGTAAGGCTGTTGGATTGTAATGTTTTGCATAAAGTTTACCCCCCCCCCCCCCCCCCCCCCACGCCTACTTTGGCTACGCTCTTTTGCAAATGAAGATTACTGACAGAAAACATGGCAGCAGCAGTGCAAGAATGCTTCCCAGATCTGTGTGGAGGTTTGCATATGTTAATGGCTACATTTGTAGCCACTACAGAACTGCTGTGAGTCAAGTATTGTTAGGACAAAGATTGGAATTGCAAATATCCTGTATAACCACGTCTGACTGAAACTCAGAAACATACAGTACTATGGAAAAGTCTTGAGCTACCCCTCATTTCTTTATACTTTGCTTCCAAGGAGTCAAACTTTCTTGCAGTGTTTTAAAGTGGTCTTGAGCAATAGTTCTCTAATCTTTATGAAGATCTTTCAGTTTTTTTCCTTTATTGGCTGCTTTTTCACTTCTAATACTTTTTCACTTCTAAGAGCTTAACTCAAAAAAATTAACCACTGTTATGCCTAGAAACAGGCAAATTAGCAAAAAGAACCAGTGCCAATTTGTGTTCTTAGTTACTTTGTTACTCGTAGTCTTTTGCAAAAACATTTGTTGCCATTTCTTTACCCGAATCTATGAAAGATTCTAAGGATAACACAGTTTTACAGACAGAAACACTATTTTGTAAACCAAAAAATTAATTCCCAAAGAAATATCTTCCCAAAACTTGGTATATCTCAGCAGGGTGTGCAGTGCATCCTCTAAGAAAATTGAGGAAACTAGGACAGGTGCAGGACAGAAGAAGAAGTGGCAGGCCTAAAAAAATATATCTACAGCAGATGAACAGTATCTGAAAGTTTTGTTTTTATGAAACAGGAAAAAAATCCAGAAAAGACCTGACAAAGTACCTGAAAGAGCCATCCTGCCCTTCAGCTGATCCCTCTACTGTCCACTTCAGAATTGCTCTCAGCTGAAGGGTGGCTGTCACTGAGCCATTCTTCAGGAAGGAAACAGGGAGAAAAGGCTGAGGTATGCCAAATTACATAAGAGCTGGACTGAAAATCAGTGGCCATGGGTCTTATCCAAATCCAAATCATATTTTATTTTTTTGTCCAATCATCATCTATCACCATTTGTAAAACACCGTGGAGGGGCCAGTGGTGTTGGGGATCTTATCTAAATTAGTGGAATTATAAACTCAGAAAAGTACCATCACAATTTGATCCAAAATGCCCTGGAAAAGTGTTAGACTGGCAATGGCTTTATTTTGACAATGACAACCTAACACACTGCCAATGCCGTAAAAGTATACCTGGATTGAAAAACACACAATGGAATACTGTTTGTCATCAACTGGGCTCCTCAGATCCCAGACAGACAGATCATGTTGACAGACAGAGCTTTGAATGTCCTTCAAGAAGCCTCGAGAACTATTCCTGAAGGCTAAAAGAAATGACGAGAAAGCTGCCTAAGAGAGTTCAGACTGTGTTGAAAAATAAAGCTGGTCATACGTAATGACTTTCGAGCGCTTTAGAATTGTACAAACTCCAATTTTTGCCATCTATACTATATTTCCATGTATGTGTGTAAGTGCAGTACCTTTGTGTGAAAGACACTCTAAATTTGTTATTACAAAATCAAAGTTTTTTGCACTGCATCAACTATTGTAATAAGAGCAATAATAGTTCAAAATACATACAATGTGATAAACAGTACAGTTTTTGTGAGAGACCAGAATTCTTTCACAGCTTATATAGTCTAGCGCTGACACAGTACCATTGGACATTGTTGCAGCAGGAAAAGACAATTTACTGGTTTGAAGCACTGCATCCTGTTTGAAATAGGACTCGGAGAAGTAATGGCGAATTCATCTTTTCTATAGCTGGACAGTGAGGAAGTAGTTCTCCGCCACTGCGGGTTACACTGTGGGGCCAGGGAGGTGTTGTGGAGGGGCTGTGACGGTGTTGCTAAGCAACGAGCAGGGCAACTTGGCGTAATGAGCGTGGGGCTCAGGAGCTGTCTGCTCAGTGTTCCAGGTCCTGACAAGAACAGACAGGCTGGCCTGGGACGGCCTGCATGGAGCTGCCACCATGGCCACCTGCTCACAGCAATCATCACCAGCGATCCAGCCAGCCACCGATACAGCATACAGACCCAATTAAGAGCTCTGCATGTCCCCCTCCAGCCAGCCATCACTAACACTCCTGCAAGTCTGACAAGGCTGCCTTTTTTCCCCTTAGCAAATCTCTAATTAACAACATTGGCAGTGTTGAGGCCGGGCACTACAGAACTGCTGAAAGGGGCTGGGACTCTGCTCGGGTAATCAGCTTAAATACAGGTTTATTTCCTGCCCCCTGTGCCTTGCTACGTCCAGCAGAGATTGCATTCTTTTATCTGTTTATCTCCAATTTCCTCTGACTTGTAACGTGTCTCTCAGACACACTGTCACCTCCACTTAAGGCCAGACTTGGTGCTCCTGCAATCAGATGGTTTCAAAGCTGTGATCAGAGTTAGTTTTGGCAGGGCATAGTTCTTCAAAAAATCTCTGTCTGTTAGATTGCTTACCACCTCCTTTCTTAGCACTCCCATTTCAAGAGTAGTGAACAAGGATCAAAGAGTCCTAACTAAAAAAAAAACCAACCCAAAACAACCTCTTTCTTCAATCAGTCAAACATAACAATTTACCTCATTCTTTTGTAAAGACAGATAGAGATCAATATTTTTTGTTATTCCTGTAGCAAAGCAATGCCAAATTTTAAAGTGGAAAATGAAGAGATAATATTGTGAAATGACCTCATTATCAAAGTGGGATTAAGAGAGCTGTGTGTTCAGCCGAGAACAGAGGAGGCAGAGGAATTTCCTTTCAGTGTGGACATGTTATTGTTTGTGGCCTGTGCACAGCAGATAGATGAAATATCCTCCACTGTTTAAAGTTAACTCTTAATATAGGACGGTCGCTTTTGAGCTCAGGCAATCATTTGTCTTTTGCAAAGTGATACAGATACATTTATATGTGTAGCATAGCGTAGAGATCGTCTGTTCTTTCACTGAATTTACTTGCCATTGAAGATTATTTTTCTACTGCGAGGAGACAAAAAAGAGGCTGTCATAAAGCTCTCCAGTTGTTAGTTTTCCACTCTCTCTTTGGCTGGACTTGGACGCCGATCATTAATGAGAAATGAAACAGTATGGCTTGTTGGGTGCTTTAATAGGCTTTTTGATCCTTAAAGAAACAGGCTGACTGTATTCTCCGGATATTGTGTTGTTGACGTTTCTGTTCTGTTCCCAGAATTGTGATTATTTTGTACATATTTACTATTTTTGACAAACCCTCACAGTGTTTTGGGTATGAGATTTAAAGCCTTGATGTTCATTAGATTAGGATTATAGTTAATGTTTTCAAAAAAATCTGTTAATAATTGAAGAAATGCATTTCCATACTGCTGTGCATTGACCTACACTAAGGCATTTTTTTGTGTATACATGTAAATGGGTAGTTTGCTTACTATCTGTGTGTTTTGGCATAGTGAAAAACTGGATTGTTTGTTGTTTAGAGTTCTCACCCAATGCATTATGGGACACACTTCTCAGCCTCCTTGATCTTGAACAGACGCAGCTTTTATAGGAAGAAATTCAGGGATAATTCAGAAGCTAAGCAGCAGAGGACACTGTTTATCAGACAGGGTGAAGTCTTAATATGGCAGTCGAAATAGATAGCATGTGGCAGTGTTTTGATGATCAGCTATTTTTTTCTCTGTCATTTGTAGCAATCATATCTGGTTTGTTGGATAAAAATGTGCTGCTGTGTGGTATTTTACAACTGCCACAGCCTGAATTTCTTTAACAGTGCTGCCTTTCACTGTGAATGCAATTTTTAAAAAAGAAAGAAAGAAAAAAAAAAGAAAAGAAAAATCAAGGGACATCGTCAAGCTAGTGTGCCTAACATTCGCTGTGGTTTATTTGAACTGGAAAAAGGTCACAACAGTTTAGGTGCTGGCGGAAAGACTTTAGTGGGCTAATCGGAGGAAACCACTTGAGCAACACCTAGGAACACCTCTGTGATGAGACATCATGCAGGCTTATGATTTCCTGTGCTTCTGAGACACAGGCAGACTTGTGCGTCCCCTAGAATATAGCTCTCTGTCATGTAATTTCAATTATCATTTGTTGATTTATGAAAAACCCAGCGATGTTTTGTATCCGCTGAGTTATGTAACCTAGTGTTGTGCTGACGCTTCTGTCCTCAGTAATAGATGTGGAAAAGGTTAAAGGCTTATAGAGCTCTCCTTTGACTGTCTACCATATGTGGAAACTTGTGGGCCGTCCAGTTCTTGTACAGGCAGTGGTTTCAGTGCAGGAGGTTACACAAATACCCAAATGGCGAGATTTGAGAGTGGGGCTCAAAAGAGGGGGGGGCAGTCTAGTACCAAGCCTCACTCTTTACCTGCATTAGGTCATAGGCTGAAAAAGGGGAGGGCATCAGCCACCATTTACAATCCTCTGGGTTCTCGTGCCCCTCCATGACCGATCATTTTGAGTATGCAGTTTTGTTTTGTTTTTTCTTTTGTGAACTGTGAATTTTTAGTATGCAGCTTCCTGGCCCTGACTGTAAAGAGAGGAGGGAGAGAGAGGGGAATGATGAAAGGGGGCTGTCATTTCTCCCGCTGCCCCTGGACTGGCAGGGTCTACTCCAGTGAGCCTGGTCTCCAGGGCCCACGTCTCACTTAGCCCTCAATATCCCTCTTTCTCTCTGTGGGGCCAGGTCTGCTCTGGATGAAATTTCAGCAGGGGTATGAGGGAACGGTTCATGGAGTTTAGCACCTTCTTCAACATAGGCAAAATAAATGACTTCTCCTAATGCTCTAATTGGTGGCAGTTTGATGATCAAGTATCACTGGCCTTTGGGGCTGAAACGCCTCCTTGTTATGCTACAGCTCAGTGAAAGAGCTGGTCTGTGCCTGTTTTTAAAGTAAGGAGGGTAAAATGCTTGCTAGTATGTGGTCTGTTTTTTTTCTTCCATTAAGTCAAAGTGAAACATTTGACATTTTAAGTTAAGCCTAGCCACTGATCTCTCCACCTGGAAATCCCTCCCTCTGGCTGGGATCTCCGTGTGGACTGTGAATCAAATGAAAAATGGTTCAGCCTCTGTTTTGAGCTCATCATCTTTGGCTTCTGCCTCTGTCTTTGCATGTTTTGATAGGTGACTGTTAATCATGGTCGCAGTATGTCTCTGTGTGTCATACATTTTGAGAACAACATCAACCAGAACTGCCTCCTCAGTTTTCAAAAACACTGTCACTCTTCCTTCCTCAGACATTAGTCACAGTCAGACCCCTGCTGCTCTGCTGCACCAGTAACAACAGCTCACACAGACTAGATGTGTGTTTCAAGCCTTGTTGATCCGTTGTCCTGCCTATGAAACTGCATCAAGTAACATGTGTCACTCTGTAAATATCTGAACTGGCTGAATGTAATGTCATCCAGCTTTTGACATCATCAAATGGAATATTTTTCTTCACTAAAATGCCCTTTAATTTTTCACAAAATGTTTTTTTGCCTCCCATGGAAGACATCATTTCTATTCCAAATCTGTTAATCCATTGCATATTTGGTTTGTTATGCCGTCTTGTGTATAAAATCGAGGGAGTAAGCTGAATTAATGATCAGTGAATAAGGAAGCTCACATTCAGGGTGACAGACAGACACAGGCTGATTTACTTATCTGTTTATGTTTATTATATATATATATATATATGTGTGTGTGTGTATATATGTGTGTGTATATATGTATATATATATACACACACACACATATATATACATATATGTATATACACGTGTATATATATACACACACACGCATATATGTATATATGTGTGTGTGTGTGTATGTATGTATGTATGTATGTATGTATATATATATATATATATATATATATGATAGATAGATAGATATAAGAAGGGTTTTAGTTTTAAATTCGTTTAATTTAATTTAGTTTTAAATTATTCTAAACCACATTATTTGTTGCTTAACCCAACAAATGCTCATAATTTGGTGTTTGCAAGTTGCTTTTTTTTGTGCCATCAAACACTAAGATTAAAGGTTTGCATGTGAAGTGAAGGACAGTGATACCAGTGATGTCAGTTTGTTATTGTACTGCATGCCTTCTGGCTGCAGCATGTCATTTTCCATCACTTTCCCAGGTTAGACCTAAGGCTTTAGGCTGGCCCACTGTTTACAATACCTCCCCTTCAGCCTGCTGGTCCTCAATGAAATTTCTATTTATAGAAACCACTGGCGTGCAGAGAGTCATCTGCTTGTTCTGAATGAGGTCTGGTGGTTTTGACAAGGTTAGCTGGATTAAAGCATTGGGGTGGGGGTGGAGGGGGCTGAAGGACAGGTCACAGGGGCTGGTCAGGGTGAGAAGGCCACCAAGAGAAGACTGGCTCCCTTCAATGTACGCGATGGTCAATGTCAGCTCTCTGTTTAGTTAAATGCCGGACATGTGATGAAGCTGAGTTAGCCAAACATTTACTGAAAACCCAAACTCCAATTTTATACCTTTTAATGTGGCGTTCATGCCTGCCCTTCACCCAAACACTGACGCCAAGCGTGCATTTGTTCTAATGACGGGAAGTGAGCATAAAGTAAGAACTGTTACAGCCAGTCAGCGGTGTCATGCACAGTGATGCAATGATTTTTACAACCCTGCCCTTTAGATGGCTTATGGTACCACCTACTGACCTGGCCAATAGCTCTCTAAGAAAACTGGCATTTTCATTCATTACTAATGAACTTAATGTCTGAGGTAAGTTTTCTGTTATTGCGCCACGGGTCATTTTGGCTGGTGTGTCTGTTACGACAAGGAAGTGTTTACTGCTGATTTCATGTAGCAAAATAGATGAGGAAAAGGTTACAGTTTCCTTAATAATTGAACAGACTTTCTTCTGATTCCTTGATGTGTGATGATGTTTACCACAGAGGGAAACATCTGCTAGGCTCTTTTTGACCCTGTACATCTAAACATGGGTAAGTGCTCTTTATCAGAAGCAGACTATCTGAAGAATAATACTGTGATAGTACTTTATTGTACACTGTTCCCTGCCACAGAGCAGAGGGGGCGAGACAAGAGGCACTTGAACATAGCACATTTACTACATATTCTCTCTCTCTCTCTCACACACACACACACACACACACACACACACACACACACACACACACACACACACACACACACACACACACACACACACACACCAGGACTCTAGACTGTGACTAATTGGTCTCATTTTGCAACCACTTTTATTTAAGGTGTGAGTGTTACAGCGGTCAAGGTCACAGTAGCATTTAGAGGCATTTAGAAATAAGAACCAATGAAAAGCTCACGGTAGCATTGGTTTGTGAATGGTTAGCACAGTTTCCTGCATGCACCATGTAAATTGTACATAATGTTGTGTTGGCAGGACGCACATTACGAAGGATATGGCAGGAAAGTGCAAAGCAACAGTACGGAGCACAAGTTGTGGACTCTTTGAGTGCAAAAGTTAAGGCATCAAGAGAATGCTAGGCTAGTGAGCAAAAAAACTGATCTATGTGTCAAATTTAACAATAAGTGTCACATCATCTTTTATAAGAAGTCCTCCAGGAGAAAAAGAAAACAGAAACTTTTCCCCAGGTGTAATGTGTGACCTGAGTTTTTCCACAATGCTCTACATCAAACTGTGGAGGTAGGCAGCATCACCTCTACAAATTATTAGGACACTTCCAGTGATATTAGTGGCTTTTTTAATATACATGCACAGTCTGTGTTTTTATAGCATACAGGTATTCTGTATTGTGCAATAAAAAGAAATCAGTGTCTTTGGACCTGAAGTAATGTTTTCATTCACATGAACACTTTTAATGATGATGAGGTTTATTTTTCTTCTGTATTGTATCAGGCCGTTTACCCCTGAGAGTAACTTTTTTATGCCTCTGTTTTTACTTTTTCCCCTTGTTCAGTTCGATGATTTGGAGACTACAGATGTTTTCATTGCTTGTTATTTCAGGAAATCAAAATTTACTTAGCGTAAATACTGCAGGCCTTTGCATTTCCTATCAAATGTTTATTTTGTATTGACAAATAGCTGTGTAATGGACTGCTTGTTTCTGAAGAGTCTCCAGCTCACATGTCTGTAATATTCTGCTATTAGCCTTTTTCTTGGATTTGAAGTTGGCAAATTGTGTAACATAGTTGTGTTTAACCCTGTGATGGACGGAAACCTGTCGAGGGTACAGCCTGCTTTTCACACTGTGATAGCTGGAAGAGTCTTCACAGGCTCCACAACCTTAATACAGTTTAGCAGTTAAAAAAACCCCAAACAACAGATGATATTGATAAATGGATGGTTTTATTTAAGATGTTAAAATAAATCATTCATTTGCACGTGGCTATGTCTGGTCTGTATTGTGTTGATTGAAGCCAAACAGATCCTACAAAAGGGATACGTAGCAGCACTTCTTTCTCTGTACCCTTGAATCCTTCTCTTACTCCAAAACTGGAATGATACTTGCTGTTTTTGTCCCTCATAATTCAGTCTACATCAGTCGAAAGTGCTCGCTGTTTTCTAAAAGTGAGCATGCCAGCTACAACTTGGTGTGGGTGTGTGCGCGTGAACACAAAGCGTGCGAGCAACTGCCAGTTTAGGATATGGTTGTTTAGGCTGACTGCCCACTGCTAAAGAATTCGCATGAGTAAATATGGAAAGTCATAAAGTTTGTCGCTATATTTGATCAACCAGCCAGCCGTTTTAAACTGTATTGTTGTTTTCTCTCTTAGCGTTCACTCTAATTTTCCAAATGAAAGTAAAAGCATCTCTACACAGCAAATTCAAAAGTGTTAAATGTTTTGGTGTTAGTAGTCTTAGAGTTAATTTTACTCTAAGTAGAGTCACATGCTTTTAATGTAACTCTGAGGTGTAAAATGATAGTAGTTAAAATCGAGTGTTAAAAATGAGTGTTTCTATTTCAAATCTGGAGGTGTTACAATGGAAACATTAACTCTTGACCTCTTAACTCTGAACTCCTACAGGGGCTATGACACTAATAGAGTAAATTCACAGACTCCGCCCCCAGCACGGCTCCGATCGAAGCTGAAGTGAAGCCGTTTCAGAACATTTTGCTCTACATATTTGAGTTGTTTGCCATGCTTGGTAAGTCATTTTTTCAAAGATTGTTTCAATTATTATTATTAGCTTTTACTTCTGTGGCTCTTTGGAGTTGAGACAAAGCTGTGTGAAAGGCATTAGCCATGTTGCTCGCTGATAGCACCGCTTGCTGTTTTAGCTAGCTGAAAGGTATTGTTTTCGGCAAATACCACAGCCTTGAAAAAAAGCTTGCATGTGAATTTTCGGTTAAATTTTTTGGTCAAATACACCTAAAACAATGTCTAGAATGTGAAATGTTGATATAATGGTGCTACTTGAAGCCTGAAAACGATCTCCCATAAAAAACGAGCAAACAGCAGTAGCAGACGTCCCGACTGAGTTCTACGTTAGCATTTAGATCCCTCCAGAGTTTTGTGCACACGGTTTAGGTAAAAATGAAAAAGGTTGAGGTTTTACATTTAGTTCAGTATTACCTGTTGTCTGTGTCCTTATCTTTTGGGAAAATACTTTACACAAGTAATGTCTCAAAAAGGATTCCTTTTTTTTTTTTTTTTACTGTGCTGCAATTGATTTGTGCCATTAATTAGTGTCAACTAATTTTTATTCAATCTCCACATAGGATATGCTTGTGAAGATGGAATATGGGGGAGAGCAGAAGTGCGTTGAAGTTCCACAAAGTGATGAATGAAGGACATGCATATTGTATTTTGTATTTATTGAAATAAGTGATGAGAATGCTGTTATTTGCATTTACCAGCTCACCTATGTCAGACCTTTTGATAAACAAAATTCTAATGAAAGTGAGAACATGTACACTGTTACATCTTTCAGAAAATATTTTGAAATTGTGGTGCACAGTTCAGAATAAATGTTTTTCAAAAACCATTGCGTCTTTTTAGTAAATGTTTATTTCCAAAAGAAATTTCTAGAAGTTCAGAACAGTAAAATTCCCGCTTTTTAGAATTAATTAGAAGATAACTCTTACGTAGTTAAACTAAAATACTCTTTGAGAGTTAATATATAAACTCTTAACACCAAGTGTTAAATTATCAACTCCAGAGAGATTTGGTGTTTAACACTAAATCAGAGTTAACATACCAACTCTCCAAAAAGAGTTAAATTAACACTCTCTGGTGTGGACCCATATAGACACTTTAAAAGTGTTGAAATCAAATCTGACAGTGTTAATTTGGACATGCTGGATTTGCTGTGTAGGATCCATTTCTCAGCACATTTTCTTTTGTTACACCACAGAACAGAAGTGTGCTGTGAAATCTGCCACAGATTTTATCCTTTGAAAGTTTTGAGCTCTGCGTGCACACACACACACACACACACACACACACACACACACACACACACACACACACCATCTTGGTCATCGTCTGCCCTCAGGCTAGTCTCCAAAAAGAGTTCTGCCAAAACTAAACAGAGATCTGATCTTTCTCTCTTTTAATATTGGAATGGAACCTCCCGTAAATCTCTGTAAGCTGCTGATTTGGTTTCAGAGATTTGGCCAGCTATCTCCTCAGTATCTCCCAGAAAAAACATTGTCAATGTGTGGTTGGGATAAGCGTTGTTGGGATGAAGTGCAAATGAATGCCAGTGTGGTCGTGTTTGGACAATTTAGCAAGGCTGCAGAGGAAAAACCCGTCCAAGTCATCTAAACACAAGGACTCGTAAACTTCCCAGTCTCTCACGGTCTTGACTTAGGGCTAGATGATAGACAGTCTCCCTGAGATGACTTAACAGGGATACTACACCAGAGTGGACAGGCACCAACGCTTTATACCATGCAACATTTTTACTCCTGCTCTAAACTCTTAAGTGAAGCTTTGTTTTTTTAACTACACCATGTGTTTATTTCTTAGAAGTGTATTTTTGTATTAGTTCCTGTTCTAGGCTTCTTCTCCAGGAACAGCTCCACCTGAGCAGAAACCATATCACCCACCCACCCACCTCAGTTCCCACGTAGTGCATAAAGGCACATTGTTAAGAAACACAAAAAGGGTCTCTAATCAAATATAGATATGAACAGATTCGGCTGCAGGACATTGCAAGCATTACCTGGTCTACATTATAGAAATACTTTCAGGTCTACATAAAACGCCGCTGTGGGTTCAGACCTTCTTGTCAGCACAGGGCTCACCCAGATCAGAGACAGTCTCGTTCAAGACTTCAATTAAGGTCTCCACAGCCCTTGACTCATTTTCCACTCTTTAATTTTTCTAATGGCTGGGACAGGAGGCTGGGAGCAGCACAGTCAGCTCTGCACTGCTCATTAGCTCTAGCACCGCCGCCCGTGCTGCATTTAACTTAATAATGAGGCCAAATTAACAGCAGCCCTGGCCTTGCTCCAGGTGCATTGTAGGTGAGAGTGAGGGTTAGGAGGAGTAGGGGGAGTACCTGGCGGGCTTTTGACAAAGCAAGGCGGTAATGACTTGAAACACAACACATTAGGGCTGCCTCAGTAGGGATGGGCGATATGGCCAAGAAATGAAATTAGAATTTCTTTTTTTTTTCTTTTGTTTTTAAATGAACAGTTTTTGTCTTTAGTTTTTGTCTCTATACAATTTCATTGATTAAAAATTGCTTTCTTTATTGAATTGGAATAAAGCTGTAACTAGGAGTGTGTGTTCAGGACAAAATTAATGCTACTATCTTTTTACATTTGCCAAACATTGTAAAGAAACAAGAAAAACATGAATACTAATATTTTTACAACCTTTAGTCAGGTTGCATTTTGAGTACAAAGGGTCTCTACAGTGCTGCACTACATGTGCCACACCTCTTTACCTTTATTTTCAGGTGTTTTTAGTTTTATTGCCAAAGGTGTATGAAGTCAGTCACTGAGACACGCAGTCTGTCTTTACATCTGAAAAAATCATTCCAAAGAGGTACTTTCGGTAATATATTTGATTTGCATCAGTCCAGTTAAATACATCAATAATCATCATCTTTTAAAGAGTGTTTTATTATGGATTGTAGTCTTTCTTGTTACTCTTCCAGCAACTATTTTCAGATCTTTTTAGCGCTAAGAGCCTTTTAAAGCTAATTATTCCTCAGAACGTTCCGGTAACTTAGTTAAAAGCTAGTAAAGCATTTTAAGACAGGAAACAACATATTTAAAGACTTTCCATCTGGACAAAGAAAAATAAATATTTAGACAGAGAGAAAGGAGCACAATCCTAACAACTGAGGCATTGCACTACACAACACATTTAATGACTGGATGTTCTGCAAGCATACAATACAAGGAGTAAACAAAAAGTATGACATCTTCTAAAATAAAAATGCTAGAGACCTCTTGATATAAAATGGATGTGAGTTTAAAGCATCTGCATCTTATGGATGGTTAGTACAAATATTAAAAGGACTGAACTTAATAAATTCATGTTTTGAAAAAAAAAACCCTCTTTTTTTTCTAGTTTTTAAGGAAGAAAACATACAAAATAGCCGTAATTGTTGGACTTAAGGTTAGAATCTTACCAGTAAACACATATTAAAGCCATCTGGAACAGATACAGTGTGAACAGTCTCAATCAGTCTGCACGTTTAAATTTCTTTCTTGTGTCAGCCCAGATTTACAAGCAGGTGGTTTCTGGGAGAAATAAATTCATGACAATTAAAACTACTTTTATTTATACTTCACCAGTGTTGTGATGACTGTTCTTCACTGCTTTAAAGAGAGAAGGGGAAGTTCATATCTGGATTTGGTAATTATCACGTTGTGTAAAAATATTTGTAGGGAGCAGAGTACAAAAAGGTTGAGTTGGATGGGTGGAGGAGGCATGTTTATGTTTACGGTCATTCTCCTGCTCAGACTTTGCCGAGGTGACTGCAGTAAAGGAATAAGTGCTCGTGAATTCAGGCAGCTCAGGAAAAAGTACAAACCAACCAAGGTCGTGGATGAGGGATGCTTTTTTTAAAGTTAATACACACCCTTGTTTTTCCTGTTTGTTTATTTTATTTAGTGCTGAATGTTTGGTCACCCTTTGTTTGCTGCATTTAGAGGAAATATTTGGAATTTGTTGGAAGTGCCTTATGTAAGTGTTGTTAAACAGTCTTATGCATCTTTTACTGACAGTTTTGTTTGTTTTGTTTTAAATAAAATGGAACCCAACCACATTCAATGGCCCTAAACAGGACTGTGCAAAATTTTTGACACACCCTTTATTTCTCTCTTGCTTCCAAGGATCGAGACTTTGTATTTTTTTTAGTAGTTTTGAGTAATAGCGCTCCAGGCTTTTTGAAGGTCTTTCAAAGTTTTGCTTTTTTGCTCATTTTCAGTCCAGTTCTTCTACCTGACCATTGTTTGTTTGTTTGTTTGTTTGTTTGTTTGTTTAACTACTCAACACTGACATAGGTGCCTTTTTATGCTTGAACGATTCCTAACTTAAGGAATGGACCTGTGTTGTATTTACACATAACAGAAAGCTTAGCAAAAGAGCCAATTTTAAACAGTGTATTTAGGCACTTTGTTACTATTTCTTCAGTTGAAACTACTTTTTACTACTAATTTGCCCTTAAAACTGTGGAAGACAAAATAAGCAGTGGCCTAGAAAACTATCTACAGCAGGTGAGCAGTATCTGAAAGTCTTGTTCTTAAGATATACAATTGAAAAAACATGCATCTACCATCTACCATTTGCTGAGCCTCGTCAGAAACATTTTCTGTGAAATGGTCACTGTCAAGAATCCAGGGAATGGAAACAAGGAGAAAAAGCTGATTTATGCCAAATTACACAAGAACTGGACTGAAAGTCAGTGGCAATAGTTGTTATTGAGTGATGGATCCAAATGTAAAATACTTGTTTCAAATCATTTTCATTATGTATGGAAGAGATCAGGAGAGAGGCACAACAGTGAGTGCTTACAGCCATCTGTAAAACATGGTGGAGGCTCTGTTATAGTTTGGGGCTGCATTTCCTCAAGTAGTGTTCTCGTCAAAATTGATGGAATTAGCAGATGGAATAGTACTGTCATGTATTTTGATCCCCCATGCAATACCATCTGGAGAGCATCTAATTGCCAAAGGCTCATGTCTTATGATACCGCATGACTCCAAAAGAGCACTTTGCTCTCAGACTGCAGGCTTACTTGTGGTTTCTAGAATATTTCAAAATAGAATGGTAGGCAGCACCTTCAGGTTTTACAACACTCTTCTGTGGATTCAGGAGACAGACACCCTTTTTACTTTTTAGGCTGAAGCTTTCCATTTTGATAAAGTATATAGTTAGGCTTGGTTCAAAGGCTTGGTTCAGGTGACCCTGAACTCTCCTTTAGTAATGCTGCAAGACTCCAATCACCTTTTTTCACTCTGTGCATTTAATCATTAGTTAATATTAACCTCTGGCTCTCTTTCATAGTGTGTCTTTGTCCCGTCTTTCTCTCCTCACCCCCAAACGGTCGCAGCAGACGGCCGCTCCTCTGTGAGCCTGGTTCGGCTAAAGGTTTCTTCCTGTTAAAAGGTTTTTTTTCCTTCCCACAGTCACCAAGTGCTTACTCATAGGGAGGTCATGTGATTGTTAGGGTTCATCTGTTTTCTCTGTGTTATTGTATGGTCCTTACCTTAAAATATAAAGCGCCGCGAGGCAACTGTTGTTGTGTCTCCAAAAGTTGATTCTGTTCATCTGGATGTAGCGTTTTCTGGGAGAAACGTTTCGTCACTCATCCAAGTGACTTCTTCAGTCTCAGCTGACTGCAGGTTTCCCCAATCTTATAAACAGTACATTTGCATAATGACTGAAACCAGCCCACTGAAGGAACAATGGGCTGTGAGGTCAGTTCCTTAATCATAATTATGCAAATTCTCATGACCATTGATCAACAACCACTGACCAAAACCCACTGATCAAAGACCACTGATCAATGGCCATGAGTACCATTCACAGAGAGCTGGGGAATGGCTGCAATCACAGCATTGTAAGATGGCGAAAGATGTACCCTTAGGCCCCCTCCTCGATTCAGAGATGGTCTTTTCCTTTTCACATAAATGGCCTCCTTGACTCCACGCTCAAACCAGCGTTCTTCCCTGTCCAGGATGTGTACATCCTCATCCTTGAAAGAGTGTCCACTAGCCTGTAGGTGTAAATAGACTGCAGAGTCCTGGCCTGACGAGTTAGCTCTTCTGTGTTGTGACATCTGCTTCGCCAGAGGTTGTTTGGTTTCCCCGATGTATAAATCCTGGCAATCCTCCTGGCACTTAACAGCGTACACTATGTTACTCTGTTTGTGTCGGGGGACCCGATCCTTGGGGTGGACCAATTTTTGGCGCAGCGTGTTTTGGGGTTTAAAAGCCACAGAGACCCGGTGTTTCGAAAAAATGCGTCTCAACTGTTCCGATACTCCTGACACATATGGGATCACTACAGGTTTTCGCTTGGGCAGCGGTTGTCCTTCTCTCCTGGATCGGCTGGAGCTTTCTTTAGGTGCCTTTCCAGCTTTGACAAAAGTCCAGCTGGGATAACCACATTTACTCAGGGCCTTTTTGATGTGCTGTTCTTCTGCCTCCCTGCCTCCCCTCCCTAGACACCCAGTTAGTGCTCCAGTGGATGATGAGAGTCAAACCTTAGATACTGATCCGTATGTGTAGGTTTACGGTACACGTCAGCTTTTAGATGTCCCCCATTACTGATGGAAATCTCACAGTCTAAGAAGGCTAACCTGCCACTTTTCATATTCTCCCTGGTGAATTTGTGTGTCGGTCCACCAAGTTAATGTGATCCGTGAAATGTAGTACATCCTGAGATTTGATTTTCACCCAGGTGTCATCCACATATCGGAACCAATGGCTTGGTGGTGTTCCAGGGTAGGATAGCAAAGCCCTCTTTTCCACTTCTTCCATGTACAAATTGGCCACGATGGGTGAAACTGGGGAGCCCATGGCACACTCATGTTTCTGCCTGTAGAACTGACCCTTGTATGTGAAGTAGGTGGAATGAAGACACAGTTCCAAAAGCAAACACACTTGGTCGATCCTGAGAGTGGTCCTGTTGCTCAGGTTGGTGTCATCCTGTAATCTCTTACGGACTACCTCCAACGCTTCCGTGACTGTGATGCAAGTGAAGAGAGATGTAACATCGTACGAGACCATGGTTTCATCTCCCTCCATAATGACATCTCTCACCTTCTCAACAAAATCCAGGGTGTTCTGGATGTGGTGTTCAGAGCTGCCCACCAGTGGGTTGAGGATCAAAGCCAGAAACCTGGAGATGGAACACCACCAAGCCATTGGTTCAGATATGTGGACCAATGGCTTGGTGGTGTTCCATCTCCAAGTTTCTGGCTTTGCCTAAGGGTACATCTTTCGCCATCTTTCGCCATCTTACAATGCTGTGATTGCAGCCATTCCCCAACTCTCTGTGAATGGTACTCATGGCCATTGATCAGTGGTCTTTGATCAGTGGGTTTTGGTCAGTGGTTGTTGATCAATGGTCATGAGAATTTGCATAATTATGATTAAGGAACTGACCTCACAGCCCATTGTTCCTTCAGTGGGCTGGTTTCAGTCATTATGCAAATGTACTGTTTATAAGATTGGGGAAACCTGCAGTCAGCTGAGACTGAAGAAGTCACTTGGATGAGTGACGAAACGTTTCTCCCAGAAAACGCTACGTCCAGATGAACAGAATCAACTTTTGGAGATTTATTTTCCTGGATGATTGAGAATGCATTGAAACTGTTGTTGTGATTTGGTGCCATATAAATACAACTGAATTACATTGAGGCGTGAAAATGATCCCCAACACATTGCAAATGCAGTAAAACCATACATGGATAGAAAAAAACTGGATCACTGAGTCATGGATTGGCCTTCCCAGAGCCCAGACCACAATGTTATTGAAGCAGTGTGGGATCATCTTGACAGACAATGGAACAAAAAGCAGCCAACATCCAAAGAAGAGCTTTGAATGTCTATTAAGAAACCCGGAGAACTATTTTTCTTCTGACTGTTTACAGAAATTATAATGAAACTTGCCTAAGGGAGTTCTAATTATACAAACTCTGTGTACTATACTGTATTTCCATATATGTTTGGAAATTTTCAATAAAGCAAAACAAAGAAATTAGGGGGTGGCTCAAGACTTTTGCACAGTAGTGTGCTTGCAGTGTACAGACTTTACTCAGTATCACTGTAAGAATGTTTTTTGGTGCAGGGTTAGAAATCGTAATTGGACACAGACACTCTAAGATTGTGTTGGATCTGTGAAAACACTATTCTGAAAACAGCACAGCTTCCAGCTCCGTGCCAGGTAATGACAGCATCAGTTCCCCAGAAGTCACTGCATGTTGTTCAGAACACAGAGTGAAATGTTTGTTCACCTGCTGAGGCCCTGGTAGCTAATAACCGGAAACATCAGTTGCGAGTGATGTGGTCACGTGGCTTCTCTTCTGCTGCAATAGCCCCGATACGAACCCTGACCTTGTGACTAATACTAATTCCCTCTGTGGAGCTTTCAGGAAACAAGTTCCCATTTTCTCCTTGACACTGACTCTGTGTTGTGACAGGATGCTCCATAGAAAGCCATATAATGTGTCTTGGCACACTGCAGCGTGTTAATGCGGTGTGTGCGCAGCAGAGGTGACAACAGTGATGCATATATCCGGATTTGATTTCGTGTCTTTATTTGTGTTGCTGTAATGTATTCTGACTCACTTCAGTCAACAGTGAGGAAGTGACTATGCATTCATTGAAGTTTGTATGTGTGTGCTCTCACTCAAGTGCTTAAATACACACTGACTGCCTGCAGAATTTTTTGGTTTGGTAAACAAAGTTGTTTTGGCTCACAAATGACAATGGCATTGAACCGCTTATGTAACTGCGGTTTTGCCTATTCTCCGTTGGATGTGTACATTTTCCATGACCTTGTTTTCAACTGGCACACAGCTTGGCAGGTTGCTGTACAATTTTCCCCTGTGCATAGATTTTTTTTTTTTTTTTTTTAACCAAAGCCCTTGATATTTAAATGTATTTTAACTTGGGCTTTTAATGTCTTCCAGCAAAATTACTCAGGAGTATGTTGTCACTGAATCACAAGCTTTTGCATCCTTGGAACATGTAACTTACGGGTGTTTCTCATTACTGAAAATACATTGAGCCACTTGACGACTTGTAAGAAAACACAACCCAAGTTTCACTGCCAACAGCTGGCTACAGTGTGGCTACAATGTTGTGAACATTGATTTTACTGAGTTTGAATACTTAACCAGAAGGAGACTCTATTCCCTGTAATTAAAAAAAAACCCATCATCCTGTCTGTGCCCTGTGTGTGTCTACCTAAGTGTATGTGTACATTTCTGTGTGTCTAGAACAGAGCCCCTGGTGTTTGAACAACGCAAACATGCTGTCATTACTGACATGATTGCGGGGCATTGAAAGTTTAAGCAAATATTCTAAAGGCTTTGTCTGTTTTGGGGATTTTTGGATAGCCGGGTGACCGCTGAAATGGCTAAAGGGCTGAAAAGCCGAAGCCAGGCCCTGTTTTGTTCCCAGACCTGATCCATCCTTCAGACGCATATTTAGGTAACCAAGCAAGCATGCAATCTGACATCTCCCTTGACCACCGTGGAGCCTCAGAAGGAGCAAACTTTGACCGGTATTAACAGAATTTCTCTGCTTTTAGGCAAAGCTGGGAATAATTTCCACATTAAATAATCATCTGCATTGCAAATTAGTTTATTACATTTGGACTAGTGTTGTGTGACTTTTGGCAGGCTCTCAGAGATGCAGGATGAATTTTGCAAGTGAGGCTGACACCAGCCTTGGCCTTTGTTGTACATAAGTGACTGAAAAGCAACACGTGTGGAATACTTTTCCTCAAGTTAGCAGCGCCCATTCATCATGTGTTGAAATGCTGATATCACATTGTTCTCGGCCATTTGCCATGAATTTAGAGAAAATTAAACTGTAACACAGTGAAAACAGTTGGCAACTCTTTGCTGTGGGTACAAATAATAAGTCAAGAGGAATTTATGCAGCATTAAAGGACCCCCACCCCTCCCTCACTCCAAGTTAAAATAATGTTGTTCTGGATATAATCATCCAATTAGGGTGAGGGAGGCAGAACTTGGCTGGGACAGGGATTGCATTTCAAAGACTCCTGCCAGCCTCCACACTGATGGCAAGATACCCAGTATTCGCTCCACAAATTATATAGAAGACATTGTGCACATTACACAGTGAAAAGACATTTATGAAACAATCTTTGTGCAATTCTTTTGTTTTAATAGAAAGTCGATTAGTTGGAGAACTCTCCGGTCATTTGTAGTATTGTAGTAAATAGCGAGGAGATACTCAGGAGCCTCACTTGTCACTACAAACCTGACACTGTTACACGTCACAGAGTTTTCCAACATTTTGATAAAGGAGTCACACAAACACATACAACTGGGTTTTGCTGTTTAAGGTTCAAGAGCATCATTAGGTCATTTGCCATCCATCAGCACAAACAGGCAAACCCTGCAGGTCACTTCTCTACTTTGTATTCTTTGAGAGAGTGTATCCGATTTTGCTTTTGTGTGAAAGAAAGTGCATAGGAAGGAGGAGGAGAGACATCCTGCCACTGACACGTTTACAGATCGTTGGGCCTGCAGTGTGCAGGAGGCGTGGCTTGATGGCAGCAGTGCTGTCTGAGTAATTACAGCTTTCTGGTGAATATTACTAAGATCCCAGAAATCCTGTCTCCACCACTCTCCCGCTATAGTTAGTTAGGGTAGTGGGGGGGAGGGGGGGGGGGCAGATGTCTTTGAGCAAAAAAAAAATCAGGGAATGAATAAAATAAACTTCTCACCTCTTTTGGGTCTAATTCAACAAGTACAGCTCTGTTTTCTGTTCATGTTTGATTTTGACCTGAAATATGTACCCCAGTGGGGGCACACTTTTATTATCCAGGAGGGCTTTTGGTATTTTGAGAATGAGGTAAGCTCAATTATCAACACAGGGCTCCTCTCATGGGTCTGTCATCACACAGGGTCAGATGGGAGGGAGAGGGAGGAAAGGGAGACCCCTGTGCCTGTGCTTTGATACTACAGGATTATGGTCACAGTGGCATGGAATTGTAAGCATATTTTAGCCTGCACTGTGTGGAGGCCAGATGTGGTAGTCTGTGATATGGTGAACTATTTTGTAAACTTCAAACAGGGAAGCACTGTGATCACAACAGACAGTTGGCTCCAGAGTATCTCTCTGTGCTGGTTGAAGCCTTAAGCGGAGATGGAACTGGGACCATTTATCCAGCAGGGATGTTGGTTGTTACAGTGGATACTGCAGTCTTGTAAAATTAACGTACTTAGAAACTTCATGTTTCACCTGAAAAAGCAAATCATTGTCTAAGCGTGCATTTATTACCAGTCATAGCGTTAGTATCAGGATAGACAGCCTTGTGGTCCACTGGTTTAAGTTCTCAACACATGTCTGCACTGAGAAACTTCTGGATTACGGGCATTTATTCTTTTATTTACACACAGTCCGTCTTACTTTAATCCTTATTCTTGTAATGAATTGAGTGTAAGTTAATAATATTATGGAAATTAAAAGGAGATCATAATCAGATGGTGGTCAGTTATATACTGGAAGACTGTATACCTCTCTTAGTTGTTCTAAAAACAATTTGTATGACCAGGCAGTGTGGCAGGAATATATAATTTAGTAAAGCTATAAATAAAATCTACTGACAAACTATGAATATAAATCTACTGGTTCGTTTGCTCATATGATCATATGTAGCTCCTGTTATTTATTTAATCTTGGTTAGCTCAACCACTCAACCACTTTCGCTCTAAATTTTTTTAAAAAATTCTCTTCGTTTAGCTTGACAGTGATTTACAGTGTCTATAGTGGTGTTTCCCATAAACATCAGTACAATCAGACTTTTTTGTGCAACAAGTCGCATTCTGCTGGTGATTAAAAAGAATGTAAGCTCAGGGAACTACCACATTTTTCATGGTTTATGTGTACAACAGTGGAGTCAAACATAAGGCCCGAGGGCCAGAATCCGCATGGCAAAAATGCCAATCCCAACAAAACAACTTTGATAATCTAATGGAGGACATAGATATTAGAGTTTAACCTTATTTTACAGCTATTTATTGCTTTTCTTACTGATAAAAAAAACCCTTCATGCTTATTTATAGTATACCAAAGGAAATAAATAAGAGATAAATGACAGAAAAATGCCCGTTTTTCAGTGTCCTCTATAAAAATGTCTGTTTTTTAGTCTATAGTTTAAAAAAAGAATTTCTGGGAATGAACAAAACCTTTCTGTTGAAAATTTATAGGATAGTCCAATTTAGTTTTACACATTATTTTTCTTAGAATTCAAGCCCAAAGAGTCATGCTAACAGTTTTTTTTTTTTACTACAGTAGAATTTCTTTGTCATGTAGAAAAACTCAAACTTACTGTTGAAATTTCACTTTTTTTCTTAGATTAAGTTATCTTTACATAGACAGAAAGGGGGGAGTTTCACTGGTCCAAATGACTTAAGATGTAAGTGGGCTGTATGTGGCCCACAATATAAAATGAGCTTGACATCCTCGGTCTACACTTTTGCTGCTCTGGTATTTTAGGTCACTCAAAATAGAGGCTTCTGAAAATTCTGCTGAACCCATTTTTCGTTTAAAAACTCTGAGGATGTGTTTTCGTGTGGACGCTTTTAAAAATGATGATACAGACACACAGCTTCTCAGTTGTGTCTCATCAGACAGAATGTCTGCGTGTATTTCCCTTATTTAACTTTCCGGTGAAATGACCCTTTTTGGGTAGAAAACAAGACATCACCACAGTGATAACTTCAACACATATAAGAAAACATTTCCAGACATTGCCAACCTTTTGGTCTTTACTAGCGACATTTTACCACTTTAACTAATGCCTATATATGTAAATGAATTTCATAATAGTATGGACAGGCATTACTTTTGGAGCTGTTTTAACTTGCCGTTTGTTTGAAAATGGAATAAAGTTGAAAATAAAATAATTCCTAATGAAGTACTGATAGGAGTGGAAATATTGAAAAAAATGTATTAAAATAAACTGGGATAAAATATTGACACACTTATCAAAATTCTTAAATCGATGTGTGGGTTTATGGTAAATGCATGGGTGTTGACGCGAGGGGGGACGGGGGCAGAGGACCCCTTGCCATGGTGACGCAGTAGGCACCAGAGCTGTTTGGGTTCCAGTCTGTCCTAGGAGCCGCCTACCGTCTCCTTGCTTCCTTATCTTAATGAGCATTAACCGTTTCTGCTCTGTGTCAGCTTTGCAGCTTCAAGGAAGGGACAGGAAGAGAGAAAAAATAGCAAGGGAGTCTGAATAAGAGAGCAAAAGAGATAGCGAGGGAGAGAGAGAGAAAAAGAGGGCCTCTGATAGAAAATTCCTGACAGCTGATAAGAAGAAGAAGGAGATCCAGTTTACTGCACAGATAGGGCAGGAATGTGCGGCCAGATGATGATGACTGGGTCCATGACTACACTGCCCCTATCTGTGCCTGCCAGGACACATCACCACTGACTGCCTGCTAGTTAAACTATTTTTTCCAAGGAAAACACTGGATATGGTGTACTCCTTCATGACTGTGCCTTTACTGTCTCTCTGACTTTTGCACTACGATATTACAGACATATAATTATGCTATTGCCGTTTTGCTGCGCAGTTTGTCCAAAATTGCTATTTTAACTGTGTCGTACACCTCGTAGCCGAGACTGTATGTACAGCTACACTATATTGCGGTGCATAAAATATCCATACATGGCAGTTGTCTAATTTTAGTACGATCACAATTCACCACAAATGCCAGGGCTAAATGAACCTCTACTTAGAAACACACAATTTCATGTGAGTTATTGGTCTGCTACAATAGCAACAAATGGACATAAGAGGAAATGAAATCCAGCTCAGACAGTGTGGAGCATGGCCAGGCAGCCAGAGAGGGCATTTTAACTGTGCTACTGAGCTCCCAGCTTTTTAATTTACAATAAATCAAAGTGCATAGATGTACCCAAAAAGGCCTGCTTAGATGCTGTCTCTGAGTCAGAGACGGAGAGAAAGAGCGTGCTGAAGCAGATTGTGTTAGTGGGAGCCAGGGTTGTATGTGGATCAGACTCCCGCTCAGCTGTCTCCAGAGGAAATCAAACAAGCCTGTGCGGTTCATTATTTCGTCAGTCGACTCAGCGGCAGAGAGCACTGGCGACACAGCCATTTACTGGGAGTCTCCACTGACCCCGCTTAGCGTGGCTACAATCACAGTAGCCAGTCAGCTGGAAGAACTAAGGATTCACTGACTTAAAGTATTGCCGTTGATTTATTTCAAAAGCAAATCCATGCTGTGTTGTTTTCTCTTACTAAGACAGGTTTTTCAAGCTTTTGGTGTGTACACTTAACTTGGAAATAGAGTGAGACTCTTTCTCCAGTCACTGCCCACATACATCCCTGATGTGAGCATTAAAAACTGCGTCTTTAGACGCCTATATTTGGAAAGAAAATGTGAAGTGGAAGAGGGTCTGGAGGGTCAGGTTGCCGCTGTTTTGTTCTACTGTTTGAATACAAAGTCCTGTGTTGTGACCCCATTGCCAGACTATCAGTAGACTTAGAGTCGACAGGAAGCAGAAGCACACATACACAGCGGACCAGTACTCAACATGTGAACTTCAATCACCTCACCTTTCCACTGAAGAGAAAAGTTGAGAACAAGGAAACATGTAATGAGGCACGTTCTCCTGCATATCATTATTTTATTTTTTTTTAAAGATAAAATCCAACAGGATATATATTGTACCTCCCCTTCTAATGAAAAAACTAAGGGTTGTCTGTAAGTCAGACCAGGACTTGTTGTATGTGCTAATATTAATGTGGCAACACAAATATTTCAAAGAATAGCGGGATTCTGGATATTTTTCCATCCTTGCATATCTCCTTTTGTGAACAGAGAGCTCCTGACAGCTATCTACCAGCTCAGACGCCAGTCTGCACAGTGCTATCTCCTTCATCACACCCAGTGTGATGAAGGAGATAGCACTGGAAGCGCCTACTGCCTCATCGTGTGCAGTCACGCCTGACGGTATGGGTGGAGTTGAGGGTTGGGGGGTAAAAGGGGTGCAGGGGGGTGGAGGGGAGGATTCAAAGATGGCTAGACAGTTTGCAATCTGCTGTGAGAAACCCACAAGAAACATTCAATCAGCTGGTGTGCTAAAGACATGATGGCACCAGGACAGCGCCAGCCAGGCACAGAGCTGGCCAGAAGCATAGGTCAGAAATGTTATCACCAGGCCTCCAGTGACATGCTAACTCTGTCTCCATTGTCAGAGTCAGGTCATTTATTTTGTCTGGGAATGAATTATGACCAGTGCGTCAACTTGATGGTGGTGGACAAGCAGGTTTGGGTGGATCATGAAACACATTATCAGCTTTAGACAAGAAACATATTTTCAAGTGACAGTAGTGTTTGGAGCCAAAGCATTGACCATTAATTAGTGACCAATTAGATAAATTAGTACCAAGACAGGGTTTCAAAAGAGCAGAGGGGCTTTGAGAAGCAATAATGGAAAGGGTGTAAGCACTCCCAAATAAATAGTTTAGAAACCATCATCTTTGATATATCAGTAAGAACACTGAAGGAAATAGAGAATTCTCTGTACACAATAGACAAAGTTGAAAACCAATACTTATTATCCCCAAACCATTATCAGTGAACATAATCCACGATTTCATCCACAGACAACTTAAAGCTCTACCAGGACATAGATAAAACAAAAATCATATATAAACAAAATTGAAAAAGGTCTTTAAATTCTCTCATTGTGAGCTGTGTTCAGATCAGCCAGACAGCATGTGTGTAATCTGTGAGAGTGAGGTAGTTCATCAAGAGCTGCAGGAAGTACAGTTAACTGTGTATCTGCTAACAAATAACTGGCTTTATCACAGCGACGGTGGTATTTGAAAGTCAGCCAGACCTGTAGAGCCAAAACTGTCATATTAATTATTAACAGTTTTAAATGTATTATTGCTTTGGTAATTTGTACTTTGACAGAAAACACTGAACCTGGATGTCTCGGGTAAAAACAGCAGTTTTCGTGGTTCATGCAGCAGCATTATAATGATGGATATTTCTATGACAAAACATTTTCTCTCAGCATAGTTATTGATTTCACAACACCCCTGGGGGCAAATTCATGCATTCCAGCTACATGTTATTAAACCTATCCAGCAAGCTCACAGATCACAGCGACATCTTGTTCTTCATTCCTTTGGTGTGCCATAAAAGGGTGTATGTTTGTGTTGGTATTGGCATGAGTCCTTGTCTGTATTTGCGAGTGTTTCTGCCTTTCAGAAAGCACACTTGATCATGATTGTGTAACTCTGCAGTACGGAGGCAAGGAAATTAAAAGCAGATGTGGCCTCTTCAGTCAGGAATATGGGGAGGGGGTGGGGGGTTATTGATTGCTGATCCTTTGGTATGTTTGGGCTATCAGCAGGGTTCTAAGGGCTAAGATGATAAAATTAAATGGTAGGGGGAAAGCTGAGGTCAGAGAGAGGAGTTGTTTTAACTTTCCCATTTCTTTAGGATGTTTGACATAAAAAAAACAATTTCAAATGAAGGCTGAGGCTACTAGCAAAGTTTCCAAACACAAAGACACATTTTAAACACTACAGTAATACCTTTGTGACTGTTCTTTTTTAATCCTAGTGACTCACACCCATACCTATGCCATCCAAAGCCACACGCGCACACACTAGCTCATCCACCTGTCAGTACACTGTACACAGGAATTTGATATTGCAGGAGGATAATCTGATACTCCCTGATACTCCTCACACATGGCACATAGAAGATCTCAGAGCAAAAGGAGAAACAGCAATGCTTTGAGACACGTTTTATCTATGGCAGGTTGCAATGTGAGAGAGAGAAAGTTTCCTTGTGAATGTAGGAATGCAAAGTATTCTCCACAATGCCACACTGCTGCAATTACTCCAGCGCCTGGTGATGGGCCAAGACAATGAGACGACAGCTTGTGGCGTTGACGGGGAGAGCAGTTCAACTCCCATCTCTTTTCTCTGTAATGTGGGCCCTTAGTAGACTTATCTACACGGCAACTTTGGCTTCAGCCTTCTAAGTTAAGCTCTAAAGTTAATCTGATATTCATATCTGTTGGTTTAAAATAATAATAAACCTAACACTGATTCTTTGATGCTTTGTATAAGGAGAGATTTGTATTTAGACACTGGATGTTCTTCTCTCTCATGCTGACAGCTAGTTTTGACTTTCTTGGCAATTAGCAGGCGCAGTTCTGCTCTGTGAAAAGCGACAAAATGAAAGAGGCGAGATTAGCCACACTCGGGGAGAATGAGGGATGTGGGAAGGGAGCTTGCTGTTGCCAGAGTGTCTGCCTCTCCGGGCCTTGTCTAATGCCGCCAAGGGCCGTCTGCCCTCCCGCCGCTGTTATCAGCTGGCTCAGCAGCGGCAAAGAAACGGCTAAACAAGGCACTGTTTATCTGTGCTGACTGTATTCACTGCACATCCCAGCCGCTGGGCTGCGGCACCACTCAAATCTGCCCAGCTCTGCAAAGAAAAGGTCGACAGACCTGTTCTCACCAACAGTCTGCATAGAGGAGCCAGGGAAGCAGATCAATAGGCGATAGTATTCCAGCTCTGGCGGCTCAGCACACCCAACAACCCCAACTCTTTATCCCAGCTCCTTTCAACCATTCATGTCAACATAGCAGGTGTAAACTCCCCTGTGACTTAAAAGTTTTGAGCCATGTGTATCCGGTGCTGCACTGCTGAAGGAAGTGCTCGCCCCTCAATCAAAATTAATGTGGTTAATTCATTTCTACTGACTCATTCAGCAACTTGACGTGGCCATCAGACCATGATACAGAGATGAGCACTGTGTGTTACAACCTTTACACTCATGTCAGCCTAAGTGGTCATCATGTTAGTGTACAATTATCCTACAGGGTAGCTTTTCTAACACTGTAACTTTGGTTAAGAGAATGAAAAGAGTTGTGTACTCCTTACCTTTTTTACTAGAACTAGATTGAATTCGCATCGCTTTGGTTTCATTTTTATGATTTGTTTTGAAAATGATATCCTAGACCTAAATGAATTTTGTATGTTTCTTGAGGCGCATTTCCTAATGAATACCTCAGGCATAAACATTATTTGCTATACTGAAAAGATGCTGACTGAATCGTCTGCGTGTAGCAGAGCGCTCATCCTGTACTCGACTCACAAACACACAATCTAATGCAGCATGCTAGATGTCGTTACCAGTCATACTGGAATGCTAGCAGTGTTTTCAATAGATTTCGAATTTATTTGTGGCGTCTGGGTGTGTCACAAAAGGCACATTCTCTTAAATTAATTTTTAAATTATACCATGTAGAAGTTTATCCTCTGCAAATATATTTTATTTGCCAAGTGCTTTGTGACAAATAAATAACTTAGTAATATAATCATCTGCCTTTCTACTCAGTCTCATTTTAAGGATGAATTCCAACTCCATAATTTTAGACTGTGGCTGGGAACAGGAGTCCTTAATATGCTCCGCAGCCTCAGTGAGGACGATGTAGTGCTTCTGGTTATAGTGGTCCTAAAGCTCACAACAGATCTCCAGAGCTGAAGAAGGACTATTGTCACCAGTTCATTCAATTCAAGGCAATGATTGGAAAGGGAGCTGAATGATATCAAGGACCACAAAAGCAACCTGGCCAGCAAACCGCCAAGGAGAATAAATATGAGATGGGAAGTGCTGGGGGTAGCTGCTTAGCTTCGACTAATATATATATGTATCGATATATATATGTGTATATATGTATATATATGCATATATATGTATGTATATGTATATATATGTATGTGTATATATATATATATATATATATATATATATATATATATATATATATATATATGTGTGTGTATATGTATATGTATATATATATATATATATATGTATGTATATATATATGTATGTATATATACATATATACATACATATATATATATATATATATATATGTGTGTGTGTGTATAGGGAAGTTAGGACGGCTGACCCCTCAACAGGACAATGTGTTCAGAGGTGTTGACTTAAAACTGCCCAGACTCTAGAGTGGCTTTTGCCCTGTCTTTTGGCTGACCTATCCCAAGTGCTCGCCGCAGGAAAGATCAGCAAGACTCCTCGTAAAAACTCAATGCGAGACCCAACACAGTGGGAGTTCTTGGATCCTGATACTCCCAGGATCCTTGGTGGCAGAATATGCTGACTTATCAACACCACTTGAAACACACATTTGAAATTCTTGGAGACTGTTTGGTGTTTCCATGTCAATAAGTTTCTTGACTGCAGGAGGCATCAGCATAGATCTAAAGTAGCTGTATGTCTGTGCAACGGAGGAAGTAGAAGTCTTGTCCAGTACTGTTTAGTGGGTCTTTCTTTCTTTCTATCTTTCCTTTCTTTAATGTATTGCTACAATAAAGAAAGCAATATGTAGTGTTTATCAGATGAGTTAGTTATTGTGGTTCATATGTATGAAAAAGCTAAAAATGATAAAATAAAAACGTAGGTTTCCCAACAGTGAAGAAATCTTCTGGGCAAGTCTGATTGTCAACTGATTGTTACTGCAAATATCTAATCAGGTAATCGCATAGCAGCAACTCAGTACATTTAGGCATGTAAACATGGTCAAACTGTTTACACTTTGGGACCCTTTGTGCCAACTGAGCATCACTGTTGATGGTGATTCTTAATTTTTCATTAATTTGACACGCTTTACAAACCCCTTCTTCATCTCGTAATTTTTGGAAAATGTAAATAAGGGCACAGCCATTCTGCAGGTCCAGAGACGATACATTTGGGTGAGGAAACTTCTAGGCTGTGGTATTTGTGGCTTTACAGTTTTATAGCGTTAGTAGCAAGGTCATGGTATACTTATCACACCAGTCTCTAATTCAGACCTGAACACAATAATAACGACACTCAAACTCAGTTCAGCACTACTTTGTTCCCAGTCTTTTCATGTGTTTTTAGCAATTGTATTTCTAGTGAGCCTAATTTGTCTGACTGATTTGAATGTCTTTGTCAGACTCCATGAGTAAACACAGAGCAGAGCAGAGTTAGTTAGGGGGAAGTTACTTAGTTTGTGTTTACAAAGCAGACAAAACAGTCCAGGCACTTTATTTATGAATACTTGATCATTTATTTAAAAAATGACTCACATTAGCGGTTTCTATGGTAATGCATCATTTTGTCTTCGAGAAATTTGTTCAATATTAGGGCCATGCCTGGAAGTTACTAGCAACGTGTCTTGGGCAAAAGTTTGAAGGACCATACTAGAGTGAATGAGCTGACTGACAGTCAGATAAAATGCAGTAATTTTATGTAGTTTACTGGAAACCTGGTGCCCAAGCTAATGTGGTACAATCACCTTGTCCTTGGACAATTATACACACTGACCATGATGCATAATGTCTGCACAAAATGACTAGTTACTGTTACTATTTGTGTTTTTTAAGGGTTGCTAGGTTACAAGAAGTACATGTCTACATGGTTTACAACCATTTAAATTATTACTAATTACCCAGTTTTCCTGCAGCAGCAAAATCATGCAAAGTACAGCTGCCAAAAACGACAAACCCACCTCCACATTGTATCTTTTTAATCCCAAAACCTCAAATAGCTTCAGCAAATAAAGGTTAGCGCTCATCTTTTGGATGAGTTGAGCGAGAGACTTATGATTGCATCAGAGTGCTTAACCCTTTGTTGTTGTTATCGTTGCTGTCATTTTATGTTCTCGACATTAGGTGTCTAAACTGTTTCCAACTTACCAAGAACCAGCACATACCATATCCTCCTCTTAGCATGCAGATTGTGAAATTATTAGACTAAATGTTGCTGTTTCTTACTTTGCAAACTTTCTTTTCCCTTTTCAAAATCATCAGTAACTCAATATGTGAGAGGATATATGTTGTTCATGAACAATAGGTTGCATGTTGAAGATGGATGTAGTTTCAGGGTTTGAAAAGGGATGTGGAAGTGTCTTAAACCTGAATTTCTTTCTCTTGGACAGCAGAGGATGGCTTATCTGCTGGAAAAACATAGTCAAACTGTATGGAAGTCAATCAGAAAACCCCCCTCGGCTTCATTGCTCCATGATCTGAGTAAATATTGATGAATTGATGGTCTCAGTCGCTAGTTTCAAGTCTTAGTGATACAACATGATGTTTATTTTGTAAATTATGGTCCCCACTAAACTCAAAAGGCATAATAAAGCAGGTATTGATTGCTTTTGGACAGGCCTACCATATAACATGTTAGTCATTATGCTACAAACATGCAGCGTTTCTTGGTTTCTCAGTCACGTCCATCCCTTGCTAAACCATATCTGGTTTCAACGCATCAAGATGGTAACTGGACTTCAAAGTGGACTTCACAAACCAATGCTTTATGTCACGCTCAATACGTCTTTTATATAAGTATACATACTCCATATACCTAAACAGAACTCCACACTTTATCAGTCCAGTCTGCTAGTATTTCTCCAGCACCATGCTGTGCTGTCTTCTCCAAATTGTGCCGACTCATATCTATTTTGGGGGGTTTTCTGAAGTTTTTTTCACAGAAGTTTAATATTGCCAGTGCTCTCAATCATCTCTGTGTGGATGTTGCCCGAGTGACACAGTGGGTGTCTCTGGATCGGGCTAAAGAGAGGAGGAGGGCTTATTTTTACCGCTGCTTTGGGAAACATTGGGTTGCAATCACTGGGAGAAAAGATGGTTCTAATTACAGATTTCTTTTATTCCTTCTCCCTCTCTGTCTCTGCATCTCTCTCTTTCTTCCCCTCTCAGTCTACCATTCTGCTTTCTGTATTTTCATCCACCCCTCTAATCAATAAGCTGGAATGTTCTCCGTTTAAAATTGCACATGGCATATTTTTAAGTATAGAGCAAAAGGGACACTTTTAAAGGGTGTTGTGCCTGACATTAATGCTTGGAAAACTGAATAACAGAAGTAAAGAGGGTGGCGGGTCCTGTGCAGCTCTCATGAAACAACATCTGCAGCAGCACACCAGGCCAATAATAATGTTGTGTTTAAGCGATAATGCCTGTTTTTTTAAGTGTCAATCTGTGATTGCGATGTACCGTTGTTAACTGTGATAGCCGAGTGTATGTATGAAAAATAAGTTGCTGTTGTTCAAGCGATGGTCAGCATTGTGTGGACCACCAGATATGTCGAAGTGCCTCCAGCGGCATATACCCACACATGTCTGGCAGCTGTAACTATGGTAAAAAAGTTACATTCATGCCAAACTAAACCCACAGACAAAGATGGCGGATTAGAGGCTTCCAGGTCCTACAAGGATCTGGTTAAAATCTCTCCTGCATGGAGGATGACTGGGGGGAAAAGGGTGGAAAGGGAAAAATCAGAGAACCAGCGGTGAAGGAGGAAAACGAGTGGGGTGGCAAGGGGGAGAGGTAAAAGGATTGAGGTGGAAGGATTTCTCTGGAGAAGAAAGAGAGGGGGAGTGCAGGATTAGAGGCTAAGAGCAGTGTGAAGAAAGGGATCAGAGGCGGGGGAGTGAAAAGAGAAAAAGAGACATAGCAGAAGGGAAGGAGTCTGCATCTGCCAGCAGTCCGTGGCTGTCAGTGGCAGGGCCTCTCTCCCAGCACCGGGGGCTCCAGGGCTGTGGCCACATAATGAAGGCTTGTTTGAGTTCACATTCAAACATCACAGAGAGCGCCTGGAAAAACAGTGCCCCACGGGCTACTTTTATTAACCCAGCTAGTGTTCCCAGCCTTTAACCCTGTTCCTAAAGTCTTCGTCATATCGAGTCTGGAACCTTTACCAGTTTGAGCGTAGCTCTGTAGGCACTGGAGACTCTCCCCTGTCTCCTGACTGTGAGAAAATTAGCAAAGAGCTTTTCACAAGCACAGTTAATTGAGAACGATACTGTTGCACAAGATCGGGTTTTAGCGCTACACTCCTGGCACTTTCTGTCTCATGCAGAAGCTCCGTCGGCTGCTCTTGCTGTTTGTCTTGTCTCTCTCTACCTCTCTGTCATAACACGCACAAGCCCGCTGAATGATGGCCCTGCGAGATTCACAGGGGAGGATATTTGACTCAGGATTTTCCGATAATAGGATTTGAAGCATGCTTGCAACAGATAGTGGTTTTGTGGTGAAGGAAAGGAATACGTGATCCTGCTTCTGTATGTAAATACAGCAGTCGTTTATGACAGCAGTGTTAAACTGTATTCCTGTCGCTGCTATTAAGATGATTT
The DNA here is from genome assembly GCF_963576455.1 of Neolamprologus multifasciatus. Classification (NCBI taxonomy): domain Eukaryota; kingdom Metazoa; phylum Chordata; class Actinopteri; order Cichliformes; family Cichlidae; genus Neolamprologus; species Neolamprologus multifasciatus. Next base: position 53,909,597 of record NC_140445.1, on the reverse strand, counting down.
CATTCTATTTTTATGGTTTGAACAGCAAACCAAGCTGGAATTGACTTGTTTGAGTTTGGACTCCTTCACGAAGAAAGGAGAAGTTTCACAGAACAACCTGGACTTGTAATCTTTAAAAAAATAAAAAAAATAAATCCTCCGTCAGCTTGACACAGTAGGAAAACATAATGAAAGACATAGAAAATCAAGGGGGCTTTCTGAAATCCAGCATGGGATCTGAGTCTCCTCGGTTTTTTTGTTTTTGTTTTTGCTAGGGTTGCCTGTTTGAAGGGGCCGTCAGTCACAAATCCCCTTAAAACCCCCTGGAGTCACTGAGGATGTATCAGGCCCCTGGATCTGCTCTGTGCAGGGCTGGTGACGGGCTCTAGTCCGGAGCCAGCCAGGGGGAAGAGGACAGCTACTGTGAGGGCGCCCGGAGAGCCGGGAGTCACTCAGCCACAGAAACCCTGTGTTTGTGTATGGAGCGCAGTGCTCTTATCTCCCGCCTGTACTGACGCCACACTCTTCCTGTTTCAAATCTTTACTGCTGATTTTCTCTTCACTCTTGCCTCAGCCCCAGCCAGTCCTGTTGTTTTTTGGTGTTCTTGTTCTTTTCAGTGGAGATTAGATAGAGCTGCTCTGGCGACATAAGAGACAGAAGCATAGCTGGTTTGGATGTGAGCTAATATTTTGTGCTTATCACGAAATAATAGCCTGTTCGGGGCTTTTAAAGAATGTCCCAATTGTGCTTAATCCTAAAATGTCTGTGATTAAATTACATGTTAAAATTTGAATCCAAAAAAATGTGTGTTCTGCTCTAGAGATGCCTGCTCCGTTGCATAAGACTCCACAGTGGAAAAAAGAAGTCTTAGAAAACAAGTTACATGCAATTTCCTGCTTTTTTCTGAAGGTGCTTGAAGTGAAGTCGTAACAATGACACAAATGCAACTGACATACAGTAAAACCTCCAGATTATGGGTTTATTGTACAGGTGCAAATGGATTTCAGTACAACATCAGCAATTCCACTGACTAAGAAATTATTTTCTCAACCCGTTAAAACTGACATAAACTCTTCTATGGTAACTATTTCTGACAATTTCAGCACCTTCTATAAATCCAGGAATAAGGGACGGCATATTTAAAATCTTTTTCCTAGTTCTGTTCTGACTCTTTGGACATATATTTGTGAAATATTGTGAGGGTAAAGGCCCTCAATACCAGTTATGATTTTTACATAAGCATGTACAGAGATAAGAGATCCATCCATCCACGCCATTTCTAAAACCTATAATCCAATATCAGTACACAGAGACTCAGCATTAATAATTAAAATAATCCATTTGTTTTTAAACAACCAATCAATTTCTTAAAGGCTTTTTTATAATTTTAGTCATGAACCTGCTGTTTTACTTATTTTGACTCCTTAAGAACGCGGTGTATCACATTCGAGGGGTTAAACGAAGTTTTCTGTTACACTTTAAACCTGTTTTACACACCTTACTAAAACACATAAAGTTGGTCTCAATTCATCGTGAAAAATCTCTCCAGCATATAGAATAAAAGGCAATTATAATGGATAGTTTAGTCCATAATATTTACACAAATCACTTTTGGGGGGTTGTGTCAGGAAAGGCATCCAGAGTGAAAAATCTGCCAAATCAAACATGTGGAGCTACCTGCTGTGGTGACCTCTTGTGAGTAAGGGAGCAGCAACTCCAAGTAGCCAAGTTTACTTTGTAATATTAGCACTCACCTTTAAACAGACCTGTTCAGAATCTGATTTGTTATTTGATCCCTTCTTATTTTTTGCCTCTTTTAAATGCATACCTTACAAACAGCTATGGTAAAGCTTAATATATGCTTCTATGGTTTGGTGCATCAACACAAAACCAAGATGGTTTGTGATACCGTCTTGGTTTTGTGGTTCTTCTCTTTCAATGTCGTATTAGCTGCCATGTTTCATTGTTTGTGCTGTAATTAGTTACTTTCAATAAATAGACAATGCTCAGACAAATTGCATAATTTTAGGGGTTTACAGGACACAGCAGATTAGAAAAACCAAAGTGAATGCGAACAGAAACATGCACACGCACATACACAAATACGTGACTGAAATCAAGGATTTTATGTGTGTTTTAGGCCACTTTACATCCTCACATTACAGCTCCTCTCAGGCTTTGAGTGTTGTGCTAAACCTGAAGTCTTGTGCAAATTGTATAGCTATCAGTGATCTATAAATTAAAACCAGTCTGAGAAAATTGTGAATGATCTCTGGATCTCTGGACTTAAATAATAAAAGTTGTTTAGTTGACACTTACTGCATCCTCTAAGAGGAGATCTGAAAAGTATGCAGGATGCAGCTGACAGTTCTGGCTGTATACATGTATGAGTTATATAGTGTCCATTAGTGAATGTGCACCTTGGGTATAAACCAGGCTGGCATGTGGCATACACGTGTTAGTTTCACAAACTGAAAATCGTATTGATACAATTAATGTTTGCGGTTGGCAATGTTACCTTACCTAACAGAAGTGTAAGCTGGATAAATAAATAATAAACTTGACAATTAAAACTGTAATTTAGACTTAAGCTGGTAAAAAAAAAAATACTACTTAATAAAAGTGGTTAAAGATGTTCTTATTATAATCCTGGATATTTGACAGGAAGGCAAAAGTCTCTTTGGTGGAGCCGCAAAACATGTTCATATCCTGGAAAAACACTGGTATGTGGAGCAACCTCTTGCTTGGTGTGACTCTTTAAACTAAAACATTGTATACATTAAGAAATTATATGCATTTTAAATCCATGCATTACACAAAAAATTATATTGCACAAATTGTGCACAAACCGGTTTAGTAAGTGTGGGAAGTGTCTATTTTTCATCTCCTGCTTTACAAAATCAAAAACAGCCATCTAAAATACATAAACACTGAAAGAGCTGCCTAACAGTCCTCTGCTTGGTATTTTCAAGCGTCACTACCAGTCTTCCTCTCCCTTGTCTGGCCTACCCGGCTGCCTGGATGGCTGATTCTGATGGCGCCAAGCACTCTGCAACTCTGCCGTAATCAGGAACAGTGAGGGGCAGTCTCTATCACAGAGAGTTTCTTTCCCTTTCCTTTGTTTTCCACAGATTTCCTTCCTCGTTTTCTTAGATATTCTCTCCCCCTGATGTAAGTCCAAACAGAGGCCTATTTAGAAAGTAAACAGATGAATGAGGGGAGGTTCTGAGCCTGGCGTCCGTGGAGTCAGGCACTGAGTGGAGACGTCTCGCTCCACCCGCCCTGTGCTGACACAGCCTGTAAATATACAGCATGACAAATGGCATGGCTCTGCAGCAGTCCCCCGACCAATCTCTGGCAAGCAGGCCTGATGCCGGAGAGGCTAGCCGACAGGCCGTGTCTGATTCACTGTCACAAGAGACACATTGTTTATAGGACAGAGAGACACTGTAACACAAATACTAATACCCCTAGAGTGGGTGACACATTGGGAAATCCCTTGGTTTGTGGCTCCAGCATTGGCCTCAAGGAGAACATTGCAAGGAGAAGTTTGTTCCTTCTCCTTGCTGAAAAGTGTCCTACACTGCGTGTCCTGCCTTGCACGTATATCCTGATGATAATTCACCGTGCCCAATTTTTTGCCCTGGCCCTTTCGCCTTGCTCTAGTTACACCAGCTTGGCTTCCGATCCTTGGCTTTCCACAAAATATTTTCATAAACATATATTTTCACCATAGCAAATTTATTTTCATGCTTCTCTCAAAGGACATCCTCTCAGGGAATATTCATCTTGGGAGAGCTCAAACAACAGTTTTCTTCCTGTTTGTCTCAGTTTTTGGCAAAAACACTGGCTATCATGCATATCCTAGCTCCGTGATAACTCAATAACTAAGTAAAAGGCCACACATAGAGATGTTGATGGATTTGATGGATCATTGTGGAGGAAAAGTTTAGAGAAAGGAATTTCTTTGGGGGTGTGTGGGGGGTGCAGGGGGTGGAGGCCCATGGAGGGAAAAGGCTCCGTTTGACCTCTAAGGATAGACCTGCAAACTGAAACGACCACCCTATTTCCGGCCATACTCTCTACCAGGATTTCCTTCCCATGTCCAGGCCCAAATCTACTGAAGCACCAGGGACATGGGCCACAGTGGGCCACCTATTGTGAGCTGGCTCACTAGCTGAGGTCACACAGGGAGCCTGTGAGCGCCAGACTGGCAGGCGATCCATGGTTTCCTCCAAGATAGGAGATCAAGTAAATCAGAGTTAGGAGCCGTTACCCTTTAAGAGTCCTAATGACCACTGCTCCTTCCCCCCACCACGCGGCTATGTCTGCGATGTGGAGCATTATGAGGATGGTATTTTGTGCTATCATCCATTTTTCATCGACTGGCTCTCCTTTCAGCAAACATGATATCATCCTGGTATCATGGCTAACTTAATGCAGCCAGTATTAGTGTTGTGTTATGTAGCATTAGCATATAGACTGGAGCTCCATTAGTCATGCCCTGGACTTTTGCCCCACATGGATACTGTGTTACCTCTTAAGAGGATCCATTTTTCACAGGCTGCCGTGGGCTATAAAGACAAGAGACAAACCAATTGATTTTAATTCGTTGGCAGTGTCAGGGGAGCCTGTTTGAATGGACACATGGAGATTCATCTCCCTAAGCACTAGTAATGACAAGACTATAATGACAACTATCTGATCGAGACCGATTTGCTGTTGCTCGAACAACAGAAACATCTTTGATGTTGTGCAAGTTGTTGAGCATTACACCTACCAGGTCACCTTTAAAAACCCACCTGACATTTATTATTCTCATTTGCACATTGTAGCCATCTCCTTATACATGTGTGCCACTGATCAGCACAAACTACAGAGTCACCCTCAGATCTACAGATCTAAATTTCTTAGGTTGGATAATCTCAAATATTTGATCACAACAACTTATTTCACTTACAGGCTGCATCATATGCTGAGCAGATTCCCCACACTCTTAAAAATCGATTGTCATGGTTCAGTCAGGGTAACAAAAAGGAATTTGCCTTTCTTCCAAGTAACCACTTAAGAGCAAGCGTGCTGGAACTCAGGTGTCACTCACTAAACTCATTAAGTCCAGATTCCAGTGGTGTGCTATTACCAAACAAACTATCCTTGTTGCATAATTACATGCATTTCAATGCACTCGTTTGAAAATGTGATCAAAATCTGCGCAGTGCATCATCACTTACAAGAAATTTAGCCTTATTTACCACAGGATTTGTGCACGTATGATGTTACCTGACTGTCAGCGACAGGTGCAAAGACCAAGTTTTTGATCAAGCTGTACAGATGGCATCTTTCTTTGTAATCTTGAAGAATGATTTTGAACTCACAAATCCGGGCTAACGTCCACATTTCATCAAATGAGACAGAGTTTAGGTATAAATCTTTTCTCTTTCATCAGAGGACCACAGCTGAAAGAATGAATTCCATATGTTATGTTGCTGGATTTAATATGTTGGATTAAGTCCTCAGAATAATCTTAGTAAATCTGCAGTTACTCATTTGTTATGGAACATTAAATATAACTTATCTGTAATGTGTAGCTGATCTCTCGGTAAGTCAGTATTTTTACATTTTTGTTGCTATTCATTGTACTTCTCCTCAGGCTTAAAGGAGTCAAAAAATGTTCACTGACCTCCTCTCTCCCTGCTTTACTCTGACACCTGCACAGGTTCAACAAAGATGCAACAGAGGCACTTTACTTTTACAACCCCAGTCCCAAAGTATTACAACACTACATAAACTAATAAAAACAGAATGTAATGATTTTCCCAGAAACCCATAGTTTAAGTAGATCACACAAAACATGTCTAATATTAAAATGAAAAAATGCACAATTTTAATAGAAAATATTAGCAATGGGTGCTGTATGCAATTTAGTATTGTCTTGCTGAAATATGTAAAGCCTCCGGTCAAAAAGTCGTCATCTGACTGGGACCATATGCTGCACTAAAACCTGTATATACTTTTCAGCATTGATAGTGTCTTTCCAGATTTATCGGCACTAATGCACCCCCATACCACCAAAGATGCAGGCTTTTGAACTCAGTGCTGATAACAAGTTGGATCTGTAGTTCAGAGGCTGCACCCTCCATGTTTTCCAAAGATAATTTTAAATTTGTAATCATCTGAACACAGAACAGTTTTCCACTTTGTCTCATTCCATTTGAAATGACAGCATCATGTCTGTTTTTAATGCAGTGCTGTCTAAAGGCCAAATGATCATGCACATCCAGTACTGATGTTCAGCCTTGTCACTTGCGCACAGAGATTTCGCTAGATTCTCTGAATCTTTTAATAAAATCCTGTAGATGAGATATAAGTCTTTGCAATTCTATCTTGATCATTTGTAGACGTAGTTTTTTGCACATTCATGAATGTCTGTCAATCTTAACTTTTGATAAACTCTGTCTCCAAGATGCTCTTTTTATACCCAGTCATGTTACCGGCCTGTTGCCAGCGGTATCTTTTTACCACTTTACTATTAAATATGTTGCACATATGTTGCTGAGATCTATTTCAACATGAACATACATATTTGTGTGCATTTAATATGTTTCCATTTTCTAAGGTGAATAAAATATTGGTTCAATCTTGATGAGGCCAGGACACAATCGGTGGCCTTTCTGCGTAAAACCGGAGGTTTCTGTCCAAACAAGTAAATCTTGAATGTGATTTTACAGGGAGACTGTGAGTCGGAGTAACGGATGGATTGAGCAGAAAGAGTGCCCTCCGTGCACCAGCAGGAAAAGACAGGGTAAAGAGAGACAATACAGGCTTCCTAAAAAAAACTTTGTCTCTTTGAACATGGCTGTTGCTTTAATATTGCCTGTTTTTCTTTAACAAGCCCACCAAACTTCAGTTCCATGTGGATAACCTAATGCCTTTGGAACTGTGAAGATATAAGGCCAAGGTTTTCCAATTAAGTCTACATGGTATGCTAGTTCTCCGACCACCCTCGGAGAGACAGAGCAGGCCTTACACTGTTTCATGATAGTGAAATGGTTATAATCATTATCAGCTCTGTGGTAGTGAGTGGCTCCCACTCTGTACAGGCGGCTCCGTGTCTGACCTGTCTGTGGTGTGACAAGGCTCTACTCAGAGGGTAGGGGTCAGGCAGTGTCTGCCGCCTCTGCTGAATATCTGCATGCCATTAACAGCAATGGCTCTGATGACATGTTCTTCCTGAACTGGCCCTGTCTGAGCTCCTTTGCTTCAGCTGGAGATGCCCATGGCCCGTGGTCTTGAGGCACTTGTCTATTTTGGGAGGTCATTTGGAGCCGGACACTTTGTCTCCCCAAAGCAGCCTGTCTCCTGATACTGCTATCAACTGCCGGCTTTTAACAGGGAGTCACGGCAATTTACTAGAGTGACGCCATGCGAGGCAGTTATCAGGACCCCGGCACGAGATTAGCTGGTTGGTCTTCTAATGAGCATCCTTGAACAGGGAAATGGAGGGGGAACACAATAATAACACTATTATCCATGGTCCTGACAGAACAGGAAATACTATGTAAAGTGCACAATCTAGAAGAAAATGTCATTCATTTGTCAAGTTCAAAGATGAACAGGGGCCTTTGGGATTCAAACAACTTTCCTCACAGTCTGTGAACTACCACAGAAGAACTTGCAGTACTTTTCAGATTCAGGGAATAGTTCTTTATAATTCTGTAAAGACCTGGACTGAATGTATTTGAAATATGCGGACATTTGCATTTATGAAACTCAATTAATCGATCAGTATATTGACTTAACATTAATTTAAAAAACAAATTAAACTCATTTATTAGGTGTGAACGGAAAACATTTCTTGAGCTTTCCAGATCTTGTTTGTGTGTGTGTGTGTGTGTGTGTATGTGTGTGTGTGTGTGTGTGTGTGTGTGTGTGTCATCGTGGACTGAATGAATTATCTTTCTGCGTTAGCCTCATGATAGAGTGGCGTCCCTTGCAGGGTGTACTCCGCCTCTCGCTCAGATTGCTGTGATCGGCTCAAACACCCCAGCGACCCCAAGCTGGATAAGGAAAATGGATGGATGGTTTGAGCAAAACACAGATATGATATAAGGGTTTTGTTACATTCTTTGATTAAATTAATGACAGTAATCAACAAACTACATTGCGAAAAAAAACGGCAGCTGTGCCGTCCCACATCTGGGGTTCTCTGAGTTTTCCACATGGATCTGAAGTAAATGACTCAACTCACTAAACTAGTCTCTGCCGTTCAGCGTGGCAGCTGAAGTTTAAACTGGACTTTGTGGCCTGCCCAGCCCTTTTCTGGTTAAAAATAATAAAATGTGTCTGTAGCCGGGTGATGTCATACTTGGCATAATGTTTTATCATGGATTTTAGAAGGGTTAGATTTACCAGCATTCGGGAAACATTAAAAAGTAGAGTGGTTCGCACTAACTGCCTGTGCTCTCTGTAGTGTTTCCCATCTCACCCCCTCCCGACTTCATGCTGTAAACTCCTACTGTTGGTGTGCAGCACTGAAAAGAGATAAAAGAAAACCTTAAAGAGAGTATAAACTCAAACCATTAAACAGTGCATTTAGCACGACTGGAGTTTGTTGTTCTCGAAGCAGTGCGCTTACTTTTTTCATGTTTAAACACGGAATACTGAATTATAAGTAAAGTGGACAGAGACCATTTGCATGTGAATGCTATGCTAGTGTGAGTTCATGATTTCTTCCTGAAGTGTGAAAATCCACTTACTGCCAGTAGTTTTTGGCTCGAATCCTCATCCTGTGGAACAGTGTTTTCATTTTTACGTTGCTCGTATGGATGGCCACGGGCAGTCCGGTGCAAAATTTATGAAGAAACATTTAAATGTATAAACTATAGAAACACATAGAAACATATTAAAAATACATGGCATCAGTTATGTTTTACTACATTTCAATGAGTGTGCTGTTAAGTGTGGGCTTGATGGAGGCAGTTTGCAACAGGAAAGTCCCCTGTGGATAGCTTGGGGCCCTGGGGCAAGATGGCGCCCACACAAGAAAACCTGTGGTACCATGTGGATATGACAGTCAATAATTATGTTGCATGTTGATGTTTTAAAAAGTGCAATCAAACAGAGAAGGGGAAGAAGAGAGGGGGTGTGTTGAGCCATGAAAGGCTACAGCTTCAACACCAAAGGGCTTGTTACCTTTGCTCTGAAAGAAGCTTTTTATTACCAACCGTGAGGAATCTGGCATTTAAAAGAAAATCTCACTAGAAGATTTAATCTGGTGTATAAAATGTGGTCTTTCTGCACAGAAATCATTAGAAAAGAGTAATAAAAATGAAAGATCTCACTGTCAAAAATATTCTTCATGTTTGTCTCCTGCGTGTTTTAAAGATCTGCTGGATTTTTCCTTTTGGTTTCCTTTAAATGAGGTAACAATCCACACCATACATATTATTTTATGTCTGTTCCATGACTATTAAGACCACGCCAAAAAGAAGATACTCCCAACTCGCAACTTCCTGGCTGTAAACAGCTGAAGCCTTTGTTTATTTATTTTATTGTTGATAGTGCATGTGTATGTGTGTGTTTGCGTGCGGGCAGGGATGACGGAGTTGTGCGCCGATCATGTTTTATGGTTGTACTCTTTTCCCAGACTTTAAGTTTGGGTTTGTAGCCTTTGAGGTGTGGATTAGTTTGACTGTTGAGTCAGGCCCATGCGAGGGCCCAGAAGGTCAACCCGGAGAGAGGCCCACGTAAGCAGGCTCCAGTGCTGCTGAATGGGCCGATAATGGCCTGGATCAGAAGGAATGTGTTCATGGAGCCTTGCTACTGACAGCCGGACCCTGGGGACAAGAATTACTGAGACTGATACAAAAAGAAGATGACAAAAACAAAACCTCCGGCACTGTCTCCCCGGACTCCTTGTCTCCACTACAGCTAAATGAATCAAATTGCCTCAAATTAAAGATTTAACTATACTTCTTTGCCCTCGGCTGTTTTGTTTTTTCTCCCTCCAGTTTCATGAAACAAAAGCACTTTTCAAGGCATTGCTGAATTAAAAAAACAGACTCTAGGTAAGCTTTGTGATGTTTGGAACTGTTTACCTGATTTTTGTGCAATGAAATGGTTGTATAACTTGGATAATTATATGAGGAAAGGGGAACAAAATCTTTGTGTGTTTTAAAAATGCAGCCTTGTTCTGTAACAAATAGGCAAAAGAATTATGTAAGTATAAGCTCATAACCCACGAGTTTTTCTGGTTTCTATGTACAATATGAAGCAAGATAGCTATTTTTTCACTGTACCTTTCCTAACTGTCTTCAATTCTTGTAAATTATGATGGTGTTGCAATCACAGCCATGATCCCTAACTGCTGTTTGTCAGGCTTCACACTTTTCATTTTTCTGTAATGATTTACATCCATAAATAATTTCTGCTTGTTACCTTCTTCCTGAAGGAAGATTTACCATTTATTTCAATGATGAGTTAAAATCAATACATACAAATTATAGATCACACTCACGTGCATAAAAAAACATAAACACATTATTTTAATTAGAATCTGTAGTTTTATTGTCCATTTATTCTGACACAGTGTCATGCATGCCTTGCTACTGACATTTGAAATAACATGAAAGATATTTAAATATTCAGTTGACAGTTTCCTGTGCTAAACTGGTTTTGAGCACCATATTTGATAATGTCACATTATTATTGCGATTTTTCCTATTTCGGGTAAACTGTGTTGCAGTAAGATCCACCTAATGTTGTCAGGCAGTCTAACACTGGTGTGTTCTCCAAAGCATACATTAACACCTTTGATCAATTAAGAAACCACTGAGCTGAGTTCACCTTCAAGTAAAACTGCAAATGAATCAGGCCCGTATTTGATCGCAAACAAGTCTCCAACCACATCAAGGAGATACTCTGTGTGGTTGTTATAAAGCTTCTTATGCATCACCTGAATTATCAGTGACATATGGGGTCGTTGTGAGTATGCTTCAGTTGACAAATTTGTCTTGCATCAGATGCATCACTTGTATAATCTGTCTTTCTGCCGTGTATAATATGAGTCACTTGCCCACTTTGTCTGAAATGCAGTCAGAGTTGAGCTGGTGTGACCACTGCAGTATTACCCAGGGGTCTCCAGGGGTGCATGGGACTGGGCCTTCACAGGGAGAGGGGAAGGCCAGGGGACAGGCCTGTGTGAACAGCTGTGCCCTGTTTTAGATGCTCGTACTCAGTTACCTCTTACTCTTTGAAGAAGTCTTCCCTTACACGCTTTCACACATGAAGCATGCATTAGTGGAGCAGGGCTCAGACACAACTGCACAATGAAAAGTTCAAATGCCAGAACTTTGATTTCTCAATTAAAGTAAGGTCCATGTTTGCTTGGGGTTTTTTGTAGCTTTAAAATAGCACTTTAAATAATCTGTTGTTTCAGTAAAAATCAATTAATAAGACATATTGCCTGTGAATGTTTAAAAACATGAAAAGCCACAGGTTGTTTTAGGCAGCATGTATCATATAGTCATTGTTCTACTGTAGCACATTGCCATTACAAGAGGACTAGCATATTGCAACAAGTCCTATTTTTAACAGCTGTCTTGACATTTCTGTGTCTATCGTTGAAACCTTGAAATAATCAAATGCACAACAAAAGTCACTTAAATGAAAAAACATCCGCTCTGCCTGATAATCACAGTTTCCCATGTAGGAACCTCTTACAGGCCATCATGGAGCTGTAAATACCATTTTTGAATTGGCCTACTCTTGTTGGGTTGCCTTTACCGGTCACATTGGCATGATATGTGCTGCTATGAGTTTTTTCATTCTTAATACATGTTTAAGAAGAACTTCTCTTCATTCCTTTTGAAATTAAATATGTCCTCCATACCTGAAATGAATTAAGTGTGCAGTTTGCAAACTGATTTTATTGGCATTGAAGTGTAAAACTACAAAGTTCAGGGGCATTTCAACTGACCAGTGTTTAAACAGATGGGCAGTCTAATTTATTAATGACGAGTCACTGTTGGTAGCTTCAGATGTCTGCCATTGATCCAGAATTATCCATTGACAAATGCATGATGATACTCAATGACTGCAAGAGTAAACGTTGGTACATAAATAGAATAAAATAAACAGAAATGAAACAGCATTGATATATAATACTTGAATAAAACAGATTGTCAAGTTGTGAACAATTGTTTGAAAAAAATGCATGCCGTTATATAAACAGATCGTACAAATATATAAAAAACTGAAATCCACAAACTGGTTGCTTTGGTACGCATTTTTTTTTTAACACAAATACAAAAAATTATTTCAGCGTGAAAATCCAACCACTGTCTGATGATATCCCAGTGTCCCGTTGATTTAAAGATATTCACACTGGTTCATTAGTTAACTCGCTGTAACAGTGACCGAGTCAAGACCCTCTCCCAGGGTCACTGGATCATCGGTATGTAACTTACGCTGTACCAAATTTAAAGCATCTAATATGTCTGCATGCTCCTGATGCTTTCAGAGGTTTGCTTCACATGAATCTGTTCCAGCAGCGAGCATGGCAGAGCAGACAGCCTCACTGACTTATGAGCCAGCTGGGTTTTCTTTTGTCCTGATTGAAAATTGCATGATTCAAATGAAGCAGTACTCTGTAATAACAGTTTTCTTTTCCCTGTCTGACATGTGATTGAGTTACAAAAGGGAATGCATTTGCAACAGGTGCCTCTAACACAGTGCAGGCATGAGGGCCTCCACGTCTACCCTCAGTAACCTCCCTCTGCCCCAAAGCCCTGATCCTGCCAGGGAAATCTGATTCCAGTTCAGACACTGGCACCGTATGCTGCTGCAGCCAAAGCTTGGAGTCTCCACTGGAGCGGAGAGGAGAGGTTCAGAGGTGTTCAAGTGAAAGCTGCATGTGTTTATTATGAAGTTTTTTTTAAAAAGTCAATGTGTCCATAGTTCCTGTTATAATACTGAAATAAAGAAACCCTTTATATAAGAGATACAGTTTTATATTTAAAGCCTTAGATTACATATGTTCCATTCAAACATAAGTAAGATAGTTATCAGGTTAAAGTACACTTAATATGAGTTAAAAATTTGAAACATTTAACATTTTAGCACACTACCGATGGTTGACTTGAGCATGGTATAATTTCATTTTACTGACAAGTTTAATATTGGGTTTAACTTTAGTTACTAAGCTTTCTATTGCCAATCAGCAGTTTTTACTACTAAACTTTTAAGTCTTTAATTATGTTTTTTTTTAATTTTTACAAAGCCAAATCAAAGTCATAACTCACTTAAATTAAACTTGCGCCAGTAATTGATGACAGATGGTTAAGGGCAATTAGGGAATACTGGGTATATTAGTGTAACATTATGCCTGACTTCAGTCAAAATGGGTAGTAGGGTAAGTAGTTGGTACAACTCTACATTGAAACAGGAAATCCATGTCATTTGCAGCCTGTCTTGACAAGACAAGAAACTTGAGATTAGGAGGTGCCAGAACCGTGGAGAGGTCAGTGCGTAAGGATTCACCTGTTGTGTCTCCAGCCAATGTGAAGGCCACTAACATTTCTGTTTACTAAAACAAGCTGCTATAGGAGCCTTGCAAGTTCTGAAAAGCAGAAAGGGTTTTCTAAAATAACTACGAAAACATATTAGTACGTGTTGCTTCACTAGTACATAAATAGCAGGGGTTTCTGAAACTGACATCCAAGCACCCACAGTATGGTATTGCAGTCCCATTTTCCCATACTGATACCAGTGTAGAGTTCAAATGCTTAGTTAAAATATTGCAAAAGTGTTGCTATACTGTTTAGAAATTACACCATTTTACACAGTTTCAGAAGACTGTCAAACGTAGCTGGACAATTTACCTACAAGCAGTTTCATAGACAGGTGAGGCCTGCACCCTCATTCTATGACACATTAAGCAGATAAAAAGATCTGCGGTGGATTCCAAGTGCTGAAACTGGATTTGGTAGCTTTTCACTGGAATTCTCAATATGAGGTCCAAAGAGATGCCAATGCAAGATAATGAGCCCTGAAAACTGAAATAAGATTATCAGCGACTCAGAAAAAACTCTAGGAGTATCCAAATCAACAATTTGGCAAGGTATTCAAAAGAATGTATGCAGTGCCCATCTCGGCTACACCGAAACCCTGTTGCTGTGTCCATGTTCTTAATTAAGGAAAACAACTTCATAACATCTAACACATCTAAGGTGAGAACACTCTTGAGGAGGTGAGAGTATCACTGTCAAAGTCTACAATCAAGAAACAACTTCATAAATGGATATCCAGAGTTTTTACACCAAGGTGTAAACCACTGGTTACACGAAAGATCAAGAAGACTGGGTCAGACTTAATTAGAAAACATCTAAAAGAGCTTGTACAGCTCTAAAATAAATCTTTGGACAGATGAAATCAAGATTAACTTGTACCAGAAAGATGGTAAGAGAAAAGCGTGGAAAAGGAGATAAACAGATCGTGATATGAAGCGTACCACATCATCTGTCAAACATGGTGGACCCATGTGAATTTATGGCTGTTAGCGGAAGTGGGTCACTAGTGTTTATGGATGATGAGACTGTTGATAGAAGTAGCAGAATGAATACTAACATTTCCAGGGCTATACTCTCTGCTCAGATTCAGTCAAAACTGATTGGACTACATTCCACAGACCAAGTAGATAATAACCCAAACCATACTGCAAATGCAACCCAAGAGTTTCTTGAGGCAAAGAAATGGGATACTCTTCAATGGCCAATTCAGTCACCTGGTCTTTGTCATTTACTGGGGACAAAACTGAATGCATAAAGACCCACAATCAAGTCCTGGCAGAGCATCTCAAGACATGACACACAGTGTTTGGTGAGGTCTGTGGGTTCTACACTTCAGGCATACTTAAAGACCAAAAATATCCTAAAGTTGTGTTGATCTGAACACAACGCAGCCAGAAAACCAGCTACATGGCTCTGAGCCCAATATAATGTGTAGTTTCTATATGTAATAATGTTTCTAACTTAACACAATTCTTACATATTTAAATACTTAAACTACTAGTTTAAATTGGGAGGGTTTTGGTGCTTTGAATCAAAGCTAAAACTTCATCATGTGTGAATTTACTGTGATCAGCACTGCTTTTATTCCCACCCACCCAGCAAGGCAATGCATGTGATGTCATCACAAAACTGCAGAAAAACTGTATTTTCAGGAAGAAAAAATTCCTAATCAGGTCAATGGGTCAAAGATTAGGTCTAATGCAAAATCGTCCTGTCTGTCATCCTATGTAAATGCAATTGCAGGCTTTCCATGTTCATGTAGTTTTATTATTTAGTCATGTCTGTTTAGGTGAAGACAGACTGAAAGATGAGTGTCAGCATCATTATTTTTTGTCTTATTTCTTTTATGCTATGTTGATGCTTTGTCTTCACTCTTCATAATCTCATAAACTTTATTAGATTATTGTCTAAAAAATTCTAGTTAAATTCCATGTTTGTGGCTCAATAAAAAAATGAAGTAGAAAACAAAATAAACAATGAAAATAATCAGACTTTTCAGCGGAGAAATAAAAAGCACATATTGGTGCATATGAGTTTCTTTATTTTTGCTTTCTGTAAAAACTTTACATACTAAGTGCAGTGGGTGTGAATAAGTTTTTGTAACTTTAACTTAAAAAGAGAGATGGGTGTTTCGCCTTTAAGAGTTAAGAAACTTGAAACCTTGTTTGCGCAACAATCAGTGCAGCTCAGCCGCCAAAGTGTCTAGACTAGCACATGATGGTAGTCAGCCAATGGCTCCACCGCTCTCCTCGGGGGCCCCGTGTATGTGTGTGTGTGAGTGTGTGTGTGAGGAAGAGAGAGGAGGGGGGCAGAAAGAAAAAGAGCGAGAAACGGAGAAAGAACGGGACCTGGGCTGCAGTTTGGTTTAGATCTGAGCAGAGAAGCAGGAGCTCTACTCAGCCCCGGATCGATCGGCTTCGTAAAGCTCATTTCAGCACGCATGGACGTTTTGTTTGGATTTTAAAAAGAGAAGAAGTGCACTGACATCTCGAGAAGAGGGCAAGGATCCTGACTTTGCGCTGCATTTTCTTTGGATTAAAACGCATCGAAGTACCTCATGCTCTACGTGCCGGTGTAGAAAGTAGAACTGGGGTCGCTAAAAGTCGGGAACTGTTTGAGGCAGCGAGTTGTCGTCTTGCTTTGGAGGCTGTTGGCTTTGGATTATATTATAGAGTATATTACTATATGTTTTCATGTGTTCAGATTATTTTTTTATTTGCTTGTAAGAAAAAAAGGCTGTAAACAGTCCATTCCACAACGATCCAGGAGAATAAGTCACAGTTTCACAGCTTGTTTATTTACAGTATAAACGGCTGAATTCATGCCTTTTGATCGGAATGCTGCAGTGCATTTGTTGCTCGGTTTTGCTGTTGTAGATGCAACAAAATCTCCTTAATTCTAATGTTGCGGTTTTGCCACCAATGCTCGTCACTTGGCTGTGCATGCACTGCACGGCATTTCACTGCCATTAATGTTTTGCAACGACCGGAGAAGTGTCTTTAATATTAGGATATCCGTACAAGAGTAATAATAAAAAAAAACCTTATAGATTTTCAAGTTGTCGTATGTTCAGGACGAAACGCTCAGGTCTTGTGCGGCGACTGTGGAGAAGCCGTTTGATCCCAGATAAAGAAGGGGAAGATGGAATTGGCAAAACTGGTGAGGGCTGTAGGGACGATCTGTTCAGCTACAACCCAGAGAAAATTCCCAAAACGGAGTTCAGACCGATGACCCCTAGCGGGTCTCTTGTCGTGGACATAGGGGCTGTGTGCCCCGTGGAGAGCAGCGACTTGAGGGTCACGTCGGACCAGGATGGGGGTGCCGCGTGTGCCCAGGAGCAGGGCAGCCCCCGCTCGCTACAGGACAGCGAATGCAGGACGGTGACGTGCTGCTTATTTAAAGACCGGGACCACTCCGAGCTTAGGGGTGCAGAGACGGCTCAGGGCACCAGGGATCCGGGGTCGTGTCACTTCGGGCTGAGGAACCTTGGACCAGGAGAGAGCGACTCTCTGGAGGCGCAGGAGGCGATGCCACGCACGGTATTAGAGCAAGAACTGAAATCAGCCACATACGCTCTTTTAAAACGGCTCAAGGAAAAAGCGCTGGATACCTTACTAGAAG
The DNA here is from genome assembly GCF_963576455.1 of Neolamprologus multifasciatus. Lineage (NCBI taxonomy): Eukaryota > Metazoa > Chordata > Actinopteri > Cichliformes > Cichlidae > Neolamprologus > Neolamprologus multifasciatus. The sequence goes on along the minus strand of NC_140445.1, from coordinate 53,892,428 downwards.
CGGTGGAGTCCAGAGGAGGGATGCCGAGCGACTGTGTTATGGTTTCACGGACAGAGCTGAGATTCGGCGGCCATGTGGCATCCCCACAGCTGCTTGTGTGTAAACTGTACCGCTGGTCTGACCTCCAGCACTCTGCCCAGCTCAAACCGCTCTGTGAGTGTAGGAGCTTTGGGGCCCCGGACAGTCCAACAGTATGCTGCAACCCCTATCACTACAGTCGACTCTGTGGGCCAGGTAAAAGAGTCTGCCACACAAACTGCATGCATGTTGTACCACAAAGGCCTGCAATGTAGCTTAAATGACAACAAAGCACTAAGCATTTGGGCATCTGCACTTGTTTTGCATGAAAACGTTCCTCAAAGTTGTCTCTGTATTTTCACTTTGACACACCTTTACTGCAGAATATTGCGTCTTTTCTTTAAATGCAACAATTTCATTTAACTTTCAAACATTTTCCATTTGATTTAAAGGCAGATCGTGCTAGAGTTTCAAGCAGAAACCAGCATTATTTAGGGGTGGGGATTAAAGGGCCTTGGAAATTTTTCTATTACACTGCCTTATTTGTCCTGTTGTTTGGCTTGGTTTCATACCCTGTGATAGAGAAAGGGTGGCCATTTGATTAAACAGTTAATGATTACCAAAGCCATCTTTACTGCAAGGTGAGCAATAATAATTAGTGCGAGCAAAGGGACATGCACGATGATTTGACAAAGTATAAATGCGGGGCAGATTACTTAGATGATACCTTGGGTAATTTTATTATATTTGTTCAGAGCGTGTGTTGAAAACAAGCCAGGATCTGCACAAATTTTTCAGTGGTTTATTGTGCCTGTCAGTTTTGACCCAGAAAGTCGAATTTGAACAGCTCTGTGTTGTTGCAGAGCTCACTTCAGTGGCCTGTGACATCAAGTTTCCAATAAAGGGGAGTTTGTTTGTTTGTTCCACTGTCCATGTATACAGTACTGTGTGTACTGTGCAGTGTGTCTGAGCACGTCGGTGCCTTCAGAGTGATTGCCAGTACCTCTGTTTTGACTTTTTGTGTATGACATGTATGTGGCTGTTTAGAGTTACTCAGAGGTACAGCCTCGCTGCTGTATGTCACTTTAAGTGGCGTGTGCTGGAGATTAAGCTTTATTTCCACAATCAATCAGCTATCTATGGCAGAACCTCCCTGACCTCTATTAAACACATTAGATTTTGGCAGTGGACGGGGTCTACGATTTGAAAAACCTTAAACGCAGGGCCACTCGACCCCGCTGACCCAGTGACAACGCCTGGTATCATGTGTAAAGATGCAAGCGTTAGTATTTCTGTCCCTTCACTGGCACAGGAGGAGGATTTTCCATAACATCCATGTTTACTAGAGCCAGCTGGCTGTGACAAGCACTTCAAAGTCACAAGTTTAACAATATCAGAATTCATATTGAGCAAATGGGGGAAACTGATGTGGATTTTGGCTCTGGTGTCCTAACACGCTGTCCAAATCAATCAGAACCGATCATATGTAACCTCAAGTTTGCTGACAAACCTTGCTGTTTATTGGTTTGAATAAGATCAGTTTGATAGACAAGAGTGTGATATTTGTTCCATCTGCTGAACAGTGAGCCTGTGCTGTGGGATTTTTCTTCTTGTTTTGTTTTTTTTTTGCCCCCACTGAAACTACCAAGATGAATTATAAGAAGAGGGAAAGAGGCACATACCCCAAATTGGGACTAAGGCTTGTAGTAGACATAGCTCACATGCGCTCATGCGTGGCCCAATAGAGCTGGTATTTCTTTCACACTATTCACAAGGGGGAGGGGGGGGGGGCTTTGAATCAAGACCTTAATCACCGGGTTTTGACAGTGTTTGTAGACGGGAATGTAAAAAACAGGATTTTTACAGGAATGAAACTCAGTAAAACAAACAGGTTTTAGTGTAAAAGAAGTCAGCCCTTTTGTGAAAACTAGACTAAAAACATAACTGTAGCTCAGCCTACTTAAGATTTATATAAAACTATAATACTGTTCAAAGTTTTACACATGGTATTTTAAGGAATAAAACTTTATAAAATGTGAAGCAGTGAGCTGAGATTGAAGTGGACAAAAAACTTTTCCCTTTTATTTCGCTAGGCATTATACTTTTCGAATGAGATCAGTTTCAAGTTGCGCTTTAAAAGCCCTTTTGTCCTGAGGAGGTCCCCTCGTGCTATTTAGGTGAAGGAGTGGTGATAATATACAGTTTGCATACTACTGGCGCCAGACTGACTAGCTGTGTATCTGAGTGACTGAGTTCAGATCCTGGCAATTACTGCCGCCACTCTTAAAGGACCCACTGCTATTATGCTTTTCTCCTTCCCATTTTCCCTGTAGGCGAGGTCACTGTGTGCTCGCAAAGTTTTCTTTCCTTTGTGCTTTCCTTCTTCTTGTGCAAGTTACTTTCTTCGTTTCTCCTTTTTATTGGGGAAAAAAAACGTCAAGGCTTTGAACAGAATTAAGTTAAAAAGAGATTTACTCGTATTTATTAAAACACTAACTATAAGTTAGGGTTAGTCTGTGGTCATATTAAAGACTGCTCAGCTTTAATAATATCTCCTCAAGTAACAGAGACAAATGAAGGGAGTGTTTCACATTGGTTTATTAGCTTTTTAACTAGCGTTTGAAGAAAATGAATTTATTTTGTAGCACAGACACAGAGCTGTAAGAGTCAAGGTGCAATCTGCCGTTTCCTCTGAAATGTTGTGTGTTGAAGCTTCTCTTGTGGCTTGACTTGAGCTGTGTATGTGAGCTATGGTTCTTGCTTTTACTGAAAACAAAAAGCGCAGCATGACTTCACGCAGAATATAACGTCTGGATAGATCTTTGATACTAGAACATTATCTAAATACTAGATCATTATATGTGTATGCCTGTGTAAAGTATAGTGTACGCAAAACCTTACAGTTACCAGCCTCTAAACATTTTCACCAGCGTCAGAGGTTCTCACCCCCTAAAACATCTTTCTTACATCAAATTAGTGCTTAAAATACAAATGCTGTGTCGCAAATGTTAGATCTTCTGAAACCTAGCTCCATAAGTCCATATTTTCTCACGACTGACTTAACCTTATGTTTTACCTTCCTTTTTTTCCCTTTATAAGGTTATTGACATTACTGTTTTGTGTTACAGAGTCACCCCCACCTCCTTATTCAAGGCTTTCCCCTAATGAAGAACACAAGCCACTGGGTGAGTGACAAACACAGTTGAACTCTGTTGCGCCTCAGTTCCTCATCTTCATCTGAATCCTGCTATTAGCACTTGCACTTTCTCTGTTTGGGAGTGCTGAAGAATCGTTATGACTGATGTCTAATAATTTTTGTATTAATAAAAATAATACTAATTAAAGACCATTGGAGCCTGTAAATTGTAAATAGCACGGTCAGTCGCTGTTTTAACAGGAAGAAGCACAAATAGAGTAATGCGGAGAATTGTAATGGCTGTAACAGGGCACCATGACTGGCAATTTACATGGTAGCTTTGAGATGAGACCTGTGCCAGCTTGTGGCATAATGTCAGCATACCAGCTAGAGCCAGGCAAGATAGTATGGTGTAGAAGATAGAGGTGTGGCCGGCCCATATAATTCAACCCTGCTCAGTGTGTATTTGCATGTTTTTTTTTAATTTATTTATTTTATTGCTGATCAAGAATTGCTTCAAATTCCTTTGAATGAGTTGATTGAATTGAATGATATAATCGCATTGGCCTTATTTATTTCGGTCATGTCAAAATGATTCAACCCATCTGTAATATTGCTGTTTTTGAATCACTTAACAAATCTTTAAGGCCACTGAATTGGTTCAAAATGCAGTTAATCTTTTGGTAATTCAATTTTAACGCGCTCATAGTTTTTCATTAGCAGACACAAATATATCTATGTAGGTGCTTTAGCTCTCTTCCCTGCGAAGAGAAAGAATAAATTATCTCATTTTATTAAAGCAAGCAGTGGTTTAACAGAAGACTAACCTGGGGCTGTACGATGTTCGGTGTATGAAGGGCAACACATAGAAAATACAACATGGAGATGAGTCCCTCACTCAGTGCAGTGGACTTCCAAGGAATTGAAGCTTGAATATTTTTTAAGTGTCTTTAAGTTTAAATCTGATTCACAGTTTTAAATTTTATTTATAATACTGCATTCAGTGTCATAAGACCCTATGCCACGGCCTACCACAGAAATAACTACGTGTCACGGTGATGCAGGCCCCTGTAGTAGTAATGCGCCATGTAAACACAGTGTATTGATTAGCACATGGTTAATAACTGTTACACAAAGTGTACTAGGCTGTAATTGTATCCAGCTCACAATAGTAATGCAACAGCTAGTACTCTTCCAGTGTTTACATGTGCTGTTTCGCCATTTTCATAGCTTGGACAAACTGTGTATAAACTTGATCAGTTTTAATGTCTTCTCTCTTACCTTCATTTCAGTTAAAGCAATTGTTGTTAAATATTTATTATCTCTGAGTGGCAGAACAGTGCAGACATACCAGCACACAAGTACAAATGCAAACAATGACATCGCCCACTGTGTCTTAGACTCCACGCTGGCCTATAAATCAAGCTTTGTGTGGGATTTAAAGAAAGCGGTGGCAGCATGAAAAACAAATAATAGTGAGCTGGAAGCATTTGCACATGAGATGCAGGATAAAATTCATAAAGAGAGTTGTGAGGAGATTGTGAGACTACCTTTAATGCTTATTGGAGGGCACAAAGGCCAAAGGATAATGTTACTAATCACTGACTTTGGGGTCTGACTAATTTCGGTCCTGAGCTTTTTACTGTTAATCTCAGCGCTGTCCTCAAAATCAGTCAAATATGCTGTAATACAGAGAAACTGACTGTCTACAAATGCAAGCTTTCTGCTGTTGTATTAGCTTATTAGCTAATTATGAACAAGATTTAAAAAGAAAGACTTCTCAGAATTATTTTTTGTATTACTAAATGAATGTTTGAGCAATGCTGTTTGCAGCTGTACTGTATGTACTACTCAGAGACTACACCACTGAGTGTCTCTGGCTGATGATAAGTAAGAATATGGATTACTTGCCTGCGTTGTTAGTAGATCAGGGGTTGATTTCTGCCTTATTCCCCACAGATCTGTCAGACTCCACATTGTCTTACACTGAAACCGAGACAGCCAGCTCACCAAACATCACACCAGGGGAATTTTCAGGTACGTGTCTTTGTTTTACCTACAGTGGACAAATGAGCAGTTTTGACATTTTTTTTTATTTTTACCAGTTTCACAAATTGATTAGTAGAGGGTTAAATGCATGAAGGGCCAGTGTGTAAATACTGGTGTGATGTTAAATACGGTTGCTTATTATGGGCGGTCAAAAGTTGTCTGGATGTTTGTGCATACATGGATTTAGGTTGTGATTTCAGCTATATTTCCTTCCTGACTTACTTCTTAATATATGTGTGAACAGCTGTTTGAAGTAGTGGCACATCAGCTCTCACTAGCACTTATTACTCTGATTGATTCTAACACTTTCTGTTAGATGAAGTGATCCGTGTGGTAAAGATCAATTATAAATAGATTAGGCGCTTTGCTTTCTTCCCCGAACTATATTTGAAATTGGTAGTTTGAGTAATAAAGATCATCATTTAGTTGTACACAAGAGCGTCTTTCATGCTGATGCGTTTGCCTGTGGTTGCCCATGTTTTTTGCACAGTTGTCTGTGTCTGAATATATGAAGCTAAATGCATACACTTGCATTGGTAAACTGTAATATTTCCACTGTAATAAATCAGGGGCACTTTGAGTGTGGCATCATCCTGTTTTTATGGCTTTGAAATGGTTAAATTGAGTCTAGCTGGAAAAAATGTGTCTGGAGTGTACTTTAACGACAATTCAGTGCTGTTCTCTGCACAGAATTGAGTGTGTGAGGGGGAGGTTTCATTTTGATGGTGTATTTTATTCTTTCTCATTAAGGGACCATTTCAAACAGTCCAAGCTTTAAAGATAAAGGTTTCATTGTGAGCAGTGCAGCGGTTCAGTGGGGCGTGTGCATTGGCTTCAGAGCTGGCCTCCCCTCCTCTGTTTTTCTTTCAGAAATATTTGAGTGGGATCAAACTGTAATAAGATCCAAGCTTGCTCAGAAACACACACAAGCACACGTAGTTGTCCACATGCATGTGCACAGACACACATACAACCCTATCCAACCTCTAGCCTGGCTGTAAATGGGCTGCAGGGAGGGGTGGGTTCACGGAAATGGAGTTGCTCCTGTGAATGGGGCCACACCAAAGGAGGCAAGCAGAAACTGCCCTGTCCTCTGATGTGAAATGAAACTCTCCGTTCTCATGGCCCACAGTGAGCATGCCTCCCCCTTTTCATGCTAGGGTCCTAGCCAGCATGCGCAGTGTCATGTGGACAGGGAGTCAGACCTCTGATTTTGGGGGCTTGCAGGGAATTGCATTTCCTGTTAAGGGGTCTGCCATGGCTCAGAGGCCAGGACACTGAGAAGTTGACATGGCTACCTGGCACTGAAGCATTCAGTCAGCGAAGGCCCCCTCCTCCCCAGCGCACAGGCTGTCACCACCTCAGCATGGCCTGGCGACACTCCCTGAGTCAACAAATGAGGGGCTTGTCAGAGCGCGCACCACAATTCCTCAGAGACTCTGGTGAGGGAGGATCTAGACATGCTAGGCTTTGGTTTCTTCCAACTGTTTTTGCAGGCCAGATCATTCAGCAATGACTGTGATAAACTTTGCAAAATGAACTCAGGAAAGAGAATGACCAGGGCCCAGCAGAGAGTTTTTCTATACTAAGAGGTTTCAGATACAAAAGCATTTCCCATGTAGAGTAAACATCAGCATCTTGTCAACGATATAGAAACTCCATCATGTATAAGCTCTATTTCATCGTAACACCACAAGCTTGAAGGCCTCCATATAAAGCCTGCATACAGTAGGTCTGATTTAACATAAAACCTGCAATGCATGTTGTCATGTTATCCTCTGTGTAACATGCTGCTGACCTGGAGATGACTTTCCTTGTGAATCCCCCGCCAGCTTAGGTAGAGAGAGTGTCTGTGTGTAACCAGAGTTGTGTGGGATCCAGACTCCACCCCTCACGCAGGAACAAGTAAACCTCTTAAAAGCAAGTCTGGGGGGCACTGGCTGGGTGGGGTGCAGTCAAATAGTCGACTAGAGTTTGCAGCCCTGGGCTACAGAAATACCCGCCGAGCATTCTTTTGCGTCACACAATGGCACAGAAACAGATCGGAACTGGTTGGTGTGGTAGATAAGCTTGTTCTACCACTTTACAGAATATATTCAGATCAATTTGAATAGGTATACTCCTTCTACTTCAGATTATTTAGTGCCTTGTAAATATTCTATTAAACCAGTACAATCTATATCGTAAAGTTCCTGTTGCAGAGTTACAGTTACAGTTCAGATATATTCACCTAATCCCTTTGGTTAGTTTGTGCAGTTGTGCACTATCCTAAAATGTTTTTCAAAAGCTTCTCCATGTGCACAATGTTGTATTCAAGGTCAGTTTTATTCATATAGCACCAAATCACAACAACAGTTGCCTCAAGGCACTTTATATTGTAAGGTAAAGAAACTACAATGATACAGAAACAGGGAAAAGCCCAATAATCGTACGAACCCCCATATGAGCAAGCACTTTGGCGACAGCGGGAAGGAAAAACTCCCTTTCATCAGGAAGAAACCACCAGCAGAACTAGGCTCAGGAAGGGGCAGCCATCTGCAACGATCGGTTGGGAGTGAGGGGAGGAAGAATGTGTGTAATATTCATACCTCCTGATCCTATATGTGCACAGACGTTTGTACTGTTTGCAGGATTTATTTAAAAGTGGCGGTGATGTCAGTTCACATCATGACTGGGTCCAGCTTTTTAGTAGATAATGTAGCTTAATGCTTTGTGAGTGTGTAGTGCTGCCCTCACATTCTGCCTGCACATGCTTCCTCACTGCCTGGGCCTCGTTGTGTGGACATCGGCACACAGCCCTTTGATGCAGATCTCATTGCTTCCTGTATGACTGTCTGAAGGGGTGTTTCTACGCATCGACTTTATTATGTCAGTCACATTGTCTCTGACATTGGGGGCTCTTTATGCTTGTCACTGCTTCATTATATTGCTGTTCTGAGCAGCCATAAATGAGATGGCAAGCCAAGATATTTTTGCACTGGTACTTATTTCAGTCACCAAGGATACATTTTTTTAATCCTTTGTTTGAGCCTGTTTTAAGACAATGGCTCCAGTCTGCCCATATTCATCAGCCACTGGAGGCGTGTCCTCAATTAAACCACTGGGATTTATCCATGTAAGACAATTTATAAAGGGTCATGTTGCTCTGAGCCGACATCACTGGTGTGACTGGTTGGGCTCTCTCAGATTATAGTGGTTAAGTGACCAGAAGACATGTGTAGTGAGAAGGGTCCTTTTTAAAAAAAGATTTTTCTCTTTTCTTCCCCTTTGAATGAAGGGAAGTAGGAGGAGGGAAGCGATGACTGAAAGTTGCTGCTGAAGGAAAGAGGGCATAAGCAAGTAGTCACGGTTCCCACACAATATTCATAGATTGCTCCTCTGTGTCTGCCAGCCTGTCTCTGGTGGAAAGACCAGTGCTGTCTAGATGTCTTGTCTGCAGACAATCGCTGTCTCAGGTCCACTCTGCTATTTCTTTCTGGCAGAACGAAGCAGTTGGTAGATAGATATCTTTTGTCTCACTGATATGAGGCAACAGATATCTATTTTGCATTCACATGTATAAGCTAAGCGCATTAAATTGTTCTTATCGGAGCTGGTTTCACGAGAAGGCGAGCGCTAAACATCAAACCAGTCACTCTGTCTGCGTCAGACAGTGGAAATGCGTGGAATAATTAGACAGTCTAATCAAGGCATGTGATGCATCTCTTGATTAGAGCAGATTAGACTGGACACATTCCTGTTGATCTGACTTCGAAGGCATGTGATTTCCCTTGTGCTAGGATCTAATTAAACAGAAATTAAATAAATTAAAAGGCATGTCTACTGTACCAGCCCGCTCTTATCAGAGGGTGTCGGAAACTGCCATTTTGTCAAAGCCGCTGGCATCCTTTGGTGTCTGTCTTGTGACACTCTGGGCTTATGGCAGTATTTAGACAAGTTTATTACTCCAATCTCATCATCGTATAAAATTCGCCAACTATGCAAAAAAACCTAACCAAGTAGATTCGGTGCGTAAAGCGAGCCGGCGAGTGAAAGGAAAAAATAAAAACAAAGGGCAAACAAAGTAAAAAGAGGTAATTAACAGGATACAAACCATTTTGTCCCCACTGTTAACTTTGAATTGGCTTTTTTTCTCTCTCTAGCCTAATTGTAACCCCTAGTGCCATCATATAGGCTTATTATTTTTGAATATAAATAACTGTCATCTTGCTTCTCTATCATTTGCACACGCTGTATATAAGACATATGGCCTTCTCGGTGTAGCAGCAGGATTCTGACAGAAGTATGGTCTGGCATATGGTCTGCTCCATCAGCATGTTAGCGATGTCCCCCTCCCTCATCGAGGCATGAGCCCCTTCCTCCATCCTAAAGACCCCAGACTGATACAGCTCCGGCTCATCTCCCCTTGCAGCCTGGCTCATGGCCTCAGGTTTCCACCGCAGCCCAGAGCCTTCCCAGCGCCTGGCCGCCCACACTCCCTCAGGAGCCCGAATGCTCCAGGATACGGGATGTGGAAATAATGTGACTCGAGTGCTTCCACCCTGCCTCCCGAAATCAGGTTTTGCGGATTGTTTATTTGAGGGGAAGGAGGCCTCATACAAACATCCTGTTTTAAAAAGCTGCCTGGGTTTTGTAGCACTGCGGGGCGGTGAATTGCCCCTTTGACAGTGGGGAGAGACTGAGGAATGTTGAAGAGAAGGCCAGCATCTCAGGGGACATGAGGGGGCTCTCCTCACCCGTTTGTCTTGTCCAGTTTGCAGAGTCCCATTTTAGGCTTGGGGGAGGTGGAGCAGGGTTATAGCTATACATCCTGAAGGGTCTGGTGCTCTATTCTCTGTGCAGCGGTGTAGGGCCTGTACCCACAGTCCTCGTCTCAAGTATCCGTTCCTGTCCTGGGAAGCTGGCTTCCGTTTCCCCTTACGTAACACTCATACACACAGAAAAAAAAGAGCCATTGATAAGAGCGATAAGGCCATTTTTCATTTTCCCTTTCTCAGCATTGTTAGACCGTGGTGTGTCAGAAATTTGCTTTCAACTTTTTCTGGCTTGAGTCATGACAGCGAGGATTCTCAGTAGAGTCCAACAGACGTTTTTGCATTTCCAGAGGGGTCATTGTGCATATGATATTATTGTTTCTCTTATGTGCAAAAGAAACTGTTTTGGCAATTGTATACTAATGTTTCTACCTTTTTGACCTTCTTTGAGGCATTTAAAGGAAGACTTCAGTTTATAGGGAAGAAATCTTCCATGTGTAGGCTTACTGTGTTCTGCAGCAGAAATAGGAGTTTGAAGTAAGCACCTTTTTATTTTCTTCCGTTATCGCAGCAATTCAGAAATTAGTTTACTCTTTGTTGAGCTTTTGTTCAAATACTCATTTGTTTTGAGAGCTGATTTTCAGTTAGTATTACCAACACAGGCCCTAGATGCGGTGAGGTAATGTGACCTCTACGTGCAAAGTGAAAGCCCTGCTAATCTAAAGCAGTCCTTGGAGAGGCCTGAAACCCCTTACATGTCAACAGAAACTAGCCTGCTGAGCTTAGTATTTAACTGTCTCGGTTTGGCAAGCCAGTGTGGTGCCATTGCTGCTGGGTGTTTGATTAACTTAACTAAAGGACTCCCAGATAAATCTATATCCTCGTACCTGACCGAGCCTCTAGGCTCACAGTGCTGTACTTGTCATTTGATTTGCAGAGTGGACTGTGTTTCTTTTTAGGCCTTACCACACAGAAAGTACAGTCAGTAGAAATAACAGGAGGTTTGCTTGGTGTGCTATAATTTTTTTTTTTTTTTTGCCCCATATTCTACCTTAGCAAATAAAGTGAGTGAGCTAATCTTGACATGTGCACAGGGAGGCCTGCCGTTGCCATCCTCACTCCCTTCACACTGCAGCGCAGCACCACTCTCCACCAATAGGGCCATTCATTCAGCTCGGGGCAAAGGGTTAGAGCAACAAATAAAGAGTGTGCAATGCCATTAAAAATGTATGGAATGCCCAACTGTTAGTTTAGCATTTTAGTGTGCCTCCCCTCAAAGCTGAGAGGGGGAACAATACTCCCATTCGAGCTGGGCTCTGTAAATGAGCTAGTCTTGCATCCACAACTGGCATAGAGTAGCGAAGGAGGTGCCAGTTGTGGATGCTGTTTTTATTTTCTGACCATTTCACCCACAATTATAAATCCAGACACAGGCCAAGGCCGGCTATGATTTAGGCCAGCCTGTGGCCTGATTGCAAGCAAAAATAGATTGAACCCCCCCCCCCCCCCCAATCCTCCCCAGAGGAGCATTGACAGTTGTGCCTAAACCTATAGCCGTCAGTATTTTTAAAACTCAGAATAGCCAGCACATTCTTTGAGCTTTGAGAATGCTCTGTGGATTAACTGTAGGGGCCCATGTCAGTTGACATCTCTACACGAGACTCTTGCTGCTGGAGGGAAAAGATAGCTTATTGTGGATTTCTAAACAGTAAACTCCTAGTGCTTCAAGGAACTGGTTAATTTTCTCTCTGCATGCAAACGGAGGTTGGATTTTATTTATTTATTTATTTTTGGCCTCTTTCCTCATCTTGAACATGGTCTACTGGAGCTATATCTTCATTCCATTACCTTGTCTTAACATACGGCCAAGTATGATATACATAATTTGGAGCCTTTCATCTTGTTCCTGAAAACTGATGCCATTTTATATCTGACAAGAAAACCTTTATTGTTGAGTACAACTTGACAAAGTAGATTGTACTGTGAGATCAAGTTTTGCAAGTAGTAGTTGTTACAAGTTGTAAACAGGCTTATGTGAAAACTCTCATTTATTATGTTCCCCGGGGAAAACTGCATTTACTTTTGTCGTGTGTTTAACTTATCTTTTATTTGTGTGCATTTCTAAAGCCTTGGCGGTGTGGCTCAGTATGTGCAGTCAGCCTGTCGCATTTCAGGGTACGGTTTAGATTAGAAGTCTGGCTCTAGCTTCCCCCTCTTCCCCTCTCTGTGACTGCCAACACATAATTTACTTAATGAAATCCTGCCATTCCCTTTAGCTTCAAGATTTTTTGCAGATGTTGACAGGGAAGGACTTTGTGAATTATTGGAAATGTTCACTCCTGCATTTTTAATGAATGTCTTGCTTGTTGTGAACGGGCTGACTTATCGGAGATGAGGTTGGGGGGGGGGGGGGGGCAGTTGTCTTTGTTTGGGGAGCCGGTGTCTGGATGCCCGCGGTGGAGCAGTGTGGGTTACACCCAAGCAAGTGTTGTGATTGAAACAGAAACTCTGGTGCCACATTATCCTGACAGAACACATTCTCCTCACAGACTCTGATCCACTGGGTCAATCAATAGAAAACCATTGTTTGAACGGCAAGCGTGTCCATCATAGCTGCTCCACCTCCTGGCCCGGTGGAAACCAAATACCTACCTTTCGACTTAAATTAGTCAGACTAACATAACTCGAAATAATAGAGCTCCTTGTTACTGCTCATTTGAAACCAGGCCTTCACCATAGCTTGATTCCATAGCCTAGCTAAAGTCGCTTTTCTCCCTCCGATATGGAATCTCGGTTTTCCCAGAAGAAAGTTTGTGCACGTTTCAAGCCACGCACCCGAAACTTTTTGACTTCACACGTGATGTCACTGCTGAGGATTAACCAAATGAAAGTCACCTTCTCACTGCTCCTCACCCCCCTCACTCCTAACCAGAGTAGGAAGTTAGGAGGCACAACGAGGGGAGGGGTTCAGGAATGTGCAGGGTCTTCTCCACTCAGTCGCTCCAGCCTACTTGGCTCGAAACCTCCCTCGCACACTAGCAAACAAACACATTCACACTTGTGCACACACAAACAAGACACACACACAAAAAGATAGGTTGTACGGGGAGGTGAAAGAGCGCAGCCACCCAGCAGGATGTTGGCTGAGCGCTTTGCTTTCGATGCTCACTCGGATTCGGCTGGCCTTTGAGGCTGCCTGTAGATATGACATATTCGCAAATATCCCCCACAGTTTTTACAGAGCTTTTACGAACCCTGAAAGGCTCTTGCAGGCCTCACTTGGATCACCACCATCGCTTGTGCTCTATGTCTCTGACACATTGCAGAGCTTTGGAGGAAACTTGGAGGAAATGAGCAGCACATTTTCTTCCCTTGAAAAAAAAAATAGAGCCTTTTTCTCTCAAACCAGCAGCCTCACTGACGCGCCCAGATGGCTCCTTCGTATTAGCCTCCTTAGCTTCCTACACCCACTGTTGTTTATTGATTTAATTTATGGATTCTGTTAGTTATCTGCTATCAAGGGTGCAGCACTTTTCCTCCCTCGTGGGGTCATCCCAAAACAGAAACAGAGGGAAAGTGAGGAGGAAGCGGATGACAATGTAAAGCATTCCCGTTGTGACCAGAAAGGTTTGATGATTGGATTCAGTTTCCTGGGCTCCCACAGCGTGTGTGTGTGTGTGTGTGTGTGTGTGTGTGTGTGTGTGTGTGTGTGTGTGTGTGTGTGTGTGTGTGTGTGTGTGTGTGTGTGTGTGTGTGTGTGTGTGTGTCCCCAGCATATATATCTCTGTGTCTATATCACTTGTTCTCTCTCAGCAGAGAAAGGCCAGACCTCAGGGAGAAAAATCCATAGACATGTAGGAGCAGCTCCAGTTAGCATATCTGTCTGATAAAGCCGACTTTGATGGCAGTGATAGCCCAGACGCCAGCCTAAATGTGGCCTGCTCCGGGGTTATAGTCAGCCTGTGGAAGCTATTGCCCACAGAATTAAAGCCATGAATTTGTTGTATAGTTATAAAAGAAATCAGACAAATGTGTGGGGTGATGGGGCAGGAATCCACAATAAGAAAGAATTGTAAATTTTCACACATGCACACACAGTCCTCAGTCCTTGCTTTCCACCGCAAGTCTAGAGTCTATCAGTTCACCACTAGAGTCTAATAGCTGGAGGGGAATCTAATCCTTGGCACAGAATGAGAGCTTGCTCCTCTCCTCCCTTCAACTGTGCTGCATAAAAAGTCTGGCAACTGTGTTTTTCTTTTCCTGTTCAGCAAAGTTGCGGAGGAATGAGTGCATCTCTGCTAGCCTTCTCCGGATTAGGACAGATAAAGTATAACGGGGGTGGCCCTGGAGCTTGGTGGGGAGATGTTAGCGCGGAGGGGAAGCTGTTGTTTGTCTGCCTGTCCCTGACACTCGGCCTCCCATTCATCTCACTCCAAGGCTGCGGAGCAGTGTTTACCCCAGGGCAGCTCTTTTCTGCTGCTCCCTCTGCCCTTTTTTTTCTCCCTTCCCTTTTCATGCTGTCTTTAAAAGCATTACTGGATGATCATCAAGGATTGCCATTGAAACTTTCAAGCCCTCATTTTTGTGTACTTAACAGTAATTATCCAGACTCGCCCTGGAGTGCAGGGAACTCGTAGCAAGCAGGGTGATCTGCTTCACCCCCCCCCCCCCCCCCCCCCCCCCTGTTTTTTTTCCAGATGTAAATCCGTGGAAGAGGCTTGGGCAAATTATGTTTAACACAGGTGTACTTAAGGGCTTTTTCAATGGCATGTTTGTCTTCTGTTATAGCATAATAAATATGTCATCCATTTTTGCTGTGTTTGCTTATCACCATCACAGTCACCTGCATTGTTACAACCACAGCGGCAGGTTTGGTTGCCTTTTACCACATTTTGCTAATACTTTTGTATTTTTTCAGTTTGACTACTTCTCCCATTCTTTTCTCCATCGCAAAGAAATAAAAAAACACACACATTTTGCTTGGACAACATGTAGCTGACACTTCACTTCTTTTTGCGTTCAAATGAGCATGCGTAACTTTTAGCTTCCTAACTTCAAAAGAACTGATATAAGTCCGTGTTTATTGACAGATCTGATGCCCTGCATTTGACACTCGGAATTTGTCCAATCGGAGAGGCCACAAGGAAAATCAACATTTTCCTCACCGTCTCCATGGAGATCACATCTTGTTATGGAAATCAAACACACTGAATTCTGGCTGTGGGAGTAGCAGTTCTTAGATAGCTCTGTTTACTGTGTGTCACTGTACCTCTAAGTAAAGTATATGTGGCTACAGGTGTCCTCAGCTACACTTAATTCCCTAAAATGTGATAGTTGGTTTGCTACATTTCAAATCTGTTTGCCTAAAGGAAAACCAAACACAGCCTGTTCTTATCATATTTCTACAACACCAGACTAGATGCTTTATTCCACATACTGTGTTTCCTGTTGGCCATGGAAATGCTTAGAGATCAAATACCACAGATTTATGGATCTCTAATTTTTTTTTGATGTGAGCCTGGTTATGTAAGACTTTAAAATTGATCAGCTCCATCATATGCTTAGCTCATTGCCTCTGGCTGCAGGAACAGGAAGTGTGGCGTCCATGCTGTTTCGGCATCTATTGACTCTGAGACTGACACTAAGAGGAGAGGCTTTTGAGAATAAAATAACAATAATAACATGAGCTACTATTCTAATGGGTAAACGGAGCTGTTAAAAGGTGGCAGGGTTAAATGGATGCAGAGCACTTGTAATTGCTCCCAGCCATCATGGCTCCACCCAGAGCAGAACCTCATGCAGGCCAACATGGAGCCTAAGAGAGTTGGGTGTCCATGCTGTGGCTAAAAGGGAGGGAGGCACAACCATTCATTTCACCTCCACTGAACTGCCTCTCTGATGTCTGAATTTTTAAGGTTTGGTCTGGCATGTATCTACATAATTTTATAACCAGATACTACTAATTAAATCCTCCTTCTTACTCTTATATCAGTTTTGTAGAAAAACATTTGCAGAACATCCAAACATGTAAATCTGAAAATGCCGTCTTGACATTGTAGCATGTTTTGAGGAAAAATGTCATGACACTCAATAAATCGCACGGGTGTGATAGAACAGGCTAGTAGTGTTTCTGCACAAGAAAAGCACCATAAAATTTAATCAGGTTATGGCAGACGTGCTCGTTTATCCGTAACAAGCAAATTTAGGACAAAAACATAAGCATGTACGCTGTTTTTTCTCCCCTAGTCCAAACAGGCACGTCTGCAAAAGCACACGTAGACACTGAAACACAACAGAGCAACAGGAAAAAGCACAGCTCTTTCTGTGCTTGCTGTCTTCCGTCAGGCTCAAGCTTAGCATTAAATACATTTTTAACCTTTGTCCTGCTTATTCCTCTTCCTGGTCCTCATAGTCCAACTGACTATCTTTGCACCACGCTATGTGCGAAAACTAGATATCATTGACCAGATTGTTTTTGCTTTGTTCTTTCCATCCAAAGAGAAGGAGACAGTAGCCATTTGGTCTTTCGTGTTTCTGTGCACAGTTTCAAAGTGAGTTTACCTTGATGTCTGGGTTCCATTTGATTTGAGACAATGGACGGCCGTAAACTAGTTGGAGCTGAGTTCTTTGTGTGGCCGAGCGGTGCTGCAGTAAAAGTTGAGCTCAGAGTGGAGGAGCTGGAGTGTGGAATTTACTAATGGCACATGCATGTTGGGGCCCCTGAAGAGAGGGGGTCATTTAAGCCATCAGTGTGTGCGCAAACACACAGAGAGCCTGTCTGCAGCTTCCCCCCACCTCCACACTTCCCCACTCACTCGCTCTTTTCTTCCCCCTCCATAACACAGAGAGCCTCGAACCAGCAGGCGTTTTCTCTGTGCAAGTCTGGTCAACGTTTTTGCTAATCTTTGTATAAACTTTACTAGTATGGGTCACTCAGCAGAAAGATTTAGTTGGGTGGGAGGTGAACAAGGCATTTTGTTGCGGTGTGGATCTGTGATGCTCCACCTTAAAGGCGTTTGTTAATGGGGCGGGCGGTCATTAAGCCCTGAGAGCAGAGAGACTGAAAGGAATGGGGCCACAGGCCCAGGCTTTAAATCCTCTGTGCCAATAGACTCTCTGAAGCAAAATAATGGCATCACTCTGTGTGTGAGTTAATGGGAGCTGATAGCATGAAGGCTGGGGGGTCAGCGGGTCACGGGCTTGTGCTAAGTTGTCAGGGAGCTGAATGCCGTCCCTGGGCCCACAGCAGGGGAAGAGCTGGCTGGAGGGGGAGGGGGACCCCCTGCCTGGCCCTCTACCGTCACCCCCACTCTTGTGGAATGTGAGGAAGACGAGGGAAGAGGAGAAAGAGGCTCCTTAAAACCATGGTTATGGTTGACACATTGGTCATTGCTTGCACGTACTGTGACGTCAGGACAGATGTAGAAGTGTTCATACATGTGCTTGAGGCGCACTTGGCTCGCTGCAATCTTGTCCTACACTTCAGATGCACTGCTGCTTTATGAAAATAGAAATGAGTATGTCAACATTGATCAGAGAGGTTAGCTTTCTGCAGGAAGTCTTATCTTCTCCAGCTGTTGCAGCAGTCTAAAACCGCATTGATTATGTTGCATGACAACTATGATGTCACCCTGTCACTGTTTTAACTGCGGCTTGAGGTGCACCAGACTTGATTCAGTCTAGATTTTTTCCCCCGAGTCTCATCTTTTTCAAGCTGTTGCAGCATCTTGCTCTCTGTAATCTGGGAATCTCTAAACTCCTCGACTGATATATCATTGAAATGGAAGTAAAGCACAGTTGGGTGTTCAACCCAGCCTCGTCCGCCAGGTTACAAAAATCGCTTGGGCAGGACAAGCCAAAACAGCACCGAAGACCAGCATCTGCGCTGTTGTTTGTGAGGCGACAACTGCAACCGTAAACCAGGTGTTACTCTCTGCCATCACGTAACGGCTGTATATATGTAGAGAGGGACCTGCACACAGATTCATGCCTCAAGCTCAGCCACAGCTTGTGACAGGTGACAAAAATGCTTACAACAAAAAATAAAGTTTCAATCAGAATGAAACCAAAGTGCATGGCACTAATAACGTCACCTTTGACTCGTCTCCAGGATGTGAAAAACTGGAACTGTTTGTCTTCCATTCTTTTTCTTTCTCGTCCATCAAGCCCTGTCCTCTCCTTGTACCACAGATTTTATGAGTAATATAAATGTAAGACAGCTTTGAGCAGCTTCTGAAAGTAGTCAGCAGTGTGTGTGCGTGTGTGTGTGTGTGTGAGTGAGTATGTGTGTCTCTCTTCGGTATGGTGAAGATCGAAGTCTACCTTGGGAGCAGTAATTCACTTTGGAGTGCTGAGGTCTGTCACTGAAAAGATTTCACAGACTGCAGCCATGAAAACTGAATTAAGAAGCTGATTTAGTGGACGGAGATGTTTAGTCTTAAGATGCCAGGTTTGCTTCCACTGCTAAAAAGAAATTTTAAAAAGTTATTAAAATGTGCAAAACATTTTTTCTAAGTTATAACCGTGTCCTCTATTCCACTCTCTACATACTATAGTTTTAAGGCGTTCAGAGGGGAACACTTGAGTGTAATCTGGATTTCATTTAAGTAAACAGAATTTGTTTTGGAAGTTCATGTGTGACCAGCAGCTCTGTAGTGTGGTCAGTGTTTAATCCCTACAGTGCCCTCTTGAGGTAGAGGGTGGAAGTGCAGGTCTTCGGCTGCACTGACCTCGCTACACCCTCCACCCCCAGGATATGTATAGTTGCGGTGGTGTGTGTGTGTTTGTGTGTGTGTGTGTGTGTGTTGGACAGAAGTCCGAGCAGCGGTATTTATACAAGGCTTAAATTTCAATACAGTGCCTGCTTCAGTATTTATAGTGTGGCCATCTGCTCTGAACAATAAAAAGGGATAGTTAATCCCTTAAAACTCAACCCATCCTTTTTATTAGCCCTGTTTACATTTGTTTATGTTTTGTGTAATGGACATTTCTCTGTCTCTTCTAGATGCCAGTATGTCACCTGATGCCCCTAAGCAGAGCCACTGGTGTAATGTGGCATACTGGGAGCACCGGACACGTGTGGGTCGCCTCTACACAGTGTATGAGCACTCCGTCAGCATCTTCTATGATCTACCTCAGGGCACCGGCTTCTGCCTGGGCCAGCTCAACCTGGAACATCGCAGCAGCACTGTTCAGCGTACAAGAGGCAAAATTGGCTACGGCATACTCCTCAGCAAAGAGCCTGATGGCGTTTGGGCGTATAACCGCAGCGAGCACCCTATATTTGTCAACTCCCCAACTCTGGATGTGCCCAACAGCAGAACTCTGGTGGTGCGGAAGGTGATGCCAGGCTACTCCATCAAGGTGTTTGACTATGAGCGCTCGTTCCTTCTGAGGCACACGACAGAGGCTGACCTCCTGGATGGACCCTATGACCCTAACAGTGTGCGCATCAGCTTTGCTAAGGGCTGGGGCCCCTGCTACTCAAGACAGTTCATCACCTCCTGCCCCTGCTGGCTGGAGATCCTCCTCAACAACCACAGATAACACAGATGGACCCCACAAACTATCCCAAATATCATCTACCTAGATTTAATATAAAGTTTTATATATTATATGAAATATATATTATACTTGTAAATACGGAGTCATTTTTACAATGTAACTATTTAT
The DNA here is from genome assembly GCF_963576455.1 of Neolamprologus multifasciatus. Classification (NCBI taxonomy): domain Eukaryota; kingdom Metazoa; phylum Chordata; class Actinopteri; order Cichliformes; family Cichlidae; genus Neolamprologus; species Neolamprologus multifasciatus. The sequence goes on along the minus strand of NC_140445.1, from coordinate 53,872,799 downwards.
GTATGGTGCAATGTGTATATGGACAAGAGGAAAAAAAAACAGAAAATGCACTTTGGCATATATATATATATATATATATATATATATATATATATATATATATATATATATATATATATATATATATATATATATATGAATCTTTCAATACCAACTTGAGAAATTATACAGCAAAATTAGGATCAGCAGCCTGGATTTGGTGTATAGTTTTCATATACTATTAATATCCAGACAAAAAGCTAACACCATTCACACATTGATAATAAAGTATTCGCATAATAATTCTCTGTGCTTGGTCTGTTAGATCTTTATAATCACTAATTCTCTATAATTTATTTTTTACTGTATCCTAAAGAGGACCTATCCAGGCACACACACACAGACACACACATATATTCATATATATATATACATATATAGTTTAACTGGCTGATACTCATATTAAGCATGGCTTATATTTCAAAAAAAGACACCAGCATGTGCACAAGCTTGTTTCAGAGAGAGGAAGTAAGGGGGCTGGACCAAAGGCGAATATAAGGAAAAGTTATTTTTATGAACTGTGAATCAAGCAAAGCTACTCGAGCAGAGTTCAAGACTGAAACTTGAGCTGGAAATGGGAATAATAGGTCCTCTTTAAAAAGCACACTGATACCAAAACCACTTGAGATTTCTCAGTCTTATTTTTTTAGGAAATAGAAATAATAATAAAGTAATGGATAATATTATATGTTATACCAAGATTGTTTGGCTTTAGCCTTATGGGCCGAAGGCTGAGAAACACATTTTGCAGTCAGTCAGGGAACACTTAATATAAAAGAAGAAACATCTCTGTTGTGCTCAGCTTTTAGAAGCAGAAAATAAGCTGTCAATTCACTGTTTATTCTGACTGTGGGTTATTTAAATATCTCAGCAGATAAATTATGTTTATATTTCAGTAGCGTCTCCAGTACCACGTACATCACTGGATTTTTGGACAAGCCAGCTCAAGTGAACCAGATGTCCTTGAGGTCCTAAGGAGCCCCGGTAATGGGAACTGGGAGGAGATGGTTTCATAGAGGACAGTGTAGGAGGAAATGAGGAAACTGCTCGGTAGCAGCTAGGTTGTCCTTTCAGAGGTGTTTCTACTGCAGCACATCATCGTTGGCTGATGGTCTCACATCTCCGCAGCCAGCTTGTCTCACAATGGCCGTTGTTATAAGTGACCAGGGATGGAGCACGCTGAAAACCACCACAGTGATACTGGAATGTATGCAGAGAAACCAAGAAGTTTTACAAGCCTGCTGGAATCTTAAAAACTGCAGCCAAGCTGGATGTGGTTTAGCTGGCTTCCTTCATAATTGCTGGTATTGGGTTGTCAGGTTGGCGGTGATGGTAGCGAGGGGGGTGGGGGGGCTGCAGAGGTCTCTGCCAGCATTCAGCAATAGAGACATTCACTGACACCGATTCTGGTTTAATGAGCACTGAAACGTGCAGTTACAAAGATATGTGTGTTTTCCAGACCTCCGAATTTTTGAAGTTTGTGAATAACATGCTTTAAACAGTGACAACCAGAGAAGATGATATTTTTTATGAAGGGTTATCGTTTTTTTTCTTAAAAATACTTCTTCCCGACTGCGTGTGCAGCATCTCTGTCCTTCACACTCCTCCATAAAGGCTCAGACAGCCTCCTCCAGGATTGCTGTCTGTCTGGAGCCAAGACTGTGTAGAGTTCAAACAGCGGAGAGGAGTGGCTCCACTCCGCCTCTGTCTCTGCCTCTTCCCTACAACTGGGGGCCATTATCCCGCTCCTTTGTGTCTCTGTTATGGGAAAAGGGCCCACATCACCACTGGAGAGGAACTGGCAGACAATTATATGGGGTGGCGAGGAGCTAAGACTCATAGTGAGCAGATTACACAAGCCGCCACAGAGCGTATGAGAGGGGGCCTAATTAGACAGGGCTGGGGAGAGGCCAAGCGACAATACACATCTACTGTGACTGCATCTCTGGGAAGGCGCCTGCTCTACTCTACTCCAGAGCTTGAATAGTTGTGGCAGGAGGACTGTAACTCTGGGCAAGATGGAGGAGAGAACGGGAAAAGCCATGTAAGCAGCTTTGTGTGCTCTATGGGCTCAGGAATGGTATTGATTAGCAGGCCGCAGCCCTCAATCGCTCCCCCCCCCCCCCCCCCCAAAAAAAGGGCAGCCATTTTGTTCCACTGGTCATGATACACTGAGCCGTAGTTGCAGCTCTGCATTGATTATAAACGGCTGTTCGAACGAAGGCAACCTGGTAGCTACCTTTCACGTCAGCCCAAAGACAGAACCGTGTATTCGATGTAGAAGTGCTACATATGTGTGCATTCGTGTTTCTGCACAAGCTGCTTTTTAAAGCCCTGAATTTTGAAACCCTGTTATTATGGCTTCTATGCTGCCAAAGCCTCAGTACATTCCTTGAACTGTAGATTTTTGTCTGTAAGACTCCTAAGGTTGCTTTCTCCCTGTTCGCAAAAGGAATTGCAAGGTAATTGCAAGGTAATTGCAATCGACTCACTAAAGTTTTGAAGCTCACCTTCCAAAAGCTGAGAAAACTGAGTCGGAGTTAAAGAGGATCAATCTCTAGCTGTTCTCAAAATAGATTAGAGACTTAGAAAAGACATAAAAGTCAGTTTTAAGAAGTTAGGTCATTTGAACCAGGAAGAGCTAAAGGAGCTTGCTACTAGTGATGACCCTGTTCAGCACATCTGGCCCCAGTAAAAAGCTCAGTGAGGTAATAGCACCTTTTGAAACAAAGAGAGATTACACAGAGTGCCTGAAACACTTCCTGCTCTCTGTCTCTCATGAACGGCGGCCCACGGAAAGCCTTCTCACCTTGGCTGGGGGTGTTAATTACGGCTCCTCGCAGCTGCCATGCTCGCCACTTCCTGGGCGTGCTGATACATGCAAGCTCACAGGGGATCCACGCTCTCAGAGGGGATTATGGGCTAGCACGCAGAGCAAGATGCAAAAGGAAGTATTTTTTATTCTTTTGGTACCTTTCCACCTGAATATATCTGCACTATCTGGCTGATGCTTGCATTCCTGCCCCACCACCATCACAAGAATATTTTTTTAAATACTTCCTATATGCTCTGTTGTTAAATCTCACATCCAATGTGGCATTTATGGTTTGCATCCCCTGAATGACAAACCATGATTCTGCTACTGTGCTGCGGGCCCCTAGCTGAGCCTGGAATAGACCATTGAGTAAGCATTTAGGCGGGTTTTTTTTCAGAAGCCAGAGGCAGCTCGGTCCTGATGCTATTCTGCTGAACCCACCCTCCCTTCAGTAATTACAGGGTGCACAGGGGCCTCTCTGACGTACGAAAAAGGATTTGTTTTAGTGAGTTTCCACAGAGGTTAAAAGAATGCCACAGTGTGAGCGCACACACACACGGACATGCACATGAACACACACACAACCCTGGACTCAATATCGACAGCATTTATTAACCGCCTGTCCTACTCAGATCATAAAAGCTATGGCCCTCATTGTGGCATTTAGGTATATTAAATATGTTTTTAAGATATATTTTAATGTTTTAAGCAGGAATTAGTATGTTTAACACCGAAGCAGATAACTTCATGATATCTGCAAATCCTTTTGTCACTTGTTTGAATTCAAACTGAATGATGTCACACTGGATCTTTACTGCAACACAGTCAACCTGAGTGGATACAGGCGCTTCTTTCTTACTTGCGCTCAGCTGTGACACTGCTGGGCTTTCTCCACTGCAAACTGCTATTTCTTTCCCCCTTTAAATCAGAAATCCTCTTTCATTTAACCCCCCTAACACAACAGAAACTACAGGGTTTACCTTCTTTAATATTTCACTTTTCTTCAAAAGTTTTGTCTCTGTCTGTACGGGAAGTTTCACTGATGAGCAGAGAAAAAAATGTTTGCTGCATTTTGTGTGACATAATGTCAGAAACCTCTATAATTTAGGCAATAACAGCCTTTAATAGAGTTACTTTATGGGCTATAATCAAATCTCTCCAGACCCCTCTACCTAAATTGTGAGGCAATAACACATGAGTGCGCTGGGGCAGTGCTGAGATACATATTTTTATGCCTGCATGGTTGTGGTTGTGCCTGCCTGTGGGCTTTTTTGGAAATGTGACTCTTTGAGAGAAGCAGTCACAAAGCACTTTGCACTTTTTTTCTAAGAAATGCAAAATATATTCACTTAACTCTGAGTCTCACTTGTTTGGAGGAGTAATCCTATATATTACAGTATGTCATGCTCATTGATCTCACCAAGAGCTCAACAACTTTTTCCATAGGCCCATTTTGTCCTTTTAGAAGTCTGACTGAGGGCTGTTTTTTTTTTTCCAAGGGGCTGTAAAAGAGAAGATCTAGGAACGCAGCCCCCCCCCCCCTTTTTTTTTTTTTTTCTTTCTCCAGGCCTCCTAATATGTTCCATATTGTGAGTTTAAATGGGGTGGACTCAGGAAATGCAGTCACACTGCTTTACCTTCCAAGCTTCCAGTCTGAGGTTTGGCCTGCAGTGGTGGTGGTTGTGTGGACCAGGGCTGATTGGGTGGCTGGAGCTGCCGAAGTGGTTAGGCTCAGCCATGTGGGCTTTCTTCCTCCTCTCCTCAGGAGCCAAGATGTCCACGTTGCTGATTCTGTTTTGTTATGTTGCTCTGTTTGCAGAGAAACCCCACTTCATGTACACACTGAACACTAATGACTAACACTTGCGTTCTGTTTACCAACTGCAACTTTCTCCAAGCTTAATCATCGTAGTTTATCGTGCAGAAATGCTCAAAGGAATAGTTTTGACACGTGAGATTTAGCTATAAAAAAAGACTGATATCACTGCAAGGTAAAGCTACAGTCAGCAGCTGTTTAGCTAAGCATAGGTTGAAAGTTGGAAACAAGAAAAACAACTGGTTTGGATAGCTCTCCTACAAACTGTAAGGTAATGATGGAAGTAACCCTGGATCTGAAAAGTAAAACCCCTGTGGAAGGACCTTAATAGACCAGCAAATTTGTGCTTTGTCTACATGCTGCAGATGTATACCAACACCAGAGACCAGTGTCAAAAATATGTGGAACAACTGGTCTGTGGGCTTCTTTTGTTTGGGTGTTTGCTGTTGTTGGTCCCTTAACTTATAATGAATTTAGGTTACCTTAGAAACTGGATGCCATTGATTGGATTTCAAGTCAGAAAAGCAAGGAAAACAGGATAATAGTGAAGTGAAACGGAGTGTTAACAGTGTTCTGTCGGCGCTTTCCTGCAGCTTACTTCCACTGTCACTCCTTTTCCTGTTTAAGCCCACTTTTCCACCAATTAGCATTCTAACGACACATCACCATCAGGCTGTTGGACTTTGGAGGGCTTCGCACGAGGACATTTTCTTAGGTTGCTTACCACAGATCCTTCACTCTGCATAGACGCAAATGTACTAGCATGAGTTTCAGGTGACGACTCATCTGGTTGCTAAAAAGCATTGTCCAGGAATGTTTTTTAAAATGACAGCAGTTGCCACTCAATTTAACACCTCAATAAGATTTTCTTTATAGGTTTATGCTCTCAAATGCTAGCTTCAAGTCTTGCTTGATGCAGCATGAAATCTATTTTGTAAATTATGGTCCTCTTGACATTAAAACTGGCAATAAAGTGGGTTTAAGGTGTGGCTATAATTGTGATTGACAAGCTGCACCCATATGGGCGTGTAGCGTCCCTCGGTTTTTCAGTCAGATCCACACCTTGCCTGGTTTCCTGGACAAAATGTCAAAGCCGAGTTTCCCGAATGGTAGATCAAAAACAACTAGAGGATCTCACAGTCTTTGTTTTCATCTTTCATATATAGTGTCCTCTCACCAAACAAGGGAAAAGTACCCTGAAACCACTTAATTTAACCTGTTATATCTTTTTTGTTTAATTTATACAGAATATATGTGTAAAAATAACTCTTTTTTAGCAGCAGTGACACAGCATGTGATCACTGAAGACTTCTTTATCGGCATTTGCCCCCAAGGTATTGTGAGATTTCTATTAAAGCCACTTCTAAAGTGTCAAAGAACCCTTTAGCTGTTTGACTTTCTGTAACTGTTCAAGTCCTCTGCTGGGCAGTGTGGGGCCAGCTCCAAGAGCGTATCTCTGAGAAGAGTGAAGATGAGTGAGGAGGTTCAAATTCCAGCCCAGAGGTCAGATTTCGCATTCCTGGGGCACACACCACCGCCTGTCTCCATACTGACATACCTGCTGAGTGTTTGAGTACCAGCAAGGGGCCAGGAATGTGTGTGCATGTGTATCTGTGTATGTGTGCGAGTGTGCGTACATGTGATAGTTTTTTTCGAACATGTGTTGAATTGGACATATTACATTCTAATAAACATCATCCAACATGAACACAGAAAGTCATCAAAACACAAAGCCACTTTATTCTCTCTCGCATCTTTCATACGGGGTAAAAACACACAGATGTCGAGAGGATTTGGCCCACCCATTCAAAGCCGAGCACTCATTACTCCACACACGCCATTCACAATCAGCTCAGCTCAAGGGTGGGTAGGAGTCTCGTCTCATTTCAGCAGAGCTGTGCACTTGAAGCGCAGGGGAATCCAGAGAGGAGAAACCACTGGAGCTTTTAACTGCCCGTGGTGCCTACTGGGCTGCTGCGCTGCAGCATTTTATTTTAACGTAAAACAAAACTGACTCGTCTTTGTAATTGTTCAGTCATTCTGTTGTGATTTTCATGGGAGGAGGGATATGAATACCAGCCCAGCCGCACACAATGGTTTTCATTATTTTAACAATAGTGTTTATTTCACTGTCTTTGAACTGGGCCAGTATGAGTAACATGAGGGGGAAGTAAATCACTAATTAGATTTAAGTGATGCCTTCTTTGTTGCAAATATAGTTACAAGACAAATTCAGTATTCACTGGATGATGTTGTTTCTGGATTCCTGGACTTTTAAACATTCAGACACTTTTTTTCTACAATAAAACTGCTAAAGTGTCCTAAACTTTTCCTCCTTGTGTAAAGGTTTTATGGACTATGACATTGTATTGGATGTTAAAAGCAGTACTCATGATGACTGTACTGCTTTAAATTTATGTCAGACTTGGCAACCCCACTAGAGTACACTTCAATACTACATTCAATACTCTCCTCGTTGCCAATCCAGCTACAGTAGACGGGGATGCCTCTGGCTGGGAATTGTTGGCTCATCTGCTCAATACTATAGATTAGCAACACACCCCCTCCAAGCAGTGATTTATCTCTCTTTTCATGGTTAGCTTGCATTAATCTTCCCCGAAAGATAAATACCTAAACCAGAAGATGGGTGTCCAGTCCTTAAGCTCTCTGCTTTGTGGGGTCCCTTGAGAACATAAGTGTCCCCATCCCCTGAGGACAGCCAGCGAGAGCAGGCTCTGTTAATAACATGTCTTATTCCTCGAGGGCTGTGCAACATGATCTCCATCTGACATTCCTGAGCTTTTGTTTGCCTCCATTTCCAGCCCCAACTGCTTCACTCGTCCCGTGCCATCCCATATGAGGCTGTTTAACATCTTAATCTGCTGCTGTCTTTCATCTGGCTCCTGTTAAAGCCTTAACAGAAAGATTGTGAATGCTAACTTCTGTCAGCACCTTGCTGTAAGAGAGAGGGGGGCAGAGGTGGAGAGAGGCAGAGGAGCAGACAGAAGAGAGACGGGGAAGATTTAGGAAAGAAGAGTGGAGTGCAAAAAATATTTGCTCAGTGGTGCAGCAAGTATTCAGACACAATTTCTATTTTCTTACTTACTTAAAGCACTTACTTGCTTAAAAGCACGACATTCTACAATAATGTGCTTCCTCTGAGTTTAATTCTGTGATTACAGTCTCAGTACAGTACAGATGCTGAATACTGTTGTATGAAGGTAATTTGGCTGCTATTTTCCAAAACAGGAGTTTAAAAATGAATCTAAAAAGAAATAATTAAATTAAATGAAATGAAATCTTAGTCTGAAATATAACTACTACTTGCTCTTGCAGGAAATGATGTAAGCCCATGTATTTTTCTTCTGAGGTGATCTTAACATGACTATGTGAATGGATCTTAACTTATGAATGAAATATGTATAAATCTCTGTGTTCTGTATGTGTTTTCAATACGGTATAGCAATCACGAGTGTTTGTGTGTGACAGCACAGAGAGCAGAGAAGCTTCTAATTACCAAATGTCCATCAGCACAACCCTCAACCTCTTGCTATTCAGGCCAAGGTTTTACTACCATGAGACTTTTTCACACACATTTGTGTTCTTGGTGTCTGGTAGCTTGAGTTACATGGTAAGAGGGATCAGGATTTTCCTGTTTCTGAGGAAAAACAAAATAAATAACTAAATAGAATAAGGCACTTATAGGGAGAGAATTGTGGGCTGTATGGCAGGTTAAATCAATTTTTAGCTTTCCCCTGCAGTTTTCTTTCATGCAAAGACTTGAGTAGGTCTTTTTTTCATATTGAGATTTTGAGATTTAGGATTAAATATGTCCAGTCCATCTTATTTAGCACCTCCCATCTGCATATAGACTAAATAGCAGATGAGGGTTAAATGTAAAAACAAATGAAGAAAGAAACAATTAAAAGCAAATGTAACAAACTGAAGTCTTGGCCTTTTTCTAAAGAGTGCATCTTTTTCTGTAGTCATCGCTGCAGTAGCTACCCCTCCATCTCCCCCTTTTTGGATATTTTTTCTCTTTCTTCGCACTTTATCGTATATATCAAATACCTGAGTGTACGGCATGCGCTCATTTTCTGATAACTCTTCCCTCTGTGCCGTCATCTCCCTGACTTGTGCCTGTTAAGGCAAAGCGAGTTAGGTACAATTACTCTATCTGTGCCGCTCTTGTCAGCTTGTTGCTGTGCAAGATGGTGTAGTTCTCACAGATTCCATGGCAGATTTATGTGAACGCCCATCCCCTCACCTGTGGCAGCAGGTACAAGTGGCGGCAGCCTGTCAGAGCCTAGGGGGCTGATGATGTTCTTACAGCTATTAACACAGCAAGCAATTGCTAACAGGAATGAGCCTCCAGCTACGCAGGCAGGGTCATCTTCAGTACATTGGAATCTCATGCATCAGACAACCCGGGACTGTCGCTAGGAGGATAACAATGCTTAGCATAAGGCAGCACACAGATCAGTGCAGTCCCTGCGCCATCACTCAGCCCATCTCATCTGCATTTCTCTAATTGCTTGAGTCTTTTTTTCTTTGGCCTGTATGAACAAAATGAAGCAATCCAGGGGAATTAATATAAATGCTATAATAACTGCCCTCGGGGCTACTCAAAATCATGATAATAGCAGGCGCCTCGCAAGCAGAAAGAAAAAGAAAATCCTCATTACACTTGCTCCTGCATTCTTCCTGAACGGACGACATGCTGCGGCTTGCCATTTCAGCTCGCAAAGTGTACAGACTCATCTATATCACTGCCCCTCATTCCTGAATGGGCTCTAAATCGAAAGAGGAGGCTTGAATCTGGCTACGTTATGTGCGTGAGATTGATGTAATGAAATGTCCCACGGCGCTGTGATGTGAAAGTTCAGTTCTTCTCCAGGAATCCAAGCTTCGGTCATGAGCTCTTCTGCCAAGCGTTCAGTCCAGAGTGTAGGTTTAAATTCAGAGCAAGGTAACTTTGGTCCACGGCGTTGGTTTATTTTTGCTGGCACGTGCTCATTTTTGGGCACAACCCGGCAACTGCTAGTACTGCACTTCAGGTCCCTGGCACAGCCTCAGTCAGTGAGGTACAGTATCAGGGGATTTCTTCCCTCTGGCGATGGCTCCACTCCAACCTAAGAGGCCTGTTCAGATCTAAAGAGAGGCCCCCTGTGTCAGTGTGATCACTGTGTGAGAATAGACCAGAATAGGCAGTCGGTTGTTACAGCTAGAGACACGCTGGTGGAGGCTGATCAGGCTTACTACACGAAGAGTCAAAGAGCCGTTTTATTTTGTTTTGACTGGACAAATATTTGTGAGTCCATTATGAGGTTACACCTACAGACACGGGCTGAGGAGGCAGTAGGAGTTTGTTTTCATCCTTTTCATCTTCCCTTCACAGCCCCCCCCCCCCCCTCCCCAGCAGAGTTTTTAATATCAAAGTGTGCAGTCTGACAGGGGTAAGTCTCAAACAAGGGCTCTTTTGTTGGGGGCTCCCTCCAACCGGCCAGGAACGACAAGAACTTGTCAACCCTTGTTCAGTACGAAAGGAAGATGAAGAGACGGGGGGAAAGGGGCCGGGACAGAATTGGCTCTTCTGCAACATACAAAAGAGATTATTTAGGTGTCTGGCAGTGGGTATGAAACTAAATAACTTAATTTCAGTTTATGAAGGCACAGACATACTGTAGATATGAAAACACTATTCATTTTTCAGATTCCCCATATATTCAATATCATCATATAACAGGGACAACAGTGTCTCTGTTTCTGTCTGTGGGAGAATAGGAAGACTGTTATGACTTTGCCAGAAAATAGAAACACGACCACAGCCAGGGGAAAAAATAACACACGTACAGTTTGCCTTTTATCTACACTCATTCCATTAAATACATACTGTTACAATGATAGTTGCACATATTAAACGTGGCTAAAATGTAAGACAATGTTTTTCTGCTCTTTAATCTTTGTGATGTCAGTGGGAGCTGGTATGCAAATATTATCATTTCATGTGCACGGTGTAGCACAAAAGCTAAATCTGACTGTTCAAACTATCTGTTTGCAAAGGACACCTAATCAGGAGAAAGCTGAGCTAGAACAACTTATTTTCATATATGGGCTGAATGATAATAAGTATAATATAAGTAAAGGGTAAAATAATTAAGTAATAAGTCACTTTAAATTTTGAGTCATGCAACGCTACTCTACTACAGTCCAATATAATCACAAAATAGTAATCTATCCCTACAGATGTAATGTTGGCGTGATAAAGTCAGCCACTAACATCATAAATGTTAGGAATTCACTTGAAAAAGTCACTGGAAAAAAGAAAACACGTCATGCCCTCATCTCTCGTGACAAACCAAAGTATTTGCCTGCTTACAATTGTCCCGTTGATGTGAGATCTGAAATCAAAAAGATTGTCATGCTGATTGGAGACACAATATTCAGTTTGTTTCAACAGTTTTAAATGGCAGAGATGAAAGGGCAAGCATTAGATCTGGAACTTTAAGAAAAATATCTGTGATGCATTTATGCATTTATGCATCACTGACCTGGAAAATGTCAGGTCAGTGATGTCAGCCCTGAATTGACTTTTTGTGAGGGACGTGTTCATGTAAGCAGCATGGTAGCTGTGACAGTAGAGACGTGCTGGATATTCTTGCTTTTCTTGCTTAAAGCACACTTCCCCCAAAAAAGACAAACAAAAAAACCCAGCATTTGCCCCGAAGAAAAATGCTCCAACATGCTAAACTTTGTTTGACATCAGTCTACAAAGAATGTCCTTTTCAGGACAGGATTTCAGGCTGCTAGAATGAAAATGTTCGTTTACAGCGAGCTGTAATGTACACATGGGGGAGAGGGAGAAAAGAGAACTCGTGGCTGGCAGCCAGCTCGGGCCCCAGATGTGCAGTTGTTTGGGCCTTGTTCTGTGGTGTAATTGTGTAGTGAGGAGCTGGCTACTGGACACACACACGCTGAGATCTGGGCAGCAGATGACTGCTCGCTGTTTCCAGTGCAGATAAGCTGTAGGGTATTTAGGGTTTAAAACGAAAACAATATGAAAGAGAAATCTTCAGTTAGTGACACAGAAAGAAGTAACACAGCAACAAGAGTTGGGGAAATTTGTGACAGTCAATACTGCTAATTTTGGCATCAATCCCATACCAAGTAACTACAGGGTCAGTACTGCCAATGGCAATACTGACATCCATAGTTTTAACTTATAAAGGTAGCTCGTCTACGGGAGAGAAGTGTGTTTTGATTTACGAGATGAATCATCATCAATTTGCAAGATCTGGACCCATTTTAATGACAGCTAAATTACTGTGATTAGTTAAGACAGCAAAGCACTTGTGTTTCTGGAGACCTGGAAGGTAAATGTGTCTGTCTCTAAAGCACTTTGGGGTCAGCTTCTGTTGTTTAAACATAATATAGGCTTTAAATAAAATAGAAACAACAGTGAACACAAAAAGGTTCATACAAGAACAAACAAGAAAAATATGTAACACAATTCAGTGAGCTACATAATGACCTTTAAGGATATCAATCCTATCGCGTATATTAGTATTGATTTGATACCAGTACCAGCATTATTTGGTTAGCAATATTTGGATCTGCCTCATCTGCATTTACATTTAAACATGCTTACATTACCTAATTGTAAAATATGTAGATACTAGTAGAATTTCCTCCAAAAATAACCAACAACAAGCTTGTTATTCTCCTGGAGTAATAGCTTTAGCAAAAAGCTGGTGACTGCTGCTTCAGAGCTGCAGCATCAAGGTCATTCTCCTCTTCGATGGGCCTCAGTGTGGTGGAGCTTGCCGCGCTTATCTCGCAGGTGTTTGCTTAACATCTGAAGTAGAGCTCACAGACATTTATTATCACCCTGAAAAAACAATAGCTCAACAATGTAACAACTTTCCACTTTTTATGTGGGCACAGACACTGTAATATTATTGGATATGTTCCACCGTGCTGTAAGGAGTTGGGCGAAGGGGAAATGCTCTAAAAATGTCAGGGGTTTAAAAAAATTTGGTTCGAACAAACGGACCAGGGGAATGAAGACATATCTCCCATTTGAAAACATAACCAAGTGAAAGTAAATCCAGCGACTTAAAAAAAAGTATGCACTACTTTGCAGAGCATATTTCCTGATATTGTGTTTGTATCAGTTTGTGTAGCTCTTAGCTATTCAGAGTGAAGGATTTTGAGTATGCAACCAACACAGACATGCTTGTCTGCAGTTTTTCCAAATAACCAACAGCGTGTTTCACATTCTGTTCTCATCAAAAAGAAATTAATCTCTAATTGTGTAATATGTTTGTAGTCATTGTTATGCTTGTTCTTTTTCTGTATATTCACCCAACTCATTAAGAACACATTATTATAAAAATCCTCACTGCATCAACTGTGATTGTGGCTGTATAGGTGATATATATATCACACTGAGCCAAAGCCTTTCTGCTTTATATATCTCCTCCTTCATTATTTTCAGGTTGGCGTTTCCCACCACACGGATCTGTGCTCTGGAAGAGTATGTCCTCCTCTTGCCTCAGTTTTCCATGGAGTCACTGAGCTGGCTGCCTGTTCCCACGCTGACTTATGAACAGAAAGTTGAAGCAGCAGAGGTAACATTCGTCTATCCTTCCACCAAAATGTTTGCTTTTGACCGTGCCGCGCAAACGGAGAACGACATCTTACTATTTTGAGACGCTTAAGAGGGGAAAATACTCCACCCAGAAGTTATGCAATCTATAAACATTAAAAATGTTCCATATTTATTTCATGGGCTTTTCAAGAACAGCCAGCGCTCCTCAAGGTCCACGTGGGGAGTCCGTTAAAAAGTTTTGCTGGCCGGGCACTGCGAATACGCAGCTCAGGAGGAGTGGAAGTGTTCTGTCATGGTTGGACATGGGCGTCTGGAGGTGATTAGAGACCATTTGTTTCTGTCAGGGAACAAGGCTCCAGCCTTCTCTGTGTGTGATTGATGAATTAATGGAAGTGAATTGGACAGGATAAAAGGGGACACACACATACATACACTCTCATCAGTTAAATACTTTGACACTGAGACTTAATGTGATTGCCTGTGTTGGAAACTTTTTTCTATGAAAGGCCAAATCAAGTTTAAGAAAATTCAGCTCGTTTTTCTGACTGTGTGTGTATGCGTGCTGTTCTCATGGACACAATTTTCCATTCCATGTATCCCAACTTCTCCTCCTTTCACTCTACATCCCTTGCTGTTTTCTTTTTCCTGCACACACATGCACGCACACTCACGCACATGCATAATAAACATACTAGTTGAGGACCTGGCTAATGCTTGTTCCTTGTCTAAAGAGCAAAGATAAAGACAGAGAGGGAAGTGGCGAGTGGTACAGTAGACCCCCCCCCCCCACCTCCACCACCACCTCCTCCTCCTCTCCCTCCTCCCCTCCTGTCCTCCCCAAGGGGATCGGATGTTCTCAGCCGTTATAAGCAAGCAAAGCTGGTGGCCGGCAGACCGTCTGGCTCCAGCGCAGCCCGGGCACACAGACAATGCCAGACCTTCTGTCATGAGGTTTGCTTTCACTGAGGTCAGCTAAACAAGCCTTAAGGCCCTAAACACAGCCATGTGCACACATACTCCTCCACCCTCAGAAACAAAGTGCATCTGAACACCCTCAGACTTACTTTTTCCCCCCCTACCTTAGGCAAAACTGTCAGTCTCCTGTTTATGTTTTCTGTGTCTGTGTTTGCAGTGTCACTCTGTCCTGCAGCTAGTTGACCTCACTCTCCTTCTCAAACTCAGAAGACGGGTAGCCAGCTGACCTAAGCTCCGTGCCAACTTTAGCATACTTTGGATTCCATAACTCTTTAACAACAGCATGACTATACATTATTACTCTTGTGTAGTTAACACTGTGTCACCAGAAAGTTGGAATATTTACCAGTTAATCTGTGATGATGTGATACTGTGCTGCAGCTTTAACTAAACTTGTACACAGGAATGTATCTGTAATAATTCTCCACCGTGTATAGAATATTATATAAAATTATAGAAACTCACCTCTCTAAAATCCCTGTGCAAATTTCATCCTCTGTCTCCTGTTCTTAACCTCATGTGCCGAATGTGAGTTTATGAGGAACAGAGTGTATCTTGAAATATGTCTTTTTCTGGAAGATCAGTTAGGATGAATTTAAATAAAGTAACCAGATCTGTGTTTTAGGAATGTGTGTCTAATCATGTAAATTAAATAGCTGGCATTTTGAAGGGCCTTTAAAAGACTGACGCAAAAATATATTTAACCACAAAGAAATCAGCTGTTTCCATTAGATAATCCTATTCAGAGCCACAAGTTGCTCAATGCACACTGAAATATTTAAAATGTCAGCTACTAATCCTTTATGTTTTATCCTACTGTCATATTTCCTAACATAGTTATGTTCCTTTGTTTCCTTTACCTGTAACTGTTATTTTTAATTAGTTTTCTGCAGCTCTTTATTGACATTATACAGTGATTTCATTTTGAGCCACGCATTTGAACCCAGGATTACACAATTTTTATTGGATTTTATCAAACTGACACAATCTACATGCTTTAGACCAGCAGTCCCCAACCTTTTTTGCGCCACGGACCGGTTTATGCCGGACAATATTTTCATGGACTGGCCTTTAAGGTGTCCCGGATAAATACAACAAAATAAAACTAGTACCGGTACCGAAAAAAAGAAAATTTATTCATAACACACGTGAAAAGACCAAGGAAAACCGAGTAAATGATAAAAACGATAACAAAATAACGCTGAAAACTGATAAAAACCCTGAAAACTATACATTTCACACCTGAGCCTCAACTCTCGTGGCCCGGTACCAAACGACTCACGGACCGGTACCGGTGAGCTTTAGACAACAATTTTAACATTCATGTTCTGAAATTCTTGGCTATTGTCTTCATTTTGCTGAAAAAAAAGTTGTGTGTGTTTGTGGCATTTATCCAAGCTGAGTTTTTGTCAGTGCCAGTTAAAAGGGGACAAAAAGGCAAATCTGTTGCAGCTATTTTATGGCAGTCTTAGTCTCCTTTGTGAAGGAATAGACAGAGGTTAGAGGAGGCCCGGTGAGCGACTCTGGTCTCCTGCGTTGGGGATGCACCAACCTGTCTGCGCTCAGAAGAGTAACTTTTTGTGAGTGACTCATTCCAGCTGAGGTTTCCTTGGTAGCCTGCTGCTTTTGATTTCACAGTCTGTTCCGGCTCCTCTCTCCCAGCGAGAATCTCAAAACACCTCCTCCTTCCCCTATTGCCACCCCTATACTATACACCTCTACTCACTCATCTCATGGGAAAACAGCAACAAGCACCACAACAGGTGTTTACACTTGCCTGTCTGTCTGCACAGGTTTCACGTTGATTTATGAGGGACAAGAAGAAAATAGGTGTGAAGGATTATATTGTGTTTAAGACACCGGCAAGACCTGCGTGTGTGGTGTTCCTCCCAAGAGACTGTAGGTCTGCAAATGTGGCGTCTCTGATAGACAGCTTTAACAACTATGAAGCATTTTTCACAGATGTATGAACACAGAGAGGCATTCGTAAAAAGGAAGTGCAAAATAACACAGAGATATACTTTACCAGCATGTTTTGTTGATTTTTAATATCAAGATTCACACACTGAAAAAAAAGGGCTGCGTTTAATTGAGTGGTCTGGATTTGTCAAACTCATTTAGATTTTTTTGGGCTGCCCGTCCCTTATCCTTCATTTTCCTCAAAGCAAAAACAGCTGGGGATAATACATGAAGCAACACAGGAGTCTAATAACGTCAATATTAGATACACAAAATACTGCGTAGACTGGATGAAGTTAACTCAAAGGATTTGGCTCAGAAGGAAAAAAACACAAGCCTGCCATTTTAAATTGAGAAGCCTACAATGCCGCCTCTAGAGAAGCCAAATAACCGCTACATACTCAAACGTTTCCTTTCATCCTCCCTCCCCTTTGGCCTGCTCCCACTTTGCTTTTTGGTCCATCTTTCCCTCTTATATCTCCTACTCTTTTCCTCACCCCCCCTTTTTTTTATCACTCCCTCTTTCTCTGAATGAGCTGCCCTCAGATTACTGGGGTTTGTGGAGGTCTATCAGAAACATGTGTGGAGGTTTGGAGGCGGCTGATGGGAAGTCCTTCGTCAAGCTGCTCACCCTCATTCCTCCCAAAGAGCCCGAGCCAGTGGGGAAGAAAAACTCTTAGTGAGTTCAAAGACAGAATCTTATTGGGGTTTTTTGCAGGATATTATTTTCCACTGAACGGATAAACAGGAAAAACTTCCCACCCTAAAGCACTCTCTGTAAAAGGCAGGAGCCAGTTGGAAGACTGAAAGCATCACCCCCCACCACACCACCCCATCACAGCATTCAGTCGCTACTCTTCAAGATTTTAGTCTATGTGTGATTCCCCTGCCTTCTCGGGCTAAATGACGCATCCCGTATGTGTTTGGCTTATTATACAATGAGAAACATGATATTAATTCAATTTATTAAATTCTATATATTTATTTTAGATGATCTGGGATAATTGCAGATACATACAAATGCATAAAATGAAATGCAACAACTTGAACTTGCCTCATCATATCAGTGTTTATATGTGACAAAGGTGAAGGCATGACATTATTGCTTTAAATGTCCTGTTTGGACAGGCACTTTATCAGTAGCTACATTGCCCCCTTGTGGACTCTCTTTTTATTGTTTTAGATTGTACTTTCAAAATAAAACATTTATAACGCTAAAACAAGCAAACACACAGTGAAAGGCAAGACTGCTCTGTGTGTGTACGGTCCTTGTGTGTCTTCTTTATACATGTGTGGACTCGGAGGTAGCATGTAAAAGTCTCACAGTGAAAATCCTACATAAAACACAGATGTGGTTTTAGCAAAGTGCATCAGAGTAAATGAAAAATGATGTCTGTAATGACTAGAATCACATATTTTTGTATTAGATTGCTCATGGGTATGCATTAGTGTGCATAAGCAGTATTTTTATGTTGTCTTTAGTATAACAATTACCTCTACTGTTGAGGGAATTGGAAGAAGAGAACGTATTAGGCACCTTGAAATACTTACTAAAGTTGTACCTCAACAGGGTACTTAAGTAAATGGATTTTCTGTCACTTAAGAATGTTCTTGATGGGAGGGAAAGTTGCTATGTGGTGTAACAGGACTACTGGAAGCTATTTGTCTCTTCACTGTTTTCATAATCTTTCAACAAGTTTGCTGTTAAGGTATTTCAAATTGAACATGTATCTACAGTACTTGTACTCTGGCGTTTCCATGATAACTGATTGTGTGTGAACTTTGAGGCTCATTTACAACAAAGATCAAAGGTCTATGGCATCTACCATAGCTAAATCACTCTGCTGTGGTGTGTGTGTGTGTGTGTGTGTGTGTGTGTGTGTGTGTGTGTGTGTGTGCGCGCGCTAATGAAATAGCTATCTCTGCAGAGAAATGCTGCTGAAACGGCCACCAACCTGAGTGTGAGCATGAGAACGGGTGAGAAAAAGACTGGAAAAATCCACGGCATTTAGGTAAAGCTATGTCATAAAGGCAACACTAATGAGCCGGAGGTTTTAAGAGGGAGGAAAGGAGGAGGGAAATGGTTTACATATGGATTTGAAAGAGCACAGGCATCACAGCTATGTTGTGTATTCAATGAAGCAAAGTAATCCTGGTGCACACATCTCTCCCCTGCTGCTCTACAGCTTCTCTTCCTCCTCTCAAACTCATGTCAGTTTTATCTAGCATGTTACTTACACAAACAACAGTCATCTATTTGGTATTTTCCAGTATGAAAATGCACTTTAAAAATGCCTACAAGAAGTAGAAAAGTAACACTATTCTTTCTATTTGATGTTTTATTGATATTTTCTCTTTTTTTTAACCCTCTTATGTTTAACTGTGGTCTAACATCTCACTTCCCCTCTGCTACCAGCACTAAAACGAATAATTTGAGATCTACTCGGTCGCTCTCCTCAAGTTCAACAAACACACGAGCTGGCCACAGGCTATGCATAATGATAATGCATAATAGATAAATGCAGACTGTCGCTGAACACTACAACATGCCTGATTGCTTTCTTTTCCTTAAGTCACATTAAATCATCTTCTAAGCCACATTAAACTCTGTTCCCATTACAAACCTAATAGGATTGTCATTTTAATGAGTGATGGGCAGTTCCTGACAGAGGACTTTTCAGGTTCATTCAACTGCTTCCTCTACTTGTAAAACAGAGGAAAATTAGGAAAAACAGTATTTATATGGAAGTCAAAGTACTGCTATAATAACAATAGATGCAAATATTATTGTAATTAAAAGATTTAAAACAAAAGAAACTGACAGAGAAAATGGTCCGCAAAACAACTTCATCTCCCGATGTTGCAAATAATGCTGTAAAGATGCCTCTCAGGTTTGTAGACATCTTCACTGTGTGCTATAAATTAAAACAGCAAAAGGTGATGTAAAACTTCTTTTTATGTGACACAAAATTAAGGAAAAATTAACCTCAGATTTAATCTCCTTCCATCCCAACATATGTGACCTTCATTAAGCATCTACTTTGAAATGGAAGAAGCGGTTCACACACAGATCTAACAAAGAAACAAAAAAAGACAAGGTTAAACATTTAAATACCAACTTAGCTGCAGCTTTCAAACCCTATCACATATTCAGTAAAAGCTGTGTTTATTTAGTTAGAGTCTGTCGCCACATATAATGCTAAAAGACAATGCCATGGCCCTTTCCACTCATGAAAACACCGTCCCTTAATGTTAAGTTTTAAAATAAAACTGCCCCGAGATTTGCACTACACCAGCCTGTTGTCAGTCCCTAGTTAAAACAGAAAGAAATGACAAACACTGAACTGAAAGAAATTCAGGCTTCCCAAACTGAGCAAAAAGCCACTGAAAAAGTCTTGTCTCATATACTGTAGGGGGGGGGGATGGATTACTCTAGATGAAAACAATTAACCTTGGGAAAGCTCTCTGGATCAGGAAGCAACACAAGGCTTTCCACTGGGAAAACAGCCAACATATCAGTAGACCAACATCACCATACTGGAGAAAGGGAAATACCAACTGAACATGAGGCCACGCTTCCTGATACGATGCACAAAAATTCTTATCTGATATAAGAAACAAATGCAGAATCTGTAGATGAGAAATACTGAAAGCGGGAAAGAAACCCAAATACAACAAGGGCAGTGCTGTTGTTGTTGTTTTTGTTGTTTGAAATGTACAAAATGATTTCCCAAATATTTTATCTTGTATCTCAGAATAAACTCCCTTTTCGCCTTCAGCACTACAACCCAAAAGTGTTCTATTGGAATGAGATCTGGTTACTGTGGAGGCCATTCGAGAATGATGAACTCAGGGCTGGACATGGTCAGCAGCAACACTTAGGTAGGCTGCGGCATTCATATGATGCTCAGTTAGTACTAAGGAGTGCAAATATTAAAGAGAAAACATCCCTTACGTCATTATATCAGCAGCAGCTGCCTGAACTTTTAATGCAAGGCAGGATGGATAAATGCTTTCATGTTGTTTACACCAAATTCTGACCCTATCACCCCAATGTTGCAGCAGAAATTGTGAAACTTTCGACCAGGCAGCATTTTGGGGCCAGCCCCCTAGGGGGGGCGCAGAGCCATTGCGGGGGGCGGGGTATGAAAAGAAAAAAAAAAAGAACGCTTGGACACTGCTAGTGTAATGGACAGGATTTTCACGGGGCTCCCACACAAACGCAAAGCAGGAGATGAAGCATCGCCAAATATGTTTCCAAACCAAATTCCTTCCAAGCCAAAGACTAGAAAATATGGTGAAGCATATCTTCCCTTAGGCCTCACCTGCACAAGTGCCACGGTAGGTCTCCCCGACAGAATTAGTTTCCCCTGCATCGGGAGCACACGCTGGGCTCTCCAAATTGTGGACAAGCAGTATCCCACATTCTTGATTTTTAGTTCACGAACACTTCTTGTAATGACTAACTACTCCTGACATTTTGGAGACATTAGCTCTTTCTACAGTAAAGGTACAGTGGGATACAAATAATATCAGGCTAACCACAATTTGTTCCCCTGGTTCAAATCACAGACAAACAGTATCCCACAGTTATGGTTTTAAACCCATTTTGCACAGAAAGGCATTTTTTGAAAAAAATGCATTGATAGCACGGTGGCACGGTGGTTAGCACTGTTGCCACACAGCAAGAAGGTCCTGAGTTCAATTCCACCATCAGGCTGGGGTCTTTCTGTGTGGAGTTTGTATGTTCTCCCCATGTTTGCGTGAGGTTTGAAATAAACTGCAATTGTGTGTGTGTTAAGCTGACAGAAATGGTGTCCGGTGTGGTCTTCTGCTGCTGTAGCCCATCTGCTTCAAGGTATGATGTGTTATGTATTCAGACATGCTTTTCTACATCCGCTTGATTGATTATTTGAGTCAGTGTTGCCTTTCAATCAGCTCGACGGAGTCTGGCCATTCTCCTCTGACCCCTGACATCAAGAAAGTATTTTCACCCAGAGAAGTGACGCTTACTGGATATTTTAGACCATTCTCGAGAGATGACTGTGAGGGAAAATCCCTGTAGATCAGCAGTTTCTGAAATATCGAGATGAGACTATCTGGCACAAATGACCATGCCACATTCAAAGTCACATAAATCACTTTTCTTCTCCACAGGTGTACCTAACAAAGTGGTCCGTGAGTATATATACTGTTACATTGGGGGAGAATGCTCATAAACATGCTAAGGTTTCAAATAAAAGGCCACTACATGTACAAATTATCCCTGCGAACCAAAATCTCAAACTTCACACTGAGTTTCACACTGATGTCAGTGAGACCAGAAATTCCTAGAATGGTCATGTCAAGCACACTGCTGTTTAAATCTTGCTTGCCAGGGGGAGCCAATCAAAAGAAAACTGAATTAAAGGGAGAGAAACTAAAACGGCTCATTTCAGAAAGTGGACAAAGTGAAGCGCTACACCGAGGCCCAGCATAACCTTTGTAAGGATTAATTTATCATTAAAACAGTGAATCATGCAAAGCTACTCTAGCAGGGTCCAAGAATACAACTACGGATTCAGAAATGAGCATAATAGCTCCCCTTTTAAAATATTTTTTTTACTCACTGTAAGATAAAATAGATTTTTTAAAAAGACAACATATTAAGCCATAAGTCTTACACACCAGAGCATTTTTCACACAGATTTACATATCACTTCACAAACAGGCAGGTTTCCCAGAACTACAACTAGAAAGTGCATTTTTAAAAATGTTTTACAAAGCCAACATTTGGTCATATACCGACACTAATGAAAGCCATTTTCAGGATACAGTAAAAAGGGATCCAAAAGTTCACATTTGCTTGCATACTAATACTAATGAGAACACATTACAAGGAAACACCAAAAATAGTGATGAGTCCAATAAGAGCTCTTCACTGCCTGCAGCTCTCTGAAATAAGCAAGTTTTAATGTTCAAGAGTAATGCTTAATTATCCATACATGGCCATTTACAAGCATATTGCCACAGGGCTCCAGCTTCACAACAGTCCCCAGTCTAATAGAAGATGGCATTATTGCATGCAGTCAGAATTATTCACTGCATTACCCACGATTCATAGCATGTATTAACACAAGCAATTTCATGCATATGGATACAGTGGGTCTTAGCAGGGGAGCTCCTGATTGCTCTGAAACTAATTTCACAATCATTAGTTTTGGTGGTGCTGTGAGTGACAGAGTGTATTTACTAGATTTTGGAAAATGACAATTTCCACAAGCTTTTTGTAGGAATCTATAAAGATGAAAGCTTGAGCTACAAGAAGCTCTAAGCTGTTCGGAGACAACAGTGACACTGGACTTGTTGGTTAGAGGAAATTTTCCTTTGCAAATGCAAAAAAGGACAAACAAAATAACAGTATTAATTATCTAGCTTTGTCACATAATGTAATATTTATGAAAGTGTTGTTTTTGCCATCGAGTGAGAGGCCCTTCATAAATATAGGGTATAGAGCTTGAGATTCAGGCCAAACCAAAAGCCATTTTGCCCGAAGGTGAAGTTAATGAATCATGGCCAAGTGCTGCATTCTTTCCATATGTAGGATGAGGAGATATTTTGCAAAGCCTCTGAAACAACCTAATGCTGTTATGGGCCATTGTTCACAATAAACATGTAAATTGTGTTTATGGAATACTGTATAAGTCAATGAGTTAATGGCACTGATTCACAAATAAATTATAATCACAGTGTGTCAAAAAAGAAAGAAAAAGGAAAGAAAAAACGACTTCACAAAAGCAGGCATTTTTACTTGTTAGCCAGAAAAAACAGAGGTGTTTTCCAGTAGCATTCACAGAAACTCTGTTCAGTTACTAATGTCAGAAATCAGCCATCATTCCCCTACCGAAGCGGGGAATGCTGTTTGATCTCGCAGAACAAGAGACAAATATAAATTAACAGGCCAATTTTCATGAAACGTTTGGGAGCAGTTGAGCAAATCCAAAAGGAAAACTCGGTAAAATTTGGTTAAAATTGGTTAAAATCCACACCACTTCCTTTTAAATTGCAGGATGGGGCACTTGCCTTTCAAAGTATCTATACAACACAATATATTCACCTTAAATCTGCAGAAAGCAGCAGTGCTTGGTGGCTTGGGGTGGAAAAGTGTGTTCAACATTAAGTGTTGTAGCACCAAATGTAAGCCACTAGATGGGGATATGTTATCTGTTTTCTTTGCAGTAAATTTTATTGCAGTTAGCGTCCCAATTTTTCAGTGGATGCATCAAAGCTATTTGCCTCAGATGTACTAAGAACTTCAGAAAATTCCATAGAAAATTCTATGACAAGGTATCAATGAATGTAAACAGGTGCAGAACTGTTCTATACTTTGTGTGTCATATTAAATGTACAAAATAACATTGTTTTAAATATAAAGACTGACTTTTAATATTTGGATGAAAATCTCTGACAGTCAATGAATGCCCAAAGTCTAGAGGCCATAGACATCACCAAATGCGGTGTTTTCTCACGTGAGATCCTCTGCCAAACCTTTACTGCAGCTTTCAGTTGCTGCTTGTTTGTGGCTCTCTCTCTCACTTCAGTTTTGTCTTCAGTAACTAAAAAGCATGCTCTGTTGGGCTGAGATCAGAAAACTGACATGGTCAGTGCCTCCTCAAGAGTTTTCTTGACTCAGATATTGTGAAGACTTACTCTTAACCAAGGAAAGAACTCATCATCCACTTTAGCTGTTATTGTTCTGTCTTACTGAGGTGGCCAGTGTATTCTTTATTTTTAAGAATGTACCAGACCGCTGACATAGGCTTTTCTAATGTTTTGGTAATCTCTGTGATATTTTGGTTTTCCAGCCAATAAAAAAACCTAAATCCCTCACTTGACTTGTCCTGACATCTCTTTGGAGCTCATACTGGACTGGTTTATAAGTTTAACACTTGTCCAGATATTTTATCTCCTTATTCTGTCATCGAATAATGAGAAAACAGTCCTCACCTGTCTGTGAAAATGCACTTCAGTAAATTGTCCAGGATTTGAGCTTGTGAAAATGTGAAAATGGGGGAATGTATATAAAAATGGCTGTTGTTCCTAAACAGTTAATGTCATACTTTTGTAAACCCCCTTAAATTAAAGCTGGAACTCTGCACTTTAGTCACATTTTGATTACATTGTGGTGGTGTACAGACACAAAATTACAAAAAAAAAAAGTATAAATCTTCAAAACGTTATGCGCTAAACTGTATATGTATCTGCATGTCAGAAGCATAAGTGATCCCACATGCACCATCTATCATTTTAAAGCATTTGAAGCCAGAGGAGGAGGATCTGAGGGTGCACTGGTTCAGGCCAGAAGGAGGGAGAATAGAGGGAGGTCACTCCTGCCCCAGATTTGTAGTTGTCACTGGGGAGAGAATGATGGCTGCGAGCAACAGATAACAGCTTACAGTGTGAAGAGAGATTATAAAAGGAGGCAGAAATTGTAGGGGGAACTGAACCCCACCCATATGGGACTGCGCTGAACAGCCACATCCAGCTCTAACACACTGCAATTAGCTGCCGAGGCAATTACAGGTTTGTGGAGGGTAAATGTGACATGCTCTTATTTTTTTAATCATACAATAAGCATGATGTTCATCGCTCGAGCCACAGAATTTGTGTTTACAGCAGAACTGCGATCACAAGAAAAATGTTAGTCATTTTAAAGTCTTAGTGGTATTTTTAAAACTTTAAATGTCTCTACAGTTGCCCCTCCACACACACACACACACACACACACACACACACACACACACACACACACAGACATTACTCTAATTATTACTCTAATTGCTTTCCTTCTGTATAAGTAATGTTATGCCAGCAGCCCAGCTGATTGGGCCCCTCCAACACACGCTGCTTATTTCCCACATAGCCATGAGTGGCCCATCAGAGTGCCATTGTTATCTATCAGATTGTCAGCAGTCATTACTTATTCAACCAGCTGTCATGTCTTTTGTCCAAAATCATTCTTTACTTTGTCCAGAAGACCTTCTAATGCCAGCTGTGGCCCGTTGACCCCCCATCTGACACATTTTGCCCAAATGCTCTCTCTCTCTCTCTCTCTCTCTCTCTCTCTACCACACACACACACACACACACACTGACAAAAACTCTCCACGCTGGCTGTCCAGCTTATGCTCCTGTGGCAGTAAAGGGAGGTGGCCCTGCAACAATCCAAGTAGACAAAAAAGCAGCGCTCATCACTCTCCTGTTGTGCTTATCAGTGGCAGAAATATTTTAAAACACAGAGTAAGACTTTTCCAAATTTCATTTTACTTAAATTGAGTCTTTTAAAGTCAGATCTGTCTGAACCTAGATATCTGTATGGAACAGCTGGGATGCTACACTGTAGACACACTTATAAACATTGTTAAGCCACTTCAGCTGCTTCTTAATTCACCAAGGGATCACCAAACTAAGATCAAATTGTTATTATGAATAAATTATTATTATTAAATTATTTTCTGTCATTCTATAAATGATGTCATTGTTTATAGACAACATGATTTGCAGCTTTTTCCCCCTATAGACTCTACTACTTAAATGTCAAAACCAATTCCTCAGTTATCTTATAATGCACCTTGATGCAGCACTCTAGTTCATCTTTTGTCTGAAACAAGCCCTTTTAGCTCCATTCCCCCTCCCTTTATGGCATCTTTCTTCTGATTGGCTCACCCCTGCAAGTAGAAGGTTTGAATTGCAACTGGATGGGCAGTGTTTGCTCAGGGCCAGAGCTGTGTGCCTGAGATGGGCATGTATGCATTGCTCTAAAACGAGTGTCACCATTATTTCAACCCAGTATTGGAACAATATATAAGATAAAATAATGAGGAAGCACGCAATAGGTTCCCCTTTAATGAGTGACATCTGAAGAAATTCTGTAATAATATATAATTGTAATCATACTTCCATTATAAGCCCTTGGGTGTTTTTGAGATAAATGCACTGAACACTGGAATACTTTCAGATACATGCAGCACTCAGCTGGCTGGTGAACAGAGAGTCATGAAGGTGTCCTTGTGACATTGCCAAGACAGCTATAATATTTATTTAGGATGAAGGAAGTAAGGAGCTATGCCAAATACTTACTTAAAAATAGACAGGAGTCATTGATAGAAGCTATAAATAAAGAGAGGGAAGAGGGGCTTGTCCTGGATGGGGGTATTTATAGCACAGGCACACAGCTGTTTACGGGAGGCAGTGCACTTATCAATAACACCATAAAACCTGAAATACCATTGAATGCACAGTGACCTCCCTCATACATTTCTGGAAAGATGCATCTGAAGTGAAATTAAATCACTTTTATGAGGGGATGAAAGGGATTACTCCCAAGGGTCTTCTATTCTCGGACACAGTAAATGCAAAAGTTGGATCACTTTTCAGTGCTCATATACTTTTTTGTCCTCCTCCCCCTCCCCCGTTTCTCGTGCAGGTTTTTAGTCGCCAATACTCCTCCTTTACTGATTCGCCAGCCTAAATAAACACTGAGAAATTATATATTAAAGGTTCATACGTTTAAGATTGAACATCACATACATTTAAGAGAAAATTTGTATTTTAATTCATTTGTTTAGCTTTATATTTTTAATCGTCTAAGAAAGAAGCGTGTGTTTTATGTCACTGTTTTTTTTATATATTACTAAGTAGCATTTAGTGGCCGTTTAATGTGTAAGAAAGTTGTGTGATACAGGTGCAGGAGAGCAGACCAGCTGACTGAGGAGCAGGAGGAGGGGCAGGCAGGCTGGCCGAGGTCCTGCTGCGCGCCGACACTGAGCACACTTGAACGGAGGGAAGCTGCGACGCGCACCGCTGCTGCTGGTTCTGAGCCCCCGGCAGCCATCAGACATTCACCTGTCTAGGAGTTTAGCTAGCAAGCAAAAACAAAGTGTCTACAGTAATAAATTAAAGATAGGAGCTGTAACTAGTTGTTGCAGTTGCAGGTTAAAAATGTCTATCTTACCGTTCACCCCTCCAGTTGTGAAGAGGCTTCTTGGCTGGAAGAAAGGAGAGCAGAACGGACAGGAGGAAAAATGGTGTGAAAAAGCTGTCAAAAGTCTGGTGAAGAAGTTAAAACGGACGGGACAGCTGGACGAGCTGGAGAAGGCCATCACAACACAGAATGTCAACACAAAATGCCTAACTATACCCAGGTAAAGACAAACACAGAGCGCTGACTGACTGCCTCTGAATAAGTGAGCTAGCAAGCTAATGCTGGTGACAGCTAGCGTTAGCCCAAGCAGCTAGGTAGTTAGCTTGAGTTGATATTAGCAGATGCTTGTATTTAAAGAAGCTCTATTTTATAGAGAGCAAAGTCAAACTGGCGAATTGCCACATCAAAGACAACATAAAGCGTTTGATGTTATGACATGGATTTTGATTGGACCTGCCGCCAGAATAAAACCAATCGTGCATTGTATTTAGAGCTAACATTAGCTCTATCATCTTATCATCTTAACCCGTTTTAAATAGATACAATTTTGTTCTGCAGATAGGGAGCACACAATTGGTACTCATCGGTCTTAAATATATATATATATATATATATATATATATATATATATATATATAAATAAATAAATGTGTAATTGCCTGGTAGCGTTAAAGGAATAAGATGGTGTGTTTCAACCCATATATTAGAGTCTGTTATGTTATTTTCCAGCATTAGTTTGCGCAACGATATGATCTGTAGTAAGACCAGCTGTGCAGCATGTAATTGTGAGGCAATGCTGTAGTAGTGAGTGTTTGTCACATCTCCGAGCTAGCTTCACCTGCTGACATGGTAACTAGTGCTGCATAAATATGTCCACAGTTCACACATGTGATAAACGGAGAGGGAGTGGTTTGGCTAAGCTGGAGCTTGACTCATAGAGGATGTTTAGACTGTGTGTGTCTGTGCTCTGGGAAAGTTATAATAAGAGTCCAGTTTGGGATTCCCCATATGGGATACCCATCTGTATTAGACCTGCACAATTTGTCAGACATATGAGGTGGACTCACTGGGTGTGACACATCACATTGGAGCCACATAGTTGTATTACCGGTGCTTTGAATGAGTGCACAGAAGTAGACTGATTAGGCACAACATAAAAATCCTTAGTGAAATACTTAACTCTGATCATTTTGTCAGACTGCAGCGTTTTGGTGGTTGCTGGGATTCATGCGGACAGCACTTTGACATGTAACACCATCTTAAACATGATTACTTACCTCACTCATCTGGTGGCAGTGGAATCCCTAAGCAGGGACACACTCCACAACATAAAAAAGCAGTTCACAAATGTCTCAACCTGGCATCACACTCCCTGGATTCTTTCCAATCTAATCAAGCATCAGTGGGCAAGAACAGGCCTGATGAAGGAAGACTTTATTCCAGCCTAAAGGGTCTCCTGTCAGTGTCCTGGTGCCAGACAGTCCTGGACATCCCCAGAGGTTTCCCAAAGCTGTTTTGTCTGTATGCTGGGTCCTATCCAATATTAGGAAGGTGTTTTTAAGCGTTAAGACAACTCAGAGCATGTGTGCAGTTAAATATCTTTACTCATAAGTAAATGTGTTTACTTATTGTATACAGTCTTCAATCAAAGGACACAAGTAGCCCCTTTCCCTTATAAAGATTTCCCCTTAATGACTAGGTTTGACACCTCAGTATATCGAAACAGACCTGGTTTTGTGACTATTGGGTTCCAAGTGTAGCTGCATAGGCAGAGACCATCCCCATTAACCTCTGATGCACGCCCAATCATTTTGTTCTATAAGCAGGCCTGAAATATGAAAGAACCACTCAGTTCATAAAAGAGATTAAACGGTTACTCCTTGTCAGCTTTCTATGGGTAAGGAGTTAACATAATGAATGTTGTTACCATGACCTTAAGACCTGTGACAGTCACAGGAAAAATTTGGACCTTAAGCCCCTACTTATTTTATGGTGGCATTTTGCTGGCATGCTTTGGGTCACCTTATCCCTTTAAAGTGAAATGTTATACAACTCAATACAAAGTTGGTTTTAATGATCACTTTATCTTATGATAAAACATTTCAAAATGGCAGTATTCAATTCCAGAATGAGTGTTTCCCTGTTGGCATGAGTGATCAGTAAACGGTTTGATGAGTGTCAAAGTGGTGTAACTCATAAGCTATGTCTTTAAAATCAATTCAGGTCTCCAGTGCCACAATCAAAACACCAAAACAAGATGTAGCATTTTAAGAATGGTGTCCCGTCCGTCCAGTAGAGGCCCAGGGACTTTAGGGGTGTCCTGACAGGAAGAGACTGGCATAAATTTAGTGGGGGTCTCTGTGGAATGTCAGTAAAATTCAGACAAATGTAGGAGTGAAAGTTGATCTAAAGCAGGGGTCTTGAACTCCAGACCTCGAGGGCCGGTGTCCTGCAGGTTTTAGATCTCACCCTGGGTCAACACACCTGAATCAAATGATTAGTTCATTGTCAGGCCTCTGGAGAACTTCAAGACATGTTGAGGAGGTAACTTAGCCATTTAAATCTGCTGTGTTGGATCAAGGACACATCTAAAACCTTCAGGACAGCGGCCCTCGAGGACTGGAGTTCGAGACCCCTGATCTAAAGGTTAGCAGTACAAAGTGGTTGGTCAGAGTTTAACCTTTTTCAAGTTAGAGGCGAGCCCATTGAAGCAGCTGCTGATTGACAAATTGGGGAGTTGGTAAATACATAAGCGTGTTGTCTAACTGGAACATGGAATGTCTCTGTCGACCAACCATAAGCTATGGAGTGATGAACACTGAGTGAAAAACTGCTATATTATGCCAGGTTGTTGCTACAGGTATAGCAATGACAGTAAAGACATTGGTATAACACAAAGCCTGCTATTTAAAAAGATTCTTTGTTTCTTTAGCTTTTGTTCCCACATAAAACAAATAGGGCTGTTCCACACCTTTTTTTCCTCTTAATAATTAGTACAAAAGGAGCTTCAGTGACCTTAACAAGCCTCCAGAAATTTTTTCCAAGCCCTAAAAGGCAGCTTGTAGGCCTGATTGCTAACAAAACTGGGAGTCTCCCATCACAGTAAGTGTGGATGTCAAAGCATGGGTGGTAACTTACATTAAAACCTTTTTCTCAGTTGTTGGGAATGTGCTCTGGGCTCTAGGGAGGGCGTGGGCCACTGTTTGGATTGTGGTTCAAGTTGTCAGTGGGTTCATAGACAGTAGACTTTACAGAATAACAGCTGTGTTGCTATCTGTTGGGGATAGAGTGACTCAGTGATTCTGTATTGCAGCCAGCCTGCATTGTGCTGTACTTTCATCACCTCCTCTAATGTGGCGTGGAGAGAAAGGGGTTGTGAGCATTTAGAGTGGTCAAGTGCTTGCCTGAGGTGCTTGCACCTAGAATGAACTTAACCAGCAGGAAATTATTATGTACCGAAATGTCAAAACTGTGAAACTAAGGGCACCACAATTTTCTGGCATCCATCACTGATTTTACAGCTCCCACAGTAAGTAGAGTAAAAAGTATGAGCTTACTGCAAAGGTTTGCCTTTTAACTGGTCATGTTAAAAAAGTTACGTTCATTGGTATTATAATGTAAACCCCTCTTGTTTACTGTGGATTTCAAATATATTGGTAATGGGTTGTGTTTCTTGCCCTTAGGTAAGCATTTAATTAATGCCACTGTTAAAATAATTCAGTTACAGTTGATGGAGTTTTGTTAATGTATAAAAAAATGTTTTTGGCATTATCCAAAAACATTTTTGTCTATTATGAAATTATACTAATACTTACTTTTAACCTAGATAGCATTCACTCAAGCAGAAAATACATTTCTCTTTATCAAATGACCACAAATAAATGGAAATTGCAAAAACTTAGTTTAAATAAGGCAAAACATCTGGGTTAGCTTAACTTAGCTTAGCTTAACATGTGGCAAAGCTATGCTTGCGAGCATAATGGGAAGCCAGAAACAACCCTGATTATTTAAGATGGTGTGAAACCCGACATTGATAAAAGATATCTTATAAAACCGGACATAGACAGTATGTCTGTTCATATTCTTGCATTTGTTAGATTAATATTATTGTTTATTACACTATATTGGCTATAGGATCATTTTGAATTATTGACCCTCAAGTTCCATACTGGTGCATCCTTGTATAAAACTGCATAAATGCAATGAAGGGACTTGTGTTTTGGTTAAAATGAACAGATGTAAATAAAAACTGAGCAGCTGGTGATACTGAAATCCTAGGTCCATATAGTGTGCGTCTTAACTAGTAGGCCACCAGATGTCCTTTAACAAAGACAAACGTTGTTAACATTTTTTAATGCGCTTCTGCAGATGCAGGCACTTTGCGCTGCACTTGCATTTATTTATGTAGTATAATCAGCTGGTTGTGGTTGCTTCTGGAGTTGGAGTCTTTGACAGAAAGTGGTTTGTCTTCTACTCGGGGGGGGGGGGGGGGGGGGGGGGGGGGGGGGGAGAGGGGTGATTTGGTTGGTAGTGTGATGCTCTATCTTCCTGGCTGGTGGACGTACTGTTGTTGTATATTCAGCTGAACAGGAAGGTTGCCTCAACTGGCTGTGTGACAGTGGTCATCATGTCAGAGTGGCAAACCAGGGAGACAGAAACTAGTCCAGGCCAGCCTCTCAGCTGAGGCTTGCAAATGCTGACCCAGGAAATAATGCTGGAGGTCATCATAAGGAGGACTGGAGTTCTTCCTATTTTTTTAAATACCTGATTGTATCAGGCTAATGAAAAGTAAGCTCTGTTACTTACTGATTATAGTAACAATATTGGCAACTGGACCTTGTTTTCACTCATCTTAAAATGAGATTTTGTCACTCATTGCTTTATTTGAAATCTTTAACAACGGGGCTCTTGTTTTTTCATTTTAGCTTCCAGTCGTTCCACTATTTATCATTTTAGCTACTGGAAAAAACAGAAGTGCCATCCTCTGTTCTGGTTGCACATTTTCCTTGAAGATTTTGCCCCCATTGTGAGGCAAAATTGCATAGTGAACACAAGGCTTATAGAGAACAAAATTGTGGATATTGTCATTATACTAAACCATTAAAATTCTG
The DNA here is from genome assembly GCF_963576455.1 of Neolamprologus multifasciatus. Taxonomy (NCBI): domain Eukaryota; kingdom Metazoa; phylum Chordata; class Actinopteri; order Cichliformes; family Cichlidae; genus Neolamprologus; species Neolamprologus multifasciatus. The sequence continues at coordinate 53,840,510 of NC_140445.1, read as the reverse complement.
TGGTCTGTTTTGTTTGACTGAAAGATAAAACCACCTTTTTTGCATTGCTAACTGGGCCTCACTGGGTCCTTGTGTGTCAGTCTCACTGAGCATCTCTACATGAAGCTACAAAAATGACAAGAATCTACAGTCCTCATTAAAATAGAGGACATTTTTGAGACTCTTGTATAGCTGTTACAAAAACAGTCTTGCAGAATGTGTCCTGCAGATGGTATTGCTTTCAAGGAGCTCTGGTTTTAACATGGAGGGGGTCTGGAATTACATGAACAGACTGAAGACATTGTGGCAGTTTCTCGAAGATGCCTGTCTCTCACCAGGTGGCTTTAAAAAAAAAAACCTTGTCAGAATTGGAGCTGTTATTTATTAGTGTTATGTCTTAGTTCAGCTTGGGTGGAGAGAATCAGGATAGAACCTGATTTTGGTTCTATCCTGGTTTTGGTTTTGGTTCAAAATAAGATGTATGAGCCACATTGTGTTGTGATTCAAGAGGGACGAGCTGGAGGGACAGTAGGTCATGTGAGTGTTGAAAATGAAAAAGAAAATACCACATTTTTCCATAATGTGAATAACAAAAGAACAAGTAATGTGTGCACAATGTGAGCAGAGTGTCTGTTATTACGTCTCTAAAACAGTGTTATTAGTGCCTGTTATCCCAGGTAGTAAAGAGTACCTTAAAGACACATACATCTTCTTAGTGTCTTGCAACATCAACAACCAAATCAATGTTCAAGAGACCCAGAAGGTTGGTGGGTTACATTAAATCACAGTGCAAAGGAACATACATGCTGGACTTAAAAAGGGCAACGCCCAAGTAGATTCACTGATTAACTTTGTGTGCTGGATCACTCCAATCAGCAGTGAGTGTAGACAGGAAGCAGAGTAGGTCGTTAGGCCATTCACAGTTGAGGGAGGGACAGCACAGCAGAATCTACATTGGGTCAAAAAAGTCATCATTGAAGAAAAAAAAAGGTTTTTCTGTTCATTTTAAGAAGTTAATACATAAAAAAATTATTTGTGCACCTAAAATTTGGCCAAAGAATGAAAACCACTTTTCATGTTGCACAGCTCCACAATAAACTGAAATGTTGTTAAGTCATCAAAAAGTTACCCCACACTGAGATTCCAAGACAATCCTTCCTTTGCATTTTTTAAAATTTCAGTTACATGAGGGTATACATAGGTTTACACTACAAAGGTACCTTAACATCCTAGGACCTAGCGTCCACATATGTGTACATCACATTTTTGGTTATTTAGACCCAAATACTCAATTTTGCTCTACAAGGGCCTGATATCCACTTACGAGTAGGGATGGGTACCGGTATCCGGTGCCATGATGGCACCGGTTCTGACATAAACGGTAATAACCAGACCGAAAAACAGCGCACATTTCGGTGCTTTATTTCGGTGCTTTTTTTTCCTGAGCTGTGACACACTTTCGATTCTAGCCAATCCTTTTATGTTTCCGAGGATAGTAGGCGGGTCCAGGTACGTACGTTCTTTTAGAGCAGAGCTAAAATGCCCAAGGCGAAGCGGTCAAAAGTCTCGCTGTACTTCACAGCAAAAGATGCAAACTCAGCAGCCTGCAACAAGTGCTTTAAGGTGATACTGTCAAAGGAGGTAACACCTCAAATCCGATGAAACACCTGGCGACGCATAGTGTTTTTTTTAAGCCGAGAAATGCGCCGTATTTGATAGCTTGCTGCGAGACCTCACACTGAGCACATTTACTGCGGGTGTGGTGCCTGTTATCAGACCCGGAGTTAGCAACATCCCCGAAAAACTCGAAGAGGAGAGTCCTGGCCCCTAGCCCTGCCAGTGTAGCAGAAATGATGACGGATGATGATGGCAGCAGCAGCCATTCTTCTCTGCGTGAGTCGCTTAATGTTGTTCGTGTGTAATTTACGCTGAGTAGGCTAACCACGTTATTACATTAATGCACGTAAGGTGAACTAGCAAACATCATCATAGCTACATGCAGCTGTCTTCTTGTTTGATGGCAGATACTCCCTTCACCCTGGCCAAAAAGGCTAAAATGACCAAAGAAAAAGTGGAAAACAGTTAAACATGAGAGGTTTGAGTTTGAGAGTTTGTGTTTTCCATTGATTAAGCACTGCTTCCAGCCAAGAGTGATACCATATATGCCCTATAGCTGCAGAAAATGCTAACATTGTTATCTTTTTACAAAAAAAACCAGCTGAACATGAGAGATTTCTGGACCAATTTTGTGTTCTCCATTCTTTAAGCACCGGTTTGAGCACCGTTCAAAAGTACCGGTTTGGTACTAGTATCGGATAAAACCTAAACGATACCCATCCCTACTTACGAGGACATTATACTGCTACTGTTCTATTGAAATTTTAAACAAATATCCTCATTTGTGGCTCTCATTTTTCTTAGAAACGAAAATTTGGTAAAAAAAAATCTGGTAATTCTTTATTTTTACATTCATCGGGCCCCAATATGCCCAAATATCAAAGATAAATTAAAAATGCATGCTGTGGAAGAGCTCGGGTCTTAGGAGGTTAAGTACTTAAATATTATTATTAGTTTTAATGAAAACTGCTTCATGGTTGGCCTTTTCCACTTCAAATGTAAAAATAGACATTTACATTCTGTTATTATTAACCCAGGTGTCAGTAGAATTGGGGCCCTGTTTTGTGTTTGGACATATTTTGTGAGCTGTATTGAAGATGAAAAATATTTTCGAGTAACAATTAAGGGTAAAGCAGCACAGAGTGACTAAATTTAATCTGCATGTTTTATATTTCGACCGTGATGTCTTTCAGGTCTTTGGATGGACGTCTGCAGGTTTCCCACAGAAAAGGTCTTCCTCATGTGATCTACTGCCGCTTGTGGCGCTGGCCGGATCTGCAGTCCCACCATGAACTCAGAGCTGCCGACCACTGTGAATTTGCCTTTCACACCAAGAAGGATGAAGTATGTGTCAACCCCTATCACTACCAGAGGGTGGAGACACCAAGTGAGTGTTCTTAATTGCTGCGTGTTCCACATGATTGTAGTTAAATTAAAGCTTTCTCCAAACTGGGTACAGAACTGATCTGATCCACTGTCTCCAGTTTTGCCTCCCGTTCTAGTGCCACGACATACAGACATCCCTGCCGAGTTCCCACCACTGGATGACTACAGCCCATCCATCCCTGAAAACACCAATTTTCCCGCTGGCATTGAGCCCCAGAACAACTATATTCCTGGTGAGGGAAAAAAAGCAAAAAAACACATCCCACTCATTCTTGACTCGGTCTCTAAATTATTTTTCTCAGGGATGATTTAGTTTGTGGCTCATGCCCCAAAAATGTTGTTCCTGAGTGTGGTTTTTATATTATATTAAAATATTGTATTTTTGTAGTTGTATCATAGTAGCAAAAGAACAACACGCAAAAGAACAACACGCAAAAGAACAACGGTGTGTGCTTAACCCATGTGTGCTTAACCCATGTGTTACAGAAACTCCCCCACCAGGGTACCTGAGTGAGGATGGTGAGACAAATGATCACCAGCTTAACCATAGCATGGACACAAGTGAGTCACCTGACTGTACACACACCTGAAGCTTATACTACTCTGATTACAGCTTATAATGGTCATGAACCCACCTTCTATTACCACTCTGTTTCAGGTTCACCCAGCCTGTCACCCAATCCTGTATCCCCTGCAAACAATAATCCTGGTAAGTGACATCAGTCAGTCAAGTTTACTCAGCTTTAGCTCCTGGACATATTTTAAGTTATGTGCGCCAATAGAAATATCAGCCATTCGTTTAAAATCCAGTGTTTAATCTGGATTTGAAGTTTTTTGCTTGTTAGGAAAAAGCTTATTACACCCTCCAAGATATATGTATATATAACAAAACTGAGCAGTAACAGAACTGCCCAATAGTGAATGGGGGAAAAAATTGATAATAACATATAATAATAATAATAATAATAATAATAATAATAATAATAATAATAACTTTATTTATAAAGTGCTTTCAAACAAAGTGCTGTACAACTATTTGAAACTAAAAAGATAAAAAAATAAAATAAAAATAAAAGCGATACATAGCAATACAGGTAAAAGACACAATAAGTTAAAAACAGTAAAAATTTAAAAAATAAAAGCCATAGAATTAAGACTTGTAAGATAAGACTTGTAAGATATTTATAAAGAAACTTTATAAATATTATTACCAAAGTCAAACCTGTAGTAATGATATCATTAAAAGTACAAGTGCTGTAATAGAATATTTGCACTTATTCATGTGTTAGAGCCTGTCATCCCTAAAGTGTGTGTCATGCAACAGAGCCTATAAAACAAATTGAATGGTCAAATTTGAGTAGCACAAGGGATTTAACTGTTTTTTTCCTCCATATGTTTGTCCGTATTTGGAATAGTAGAGATGAGAAGTTGGCAAAAGAGCTATTTAGTTTTCAAACCGTTAAAATGGTCAAAGTTCCTTAACTAGCATGGATGACAATAATTTAATTAGTCTTGCTTTTTTCTCTTGAATTCACATGAAAACTGAATTTTTTCAAACACTAAGTGGTCTTTATTTATTTCTACAAGGTAACTACCCTTTTCTGATTTTCTTTATTTGGTTAGTGTAATTGACAATTCCAGTCACCACAACTGAAGCACAAACTTCGTGGACAGTCTGTACTACCGTGCAGGCCACTTTATCTGTCAGACAGTTCCATTGTCATCTTTCAAAAACTACACACACTACAATTACAGTCAAAAGGTACATTTCAGTAACTTAAATTAGAAGAGGTAAAGCCTAGCAGTCAGCTATAGTGGCTGTGATTGCTTTTATTGCCCTAGCTCTCACTCAAAGTGGCTAAACACCTCATTTTAAAGTCTCCAAAAAAATTCACTATATAAGATATATTAAGAAAAAACATGTGTACAAAATTTCGTCATTAGTACAGTTGTTAAGAAGGTGCAAATTAGCTGTTAAGTGAAACATTTTCACATGGGAGTCCATCTCTCTTGTTGCAGCCATTGAAGCAACTGTATTTTATGACACTTCTGCATTGGATCAATGCATCACTTGCATTACTATTTGATTACTACTTGATTTTCTTGTTGGTTTGTTTATTTATTTGTGGAGAACATTGTTATTTATTTATTTATTTTGGGGGGGTTGGTGTGTTTGAATGTCTGTTTATGAGACTGATGAGCAATGTACGCAAACACTTGAGTGAGTGGATCATGTCTGGCTTAGCTTCAGGGCAGTAAGTATGGTATGAATGGAGTCTTTGTGTTTGCTCTGTTCTTATGTGTGGAAAAACCAGCTACACGCAGCTTTAAGATAATGCAGTAAATGTCTGCGTGGCGGGTTATTCTATGTGGAGACAAACTAGGAGGTCCTTGTTTTGTTTTGCTTTTTAAGAAACGTATTTCATGTCTGGCTGAGGTTGTGAAGGTCATGGGAAAGAGCTTTTGGAGAGGAACCAAAGGAAACCTTGTCAGGACTTGGTCATGATGCTGCACCTTCAGCATCAATTTGATGACAAAGCTGTTCAACTATTTAATTCTTTCATTATGGAAATAGATTAAACCTGTAAATGTCTCTTTGTCTTACCAGACTTTCAACCTGTGACATATTGTGAATCTGCCTTCTGGTGCTCCATCTCCTATTATGAGTTGAACCAGCGTGTTGGAGAGACCTTCCACGCTTCACAACCCTCCCTTACAGTAGACGGATTCACAGATCCTTCTAACTCTGAACGCTTCTGTCTGGGCTTGCTGTCAAACGTCAACCGCAACTCAGGAGTAGAACTCACACGCAGACACATAGGTATTAACTGTATTTCGAAGGGACGGCATAAATTTGTTCTGATTATATGTGAAGGTTGTTTTATGCTGAGCTAGCTTTTTTTTTCCCTCCTCTTTTTCCAGGTCGGGGTGTGAGGTTATACTACATCGGGGGTGAGGTGTTTGCAGAATGTCTCAGTGATAGCGCCATCTTTGTCCAAAGTCCTAACTGCAACCAGCGCTATGGGTGGCATCCTGCCACTGTGTGCAAAATACCTCCAGGTCAGCACAACATGCATACAAACACAAACTCATTAAAGGCAATATAACCAGAGTATGACTGTATAACTGTGTTCTTCTGCTCCTGACATTTATTTTATTCTCTGTGCTAGTAAACCTGATAATAAATATTTTCTTGCTAGGCTGCAACCTGAAGATCTTCAACAACCAGGAGTTTGCTGCGCTGCTCTCTCAGTCAGTCAACCAGGGATTTGAGGCAGTCTACCAACTCACCAGGATGTGTACTATTCGGATGAGTTTTGTTAAGGGATGGGGAGCTGAGTACAGGTAAATATTTTACTATTTTTCTTATATAACTTACAAAGTATAAGATATTGTTACATTTGCTTATTATTTGACTGACAGTAAAGTAATACGTGAGAAGGACTGATGTCATGTTGTAGTGGCGTAAATGTGTAATATGGTGTTCTGAAATGGTAGAGGTTGTGTAGTGATTAAAATAAATGCCATTTTCTGGTTAGGTCATTTACAGGTAGTTAATAAATGTCAGTGTACTAAATATTTTGGCTGGTAGATGGCCTGCTTAGAGGTCAGAAGACAAGTTAACATTTAACTGACCCAGCTAGTGAGTGGCTCGTATTACTCATGTTTTTCAAGTCTCTGCAGTGCTTTTTTTTTTTCCCTAAACGTGATGTGGAAATTTAAATTGTACACTACATATACAATCAAATTGAGGTTCAGTGAGTCAACATTTTGTTTATTAGGCAGTAAAATGTTCCCTCTGTTTGGGAAACATGCGGACAATTGAATCCATTGTAGAACTTATTACACAAATGAATGCACATTATTCCAAAGAGGTTGTTAAACATCTTCATTCATAATTGGAGAAGTGAGGAATAAAAGAAGAAAAACATGACTTTGGGTTGTTGACTGAAGCCGACTTTTAACAGGAAAAGAAGGTGATGGGGGATGGTGTAACTGTGACTCTGTAAGAGAAGAGGAAGAATGCAGCAGGCATGCAGTAGTGAGGGGGGTATGAAGTGGGGTGTGGACATATTTCTGACTGCCTCTGGAAGGGGGATTCCCACTGGACTATGAATGGTGCGTGTTGTATTTCTGGCACCAAACACCTTGGAGAAAAACATCCTCGGAGATACTTGAATGGCTTCAGAAATAGCCCAGAGCTGGCATCACTGTTCGGGAAATTCTTCCAAAAATATGGACTGCATAAGCTATAAGACAACGACTGTTATAATATAGTACAGAAGAAAAGGTTCAGCAATGACAGAAATGTGTGCTTTCCTTCTTTGTGTTCTGCAGACGTCAGACAGTGACCAGCACCCCCTGCTGGATAGAGCTACATCTTAATGGTCCCCTTCAGTGGTTGGACAAGGTCCTCACACAGATGGGCTCCCCCAGCATCCACTGCTCTAGTGTGTCCTAGGAGCAGCCCTCCTTCCCTTCCACACTCAAACCCCCATAGGAATCAATCCACAGAAACAGCATTTCCTCTGCTGTGTTTGACATTTCTCATCACATGTACAGCACTGTCTTTAGTGTCATTTAGTGTCTCAATTTCATGGTCATTGTAGGACATTTTATGGGTTTTATTATTTTCAGAAGACAGAAATGCATCTTCATGATTATTCTTTTACATATTATGTCCATCCTTCCTGTTAATTAACATTTCACAAAGGAGACTGAAATGTTTGTTTTCCAAGTTGGAAGGTATGCAGTTTCAACTTGGCCATCGACATGTTTTAAAACATTTTTGATTCTATGAATTAATCAATATTATGAATAAGCCTTTAGTGTCCCAGCAATCACTGAATTGGGAAGCTTATTTATTAAACAAACGATAAATTAACATGAGAAATGTTATTTATAGTGACAGAATATATTTCATTAATATTTTAAGTAGAAGGTACTTCCCTTTATTGATTTATGATCAATAAAGAAACCAATTATCTGATCAGTGAATTGGTATTTTGTCTAGTTTAAAAAAAAAACCAGTATCAGTGTTTCTGATATAGAGCCCTTGTATTAAAAGTATTTTGCTCAATGAAAGAGACATTTTCTAAGTTATTTTTGCATATTGTCCTGCATGAGAATATATTTTTCTTATTGCCTAAATATGATTGTATATAAATATTTATAGCTTGCGTAATCTGCTAGTCATCCATTGCTTGAAAGAGTGGATCAAAGTGAACTCTGGCATGGGTGGATTCACAGTAAGACTACTTAGATGAACTTTTCAGGTGAGTTGGTTCTGAAGTGTGGCACAGGAATACTGTACCAACCATTAGTGTTATTTGATAACAGGCTCGATGAGTCATTATAGTAGACTGACTGAATCTGGACACCATGTGACTTGAAGTGTACAGTGACCAAGGTTGTGTTCATCTGTTGTTGGCAGTGTGGAGTGAAAACAACAATGCAGGTCTTCTTATGTATTATCAATTGTTAACCAATGGTACACTATGCTCCTTATGGGTAAATGATGCATTTCAAGTTTATTGTGTCACTTTAATGGTTGTGGTAATTTGCTTCTCCACTAAATACTGTATATTACATGTACATTACAATATAAGGCATGTGTAATATGCTCACTGTCCTTGGTCGTTGTCTAAGACGTCACCATGTTAATCCTGCACTCACTCACAGTACATAAGACTGAGTCACCAAGTAATCTATTTAAAGGAGTTACACGGTGCTGAACGGAAACACTGTACTACACAGTACATTAGGTATGTGGTAGGTCTGTATCAGTACTTGAGTTCCTTGATATTCTTTTAGTGGTTTTATGATCCAAGTCTTATGTTTTTGTTTTTTAATGTAGACTAATATTTGTTCTCAAATGTCTAGAATTATCTGTGAAATTTTAATAAATTGCAAAACAGTAAAAAGAGGGCTGCTTCTCTGTAAAAGGAATTATGTATGAAATATAAATGTAAAAAGAACAGTTGCCTCACAGCAGCTGGGGCATTCATTGTACCACTAAATTGACCCTTTCTGTGTTAGGGGTGGCGACCTGTCCGGGGTACACTCTGCCTCTCATACGTGACCCTGCACCAAGGAGTAAAGTTGCTTGTTGAAACATTATTATGCACCGTGACAAAAATTTGAAATTGATATACATAAAGTGGATAAGTGTCCTGTAATAAATGATATCATCAGGAAACCTGTAGAGGTGACGCGACACTCTTTTGCTAAACGGCATAGTTTGTGATGGTATGTATGTAAAGTATAATATATTTTTAAATGTGCTTCTCTACTCATTAAGGCTTGATAAAATATTAGAAACTCCCCACTGCACTACATCTAAATTACTTATTTACTGCAGAGTTAATCGCAAAGCACAATACACATATCCTTTTATTTAAGTTGAATAGAGATTGTGAACCCATGTGAGTGTTCACAACAAATAAACCATACTCACTAAATATTAAAATCACAAGGTTTTGTGTTAATTTATTCCAGTGTGCATTATGTCTTTTTAGGATAAGGCACATCATTTACCTTTAAAATATATGTATCAATGTACCTAATAACAAATACACAAACCACATACATTTCATGTCTTTCCCCACCTTCAACGCCATCACGTGCTGAGGTTCACTTAGGGCTAAAGTATAGTGAGGAACCCAGGGGAGTAGATTGAGGATCAGGGCCACTCATTTGCTTTTCTTGCAATCAGGAAATCCCATCTGTTTTTTCAATACATCATTTCATGTTAAGAATCCACAGTTTCTAAATATACCAATGCCTACAGTGCCATCTGTACGCATCTCCACTTTCCAAGTGCAAGCAGGATGTCACGGGATGCTGAATCTTGTGGAAGCCCCAAGAAAAACAGGAGGATCAGGTGAAAGGAGTCCAAGTTACAGCCAGCTACTTTTAGCTTTCTTCTCCCGATGATAACCCATCTATCTCATCTTCATCACCACCGATGGCCATCCAAAATGCTTTTGCCACCTAGAAAGCAGATTGTGGGTAAACAGTTCATGTATTGAACTAATTAAGGGTTAAATTAAAACACTAAAAAAAAAAACGTACCTTTTCTGCGTGAACTTTTCTCTGCTCGTGGGGTAATGAAGACGCTTTGTCTGTAGGTTTAAAATAGAGAAGACCAAAATCATCAGTCAGCCACAATGACATCAGGTGCACTGGCATCCAAATATTTCAGCACTCCTGATGAAAAGTTGATTTGTTGTTTTTTGTTTGTTTGTTTCTGAAACCTTGAATGCAAAACTAGAGTTTTTGTGCAATGTAAGTATTCCAAAATCTTAGTAATCTCAGAAATCCTGAAGGTAACTAGCTTGTCTGTGCTTTGGCTTGTTCATAGTTATTGTTCTGGAAACTTGGGCAATGCACATTTCAAGACTTACATACATATTCTGACTCCTAAAATATTATTCCTACAATAATCAGCCATTGGGATCTCTACTAAGTAAGAGCACCTTGTCTTTTGAAGATTAAAAAATTTATGCCCACAATTCAGGATATGGCTTTAAGAAGGCCTTTACTCAGCTGGAACTGGAATTAATGGAAATGATTTACTGTACTTAAAAAGAAAGGAGTGACATCAAAGTGATGTCTGGAAAACAAAGCAAAAAAAACTTTTTAAGAGATCTACTCGTAGGATTGCTAGAATCAAAACCCTGTGATGAAAACAAAGGAACTTCAGGAAAATTGAGCAGACTGTGCTTTAATCTACTTGTACAACCATGACCTTCGTGGAAAAGATAATTAAAAGCATCAGAAGTTTTCAAATGAACATCTAAATAAACCTAATGATCTCTTTAACTGTTAAGCATATGGGTGGATGGCTTGTGTTACAGCCACTGGCACAAGATAGAGGAACGATGGATTCAATTATACACCACAAATTCTGCACTGCAGTATCTGCAAACAAAAAGTTCAAGATAAAAAAAGATGATGTTGTTTAACAACATTTTAACAATCCGAAAAACACCTCAAAATCCAACAACCACTACTGAGTGACGAACACTGAGGATTTGTCAGTGGTTCTTGAAATTTCCCGAGCTAAACATCTTCAACAGTTGATGGAGTTTAAAGAAGCTGTGCAGGACAGAACAAAGATCTGACAAAACTGAAAGATGTTTGCAAAGAAAGGGTGAAAATCCAACAAACAAGAATGCATCAAACTATTTTGAAAATATAATGAAAACAAAAGCTAAATACATTAAAGATGCTCACTTAGCTATTCAAAGTGAGACAAATGTCTCTACTCTATAGAAAATTTTTAACCTCCACAGGGACAACAAACCTTTAAATAAAATTTAAAAAAAGGGGAAAAAAGAAAGAAAAAACGAGATTTGTATATCTTTTTTAAAATTCCCTCATTTACCTTTCATCTCCTTTAATTTGGTAAAAAGCCGTTCAAAGTTATCAACATCTACATCTCCAGTTGTGAGGTTAGCGAGCTCCTGAATGTCCAAATCAGTCATTGCATCTGAGGGAGATCAAAAAATGTTTATACACATAACTAACAGTGCCAGCAGCAGTATTTTGAGGAATCTAAGAAAAGCTGATTCACAACTTAGTAAAGAAAATTCTATCACAAGGCATTTGCTTACCAACTACTGCCTCTTCCTGTGTGTCTGTATTTGTAGTACTTTCTGTATGGTTAGGCTCCTCATTGTTAATGGTGCCCTCTACTGGTAAGCTGGAAGACTACCAAAAAAAAATAAAACAGCTTGGATCAGCATGCCTCCACAAAAACGACTTAAAAAAACATAAACTGAAATTGTATTGATTCAAGTAAGCAAGCAAGAAAACGCATAAAAAAAGACTATTAAAAACCTAAATAAATTGATCAATATCAAAAAAGGAAAACTCCACTGACTGGTGGATCTTGGCAAGTGCGTGGGTTGTTATGTCTGGAAGCCACCAAACTGCTCATCAGACCAAAGCCCTGATTGTGCCCTGTTAGAGATGTAAACTGTCACATGCCATACATGCATACACAGAGTATGTAGTAGTTAAATAAAAGGTTATGTCATCTTACCATCCTTCATTTCCACGCTGGACCACACATTTGCATTGAGAGCCTGAACAATTCTCTTTACACCTGTGGATTCTGGAAAGTCGTCTGATAGAGAAAACAGAATAGTGTGAATGCGGGTGAAAATATTATCAAAACACAAAGAATTGAGATATAAATCTGGGTGATGTCACTGCTCATTTCTCCCATTTGAGAAACTCACCATCTTCATCTGGGAGCTCCTGAGGATTGAGTTCTACGAGCTCAAATGCATGAGCCAAACACCACTGCTGCGCTTCATGTCTGGTGACTCCTACAACATAAATTAGAAGTTGTATACCCCACAACTTGTATGTAAGACAGTGTTTTCTGCAAGCCACATGCAGAGCAGAAAAAAACTGACCATTTTCACAGACTCTGTCACAGACCAGGATGAGCACCTCTGGCGCAAGATCTTCCACTACCGGGATCCAAGGTTGTAGCTTTTGCAGCCCATCTTTCTGCAAACATAATGGATGATATAAAGGCATGAAGAAACGTGCTGTTTAGACTTATAAATATAACTTCTTATGTCACATACCGCTTTGCTGTCAAAATAAGCGATGAAAGCTTGCATGGACTGGGCAATCTCTGACGACATGTGAAAAGTGCTTGATACAACACAGAGACTGACATCTGCCGTATAATACTTGTTGTTGATGGTCCAAGGGTACCAGAACACTGTTTCCTCTCGCTTTGTCGGCTCGGGTAAAGTCTTCGTACTGAGGATTTCTGAGGCAAAAACAAATCTGTTGATCTACACGAACAAAGACGTCAAGCTAAGCTTCTCACAGTGAAAGCTCAAGCAACAGGAATAGCATTAAGCTTAATTAGCATTACCATATCGCTTGTATATCAGCCTGGCGAAAGTAAAGGACATAAAATGGCTTAGACGCCTTGAAGAAATTCGCTATTAACCCGAGAAAAAGACATAAAAGGGCTTCCAGATGCTATCGCTTAGTTAGCTCTGTTTAACGTTAGCTTCCTTACTATTATGTTAGTTTCACCTTAACTTACGTTTGATTAGTTCTTCTTCTTTAAACTCGCTGTCACAGCTAGTGACAAGCACACACGGGGTGGCTATTTCTGTGTTTTCTTCTGAAGCTGACATTTTAATTATAAATTGGAGAGAAAGCTTCTTCAGCTATTAGCTTAGCGTTACGATGGAAAACTTGGGAGACCTTTCAACTCTGACCGGCCTCTTCCGGTGCACGTTAAACAGTCTGGTGACGTTTAATTGTAAAAATATTTTTATTGATTTTATTTTCATTGAAACTAAGTAATAATAATAATAATAATAATAATAATAATAATAATAATAATAATAATAATAATAATAATAATAATAATAATAATGATGATGATGATGATGATAATGATAATTATTTAAAAAGCAAAATCAAAAAAATTGCAGTCTGCGTTTATGTGAAGTGGAGGGACACTGTGAACAAATCTAACATCAGCTGATATGTTTTAGAAGGTGATTAAAGTAAAGGCCATGGTTATGTGGCAATGGGATAGGAGCATTGGGATAAACAATTATTTACTTAGACGTGACCCTTATATGCCTGACTGTCAAACTCCAGGAAGAAATGAGCTGCACGGTGTCTCGTCGTCAAGGTTACGTGTACCGAATCAGAAACTTTCACTGGTGACAAGCTAATTGTTTCGCTAACAGTAGGTAACTCAATGACTGTAGAAAAGTCATTGGGGTAACTAGTACAGTTCGCCATTGTGATATATATATTTCAGTTACAAACCCATAAATAATGATGAAAAAAATGTCCGAAGTGGTTAAAAAGGAAGACAAATCGGGAGCTGTTTCGGTTCGGGTAAAGTTTCCTTGACTTATCTTGCCTTTAGCTAAATCATCAAATTCGTGTATGCTGTTTTTAGACCATTTTCTGGAGTATTTACATTTTATAACTGTATTGCAGGTTGAAGACGATTTACGACAACTCAAACCTAGTCTTGAGAAAGTGACTGTCAGTGAGGGAAGGACAACACTGAACACTCAGGCCCTGAACATCAGGGTGAGAAATCTTCACGCACAGTAGCATTTATATTAAATATAAAATATAGTACACGTAAGAACCGACAGTTAATAAGTTCTTGACTGTCTGTAGAAACATGCAGAGGATTGTTTGAAAACAGTGAATAAGCAGCAGCTGGTTCTTCCTCCCATTGAAGATTTACAAAAAAAGACTATTTTTAAATGGTAAGTAGTATTTTTAGTGGGAATATTTTGCTCAACCATTACCTTTTTGCAAATTTGATTAAATATGTTTAGAATTGTTATGAATTTACACAGGACTCCTTGTCTGGAGAAAATCTCAGATGTGAAGAAACAGAGAGAAAACCTTCCAGAAGCTCCAGCAGGGGAACAGGTAGATTTTTATGCGCATTCAGAAACTTTAAAAAAGGATAATAAAGTACCTTTTTTCAATTAATGAGGGTGTGTACAAGCTAAACACGTGCAATACGATAGGCAAGGTAAAAGTGGGCAAGGATTGATACCTTTTTTGTTTAGCAAAAATCCTAACTATTTACACGCTCATTGTAAAAATTATTAGGTACACCTGTTTGCATTAACAGCATGTAATGCAAATATCAATAGGCCAATCACATGGCAGCAACTTGGTGCATTTAGGAATGTACAAAATCACCTGCTGAAATTCAAACTGAGCGTCAGAATGGGCAAGATGATTTTTGTGGACGTAGCATTGTTGGTGCCAGGCGGTCTGTTCTGAGTATTTCACAAATTGCTAGTTTAGTGGGATTTTCCTGCACAACCATCTCTATAAGGTATACAGAGGATTGTCTGAAAGAGAGAAAATATACAGTGAGCGACAGTTCTCTGGATCAGAGGAGAATAGCCAGACTCCTTTGAGTTGATCCATCGCTTTACGGTTACAGTGTAACCATCTTCAGATGGCTGCTTCCAGCAGGATTATGCACCATGTCACAAAGATCGTTCACCTCAAAGTGGTTTCTTGAACATGACAATGAGTTCACTGTACTCGATTGGTCTCAACAGTCGCATGATCTTAAACAGAGCACCTCTGGGATGCAACAGATCTGTATTAGTAGCGTGATACTGTCATGTCAATGTGTACCAAAGTCTCTGAGGAATGTTTGCAGCCCCTTGATGAAACTTGTGCCATGATGAATTAAGGCAGCTATGATTCAAAAGGGGGTTCAACCTGGTACTGATGAGGTATACCTAATGAATAGACTAATGAGAGTGCATCTTCTATTACAATTTCTGATTTTTTTCCTTTCTCTGTTTCAGGATAAGTTAGCACTGAACATGTGTTTGCCAAACAAAAGATCCATTAGGCATCAGAAATCTGGGAAATCACTTACTGATACTCACAGGAAGAGAGCAAATGAGGTAAGTAATATTCCATAAATGTAGAATAACCTGTAGTTGTAGTTTGCTATCATGCATGATTTCTGTAAAAAACTACACCTTACAGAAAGCCATAGTTTCTTTCAAATGAAGTATAAACATGGTATTACATTTACTGATCATATACATAATATTATAACATAAACAACTCTTAATCCAGTTATTCTTATTGTGATGTATTATTTACCATAGGTGGGTCTAAAATAAACCCTGTGGAACTTGCCACTTTAGTCAGCTTTTCTCTGGAGCCTTTGAACCTGTTTATGATGTCGATAGTTGTTTTTTTCTCCAAAAATTATGTGCTACAGTTTGTCGGATTGAATACTCTACACAAAGTAGCTGACAGATAATTTGCAGTGGCTTTGTAAAACGGAACCACAAAAGAGAATTTAGACTTTTCATTTGTTGCAGACATCAGGCTCAATGTTTTCTAATTATATTTTAAATGTTTTCATGGGGCATTTTAGTCTTACTGCTGGAAAGGACACCATTCAACTGCATGAAGTCTCGGCTATAATCATAGTTTTGTCAGAGTGTAATCATGAAATAATAATTATTTCCTCAGGGTATTTGCTTTGTACAGTGAGAAAAGTTTCTGCTGCACCTGTGGTGAATTAGATATCATTGTTCTTTTCCCTGATACTTACTCTCTAATCCTTCCAATAGACAGTGTGTGCTGGAGTGAAGAGTGATGGTAGTGTTCTGTATTAATAGATGCCTCAAGTCTCATGTTCAGACAGTCTGTGACGTAAAGGTCACTTGGCTTAGGGATGACATCCAGCACTTGTCACGGCAAACAAATTAATCTTTGCAAAGGTCGGCATTAGTTTTAGATCTATTTTACACACTTTTCTGATATGTTTTTGGGAATCTCTACCTGACACGAGAAACATAGGCCAAGACTGTCACTCTGATATAGGAGAGATGGAATTGCTGGCTGCAGAAAGCGGAAAGCAGCAGATTGCAGCACATCAGCATTCTTCTAAAGTAACAGGCGCCTGATTGCTGTGCTATGGGCTACTGGTTTACAGCTGTCTCAAGACAGAAGTGGATACCTGGTCCAGCATGCCAATAAGACAGCCGTAGCTTCCCCAACTGCTAACCACTGGCTCTCTGCCTGCTACCATCTCCTGCAACTCAGGCCAGCTCTTCTACTCTCCATACCCATGCCAGGCAATGAGCGTTTGCATTTTAGCAATTTTACAAAGGGTGCCACCTTTTTCCCAACCTCATCTGAAACAGATGTGTGCCTTTGAGGGGAGAATCTCACTGCACCTGGCTGCTACCTGTGGTCTGTCAAAGAGCTCAGTGGTCTGAGAAGAACAAAAGAAAGGACATTAGGTGACAAATCTGGAGGAGCACAAACTTTCTGTTTTATGAGTTGTGAAATGTTTAAATGTAGTCACAACAAATTCATACTGAAATTAGGCCAATAAATCTTGTTTTATTTTTATTGTGATCCAGTGTTATGAATTAAAATGTTTAAGGTTAACAGATTTGAATAACTATGATTGACAGTGAGTTACAGCGAAGGTCCTATTGCCAGTGGCACTTTTCTAAATTCTTAATGAATGCAGCAAACCTGTTGTTTCTGATAAAGCATGCTATCCTGAACCGCTTGTTTATACTTGTTCCCCTAGAAAATGTTTTCATGTCTAATGGGACAGATGGGTTTTAATGTGGACAGTAGCAGGTAATGTCAGGCAGCATTTTGTTGGTTGTGTTTACATCTGATGTGGAGTCACTGATGTTGCGAAAATCTTCTGTTCAGGCAAAAGGTGACAGGATAATCCCTGGCTCTGTGGTGAATTTTCAAGGAGCTGAATCAAAGGGCCATCACATCCTGGTAGTCCCCAAAGAAGACTTTGGGACAGGTTAGCAGCATTTCACCACCCCTACACCATCACCTCATCCTTTATACTCCAGACAAACATCTTTTGACATTCTGTGTTTGCTTAATGTTTGTGGAAACTTTGATCAAGTCAGTAATTCCACAATACTCTATAGTGTCAAACTCAAAATCATATAAATTGTTATATTAAGTTAGTAGTATTAAGTTTAGATACTATTATATATTTTTTTTAATCCTGGGAGAGGATGAACGAGGACAGTGCCACATCCAAATTTGTGTTCTGTGTCGATCGAGTACAAGGCTGCATCTCTTTATCCCAGAGAAGATTGATATTTTTCAAAGATGGGACAGCACTCTACAGAGTCTGTAGCAGTTTTTCCTGTTTCTGTCTGCTTTTTACATTAGCCTTGAATTTATTTAGGGAATATTAAAAAAGGTCTTTTATGGAAAATGTCATTTATCTTTGCTAAAAGTTCTCCTTTTTAGAATACCAAACTGTTAAGAATCTGGATAAAAGTCCATCAGCTTTGCCAAAGCTATTATGTTTTTTGTCTCATCCTTCTAGCTGTTTTAGTTTTTCTTTCATGATTTTAGGTTAAATATCTCAATGACTCTGTTCTTGAAGAGACAGCTGATGCTTGATTTGACTTCTGATCACTTTTAAAATATATCTGGATCTTTCTGTGAATTTTGCCCTGATAGATTCAAAGTCCAGGTGCCACGAACAGCCAGTATGTAAAACAAAAGCTGTCTCCACTTATTTAAGAGCAGACAAAGACTGCACACCCACTGAGACACCAGCTTTCGCCACAACTTCCAAGAGCATGGTTCCTAGAAGTCCTCAGGTACACTAATTCAAAAATAGTAGGTGCTAAAAACCAACATTTTCATGAATTGTAACACTATTATTAATAACTAAGCTGGGTGTGTCTTACTTGTTTCCTCTTTAGAGCCTGCCTGTAGATATCCCCAGGTACCTTTTTACAATCAGAAGTGGACAGGTCGACCCAATGGCTGCAGACTTCTGTCATTTCAAGCAGTGTTTTGTTTTGTGCTGGGGCAGTGTGGTTGATGTTCTAGAGCCCCTACAAAAACTGCTCAGGGAGTTTGCTGTGCCTTTAGCCAAAGTGAGTGGAGAGCGCCTGGTGGAGCTGAGCCATGTTTGGGATAGTGGTTGGAGTAAGGCTCCTTCAGCAATGCCTGTCCTCTCAGTGCTAGAAAACTGGGAGGAGGTTTCAGAACTCATCTCGCACCCAGGTCAGCGCTACAAGGGAGAGGGAGGCATCGAGGCTGCTGCCATCCACATCCAGTCCTCCTGGAGGCGCTACTTAGCCCGGACAGCCTACTTGTGCCACTGTCGCCGCAAGTGGGCGGCGGGCACCATTGCCATCTCATGGTTGATGCACGCTCAGCTGTGCCGTGTCAGGAAGGCCCTGCAGGCTCGGCGTTTTAGTCAGCTGGAAAACAGTCGCAGCAGAGCACAGGTGATGCTACTTTCTCGCTTCCATCTCTCTTTTACCTAATAATGCTCTGGTACCTGTTTTCTTGACTATTCTCTCAATTTCTCCAAATCCAATGAATCCATTGATATTTGTCCTTTGACTGTAAATGGATTCCTTTTCATTAAAATAAGGTTGCACATTGTGATTCTGTTTAGTATAAATGTTCTGTATTTTACAAGCATTTTTTAAGGCACATGGTCATTTCTAGAACACCAAGACAATTTTAGAAATTAGGACAGAAGCCATGTAATGCTATGTCAAGATGCAGTGTTATAGACAATTGTTTACAGTGGTAAAAAATGCATTTCTCTAGTACTTACAGTGTGAGATTTAAAGAAACAAACCCAGATATACACATTTTAGTAAACTTTAAGGAGAAAACAAAAAGACAATGGAAAAGTGGATGGGATGAAGACAATAAATATAAGTATAGCCAAACTGTAAAAGAAGACAGAAGCAGAAACAGTGGTAATGAAGGCTACAAAGCCTAGGGACAATCAGCTGATTGTCTGTTACAGTTCAAGTAATACTTACTACACATATGATGAAATGAAATACGTGTTTTGGCATTTGTTAGTTATCTGATCTCTAAAAGGGAAAGGTTTCCCCTCTCTCTCTTCTGATACTCAAAATCTGATTTAATGAAAAAAATTGATTATGTGTTTTCTCAGTGCCACATCATCATTTGTGTTCTTTGTCAATCAAGCACAAGGCTACTTCTCTTTACCCTAGAGAGGATTGATATTCTTATAAGATATATAAGCTCTACAGTGTCTGTAGCACTTTTACCTGTTTACCAGTTTCTTACAACCTTAGATTAATTTAGGAAATATTAAAAATATATATCTTTCTGCTTTTAAAAATGCCACACTTTTTAGCAAGTGAGCATGATTTGTGCTATTAAGTATCAATCCTGATCTAATGAACAGCTAATGAATCTTATTCCACTAGTATGAAATAAAATATATTTACATAGTCATGGCTTCTGCGTTTTTCAGTAAGCTACAAGGCAGATTTAGGTGAAGAAAATCAAATATGGTTCAGAGAATGTGTTTTATATATTGCCCACATACTTTTTTCTTAATTCAAAAAGAATATGTTACTGTGAATTTTAACGTGTAAATAAACAGTAAAGGAAAAACATGTTCTAATCGCACTGGCATAATTTAAGAGATGCAAAAGAGTGACGGTACATATAATCTACAGCAGAACTGCAGTTAAAAACAAGTTCGTTTTTGGATTTGTTAGGCTGAAAAGACTGATTTTCTTCATTGAAGACTTCCAGTCTTCCCAAAGTTTATGCTCAGTATCTCCAAATATTTTAACATCTCCTTAACATGGCAGAATGCATGACGTATACTTAACTACGTTAACTTGTAATCTTAGACATGGGAAATAAAACAGTGTTTCTATTTAAAAGACTGCTGTGACAGTTCAATTGCTCTACATACGTAATATTCTGTAATCCTTTTCCCTTTTCTTGTAGATGTCATGTCTCTGTGTCATCTGGCTGAACATCTTCTAGAGCGCTGACATAATATTAATTAGTGCCTACAACTTCATTTAGTTTTACCATTACTGTGTGTGTATACATGCACTAAATGTATGTTCTCACTCTTAAAGCATTCATACCCTGGTAATTAAGCCTGCTAATCTTCCCCTGGCAGTAGCATCATGTACCTTGCTGATTGAATTAATTGTGAGAAGATGTTCCTAAAGTAAACGCTTAATTTAATTACGGTGGTATTTTATGCTTGGTTTGCTTCTGTGAGCCCAGAGAGAGATTGGCTTGATGTGTTTTAGCTATGCAGTGATATGATGATTTGTGTGTGTATGTGTGTGTGCATACGCTCTGGCGATCCCATCTCTGATCGCTCCTTTTTTCCGTCCCCAGCATCTGGCAGCCAACTGGAAACGCATCCAGTCCTTCAAGAGGACCATTATCCACATCCCTTCATTAGGTAGCTTTCTTTGCCTGCTGCACACACACACACAAGCACATCTGATCTAGCAGCAGTCACCCCCAGTCTCACCACTCTGCTGCCCCAGTCTGTGGCCCTGGTGCAGGCACTCTGTCTCGTTCAAATGACTCTCTGCAGGAAAGCACTCACAGGATGATGACAGTCCCCATGCCAGGGAACTGAACAATTTAGTCTCAATCGCCATTTAATTTGTAGATTAAGCAAATGAAAAGCCATTATGGTGAATATTTACAAGCGGCACAAAGGTCTTATTTTATTGCTGCGCAAAAAAAAGGCAGAAAAAAAAGACACAAAAGAGGAATCGCTGCTGTGTTTTTTACGCTAAACACAGAGTGCAATCTAGGATCGGTTCTTGTTCTAATTTCACCACAGCATCCACATTTAGACTGTAATCAGGCATGTGCATTGTAAATCATTGAGCGATTGTCTAAAATTATTAAGCCTAATTACTAGCAGATGGAATGCTTTATTTGCACTTGGGGTGACTACAGAGAGTGCTGTGTGAGCAAGGATAATTAGAAAGTTGAACCCCATTGTTGTTAATTAGCATGAATCCAATCATTTAATTACCTTGATTCAGTTGAGGATTCTCTCTCAGGCAGAAATCCAGACATACATGGGCTAAAATCCTGGCGGTATCACTGAATGTAGTTCAGTGGTGGCTGGACATGGTGCAGCAGGACTCCCAGCACGCGACAGGCACAGCACCTGCTAGTTATTAAGCTAAATTAATCATCGGATTGCACTACAGTGTGATTAGACTTAAGTCCCTCACCCCCAAGTCTAGTAACACGCGCATTATCAGTAGTTGTACAGAGCTACAGATTTTTAAACTGTTAGATAACATATAACATTTTTCTGACAGGATACTCCCAGAGGAAACGACTGAACTTGAGAGGCTTTGACATCCTACAGAACATCCAAATGAGCAGGTTGTGTGATATTAGAGGTAAGCTGCACAGCTTACGTTTTTTTTTATTGTTCATATCTGTAAACATGCCATTTGTAAAACACTCTTTGTGTAATTGTAGATGAAAATGTGGAGGTGATCTACATATGTCCCCAGCATCTGGGAAACGACATCTTGGACTATTACACCAGCCTCCTGAAGTGTGATGGAGCCACAGATGGGGCTGATACCACGACCGCTCGAGCCTCATCCTCCGTGAGACGCTACATCATCCTCACACCTGAGGCTGTAGATTATTTCCCAGTAAGGATGACAATATTCACTAATTTATTTGCAACTTTTAAGTATTAACATGATAACAATGTGCCTTTTGAGCACAGAAATCTGCTTACTATATATTTATAGATGCCACAAGCGTTTGTAGTTTATAAATTATCCTCTAGAGGGTACCAAAGGAGGTTGTTGTTATAGCACTACACTCTGTCTAACATTTTTTCATCTTTTTTTCTACTTGTCAAACCAAAACTCTACATATTTTGCAAGTTTTACTGAATTTAACTGAGGGTGTTTTCAGATGTTGTTCAGCACATGATTAAATTCCATAGTGGGTGGTTTAATTAACTCATCATTACATTTAAAGGCTGTATTTTTAATAGTTCTGAGTATCTCACTGCTATAAAAGTGAAGCCGTTGCTATATTTATCTTTGCACATCCAGCCATTCTATCCATCTTATTCCATCGTTTTGCGCTAGATTGAATGTGCAACATGACATGGTCTTCTTCATTCTTTTTATTGATTTTCCTGCTGTTTTGTTGTTAAACTGTGCCAGACGTGTTGCTGAGATGAATCACTGCTACCCATGGCTGGCAGCGCATTCTGCCAGTGACAGAAGGGATAATTCCATGTGGATCAAATAAATACAGATGTGAAGTAATTAGTTGTATTCCCAAGGAGCTCATTGGGAGCACACATTAAAGATGTGAAGGATAGGGGAGGCCTCCCACAGGCAGCTTTTATCAATTCAACCTGCTAGAATACAGGAGAGGTCAAAACCCTGCTGGCTATTTCAATAATAGATCTATTTTGTGTACACAGTGATAAATCAGGTCAAGAAACAACCCTTGGAAGAGACAGTGAAAACGCTCCGCTTCAGGAATAATCGTCCTCCCCTCTTCTCTTCCAGACCCATAACATGTGCCTGTCTACACTTCTGAAGTACAGTCCACAAACCCTGAAGCACATCAGAAACCTGATCCAGGGGAAGCATGCCTATATTGTGGGTGGAATTGCCCACGTGGATGACCTGGCGGTAGCTGATGAGTTAGGGCTACCAATCCTGGGTCCAGAACCTGCTATTGCTCAACACTACAGCACCAAATCTGGAGCGAGGAGAATTTTTGTGGGGGCAGAGATCGATGTGCCACCTGGTCAAGGAAACATCTACTCGCTAAACCAGGTCAGACACCAAATACTGCATAACGCAAAGTCCTTCATCACTGCTCAGTAACAGATGAAAACATAATACATTTTCCCTCCTAATGTTTGTGTTAATTTGGTTTGCACTTCACATTTTTCAATCTTGGTCAAGCTTCATGAAACACTGGCAGAGCTTATGACTCAAAACACTGATGTGCAGCGCTGGCTCTTCAAGATTGACTCAGAGGATGGCGGCCGCGGTACAGCATATTGTGATACATGCCATCTTAGTTGCTATAAGTGGGCTCTGCAGGAGTATCATCGTTACGGTCCGGAGCTGTGGAACCCAAAATGCATTCAGGTAAAGATGTGACTCAGAGCATTATGTCAATCTTCCTGTGACTTAAAAATTTTGAGCATAATTTTACACTCAATTTTATGCAATGTTTTATTAAATGAGTTTGAATTTGGAGTTTCTGTTTTTCTTTTTTGATTAGTTTTCCTTATTACATCTCACCAAATTGATGTTTTTTTTACTATTATATCCTGTTTTTATGGCTCTCTCCAAAGCAGTGGTTTTGCAAAAACACAATACAAATAAAGTTTATTGCGATTATTATTACAGCACCCATGAGGAATCTCCCACTTTAAGTTAACATGGTAACAACTAAATAGTTAACAGTAGCGACTGGATATTAAAGTCCAGACTGTGCCCAGGTGTTCAGAAGGAAACCCAAAAAAGGGTTAGATTCACTTCTGTCACTGAAGGAACAAAAGGTATGTCACATTAGGGTCAAAGAGATGTAATTTTTCACCTTGGGGTCAGTGGCAATGCTGATTCCCTTAGTACAGTATTTTAAACGTCATCCCAAGAGCCTCAGAACAGTAAATCAATAGATGACATTTTTTAATTTTATGCATATTTTTATACATATAGATATTTCCTGAAACACACACATAACCTAGATTAACTCATCCAACAGTAACAAATCACAGTACAAATAGTGTATTTAACATACTGTTGCCTATCCGTATAGTACTGTGCAAAACTCTTGAGTCACCCCTCATTTTTATATTTTGCTAAGAAAACAAGTGCAGCGACTTATTGAAATGTCTACATACATACAAATAAATACAGTATATAAGGCATAAACAGAGTTTGTACCATTCTAACAACATTGAAAGTCAACATTTGGTATCAGGCAGACTTTCAATATGCTTCTTGAAGCTCTTCTTTGGATGTTGCAAATCAGCATTTACAGATGGTGGATCCTGACCTCCTCTGTCCATACTAACAGCGATTTAAACCAAAATCTTCAAATTTGGTTCACTGCTTTTTAAGACCTGTTGCCACTGATTTTCAGTCTAGTACTTGTGTAATTTGGTATTTGCCTGTTTCCCTTTCTTAAGAATGGCTTCTTGGCAGCAACCTTTCCACTGGGATCATTTCTGATGGGACTTTAGTAAACAGCAAATAGATCAACTAAAGTGTCAAATGTATCTCTCAGTCCCTGGCTTAGGTCTTTATTGGATTTTCTCATATTTCTTAAGGACATTACTTTCATCTGCTGTTCATGTGCTGCAGATAGTTTTTTTTTTTTTTTAACTTTATGTCATTTTTTGTAGATTCAGTTAAAGAATTGGAAACAAATTGTGTTCATGTGACAGCAGCTAGTAACAAAGTTCCTAAAGATACAATTTACAATTGATTCTTTGCTGAGTTGCTTGTTATGTGGCTCAACAGAAAAAAGAAAGAAAAAAATATTCTTCTGAAGATGGCTAGTTGCAAGGACTGGACTGAAAATAAGGGAAGAAGCAACCAAAAAAAACCTTCAAAAGGTCTAGAGAAATATTGCTCAAGATCACTTAGGAAATTAGGAGAAAATACATCCTTTAAAACTAAATTAAAAGAAATGGGGGAGATTGAAGACTTTCCCAAAGTAATGTGTATTTTGGTACTTTTACTCTGCAGCTTGAGTGAGGTTTTCACCTTAGTGTTCAGAGGGAATTGTTACCTTAGCATATAAAGTTCTTTGTGATGGCTGCTGTGAATTGTTACTGTATCAGTAACTTTGTATAGAACAGAACTGAATAGTTTAAATACAAATTACATTAATAGTAGCTAATGTTTGCTATACTGAGCTTTTTACATCTGTTACATTCATTAGATGGATCTGAGCTCTCTGTAAAATAAAGTCTAAATTGCAAATACGATGTTGCAAGAATTAATTTGTTTTTCCTGAAAATATAAATCCTGGTTTCATCTTGGATCTATTTAGAACAAATAAAATGTATTTAATCAATGGTAAACCATTCATTTACAACAAATGCAATCTGTACACAGCGCCTGAGCCCCTGGCTCTTATTTCTCATATGCTTACAAAGTAGCCTTTGATTTTCTGTCATGTGTTAATTACCGTATTTTGCCATTTAACTGGGAGCACTGTGTAAACTAATTACAGGCTAATGATTGTGGGCTTGGAGCACAACAATTTTACTTTTTATTCCATTCGGAAGAATAGCAGTCATCTCAAGGTTCTTGTGGCTCCCTCTGTTTTTGTTCCTATTAGCTCATTCTTTAATTCAGAGTGTATGTGTGGTGCGGGGCTGTAATTGTTGTGGCTTTGGTGCTGTTAATTATGGCAGAGAGTGGCTGAGCCACAGCCAAGGTCCATAATGGTGGCTGAAGCAGCACAGGGAAGTAAATGGGGTTTCTTTCACCAGCTGGGGTCCCATGGAGAGGGAAGAGTGCCGAGGCCCCCAGTGTAGGCCGACAGCCTCGGGGCTTCTGGGCCATATGGACACAACACTTTAACTGGCCTTTATTCTACACCTTGCTCTTTTAATCAAAGCAAAGCCCACATCCTGTGCTCTTCATTGCATGATGTTTTTCTTACGATATTGTTTTCTCCTAAAATCTGTTAGCCACTTGGATGTGAATCATACTGACCTTCTGTTGAAATGCTTTATACAGAAGAGTGCAATCTGGCTCTTTGTGCTGAAAGATCATAAAACAGTATTGTTGAGTAGATCCGAGCATATTAATATGTTATATTAATGTATCTAATCGTTATCTTCTAACTATCATGAATGTTTAACCTTCTTCATACATTTTGAGAAATGACGCTCATTAATAGAGCACTTTGCTGAAAAACAATAGATCTAACTGCACTCGTAATGACAGCTAGTGAATACACTCCAGAATATTTTGCAAGCTTTATGAAAACAGTAGTTTTAATAAATTATTAATCAAATACAAATGATCAAATTAAGCATTATAATACTAATCCATAATTTATCAGCTTTCACCAATAATTGTTTACCAATAAATATCAAAGGGATTATTAAAGTGTATATTATCATATGTGTCATAGTTTAGTTAAAGTCCCATTATATTCACTATAAAAGTAGATGGGGGATAAATGAGTGTGACTGGCCCTTTTTTCTTAATTATTGCTTGCTCTGACGGGCTCCATATGAGAAAGCTTGAGTCAGATAATACCATGTGCTCGTTCAAAATAATATTAACATTCAGAACCCTTCTGGCTATGCAAAAGGATAGCCTAAAAGGATACAAAAAGGAGAATGGATGGGTGGTGGTGGTGGTGTGTGTGTGTGTGTGTGTGTGTGTGTGTGTGTGTGTGGAAGGGGGGGTTCATCCTTACTATAGGAGCTTTTGCACAGGTCTTAGAAAACGTGTGTTTCTCTAAATATTGTGAGGCCCACAGCTTCCAGCACAATGTTTTAGCCTGCAGAAAGCCCCCAGGCCTCTTTTAGCATTTACACAGAGAGAGGTTAAAGACATGTAGATCTGCAGCCTTGCAATGCCCGAAGGGGGCCATACACACACTTAAGCGCTCACACAGCTTGCATATGGATCATTAGGCACAAGAGGGTAAAAATTACACCTAATAGCGTCAACAGATGGAGTATTTCTTTTTGTCATGCTGTGTACAAACAGATCTTGAGCAACACCTTATTTAGGTTAAGTTTGTCAGCGAAATGGGTCATTTGATAATCACTACCACTGAAGAGGTAGAGGGACATTTAATACAGATGTTCTATGTCTAAATATTGTGCAGTCTGTGCTTGCATGGACGAGTTTAAATATGTAATGTTTTACCTTAATATAATTAACCTGAATTTAGGAATTGAAAATATTTCCTTTAGTCAATATATATATATATATATATATATATATATATATATATATTGATTGATTGTTTTGTTTTGTGTTTTCATTGCAAAGACAATCATAAGTATTTACTTGTAATGTTTATGCAAATAAATTTTGCCTCAGTTTGTACAAAAAATTCAAGGATGAAATTGAAGTAAAGCAAATATTCATGCGAAATATATGAGTAGCCTGATTATATCGTCCTGTTCCCGAGACCTGTTCACAATCTCAGTTGTTGTGCTATGTAGTGGAGAGATGAAATGGCAATCAAAGAGCCAGGGCAACATCTATTTTATTTATGACCAGATTGCTTGGCTTTATGTGGACACCAAGCAAAGGCTGAATCCTATCACGGGGTACTATACGCAGTTTAAGTCCAAATAATTTATTGCAAAATACCTCTCTTTCTTTTCTTACTGTCCTGCTGTTTCTGTGAACTGCATAGGCAAAGTCCTGGGGTGAGTTTGCTCTTCCGTTGAGAATGACAACCGTTCCCTTACACTTTTTGCCGCACCATTGTGTGCTTTATGGTTTGTATAGGGGGAATCACTGTGTAGCATTTGACCTCGCCTCTTACAGTACTTGAATATGATGATGGCTGTTACATGACTGGAATATCAACAGTATAATCTCTGGTCCTGTCTCCAGTGAAGCCCAACAGCATGCACTCAAAACAAAGTAATGATCTTGATAGTATGAGGACAGAAGAAAGATATTATTTCTACTTATAATTTAGTCATCTCTTAAAAAGATTTTTCATGTTTTATTGTGTATGAAAAAAAATTAAATTCTTCTCTGTTGGCGCCACACGTACAGCATTGTTGTTGTTGTCATACTGCGTATTGTATAAATGGCTACAGAGGGTTTAGTCGGGGCATTGTTAGTGTAAATATAGCCATCATAGCCTTATAAGAAGAGAGCTGTACTTGTTGTTGTCAAACTGTTTCAGGGAAACCTAAAACAAAAGTTAGAAATTAACAGCATAATTAAGTGGTGTAACCATTATGGCATTTCCTAGTTACAGAAACAAGAGTGATATCGATCTCAGTCAAGCCCTGATTGATCCCCAGATAGATGGGGTTAGCTTACGTATTCATCAACTGCCCAGCGGAGAGAGTTGTTATTGAGGGCAGCTGCTTGGAGGCTGTGAGTTAAAGCCATTAGACTCCTGAGGCCTTCTGATAATAGGCTGTCACTCACAGATGGACCCTCCCGCAATATCCATCAGACACTTGCACAGAAATTGAAGCAGCCACCCAAGGTCTGGGGGACAACAAGCAGTCACTGGAGTCATCCGGATAACACAATGTGCTTCCAATAATATGGTCAACACATACAAAGCTTTAATAATAATGAAGTAACTGAAACTTATTATTTTGCATTGAATTGATACAAAAACTCCTAAAATTTGCATAATATTCAGTAGATGCTTAATGTATGCACTTTCTTTCAGTAGGAGACTGTGCTGCTCAGATATTTAGATGAGATCCCAGAATGGCTGACCCATTATGCCCAGCCTGCTAAAACCTCCTGCTATCCCAACTGGGCCTGCTTCCTGAAGACCTTCCTCAGGCAAGGTTAGATATCTATTGTCGGGCACTGAATGCTTTTCACTTGCAAATATAGCAGCATGTAATATGGATTTCCTATGTCGTTCCTGCTTCACAGGTGTTGCCTTTGTGAAATGCAAAATTCAATAATTTTCATGTAACTTTCTGTGATTGCTAAACAGCTGCTAGGAGAGTTCAGGTCCTGTATTACTGTTAGGCTGTGTTTTGTTGAGGGTACTAGAGCCATTTATCTGCTCTGCTATGTTCCCAGGAGGTGTGGTGGAGGCCTACCCCCCTTCAAACAGTGTCACCTGTCTGACAGTAGATCTGCTGCTGGAGCCAGGGGGTGAAGTGACCATGTTCTCTTGTGGAGACCAACTCCATGGTGGTTGCAAACTTGAAGCTATAGGCTCCATTGTTCCTCAGAGCTCTGTACACCCAGAAACTTTGCACTCCATCTGCACCCGTGTGGGCCGGGCCTGCCTGCAGCGGCGTATCGTAGGTTATGTCTCTGTGGATCTCGTTACCTTTCTGGACCATAACACCATGGAGAAGAAGGTGAGGCACAAACAGAGAAGATCCTAGCTTATCTATCATAATAGATATGATCTAAGGTGTTACAACACATTCTGCAGATGCTTTTATTTCAACATATTGGTGGAAAAGATCAATTTTTAGGCTGGATCCATAGGAGCAGTTAGGTGCCTCCCATATTAGTCCCCTGGGATCTAAAAAAAAGATAAGGCAAACTGTGGGCACTGGGAGCAAATGTGTCACAAGGCCATCTAATAAACTGTCAAGCCTTATTGTGTCGATACACTGATTCCACCATTTAAGGCTTGCCCTTTAACCTTACAATACTGAGAAATTCAGAGGCACCTATCTTTCAGACAATAGGTCATTCCAAAGTGATTTGGCAGCTTTGGGGGGGGGGGAAGATACCCTGTCAGTGTTTAACCCCTACCTGCAGCAGTCGGCTGAAATGTATCTCGCTATTATAGCCAGGCAGCATGGAAGTCTTATTTCATTTGTCAGGATTAAGTTTCGTTGAAAGCACTTTGATTTATGATATTTGAAATGGACTGGTTTATGATGCTTTAACCTCTGCTCCTAACATGTGGCTTGACTGACTGCCTATTGATTTGGAGCTGTATGATGAAATGCTTTGTATGTAATGTAGTCTATAAAATACTGTGGAATTTTACAGGTTTTACAAAAGCACAAAGAAGAAAGAAGGACACTATCTTCTTTCCCCTTCTTTCATTAAAAAAACATGAAAGAACACCAGTAGCAGAATACAATTTGTCCTCTAGTTATTTATGATGGATTTTTATTCAGAACAGTTCAAAAAATATCGTCCCTGCACTTTTCCGACTTTCCTTCTTTTGTTTATATTCATAATAGACATGCCAGAGTTGGAGAAAGAGCACACTTGCCACTAGAGGGTAGTATCTTCTGGATTAGATGTAATGTACAATGTAAGCAAAGCAGTGTTGCAATTTGCATCTTATAACCTCAAATGTCAGATTTTGTTTTAGATTATCAGCATTTTTTCTTTCTTTGAAGATTTAGAAATCCAGCCAGGAATGTTTTTGTCAGTAGTCTTTGCACAGACTGTGGACTCTACCATGCTGTATTTATTTTAGGGTAAAAAACCAACTTGCTGTACTTTCTTACATCCCGTGATTTTATTTAGTCAAATTAAACTGTCATTTCAGTGACAAAATGGTGACACTAAAAGCAGAAATTTCTTAAATGTATTCGGGACAGAATCAGGCCCTTTTTCCTTTACCTGTTTAGAATGAAATAATGACAGGCTTAAAATTAATTTTCATCTTCAATGTTGACCTGAAATTGAAAGGGACTCACTGACAGCATAATTAAGAATAGACTATAAAACAGCGTGTGCTTCAATAGAGGCAGGAACATTAATGACAGATTCTTAACCATCTCCCCACACACACAAAGCTTAGATGGAAGAGAGCCACATGGGCAAACCTGTCTGGGTTTAAACATCAATTTAGATTCAAACCTGTTGCTAAAAGCTGCCTACTTTATTTGATGGGAAGAAGTGGGTCACATATGTTTGCCCTTGCAGTCTTTCCTCACATTGTGGAACGGTGGGGCCCCAGCTGCAGCATCGGGGCTTTTAATGAAAATGCAAGGCAATAGAAAACAGGTACAATCCAGGCTTACATTTCCCACAGCTTTGTTAAGAGCAACAATGGGACAGGGGTGTATGAGTTTTAGTGAGTTGAGTGAATGGCTTGGTGAAGTGTGTCCATCACTCAGGCCCAGGTATCAACCTGATATATAGAGACGTGAATCTGCCCAGAGGTAGCTAAAGTACCACCTACAGAAAAGTTCACTCAGTTCTGCTAAAGTGTTTCCCACCTTGAATTTTTTTTAACTTTGTATCCACATACTGTCCTTTTTCTTTTTGACGTTTTTATGTACCTCGTGAAATTTTCATACTTGTTTCTGCAGTTTATAAATCATAAGTTTGGGCATTTTCTTATAGGGGAGAAAAGGTTACTAACCAAAACTGCGTAACTTCTGCCCTATAAATCAGATTATGTCAAATCAGGAAAAAGCTATTTTTGTCTCTATAATGTTTTAAAAACAAATTTTTCAGATAAACATGTCACACATTTTCCAGTTTTCCAAACATCTCACATTTTCAGATATTTCTCCGAAATAGTTTTTTACACGCTGTCGCACTAATCGGTCCCAAAAACAATTGTTATAGAAGCAGACTGTGCAATATGCTTTACAATATATTCAAATTTTATATAAAACACAGTGAAGTATTTAAGATAATTACTGCGTATGGTCAGATGTCCATGTGCTGGTGGAGATAAAGTACTCGGGTTACAGAGACTGCGGGTTCAGACAGGCAGCAATTTGCATTCGGTGGCAGGAGCGTTTACTTTGACAAATAGGAACGGCTAAAGGAGGCAGCCAACTGCCACTTAGTTATTAACAACTCCTTCACTGGTGATTTATTTGTCACTTTTGAAGAAAGGGCAGAGCTATTAGGTTATTATTGGGAAAATTAGCCCTGTTTAAGCGGAGGGCTACGACCATACCTGACCCCTTAATATACTTATAATGATGCCATTTACCATACATAACTGAACTTTACTTCTCATCAGACCTGAGCCAAACATGCCCAAGGCTGCCCGAATTCAAATACACAGGGAAGGATCTACTTTGTGCACATGTCAGAACTGAATTACCTAAATCAGTCAAACACACACCATGCCTGTGTTTTCCTTATGTTTGCCTCTTAACATGAGTAACACTGTAAGGATTAAGAGGTGCTAACTCTTCGCTTTGTAAGGTCCAGGGGGTGAAATACTTCGATGTTCCATTTTTTTTGTGATTAAATTGAAATTATTAAGTCTATAGAGTTTTGTCTTCTATCCGTGACACAGAGTTCACGACGTCTTGTTTGCAGGTGTGGGCTGTTGATCTGGACATCACATACAGTAACCAGCTGGCCATGACCCAGATGCTTCTGATGATGACTGGAGGAACGCTGAATTGCCACACAGGCTGTTTAGAAGCGCCAATGCCAATCAGAGAGAAATGCTGTGAACACCAGATCGTGCCCAAAGTACCGTCTTATATTTGCTTATATTTGCAGTTTAAATTATGTCTTTACCCACCTATCAGTGTATTGAGTTTAGATGCTATAATTTAAATTCACACTTTTTTCTTTTTCTTCTTAAATCAAATGATGCCGTCACGTAGTTTCTGCAACAAAAAAGCAGCCTGAGACTATGGAGGCTATTCGTAGCCTTTCAGTAATCACAAAGATAGATCAACGTTTTGCTCTTCATTATTGTTAAATACAACTAAATACTGTAATTATGCACGAGCTCAATTGGTGTTTAGGTGCTGAATTCATTATCATTTTGATAGATGAGCCTAAATAATCAACACATTAATAATTCATACCATTTTCATTATGCATGTGTATGCATGCTTGAACACCTCATCAACCTGGTGCCAGGCCTTAAACAATAGAGTTCTTTTATTAGCAGTATGCCCGAGTTTACGCTTGTTGATCTGCGACTTGTATTATTTTATCAAACATTCATTTAGTTGGTGGCCTGGTGCTTCAGTACAGCAGTTGAGCCACTGCAGTGGTTAATGGCTTCGGCGCTGGCCATCATTAAGGCCCTGCATATTACAAACACAATTAAATCCCAGTTGGACGCTTTTATTGTTGTGTGAGGGCCCTGCATCTGACAACTGCAAACACACACCCTTCACAGCAAGTTATGGGCTATCTCCTGAGCTCGCGGGGGCTTAGGCCTACTCTTTAAGTCTCCCAAAGGTGGCTGAGAAGCAGGAACATTTTTATCCTCCTAAGCCCTGCCACTTTTAAGTAATCAACCTCTCTGGTGTTACTTATGACACATGCAAACAGAATCCCTCTATTACAGTGATACAGAATGCTGTGTGCAGTGAGTATTCCTTTTGTGGATTCACTAATGCTTTCATCTTAGATTGAATGAAAAAAAATCTGCAGTCCCCAACCTGTAGTTTCTTTGATTGGTGTCGTACAATTAAGCTCATCTTGTGTTTGGCATGTCTTCTAAGCATTAATTGTTCCTCCCTGCAGTTAATTAAGAAAGGCCCAACAGTTTACCACATGTGCCCCGTACTCATCACGTTCACTAATCACACACACAAATTCAGCAGTGACCCTAAGGACATGTCTGGGGTTTAGCCATTTCTGCTCTATCTATTTCACACACCACCACCATACTTGGCTGCCAAATATAATCAAACTTTAAATTATTGGATTCAATGAATTAATTGACAAACAGTCATCACTCACATCTTCTGCTGTTTTCTTTTTTCTTTCTTTCTCTCTGTCTATTTTTTTTTTGTTCAGGCTCCAGTTGGAAATCTTTGTGCAGTCATTGGGAACCACTTATTTCACTCTGACCTTTCCATGTTATACAATAAGGTGTTCCTTATGATGTGCAAGGCCCATGGCATAAGATTTAACAAAAAGGTAACAATTCAGAATTGATCTGCACACTTTTCTATCATCATTTCCACTGTTCCTTTTATATGGTTAATACAAAGGGAAACTGCACAGATTTTACACATCAGAGTCTGTTTTCAGGTTTTAATGAGTACAACAGCATATGGAGGGAGGGCAACATACAGAAAAGGTGTGAATTTAAAGAGCTTAGATTTAAAGCAGGGTTGAAATGCACTCTTAGTTAGTACTCTTTGCTATACAATGATGAAGCTTTATTTTTCTCTGTTTTTTGATGCTTGCGTTTCAGACAAAGCAAGGCACGGTTTTCGCTTTTTTTGACAGCACTAAGCGAAGCAGTATTGGAATGATGTAAGTATGTCTTACTACACCAGATCCATACAAGAAAACAGGAGTTATGAACTTTCTTTATTTATAGACAAACCATAAGCTGATCTGTTATTATTTTAAGTCAGAAATATAGACAAACACAATGTGGAAGAGAATAAGATTTTTGTTTTTTTGCTGCATATATGTGTATAAAATTTGAGGCTCATCCCCGGGAGATGGAGCTTTACTATCCTCTGTTCAAAAAGGCAATCACTTTCCAAAGAAGACAATAGGCGATTAGATGAAAGACTTCACATGGCTAAGAGTAAAATCAATTCTTTCAGAGGATTAAGATGCCACCTCTAGCTTTGGTAATGCTGCAAACTCTAAAAGTTGTTAAGCAGAGGGTTATTTAACATATTTATCACACAAATCCTTTCGCTTCCACAATGTTGTAACAGTTAAATCAAGCTGTGCTCATCCCCCTAAAGAGCGAAGATGTTGTCTGCTGAAAGTTTCATTTAACCACCACTATCAGATGAACAAGGTGATTGTTTCTTAGCTGGCGACTTGGGGATCATTAGTAAACTCGTTTGTTTGTGGTGTCGTTAATAGAACAGTCTCAGAGGATCTCCAGAGAGCTCTCGCGACCTTTGCTCGGCATCTGTCAGTCATTCATCAGGAAATATCAGTCCCTAAAAGCCAAGGAGAAACCAATTTCATGGTACCATGTTAATGAGTTAATGATCTCTCCTCATCTATTTGTCATGAAACTTGTGTATCAGTGAAACTGAAAACATGATCACTACTCATAAATATCCTAATAAGAATATATTTTCAAGTTAATGTTGATGATTTTATGGAATAATAATAGGTAATACTCTAAGTTTGCTTCCTTTTCTGTCTGCTTTACTTGAAGGAGGTGATTAAGGAAATAGAAGATATACTGCAGATGACTCAGAACAAGCTTCAAGGGGAGGCTAAACCTGCATCTTAGATAGTTCCATTATCAGTGTTGCTGACTTGCTTTTCCAAAATCACTAAATATAACTAAATATGTCTACTCTGAAGATGACTGAAGGACTTTCCAAATAAATTCCTGAAAAAAAGCCTAAATATGTCACAAATCTGTAAAATCAATGGCTTTGTGAAAAGTTTCAAAAGTCTGAATATACTTTATTATAAACAAAGATTACACCGCCAGAAATCTATGCAGAAGGAATTTGCATGTGTAAATCAAAAAGTGTGTACATAAAAAGAAGTATATGTACATACTTCTGGGAGATCCTAGTGTGTATTGTGACACCAAATGCAAATATGTATATATATATATATATATATATATATATATATATATATATATATATATATATATATATATATATATATATGTATATATATATATATATATATATATATATATACTTATATATTAGTATATATATATATATATATATATATATATATATATATATACTTATATATTAGTATATATATATATATATATATATATATATATATTCTGTTACAGAAGTCTATTTGCATTTGGTGTCACAATACACACTAGGATCTCCCAGAATACCTTTCTTCTGTACAAATTGAGCCATGCACTACTGTGGTTGATTTTTATTAAATTAGATTGGAGTCAACTAGCTTGATTGTCAAAGTCCTCATCTGGAAGCTGACAATTTCAAACAACTCGCCTCATATGGTGACATGACAGTGTTTCAGTCTGGTCCTCACTGGACTGTGAATGTTGACTTTCTAAGCTTTCTAAGTAGAGACGATGCGTGTATTCATGGATTTGAGATTGCAAAAAAACATTTAAATCTTACTTAATTTTTATTTTGTAATTTGTATCAAGGATTTATATATGTTAATTTTATCCAAGAGCCTTACTTGATGTACATTTTTTTTAAAGCACATAAAATTTTAGATTTCCAGGAAAAAGCACTCATAGTCATGCTTTACCCCCCTCTGTTCAAATAGACAGTTGTATTGCATAAAAGACAACATGTGATAATGGAAAAACTTCGCAGGACTAATTCTTATGGAGGATTGAGCACCCCAGTGGATCTGTTACACCTTTAAATCCAGAGACTAGAATTACATTTGAATGTGTGCATTATTTTCACATATATTGACTTCAGAAATAATATTTTAAGACACTGAAAACATCTGTGACAAATACATCTGTCATTTATTTTCACATCACTTAATTATTATCTATTTGCATTTTACACAGAATTGGACCTAAATTATTTAGCAAATCATTTATAAATCATGCAGATGGGATTTCGGTTGGTTTGTGAAGTTGTTAAGGCATTACCAATCACCCTGACAAATTACGGTCAATCAATGAATCAATCAAGCTTTATTATATGGCCCCTTTCCTGCAGGTAAGTGCTGCACAAACGACTGAAATGCTAAAAGGAAGACAGGCAAAGATATATTTAAATAACATGAACTAAAACGCAAATTTAAAAAAAAAATAAAAATGTTTATTTATTTATTTATTTATTTATTTATTTTGGGGGGGGGGGGGGTATTTTATTACATGTAACAAAAATCACATCACATACAACAACATTTATAGCCAAAGATAAATTGAAATGCCTGTTCTTAAAGAGGTTTTTAAAAACATTTTCAAAATATGAGTAAATAATAAAAGAAACAAAAATAATGAGCGCATGTATTAAATATGGCATATGTATATATGTAT
Source organism: Neolamprologus multifasciatus (assembly GCF_963576455.1). Taxonomy (NCBI): domain Eukaryota; kingdom Metazoa; phylum Chordata; class Actinopteri; order Cichliformes; family Cichlidae; genus Neolamprologus; species Neolamprologus multifasciatus. The sequence continues at coordinate 53,803,607 of NC_140445.1, read as the reverse complement.
ATATTATGGCTTATTTGCGGTGTTTAATTACCACGTAGTTTATAGACTGCTGTCCATGGTCCTGATCTACAGCAGTTCACTGAACCGTGGAAATGTTTCAGCAGTTGCTGTGGTGGTTTTAAGTGGATTTTAAAGGAGTAGGTGGTGTGTTCATGGAACCAACAAAAACACTTATTAGCCTATTGGCACTGGGGTCAGTGGTGGTTAATTTTGAAGAGGTCTTTTGGTAGCTAGAACATATATTTGTCGTTTTCATGCTTATTTTTTGTGGTAAATAACGGTAGAAGTATAAAGAACAAAAAAACTTTACGTTTAGTCGTTTTACAGGGTTGTTGAACACGTGGCAGTCTATAAATTCTTATAAAGGATATAAGTCCTATATTGAATGAACCGGCGAGTACATGATATAAATAAATACCAGACTGAAGTTAATTCTGTTAAAGAGGAACGGGTTCGGAGAGACGCGTTTCCAGCCGGATGAGTTAAGCCGCGGTACGAGGTCAGACGCAAGAAGCACAACAGAAACAGAAAACCAACCAGAGGAAAGCTGCTCTTCTTCTCACAGGTGGTTTAGATACATGTGCGCGAATTCAGCATTTCTACAGAGACACGTCAGGTGTATAGGTCAGTGTTGGAACATCTCAGACATGGTCTGAGGATTTAAGCTCGCAAATCGTACGGGAGTTTGCTTGCGAGCTTTAGCTGCTGTCAGCTGCTGCTTTGATGTGTTACAACTTGGTATTTTCACTCTTAAAGCGTTGGTATATTCCAAGTGTGGCTAGTTATAGGTGTGTCCTTCTGCAGTCCGAATGCTAAAATACGAATCTTTAAAACCATGAAGGAGTTTTTGAAGAAGACCCACAGCTTCTTTCTGAAGATCGCTCTGTTTCCTAGCACGTTAGGCAGGACAGGTCCGCGGCCAGCTGCTTCGGAGGTATTAACCTGCCACCTGCAGCAGCGCAGACTTCCTCCGTGGACTTCATACTGTGTCCGCTACAGCTCCGTCCACAATGACCAGTTTGGAATGTCAAACTTTAATTGGAGAGTTCAGGGATCCAACTACCACATTCTGAGAACGGGATGTTTCCCCTTTATTAAATATCATTGCACTAAATCGCCTCCTCAGAATCTGGATTTTGAAGACAGATTTTTCACCATGTTAAAAGTTATTAATCTGGGTCAGTATTTCTTCCACGTTGCTGTCATTGTTACATACTTATATTTTATTTCCAATACAACAGAGTCCATATATTCAGTGTCCCTTTAAACTGCAGGTATCCCTTGTTTGGCCTATGGCATTGGCTGCTGGATGGTGGTGGGAGCATCAGAAACAGTACAGACGAGTGTCGGACCTGTCACAGTCTATTTTGCCTACAAAGAGGAGGAAGGTGCACAGTACTGAAGTGAAGAGGAAACAAAGTAACTTGAATGTGTTTTCAGGAGGATATTATCTACCAAGCTGCTGTATTTTTGAAACTATTAAAGAGGAGCCTTTGTGTTTTGTTTTTTTTTTCTTTACTTTTGGTCCTGTATGCTATTTTAATGATGGACGCTCCTGTTATACAAAGTTAAATAGTGAGGTCATCTTGCATTCAAGCAATCCCTGTGAATGAATGCTTTAAAGTCAGACTGCTCTGAACACTCAGTTACATTTTTGCTACTGTTGGCTTAGTTTGATGTCAGGCACATACCTGTGAGCGTGAGCAAGGAAGCCCTACCCACTGATTAGCCAATCAGAAGGGGAACCAGAGAGAAAACTGCTTATTTCAGATAGTAAAAAAAAGTGTCCCAAGGCAGAGCATAAGAAAAACATGGATTTTTTTAAATCAATTTTTCAAAATCCTGTTCTGTCAGGGAGCTTTGCAATCAGATTGTGATATGGATTATTTTTAAGCATGAGTCAAGCAAAGCTGCTTAAGTAGAGTCCAAGAATAAAAACATGGAGCTGGAAGTGAACATAACAGGTCCCCTTTACCGTCATGTCAGTAGTGCTCTAGCTGAGTGGCACATCATATTGACTGGACGAGCAACCAACTTTGACATGGGGTCATTCTGCTCAAGTTTGCTTTTTTTTCTCAAGGAAAACAAAGCTATGCACAATTATAACCAGATAAACATGGTACACTAACAGAGAAATGTAGCTGCACTTATAAATGTGCAAAAATATCTGTCAAAGATTGCAGAAGCAAAACAGGAGACAATCAGTTACAGAAGTGGATCAGCAATCTCACCACAGTCTAGAACAGTTGACTGTGGGCACACAAGATCTTCAACATTTTCCCATTTGTTTTGTCATTTCCAAGTAGACTCATGCTTTAAAACTATCTGGTTTGGGTACTTCCCAAAGTCTGACCTGCATAGGCTCACCTGTTCGGTGTCGTCCTCAGTCACGCTGGGTATCACAAATGCTGCAGAAAGATTAAACTGCCATGAACAAATGATTATACTGAGTTTGCACTGCTATAACTTATCAGTGAGAGACAGGTGTTTACCAAATTGTATGACCTAGTTCAACTTATGGTTGAAGAGTAAGTGTATCACTAGAATTCAACTTAAGGGACACTTGAGTTTCCAGGGTAGGCCTGGACCCCTGAGATGCTCTTCTGGGACTGCATAGATTCAGTTGTGTTTAAATACTATTAAATATTTAAAGTTGAAGTTCAGTTCTTGTACTATATTATTCTTTAGCAGAAAGCTTAAGAATACCTCAAGAATAGACTGAAGTATGGCGCGATGGAGGTTTTTCATCTTGGTTTTATTGTGAAAGGAGAGGAGACATTTTTGAATCAAATTATTGAGAATGGCAGAAAGGAGATGATATAATGTTTGGTTTTTATGGCACTTGTACTTACACGCGTTGGAAACGAGAAGCTTCTCAATGTCGCCTGTTAAAAAAACATAGCTTAAGTTTGGCAGATGTTTACTTCAAGACTTGATGTAAGTGATATGAAGTGACATAATTTATTTGATGTCTTTTGCTTAATTTTGTGTGACAGGTACAGGAATCTAAATGACCACAGCTCATTTATTTAAAGTTAAATTAGTTATCACCCTCCACTCAACAGATAGTCAATAGTGTTAGAGAAAAACCAGTGACACAACAGGTCTGAGAAAATAGGTTTTAATTACCAAAGTGTGGCCTTTGTAGAGAGACATCTACATCCCTTCCTTCAGGCCTTCTCTGGCCTTTGATTTCTGGTAATGTGCTTTGCTGACAGGGCACACTTACCCCAGCTGCAGAGTTCTCCTCCCTCTGAGAGGCAGGTTGACAAACTGCCATATTGATTTCTCCTCTCAGCATCTCCTACTAATAGCGTTTATCAGCGACCTCAATTTTCAGGCCTTGGCCTCTTCAATTTTTAGCAACAATGAAACTCTAGGAATAATTTCTTGTCGTACACGCGAATCAATGCACCTTGTGACCTTTGCTGGAGTTGAAGGCTACGATTACTTGCCTGCGTGTTGTTACAAATGTTCTGCATCCTCATGATCATCTTATGCGAGAAGATTTAACTAGACATTTACATGCCGCCTGACCACATTTTTACTTTAACACCCACGTCACAAAAAAAGTAATAAATGATCATTTCTGTTGCTGAATCTGTCTTGAGATGTACAGTAATTTAGACGGTGCCTCGGCAACACTTTACAAATACGACAAGCTTAAAGGTTTTTATTGTAAGCAATGCAGCATTTGCTTTGTTGAAAACCTCATGCAGAATTCATGTGCAAAATCCTCTTAAACAGCGTGATGACCCCTCGCTATTGCTTTAATCATACTAATTGCCTTGAACAAGGAACATTTAGACACACTTATGGAAATCTGATCCTTCGTATCAGGCTGCACTTAAATCCCCCTCCTTTCATTGCCAACCTTTCATCAGGACTGAAAGTGTGCATGGGGAATGCTCAGGCAACCATGTCTTAATTACTCATTGACCCTTTGACCCACGAGCTGCATTGATACTGCCGTACAGCCAGACACAATTGCACGGGGTTGGAAGTGACTGCAGCTTTGTGCGCTGCTAATACGGGCCGATGTGCGTCAGTGAAATGTAAACTGCGGAGCATCTGAGTACGATGTATTTGTTTTCAGGGCTTCACCTTTGAGTCACTCTAAACTGTGGGGGAGCGACCCCTTCCAGCTCGGGCTGAGGATTAGCATTACATATCAAACTTTAGTCACCACCACAGTGGGTGCAGGATGCCGGGACTGCAGATGGACTTGTGTAAATTAACAAAATGCGCCTGCCTTTGGTACGAAAGTGATGCCTTTTAATAGCCGTAATCGTGCAGTCTTGTATTGAAGTGTCAAATTACCCTACATGCATTTAATGTGGTAATGAACAAAGAATTAATGCCTGTTCGGCAAGTTTAATTGCACGCTGGAGCTGGTAATAAGTTTTGCCAAGGTGAAATCTTTAAATACTTATACTATTTAGAATTTAGGTAAGTAAGGCAAAACAAGTGCTGAAATTGAGTGCGGTCTTTCTGTAAGTTGTTAATGTTCAGCAGTGAAATTGCTAATCAACTTGCAGAGACTTGTAATTATCTTCTAATTAGCTAATAAGTTCACAGTTTCTTCAGAGGAAAAAGGAAAAAAAGAACAAACGATCTCTGAAATAGTTGACGCAGCCGCTCCGTAAATCAGTTATTTAGCAGGAGAGTCACACCAGCTTTTCCTCTGTCATATAGATATATGGCTTGGCAGAAACAATTATTGTGTGAACAACCCCTGCAGCTAATACTGGCGAGGTTATCATTATTAAGCCTCCAGATCGGCCACCAGCACCGTCTCCATGCTTGCTCCACGAACAGCGGGGTACCTGAGCCATCACTCAGATCACTTTAAGGATCATGCTGGAATTGCATGTTTATGCAGCAGAGTCAAGACAACATTGTCACAGTGTTTACTGTCAAGCGGCACTTTCTGAATTATAATGTGACGTGAGAATCATTGCGTTTCATCTGGAGACATCTCATGTTGTAAACATGCGCACGCTTTGATCAACTTTGAAAAAGAAATGCTACGGAAAAGTTTGCTTTATTTTGTTACCTGCACTTTGTAATTGCTGACCTCCCGTCACTGACATTCAAAACACAACCTTTCCTTTTTCTTTCGGTGAGCAGATAGCCATTAAAAATCTATTATGGTGTTTTTCTTACCCAGGGGATGACAAGGGGCACCATAATTCTTTTTTTTTTTTTTCTTCACTTCCCCCACTTGTGTATCTGTGCATGTGTTTGTGTGCGTGTGTGTGTGTGTAGGGGGGAGGAAGAGGAGCCACTGAAAGAGTATGCCTGCTGTGCCAGTGTTGCCAAAGCTACTGTCAGTGGGTGGCTGAAACGTCAGTCATCTATTCTTTCTTTTTCTGCTTCCAGCTGACATTAAGACTAAGCTGCAACTTATAAATAAATAAGACAATTTCATCAAGATCAATTGCACTTCACATTTTAAACACAATAAAAAAAGAAAAAACGGCGATGCTTTGTCTTCATAGAGTGAATCTGAATTTCTAGTTATAGTTGAATACATCATTGTCTTTGCGTGCACTGTGTTTAGCTGATGCCCTTAAGCTCGTGCACTTATCTTCGTGCCCAAACCTCTTGTTTCTTCCAGTTCAAGTTGATTATTATTTTGCGTTTTCTTTCTTGTCGATGACAGCGGTATGACATTCACTTCATTCATACTTAATGCTTACTCTGTTGACATTAAGAGAGAAATGGTTTTTAATAGTTTTTTCCGCGACTTATCCGGAGAGTGAAATGAACTATCCATTTTTAGGAGTATTATATATTATGCAGTATTTAAAGTTTCAGCTCATTAAAAAACAGACGCCCTCCACACACCCCCCAGGCTGTCTTTTACCCCCCACCAGCATGCAGTCAGGCTCCTCTAGCCACAGGCTCTGCTTGATCTGTTTTTCCTAAGTCAAAATTGAAATACTCAGAAATATTTATTTATTTGTTTATGCGTTTTTATCTCGCTAAGGAATGGCGTAATGTCTTTGTAGCTTAAACAAGCAGCATCAGTGGATTGGAAAAAGGAAACGATGAATGAATGCTTTTTGTTTGATTGATATAATCTGCTACATCGCATATGTGCTTTTATCATTTACTCCCAGACAAAATCATATACTGTGTAAAGACATACCGCGTGCACCTTTATCTTACAGCAGAACAGGTGCCCGTGTGTTGTATGATCACCCTGCTTCTTACTTGCACAATAAGCAGCAACCTGCACAGCAACTCGGTGCTAGATTGGGGGATTTACATTAAATACACTGATACAGATGCTGCATACAAACACAGAAATGGAATAAATCAATTTTGCTCCCAGAAATGTTTCACATACTTTTCGAGGCAGTGTGATCTCCAATCTTTCTGCAAATGAGCTGCAGTGCCTTGTAATGGTTTCTGTTCCTCGTGGGAGGCCGCCGTCTCAGAAAAAATGCTGATTGAGGGAGAAATGTAATACAGGTGTAAAGCAGACTTGATAGGGGTCTTACATGAGGGTTATGCATTTTAACAGTGATATACATACTGTTACATATTTATCAAAGAATATGGATTTTGCTGGGTTGACTCTTTCTGGCCTGTAGAGATTTGAAGGTTTCTGCTGGAGTGTTGTTAATTCCTGTTGGAGAGGGTGGCTATTATGTTGAATTAATAGGAATTAAGGGTTTAAATTGGTTAAGTAAGCACTTCATTAATCGTGAGTGGATTGCTGAGTGTGAGAGGTTTATAGGTGGTGTAGATTGCTAGCGCATAGATGAGAGAAAATGAGGCCGTTCTGTCTTTAAAAAGCAGGTTCGTGCTCAATAGATGTAGATAAGGAAAGCACAATAAACAGCATAATGTAGAACTGAAATGATTAGTACTGTTTTTAGTTGTGTTGATTATAGAACAATAGCTTCAGGTATTTTTTTTTACAAAAAAAAAAAAGTATAAATAAGCACAGAGACTCTCAGGTTGCAGCTTCTGCTTCGTACCTGAGAGTTTTTGTGCACTTAAACTGTCTTAGATCAAGACTTTATTAAATTTAGGGATTTATTTTATTCAAAGTCTCCCTTTCAGTGTGTGTAACTGTTTGATAATGTAATCTTTGGCCTTTACTTTGGACGTGATGTGAGCTGCTGTAATCAATGCATGGGTCAGTTGGAGCAGCCCGCCTTACTAGACGTGCCTCCCGCTGCAGAGGTGGACTAATTGTTGAGGTGTGTTTTTATCTGAGCTTGCTAATAATGATGAGGGTGCAGGAGAAGTAGTCTGTCCCCCAAGGCTGAAGAATAGCTTGACTTAGCCAACCTTCTGTACTTATTGTCCAACAAAGGGGGAATTCACTTAATGCAGTGCTTCAGAAAAGTGGATAATTGTGGCCACGATCAATAAAGTAACAGAGCAGAAAATGAACGTTTGGGTGCAGTGTAGATGTGTGGATGTTTGAAGGAATCCAAAAGAAACTAGATTCTTGCTTTTGTGTTTGTTTCGGAGAAGTCATCGAACACGGAGGCAATTTTTGGTATACAAGCAGGTATTTTACTTTGCGTATGAAAGGCTGTGACCATCAGCGGGTGTGTGTTTGCATGCGTTTGTGTGTGTGATAGAGGGGGTAGGCTTGGTTGGATGAGCCACATTGTTCCTGTGCGGCCCACTGACATCGCTGGAGGGCAGAGAGGGATGGAACCTGAGAGGGGTGACAGTGATAAATAGCCCTTTTAATAACAGCTGCCCCACTTGGCCAGCTAGTCCCAGTCAGTGTCCTCTGTGTATTTATGCCTATGTTTATTTATGCATCCATAGCATGCAGGAAATCACCACCGCAGGGGTACAATTATTCTTTTTTTGTGTGGTGGGGGGGATTGCATTGGTTTTTACTTTGGGAGGAGGTAAGCAAGCTGATCTTAAACCAGGCATATATTCATTTAAACCTGAGTTGGGTCTGTAGCTGTGTCTGTGCTGGAATATAACTACACGTGCATCACAGAGAGGTCTCGCTTTGATACACAAGCACAAACAAAAGTTGTTTAAAAAAACAAAAACAAAGCCAAGATTTCGTTATTGGAAATGTCAGCTCGTGTATAGTTAGCAATGACATTGAATGCCACAGAGAAGAAGATAAAACTGCACATTAGCAAATACTGAAAAGATTTTTGCAGTTTCTGAGGACAGATTCAATACTCTAAATGGCACATTTTCCTCAAGAAAACTGGCTTAACAATGGCTCCGCTGATGCTTCACGAACCCTTCAATCTGCATGGGTTTAATTTTTTGGTTCATTGTTGCTTTATGACTGAAGTCAAAAACCTTTTGTCTGCTGAAATATGACCTCAGGCCCAGGTCTGTGAGCAGGGAGAGGGGAGGCTGTAGATCAGAGGTGTCAAAGCTTCTTCCCGCAGGGTGATGCCGGCTCTGTTCTCACTCAAACCAGTTCCCTCCCTTTAATTGGTTCAATTAGTTAAGTATCTGTATACATTATCGCGTATGCATTTTTCATGACTCCTCTTAACGCTCTGTTTAAACAGAACAACTTCCGGCTATGATTTGCCATTTGGATGAATGTCAAGGAGACTAAATGATTGCGCTAATTGAGTAATTAAAAGCAGATGTTGGAGCAAGAGCCAACAACATACACTTTAAACACTTTGCCCTCCAGAAAACCTACAGTGTTTTTGACACCCCAGTTATGTATGGTTATCCCAGAGGTGCCTCTGTAATAGTTACAGTTTCACCCTTGTGATTATTCAGTTGAAGTCTTTGCTATTGAACCAAAATAGTGTTTTTATGCTATTTTGACCATGGGAAATGGCCTGGAAAAGAAAAGCCCATCACGCTGCCTAATGGCCAGACTCAGTGATGCACAGATTCAACGTGAGCTCTAGACAGCCAAAGCACGATATCTCCGCGCTCACCCAATCAGTCTCACCCCCCACTGTCCTCTGGTGGGACACTAGTGGCCTGTACAAGACTCTTTTCAGGGAGATGATGTTATGTTGAAGGTAATTAACATTGGAAATGTGCCAGTAATGGGAATCAGTGTGCCATCAAATCACAAAGGAGCAGAGTGTATTTCCATGGTTTTGACAGCTGTGGTGATTGGAGCATTGCTGGAAGGCTTTACAGAGTGCAGATCAATAAGTAACAATTTTCCTATTAAAGAAAAATTACTTGCACATTGTACTAAGATAGCTTGTGGCTCTTTCACTTCAGAGCAGTTATGGAGGAAAGGTGTAGTTGAATGAAGGTTTGTGTAATTTTAGCCTTGATGATATTTGCTTTCTTTCTTTCATTTGAGTTTTCAGCACTTGCTCATTCTTTTTATAAATGTGTTTGAAAAGAAGTCAGACTTAATTCTCACTGTACTCTGGCCCTAACATGAGAATTACACTGCATATATTTTTATTTAAAGATGATGTTTTTCCTTAATGTTCTGAAAATCTGCAGCTTTTACAAAACATTTTACAAAATTTGAAGTTAAATGATATTTGAATTACTTTGTAGACCCATCCTACAATAGTTTTATTCACTGACAAGAAAAGTAAATTTAAACTGCTGATTTTATCACTAATCTTTTTGACCTCTTCTGTGTTTCATATCATTTTAAGATGAAAGCCCACGACTGTAGGACTGCTGGTCAGATACAGTTTGAAGGCTTCACTTTGGGCCCTCAGAACTTAGAAGCTCAAATTTTCAATAATTACATGAATAATTGAAAAGATACCAAGCTAGTTCATGGTTCAGTCAGACTGCTTATTAAGGTTAAAATCTTTTTTTTTTTTAAATGTTGATGTATATATCATTTTATAGGGAAGGTTTTTTTAGGAAACATTACATTTTATTTCTTGTATGACAAGAAATAAATTCATGTGACATTTTTTCCCTAAAGGGCACTAAGGATCATCCCAAACTCCTCCTAGTAAACACTGTATTACATAATGTTTGTTAGCTTAAGCCTTTTTTCTCCAATTGGCTATCTACGAGTCCCACCTGTAAAGCAATTTGCACACAGTAATAAGCCTCTTAACCCTGCATTAAGATGTTCAAAAGCAGTGGCAAGATTTGATGACAAATTTTATTTTAATAAATCTCTAGGCCACTACCGTGGCTAATGAACTTAGTAATTACTCATCACTGGTTGGAAGAGTTTAGCCCGGGTGAGATGAAAGCATTGGCTGCTGGGAGCCACAGGAATGGCACAACAGGCAACAATCAACACAGTGTCTGCACAACAATCAATCAAATCTGTCAGGCCCTCAACAGTCAGAGTAATTTGCTGGTGTTTCTCAGAAATGAGTACACCTTGTAAAATGTAGCTAAGATCACTTTCACAAACACCTTGCAGCACAATATGTTTAAACCAATGAGATTTGTGTTGTATGATTTATCACACAGCTCTAAGAAAAATTATTATTTTTAGCTAAGAAAGTGTTTTATGGGCTCCACTCAACCCTGAAGTCACTTCCTCCTACAATGTACTGCTCAGTGTTACAGCTCAGGGGTTTTTATTATTTGTTTTGCTTTGTTTTTCACTTTAATGTCTAGTCAGTCACACATTTGATGTCAGCATAAGGCTACATTACAAGGAGCTAGAGAAAATATAATGAACATAGCTTGAGATCTATCTATCTATCTATCTATCTATCTATCTATCTATCTATCTATCTATCTATCTATCTATCTATCTATCTATCTATCTATCTATCTATCTATCATTTAGAGATCAGATTTTACTGAACATCTGTTAAAGTACAGTAATATTTAAATACGAGTCAGAGCAGGGTGGTGAGTAACACTGGACTATTCACAGATGCTTCTTTCTGCAGAGCTCTAAATCATGTTCCTTAATTCCCAGAGCCACATCTCAATCATACTCCTTGCTAATTTGAGAGTCACCCTCATTTCATTTTAAACGATTCATTTTTGGCAAATTTGTAAATGGCCCCGATGTGTTCCACAATTTAGTCAATTACTGTTTCAGCCAGCAGGACTCCAGGGACCAGGAGCATACATCGCCTGGAGGTACCATCTCAATAATTGTTTCAGAAAAGTTGGGAATAGATTGCTAACGCTCTGTTCCACTTATTGAAATGTCAATTGGAGCCAAAACCCTTTTTCTGTTCTCTTTTTCTCATTCTTTCTCAGTACAGTATGACTGCTTTGCCTTTCCTGAGTTAGAATCATTGCTGAGTGATGAACCGAGTTTGATATGTCCTAATATTTAATGCAAAACCAACTGTGTTCTTGGGATGACTCTTCCAACACAGATTGTATCAGAAATTGCTTCTCTGAATTAATCCATGGCCCGCACGTTTCCTGTCATGTGTCAAATAAAATGTAGCACATAATTTGAACTATACTGTAAACTGAAATTGTAATTAATTATTAATTAGATGGATAAAATTAAGAGATGATAATAATCCAAATTAGGTCTTAATGGATACTAATTAAGAGGAGAATCCTTCTTTATGGAATCAAACAGCATGACCTCAAGACCCCAATTAATTAAGCTATTATTAGCCTTTTCCTGTCTAGATCTCATTCAACTGAAGGCAAAATAGATTACAGAACCTTGGAAAATGTGTTTTTGGTTTGTTTGACCACGAGGTCCCTAACCCATCCTTCCAGCCAATTAACCTGTGATCAAATGTTGGCGAATGCTTTTTAATTGGAGCCCAAGGAGATCTACACATGATGCAGTGATATACATTAGCATTTAGCTGTTTTTCTTTGTCCCGGCATATGTGCAAGAACCTACGCAGGAAATTGTCTGTGTAGAGTCGTCTGTGCCATTCAGACACAAGAAGGTCAAAAGCGTTTGCTGCCATACTCATTCACTGTACAGTAAATCTTTACAATAATGCACCACAAACACAAACGAAGTACTAAGTTTATTTCTGCAGCACATTTAAAACAACTTCAGATGGCAAATGTGTTTTAGCAATTACACAAAATATACAGCATGCATAACGGTCCCTAAATTAAAAAGAAAAAATGATCAAATTACACCTTTTTTTAGACTTTAGGTTGTTGTAAATGTGTGATGTAATTTCCATCAACATTTTTGATGTGCCAGTAGTCCAGTACTGTCACCTGTTTGGTTGCCCCAATACCGTAACTTCAGCATTTCTGCTGTAACATCATAAAAGCGTTATTACTGTAAATTATAGCTACATGTCTTTCGCCATGTGGACTGAATTAAGTTTATTTTCTTTCTTGAACAATGACAAGATACCAGCTCTGCTGTAATTCCCCGTTTCCTTAACACACACGGCTACAGGTACCAAGACTTTTTTACAGTAAGAAACTGTTGTTGCAGATCACAATAGGAACACTTTTAAACTGACAAATCTAGCTGCCAGTTATACTGTACTATAATTGACTGGAAAAATTCTTATGCTGTCTGTATGTGCCATTATAGGACATTTTTAACGGGTGACTAGGGCACAATGAGTCCTAGGATGTCACTAGGCTTCATTGTAAGCTAAAATACCTTCAGGAGATGGATCCATGGTTTGACTCTCTAACCGTTGCTGCATATCATTTTCTTGTTCTCTTCCCTATTTTTCCCATCTATATCTGTTTCAATGAAGGCAAAACACCAAACGAAAACATTAAAAAAGACCTGTGTGTGTGTGTGTGCGTGTGTCTACCAGCTTTAGTTTCCATTTTTGATTTTGAAGCAAATTAAAGTTGCGTTAGAATTTTTCAAACTCAGTAATAAGTTAAAATCATGTCAAATGTTTTCTGTATTTTAACGTGAAGTAAGAAAGTAAGTTTGCTTAGGAAAATGCTTTCAATTGCTGTCTTCAGTTAATTATTCACGTTGTAAGAAGATTTTTCTAAATTATAAAATAGCCGCTTAGTAGCATCTCTCAGTCCGGCAACTGCTTAACAAACTTTCCTCCACGGTGTGTATTACAGTGTATTACAGTCATGGTTAATGATGAGTAAATGTGTGTGGTGTGTTCGTCTGTACCGCGGGTCAGCTGCATCTGTCTGTTCTGATTACTGGATGGGTAATTTTGTAGTTCTGTGTGTAAGACCTTCAGCTCTATTCTATAATTAACTTTTGCCTGCACCCATCAGGTTCCATTCCACACTTGATGTGTCCATAGTGACTGTTACATGCAGCCAGCTTGCCATTCAGTATGTATTAAGCTGTCAGAGTGGGCTGCTCTCCCAAGCCGCCTGTCTTCACTGAACAACCCAGCCTATTAACTCCTATTGACTGTGACACACATGTCCCTCCAAAATGAGCGGTTCCGTATTGATTTTTCCTGAGCGCTGCTCACTTCCCCCTTTCATGCCGCCAAGGGTGAGATCTTTATCCTGACTGATTGTATATGTTCATCGTATCAGAGTACTGTTGTGCAATTGCCATTTCAGGCCCGTGAACCCTCTTCTGCCGTCCCCCTCCTGTGTATCATGGCTACTTGTGTGCGGCCAGGTCTCAGTGAGACAATTAAAAGGCTTGAATCCCCTGTGTCCTCAGTAACAATGCGGTCAAATGGAGCTGCAGACCTTCCACGCAGCCCATAGTCTCCCCGCAGCTTAATGCAACACACAGCATAAGACATAAGACATGACAGCCAGCTCCTCTCCCCCCGTTAACATGCAGTCGTGAATCGATGGAGCTGAATAGAAGGGTGCCATATCCTCTCATTGATGCTCTTTCTAACTGCTACAGCCAAAATGAACCCTGACAGCATGTATCGATGTCATATCAAGCTCCACCATTGAGAGAAAAATGATTATCTGCTGCTGAAATCAGTTATCGACATACTGTGGAATAGCTTCCCCTGCCCAGAGGATTTATTGATACAGTTTATTGCATATAAATATTTATCTAATATGTGTCTGAAATAGATTTGTCTGGTGTTTGTGCGTGGTCTAGTCCACAGAGGGCTATCAGTGCCTCGCTCGCGCTCCCCGCCACTCAACCATGACTCTGCCTTTCGCTCTTGTTGGATACTGTTTTTACAGACAGCATGAAATTGCTTTGGCTGTTGAAGTTAATAGTAAAACATGTTGTAATTACATTTTATTGCCTCTCACTCTAGAAAATCAAAATGCCTTTACTGCGGCCATCATATTGTAAATGCATGTAGAAGTGCTACATGCCACACCATCAGTGGGAAAGGTGCTCAAACCCTGTAACGGGAGAAAAACTAGAACAAGCCCTTTACTACTACTTTTTACTCAAAGCTTTACTGGCTAATTTTTTATAGCAAAATACTGGTTATGAATTTCTACAGTCAGTGTAGTTTATTTCTACAGGATATCAAAAAAAGATGTTGCTTTTTTATATTGCTATATAAATCTACAACAAATGCAATTAGCTATTCAAATACAGCCCAATCTTATATTAAATACATTTCACTTTTTAGCCTATACAATAAAGGCTCCAACCATCTTTATCTGATGGAACCTCGCTACCATCACTAAACAATGCAGCATCTGTGGCTTTGCATAACTACAAACATAAGATTTTGCTGTTACATGGCTTTTACGTGCCTAGGTTATCTCGATGAGTGCTTAGTTATCCAGGTAAGGTGGATCAGACTTTCCTTCATCATCTTTTTTCATCAACATCAGGCAATATAACATAATTATACATACTTATATTTACTCCTAATACACCTCTATTCCTCCAGTTATTTTGCATTAAGATTCAAACTACCCTAATAAAATATTTTTTAAACAATCCTAAATGGGTAAGTTGATGGCTAAATTAAATGGCTGTGACAGGTCTTGTTCTCTTTTTCACTCTTACGCACTCTGTTTTTCAGGGTACTTGGTCGGCAGGTTCTTCTAGCATCTTGGAAATCTTGCTGCAGTTCTGTGAATTTAGTCTCTTTACGTTTCACGTAATCAGATCTGGCAGGGCCCTGTGAGCGGCCAGCGTGCAGCAGAACTCAAGCCTTGGTTCATCTTGTCTCTAAGGATATGTCTCTAGATGTATGTGTGGGGAAATAGGTAGGATTCCCCCACACATCTTCGTAGTATTGTGTGAGATATCTAATATCTAAAGGATTGCAGATAACTATTGTTTTCATGGTTAGCAGTGAGATAATTGTGTCTCTATGTCCTGGAAGACTGACACACCCCTGTTACTCCTCTTAAAATTTCTTAAATTTTACATTTACTGATCCAAATCACTTTATGTAGAGATATTATGTACTGAACTAACACACCACTTGAAGCAGATGTGTAATTTGTGATATCTGGATATATACTGCACACACAATCAGCTTGACTTTAGCAGCATAAATGAGCAGCTTAGAAAGCTAGGAGATTTTCTGCCAGATTTCTGTATCTCCTCAGGGTGTTGCAGTAAAGTCCCCCCAAAAATAACTAAAATAGTTTCATTAATATTAGAAAGATGTAACTATATTTACTAACCGTTCCTGTTCTGCAGTGTTTAGACGCCATTTTCCAGAGTCTGTTCTTACAAATTAGTAAAAATGATGAAGCAGTTCAAATCAAACAAATCTGACATTACAGTGTCCATCGGCTTCATGTCACTTGCAGCAAGTCTTGTATCGATCTTCCTCCTCACAGAGCACCTGAACGTGACGTGACCTGCTTCGCTGCTCAAATGTTCAGAGGAGGGAAAATGCATTTGTGGCATTTGACTTTTGCAGTTTGTTTCTCACCCACCGACATGCAGTTGTCTTGCCAAGAGGTCTTTTGCTGATCGTGATATTGCAGGAAATTCACAGAGTGCAGTCATGTTGCATGATATTGATTTTTACAGACAAGCATGTGGCACACTGACTTTTTCTCCTGGATGATGCACAACCGCAGCTTCATGAACACGACAGGCGCTCTCAGGTCAAATACATCTGTTTCCCATCCTCCGCTGTGTCTCTATTACAGTCTTTTGACTCTCTGGCTGACTTATTGACCACCTCTCATGCTCGTTACTCAACAGAGGAGTAGTTTGCTGTGATTGATACCAAGACTACGCTAAGAGTCTCTCTTAGCCCCCACCTCGTCTTTACTCTCCAAATCCTATCTGCGGTTTTAAAGCCATGAGTGGTTTTCATTAATGGTCTCTCCTGTTTATGACACCATAATTAGAGTTGAGGAAAGGCACCTAACTACCACGGTTCCACCATACTGAGAAAGTCAATAATGCAAGCCCAACAACTTCTCACACAATTGAGCCCTGTGGAAAATCTATATGCTCTGCTGCTCTATGTCTTTATGGTGCCGTTTTAGAAAGAGGCCACCTGATTTGTTAGAGTTTTGTCCTCCACTTTTAACTAATCCCACAGAATTGATTATTAGCACCGACAGCATCGTTTAGCTTCCAGCAGCAGGCTCCACAGAGTAGATGTAGCGTGGGATGTTTCCTGTGTGTTCAGTATAGGAACTAAGTGCAAGCCTTGTGGCCATTTACCTGCTTTGTAATTTGTTTTGTGCTCCACCTCATGAACATGCAGGGACTCCTGTAAGAGCCCAACCAGGCTGACCGCTATGCATGGGCTGTTTGTGTGGAGCAGGTCATGTGGGATATTATACTAGATTGCCTTACCAGAAAATAATTCTGCCAGGTGCTCTATTGGGCTTTTTTTCTTCTTCTGCATATCTGTCAGACAGGATCGTGTAGAGTTACACAGAGAAAGAGAGCTGTTTGAATACACACAAGTACATTCGCCCATCTCTCTTTTTAATTAAAGTAACAACAAAAAATAGCACAGGTACTCCCTTTGCTATTATTTGTTGCACTTCCAGAAGAACATGCACTGTTGCCGGATTCATCTTTGATAACGAAATATATATGTTCACTTATTTACAAGCTATTTTCAAAAGAACGCTTTTTTTCTCAGTGTTAGCATAAATGTCATCATATACTGCTACTTAAAAACTGTTTCTCTGCTTGACACAATGGGGAAATGTTGAACAGAACAGTTTTCCTTTTGAGTAAAGAGGAGTGCGATTTTAGTTTTTTAACAGTCGAGTATTGCAGAGACCTCAAAGGGCTAAAAAAATTTTTTTTAAAGAGTCCACATAAAGTTTAAATTAGAATTAGCTTCTTTTCTTAGAGCCATTCACCTAGAGTGCCGGTATTTGTAACAGAACTCCTTGTTTCAGCTGAGGCTTTGTAAAACACCATGAATTGTTGATGTCGGAGTGTTCGCTGCAGCCCAGACTGGAATGTAAATAAGAAGCTGGTGGCTGGGGCAGCGTTTCAAGGGTCAGGCTCACTTCAGTCTCACATGGCTGCACTGTTTGCACATCTCCTGTACACCTTAGAGAGAAGGTTAAGGTTTTAAATTCTGACCAAAAGAAGAAGAAAGACACAGTGCAGCCAGTTTTAAGTTCTCAATACTACAGTGAGTGTGGTGACAATTAGCGTGTAAAATTGACCATCAAAGGTTAACATGGCATCAAACTAAGATCTGTTAATTAGCACCAAACAAAAATTCAGCTCAGTTTCATTCATTTTTGTTTATATAGCACCAGTCCACAATGATCATGTCATCTCAAGGCAATAACTTTAAAAAATAATAATAATTTAAAGTCTTTAATTTAAACTTCACCACAAACTAAACTCGTTGTCACTGACAAATTCAGCTGTTGTCAAGAAACAGCAATCTCAACACTGATTAATAACCACTTTCCTAAACAGCGCTTAACAAATTTGTTAGCCCACCTGTCATAAAAACATGAAAATA
Source organism: Neolamprologus multifasciatus (assembly GCF_963576455.1). NCBI lineage: Eukaryota > Metazoa > Chordata > Actinopteri > Cichliformes > Cichlidae > Neolamprologus > Neolamprologus multifasciatus. The sequence goes on along the minus strand of NC_140445.1, from coordinate 53,785,923 downwards.
CAAATATTTTAGAGATCTTTGACTTTAGAAATGATTTAAGTCTACTTAAAACAAAGAAATTGTATTTTTATTTCCAGGCAAATAGCAGCAGAATTCACGTTAACAATTAATCACACATAACATTCAACCACTAAAACAATGTTTTCCAGTCAGGAAAAGTAAATGGCTAAAAATATTGAGCTTTACTATTTTACTATTATTTTATTTTACTATTTTTCCTGCAATTTTGTAGAACAGTACATTTAAAAGTTAACAGATAACAATCATATTTTAGCATTGGTAATATCATGTTGATTAAAGAGCTTGCACATACTGGTGGATTAAAAATGACAGAAACATAAAACATTTTTTGGTAATTACAATGTAATTATTGGTACCCTAACCCAATGTCAACATCTGGACACAATGCATGTGAACTCCGAACAATGTTTCTATTGCAATTCTTCTAATAGTTGTTAAATTATTATATTGTGTAAATTTTCAGTTTTAAGTAAATTTTGTAGTTCATACGTAGCAGTGTGAACACTGCCGTATGAAAGCAGTGTTAATGAGGCCGGGAAAACATGTTGAGATGACAGCAGTTTAATGACTTCCATGACAATATACAGGCACTGGTGTAATCACAACTAAATGTCAGACAACATAAGGCCTGGTGCATAATGGCTTCAAATTGATATCTCTCTCTTGCTTTAATTATGAAATGCAAATTTTGCTTAAAAGGTATTGATTGTAGTTTAAAGGAAGAGCAAGCCGTCAGCCTGAAAAGTGAAGAGAGGACCCTGGAGTCACAGCAGACTGAACATGTGCATGGGGAGGGGTTTGCTTTGTGAAATAAAAGCCAGGGAGGATCTTTCTGGTTAGCTGCCTTACTTTGTCTTACATAAAATGAGATTAGGGGTTAAGTAACTACAAGGTTGGGATGATTATCAGTTATGATTGCTACTATTTAGACGCAGACTTTGGTCATTAATCAAAGCAGTTAGTCCGGGACCTGTGAAGCAGATCTCCAAGTAACTGAATCCCCAGAGTCAGGTGCGTCACTCAGTTTGGGAAGCAGGAGATGAACCGGTGCAGGGAGCCGGACAGTGGATAGCTATCTATCATGAACAAACTAGGCTTCCAAGAGCAGAGTGACAGGTCTTGCACACAGAGCTAAGCGGCATGCCAGGCTGGGACGTTTTAACCCTAGACACACTGCACCCTCTGGCTGGCCTTCCCAGGAGAATGAATGTTATTGCTTGGGATCCAACGTGTGCTCCGGTAAACATAAACCAAACCTAGCTCATATTGCTTCACCCTCGACTGGAAACCTAACCTCAGTGACTGAATGAACCAGTATCATAATTAAATCATCAGTGCTTCGCTTTTACTGTGCCTGCAACCCTAACCACAGCAGGAGATGGGTGAAAGGAACACGGCTCTGCCAGCCGGTGATCATAGTGTAACCAAAAGCTGAATAGTGGAGCATGGCAGGAGCCAGTAAGGCAACAGACACCCACCTAACACCCACTTAGACCTTATCTGGATATCTGTGCTATCATTCTTTTAGTTACTCCTACATTATCCTTACTTACCGCAGCCCTTTTGAACATTGTTCATTACAATTGAGAAGGAAGGTGCAGATTTACTTATTAGCCTGCACATTTTTTAACTTTTTCTGTGTTTTTTACCCAGTTGTTTCTGGTTTTACGTTTGAATTTCCAATCCTCAAGCTCCTGTCAAAGCTCAGATTGCACACCCCACATATCTAGATTTATGTGACGATCGTATGGTGTTATTTTTTTTTTTTTTAGTGGCATATGGCATGAAGTTATGATTAAAACTGTGCAATGGACAACTTTCCCCTCCCCTGTAACCGAGATGGCAGCTGAATATCATCAAGAGCTCCCACTCTGTGGACTTCTGGTTTCACGGTAGCTGCTTACAAGATAGTCTAATATGAATGGGGCCCTATGGAGCTGTAGCCAAAAATGCTCATTATTGTTTCAATAGGAGTCAATACAATAGATATAGTTCCATTTTTAGGTTTGAAATAAATGTGCCTTTCTGTTAGTATTATGCGTGCCACAGCACCTCAACCACTTCACAGCATGCAGCATTTTGATTTTATACACAAAGCAGTGGTCGCTGTTGGATTATGTTGTGATTTAATTCAGCTCCTAGCATTTCCTGTAGCTGCTGTTTGCAAACAGGTGCCATCAAAGAATTATGTCATCTCAAATCCTTAATATAACTGCTAATCAGCATTTGGAGAATGCTAAAGTTTAGTCAGTACTGGCATGTTAGAGAAAAAAATTAACTTTTTTTTTCAACTGTGTGCTGCAGCAGCACATTAGTTTATTCTTTATGTGGTGAAAGAACGCAATATCACTAATGCAATGTATCATTAATATTATACAGGTTACAGCTGACTAAATAGAATTCATATGAGATAACAAAACATTGTAACTTTCAGTACCAACATTTTCTTTTGTCTCTCAAACATAACAATCAGCTGGAGCCATCAGACAGTGAATGATCTGAAATCCACAACCTTCAGCAAACTCTGAGGGTAGGAGGTTTGCTCGCCCTTACTTCAGTAGCTAATGGCATGTTGCACTGCATGTCTAATGACTGAGACCCTATCAGAGCTCATCCTGTCAAACAGAGGATATTAAGGAAGGTAGTTACAAAACCCAGACTTTAATTTGACCTCTGCCTGCCCTTTTCTCTAGTGAGGTGGCTCCGAGAAGCAGGCCGGGAGTTTGGGCAGTTGGTGATGAATGACTGTATTTGGTGGGCAGATTGTTACAGTTCCACACTAATTGAGGGGGTCAACACAAAGAGCAAATGTGGTAATTGAGTCACTTGACTGTGGCTATTGAGCTTACCGCAGTTCTTTTGACCCTGTAGCCTGGCCTGGAGTCTCCCACTGAGCCCTGTCTGTTTTTTGTTCTCAAAGATATTATTGTCTCTTTTATTAGTTCTTTTTATGCACATCTTCAGTTGTCTGAGGGAGGTTTATTGGACTCTAAGTGCTGCACAGTTTTTTTTAATAGAATGATTAAAAGCAGTCAACAGTATATAGAGCTGTCCAGTGGTCGGGAAAAGTCTAAGCTTCAGGTGACCTTTATGTTGTATTTTCTCACCAAAAATATGCTTCATCCCCATCTTTTATACTGGAATCATGTAAAGAGATTTCTTTTATTAAGCTACAAGTGCAGGGAGAAAGGCCTTTCTGATGAACCCATGACCATGTGAGTGTTGCATTGAGAAACACTGGAAGAAATGTCAGCATGCCTTTTAAATTTATCTGTGTGAGTTTTATTAAAGTTTTCATATTTTCAGAATATGAGTTTTTGGTGAGAATGAGTTTGACCAATTAAATGATAAAGGTCTGAAGATTACTGGACTCTCTATGCCAAGCATGCTAAACTATACATGTGCTGCAATATCCTGGCTGTCTTACCAACTCTATTACTATATCGCTACACATGTTATAGTTTTACTTCACTGGAAGTCTGATGGTCTTATTTAGTGTTTTCATGAATAACTCCCGAGTCCATGTACATTACTCGCTTCTACTTTTGCTGTTTTGTCAGTGTTTAAAAAAGCAGTTGCACAATGAAACAGGACTTTACACTGTGTTTTTCTTCTGATTATATATTTCATTATTTCTTTCTATAAAACTTTAGAAAATGTGAAAATGACATGATCTTTGGATGTCATTTTTTTCTAATCTACACTTGAAGATCAAGAAGATATTTTAGGATTTACATATACATTTTTTTTTAAAAAAAATGCTAATATTTATAACATAAGAGGCTTCAACTAGATAATAATTGCCACTAAAACATGTTTATTATAAAAAGTAATTGCTGGTTGACTCTGTTTTAGGTCATATATTTAAATTAAAACAAATAACAATAATTTTCTCTGCTGATTGTATCATCTACTCCCTTTTCCTTCTCTTTGGTAGATCGCCTTAAATAATATCTGTGTGTTTGCTTGTTTTTATCATTTTTGAACTTCTTCTTTTGAGATATTTTGGCTGAGCCACCCTCCCATTTTCATTTTGCCAGAGGAGTCATCTTTGTGGTGTAAGACAGGTTCCCGTGTTATTGGATGGAGTTTAATGGATCTGTTGGCCTTTGCATTTGCTTTGCTCCTGAAACATGTGCTCAGCTGAGACTTGGGCAGAACACCATCCATTTACACCTAATGGCCAATGCCTTTGGATGTGTTGAGTTGTGAACAAACCTCTCACTGTGCACGCATGTGTGTGTGTGCGTGTGTGAAAAGCTACAAGGACAAATGCATTCTGCATTTAATGAGTGTGGGCCAAAGGGAACCTGGGTAGTTAAAACTGAGAGTTGGCGAGACTATTTTGTCCCTTGTTACCTGACTCTTCTGTTGCACCTTTAAACTGCAACATGCCACTAAACTACTCTGATGGTCTCGCAGGACAGATGTAGAGGCTGCAATCCTGTGCGAATGGGATTGATGGACCACATTAAACTCTGAGCTTCATCCTGCTTAAATGCTTTTGCACTCTAAATCTTTTCTGCTATATCGCACTGTGGGAAGAGCACAGACTGTAAAAGGTTTATCCGAGAGATTGCTGGACTGTCATTTGAACTGTATATGTGGTTGATATGTGTGCCTATTTATTTTCTTAAATGCATGGGTAGAAACAAAGATGAGATTTCTTTGTTTATCTTGGCACATCTCCCAAAAGCCTTTTAAATGTCCGCCCTTCTCCTCAAATCCTCCTTATTCCTAAGATGTGATTGTTTTAACGCACAGAAATATGGATGTTGTAATTACTATTTGCGCAAACAAGACAGCAGCTTCATTGATATGCTGCCACTGATAAGACAAGAGCTTGGCAGTGAGACAATGGTTGAGGCCACCAGGGGCTCGTGAGCACCAGGGACGTAGGACCGTCCTGCCTCCTTCGTCAATGCAGACAACCAACAAAAGCGGCCTGTCATTCACGGCACACGTGCGTTTTTAATTAATTTTCACTCAGCTCTCCTCGGAGTGCTTATGTGGTGATGCTGACCCCCAGATCTGAATGTAGATCTGAATGTAGCTTTCTCTTCGTCTCTGCCCGTCAGAAGGTCAGCAGTGCAGTCATCCTAAACAGAAGCCCCATTTTCTATAGTCCTGGACTCAGGAGGTTGTTAACATTGTCCTAACCAGGGACGTGTTAGAGGTCAGTGGGGAAAATCACAAGAAGGCTTGTGTAAGAGCATGCAAAACATGATAAACAGTATGGACCCGCATCGACGATCTGTGTAGAATTCAGTGATGTTGCGACCTGTAAAAAACTGCCAGCGCAATCTACCTATTGGCCTTTACAACAACGTAATGCACACATCCTTATGCGGCATTCAGACTATACAGAGAAGGGTTTTAATGCTGTTCTCACCATGCATGAGTGCAAATCTGGGTGGCCTGTGGATAAGCCGGATCAGGGTTGATCAAATTGCTATTGTCTTAAAGCCATTCTGATTCGGATTAGTTCACAGGAGTGGTCACACACGCTTGGTCTGTAAATCTATAGGTCCTTATGTTTCCACCTTGCACTCCCACCAGGCTTTGTGATCTGCCAGGGCTTTGGAGGATGAAAGGAAGTGGGATCTTGTTATTCTTTTTTGAATGTACCAACTGTGTTCAAGGGAGCTTTTGAAATAAGTGCCCTTGACCTATCCTTAGGTTTATCTCTCCGTGTCTTTGCCGTCCCTCTTTTGTCTCTGCAGGGGGCTGAATTTAGTCTGATTAACTAATGACGGCAATGCTGTTAGAAATTAAGGTTTTGGGGTGACCGCAGGGTTTTCTTCAAAGTCCCGTCATCCTGCAGGCGGCTCTTCACCTTGGCTTTCCATGAGGAGATTAAACTTGCAGTTCACCTGATCTGCTTACTTACATCTCACCCATGGCTGTAAAAGCAGTGTTTTGATCATACCCTCTAGACTTTTATCATTTTTATTCCATGATCTTGCCCCCTCCCACCCCTGCACCCCTATGCAAAAAAAACAAATTCAAAGGAAGAAGCTACTGAAAATATCTTTAGAGTAGCTTTAATGCCATTCTTTGAAAAATATTTAACCATTTTCTGATGAGTGTTTTTTGTGGGGCTAATCAAGGGTGGCATTATTTTAGCCAGCTTTTCAGTCTGGCCCGGGTGGCTGGGTAAGATGTCCTCTGGTCTCTGAAAGGTTTAGAACTAATAGTGGACCATTTTGCTCACAATTAATAGAGCTCCCCATGAGACCAGAAGCCTATAGACTTGTGGAAATATTGTAGCAGCCTTCAGGCAGCTAGCTAGATGTGGCTTTCTTCCCCGTCACTCACATTTGTCGTAATGGCACGAGAGCCTCACTGGCTATTCCCCAATGCTGTGTGTATGCATGAGTGTGTGTGGAGCCCACTGCCCCAAGCATGTCTCATTTCAAAGTGCTGTCACTCCCTGCTTCCTGGCATCTATTAACACCCACCATTATCATGCTAATCTACATTGTATGATTACATAAAGTAATTTATGCACAGCTCTATCCCATGTCTGCACAGAGAGGCATGCTGCTATTGTTGAATGTTTTAAAAAGAACATTTTATGATCGTCGCATTCACTTTATTTCCTCGCTCTTTGAATCTTCTCACACTTTTCACTCTAGTCGTCTTACTTTATCAACAAAATCCTTAAACGCTCTTACGGAGGTTTGAAGGCCTCTACCTACTGGGAAAATAATAGCTAAAACCACTAAGTGAACCACGCTGCTTTGTTCATGAAGAGGGGATGAGTTTAGATCAGTTTCCTCGCAGTCCTCTTTAGCTCCATATCGAAAATGGCAAGAATGTGTTTTGTGTTGAAAGCAGAGGGCAAGAGATGAGCTCTCTTCCTCATTTATTCACAGCTAGTGGAGTAATTAGGAATGCAGAAGGCTGTTAAATTAAAACTGAATTGCACTTATTAACATTTTAACTACCAACCCCACCCTCTTTAGACACTAAACAAGGACAGTTTCAGCTCTAATATGCCTGAAGAATCCCGCTGAGGGGACTTTTTATGTATCTCTAAAACAAAGACGTTCTTTAAAGTAAGATCTCCCTTTTGTTTAAACAACCAAGCATTTAACATTCAGTGTAATATGCCCAGGCTTCCTCCATGCTGTCAGGAGACACACCACCAGAGCTTCTCAAACTCTCTGCTTAATGGAACACTATTTGTGGTCAGATTGGATAGCTAATGGTGCTCCCTTTGAGGGTAACTCTCCAAATTAAATAGCATGGATTCACATCTGTCAGACAAAACCAGGAGGCTCTTTGTAATCAATGACCCAAACCAAGAGAGGCTCCACAGGGGGCACCTCCACTATGATGGCAGAAAGCATAAGGAGCCACCAGGGAAGGAGGCAGCTCACCTGCTCTAACAACCACTGTGCTGGGCTTGTGGAGAGCACGCTAGAACCTGGAAGGGAGCATCGGCAGGGTTAATGTACATTTATAGAACAGGTCAAACTACTTAAGCCAGGCACTGATTTATAATGCAGGAGTGCAATGTGACTAAACTGTAAAGGGAATTCTTGTTTTTCTGTGCAAACATTGCCGTCGGTGTTGTGTTAAAATGTTGAACCCCATTAATTTTATCACTCCCCCTCTCTTGTTTCTCTACGTCTCTAAATTTTGTTTGGAGGAGAGACTAGCAAGGCCTCCCGCTGTTGCGGAGAATTTCCTCTCGTTGTTAATTTTCCCTGCTCCATATGGCGCCACAGACACTTCACCTGCAGGCTGTAGCAGGCCGTGCAGCAGCCAGCAGACATCCTCGGGCTCAGGCTGTCATTTACACAGGCCTGTGCATCTGTCTGAGCAGAAGAGAGCGCAGCAGAACGGAAACAGCTCTTCCGTTCTCACCTCACCGCCTGAGACCAGCACCAGCTACCTGACGAAATCCGATACTGTTTCTGAAATACACTGAAATGCAATAAGGAGGCAGCAGCAGGTTAAGACAAGACGCCGTCTTTGTAGCGGGCTCGTGCCCTGAACCGGCACTTTGGAAAAGTCCAGCTGGAAAAAAGCCAGCGAGATCATGCCAGACGTCTGCATGCGAGTCTGTCAGTCTGTCTTTGAGCATGTGCATGCATGTGTGTCCACAGTACGTTTGTGTGTGTGTGTGTGTGTGTGTGTGTGTGTGTGTTTTCAGGGGACCTGAAGTTTGCCTATGGCAGAGCCATGGAAGAGAGCATTTCATCCTGGTTTGTCATTGATTAGAGAAGGGTCTTTAATTCCTTCCCACCCCATGTTGTGATTCATTTGCATTTGTGTCAGGAGGTAATGGAGTTTTGCTCCACGGTTTGCTCTGAAAATCTTGAAGATGTGGTCTAATGTGCATGCAGCCGCTAGCAAAGAGCTTTCTGATTTATTAGGTCTCTTTTGTTGGCTCATTTTTTCCCATCTTCTTTATCTTTGAGTAGGACTCTGTGCTTCTCAAACACAGAGGAGCGAATACTGTAAAAAAAAAAAAAAAGAAAGAAAGAAAGAAAGAAACTCTCAATATGCTTGTAATGATTATTATTTTACAGAAGAAATTTGCATCCAAAACAGACACACAATTTTGTAATAGAACTGTTGAGCAGTTTTCTATTCCGCTTACATTCATTTAAAACGTTATATGATGTATATGTTTTATTTACTGCAAAATCTCAACCATTATAAGCTCTCAGTGACATAAATTTGAAAAAATATATATATAAAAAGAGGAAAACCTACAGCCCATATCATAAATATATCAGCAAAAGTAAAAATAAATATCTCTAAATGCTCCTAACAAGCACTGTGAATTTACAGTCTTTGTTTTTTTTTCTAAAAATGATTTTAGAAAAGTGCAAACATCCGTTTTTTTGTTAAATTATGTGACAGTTTGTTAATTAGTGTCTGATAATTCTTCGAGTCTTTTGCACTAATTTACTGCAGTGAAAGCCGTGAGATGTCCCTCATCATCCCAGCACATGCCCTCATTTCCCATGAATCTTAAAGGGTTCCTGTTCACAGAGGTCTGATTTTCCCATTATGTCGGAGATGAGATATGAGGTTAGGGGAAGCGCCTGGATTGGCTGTGGGTTGGTAAGTTGGTCTGGTTTTCTCTGCAAAGTTGGGAAAATGTGGTGATAAAATTTGTCAGCCTCTGGGGGAGGCCGTGTTCAGGGTCACGGCTAAATCTGTGTGCCATGGGCAAAAGGCTAGCCCATAATTCCAGCACAGACGAGCGGAGAGCTGACCTCACTACAGCTGAGGCCAAGCCACACTGATTTCAGCCCACCTGCTGGATAGTCGGTGGGATAACAATGGAGGCGAGGGGAGAGACAGGGGTCTCTCACTCTCTCTTCTTTTCTCCTTTTCTTCTCGGTCTGTGGAGAAACCTAAATGTCCTTGCACATCGGCAGACTCGCAGCTTTTTCTTCATTTCCTCCTCAAAAGAATGCAGCTGTTCACATAACAGCGTCGTGCTTTTCAAGTAGCAAATGGAATTTTCAAGGAATCCCTCCACATGCTCAGTCTATCAAAGAAAGAACTCAATAAACATCAAAAACGGCAGAACTCGCGCTCTTACAGTTGCTGTTTATGTTAATCCACATATTGATTTTCTATTATATCAAAGTGTTGCATCAACATGCAATCACATTAATACATCTTACCTATTGTGAGTCATGGCTCATTCAACTGATAAATATGTAAATTAAGATGTTTTATAGTTGATGGCCAACATTAATCTCATTTGGATGTCTTAAACCAAATTAAATGAGAAAGAGTAGCTCATAGCAGTTTGGAAAGAGTGTTGCAAATTCATCTCTGAATTAAAAAGGAAATGAGCAGGGGATAGAGCTCGCTTTTTTTTTTATTACAAATGTTAATGAAAAATGTTATTGACTTGAACAAATGGAAAATACACCTGGAAATGTATATTAAAAACCCCCTTTCCAATTTCTCTCTCTGTGTAGTTTGCAATTATAGTTATTTCAGCAATAGTGGGGGAATTAATTTTGCGTGCAGACTGATAATGTTAGCAGTGTAAAAAGAATGGATATTGTGTTGGATAGGGGGTCTCTAGGTATTTAGAAGGAGGGGAGAGAGCAAAGCTTTATTTAATTGAGAGAATGAATCAATAACAGCTGCGGCGCTTTGTCAGAGAAGGCCTTGCGAAATGAGCAAGTAATTTAATGTGGACAATCCAAGGCCAAGTGGATGGTTGATTGAAGGAGTGTATTCGTGGTGGAAGACCATCAGCTGTAGCTAGATGCAGGTGGGCATCTTAAAAACTTAACAAGTTACAAGGACAAGCACTTCCATTGACGCTACGTTTTTAGTTGTGGATGAGAAGTATAGCTGTTCTTTCTCCTCACTAGATGATGACAAGATCACTGGCTGCTTCTTTGTCTCTTAACATATCTTGACCAAATAACCTTAAATCCATAATTAAGAATGTGAAGTTTCAGAGTATCCATCCAAGTGATGCCGCTTTAATGGTAAATAACTTCACTTCACTAACTTCCACTTCATCCTCATAGGGATATTTTTTTTCCTTCTTGATCTAAGTTTCTGGAAACTCTTTTTCTCTGTTAGAACAGTTCTTACTGTTTATAAGTAGAAAGAAAAAATAGTTTTTCCTCACTAGTTACATCTTACAGTTCAGTTTCATTGTTGCTGGATGCTGGCAAATGTTTTTTTTTTCCTTCAGATCTTTTTTTTCAGATCTCACGTATGCATCATTGCTCTCAGGCCATCACTGAAATCCTTTCTAGAAAAATCAATCTTTAAGGTAAATTAGTCTCCCTGCGCACTGGCAGGCATCCCAGTATGTAAATTCATGTGCTAATTCACAACATGATTTCATTTCAACTTTCAAGCAAATGAGATTTTAATTGAAAATGAGATCTTCCATAGAGTTTCTCACTAGAGATGTGCAGCAGGGGAATGGTACTTTTCGCAGATTGTTTTAAGAGGCACGAACACTTTTGTTTTTAATCTTCCGAGCCATTTTGCAAAAAAAAAAAAAATACACACACACACACAAACAAAAGACATTGCACATTTCTCAGCATTTCCTCCACAACCTGCAGGTTGGCGAAAAGGCAATGTGAAATTAACATTGCGCTTCAGCTCCTTGTCTGTATGAAAAGGTGGGCTATTAGCGTATGTGTGTGTTTTCATTATGTTAATGGTGTTAACACATGGCCGCAGATTGCCACCAGTGGTGCAGTAATTTTGTCTTGCTGATCATAAAGTGTCCGAGTGGGTCATTTTGATTATGACACGCTAATTACATATTGCTTTGCCTCTTTGTGTATTCTTCCCCTCAAACTCAGAGCGACCTACAGTCTTTAATGGTAAGCTTTTATGTGTTGGAGGGAAGAAAATAGCAGGAAAAGATCTCTGTCTATGTTCCTGACGGCTATGCTGCATGCATGCTTCACTGCTTCCCTTTAAACTTCCTAAATTGTGTTTCACAATAAATAGATGCCCAAGCCCTTAACTGCCAGTATTAGATTAGATACCATTAGATGTAATAGAAAATTCTCTCCCTGTAATATTTTCATAAGAGTTTGAGGCATTTGATTAATCTGACCACATTTTATTGCATTAATGATTTTTTTTCCTTCCCACTCTGCTGTAAAGACATTGTATACAGGCTAATGCTGTTTTCTCTCTCCCCACTCTGCTCGCTCTCATTCATCCTCAGCCGTTATTGCAATGCATTGTTGATGAGGTGAGTCGGCGTCTTATGTGCTTTCACTCCTAAAGTCATTCCTAATGGAGTGGAAACCTTATATTTTGTTTCCTAATGAAGCACAGGAGTGGCAGACAGCTCCGCTTGGGCTGTCCTTTGGCTGCCTGCAGGTTGAAGCCACCGGGCCGAGCCTCGCTGCTCTGAGGGAGACAGCGGGGGATGCTGGGCCGGGGCAGCAGACAGCTTATGCATGAACTTATACACAGGATGCGGGAAGTCTTAAAGAAAAAAATCTTTTAAAATACTCCATTGGAAGTACAGGTGCGGATTTAGAATTTAACTTAAGTAAACATATGAACTTCAACACTCTGGTACAGTGGTTAGCAGCGTGGCCTCACAGGAAAAGGGTCCTGGGTTTGAATTCACCCGCCAGCTAGAGGCTTTCTGTGTGGAGTTTGTATGCGCTCCCTGTTTATGGGAATGGGTTCCCTCCAAGTTCTCCGGCTTCCTCTCATAATCCAAAGACATACATGTAGTGTTAACTGGCTATTCTAAAACATCATTGGGTGTGAATGTAAGCATGAATGGTTGCCTGTCCAAGGTATACTGTGCCTTTTGCCCTATGATAGCCAGGATAAGGTCTAGGCCTCATGACACTTGACTCCTATGACCCTGAACTGGTCATACTTGGTTGGCTGGATGAAAGTGTGAGAGCAGCATCAGCAAAATATGCGTTAATTATGAGTAGTTAAAGAAACCATTAAATAGCAGATATTTTTATGAGTGTCATGTTTTAATGCCATAATTGGATGATCAGATGTTAATCATATTTTGTAAACGAATCTGTGGTTTTGTGTCATATCTGTCTATTACATACATAATGAAGGTACAGCCAACATGATTTTACTTTAATTGAACTCGAACGCTGGGGAAACAGCTAACCTTGCGTTGGAGAACAGCATCTCTAATTTAATTGGCACTAAAACTGAAGTGTAAAAATAAGTTGGCGCACTCACACGTGTTCTTTGTGCTAAGCTAAGCAAACTAGCTGCTCAGTCTAGCTGCAAGTGCCTTAATTAACTCTCTGATAACTTGTAGGTGCATCTGTCAGATGCTGTAACATCTCCATTTTAAAGCAAAGTAGAAGCGGTTTAACACAGAAGAACTCAAGTGAAGTACAGCTCGCTTTAAATCGATATACTTTCAGGTATCAGAAACATCTGTAGTTTATAAAGGAAAGAAAATACAAGAAAAACTCAACCGTTGAGGGGTCGCTGCTTTTTTTTTTCTTTTTCTCTGAAAATTAATGCAAAGTTGTTCTGAGTGATCACCTGCTTCCTAAAATTAAACATTTATATTTAGACATGGGGGTCTGTCAGAATGAGTGGTCCCTGACTGGCTTTACATTGTATTTAACACAGATTACATCCTGTGGGATAACGGATACCACTGTCCACAACAATTATCCAAAAATCCAGTGAAGTATCATCTCCTGAATAGTTTACATAGTGGACCAACACCTCACTAACTAACTTTATGTTGTTTTTTTCCCCCTTTTTTGTCACCTCTCTGCGCATCGGTGCGTTAACACATCGGATTATTCATTCAGATCTGCATCAGAAATCGAGGATTTCATGACCCCAGTCGCTGCTTTAATGCTGTGTTCAGCCAGAACTGAAGCAGTGATGGCTCTGCGCACTCAGAGTCTGTGGAAAATCTGAGCTATTCTGAGCTGAGGTTTCACAGCAAGGTCACTTTTAAAACAAAATGTCTCCCCTGCTATCTAGGTCACAGCACATTCTGTTACTTTCTCCGAAACTTCCTCCCTTCCTTCCTGCAGCTTATAATTAAACACACACAATTATCCCAAATTTAATGGGATTTCAGAACCAGGCTTTTATTTAAGAGGTAATGAATAATATTTTAATTGCATATGTAACTGTGAGATCGAAATGTGCTCCTCTCATCACGTGTAATTACTATGCCACATTTTTCTCGTGTAATATTCTATGAATGCGATCAATAACTGATGAACATCTTTTTGTATCAGTTATTAATTATGAAATGTTCCAGGAGGATGAAAAAGAAGAGGCGTAGGTGCACTGAAAACATATGGACTGAGTCGTTTTGTTTATTGATCTCTGTAATTAATGATATAATGCATGTCACTGAAGTAGTTTGACCTCTGAACCGATCATTATTCGGAGTGTAGCAGCATCAATCAAACTGCGCTTTTCTCAGATCTATTTCTGAACACCCCCTCAGGGACAGACAAAGCACCCACTGTATCCTCATTTCTATTCAGCTGACCGTGGCCTTAGTATGAATGATTTAGACATCTGTACATCAGACACAGACAGTATGAGAAGCAGTAATGTGAGATTTTACAAGTCGCTGCTGAAGTTCATAAAGAACACAGTGTTTGCTTCGCTGCCTCAAACTCCCAGAGAAGAAAAAAAATCATTTCCTTTATAGGACTTTGGTGTATTTACTGATTTGTTGTTCTCTCTGTTCCACCTCGGAAACAACGTGTATTTACTCGTCTTGGCGAGATGTTGTTTTTGTGTCCAGTAATGACAGCCTCAGTGGTGTTATTCGCCCTCTTCACATCGTAATGACTATATGAATGTTTGCCTTTTGGATAGAGTGGCGGCCAGATTGTTTGGGCTATCCGGAAAAAGCGACATGCATCACCGCCCAGCCTGGGGTCTAGAGGTGGTGTGTGGTGTTTATGTCCCACTCCAGCAAGCGTCCCAGACTCTCCTTGGGACGGGTGCATTAGAATAAGTCATTCCGCTGTTAATTTAAATGGCTTAATACATCACTCTAAGGTGGCAGAGAGATGTGAGCGGCAGAGGGAAGGAATATGAGAGAGAGAAGCCAAGGGGTGTTTCTTCAATATCAAATGAAATTGAATCCTGTGTTACCTCACTTTTGCTGTTTCTCAAGCAGCTCCCAGGCTATTAATGGAAAGCTGGAACAGGATTGGTTCAGTCTTACGGTTCTTTAATTTCACCACAGCTCCCAGATGTTAGGTCTTTGTCTCATTGCTGATCCCTTGCTGATCTATGCTGTTGTCTTTATCCCGCCTCCAGTCCGCTGTGGCTGTGTGTTGTGTTATTGGGTCAGGTGAATCTATCAAGGACGGAGAGTTGGGCAGTTCACACACCAGGGGGATAATTACAGGGTGATTGGTGTCCTCACGCTCTCTGCTCTCACTATCTTTGTCTCCTCCCTGCTAGCCTCACCCTTACATAAACGCACACAGCATGCCCGGTATTGGAAGTCAACCAAAAAAAGGAAAAAAGGAAAAGCTGCTTAGTCCCGGGATCCCAGCCCTCTTACCTTCTAGATCTCGGGGGCCCAGTTTGAACCAGCTGTGTTTGTTTGACAGAAAACATGGGCGTCATTGTTTACAGATGTTTTGCACTTATTTACACTACCTCATTGTGCAGAACACAAGAGACAGCACACTGGATTTCTGCACTACCACCACATCTGCTGCTATTATTACCCTAACCTCCTCCCATGGATAATTCATCACCCTTACCTTCCAACCACATTCTCTTTCTGTCTTACTCAGCCTTGATTCCTCACATCTGCACGTCCTTTCACGGTCATAATGACACACTGCTCAAGTTAAATTAATTACTTTGTAAAACCCATTCCAGTTTTCACTCTTTAAGGAATAGTTTGTCATTTTGGAGGATACCCACATTTGCGGCCCTGGTGAGAGTTAGCGACTTAGCTTAGAGGACCAATGCCGCTCTTCTATCTGTCATTCAGACTTGAAGCTAGAGTCTAGAGTGTTAGCTTAACTTACCATAAAGATCAATAATAGCTGGCCTGGTTTTCTCCAAAGATAAAGCAAATATATACTCTGAGTGTGTTTCTAGTCAAGACACTTTCATCTGTTACCATGTGGAAGGTCAGAGATTCATGAGAAATTTTCAGTTGAGTCACCAGCATGCTCACTTTTAACTCAGGGAAATAGTGAAGAAACTTAAAGCCATGCAATAATTATTTGTTTTTATTTCAGTGTGAACATTAAGACTCTTTAATACACAAGCCTAACCTCTTCACAAAATATACTGGGTCAAACAACCCCACCAGATAATGAAGTTGAAGCATCCCAGTGCAATTAAATATCTCTTCTGACTATCAACTACAATACAAGTATTGTGATGTCAAATAATCCCACCACCAGCTTGTATATATATGTGTGTGTGTGTGTGTGTGTGTGTGTGTGTTGTATTTTGTTTTTGTTTTTTTTAATATGTTTAACAAATACTTAGCTAACCGTGGTTAGGACCCCTGTCAGTCACGTGACCAGGCGGAGTCTCTGGTTTGTACCAGCTGCTTCTTCACCTTTGGTGTGCCGGTTTTATAGTGACAAGAATGTAAATCATGCACTTAAAAAAAAATGTTGTCCTGTGTTGTCCTTTAAGCAACACCTCTTTACTCTCCTGCGTGTTGGATGCACCTTGTATTTCACTGTATATTTATTCGTGCGCTTTTCAAAGTTTGTAACCTTGAAAACACGCTTTCTTTGGCGAGGGGAGGGAGGCTTTTATATTTTTGTGTTAGACATGTTGCTGACAAGTATGTTGCACGCCCTCTCACCTGCATGTGATCTTGATGGAAATCTCTGGTTTTCTGTTCACGCATACGCGCGCGCACACTTTGCACTTCCCGACTTTGAAAACTGCCAATAGAGCAACAGCAGGCTGTTTCAGCACTCTGGACAGTTCCTCCACAGAGACAGGGATGTTTGAACCGGAGGCTCTCCTCAGCAACACCACCACTCCCACCCAAGTAAGACTGGGGACACCAAGGCTGAGTCCAGCACTGAGATTTGCCACTTCCAGATCCTGATTGTGTGTGCGCGCACGCACAGATGACTCCACTGGAGTCACACAGCCCTTCCCCCACATACGCATATCATCCACCCAGAGCTATTCTATCTGTATGGAAATTTGGGCTCCACAGCTGGAATCCCACAAAGCACTGTCATCTACTAATAGTTATTATCGCTTTGGCCTGCTCCCTCACAAAAACCCTGCAATACAAGCACATCGCATCTTTATGGTAATGCCCTACAATAACAGCCCCAAGCTATGGTGCATAGACCTTTGTTATCATTACGATAATTCCCATTCTCACTTGACTCCTCATTACACTATTGAAACTGCTCGGGGTTGGATATAGACAAATTCCTGTATCTTCCTTTATTACACTGTAGCATACAGTGATAGTGCACAGAACTTAGGGTCCCTAAATACTCAAGCAGTCCCTATAATGGCAATTTAAGAGTTGTTCTTGTGAATTAGCAGCAGAGAGCTCTGTTTGCTATAGCATTAAGGCGCTTTTGAACTTGGTTCTTGTTGGGGATGAACAGCGTAGAGTTTAAATGCAGATTGGATTATGTTATATTATGTTTGACAAAACTCTGTTTATTTTTATTATACTGTAGAAAATAAAAAGCAAAATTATTTTTGAGGTCTTTTTTTCTTTGTCAACTGCTTTCTTCAAGGTCAATTTTACTTCACACATTAAAAAAAACTTCTATGGTCTTCTATGGTTAAAAATTCTAAGGTTAAAAATGAATTAATGCATATTAGGTTGTTTCCAATGTAATTTAACACATATTTGCTACAGTGTTCATCTCTAGAATATATTAGTATATTACTGTCTTTTTGTCAGCATTATTTTTCGGTACTGGTGGTAAATATAGCTTAACATATCTGATCTCAAAGTTAAGTTAAATGCTGCTACGACCGTTTGATTTCTTTGTGTATTTTTTATTTTTCTTCCTTTGATTTTTCTATTTTATTTTATTTTATTACTTTTTTGTCCAGCGTCGACCAAAATCTTCATTCGCTGCCATCAGGATCGTGAACTCTGTGCTCTGAACTCTGCATCTTCAATCATGAAGCTCATTGCCTTTAGTGACTGCTTTAGCTGCACGCTCGATCTAATTGTATTACACATATTAGTATGGGCAAAATGCATCTTTGAATCAGTGTGATGTTTGCTCTCTGATGGGTGCAGAGTTCATCATGAGAAAAAAAGGATTTGAATTTGCCAGGAGGTTTTTTTCTCTCTCTTTCTTTTGGCCTGTTTTTTCCAAAACAGACGAGTCTGTGATTTACGACACACGCCTTCTACGATGCGCTTCAGGTCAGCTCTATATTGCAAGCAAGGCTCAGAGAGACATGGCAGCTTGTGTCCTTGCATCTCTCCATGAATGCCCGCACAAGGCCTCTGGATTGCACAAAAAAGTAATTGCGGAGTGATGGGCACAGCTTGTCCCGTGCAGCCTGTGTCCCACACTTGAAGGCTCTCCTCGGAGCACCCTCATTGTCACATAGCCTTTTAGCACCTTTGTTCCTTCCTTCCCTCAGGACCTCACAGCTCACCATTGGCAGATGAGTCCCTGTCTGTGACAAAAGGGTCCCTGCGCTCAGCCTCATTTGATGCTGTGATGAACTCCCCCCCTCACTCACACTCAGCACACACACACTGCACACCTCCTCCTGCGAGAAGAAATGTTCCGTTTAGCGGTGGAGGATGTGGGGGTCAGGACCCAGGGGTGGGCTTTTAGGAGACAAATAAACATCAGAGCAGGAGAGGGGTGATGACTTGTTTACACATTAGCGAGCATTTAGCAAGTCTCACTGTTTTCAGCGCGTCTCTCCGGTGGCCTCTCAAACAGCTGATCTTTCTCTTTTGTTGTCCTTCCAGCTCACGATCAACACCGGTGGAATCATGTTGAACAGTCTCAACTTCATCTTGATGAGGAGCCGTGCTGGCGTACCTGATCAGTCCTGGATCACGTGTCTTTTATCCATGAATATCCATGAAAAACCGGGAAGATCCAGAATAATTAGCCTGCAGCACTTTTGCCAGTGATTGTCATCAAACAGTCTCTTGCACATTTTGCGCTGCTCTTACCCTTCCAGTGTTTTTCTTTTAAACCTAATCAGGCAAACACACACATACACGCATTTGAACACACTAACTCACAAACTGCATCTTTCTAATACCATCTAATGAGGTGATGACCAACCACTTGTTATAATTGCTTCAGTCTCCTTTTAATTTTCAAGCTTATTAATCATATGTAGAGTTATTTAAGAATGCATAAATTAATCTTAGATTAAAAAGCCTATCAAAGCTTCAAAACAATTAAAGAGTAAGGTAAGATTTCCCCTGGGCTGGCACTTTTATTTTAATAGAGTGTTCAGGTGATTATCATACTTTGATGCAGCACTGTGATTAATGCAGACACACTTTTAAACGAGCTGTTCTGGCTTGCACACATAAAAAAGGTAGAATAAGCACGAACCTGACGATGACCTCACTGACTTTTTTTTTTTTTTTTTTTTTGGAGGGTGGGCTACTTTTCCCATTTCCTCGCCTGTAGGTGTGCTTGAAAATCGCTTTTTACACACCACTTCCTGCAGAGAGGGAGTCCTGCGAAATAAGTCTGTAGCATTAACAGGAGACGAGGGTCGTTGTCAGTCTTTTTAATACTTGAAAGCATGCTCATTTGGAGTGGTTCAGTCTGTCAACACAACTTTTGATTCATCTGAATGTAACACCGGCTGTTAACGGGGTTTACTCTGCTGCTTCAGTGATCAACGGATATTGCCATTCAATCTGAATCTGGTTACTCATTTGAGATGAACAACACCATCTTATTCTCCTTTTTAGCAAAAATAAAATAATATTTTTTATCATACAACGTGGACAATCCCATTAATTTGCATTCGGCCAATATAAATGTTTCTACTTCCACATTTAACGCTGACTGGACAGAAATCTGCATTAAATTCATAATTCTGATATCAGTAATATGCATTTTATTTGCATTTTGCAACTGTATTATTATTATTATTATTATTATTATTATTATTATTATTATTATTATTATTATTATTATTCGCGTGGCATCACATGGTACACCTCTCAGAATAAGTGAACAATTACGGATAAGTTGTTATTACCGCTCTGCCCCACTGAGGTCGATGGGGCCAACGGGATCGCGTCCTGTTACCTTCATCAATATTACATGACTGCCTGTCGCAGCACTTTTGCCAGATGAAAACAATTAATCCAAACCTTTATTGGCTTTTAAAGGGTAAATGTTGGTCGTTTATGGCACGAGGCTTCACAGTTTTCCTCTCGTGGATGCCTTTCTTTCAAAAAAGAGGGAAGGACCCAAGCGAGAGATCACCAAAGTGACCTTATAGAGCAGCTGGTGATTGTCACAGCGCGTGTTTAAGCCGGGGAGCTGGTAAACGGCGTGTCCGTGGGAACACGGCACGTGATGAAGGCCTGAGCGCCGTATTCATAGGCGGACGCGCACAACAATGTGTTGGGGGGGTCCCTGCTGTTTTTAGCGGAATGCCTGATCCCACTGCAGCCTCCTCCGTGCATAATGCCAAATAACCCTGAGAAGGAGCAAAAAAATAATGAAACGCGTGTAGCCGACACCACATCATGACGGAATTATGATAAAATAATATCTTTTTTTAATTTAAATGTATTCTTTATCATATTTAAAATATAAGAAAGCCGATTGCTTAAAACAACAACAACGATTTATTTATTTATTTAATGTATCTTTTCTAAACACTTTACCCAATAAACCTCCAGGCTGCTTTAAGACTAAGCACTCAGATCAGCTCATCTTCATTGGTCATGAATCCATAGTTAATTCAGACTGCCTGTGTGAGTGGGAGTGTCTTGCCATAAGTTTTGCCGTCACTTGATTGCGATCGTTGTCGTGGAGTGGGGGGGCTGTACCACAGTCTGCCTGCCATGTGGACTCTGCTGCTGCTGGTGGCGCAACACAAACCATCCGCACACATTGAGAGGGGAGCAGAGAGGCGGGAGGGAGGCGGTGCTGCACGGACAACTGCGTCCCACTCCTAAAGCAAACATCTTCAAGTCCTCCAGCGCGGAGTTGTCATTGCTCCGACATTCACTTGATCACAGCTTTGTTGTTCACGGCGGAGGAGAGCTGCGCGAGCGTCTGAGGTGAGTTTGGGAACATACTTTGGGCAGCAGATGCACTGAGTGTTTTTGGGGTGTTCCTTATTATTTACGCGCAGTCTCTTTGATATAATCGTGTTCATACACTGAAGAGGTTTAAGATATTAAAGCAAATATAATTCCGTGAACTTTAAGCGTGGAGTACCTTATATGATTTCTTTGCAATGTCCTAAACACGAGTCTCTGCTTTAAAGACTAATTTCTAAAAATAAAGCATCAGCTTCGTGTGTCTTAAATTAAAAACGAAGGCCTGCAAATGACTTGTCCTCGACCTAAAAACGCTGCAGTGAAGGCTAATTATAAAGCTGGAGTTTTGGCGTTCGTTTAACTCACGTGTTCATATCAAACCTTGCTTTTCTTTTTTTCCCCTGCAGCTTCTAGGCCTCCAAGGATGGACTCGATACCTGCGGGGCGAGACTCCACTTCCTCGCCAAACTCCAAACAAGAACTTTCCTACCCGAGCACTAACTTGAAGCCCAACCAGGTCGGAGAGACGGTGCTGTACGGAATACCGATCGTGTCTTTGGTAATAGACGGCCAGGAGAGACTGTGCCTCGCACAAATATCCAACACCTTATTGAAGAATTATAGCTATAACGAGATACACAACAGGCGTGTCGCGCTGGGGATCACTTGCGTCCAATGCACCCCTGTCCAGCTGGAGATCCTGCGGAGAGCAGGAGCGATGCCCATCTCCTCCAGGCGCTGCGGGATGATCACTAAACGCGAGGCAGAGAGACTCTGTAAGTCCTTCCTAGGAGCTCACTCGCCCCCTAAACTTCCGGAGAATTTTGCCTTTGATGTGTCCCACGAGTGCGCCTGGGGGAGTCGAGGCAGCTTCATCCCGGCCAGATACAACAGCTCCAGGGCCAAGTGCATTAAGTGCTCCTATTGCAACATGTACTTCTCCCCGAATAAATTCATATTTCACTCCCACCGCACGCCGGAGTCCAAGTACACGCAGCCCGACGCAGCTAATTTCAATTCTTGGCGGCGGCATCTAAAACTAACAGATAAAGGCAGTGCCATGGAGATTTTACACGCGTGGGAAGACGTGAAGGCCATGTTCAACGGGGGGAGTCGCAAGAGGACGCTGCCAGGCTGTGGGTCCGGGTCTAGTTCTCCTTTGAAACCACACGAGCCCAGCCGTCCACAAAGCTCCCCGGAGATCCCCGCAAAGATCCTCAGCTGCGAGGGCAGCCGGGGTGCTATGACGAGCACGCGCAGCTACCCGGTCATCCCGGTGCCCAGCAAGGGCTTCGGGATAATGCAAAAGATCCCACCGCCCCTCTTCCCTCACCCATACGGGTTCCCGGCTTTCGGCCTGTGCCAGAAGAAAGAAGACGGCATGATGGGCGAGCAAAGCAAAGCCGGCCTCCCGGGTGTGCTGTGGCCTGCCACCAAGGACAGCGCCTACCACTCCTTCCCCATGTTCTGGCCCGCGGCCGGCGCGCTGCCCATGCCCCCATATCCCCAAACCCAGCACAAGCCCCCTCCAGAGCTGCTGTGTCCGCCCAGGCAGACTGACGTGGACATGTCCGAGCACAGTGACCGCAGCACCAACACATCGAAAGACAGTGCGGTCGATAACGACCGATGCTCCAGCACTCAGTCTCTGCGCAACGAAGAAGACAAGTCAGGGGACGAGGGGAGGCCGGCGGAGGGGGTGCCGCTCCAGCCCCGGAAAATCAGCTACGTGTCGGCGTTCAGACCTGTCATCAAAGACGCTGACTGCATCGCCAAGCTGTACGGCAACAGGAGCGCGTACAACGGCTGTCGCACCGGTTACTTATCGCCCGACTTTTTAAGCGAGAGCTCGAGCTACCGCTCTGTGTCCCCGTGCGTAGACAGCGAGGGCGAGCCAGACGTGGACGTGGAGACAAACAAAACGCAGGACGAGGAAGAGGAGGAGGGCTCCCGGCCTCTGTCTTCGGTGTGTCCTCGGACTCCCCTAGCTTTGACACACACCGTTTCACCACACGATTCTGACTCTAAAGGCCTGCAGGAGAGCAGCCTGGTCGATTCCCAGAAAACGAGCCTGCACGTGGCCCAGTCCTCTGAAAGAGAACTGCAGACCAAGCAGTTATCAGAGAGCCACATAGCTGCACCTTTCACCGAAGTGAGTGACTTCAAACACGGGCGATAATTCAGAGCTGTAATTTTCCCCTGAAGATCGGGTTCTGTTCTTTTTGCCTGTATGTGTACGTTTCAGCAGAGAAATGTGTGCTTGTGGGGGGATTTCTGTCTATGTTAAAACAGTGTAACAGTAACAACAAAAGGCATGTCCACATCACTTAGGAGGGGGAATAAAATCTTTTATCGTTTCTCTAATAAAATATCTATTCATTAATTAAAGGTTTTCACTATTCATTTATTAATGTTTTACTCCATTACAAATATTTTTTTTTTCACCAAACTTCAAAGAAGTGGTAATTCTTTTTCCTTTAGGTTTACACACCAGAGAGGAGTGAGCTGCAACAAAGGAGCAGTCCGTATCAATTCAGAGGTGCGAATTACCCGCCTGGAGTAGGCCTACTTACAACAAACGGTTAGACTTTAATTTTCCTGCCTTTGTTTAAAAAAAAATAAACAATTGAAAAAAAAGGGAGGAAAAAAATTATATCGACTTATTTTGTCTTAAGATGAGAGTGCAAGTAAAGAAGAGCCGTCTTCCACAGTGGAGGAGATCGAAACGAAATCTTTTAACGAACAAAGCAGCGAGGAGCACCAGCGAGAGCCGGATGAAGGTAAGTTACACCGAGGTCAGAAAAAAGGGATTTCAAAAAAAAAAAAAAAAAAAGCTCAGGAGATGTGGGACTACATTTTTGCCGAAGAACTTAATTTATATTATGTGTACTCAGGCGAGGACGCGCCACCCAGAACTCTACCAACACAAAGGGACATACAAAGTCTGGCAAAAGGTAAGTTATCTACTGCTTCTATTATTATTATTATTATTATTATTATTATTATTATTATTATTATTATTATTATTATTATTATTATTGGTGTTGTTGTTTACATTTGACGTAGCCTACTTTATTGAGTTTTTCTCCATCACATACATTTATAAATATAAAAAAAAAGCTAATGAGAGGTTGTAGATTAGCGGGCCTAAATTTTATAAATCAAGCAAAACTTGAGTCAGTTTCAACGTCCTGTCGCTCATCTGCACCTTCAGAGCCTTTGTATTTTCGAGGTGGAGCGACCCTTAATTAACAAATTAGAAACACTGAAGTTAAAGTTAATAAGACAACACCTTAGACTTTCCACTTTCATCTTTTGTTACATAAATGTGGGGTTTGGCGGGGGTGTCGTCTGCAGTCCAGGAAGACCTGCTCTGAATTTTCAGTGCAGATGATGATAATGATGTGCTCATCACTGTCATTAAAAATAGCAAAAGTGTCCTACATGGAAGCTGATGGGAAAGCCCTCATATTTTCTCCTTCAACACCCGGCGTTTTTGTTTGATTTTGATTTGTTTCTTTTTCTGTGTTTATTTATTTGTTTATTTTTGCAGAAGAGCTCCAAAAGCAGCTCTTGGAGCAAGTGGAGCTGAGGAAAAAGCTGGAACGTGAATTTCAACATTTAAAAGGTAAGCTAATCTCTGCCACGGTGCATGTAAAGGCAAATGTTCCTCCTCTCTGAGGCCAAAACACAAGCCTTAATATATCAAATCCACCTCAGCAGTAGTTCCCATGTGCTGCAGCGGAACTAAACAACTGCTGTTTTTAATCTGATCTACCTTTTCCCCTTTTTCATATTGATATACTGAGTATATTTTTTAAAAATATATGTGGACAGCAGAAAAAAAGGGTAACTTTAAAAAGTCAGTGTTTGATTTTTACGAAACACTAACTGAAAAATATCTATAATAATATAATTATATGTAAAACTGTTCCCCATCCACCACAATGAAAAATGTTACAGAACATTCCCATCTGCAGTCCATACATTAAGACCATCTGGATATGACACTAACAGCTTCACACTTGCAATGTAAAGATCATGATTTTGAAAATGAAACTAACCATGTCCTCAAGAAGCAGCTGTACTCAGGTGATTAATCAGGTGAATATCAGGTGAGATATGAGCAAATATTTTTTTTGTAACTTAAAATAATTTTATACACCTTTTCTTACAAATAAATAAATAAATATTTTTTTTCTGAATTATATT
Source organism: Neolamprologus multifasciatus (assembly GCF_963576455.1). NCBI lineage: Eukaryota > Metazoa > Chordata > Actinopteri > Cichliformes > Cichlidae > Neolamprologus > Neolamprologus multifasciatus. The sequence goes on along the minus strand of NC_140445.1, from coordinate 53,760,977 downwards.
TTATAGCAATATGAATATTTGGCAGACTCATATAAAAATTGAGAATTGATGTAATACCCAAAATATGTGGACTGGTTGCAGTACAGGTAAAGATGAATAAAAATTCAGATAAACCTGCAAGAATGGAAACTAAATGATGTCACATACAGGTAGTTAAGTGATGATGAAGGCTTCCATATATAAAACTATTTGTTTTTCAAAATTGTTGGAAAGAAATTAAACCTATATGTGGCCCATTTAGCATATATATATATATATATATATATATATATATATATATATATATATATATATATATATATATATATATATATATATATATATTAAAATTATTATTAAAAATCTAGGGACAAGACAGTAAAACTTGTTAATATTAACCCTGTAATATCATTAATATTGAAAACTTTTTTTTTTTAAATTTTGATACCTGGCATAATCCCCCTATTACTATATCTGAAAGTAAGACTGTTATGAATATAAGAGTGGTGACGAAACATTATCAAACAAAAATTTGAGCAGATGGTTATGATATAACATATTTAAAGGGTATTCCGTTTATATTTGTCCTAATATAAACATGTCCTTGCAAATGTTTTTTTTTTTTTTTTTTTACTTTCATCAGTGGCATCAATATTTTATTTATATGTCGGATTTATTTTCATTTAAATGCTATAAATAAATAAAAAAAATATTGTCATAAGAAAATGTTTTTGTTTCCAGCTGAAGGCATGCCCGGGTGTTCGCTACTGTTGATGCCCTTGGTTTGTAGCTTTAGCTTGAGAAGAGCGCCCTCTACTGATCAGCTGACAAGTTTAATGCATGCATCTGTTATGAATGGCATCAGCCTCTTAAAAGCCTTAATTTATAAGAAACTATTGCCTCTCTCTAAACAAACATTCCACTTTGTTTGTTTATGCTGTGGGGGTTACATGATTGGTAAAAATGACAAAGATCAGAGGTACAAACATTTCCTACATGGTGCTGTCAGTAACTTTGGGGACAGCGGTGGCTAAAATGAAGGGTTTTTTTCTGTCTGTGAAATAATTGTGGTTGGTTTACTGACTCAGATCTTTCATTTGCTTCTCAGATAATTTTCAGGATCAAATGAAAAGGGAACTTTCCTACAGGGAGGAGATGGTCCAGCAGCTTCACATAGTCAGAGGTGAGAAAAATAAAGCAAAGGCAGTGCACACAACAGCGTTTCAAGATGTTTCTAACTGTGGGATTTACAGATATTTTATAGCTTATTTTTCATGTAAAATCACCGACGACAGCCTATGTGCTCAATTAGGTTTGTTTTACTGTTTTCATATATAACGGACAAGCCTGATTTTTCACATGATCTCTGTTTTTGGCATCAGAGGTGCAAAGTGGTGAACAGTATCATAACGTAACTTTACTACGATTTATATCAACAGATATTAGTGGCCAGCTCTAGCCTCTTGCGTGCACACTTTCCCCGGTGAATTGCTCTAGAAAGAGAAGGTTGAAGGGTAATTGTGGATGGACAGGCTATTTAAGTGGATGGTCCACAGCCTCTTAAAACGCTTCCAAACTACTTGTTTTGAGCAACTCCGACTCATATCATGAATCGATCATATCATCATTTAACTGTAAACGTGCAGTTGTGTTTAACTTGTCTTATGTAGGTCTAAATATTTAAACAGCAGCAGCCTCTGTAATCCGCAGCTGGATGATTTACGCTCACATGCGCGTGCACTATTGATTGTTTGATCTCCTTCTTCATAGAAGCTCACGACGCTTTACACCATTTCTCCTGTAAGATGTTGACTCCTCGCCACTGCACCGGATCCTGCTCCTTCAAATCGCCTCTGCTACCACCGTGAATCAGATACAGGGGCGCGGGGACGCATCCACAGCTTCTGTTAAAAACCACACCACGGGAGATTTAAAAACCACCACGGACACTCTGAGCCAAGCTGAAAGTAATCTAAAGTGTAATTACCTGTAATATTAAAAAAAAAAAAAAAAAAAAAAAGTGGATCTCCACCCTCAGCGTTTATGTATCTCGCATACAGTGATTTGTTTTATTGAAATTATCCCATCGATTATTATTATTTGTGGCAAAGTGCAATGACAATGTATGTTTGTTGTAAAGGTGGGTTATTATTTCTTCTTCTTCATTTTTTCCTCCCCCTATCAACAATAGCAGCTTTGATTAGACGGTTCATTGCTCCTTATCCTCTCAGTATTGTAAATAAGCCTACTAATTTTAATGTGTTCTTCCATGCAGGCCAGTAGCTTACCTTGGATGTTATGCACTTTAAAACGAGTGGTGGGAATTACAGTAAAAAACAAAACAAAATACAAAAAAGCCTCCGCGTTGAAATACATCATATTTATTTCTGTAGCGGTCAAACTATGCCTATTTGCTGTTGGAAATTTGAAAAACACAGAAATTAGTAGGCTGAATTAGTGTATCTGCGACCTTGTAAGCAGTGACATATCCTATTAAGAATAGCCTATTCCTCCATGTAATATTTGTTTTTGTCGCTAATGAATAAATCATTTTATTTAAAGAAGTGTGATTTATTTCCCCCCATATTTACATTTCTTTTTACCTTTTTGATTACCACAACTTTTTTTTTCTTTTTATTCCTGCAAGTAATCAATCAACACAGGATCTCGTGAGCCAGTGGACTCCTAATTTAGCAAAACCCACTTATGTGAGTGCAACTTTCACTTTTGTGAATGAATGAATGAATGAAGCTACATGCTGTAAGCGTTATTTAAATAACTGTTTGTGGAGGGGGAAATAATGCCATATCCATGAGAAAACAGCTTTCTACACGCGGAAAACAAGCAACCCGAGGCTATTTTGAGTGTGGAATATTCGTCTAGGTAATCGACGACTGAGACCTAGATCCAACTTCCCAGAGCCCAAGGAAACAACTTGAAATGATCAGGTGTTTCGTTTTTTGTTTTTTTTTTAATAAATAAAGTGATAAGACAAGGAAAAAGTGGCGGATTCCCAAGTTAAAATTGCCAATATTAATTACGTCTAAATGACTTAATTATAAGGATCAAATATTTCCATTGTCAGTTGACAAATTAAATAAAATATTTACAAATTATAGCACAAATAAAGGGAAGGAACACTGCGTCTTAAGCCTAATCGCGACCCTATTTTATCTTTACGTACTGCAGAGCAAAACGCATCAAGCCAACTAAGATCTGAAGGTGCGCCCTGCTTTTGTTCAAAGTAGTCTGTAATACCTCGGAGACGCCCTGTGGTCGTTTGTGTTCCAGCAGCGCCCCCTGCTGTGCACTGTGGAGAATGAAAACCGACTTTTTTATGTTTCTTGAGGATGGCTGTTGCGCCTGCGCAACCAGTGTAACAAGATGGCGGAGAGTGCGGAACTGAAGGTAAAGCGAGTACATACGTTAGCTTGATAAATAAACGTTTCACACACTGAGATTTCAATTTCAGGTGTTAGCGCCGTTGACACTTAACAGTAGACACCCGAAGAGTTTTGTTATGAAGGCATATGATAAGAAAACAGCAGAGCAGAAACGACTAGATACACAGTTAGCTGACGAGCTAGTTCGGTAGCACTAGCTTTGTTATTGTTGCACACTCTGCGTTAGGCTCTGTCTGTGGTTCACCTGCACTTAAATAAGGCCGGATGTGGGCTTTAGCAAGAGATGAAGCTAATATTCCTGTCAGCGTGTGAAACCCACTGGCATTGTAATGTTACCCTCCTAGCCTTATCAGTAGTTCGCCGTGCGAACCGCAGTGTGTGTGTTAAAGATGGGCTCTGTCTATTCCCTGGAATCCGAGTGCAGGTTAACTTGGATTGGCTATACTTTTGACATCTAGTCCAACAAATTACAGACACTGTCCACACTCCTGTTTTAATGTAATCCAACGCGATTTGTTTTCAAACACAAGTTAACTCAATGAAAAGTCTTGTTTTGTTTCAGTGAGGTCACACCAGCATCATGCGGGTGGTGTTAGCTAGTTTTTACTTATTAAACCACCGCGGTGTGTCCCCACTTTCTAATTTAATATTGTTACTGTGGACAATTACACTACACGTAAAAGGCTTTCATTTTGATCTTCACTTCAAATGAACTAATATCTGCGATACTCACACCTTGCATTGCCAAAAGTGATCATATCAACAGTACTGTAGCAATCACTGAGGTTGATCAGTAAGTGTTACTTTTGTACAGCATAAAATGCATTTGAGATTAGCTCACTAAAGATTTAAATCTATCTGTAATTTCTAAGAGTACCGCTTTTGACTTAAGAGTTGGATTTGCGCAATACTACAGTACACTTCTTTAATCTGGCTACATCATTATGTGTGTTTTCATGTGTTTTCATGCGTGATTCTAATTTGCACTGCTGGTGTTGCAGTTAAAAGAACACAGATTCTAACACTAATTAGTCCTTTGGTATTTAAAACCACCAAGACTGTCTTTATTAGTGGTATATACTATACTGAGAGAGAGAGCTCTCTGTGATCCCTTATTCTTGAATATGGCAGGCACCACCCTGTTATGGGAGTGTGTTACAGAAAAAAGCAATGCCATTGTAGTCGTCTCCAAACTATGTTTTAAGTTTTCTCAAGCCAGCTTTAAAAAGTACATATTATGCAACTTCACAGTATAATTTGCACCTCTAAGGCGTCATGAGAATATTTTCCATTGCTTAAATATTTATCCCGGGTAGGTCACTGATTGATTGTCAGAGGAGATTACCAAAATATTTGCATATGGACTATATGATTGCAGCCTGTCTTTTTAATGCTGACGTTGCTTTATTTGTCTGCAACGCAGTCATCCAGAAAGATATTACAGCATAGAGTCAGCACAAGAATATGAGTGGAGGCTTTACAGTATAATGTAACATAGTACAAACTATTTAAAATTGACTTTTATTCTCACTGTGTCTCAGAGGCTGTCATGCAGGCTAGTGTTGTTGCTTTGCTTCACTGCATTTCACTCTAAAATACTTGTTTTGTTTTTTAAACAAACATAAAAGAAACTCACGTCCTGCTAAATCCTTGAAAAAAATAAAACCACCATAGGGTTTAATGTAGTCTGTTGCAGCGTTGGCACCTTCATTGTCAAACATTACCAGAGTTAGATTATCTTGGACAATGTCTCAAAAAGTTTCTGTAGTGGCTTCCATTATTTTGTACAGCTGACCATGTCCACATCCTGTTTTACCACAAGCAACATGTGCTGATGTGTTATGAATTAAAAGTACAAAGAAGTTACATTTAAAAATGTGCATTTCTGCATCTAACCAAAAGCCTGTCTCTTCCATAGTCATCTCAGAGGGGCTATGTTTACAGACAAATATTAATGACTCAGTGAAAATGTTGTGTGTGGACATTGCAAGCTAGCAAAGGATTTAAAAGCATTATTTATTTATTTAAAAAAAATTAAGAAGAAGAAGAAGACATTATTTAACAGTTGTATTTAATTGATAAAATAGTTTTTTGTTTCTTTATGTCAGTTTAGAAATTTTTGTTTTTAAGTTGTTATAGATCTTCTCTTCCTCACTCTTCATTTTTCACCAGCAAATGGTAATGAGCCTTCGTGTTTCTGAGCTCCAAGTGTTGTTGGGATATGCGGGACGGAATAAGCATGGGCGCAAACATGAACTTTTGACCAAAGCTCTCCACCTACTCAAGGCTGGTTGCAGTCCCGCAGTGCAGATGAAGATCAAAGAGCTCTACAGGCGGCGCTTTCCAACCAAAATGGTTTCGCCAGTGGACCTAGCTCTTCCCGGTGTTCACGCTGCAGCCAGCTTGCCCACTGGCCTTGCCCAACTGGGGTTTGACAGCCACGGTTCCCCATCACCGCTGCTGCCTGTTTCCTTACTCGGGCCTAAGCACGAGCTGAGTCTGCCTCATCTTTCCTCCGCTCTGCACCCTGTACACCCTGATGTCAAGCTCCAGAGATTGTCATTCTACGATGTGCTGGATGAGCTGATAAAGCCAACCAGCCTGGGTGAGTCCACAACTTCCTGTTCAACTGTGTTTAGTGATAGCACCTCTCCATTGGGTGCATCCCATGAAAGCACCGGGTAAAAGTTCAGCATCTGTTGACCCCGGTCATTTCTGTAGGTTTCCCCACTAACTCTGTGTTTCTGGTTTCTTTTTCATAGCTTCAGACAACAGTCAGCGGTTCCAGGAAGCATGTTATGCCTTTGCATTAACACCGCAGCAAGTTCAGCAGATCAGCAGCTCCATGTAAGTGAGAAAGCTTCTTGGTACATTCGGCGAGTTAAATAAATGAGAAGGCAAATAACTGTCACTTTTAAAGCTTTATCGCTAATTAACCTTTTATAATCAGATATCGGAGAAAACCGAGTCATTCATGTGTTGTGTGTTAAATATTTCTTCTTTTTGAATTCTTCAGGGACATATCCGGGACCAAATGTGACTTTGCCGTTCAAGTCCAGTTAAGGTATGACTGGGATAGCCTTTTCTTTTGAGCATCTGTTTTAATCGGTGTGATGTGGCGGTGTGAGTAATGGGTCTGTTTTTAGCTGCTCTCCATTTTGAATCAGCCAGAAATAGTAATGTCTCATGAACAAAAGTTTAGAGAAAAAAAGAGCAACTGTGCACACATCCAGACTAACTTTTCTTTTAAGTGACAGAACAGAAAAAGGTTTGAAAACTAAGTGGCTCCAAGTAATAAGTGAACCCTTAAAACACTGATACACAAGCAGCATTTTGATCCTCAAGCGTACCAAAGAACAAAAAGCCTAAGAGAGCTCATGCAGCTGGAAACTTGTTTCTAAATGTTTTAATCCTGAACAAAAGTTGCGACAGTTTTGTTTGTTTTAAGCATGCTTCTAGTGTTTTTCTTTTCAAATTTAAGAAATGAAAGCCTCAACCTGCTAATTATGATTTTAGTTATCGTTAATGATAAGTGACAAAGATGGGATCCTGCCATCCATGCTCTTCTGGTTATCGTTATCAGGGTCATGGGGAGGGCTGGGGGGGTGGGAGGGGCTTGGGGGGGGGGGGGGGGGGGGGGGGCTGGAGGGCTGGAGCCCATCCCAGCTAAAGATAAGAATTGAGTTGAATTACATTGAGGTCAAATTTTCAAATGAACAGTGAAGGATACAAGGCATGTTTTTCTCTTGGGGGCTCAGGCTTTTGTTTATATTCACAATGAACATGAGGGATTACAAAAATAACCAAAGAAAAGTACAAAAATATTTGGATGTGGACACATTGTTACCACACTGAACAGTAAAGGGGAAGTTTGCTTTAAAGAACACATAATTTATCCAGTCTAGCCTGTAGGATTTCCCAAGCCAGCATATATATGACAGAGAATACTTAATGACATTAAAAAGTGATGAATGACATCCGTTAAGAAGTGCTCTCCTGTATCATAGATGGAGATGGCTGTACTTGACACAACCGAAAACCTAAAATAAGCAAGAAAGAAAGAAAGCCAGCCTTTTTGTCAAAGTGGTAACTGAACAGAAACAAATTGTGTTTGCCATTTTTTCCTCAACATCTGAACTTATCCTCGATGCAATTTGTTTTCTCTTATTTTCAGATTTTGCTTATCGGAGACAAGCTGTCCCCAGGAGGACCATTTCCCCCCAAATCTGTGCGTGAAGGTGAATGGAAAGGCTTGTAATCTTCCGGTGAGTCCTTGGTGTTTGTTTTGTTTTTCTTTGCTTGTCATAGAGCATTTCCAGTGTTTAATAATGTGACTGTGAGTTACTAAATTTGTTATGTTCCTTATAGGGATATCTTCCTCCCACCAAAAATGGAGTTGAACCAAAAAGGCCCAGTCGCCCCATTAACATAACGTCTCTTGTCCGGCTGTCTACTACAGTCCCCAACACAATCGTGGTGTCATGGACTTCAGAAATTGGCAGGGTAAACACACTGGATTCTCATTTTTTTTATGTTTAAACAAATGGTCTGCGGAGTTGTGAGGAGGACATGAACCCTCAGCATGACCTGGTTTGCTTATTATTTCCTCTTTTTTCAGTGTTTTTCCATGGCTGTGTATTTGGTCAGACAGCAGTCGTCAGCAGTGTTGTTGCAAAGACTACGGGCCAAAGGAATCAGGAACCCTGACCACTCCAGGGCTCTGAGTAAGTCAAGATATTAATTGGGAAGTACAAAGAACTGGATCTGCCCCTTGATTTGTGAGAATGACATTTAAGAAACAGAAGTTTCATACAGTAACTCTGCTACAGTTTTCTAACTGGTCTGACCACAGAGTCGAAACAAAGGTAAAGGTACTTTTATTTGCATTCCTCATATGTTCTCTGGAAAAGTCCCTCTGTTTGTTTATGTGAACAAAGGCCAATGGTGGAGCTTACATTTTCTGCTTCACAATTTTGTAGTCCTTACTGTATGTGGGACTCTACAATACTATCAGAGTAATTCCCCTCAGATTGCTTGTTTCAGTTTGGTTTTTAATGTTTAAAGTGTTTAGTTTTTACTTTAGCTTTGTTTGTTTTTTTTATATTTGCAATATGAAATAATTTGTCAGTAGCAAGGTCACAATTGTTCCTTTAACACAGACACACTGGGAACAATGTTTGGTCTCAATAAATCTATGCAACAACATTGTGCTTCAGTTCAGTTCAGTTTTACTTATGTAGCACCAAATCACAACAACAGTCGCCTCAAGGCATTTTATATTCTAAGGTAAAGACTCTACTGTAATATAATGTTTTAAGAGCATATCTTTTACGTTATTTTTTTTAAGTTTTTCAATACATGTTAACTTTTTTCCACTTTTTTAGTTTTGTTATGTTTTTAGTTCAACAAACTATAATAACCTTAAAACATTGTTACACAAGCAACATTTTAAACCTTAAGTGTGTCAAAGAACAAATTCCATTAAACATTAAAAAGTTGTGACTCTAGCACTTAAACTTTGTTGTGCTTACAGTCAAAGAGAAGTTGACGGCCGATCCAGAGAGTGAGATTGCTACCACAAGTCTAAGAGTCTCTCTCCTGTGTCCTGTAAGTACCATTCATCACTATCCTCCTTGATGTTAAGTTGCTTCTTAGCCTGCTATTAGAGCAACAAGAAATACATTTACAGTTTTAGTGACCTGAGGTTTACGGTGTTTGGATGTAAAGTGGTTGGGGACTGTTGCTTCTTTTGTTCTGTGCTATTATATAGTATAAAACTGATCACTGTGTCAGTCAATGGAAGCGATAGTTATCGAATTATCTTTCTTTTGTTTTGTTTTTTAGTTGGGGAAGATGAGGCTGACAATCCCCTGCCGAGCAATGACATGCTCACACCTCCAGTGCTTCGATGCTACTCTTTATATTCAAATGAATGAGAAGAAGCCAACATGGGTTTGTCCAGTCTGTGACAAGAAGGCACCATATGAGCACCTAATTATTGACGGGTGAGCACATCTTTTTTTTATTTAATTTTTTTAATGTCGGGTATGCCCATCCATTTAGTATGATGTAGTCAGAAATGCTCTCCTTCCTCTACTTTGTAGAAATGTTAATCGAGTCGTCTTCTGACCAGAAAGGGTGGAGCAGGTTTCTTTAACATTGGCAAAAAAGGGATGCGCTGAATGCCTTTTTAATTTGATTAAACCCACTTGTTCTGGGTGGATGTTGCTGATCAGACAGCTTTAGCAAAAACGGATGCAGTCGTCTGGATATGAAGTTAAAGTTGGCTTAACTTTAACATCCTGCATTCCTGATTTTTATCAAGATAATCCTGCAGCTGGTCTGACAGTTGTCAAGATAAATAATAATAAAACTGCATGCTGCATAAATAGCGTGTAGCTTTATGAGCAATTAAACTCAATTAAACTTCTTGTTTTAAATTGAAACAGACTTTCTTTGGTTTGTGTTTTATTGTCTCCTGACTAGGGATGGGTATCGTTTAGGTTTTATCCGATACCGGTGCCAAACCGGTACTTTTGAAACGGTGCCGGTGCTTAAACGGTGCTCAAACCGGTGCTTAAAGAATGGAAAACACAAAAGTGGTCCAAAAACCTCTCATGTTCAGCTGTTTTTTTGTAAAAAGATAACAATGTTAGCCTTTTCTGCAGCTATGGGGCATATATGGTATCATTCTTGGCTGGAAGCAGTGCTTAAACAATGGAAAAAAACACAAACTTTGTCCAAAAACCTCTCATGTTTAACTGTTTTCCACTTTTTCTTTGGTCATTTTAGCCTTTTTGGCCAGGGTGAAGGGAGTATCTGCCATCAAACAAGAAGACAGCTGCATGTAGCTATGATGGTGTTTGCTGTTCACCTTACATGCATTAATGTAATAACGTGGTTAGCCTACTCAACGTAAATTACACACGAACAACATTAAGCTACTCACGCAGAGAAGAACGGCTGCTGCTGCATCATCATCCGTCATCATTTCTGCTACACTGGCAGGGCTAGGGGCCAGGACTCTCCTCTTCGGGTTTTTGGGGGATGTTGCTAATTCCGGGTCCGATAACAGGCAACCCACAAGCAGTAGATGTGCTCGGTGTGAGGTCTCACAGCAAGCTATCAAATACGGCGCATTTCTCGGCTTTAAAAAAAAACACTATGCGTCGCCAGGTGTTTCATCAGATTTGAGGTGTTACCTCCTTTGACAGTATCACAGTATCACCTTAAAGCACTTGTTGCAGCTGCTGAGTTTGCATCTTTTGCTGTGAAGTACAGCCAGACTTTTGACCGCTTCGCCTTGGACATTTTTAATTTGTAGCTCTGCTCTAAAAGAACGTACGTACCTGGACCCGCCTACTATTCTCGGAAACTTAAAATGATTGGCTAGAATCTAAAGTGTATCATTCCATACCAGTTGGTGGCGGTAATTCACCTTTCAGTTGTTTGCCAACCGACAATACAAATGTAAGGAAGAAGAAAGTGTATCACAGCTCAGGAAAAAAAGCACCGAAATAAAGCACCGAAATGTGCGCTGCTTTTCGGTCTGGTTACTACCGTTTATGTCAGAACCGGTGCCATCATGGCACCGGATACCGATACCCATCCCTACTCCTGACTATCTTGAACACAGCTGTTTCTGGACTGGATTCTTGGACAGGAATTGCCAATAATACAAATCCTTGTTTATGTTTATTTAGTATCAGTTGCTCAATCTGCTCATGATGAATCACAGCTGTATTGTAATTCTGAAGTTTGACTTTTAAGTCACTCAGAAGTACTTAAGATTATTGTAATAGAATTGGAATGGCTTGTTTTTCTAGGTTGTTCATGGAAATCTTGAATAGCTGCTCTGACTGTGATGAAATCCAGTTCAAAGAAGATGGAAGCTGGGCCCCTATGAGGTCAAAGAAAGAAGTGCAGGAGGTTGCTGCTTCCTACAACGGTGTAGACAGCGGTATGTCAGTTGATTTTAATCTTTAAATCTAATCTTCCCTATGATCTGGGAACGCAGACTGACTGCTGTTTCCTTGTAGATCTGTCTGGAACCGACGCGCATGAGCACAAACGGTCTTCTAATGACAACTGCAAGAAAGTAGATGTGATCGATCTGACACTGGATAGCTCCTCAGAAGATGAGCTAGATGACGAGCCGCCTCCTAAAAGAGCCTGTCCCTCGCTGTCACCCGTCTCTCCACCTGCAAGCAAAGGGTAAGTCATGAAACTGCAAAGGAAGTGAGATGACTGTAAAAAATATTTTGGGTTGTCTGTGCTCAACTCTGTCTGCTTTTGTCTCTAAACATATGATGTTATTTCCTCCCAGAGTACTAAACCTGCACAGCCAGGCCTCACCTGTGAGCAGAGCTCCCAGCATGCCACCTGTGGAGACCAGTTACATTCCTCCCCCACCACCTCTCATCCAGGACTACCGCCACTACTATCACACAGCCAGTGACCTGCCAGGTAGCCCCGTCAATTTCCCTAAAGGATAGGTTTTGAATTTTATCTCACTGCCATCATAGCGTGTATGTGTTAAATTCTGTCATCTGACTACCAGCATGAGTGTACCTCCTGATAGACAGAACTAGGGATAATGTTGATGTCTTACAGTGTAGCCATATCATAGGGAGATTACTTCACAGTGATTATTGAAGTCATTAAGTGTACATTAGTCACGTAGGTTTGCGCAAGGGTGAGACAGTAGAAACAAAAACCTGTTCATTTGGTTGTTGTTGTTTTTTTTGTTCTGTTTTGTTTTCGTGCAGTGGTCAGTTGAAATTTTGTAACACTGTTTTTTTTAAGCATGCTAAGAAAGAAAAGACTTTGGTTTTTGTTACAAAATTTTCCTTATCAGGACACATTTATTGTTGTACTGAATAATTTGGCTCTCTAATCAGATAATTCATCAAATGTACCAGTGTAATTAACTGGGGAAGATGTTTTTACTTAAAATGCTACTTTTCACAAAAAAAACAAAAAAAAACCCAACTTTTTCTCAGAACTTTTTTTTTTTACACACTGAGCGAAAAGGAAACAGAAAAAAAGGAGAACATGGACGCTTTTTGGCTCCTGACAGAATTCTCTAATTTGCGGAGGGATTAATAAAATAAAAAGATATTCAAATTACCTCTGTAAAAATGTGGCTCTAATGTGTCGATTAAATTAAAAGAAAGATTTTTGTTGTGGGAAATATTCCATATACTGGAGACCTGGGGAATTTTCATTGTAATACGTCGGTTGTAAATTATTCACTTGTAATGACTTCATGCCTCTGAACGCAGCTTGTAAAGTCTTTTCTTTTTCTTACAGATCAAAATTTCTTCTCCTTCCTCCAAGGTGACAATCAGGTACAGTTACTCATTGTCATCCAGCGACCACAAACCCGCCTAAATAGATTGTAAAAGAGTGATATCTTTTCAGTAAGACAAATCTTTAGATCTGTACATTGAATGAAATAAATTTACAGATGGTTTTTATCCAGTGATAGCTGTGCAAATCAAAACTAAGCTTTATTCATGCATTTAGTGCTGTACATACAGCAACCTCACTTTTTCTCACATACTTAAGTTACTAAAGTGCTGTTTGAATTATTATCTCTCTAACAAATAACACTTGCCAGGTGTACGCTGAGGTCCGTGTCAAATCTGAGGTCATTTGGAAAACTGAATCTCGGATTTCTGCTAAAACTAGTTTTCTGTTATCCTCTTACAACAACTGGTGTCTTCATGTGAGGCGTTTAGTGATTGTCTTTGTAGACTGTTACTAATGAAAGTAACTTGGTTTGCATCCCTCTTTCCAAATTGCACGACTCTCTGCCTGCACATCACTCACACACAGCGCCATTCAACACCACAGGAAAACATGCCAGTGACATTTGGGAACAACTATAAACTTAATATTCACTAAAACAACTTAATTTGCCATTTTGCTTCTATCTTTAGCAGCTGTTAGTTGAACTACTGTATATTATATTAAAGCATGCATGCAGTCAGACAGGCACAGGTCTTAGTAGTTTGTCTTAAAATTAAAACTTGGTCATCTGTTTTTGCTTTTTGCTTTGTTTTATTTTCCCAATTCTTCAGTGTCATGAAGTTTTGTAAATATAGCACTAGGCTTTAACATATTTCTTCACAGTATGCTTGACTGTTGTCACTCTTCTTTGTCCTGTTAGCATTACAATATGGTGATGGCTGCTGCAGCAGCTGCGTCGGCTTCAGCCTCAGAGGATCATGACCTGCTCCTCAACCGTTTCCTGCCCTACAGCTCCCCTCAGCTCTTACGTGAACAGCCAGGCACCCCGGGGAGCAGCACATTGGCTGCCACCAACGGAGGCAGCAACAGCGGCAGCACCAGTAGTTTGGTGTCTTCGAGCAGTCTGCGGGACCGCGACAAAGACCGGGATCGGGACAGAGACAGGGACAGCCATTCCATTTCAGGATTATCAAGGTCCTCAGTGGAAGCAGCAGCAGCTGCAGCGGCCATTTATGGCTCCATATCTGACATTATCTCTCTTGACTAGATCCACTCAGAACTGAAAGACAAGGGAGACCTCGAGAGCAGGAGTGCTTTGTAGATAAAGAAGAGGAAGATGAAAGAATACAGTGCTATGTACAGAGAGGAAAATCTATTTTCAATTTTACTTATCATATGTATATAAACTTAGGACGCTTCCTGTCCGGTGAGTTACTTCAGTTGATATTTTTCTGTGAATACTGAAGACTTTTTCACACCTCTTCATGTGGTCCTTTGATTAAATTGTACCTTTTGTACCTGTTTTTACGGTTTTGTTTCGATAATTCATGTCAATGGCATTATTTCAGTATACATGCACAGAACGCAGTGGGGGTCACAACCTTATGGAGCGTGATATTCAGAATATAAAGCAAAAGGGCATTGTTATAGATGTACAAAAGGCAAGTCTCAGCAAAACAAGAAAATGGGTAACACTTTCTTTATTTTCTAAATGGCTTTATTTCTGTTGACATGCTGTGGGCAGCAGAAAGATCGGCCATTTTTTGCCATCACTGTAGAATTTTTTCAGTAGAACATTCATGCTGTGGTCATTATTTTAAATAATTATTTATGATGTAAGTTATGTAGGATGCGTGCTGTTTTTTGTTTTTTTGTTTTTTTTTAAAGAAGCATTCCCTATGCCTCTAGGAACTGTTGCCACTAGAAATGCAGGAGTAAATGCTAGATCCTTCTATTGTCGTAAGTGCTCTCTTTTCCTCCTCACTTCTTCAACTCAAATCAAACATGAGCGATGTTAAATTGTTCAAACTGTACCTGGATGACATAAATTGGGAGAAGTCAGTATTGTTAAGACAACACTTTTATTTTAATTTTATTTTGTTGTTGTTGTGTGAATGAAGGGCACAGGTCCAGCAAGAACCACTATCGGACCTTTTATATAAGTCTTAGATTTGCAGTATTGTGTAATTTTTTTCTCTCAAAGTGTAGTTGTTTTACTTTGCATATTATATTCTTAAAAACATGCACAGAAAAAAAAACACAATTGATGAGTTGATACCGATAAATTTCTGCTCCACCGTCAATGGGAGACTAGTTTCTGGTCCACGTGAGGTGAAATGCTATATTTGAAAGGTGTAAAACTGTTCACCGAGTGCAATTGGATTAAATACATTTCACTGGGTTTGATTTTAGCACTTGTTGCTTTTTGTTTTTTAATTTACAGAGAGCCTGTTTGGAGCAGTGAAGCATTACAATGCGCAATTGAGTAGTTTTCAGCTTTATGTGTGTCTGCAAATTACCTGAAAGCTCACCTGTTTGAGTGCTCTTCCCTATTGAGGCGACAGGACACAGCCTTTTTTGATGTTTAATGTATTTGCAGCAGCCTCTAAGATAACTGTGATAGAGATTAGTCTTCGAGTGAATCACAACACCCTTTTTTTTTTTTTGGCCCAGAAGTCAAAATCATCTATGTTACTTTGGACTCCTCCCTTTCCTTTATTTTGTTTGACTTGTGCTTACAATTAGAATTATTTATTATCATATATATTTTTCAGCATTTGTTTGATTAATGAACATGCATTGCTGTCATTGTATGTGATCATTTCTTTTGTAATTATATATAATTAATGCTATTTAAAGATGTCATTGTTGCTTGACATGCATTGTAACATTTTCTGTTTGTCTGTTTTGCTATCAGATGATGTCAATAACTCAATAGAAGCTTTGATCATTTTGAACGGCTGCGAGGTCTACTGTGCTGTTTGATATTTGTAAGAATTAAAACCAATACAAGGAAGTGCATGATTTGTAGATGGCGTGAGGACAGCTCTGTTTGCTTTTGAGAGCATTCAGTATAGAAACGAAATCACTCGGTTGAATGTCGCCAGCAAAGAAATGTACCGTCTCTGAGGAGCGGCGTGGCACTTAAAAGAAATCTGCATTGTTTATGAAATTGTTTTTCAGTATCAAGGTCTTAGGTTACAAAAGGATAAAGCTACATAATATCATTGGCAGTTATTATTAGAAGAAGAAAGAAAAGCAACATTGTACACATTTGCTTGATAGTAGTTTTCTTGATTTTGGAGGAGTGGAAATGGGCTCGGGGTATCCCTGTGTTTTAATGGTTAATTTAAACTAGGAGTGATGACATATTCAAAAAATACAAAATAACTGAAATGATATTTATGTACTTACAAACCAAACTAAACTAAAATATTAATGCATATATATATATATATACAGGAAATGTCACTTTTTAAGTCTTTCTCAATTTGGTTGAGTATGTAAACCTGACAAACTGCCGCAGGCTTTCTGCATTTGTTTATTCAGTCAGCATGGTCGAAGTCCACTTCCCTGCTGTGTTTACCATACAAAATACGTTATTTACCCTGTATTTAGAACTTTTTTTCATGCAGTTGAAATGGACAGGTTGCCAGTCTGTGGCAGAGACTCAGATGAGCATTCATGTTCACATTCACACCAATAGTCATTTTAAAATCAGTATTATAGGACTGTGGGAAGAAGTCAAGGTACCCATAAGGAACCCGTGCAGGCACAGGGAGAACATGTAAACCTCACTCAGTCATGCCCAACTGGGGGCTTTTTGCTATGAGGTGATTACCATGCCGTCCTTAAAAATACATCTGCCAGATGTCGCTATGCCAGACAGATAAATTGTATTATAGATGATAGTAGCATGAGATATAAATTATTTCCTGTATCTGTCTTTGTGGTAGTGGAGCTGAATCAGTCTGTTACATAAGGTGGACCTCAGTGATATTCCTGTCCATCACAGCTTTAAAAGTTTCCTGTTTGCAACCAATCAGAGCCACAGAAGCAGATGATTTCTTCATCTCAACAAAATCATTTACTAGTCAACAGTCAAACATGGTGGTGGTATTTTGGTGGTCTGGGGCTGCTTTGCTGCTTCAGGGTGACTTGCTGTAATTGATGGAACCATGAATTCTGCTCTCTTCTAGAAAATCATGAAGGAGAATGTCTGGCCATCTTTTCGTGCCCTGAAACTCAAGCAAACTTGATTTAAGCAGCAGGACAACAATCCAAAACACATCTGCGAGTCTACCTTTGAATGTGCTGTGCTGGCCTAGTCAAAGTCCAGACTGAAATCCAAATCAGATACTTTGACATAACCTTACACAGGTTGCTCAAAAATGCTTAATTAAAACAGTTTTGCAAAGAAAAGTGAGCCAAAATTCCTTCCAAGTGATATGAAAGATCTATTGCCAGTTACCACAAATGCTTGATTGCAGTTTCTGCTGCCAAGGGGCACACAACTAGTCATTAGGTGTAGGGGACAATTATTTTTTTTTACACAGCACCAGTTGGTTTGGCTATCTTTTTCTTTTTTCCATTAATGAATGAAATCATCATTTACAATTTGTGTTTTGTATGTATTTTGTCTTATATTATGCTGGAGAGTAGTGACAATCTAATTTGTTAACTAATGCCATTGTGCAGTAGCTTGCAGGCAGTGCAGTTACATTCACATTTGCATTGTTTTTATTTATTTTCTATCTATTTATTTATTCATTGCAATTTTTTAATAACTATTGAAATTATAATTTTTGGGAGTATAAGAAAAAAATATATGTTTTTAAACTTTTTTTTCTACCCTGGTCTCTGGTTTCTGTAAAAGAAATTAACTGGTGAACATTGTATACAGAATCCAGACACTAAACATGGCATACCTTGTTGACATTTTACCTCCTTTTTAAAATTATATTTAATTATTTATTTACTGCGTTGGTTCCAATTTTATGCTAATTATCATTTCATGATCAATATTATTATTTATTTTTACAGTATTGATATTATATTGAACTTCTGAAAACCTGCTTTTGGCAGTTATCCCCCACTTAAAAATAATAATAATATTGAAAAAACCTAACAGAAACCAGCCAACCCACTGTGAACCTTTTACTTAACGTAAACAAGCACCAAATAAAAATAATATATATATATATATAAAATCACCAGTCTTTGGAGCATCTGTTCATCATATGACACTAATTAATAGCACACTTGCGTTCGAGCCAAACCACAGGTCTGTCTCAGAGGACATGGGCACAACCAGCTGTTTTTAGCTTAAAGCCGTTTCATGACTTGTTGTCTAGCCTGCATTTTATTTTTTAACAGACACCGATGCTTAAAAAGTCCAACAGAAGGCAGAAACGTGTAAGGTAAATGTGAAAAGAAATCCTCTTTTGCATTCATTGCTGATTTGGAGTGTGGATGTGGGTTTAGTCGGGGCATTAAAGCGTCATCGCGTCGGTCATGACGTTTTTAGAAAGCGGCGCCGCTGCAGACTGGAATGGGAGCTGGCGATTTTTCCCATATTTTGATAGTTTAATCCGTGAATGGCGCCGAAACAGGACCCGAAACCTAAATTTCAAGAAGGTAACGGTTTGTTTCCTTCTTGTTCTGTTAGGCTTGTACCAGCAGCGAGTGCTGGCGTCGCTGAAAAGCTTCAAAGTGTCAGCTAGTTACTGATCGTAACAAACAGCTAGCCGTATTAGCTCTCATTGTTGTTACTGTGAACACAAAATGGGACTCGGGAGTTTTTATTCGCCGCTTTGGTGGTTTATTTCGTCCTGTCATTACTACACAAACCGATTTCAGAAGTAAGAAGCTATATAAACTGTGTTTTCGAGATATTTTAGTGAACTGAAGGCTATATTTTCATTCATGCAGCGTTAGCTTCTCATTGACTGTTAGCTGAGTCCTAGCTAGCTTTTTTTGTACACTGCGTGTTAGCACCGCCTGCTGCTGACTTGCCGCTCATTTGTTGAATTATATACAAGTGGTTAAGTTATTAAATTAACTAGCAGGACTACGTTAAATTTATTTAGTAAAAGTCTTCCTTTTTATTATTAGTGACCAGAATGTTCTCTTGACAGTCATATTAGTGAGATAATAGTAGAGTTTTCATGTAAACTTCCGTAAATATGCAGTTGTGCTCAGACGTTTAGTCGTTATGGGCATGTAATGCCATGGTATTTTTTTTCCACCCTGGAAAACGAATGAGTATACATCATTAGTGACTTTAACAACCAAGAACGTGTTACACAAAGTATACATGCAGCCTCAAATGTATACATACATTCACTTAAAGCTTTTAAGTAGTGCTTAAAGTTATACAGTGTCTTTTAAATCACAAGACCAAGGCGCATTAAGTTCTTGTTGGTGATCATGACTGACTACAACTGGTAGTTTTTATTTTTTATTTATTTATTTATTTTGGTCTGGGGAAAACATTTGTTTGACAGCATTAATTGGGCTGACCAATACTTTGAACAATGGGACTTTGATGGACCAGTTGGAGAAGTCTAAGTAACTGGGTAAAGATCTAAGAAGAAGATTATAATTTTTATTCAAGTTTAAAAGTTGAACAACCCACAAACCACCAAGTCTCAAGCCTGCCATGAACTGGAAACCACTGCAATACCACCATCACTGTCCACAGTGATGGTGGTATTGCAGTGAGTTTTACATTGCTACGGACTGACAGGGTGCCGACCAAGAATAAGCCCCAGCACCAAAATCAGCACCTTCAAGATCAACTGAAATTTGCAGTTGGCCACATGAACAAGTCAAATGTCTTCTGGAGGAAAAATTTATGATCAGATAACTCCATCCCTAGTAAAAAGTTGTACCGTATGTCTGGGCCAGGAATCCAACAAATTTATATTGCCTCTACCAAGTCTGCAAAGAAGAGGGGTCAGATATCCAGTCAGAAGCTTGTTGATGAATACCAAAAGCATCTGGTTGAGATGGAGCTTGCTAAGAGACACAATCAAATATTAGTAGGAGTGTATGTATACTCTTGAGCCTGTGTGGTTAGGACATCTAAAATAAATTCAAGTGTGTGTGTGTGTGTTTTTTATACTATTCTGGTGGGGAACAAAATCTGATATTTACTATACTGGTGGGGACTTTCTGCACCGTGGGGACCAAAATCAAGGTCCCCACGGGGTTGAAAGCAATTTTCACACTCAAAATGTGGTTTTAGTGTCAGGGTTACAATTAGGTTATGGTTAGGGTAAGGGTCAGGGCTAGGCATTCATTTTTGATGGTTAGGGTAAGCGGCTAGGGAAAGCATTATGTCAATGGGATGTCCCCACGAGGATAGCAAACCAGACGTGTGTGTGGGGGGGTTCTTTATTCTGTCAATGCCTTACTCACATGCTTCTTTTATTGACTGATATCTTTTCAGGTGAAAGAGTGCTGTGTTTTCATGGGCCATTGCTCTACGAAGCTAAGGTAAGCTGCCTTAATTAAGCGCGTCTCTCATTCAGTCGTCTTCTTTGTGTCTGTGTTTGACAATGAGTCATGCCTCTCTTTGCAGTGTGTTAAGATAAACATCAAGGACAAACAAATCAAATACTTTATTCATTACAGTGGGTGGAATAAGAAGTAAGTTTTTGGTTCCAATAAATCCCGATTAACGTTTGTACAGGAACTGTTTAACAAGTGCTTACATTCTTTTGATGTTGTGTCTTCCAGCTGGGACGAATGGGTTCCTGAAAGCAGGGTGCTTAAGTATGTGGATAGTAATCTGCAGAAACAGAGAGAGCTTCAGAGGGCCAATCAGTACGTCAATACTCTGTTTTTATATTCACTATCGACTTTGAACTGACTATGAGTTCCTTATGACTGTTGGAGCAAGTTAGGCAAAATCTTCATCTAATTTCAGTAGCACACAATGTGTGCTATGTTTTAAACATATTGGGACACAACAGAGTTTTAGTCTAGCTCACAATGGGCCTGTATGGAGTCACTGTACAAGTGAAGCACATTCAGTCTTAGAATATTTTCCTGTAACTTTATTTACACATTAATCTGTTATTTTTATGCTCAAGTAAATGTCCCACTTAGAACCCCCCCCCCCCTTATTTGTGTACTAAATCCCTTTATGCAAGTGCCAACACTAATGTGTCATGCCTATTTATAGTACTATCCATCCATCCATCCATCTTCATCCGCTTTATCCGGGGCCGGGTCGCGGGGGCAGCAGCCTAAGCAAAGAGGCCCAGACCTCCCTCTCCCCAGCCACCTCCTCCAGCTCATCCGGGGGAACACCAAGGCGTTCCCAGGCCAGCCGAGAGATATAATCTCTCCAGCGTGTCCTGGGTCTGCCCCGGGGCCTCCTCCCGGTGGGACATGCCTGGAACACCTCACCCAGGAGGCGCCCAGGGGGCATCCTTACCAGATGCCCAAACCACCTCAGCTGGCTCCTTTCGATGTGGAGCAGCAGCGGCTCTACTCTGAGCCCCTCCCGGATGGCCGAACTTCTCACCCTATCTCTAAGGGAGATGCCAGCCACCCTTCGGAGGAAGCTCATTTCCGCCGCTTGTATCCGCGATCTCGTCCTTTCGGTCACTACCCACAGCTCGTGGCCATAGGTGAGGGTAGGGACGTAGATCGACCGGTAAATTGAGAGCTTCGCTTTTACACTCAGCTCCCTCTTCACCACGACGGACCGGTGCAGCGTCCGCATTACTGCAGCTGCAGCCCCAATCCGTCTGTCGATCTCCGGCTCCCTTCTCCCATCACTCGCGAACAAGACCCCGAGATACTTGAACTCCTCCACTTGGGGCAGGACCTCATCCCCGACCCGGAGTGGGCACTCCACCCTTTTCCGGCTGAGAACCATGGCCTCAGATTTGGAGGTGCTGATCCTCATTCCCGCTGCTTCACACTCGGCTGCGAACCGCTCCAGTGCGAGCTGGAGGCCCTCACCCGATGAAGCCAACAGATCCACATCATCCGCAAAGATCAGAGATGAGATCCTGAGGCCACCAAAGCGAAAGCCCTCCGCCACTTGGCTGCGCCTAGAAATCCTGTCCATAAAAATTATGAACAGAACCGGTGACAAAGGGCAGCCCTGGCGGAGCCCATCACCCACCGGGAACGAGTCCGACTTACTGCCGGCAATGCGAACCAAGCTCTTGCAACGGTTGTATAGGGATCGAATGGCCCGTAGCAATGGGCCAGACACCCCATACTCCCGCAACACCTCCCACAGGACACCCCGAGGGACACGGTCGAATGCCTTCTCCAAGTCCACAAAACACATGTAGACTGGTTGGGCAAACTCCCATGCACCCTCAAGTATCCTCGAGAGGATGAAGAGCTGGTCCAGTGTTCCGCGACCAGGACGAAAACCGCATTGTTCCTCCTGCATCAGAGGTTCGACTAGCGGACGAACTCTCCTTTCCAGCACCCTGGCATAGACTTTCCCGGGGAGGCTGAGGAGTGTGATCCCCCTGTAGTTGGAACACACCCTCCGGTCCCCCTTCTTAAAGATGGGGACCACCATCCCGGTCTGCCAATCCACGGGTACTGCCCCTGATCTCCACGCAACATTGCAGAGGCGTGTCAGCCAGGACAGCCCTACAACGTCCAGAGCCTTCAGGAACTCGGGGCGGACCTCATCAACACCAGGGGCTCTGCCACCAAGGAGTTGTTTAACTGCCTCAGTGACCTCGCCCCCAGAAATTGGCGGGTCATTCCCCTCATCCCCAGACTCTGCTTCCTCCTTGGAAGACGCGTCAGTGGGATTAAGGAGGTCCTCGAAGTATTCCTTCCACCGCCTGACAATTTTCTCAGTCGACGTCAGCAGCGCTCCGCCAGCACTATACACAGTGCAGGTAGAGCACCGCTTTCCCCTCCTGAGACGCCTGACGGTTTGCCAGAACCTCTTCGAGGCAGTCCGAAAGTCTTTTTCCATGGCCTCTCCGAACTCCTCCCACACCCGAGTTTTTGCTTCAGCCACTGCCCGAGCCGCATTCCGCTTGGCCTGTCGATACCTGTCGGCTGCCTCCGGAGTCCCACAGGCTAACCAAGCCCGATAGGACTCCTTCAGCCTGGTGGCTCCCTTCACCTCTGGTGTCCACCATTTGGTTCGGGGATTACCACCACGGCAGGCACCAACCACCTTGCGGCCGCAGCTCAATGCAGCAGCTTCGGCAATGGAGGCGCTGAACATGGTCCATTCGGACTCGATGTCCCCCGCCTCCCTCGGAATGCTGTTGAAGCTCTGCCGGAGGTGTGCGTTGAAGATCTCGCGGACTGGGGCCTCTGCTAGTCGTTCGTTATTTATAGTACTACTTGGACATAACAAAAACTGTTAGGTCACATGCTACAGTGATTTTTAAATCTTGTGAAAGCGTATCTGAACTTGTTTTAATACAGAGACCATTATGTAGAAGGAAAAATGAGGGGTCAAGCGCCAAATAAGAAGATACCTGCTGCATCGCAGAAAAATGATGTGTGAGTTTTTTTTTGTTTTCCTCTGTAACATAAGCTGCCAAACTGCTTTTCA
Source organism: Neolamprologus multifasciatus (assembly GCF_963576455.1). Taxonomy (NCBI): domain Eukaryota; kingdom Metazoa; phylum Chordata; class Actinopteri; order Cichliformes; family Cichlidae; genus Neolamprologus; species Neolamprologus multifasciatus. The sequence continues at coordinate 53,737,775 of NC_140445.1, read as the reverse complement.
TATTAACACTTCACACTTAATTAGCTTTTCTTTGTTTGTAGGAAAACCAAAAAGAACAAACAGAAGAGTAAGTACATTACATTGTCTTACAATGTTAGAATTTATAAATGCTATTCTTAAAATTGACTCATTATAAGGCAAGAGTGGCAGTTAATTAAAGCTGTGTCTGTGCAGCTCCTGGAGCAGGAGAAGGGACTAGTTCAGGGGGAGATCCAACCCATCCTCCACGCAAGAAAAGAGCTCGTGTTGACCCAACTGTGGAAAGCGTAAGTTCAGATAACTGCTGAAGTTTTTTTCTGTTGGTAATGTCAAATAATACCAGACTGTGCGAAAATGAACAGACTTAATGTGCCAATACACCTGCTGCAGTGATCGCTTTGCTCACTGCCACGCCATCACACAGATGCAGCCATTTATGCCTGCAGTTAAGGCGCAAGAAGTTTGTAGTATTCTCCTAAATGATAGGTGTCGCCACTCAGACACTATCTTGTCATATGCGCTGATGGGGAGGAGAAGAAGTCAAAACCGGAAACCAAAGCTTTGTCAAAAGTGTTTTGTTTTTTTGTTTTTGTTTTATTTGCAAAGTTCCTTTCACAAGCTCAGCCGAGCAGAACGCACCAAGTCGCAAAAATCAAGAGGTGGACGACCAACCAACATGGCACAAGATGTGAAGTGAAAATTATCACGAGACGGCTACGACACAAGCGACGCGGCGACCATAAAAAAGGCCTAAGGCTGCTTTGTGGTTCATGAGAACAAAGTAATCGCACTTGGGTGCAGACCAGAGCAACCGCACTGAAACCCTTTGGGGGAGCTGATCTTTCTTTGGTTTCAAACAAACTTCAGAGCGGTTTGTTTATGGTTGTTTATAGGTTTGAGTGGAACACCTTGCTGTAGCCGAGAATGCTTTGCATTCTGGAGTGTTGCAGCGTGTATAAACTGTGAAATATAAACCAGATAAAATACAAATGTTAGGACTAAATTTTCCCTGTTATCCACTATTCCAGACCACAGCACCTGTTTCCTGTATTTACTTTTGTTGCTCTCACTCCAGACTCGAGTAAGCATACCGAACATTGTTGCATCGTTTTTAATGACGCATTTTGGCTCACTTGGAGTTTGATTGGCATCTTCTGTGTGAAAAGAAACAAAACCATGGGAAAAAGCTACAAGTTTACAAATTCATGAACTGCATCAGACCAGAGTTAACAAACTATAGGTGTAAAAAACGCCTTAATTCACTGCAGTAGCAGGAACTACATTTTAAACCACTGTTTATGAAATGTTTCTGAGGCTTGGTTTCCATTTAGGTGTGTAAACATGATTGTTAAAAGCTTCCTTTTAATTAACTTTTTCTTTTTTTCCCCCGCACTCCTGTTTACTCAGGAGGAAACTTTCATAAATCGAGTGGAGGTCAAAGTGAAAATCCCAGAGGAGCTGAAACCCTGGCTTGTGGACGACTGGGACTTGATTACACGGCAAAAGCAGGTTAGTAAGCACTGACCTTAAACTCAAGTTTCACTTACTTCACAGCATTTTATACATTGTATTTGTCTACAACATTTCCAAGGTTATTTCTTTCTATTTTGTTTTTCTTCAGCTTTTCCACCTACCTGCCAAAAAAAATGTTGACACAGTCCTTGAAGATTATGCAAACTACAAGAAATCAAGAGGAAACTCAGACAGCAAGTAAAAACTTCTACTTTTCATCTTCTCAAGCAAAACTGTTTATGGTGCGAGCAATGCAGAGAGAGAAGATGTTTTATTTAAAATGTTTCTAGGACATGGTGAACAAATACTAAGAGTAAAGATTTGACTTTTCTTTTTCTCTTCACTGCTCAGGGAGTTTGCTGTAAACGAGGTGGTTGCTGGTATCCGTGAATATTTCAATGTTATGCTGGGGACACAACTTCTCTACAAATTCGAGAGGCCTCAGTACGCAGACATCCTTGCCAACCACCCAGATACACCAATGTCTCAGATCTATGGGGCTCCTCACCTACTCAGACTCTTTGGTAAAAGCACTTACACATCATCATGTTTGGTGAAAGAACTAGACGACGAAAACGGTGTAGAAGAGCTAAAGATTGTCCTGTTTTCTTATCAAATTATTCATATAAAGCCATTAACAAATGTATATTATAAAACTATCAGATGTGTGTTGTAGGTCTTAATGCACAAAAATGATTGAACGTGTTTTTGTCTAAGCTTTAACATATTAAACACTGAGCTGTTTCTACCATAAAACTCCAAAGATGCTTTTTAAAAAAGATTATCTGCCTTTTCACTTGTGTTGAAAGAGCTGACTGTAAAATCTCTTGATGATTCAGTTGTTACTGGAAATGAACTCTTTGATCTGGGGGAGGTGTCATTTCCACTGTAACCACAGTTTGAAGGCACAGCCAAAAGTTTTTCATCTTCATCATCTCTTGACTTGGACTAAGCCCAAAATAACTCCCTATTGGCATTGTCATAATTAATGTTATAAAAGGTCAGATTCTTTTCTAGATTCGGTCCATCTTTTATGGATGCTTTGTGAAGATAAAATTGGGCATAGACAGGTTGTTAGCGTCAGGGCACAGTGTCTGAGAAATCAGAAAAATGTGTGCCAGCATCAGTCATAAAAAGGAATTGATAGCTTAGAGGCTGTTTATACCCCATCTAGGGCTGGCCCGGACAAAACACGAAAGGCATCTCTTTCCCAAGTTCCAAGGAGCCACAAGAGCCACTTGTTAAGTTGGTGAATTAACTCCGGGGTGAGCTCAGGCCGGAACATCAAGCAAATCTGTCCACAGATTCAAAATGGAGATAATCCAACCAAAAGAAACAAAAGGCAAAATGCAGCAATTCATGTACCCAACTGACATAAATATGAGAACTGTTCAAAATTGAAGGCAGCCCACCCTCAGTTATTCACACTTGAACACAAACACATTGCAAGAGCTACATGTGTGTGGCAGGTTGAAACTTGCAGCTCTCTCTCCCCCCAATGCAGATCCTTTAATCCCTTCAAGACCCTCAGAAAATGGGGGGCTTGATAGAAAAATAGCTGTAACTCCTAAATGATTTATACATTTTGATAAACAGTTATAACTGAAAGTCTACACTTTAAAATAAATTAAGATATGACTAAAGTCTCCTGTGGCAGTGTACAGAGACAAAACTGCGAGAGGTTTGTGATTGGCCAAAAGCTTATGGCCCTGACTGCGATGCCATGTTTATTACAGGTTATGTTGTCTCAGTTAATTTCTTGTCATAACAAAGCATCATAAATAAAGTCAAATGACATAAGCTCAGTAAAACATTTGTTGAGATAAGTGTTGCACACACGCCTCTTTAGATGGTGTTGCTTTTTGCTTAAGCAGTAGTAGTGTAGAGGTCAATTCACTGTTGACCTTCTCTGTCTAGTTCCTACTTTATCCTTTAGTGTGTGAAGATATATACTCGTGCAGGGATCAACATTTAAAAATAAGGGCTGCTTTAAATTGAAAGTGTGCAGGTGAGGCATGGTTTTGCAATGAGCTGTTATAAATGAAACGGAGGTCAGTGGTCACATGACTTATAAAAGGCTGTCATTGTTTGGTTTTGAAAGTGAGAATCGGAGCCATGCTGGCGTACACTCCCCTGGATGAGAAGAGCCTTGCACTGCTGCTCAGTTACCTACAGGACTTCCTCAAGTGAGTATTCAGGAATCTTAACGAGGCTCATGATGATTGTCAAAGCTCAGCAGAGATGAGTAAAATGTTTCTTCATTTCAGGTATCTTGTAAAAAACTCTGCATCGCTCTTCAATGCAAGCGACTATGAAGTTGCTCCTCCAGAGTACCACCGCAAGGCAGTGTAAGGTTTTTTATTTTCGGATCAGAAGGCTTTGTGTGTTGACGTTTGGAGACATTCTTCCCAGTTGAAAGGATGTTTTCACAAAACGCCTTTGGAGAGCGGATTGTGAGAGATCTGTTGACGATGTAGAGGAGAATTGGAGCAAGATGTCACACTAATCCCTGGACAAATCCATTTTCTTTCATGTGGAAAGCTGCTGATTATGCTGTTCCTGTACTGGTATGTTTTTGAGTACCACTTTGTAGTTTTTGTTTTTTTTTAAATTTTGTTTTTGTTTGGTTTTTTTCTCTCTTTAGAGAGAAGAATTTCACGTTCCCTATTTTAATTCAGATGCTGGCTTAATTTGTCATGTAGGCTGTCACCATTTTTCTAATAAAACCATTCTCCAGATGTTTGTCCTTACATTTACATTTTGTTTAAAGACGTGTTTATGTGAAGATCCTTTTTTTTTTTTTTTCCTTTCTTTCTTTCTTTCTTTCAATGTAGTGCTTTATGGGAGCGTTACAAAAATCAAAATGAAGATGTGATTAGTTGTTTACAACCAAGGTACAGATTTCTTTTCATATATTTTGTTGAAATATATGAAACCCGTTAAGACAAGTCAGTTGTATAATATGCTGTAAATATTTTTAATAGATTAAATATTATTTTGGACTTTTTGCTCAAGTTTAATTTTACTTGAATTTCACTCTTTTACCCAGCGTTATAGTTAATGAACAAGGACCAATAACAAAGCTTTTCTTTTATGCAATGAATGTACGCTAGGTCTTTTTTTTTTTTTTTTTTTTCTTAATGCCTTTTAGGAAATGTGTACTTAATAGAAGATATTGTTTTTTAAAAATCCTAATACAAATGGAGGTTTTAAGTGCAAACATTAGTGCTTGACAACTTATTTTCTCCATCTTTTGATTCTGCTCTCATTTAGTTTTCATTCATTTCAAGTATTTTATGTAAACATGTAAATTACTCAACACTGAAACACAGTGAGCTTTTAAATGCACAACTTGTACATTTAGTCATTTTAAAGACCAAATTTTTAATTAGTACGTGGTGTTTAAAAAAAAAAAAAAAAAAAAAAAAAATATATATATATATATATATATTTTATAAAAAATAAAAAAATAAAAAAGATTATTTTTAGGAAAGTATTATGTCTGAGGTCTGCAGAGCCAAATCAGAAAGATTAAAGTTGCATCTACTTCTGTCATGTGAATGAGCCATTACTTGGCTTATCTAACAGTGTATGTGGGGCATTTGATGGTGTAACAAATGCAGCAGTGCCGTTGCACTGAAATATTTAAAACCATATCTAAATATTTTAATGGGTATTTTGTGCCTGTTGTAATCTACAACATTTACTGTTAAAATATATTTATATAAAATATATGCTATAGAAAACAAGCTTTATACTGTATACACGCATTTGGTTGTCATTTTATCCTCTTGGCTACAATTTCCCATAATCAGATCATCTCAAACTGGTTTCTTGAACATGACAAAGTGTTCACTGTATTCAAATGGCCTCCACAGATCTCAGTCCATCTGTGGGATGTGGTTGAATGGGATATTGACATCATGGATGTGCAGCCCTCAAATCTGCAACGGTGTGATGCTAATATGTCAATATGGACTAAAATTTGGTATCTAGCCTGAAGATGGAGTTGACCACATGAGGTCTTTTAAAAAGATCACCCTCTAAACTTTAGTGCTGTTCTTGGATAAACACACCACATTGCACCCAAACCGCAACGATCAAAGTCTGCACTAAATAACTGAAATAACCTCACTGACCATAACAGTTCTTCCAAGTGAATTATTTGAACTTAAACATTTGGATACCCAGAAGTCTTTACATTCCATGAAGGAAGGGGAAAAAAACAAATGCATTATGTCATTGCAACCAATTGCTGTTAATACTTTTTGTTCAAAGTTGAAATTACTCAACTTTATTTACAAGAACATACGTACTTTACAAAAGGACCTCCATTACATTTACAGAGATGTTACAGTGGCAGTGTGACAGGGTCAGACCCTTAAACTGAGCTGCCTGAATTTCAGCTCAGTTTCAGGGTCCTGGTTTTTGCACGTTTGCACGCTGTCTCATTGTCATGACTCATTGTTGAGCTATCAGCAAGGTTAGTAGCAACACCTGTGCTTTTCTTATGATCAATCAAAACGCCTACTGTGAAAATATTTGTCTTCAGCTAGGATTAACAACAATTTAATTAGTCTTTTAAATCATTCTGTCTCGGTCTGTGCTGTTTAGACAGGGATATTTGAGTGTCAGCCACACCCGGCCTGTTCTGCTTTATTTCAGCTAAGTGCCGGATCAGGGCCGCAGCCAAGATTCCTTCTTTCCTGCAGAAATTAAATGTAACTGATGACTTACTTAGTATGAACTGGACAGATGGTCTTAATTTAAACACCTAAAAGGCTGCTCGCTGTGAAGCCTTTAATGCTCCACTTAAAGAATAATTTCAAACAAAGTGGGGTAATGTAGACACCTGTCTTTTTCCTCTCACGCTGGTTGAGATGATTCTCCTGCTCTGATGATCTGAACAAAGGGAGCAAACCCAACTGTTTTACTGCCAGCGGTGGAATAACATCTGTGTGATGGAAAGCATGTACTGCGCTCAGGCCTAAGAACAGTTTTTGGCCACTTGAGGGACAATTTATAGGGCCGCAAATTTTCAAGCCTGTCTTAAAGCAACAATCAGGGACCCGTGTGCAAATAAAGCCTTACTATATGAACCCCGAAACACGCTTTCATGCTGTAATCATTTCACCTTGTTGAGGTAAGAAATATAATAATCTATCCACATCCAGAGAGCCTTCCTCCACTCACCTCTCTCCACTGTTCAGCACAGTCCCCTCCAGCTGGCTTGTCTTCCTCTGTTGTGACTGAGTCGACATGAAAAAGAGAAGCTAAATATTAGTTTCAGGCTGATTTGTGGTTTCATCTGTCAGCTGCTTGCAGTTGTTATGGCAAGAACGATGCCTAGCGTTTCAAGAAGAATTTCTTTAATCCAATTTCCCCCAGCCTCAACCAGAACCATATGTGTTTTCACTGCAGTGCGCTCTGAGATCACAGCGCCCTGGTGGCTTTTAACAGCCCATCAGGAAGACTGACATGAAACTAAGACTTCTCTGCAGATCCGTTCAGGGAGACACCTCAGCGCCTGCTTCTTGCTTTGGCGTCATTTACTGCTGTGATTAACGCGTCACGCTCCCAGCCAGAGGCCGGGTCACCGAGAGGTTTCCTCTGGTGTGAGGGCTTTCATTTGACCCGGGTGACAAGTAGCCTTAGTACTGTCATTACCTGACAGATGAGAGAGACATGTGCGCAATGTGGCCTTCACCAAAATGGGAAAGATTTAAGTCTGAGTGATGTTTTTTTTTTCCTTCACGTCTGCTCTGATCTGCCAAATACAAGAGACACTTCAGAAAGGTCTGCAGAAACCACTTGGATCAGAGATCACAAAACGGCCCGTTTTGAACTCGAGTTCACTGCCCTTTGGGAATGATCAGAGTCAGGATTTACAAGAGTATTCCCGCAACGACTTGTGGTTGTGTTTTATATATTAAAGCAAATTAGCCTTTCCTCTTGTGGAAAAGTTACCCTGTTTTTACTTTTACTCGTCTGCATTTTTCGTTGCTATATTAAAAATATAATATAAAAGTTTCAGCTCAACCAAAACACTATTTATATTTAACTCATATACTCACATTTTTGCTCCAGATCCTCTGGAAGAGCCCGTTCAGCACTCTTAAGTGCAATTTGCCCGTCAGCTGCCTCTGCTATTTGTATTAAAATGTTCAGTGGTGAGGAAGTGGGTTTGTATTTCAGCGCTTGCTCACTCGAGAATCTCACCAATATTGTTTTGATAGTAAACAAACAGTTGTCTTCTGTCTTGAAAAGATCATTATGTTGTCAGTGGAAAAGATGCATGTCGAAATCCTGATCTAATCTATTTAACTACAAAATCCCCCCATTTTTTGTGCCCACCAAACAAAGCATGACTCACTGTAATGTTTCGTGAGAGCCACCAGATGGCAGGATTTCACAGGATAAGTGCAAAGCCAGACAAGACTTGAACAGTCCAAATCAAGATATTCTGGTTTGCGGTATACTTATCAGCTTTGCTGGTTGTTTTGCTTTTTTCTCCCAAATAAAGTTTTCTCTATCAGAAGCACATGTGAGGCAATCACTCCAGAGAAAGATTAAGTTACTGTAGAAATGTAATGCCAATAAAAAAAGAAGACTGTCATCCAGTCGTCTTCTGTCCAAACTGTCTGTCTACAGTCCAAATTGTAAACTCGAGACAAACTCCTGCAGTGATGGCAGAGAACCCCCTATTATTAGGAAACAAATGTTATCAGTTTAACTGACTGATGAAAGGCATTTGTGCTCGATTACTCCCTCAGAACGCATCCATCTGTTTCAGGCTCTCTGAGGTGAAAGACTGTCAGTGTTTAATGTGGTTGTGAATGTTTCCCCAGACTAGGATTTAGTGGTAGACTAATTACACAATGGGCAGGCAGCCTCAGCAGCACACTGCTGCCAGAGTCTTGTGTGACTGTATGTCATTAGTATTGGAACAGAGCGTTTGCCACAAAGGGCTGCGGTCACTCTGAGCCATTAAAACATGAAAGACGCCTATCCCACTCTTCTGGAGAAGGAATTTGCAAGACATAAACAGCCTGTAAAATGGAAAACTACATCTGTGTCCATTTGTTTTCCTGAAATGCGGCCAGATTTGGTAATTCGTACTGAGATTCTTTCCAATAACAGAGCGCAGTCCAAATAAAGGATAAGGACTATTTGATCCATCTGTTTTCAATGTGGCATAGTAGTGGTTTTGTGCACAGGATCTCGATCCAGTGGGAGAGTAAGGAACTGTGAGGGCTTCAGAGTATGTTGGTGCCTTTGCTCAATTTGCACTCAGAGGTTTAGTACATGTGTGATGTTTCTCAAGTGAAACACGAGCCACCCCAGTGCATTGCTGGAGAGTAACCCATTTACTCAACTACTGTATTTGGGTCTATTTACACTGTTGTATTACTGCTTATACAGGCCTAAAGTGAACATACCAGCATTTTTACAGGGAGTCAAGAACTTCCATAATACTTTGCAGAATCCGAGGAATGTCATCGTCACATTTAAAATTGTCCATTTCCATAAAAAAAGAAGAAGAAAAAGAGAAAGTTCAGGGCCTGTAATAGCTGTATTTATTTTGTTAAACAGTAACTGTATTGTCTCTTTTAACCACATCATAGTCATTTTGTTATACTCTAAATTTAACTGACAGCTGTATGAGGATAGGTTTTCTCTCTCTGGCAATCAGTCCTTGTTATTGCAAGGGAACCCTTGATTTTTGTATATCCAAATCCTGCGAGTTGTGTTGCCTATTGGATGCCTTCTAGGTGATGTATTTTGGAAACATGCTGGAGAGATTATCTATCCTGGCTTGCCCTGGAGAAACCTCTGTATTCAACCTAAGAAAAAAGGAGATGGTAGGCAGAGAGAGGGAAGTTTGGGATAGCTACACTGCCCCGCGATCCATACTCAGATAAGGAAAGGATGGATGCACAATCACTGGAACTGATTTTCAATTTCCAGAGCAGCAGATCATGACCATACCGGTTTGTGGGCCCTCTTGTCACTGATTGTTCAATCACTAACTTTTTGCTGTTGTTGTTTGCTTAACTATATGCTTTTCCCAGAGTTTTCTGGAGTAAATTATTGCTTAGTTTTACTGGTCTACCGCCATGCCAACAATTTTGTAAAAACTTTGATCATTGTTAAGGTTCTTACAATCAGAGTCACACCTGTAAAATCGGGCTATATTTTGTGCTCTTGCTTGAACCCCAACTGACCATAAATGCACAAAATCTGATAGTAATCCATCAAAGGCAGCGTGAAAATCACAGGAAAGTTAGTGAACTTCTATTCATCCTTTTGTTAATCTTCTTTTAGACCCCCTCAGATTAACCACATGACTCCTCAAGGCGCCGATCTTTGCCCTCAGATTGGAAACCCGTGAACAGTACTCACTGAAGTGTGAAAGCGTTGAGAGGAAAATGTAAATGAGCCCTTCAGCGAAACAGTTAAACGTTAATTTAACCTGCAGGGACTTCACTATATTAGACATTACCTTGCCAGAAAATTCAATCTTTCTTTTGATGTTGAGCAGGGGTGTAAAAAGACTGTGAACTGACAGCTCTGAATATCTAAAAAAGATAAGCCTCTGTCTCTCGCCCTCATTAGGCTGAATGCTGAGCTAAAACAGCTTTTCATGTCACCTTAGTAAACAGTTTAATGTGTACCTCTTTCATCTGCTTCTCCCCCCCGCAGCTTTGATCCACGCCTCAGCGTCTGGGTACGATTGCACCTCTTCACTGTAGATTTGTCTCTATGCTAATTGAGTTTTTTTTTGACGAGCTTGTTCTGAAAACACCCAATGAGATAATAAATGAAAGGCCGGAGTGTCGTTTAACCTCTGACTCCTCTCGAGATTGAGATGGAATATCCTGATCGTTCATTGTTCTTTCATTTTAATTTTTCAGTCCGATCATACAGCCCTACGTTATCAGTGTTAGGAATGTGTGCACCTTCAACATATTTCAGCAAATCACCATAAAACATAGGGAGATTTAATTAAAAACAAATACGGCGTATTGTGATGACTAACAGGACGGTTTAATAGTTTAAAGTTTCTCTGTGAGGATGAGGTGCTGTGCTTTAGTGCTGTAACCTTCTTCTATAGATTGTCACTTGAAAGAGTAGGGGGGCAATTAGTGGCAAATCTAGTCAGCTCGTGACCTTCTGAGCGGCCTTCTTCTTTAGTGATGAGTGAAAATGAGAGAGCCACTTTCACGTGACATTTCATTCATTGCACAGTGTCAGGGATCGAACCATCGGCGTTCCAAACTGCTCCACTTTCCTGAGCCGCAGCCATAACCGAGTTAAAATTCGAATTAAAAGTCAGCTGCATAAAACTATTTACTGTGAAATCAAAATCAGGTGGTAAAGCGGTCATATTTGTAACCTGCAGAGGGCAAGCTTGGCTGAGAAATAAGCATCAGAGCTGAGAGCCACACTCAGCAGCCACTTTATTAAGCAGACCCAGCTAACATATTTCTGTATATTTAGTTTTTAGTTTTTGATTAAAGTGTTTCAAGTATTTTATTTTGATATTTTTTTTACACCTCATTCATCTGATGGTAGATTAGATCTTAGAATTAACAACACCAGATGTAGCCTCAAAAATGAACTACAAAGGTGAAACAGCAGATCTCTAGGACATTTTTTAACGCAGCTGAGCATTATTAGATTCATGAAGGTTGAATTAACAACAGAACAGCTGCTTTGTATTGGTTTTTATCTAGAATCTCAAACTATCTGGCATTCAAGTGTATGATGCACTTTGAGGTCCACTGCTAACAAGGTAACAAGATCCAGCTTTCTCAGGATTCAGCTTCAAGAATCGGCATTTATATTCAATAAATCAACACATAATCTTATTAGACTGTGGTAAAATAGAAGGCTTATGTTTTATATTTAAAAAATAGTTGCTTTTCTGAATGCATTTCTCAACGGGAGATGGGATGACGTATTTTAGGTTTGCAGGAATCTAACAATATCCTAGCGAGATATCGCTAGGAATCTAGCGATATCTCATTAGGAGGCCTGTGCCGTGACAGTTACATCTCCTCCGACTGTGCTGCTGGTCAGTTCTAAGCTGAGTGATTTTTCCTGACCCTGACGTGCCACAGCAGTGCCCTCGGTGCTCAAACTATCCATGTTGCTTGTTGACAGCAGCTCCTCTTTGGGGCTGCCGGAGATTGGCCCGAGGCTGACCTCCCGTCAGTCTGCTGGAGGAAAGCAGGAGACCGGTTTGGACTGGGAAGACAGGGTGAAGCCTAGAGGAATAATAAGGAGGGGAGGGGGGAGCCCGACACACAGACGGTGCACTGCGCATACACACATTTGACAGAGTTGATCTGAGGTTTTTCTAGGCTTTCCTCCCACACATTTCCACCGCGTGAGTCAAAGGGCAAACTGTTAATTTATTAAATTACTACTTTCTTTTTTGCTTCCAGGTATGTTTTCAAATGCTATAATTAACTGTCAGGTGTATAATGACACAAATATTTTGATGGTTGTTATTCATTTTGTAAGTTGATCTAATGGTGCATGAGCTGTCTTCATGTCTAACTGGGTTTGTTGACTGCAGGAACAGGACAGCACTGTGTTATTATCATTTGAGAGGAAATGTTAGGTTTCATCTGCGCTCATAAATAGTCTGTCATCACAGAGCAGCACATAGTGGGGAAAAATTCGTGCATATTTTTGTGCTGTAGATCAAAGAAAAAAATGGCACAGAATCAATTAATGATTAATATGCCATCTGTTGGTGGTGGCGTTTTGAATATCAATATGACTCCCCTCGGATGTTTAATCACCTGATACCATTGTGTTGGAACACAACAACGGAGCTGTTGAAAGTGCCGTAGTGTCAGAGAGCCCAAATGTTTTGATCCACCTCCACGATATCATAAGATATTCATCGCTCCAGTGGAGAAACACGTCTTCGGGGCCCCGACAGCGAAGCACACATGCAGATATCTGCTGTGCGTGTGGGGCTGCTGTAGAGATCCCACCCAAGGCAAGGCCCCATTCGCTCTCCAGCACGGAGGATGTTGTCGATATGGCCTTGACAGCGCGTTCTAACCCCGAGGCCCAAAGAGGGACAGGAAACAGTTGGCTCTTGATCGACTGAAGTGGTGCCTGGGACTTTCCCACACGCCTCGGGATGCTCCTCGTTGAGCCTGGTCTGTGGTTGGAGCGTGTGTCTGCACCACTTCACACCAGGGAGAAGAGGGAGGGGAGGGAGAGGAGCGGGGCACGCTCAGCCTTACTGTAGAAGTTGGAGAAAACTTTTCAGAGGGGATTCATTGCCCCTTAGCTGAGAGAACAGCATAAATTATTTGCGCTGGCAGATGTTCACAGACCCAAATATGCATGAATTTGTAGAGCTGGCAGGCTTCCCTCAGTCAAACGTACTAGTTTTCACGATGCGTGCAGGAGCAGTTGTTATTCTGGCTGTTTTACAGAGAGCATTAATCTGAGCTGTCAGCACCACCAACCACTTTGGTGGAAATTATTTCACTCCTTAATAAGGGAACTCTGGTGCTGTATTACATATGGCGGTCAGGGTAACATTCTTGGTGGGTCTGTCATCATGTAGCTGCTCTCCAACAGTGAGCCTTCTGTGTTGGGCCTGCAGCACACTCTCTAACCCAGAGATGAAAAGAATACTGACTGGGAATTAAACGGAATAACTACCTCTCACATTCTCTCTCGTGGCGAAGATGAAGAAAACCTCCTGCTAGGAAGAACGAGAAACTCAATATTAGTACTATATTGACCTATTACTGAGCTTCTCTTATTATTTATTATGTATTATATGTTTTTTAATGTAATGTGGCATAATACATTATATGAACCCAATTTAAACAAATTTAAAAAGTTGGGGCGCTGTCTAAAATGGGGGCGATCGTGGCTCAAGAGTTGGCAGTTCGCCTTGTAATCGGAAGGTTGCTGGTACGAGCCCTGGATCCGACAGTCTCGGTTGTCATGTCCTTGGGCAAGACACTTTAAGTCATGCAGTTTGCGGTTTAGCATTGTCTTGCTGAAATATGCAAGGCCTTTCTTGAAAAAGATGTCATCTGGATGCGAGCATATATGCAAAGATAGATGTCTGTGAAGGTTCTCAGTCATCCAGGTCATCGTAGTCAAAGGAGCTTGCAGAGAAAAGCGTCTGGACTTCTTTAAGTTACTTGAAGACGTTTCACCTCTCATCCGAGAGGCTTCTTCAGTTCTAAGGTCAAATGGTGGAGAGTCCCAGATATAACCCTAGTGGGAGTGTCCCCCCACAGAGGGACAAAAGGACCCCCTGATGATCCTCTAATCGCCTGAGCCAAGGTGTGGAACTGGGTGTGGGTCCCAATCAGCCAGAGTTTCGGGTGGGTTCATTGTGAAACCTGGCCCCACCTTATCATGCGAATTCCTGAGGTCAGATGGCCCAGGGTGTGAGTGGGCCTTAAGGCGTCTGGGAAGGGATCTCAAAACTGGATTATAGATGGCAGAGAGTTGGTGTCGTAAACCACCGCCTCTGTTCAAAGATGGTCGCTCACAGTGGACATAGATGGCTTCTTTCACTCCTCTTTCAAACCATCTGTCCTCTCTGTCCAAAATGTGAACGTTGGCATCCTCGAAAGAGTGTCCTTTATCCTTAAGATGCAGATGGACAGCTGAATCTTGTCCTGTGGAGGTGGCTCTTCTGTGTTGTGCCATGCGCTTGTGAAGTGGCTGTTTGGTCTCTCCAATGTAGAGGTCTGGGCATTCCTCGCTGCACTGTACGGCATACACCACATTGTTAAGTCTGTGTTTTGGCGTTTTGTCTTTCGGGTGAACCAGTTTTTGTCTGAGTGTGTTGCTGGGTCTGAAGTACACCGGGATGTCATGCTTGGAGAAAACCCTCCTGAGTTTCTCTGATACACCGGCTACATAGGGGAAAAGATAGAATTTCGTATTTCGTTCAGAACTGATGGTGCCCTCCCAAATGTGCGAGCTGTCAATTTCAAAGGCGCAAATGCAAACGATCAGGAATGCGGGCTTTTAAACAGAGTGCTGATAACAAGCCAGATGGTCCCGTCCCCGCTTACAAAAATATTTAAACATTTTTTATTTGTCTGACCACAGAGACGTTTTCCACTTTGCTTCAGTCCATTTCAAATGAGCTTTGGTTCACAGAAGGTGGTGGCGTATCAGGATCATGTTCATACACAGCTTCTTGTTGGTGTGATAGAGTTTCAGCCTTGTTTATGGATGACACGGTGAACTGTGTTCACAGAGAATGATTTCTGAATGTGTTCCTGAGTCCATGCAGTGATTTTCATGACCGACATCACGTCTGTTTTTAATGCAGTGCTGCCTGAAGGCCCGGAGGTCCGAAGGTTAGGATTTTCAGCCTTGCCCCTTGTGCACACAGATTTCTCCAGATTCTCAGAATATTTTAATGATATTGTGGACTGTAGATGGTGAGATTGTCAAAGTCTGGACAATCCTACATTGAGGATCATTATTCTGAAATTGGTCTGTAATTTGTGGATAGCATTTTTTGCAGATATCTGAACCTCCTTTACTTCTGAGAAGCTCTGTCTGTCTAAGATGCTCTTTTTATTCCTAGTCCCGACCTGTTTCTGGTTACTTAGCCTCCCAGCTTTTTTTTTTCTTTTTTTTTTTACTGTTTATAATTTTTAAAAATAAATTTTATGCTTCTTATTTCTTTCTCCTCTCTTATGCCATCTCTTAGGCAGCTCAGGTTTTAGCTGAAATGTACAGGCCCCTTTTCAGCCAAATACATAAATCTGAGTACATATTTTTCTTATTTATTGTAAAAACAAATTAAACCCTGGATGCCTCCCAGGCCAAAAAAACTTTAGTCCCGGTGGTTTATTTTTATTTTTATTTTTTACTGCTGATCATTTTAGCATTACAACCTTCACAAATGTGCTATTTCTGCAGGACTGCTGTAATTACATAAGACCACAAATGTGCTCACTACATATGGGCATAATGAAAAATAGATTAGGGAAATGCATATTGTGGTGCCTTCTGTGGTCGGTTATCCTGGCCACTCTAAGCACTCTGGTCATTATATGGGTTCTAATGTAGCATTTTGCCGCACATGGAAAGCCAGTGTTTGCAAATGATCATGTTTCCATTTTCCAGCACCTTTTATAGGTATGTAGTCATCAACTAAAACCGTGTGACACCTGCATGTGAAGCACAAAACATTAGACATTGTATAATCAAGCTTTCATCGGCGTTCCAAGAAGTAAATAACAATAATAAAGGTGGATGAGACAACCTGTAACTGTCACGCTGTATCTAACTGTGGAGAGAGAAGTGACTTAGAGCCTTTCCAACAGGAGGGCTTTGGCAGACTGCCACTTAGTGTGGTCCCCCTGAGGGCCCTTACTCATGAATCAGAGAAAATGGGAATTACACATATTAAAGAGGGTAAACGTCAGTAATCACAGCGCTGGGAAGGATGCTTGAGGACTCATCAGGCCCACTGCTGCTTTTTTAGAGACACTTGTTTCAAGGAGCCACTGTGTTTAGTGGCTGGCAGCAACACTGCGACAGGCTAAATTACAGATTTCACCTAGAATATTCACCGTCAGCACACCTGCATCTACTCTCAAGCCTCCACGAGTCTCCGTCTCCACGCTAATGGTGCGCACCACAGTAACGCCGTCTGACTGCCCACCCACTCCCCGAGTCACGCAGCAGGCAGGTCGAGTTACAGCCTGTCATGTTTGTTATTGTCTTCTGTGCATTGGTATTTACAGCATGTTTGTCCGACATCGACTGCCTTGTGGTCCCTGATAGAGATGGGCTTGGTAGTTTTGACACGGAAAAGTTTGTTTGTTTGTCTGTCTGGTCAGCAGAGGTCACGCAGCAGTATGTTTGTTTGGCGGGTCAATTGAGTCTACTAACAGAGGAGGCCAGTGAGGAGAAGTGATGGAGGGAGAAGTGCTCATTAGTGGCCCTTTCCTCCTATGTGTTCCTCCTCTGGTGGAGATGGGAAGACCACCAGGCCCTTTACCCTGACTCCCAGATAGGATGTCTGGAGTCGCTCCACATGACTTAGTGTTGTTGGTACTTTGACAGAAAACAACCCTCAAGGGAAACTCAGGCAACCATAAATATTTAGGCACCAAAGAGCTTTATGGAGTTTGTTGTAAAAGGATTTATAGCAGCCTGGGAGGCAATGCATCAGTGTCTGAGGGCCTTAAGCATCCAGTGTTTACAGGACCCCGTATGAATCCTCCCAAAACTCTCAGCCAAGCCTGGAGAATTGGACCAAATAAGCACTCCAGCACCAGGAATGCAAACACCACAACTCCTCCAAATGAGTTTCAGAAAACAGGTGTGAGCGCAGCAAAAAAAAAAGAAAAGAAGAAGAAACGAAAAATGACCTACAGATGATTATTCACAAACAAGTCAAGTTACTGGCCTTATATGGACCGACTTGGAAATATTGGTTCTGTGCCTTGTGAGGATTTGATGCAATTATTCGCTGTGTAAACTGAGACCAACAGCTAGAAAGGCCATCAATAAGCTTGTAAAAAATGCATTTGGGGTTATGAATAGTTCAGGATCTGATTTACCTAGTTCAGCTGTGTATTGTTTAATGTAATATCTGCACTTGCTGTCTGCGTCAGATAGGAATTTCACCCCCGGACAGAGCCGAGCTTGTTGCTTCCCAATTTTGCCATCTTTAAGCTGAGCAGAACGATTCGAAAGATCTGAGCTGTGTTGGAGTCAGCAGGGAAGCTAAAAAATGGTTATTTTTTGCAATAACTCATTTTTGGGACAAACCTGTATGCTTTAACCATCCAGCAGACACTGAGTAATGTTAACATCCATTTAGTCGCCTCCTCTTCCCCCCCCCCTCCCCCAACACTCTTTTTGGTCAATGTGAGGCAAATGTGTCTTTAGCTACTTACCCTGTCTGTCTGTCCATTATTTGGTGCTAAGCAGTCAACACTCACTGAGTTTTTTATGAGGAGTATTGAATGCATAGCGCTGACAAATATAATGGTTTTCCAATAGAAATTTCACAAATGTAGAGAACTTGTAGAGATATTTTGTGGACTTTTCACAAAGCTTTGCACCAGGAGGCCCTGTGGTGCATGGAGAATGTTATGAAAGTGAGAGTGTCTTAAGTGCTTACAGTCTTGCCTTACCACACCAACGTCAGCCAAGGATCTGCATAACTTGGATCTAAAGTTTGACTCCCCCGATTCAGACTTTTTGAGAAACGGAGCAGAAATCAAAACAGTTACATTGTAAGGCTGAAATTTGAACATATGCAAACTTTTCAGACATGTGGGAAGTTTGGTGATTGCTCTCTCTCTTTAGTATAAGTGACACCTTTCACATACTGGTTGAAGTGTCCCCTGTTAAAGCCACTTAAATCACTGGAGAGCTGTTTGTTATTCAAATTCAGCCTCAGCATGCCATGGTATGATGTGTTGCACAAAAAGCCTTTATGGATATATGCTCTTATAATAATGGCTCGTTGAACCAGGCGTAAATAAACAACCGTGGTGGGTAGCTGATTAGTTATTGTTTCCTCTGTGGCAAACTATTGTTGCACTAAAACAACGGCACTCTCTAAACAAATCACTTGTAGCAGCAGGCTGTCTGGGCAGCCTCCACCGCAACTCTTCCTTTACATTCACTCTCCTCATCAATGTTGCATGAGAGTGTTATCTGCATCCCTCTCATCTCTCCCTTCCTCCCCAGGTTTTTATCTGACCAAGCTCTTTCATCTCTATCCTTAAGGGGAAGCCGGACATCTCGGTCCACTATCCACGCCGCCCCTGTCTCTGCTGGGCTAGCTGCTCCTCTCTTCATCCTCCCATGCTGCCCTTTACTACCTCCCCGCAGGGTCACAGGGCTGCTTTGTCCCAGATTGCTGGAGGATCAGGATTCCTCATTATCCCTTTAACTGTACATTTATCTGACAAGACAGAGGAGAGAGAGCGACCCCCGGCATCATTAAGCTTTAATAGACAGCCAAGAAATGAGGGAGAAGCCATAAAAGCAGGAGCCGAACCAGAGTTTCTCTTTAATGTCTCTGATCGTCCTGACAGGATTATTAATCAGGAACTAAAGGAATTTAAAACCTTTGCTCTTGGCTTCCTCACTTAGAGTCTTTAGCTTGCACCATTACATAGCAACCCAGGGTCAGGAGGTCTGTAGCTAATTGGTTCTACAGGGTTTTGAATAACAATGAGCTGAGCCCAATTACTGAACTACAGAGAGGCGGAGATGAGAAGAGAGGGAGGGGGACCCGGTGGAACAGGCACAAGGATGCAGGGAGGAGGCAGAGGAGGAGATGAGGTGGGGGGGAGGCTTTTTCACGGCTGCTGTCTCCCTCCTCCTTAGAGTGGGGATATTAATGAGATCAGTAAATGAATGCTGGCATAGATGGGGATGTGCTGCTGTAGAAAAACAGCCGCCCTGCCCCTGCAGGACAGCAGCAGCAGCAGCAGCTCCTCATTCACTATTCCATTTGACTCGCACGAAATGTGTGCGCCACGTTCTTTTTGTCCCAGATTTTTTCCCCCTTCTTTGCATCACATGTTCATTTATTAGTGATGTATTTTCCTTTCTTTGCTCTGACACAGGGGATCTGTTTCTGTGGTCTTTTGATAGCTCGGCCGTATAGCAGTCTGCCTTGTTGAGCCTTTAATGTTGTCTTCGGGGGGTTGTATTCAGCGATGGCTAATGCAGTTAGTCCCAGCAGTTTAGAGGCAGTTTGGTAGTAAATTCACAGTCACTCCGAGGCATAACAGCAGCAGATTGTTCCTTATTTTTGTGACCTCTTCTGCTTTGGTCCACATCAAGACTTGTTTTTCATCCTCTTGCTTACCCATCATAACGTGCTGCTGCTGCTGCTGCATATCCAGTGGGTAGATTAAGCCGAGCTGTATTCACACAATGTCTCTCCACTCTAGTGTGTCATGGCCCGTCTTGCCCTGCTTGTGCTGATGAAACTAGTTTGGATGAAAGCATTATCAGATTTAGAGAGCTAATTTGTTGCAGCGGCAAAAGGACCGTTCATCCTGTTCAAGGGATGCTTTTTTCACTTTGGTGGTGCTCAGTATTTTTTTATTTTATTTTTTTTCAGCCCTTGAAACATTGCATCAGTGCTGAGCTGTAAGACTTTTAAATTGATCTCTGCTTAAATAATCTCTTTCAAATTCATGAATTCACATCGAGCAATCCCCTCTTCTGAGCATTCATCACTTTCAATAAACCCCCGAGAAGCTGTCATTATGCCTCCACCTCCTCATCGTGCTCTAAACTGCTGTTCAAGGGCTGCAATTTGGAAATGTGATTTAAATATTGCTTGAAATGGATAGCTCGTATTTACCTAAGCCCCCCCTTCACGGTGCCAGACTCTGTCATGCGATGAAAGCCGGAGGATGTCAACTGCACTTCCTGTGCATGAGTTGTAGACATTAATTGCTGCTAGCACAAAGTTTAGCCCCGACATTTCCAGATCACAAGGCAAACAGAATTCTCTGTGGGCCTGCTTTTCCGCACGCTTTTGTCACTCCTTCTTCATGGCTGGATTTCTCTGAGATGAGAAAGGATTGTCTTTGCTTACACTTTTAATCGGCTATAGAGCGCTGAAATACTCCAGCTGGAATGTGAAGGAGATAAAGGCCTTCTTAACTCCAGGCTGCAAATGAACTACAAATCCTTGAGCTGGATTGCTGTTCATTCTTCAGTTATGTAAGCCCCAAATCATTTTTTCCCCCCTGTTCCCACTCAATGGTGTCACTGTGTATATACAAATAAATTCTTGACAGACAAGCCTTATAATCTCGTTCAACTTTCAAGTACAAGCATTAATAAGAGCACGAGTCAATTTTTCCCAGGGTTTAAAAGTAATCAACATGCTCGCTGCGTGATGATCAACTCATGATGGCTTTGAATATTCATCACCAGTGATTGATTGGCTTCATATAGGTTTGTGCGAGGCTGTCTTACAAATACGCCTTTGAAATTCCTCCTCAGCAACGTGCTTGGATGTGGATTACGCGTCGAATCTCATCTCTTTAAAAATGGTTGCGAGTGCCATTCATTCCAAACAATCCTTCTGAGCCCGTAATATATTCGGATCTCTTGAATCTGCATATTTGCGTACTGTAACCGAGTTGCAGCTGTGGTCTCAGAAGAGTTTATCATTATTTCACATTTATTTTGTCTCCCTAATTACCTAATTAATTCTGTTGTTTTGATTGTGGTGTTTACCGTTTGTTTTGTGGAGGCGTAATCCTGTTCTATTTGTCTGTTTGAAGAAGGAGCAGTCTCGCTGAATTATTCATGCTGCACTCCAGCGACAGCACAGCCGTTTAAATGATGAAGGCATTTGTGAAATCCTCTCTCTCTCTCTCTCTCTCTCTCTTTTTCACACACACTTTCTCCCTTTCTCACTCTAGCCTCTCTCTCTCTCTCCCTTTTTCTCTCTTTCTCTCAGAGAGGGCCTGAGGCGATGGAGTGTAAGGAAGGGAGAGGATTTCACAAGGCGATGAGGTGATGGAAAAACATGTCCCTCTAATGTGTCTCACCGATCTCAGAGAGGGCCGGACCCCAAAGCCACGTCTAACCTGACGCTATAATTTGACCTTTTATCTCCACTTCTCACAGGAAACAGTGCTCCGCCCTGCTCATTGTTCAAGCCTCTATGAGTGTGTGTGTGTGTGATTTTCTGACCGAGCCAAACCCCCACTGAGCAGAAATGTGGACACTTGAGCCGACACAGGCACTCTGAAGTGCTGCTGAGGTGTCAAAACGTTGTTCACTGATTGGATATCACTGTGTCATGTGGTGGCTCGGTGTCCACTTCACACCTTCAGCTGTGACTTCTTTCAGTGTTGACGAGACTCGATAGAGCACGAGTCAGCAGAGGCTGTGGATCTATTCAAGGTTTACTGACATCTGGTTTGATTTTTTCCCCTTTTTTTTTTTAAAGAAAATGCTTTGTCTCCGCTCTCAGTGTGGTCTTAATGGTGTTCCCACTCAAAGAGTATTGGAGGAGGAGGAGAAAGAAGAGGAGGGGGGTGATGGGGCTCTCTGGAGATTGTCTGTTTGCTGTGTTTACTGCCAAACCCTTAAGGACTTACAGGCACTTTCATCAGCACTCAGCAGTACATAATACACACCTCCCCGCCTGTGTTCACTCAGCTTCTAATGTCTTATTTCACTCTCAAACTATATATGACACCTTTGAGTCCCAGGGGTCACCTATGTCCGTCTGTAAGGCCTGATTACCATCTTCTAGTGACACCATTATACATTTACATGAAAAAGATCTTACACCAGACATCATTTGTTTGAGCTTCCTTTCAGGGTTTCCCTGTGGGGCGGCATTGTCCTTAAAATGCACAAATCTCTGATAGTAGCTCCGGTTTTCAGGAGGCCTGTTTCTTTTGACGATGGCAAGCTTGATGGACGTTATCAGCCGCCATGTGACTCCAGGCTCAAACAAAAGCCTTGAGCAAACAGTATGTATGATTTTATTAAAAATCTTTTCTAATGTGTTGTTTTCTCTCTGTGGGCCTGTGGATTTTGCATGCTATTTGATCTGCCCTAAACATACATCTTTAATCTTAGCTGCAGGCTGTGTGAGAGGTAGTGCGTGTCACTGCCTCTCCACTGAGTCTGCGGGCCTGCTTTTACACCACTGCAGTCCCTCTGGGAGGCCTGCAGAGGGCAGCATGCTAAACACAGCATCCTCTCCTACAGCAGCTCCTTTACACCTGCACCACCTCCTCCTCCTACTCCTCCACAACTATCTCTATTAAGGTACATCTTCATTAGCTCACAAGAGGAAATAAAAAAAGAGAAGAAGAAGAAAGAAAGAATAATAATAATAATAATAAAAAAACAGGCTGAGAATGGAACCATCATGGGCCCGCGGGGTGTTCTACTGTTTGTACTGACACAGAGGACGAGTTATGCTAATTGAGAGTTCTTTGCATAATTAGGCAGAAAAAACTTTATCATTATTATTAGTGGAGAATAGCCAGACAGAGGGTAATTTCAAGTTTCCCAGCAGGGTGCTGCCAGAGAACAGAAACAAAAAGGACACACTCTCAATGTTATTCCTGCTGTCTTTTGATGCAGGGAGCATAATTCATCTAAGATACTTAGCCTGAGTGCGCTTTAATGATGATGACTTTTCCCAATGTGATTTTTCAAAGTGTTTTAATGTATTGTCTTCATAGTGGATGTGTTTGCTGTGGTAAATTCGAGGACTGCATATTAAGTTATCCACCTAAATGAGATATTTTTTTTCTTTCGTGTTTAATGAGCCTTCACTTTTTGCCATTTTTTTTGCAGACATCTTCATTCTGCTTTTGTGTGTGTGCGAGTGCGTTGTGGTTTGTGGCACATGTGTTGAGACTGGGAATGTGTGATACCACTGAGAGGTGATGCGGCTAGCCGCTCAGCTACACAGGGCTGTGAGTAAGTGGGCCGTGGTTATAACAGGCACACAGGGCAGTCACAACAGAGTGCTGAATCTATTAGTTCCTCAGCAGGATTTCAGCAGGTCATTAGGGTCCAGTAAGATCCTGTGATATCCTGTTATGCACTTTACCTCTTCACTTAAGTTTGATGATGCTACAGCCAGTGTGTGTAGGAAGATGTCTTTTCCCTAGGAGCGCGGGGCCTGTGCTTGCTTGAAGACGGTGAACGATAGTTTATGCCGCAGTAAGTATTCCTTTCAAAGGCTTTACAAGGCACTGGGGATTAAGAGACTGTACCACACTCATCTCATTTGTGTCAGAGCCGAGAAAAGGGAGCACTCTAAACACACACTGCACCAATAAGCCGTATAGGATAGAGTGGAGATGAGGGCTCTCAGAAACATTGCACCTGCCCCAGTTGTTCTCCACCAACATGGCCGTCTGTGCACCGCCTGCTTCACAAATTCAGGGAACATTCCCTCGCTTCAAAGGTTCCCCTGCATTTTTTCATCTCTGTGCACCAGCCCACGGCCAAAACCACAGATTAATATTTCAAAACATGTTTCTTGCACCCCGACTCCCCCCTCTTCCCATCTCCCCGCTTCTCTCTATACCTCCCCTCCCTCCTTTGCCTCAATGATGCCCCCCACCCCCCAATCTCCACCCACCCACACCCCCAGCATCATCTCTCACACATGCAGCCCATTCCCTGTTCACCACTTATTCTCCTCTCGCCCCCGCCCCAACCCCAACCTGCATGCCTCCCCGCCTGCTTGCTCGCCAAAATGTGTGATATTTTTCCATATCTCAAGTTTTGCTGCTCCACTGCTCTCTTCAATCCAATCACCAGTGCAGTATGTTTTATGGATTAATAAGAAATGATCTTGGAAGGTCCAGTCAAGGCAGCTGAGGATCCAAAAGCAGAAGGATGAAGTGATGAAACAGAGGGGGAGAGGGGCAGGGTGCCGTCTGCAGTCGAATTTTAATGAGTACCAAGGGGAATATCCAATTTTTTTTTTTTTTTAATGGGGTATCCTTCTGGTGCTTTGCTCTAAATCACTGTCACACAAACAAGGTATTTCCCATCATGCCTCTGATTTGGCTTGGTAACTGTGTCATCCCGTGGCAGAGACACCTCACCGATGCACCTGCCTCGCAATCCTAATTGAACAGATGATCTGCCAATTTGTCATGTTTATCTTCAGAGGCGTTCTGGCGTCAGTGCCCCTGCTCTGCTCAGCCCCCTCAGAACACAGTGCAGATGTTAGCAGAGCCTTTTTTTATGACAGATCTTGTAGTCATTACTGAATAATTCATTGCAACATTAATGTCTTTAGATAGCATCTCCAGCATCTTGCTCTGCCTTTTTGGCTCCCTCTCTCTCTTCATTCTCCGGCTCCTCACAAGGGAAAACTTTATTATTCTCTCCACTGACAGCAAAGTATATGGATAAAAGATAATTGCCTGGCTTGACTCAGCCATTGATATGAAAATAGAATTGAAATTATTCACCGTGTTTTAAAGGTTAGTTGAAGGTTATTATTCAGGGAAAGGTGTTCCGGAAAGGAGTGTCTATGCGCAGCCCAGTGGCAGACCTGACAAGACATTTCTGAAAGGCTAATATGCTATGCATGCTGCAAAGGCCATGCAGTGAATAAACAGAAAGGGTCTCCTGAGATCTTAACACAGGAGAAGTCAATTATTTATGAGCATATTATAGCTCACTCTGTGCATAAATATGATACGCTCCAAAAAAAAAAAAAAGAACGTGGGCTTGATTGTGAGCACACCCCACTTTCTTTTATTCACTATATTGTTTGTCCTTTCATTCGCGCTTCTCTGCATGGTGGAATGTAATATGAACACTCTAATGAAGAGCGAGAGGGTTTTCTCAACCAGTTTAATGTATTCGATCCGTTGCATGCTTATAGGCTTGTTGTGGTTCAGATGGACTTTGAACATGGGCTTAATAAATCACCTCCGCCAGCAGTCGTCTGATGTTTCTGCTTAACAGCTGCTCTGATGTCTGTGGTTGGCCCAGCACTACTTACGCCACTCTCTATTACCATGGCAACTGTGGGGACGTATGCAGGTAGCATGCTGTAAGCTGGAAGAAGTCATGGTGTGCTTTTTGATAGCAGCCATAGAGGAGCAGACAGCCGCCTGCCTGTCTGTCTTTCTGTCTGTCTGTCAGCAGGCGGCTGGTCCGCTGCACATGTGAGCTAATATCTAGTCAGGTTTGTCTTTTAAAGATTCCTTTATGCATTTTAAAGCTTTGTTTTTCTTTGTTCCCTGACTTGAATGAGTGAGGTGTAATGATATTGTTTGGTTTGTTTTCAATTCACACTTAAAAATCAGTTTTAGGGTATTTATGAGCAGATTTCCTCTCGTATATCTTTATTTATAGGCAGGAGCGTAAAAGCAAAGTAAGGCTAAACAAATCAGTTTTCACACACTGATTTGAAGTCAGATTGGAGTCTGACTTCCATGTAAAGGCATCAAAGAGAAGTGAGACGAGAGGCAGAAATGAGCACTTCTTCTAGGAAGATGCTGTGGTTCACACCTCCTCTTCACCTGTTTCCTCAGCCTCTCGTTCGATCCTTTTTCTGTTCATCGAGCTTCGCTGACTTCATTCAAAGATGCAGGTGTGATCACTCACCCATTCACTGTTAGTTAAGACCACCTCTTCTGATCCCAAAATAGACAGTTCCAGTTCCTTCCATAAAAAAACACCTTGCTTTTTAAATATTTCATATAAATTTTCCATTTGTCAAAGTCATTCAGATACTTGATTTATTTGTTTTTTTTTAAAGAAATGCATAAGCATGGATAGAAAGCGCTCTCTAGGCTCAGTATTGCAGAATTGTGGCTTCCCATTTCTCAGTTTTGTTTTTGACACCAGCTACTGTGCTGCAAGTAGGGATGGGATGGGTTAAATGTCTTGACAGATGCTTGCAAAGAACTGAAGTTGTGTTAGCAGCATAATGGGGTTGTTTCTGTCCTGGATGCAGATTTTCACTTTACCATTTATCTCGTGCAATATAAAAAAAAGTCCATATTCATGCTCTAGACTACATTGTTATTTTCCTCTTCTGACATGCAAACTGAAATCAGCCAATTGTAGTGCAAGTGCAAGAACTGATAAGCACAATCGATAAGCAGGCAGACTAACAATTCCAAGAAAAAATGACTGCTGGGAACCAGTTTTCTACAAGAGCCGGTTCTTGATTCCCATTCCTAGCTGTAAGGATTGGTTATTTGATTGTGGGCTAAAACATTCAGCACTGCTGCTGCGCTTTCATGCAAGTGTTTCCACTGAATCATACAGGGGCAGATTTAGGCCTCCACTGCTGATGACAGACGGCATTATGTCAATATCTGTCTGCTCTTCTGTGTCAGGCCTCAAGTAAAGATCATTGACACCGTATCTCTCTCCCTCCCTCCCACCTTCCTTCCTTCAGCCCTGTCTTGCACTGTGGAAAGAAATTGGATCCTCTTCTTAAAGCTAAGCACTTCAGGATGAAGTTTTTCTGAAGCCAAAACTGCTTGTGTGATTACAGACAGATCGATACCTTGTGGTGTCTCCAGCCAGCTCACCCTGCTGGCACAGGAAATGATGCGATCCATGCAGCTCTGACATTGACAGGCCCCAGGGAGGCAACAGCTTCACTTACTAGAAAAATGCTCTCCATTAGCTCGGCTGGGTGGCTTTGCCCTGTCATTGTTATGCTAGCGAGACTGTGACATTTATGTTATGTGGATGGCAAATGCCTTTCTCATCATCTGCTCACAGCACAATTTAAATTTTCATCAACTTTGATGGACAGCTCCTGAAGAATTATCATCAAGAAAATGAAATCTTTCCTGACCCTAAATGCCACCGCTGCTGCCACTCCTTGACGGTGTCCCACAGTGCTGCTGACAAAGGCTGTAGACAGTCACACAGTGTCTCCCTTCAAGCTGCTGCCCTTTAGCTCTTGTGTTACTGATCAGAGGTTAAACCTCACGGCTTTTCTCATAGTCGTGGAGAGGCCTGGTGAGAGGCCACGTCCTTTCTCAGACCTCAACAACACCCAGACCCCATGCCCTCCCCTCTGCCCAGGAAGTAGTACTCATATCCATGTCAGAGAATAGTGGTACTTTAGAGCAGAATGTGTGTGTGTGTGTGTGTGTGGGTGTGTGTACGGCTGAGCCAGCATCTCTTAAACCCAAGCACTTGTATTGACCCACCTCCCATCTCTTTCCCTCTCTCTCCCTCTCATCCCCCACGGTTTCCTTGTTTGAAACAATATAGCCTGCCTGTTGTTATTGATTCAGAAGATTGGACCATGGTAAGTGCTCCTTCGAGTCTGGTGTTATATTAAGCAATTGTTCCAACAGCAGATGACAGGGCTGAGAAAGTTTTGGCTGACTCTAATAGGCCTGGTATTACGTGTGTGTTAATTGATTGGATAGCAGAAGGGGAGGGGGGGGGGGCTGACTGCGAGAATTCAGGGCTAAGCAGCTGATAGTTGGACACTAATTCGGAACATTCGAACAGTGTGACAAATCGCTGTGGTCCAAACAGTTACATACACTCGCTTAACGACACAGCCGCTCTCTTGTTTTGATGAAAGCACATGATAATAACATGACCGTACACAAAAAGAAAAGTTTAGAACTTGTCTAAGGAGCAGATCAATCCATACCCTCAATCTTTTTTTTCTTCTTCTTCTTGGCATTAGTGAAGCCTAACTTTATCCGGTCGGCCATGCTGGGTGTATTTGCCAAAGCGCCTGAGCTGCACAGCCAGTATCCAGACATTGTCAGCAACACAGGGGTAGTATTGCATGGAAGGTTGTTTTATGGAAGCCACCCGAAGTAAACGCTCCATTCATCCTGTCTGTCTGCACTGGCCTCCATTTCCTCTTCTGTCACACGCATGGTTAAGACCAGCTTGAAGCATTTATCACAGAGCCAGAGCATGGGGTGGGGTAGGTGGTGTGCTGGTGGAGATCAAGCAAAAGGAAACCGAGCCCACCTTGCTCTTTGTTTGTCTAACATCCAAACATCTCTCACTTGTCAGGGAAACGTCAGCAGTGAAATCCCCCTTCAGTTCTGCTGTCAGAGCTGCACAGTGATTCAGCATCGGTCTGATGTCTCTGGAAGTGATGACATTATTTTGACAGTCGTAATGCATTATGCATCTAATTCCATTAGCTGTGAGTGGTCATCGTTTGTTTTCAATGAATTTAGTGTGTGTGTGTGTGTGTGTGTGTGTGTGTGTGTGTGTGTGTGTGTGTGTGCACGTGGGTGTGCACGTGGGTGTGTATGTGTGTGTGCGCGCGTGCACACATCTTTATTTTGGTCAAGTGAATCCCATTAGATTCCATTTCCAATAACAGCATGTTCGACTGTGGTTGCATTTCAGTAGAGAGGTAATTTGCTAATGGCATGGCCCTTATTAGAAAGCAATTATTATTAATTACCAGTGGGTGATACAAGAGCTGATTTAGTCTTTAAAGCCCACTGTTTTTCTGGCAGTGTGGCCAGTGTGTGAGTGTGTGTGTGCACATATTTATGTGTCTGTCTTTCTCAGAGATGATTGCCAGCCCCACGCCATCGCCCTCACCTCCCACTGGCCTGCTGCCAAGCAGCGACATTGTCATTATCAGTGTGCCAGAGGGCTGGGTAAATGTCATTATTGTAGCTTGTGGATTCCTCCAGGGAATCAGCAGCTACCCGTTTAATTTCTCTAACAGCCCGGGAAATATTTGTTGCATCACCAGCCTGGTTCACGGCAAACATCTATCGCTGCTATGCAATTAATGACATAGATCATTTACATAGTCACAGAGCTAATTTTCATAATGTTCCCTTTATTATCAGAGGAAGAAATTAACCCAGGAATTTATTTACACACCCACTGCAAATGGTAACAGTGTGCTAATTGGCTGTTAGATGATTAATAAGCTTATAGCACATGCTAATGAATGGTGCACTCACTGTTTCAGAGGTGCTCCAGCACCGTGCTTGTGTTTTGGCAGCTTAATTAGACAGATAATTATGTACTTGTTGCTTTCACTTTCAAGCAAATACCATCAAACATTTTAAAAGATTAAAATGGCTTGCACGGGTATGCTTGTGTTGGTTCTGCTTTGTTTTAAATGGCCACGAAACATCAGGGCTCTGGTTTGTTAGCATCCAGTGGGGTCTATAAAGGATCTAAATGTATGTATTTGGGGAATGTAGGCCTTCATTAGGTGGATAAATCAGAAATAAATAATGAATACATTATTGAATATGACAACTACATTGAGTATGACTGCATGTAAAACAAGCAAATTCACTAAAAACACATGATGTTTGGTAACATCTGCACTGAATAAACATCAAACATTCAAATTCCTGAAACTTTATCATCGTTAGTAATATAGTGATCATTTGATGTTCGTGGTGCTGTTGCTCTTAAAAGACTATGTCCGCTCTTAAGTAACTCTTAATTTCATGAAACAATGACAAAATCCATCTGACGAGAAAGGCGAGTTTGCCTCATTATTGCAGTGTCACCATGTTTAAAATGCTACTGGTTGGATAGGAGGACTGAAAGAGAGCCCTTTTTTTTTACTTCTCAAAACATAAAGCAGCTCTTTGTTGATAATCACTGCAGTTTGTAGCCGTCCTTACACAAGGCCCCAATCTGGAGCAGCTTCACAGAGAATGCAGTTTGTGGTTTTGTTCTGTTTGCTCCCTATAGGATAAAAGTCAGTGGTTGGCTGTGGTGTTAAATCCTCTAGGGAAACTGGATATGAATATTTGATGTAAATCCTCCTTTTTACCAACTGACATGACTCAAAGCAGGGGTCCTCATTGATCTGGTGTTATAAATACATATTAAAAGAACTCTCCCCAAACAACTCCCTGATTAAAACTGTGTTTATATGTTCTGTTCATGACTGAGTGCGATTCACACGCAAGCTCAGAAGAATGCCCGTGTAGTAGGAGCAAAGCTGTGAACAGGCTGTCTTTAATGTGGCTCCCACTGGCTGTTTTTACACACCGAGTCTCTGGATCTGCTTCAACTCATTAGCTCCCAAACTTGGACTGAATCTAATATGTCATGCTCATGAATCAAATCCACAGAGAGATGAGCAGATACAACAGAAATGCAAACTGAGACACGTTTTCCCCATGTATGGTTCAACAGATTTGTTTCCTGTAGATCTCTGTGGCATTTTTTTTTCTTTTTTGTTAACATGCTAGTTTTCATATGGCAGAAGATATATTGCGCAAATGAGTTTCTCTTTCATCCACAAAGCAAAAAGACACGCTTCTATCACGCACACTCCAGCTTAATATGCATCTAATTACATTGTACATGTTGTCTGCTTTCTCTGATAGTCCCATTTGACCTTGACTCAGACTTTTACTGGAATCTCAATCCTGAATGCTGATTAAAGAAACTTGAATAGCGCCTGTTCCATTCTGCAAAGACGGATGAATTTCGAAACTGCACGCCAATAGTATTTCAATAGGCTCTTGGCCTTCTGTCAAACGTCCATTTGTGAGTTTAAATGACTGGTGAATTTCATCTTAATTACAACAAAGTTAAACCAAGCCCAGAGTTCATTCTCATTTTGTTCACTTTGCCAATTATGGATGTGGCTGGCAACGCTGTGGCTTCCACCTCTCATTTCTCAAACTCGTATTGTCCCTAGAGCAGAGAAGATTGGTACGTGCCCGACGTCCCGCCGCTGTGCTCAAAGTGAACCAGATGAGATTACTCTGTGTGCATGAAGACGGTTTCACCTAATATCAACTATGAGCCTGCCCCATGCATACTAATCATATGGATATGCTCTTTGATATGAACCGGCTCTCACCTTCATTAGTGTATAAAACGAAACATACTTTTTTTCACATATTTGATATTCTGGGGAAGCGAGAGACTTCTGAGACTGATAACTGTGACAAAGACTCGCTATCTTCTCCTGCTCGGTTCAGTCTGCACTGAAGAAAAACCTCACTATAGAGCACATTAATACCCGGGAAACCAGGACAGAGAGGTATTTTTGCTTGCATTCAGCTGCTTTAAGAGGGACGGCTAATTCATGTTTTCCCATATCAGATTAAATTTGCTTTCTTCATGCATGTGCTAAAGATAATCTGTTCCAGAGCTCAGAGTTATGATTATCCTGGTGGCAAGGACAGAAACATAGAGAGGCTATAGCAGCCCTAAGTAATTAAATTAGCCCTGAATGGCTAATTGGATCAATTTGGAAGGCAGACACTGTCAAGGATAAGAGTAATCATCTATGCAGCAGCAATCTTTTATTACTCAGCCACGTCTTGTAAAAAGACAAGGTGTGATCCAGAAGGTTAATGTAATTACTGTCCAATTCTCTCACTCACTGTGCACAATAATGCTAATTAATCTAAGATCTCTGGACTATAATGAAGCGCGACAAGCCAGGTAATGCTGATTATAGTTTTAAGGACATGACTGAATGTTCTCTGTTATTTCCTTGTCCTAGACTCTGTGATGATGCTGTAATTAGAGCACTCATTTCTCCCACTTTTACAAGACTATTGCCTTCACTGAGAATTTGATCTACTGCAAGAGGAGTATATTTGGTTCTCACCTGGATGGCATTTAGTATGATAGTCATGCATTTCCCCCCAAATAAAGCAGTGATTTACATTTCATCCAAGGCAAGCTCCCCCGGCTCAGCGAGGTGTAAAGCAATGTAATGAGAGAAAGACTTGGCTTATGAGCAGAGCATTCATATTCATTAGCAGCTGACATTAACATATGATGCCCGTGACTGATCTGTGATGCATGTTTTATGAATGCAGTTAATGGCACGCTGACAGCACGGTGAGCCATAAAGGACCAGAGCAATCCACCAAATGAAAGCCACAGAGCAGCGGGACGATTATTGATTCTCCCCTGTGTCCTATTGATCTCTGACGTTTTCATCTGGCACAGAGCTGCTAATCTGCTGTGTATCAGAGAGACACCCACAGTGCAGCCCATTGACTCTGCTATCAATAGCCACAAAGCTGGATATCATTAAATCCTCATCACTTTGTTTCCCCCGGCCAGCCGCCACAGACGACTGAGCACTCTGCGTGACCTCTGAAAAACCACTGTCCACTGGCTTGTTTATGGCCTCAGCTTCTGGTGCCTGGCATTTACTGCCTCCTTTTTAATAGGCCAGTGTAACAGCTTTGTTGTACACAGAGCTGATATTGACCACTGCCGAATAGTGTGTGACTGGTTTATCCCATCAAGTGAGTACATACAGGGCTTCAAGGTAGCCCACAGTTAATGGAAAATAAACTCTAGCTTTGT
The DNA here is from genome assembly GCF_963576455.1 of Neolamprologus multifasciatus. NCBI lineage: Eukaryota > Metazoa > Chordata > Actinopteri > Cichliformes > Cichlidae > Neolamprologus > Neolamprologus multifasciatus. The sequence goes on along the minus strand of NC_140445.1, from coordinate 53,705,474 downwards.
CTGCAAACAAGGACAATATGTGGCTAAAAGCCATCAAAGCAAGTGTTAAAAGCAGCTTACAAGCTTACTGAAAATAAACACTGGGCAAATTTACACATTTATAATCCCATACAGCAATTAAAACAGCTGGATGATGTCTTTAAACTGTTCTCCCAAGAAAATCAGCAGCGTCAGTTCTCTGACCCAAAATGACACATTTGCTTTTTCAGTTATCAACATTGGGAGCAAAAGAGTAAATCTGGTGACATTGCTATAGGTTCAAAGTAGTCCACATGGGAACAGGTAAATTATACCTGACTGACTGTAAATATAAGAAAGACACAGCCACCTGAGAGCACCTATTAGTTTGTGGGTTCTCCTTTTAAAGTTTGGCATTTTGGCATCATGAGCAGAAATTAAGGATAATGCAGACTCATCCTGTAGGTATTCCTGGGTTTCAAAGCAAACCCTACTTTATTGTCTGTTTTACGCCATTATAATGTGAACATCATGTTGTTTTAAATAAGACTTTAAAGTAACCGCCAAGGCCATAAAATCACCAGGAAAGTGTTTACCGAGGTTATAAATAAAGCAAGAAGTTCAGTCACTTTTTCACTCACATGCCAATGGATGCATATATGACTCCAATAATTATGTGTGTGCTACTGCTGTTTAATTTAGAGGCCTCATTAGTATGTGAAAATAACTCTTATTATGTCACAATGATGTCATTAGGGTCAGTAATTTCTCCCAAACTCTCCCAGGATTAGCCCTTTAGCTACTAAAAACAAAAGAGGAAAGACATTCCTAATAATAAATAATGACTCTCTCTTGTTTATGCCTCTTACCAGAGGATGAATAATGTGATAGGTCGGAGCGTGATAATATGCTCATCATTGTTTCCACCTTGCACTGTGACAAAGTACCAAGTAATCAGCAGGACAACACCAATGAGAAACATTGCAGAGATGATAGTACAGGAGGAGCCACTCTCCCACAGAAAATGGGGCCGTAGTGGGACAAGGACGGGTGACAACGGGATCAATGATGCTCAGGGTGTGGGGGTGACAAGGACAGGTGCCGGGGAGCACCCTACCAGGGGCCATTAGAGACGGAGCCTGCCTGCTGAGAGCAGACAGCGTGATAAACAGCTTCAGCTCTGATAATACTCTGGCTGATCAATAGCCTGTCTACCTGCTCTCCCTGAGGGACAAGCTGGAGCAGCAGCCATGACAGCTGACCCTCAGGTCATGTGTCTGTGTGTGTGTGTGTGTGTGTGTGCGTACCAGGTCCCATGATCACATATGCACTTTCTGCACAGGGTAGGTTTGGGATGGTGAATGGAGCAAACTATCACCGAATCAGACGGAGCATCACATTGGCCTCTTGACCTTTCTGCCTAACCTTATCTTCACAGTGTAATAGAATCAACCAAGCATATCCAATTAGTATCTACGTGTCCTTCAGTGAAGTTCTAATGGTTTATTCATGGTAGTACATAGGAGACATTTTCACATTCTCCCCTGCCATTCTCACACAGAGTACTTTGTTCCAACTGTACTCCTCTTTTCTTTGGAGCGTTCATCCTAATAAGGGAGTGCACACAGGTAACAGTTACTGTCAGATATTAGAACTACACCTGTACTGATAAGCTGAAGCATTCAGTTGAAGTGTTTTATGATTTTAGTACATTTATTTAGGCAAAAATGCCATTCATCCACCAAAAGTGGCAGGTTTTTCCACTTTTCATTGTCTTTAATGATTGCAAAATGAACATTTTGCTTATTGTACTGCTGACTAAAATGAGAAAACACAAGTTGTCTGGGTTCTGTTAAACTGTAATGGATATTTTTTAATACAATTTTCTGGTATTTTATAGACAAGAGGAAAGGCCTGGAGCTTAATTATAACTGACATGTGTGGTAGAGATGACATGTAGAAGCACTGATGACAACATTGTCATTGACATTATGTCGATAGCATTGCTGTGTTGGCAATGCTAGATGGTAATTTCTGCACCTGCGAAAACGAATGAGTCTCCCTAGGTTTACAGTTGCTGTAAATTACTGATATTTATTTTGTGCAGCTTTGACATTCTAAATATTGCACTTTTACTCCACATATTTGTTCAACTGTCGTCAGTTTTTATACAAACTATTTTTTCCCGCTTGCCTAATGCTTCTATTGTCACAATGAAAAGAGCCATAAATCGCTTACAAGTGTCATGAAAAAAAATCCACCTGTTTTGGATAAAAGTAACTAAATGAAAGCAGAAAGAAGAGGAAGTAATAGTGTTTGGGCAAGTAGTTGCTGTGCTGCATCAGTGGGTGGATGTGGAAAAACAACAAGAAGTGAGACCCGCACACACATGCACACATACTGTGTTGTCACTCACTGAGGCAAGACCACATATCTGCTCTGAAGTCCTTTCTTCTCAACGTGCCTGTGTTATCGCACAGCTACAGTTGTGGCTTCAATGGCGGTGAGACATCCTGACTTGGAAAGTGAGACTCCATATCTTGAGCAACCCCACAAGCCATAAACCACAGGCAGCAGCTTCTGCAGCCCAGCTTGCTGTGACTTCAAACACTAACAAGCTGGAATAACATTTTGCTTGGGGTGGCTTCCCTTGACAGCTCCCAGCTGCTGGCAATCTGATGGAAGTAAGACAAGATTTATTACAGGCCTTGTCGCATTTGGATAAAACCTAACCACATCGTATAGAAACTGTGGGATCACAGAATGTGTCATTACAGCTTCTTTCTCTGAAGATCCGCACAAGATCCAGGCTGGAATCAATCCACTGGAAAATCAATTTCTGTGTCTGAGCTTGCATCCCGCTGTCAGTGGTTCTTGAAAGCGATGTGTGGAATTGAATTGACATTTTAGGTTAACAGCGAAGCGGCTTCAATTTAAACGACACGCCAAAATCAGAATAAAATACTAAAATAAAATAACAATCATCATCATAGGAAGAAGAAGCTGAAAAACCGTCATCCCACATAGTTTCAGCTCTCGTGGTTTGTTGAGGTCTTTTTTTCCTGCGTGTTATTTCACAACAGGAAATGTGAAGTGAAGATGAGCCGGCAGTCTCAACCCCCTGGAGTATGGAATTACAAAGTGTGCATATGTGGGAGTCTGCATTTGAAAAATTCATACAGTGCCAGAGGACAGCGGTGAATTGTGTCTGCTGAATCACCCACTTAGCAATGACTATCAAATACACAAAAGCAACACTTACTTTACTTGACAAGTCTCAGCGTGTAGTGCTGTCACAGTTCACAGTGTTACTTCATACCTGTGAGACAAGGAAGTGAAAGCACAAGTGAGCAATGCAGTTTCACCATTAAAAAGAGAAAAAAAAAAACAAGAAGTGGGTGGAAAGTATATGAGTAGATTTGCACTTACAAAAGGAGTTTGTGAGCTGTCAGCACTGCTGTTGAAAGGTCAAGTACTTTGTGTCTGTGAGAGAGAGAGAGACAGTATTCTGTGTCTGCATATGGTAAGACATCAGCTCTGTGAGGCTGCAGAACAAATCTACCACAGATGCTCCGACAGACGAGCTGCTCAGAGCCTATGGGTGACACGTCGCTATAACCCAGCTCCCATCTTGCCATATTGTTTTCTAAACTGCTTTGACTCCTCTCACCTTGACTTCGGTGTGAATTTCAGTACCGCAGTGGCTCAAATTACGTTAGAAGCTGCAGGAGCTGCACACATCTAGCTTACACCGAGCACAGCTTGCTTGACTTTAATGAAATTATAATTAGGCGGTTTGTTTAAAACAAAACAATATGAGCAGGACGTCACAGGATACGTGCTGTCTGTGCTCCTGAGAAATGGACACGGGAAGACGCTGAGGCCACCCACCTCGACTTCAATATGAGGCAGGCGGGCTGTGGCCGCAAAAGCAACGAGCCCTCTCTAACCAGATAAATCTCTGCTTTCATGAACCACATGAGAGGGGCCTACATCTGCAGAACATTTCAGACTACATTTGGACTCGGTGCAACATACAATTTAAACATCAGAGAGCTGTGAAGAGGTGGAAATTAGGGATTTGGGTTTGTATGATGGAAATTTCTGTGGTTACAAAAACAGGATGAGTGAAGGGTGGCTATTCATCTGAGCTGGGTGGATTAAACAGAACACCTGTCTGCCTCAGCGGCTTGCCTTTCCTCTGCATGTCTGTCTGTCTGACTGGCTTTGTGTGTATGTGTGCGTTGGGGTGCAACAATCTTGAGAAGCTCTGCAGACATATTGTGATGCATGATTTTTAGACAGAGCGCATCTTCGTCATCAATAACACTCACCTATGCAGAGTTTGCTGTTGGTGAATCTTCATCCGTGTGTCTCCCAGATGGGCTAAATGAAGTTAAGAAATGGAAGTTGATGTTGGCGATTGTTTGGTTTTTTTCTTGCCCTTTCCCCACATTGTTTTGATTTATAGCAGCAAGTCAGATTGCATTGCGCTAAAAATAACAAAGGAGCAGAAGAAGCACTCGTGGTTCTGTGATTGTATTGATTCTGATAGCTGGCCGTTGTGTTTGTGTGGCTTGGGGCGTATTTTATTGAGGGCAGTGAAATAACAGAGGAGATGGGCTGGAAGTTTTCTATGTATACCAATCAGAATTTATAAATTGCTCCATTACCTTTATTTCCCTTGGTTACTCTGGGAACATTAGCAATCATTCTCTCATGGGCTTGGCTCATAAAACTAATAATCTGGTGATTTAGTGCCTCGTGGCACAGTGCACCCAGTCTAGCCCACTCTAATCCATTCATCTTGCCACCTATTAGTTTTATTTTGGAGGGACAAATTGCTTTCTGAGAGAAAATGGGTCAATAGGTGTCCTCTATTAGAAATTGCTAACAATGTAACTGCTTTTTTTTTCTTTTTCTCTGTCCATGTGTTTGCTATAGTGAGGCTGATTATCATTCTATTTGCATACTGGGAGGTTGCCTCAATTATCTTTCTTGGGCTGCATGACAAATTGCAAATAGCCAAGGTTATACATGCAGTACTTAATTTATTCTGGATTTGCTTCTGCGAAAGTGTATGTGTGTGTGTGTTTGTCTGCGTGTGGGAAGTGGGCTTGATTCGCTGCGTTTGTGGGGCTCAAAAACAAGGCCCTCGCTACACATGCATTTACATGTGTACAGCTGGCCGTGCTGCAATATGAAATCAGCATTTTTCTATTTCTTTTGTGATGATAGAGATGGATGTCAGTGCTGTGAGCTGAAAAGACTTCTGCTGCATGGTGGCTCCATCCCACTGTCCCATTAGTTTCTCCCCAGGGAGAGAAAGACCTGGAATCTGGGGAGACAGACCCAGATTAGCTCACAAATCACTGCCCTGGGGACCATTGCAAAGCAGTGACTTCATCATTCTGAGACTTTCTGTCCTGTGATCTGGCTGACGATGCATTCCAGCAACAGTCGCTTTCAGCTGATATGAGTTGGCAGCAGACTGTGGTACAACACAGTCCACCCAAAACTGCCAGGGTTATTCAGCATCTATATGACTGCAGTAAGTTTGTCATTCCAGTTACTTGTTCTGTTTGCTTTACATGCGAACCAGCAAAGTTAAAGTTTACTTTCTAAACTGCACTTGCAGTGACGTACACACTGAAACATTAGCTACTAGTTATTCTTGTTTGTAATTGAAAGTAACACTAATTCTTATGCTGCCTTAGTACAAATCCTGCAGTGCTGTTTCTGCTACTTGGTGGCTGCCACTGGCTGTGAAGTAGTTGTTTGTGAGGCCCAGTGTGTAGCTGGGTCTGTAATAAGGCTTGTGGGTCCCTCCCTCCATCTCTCCCTCAGAGGTCTGTGGTCACACAGCTGGCCCCATCTGGCCAACCGCTGCAACCTCACCACTTCCCCTCTCTGGGTGGGATGACAGTCGCAGGGAGCAGAGAGAAAAGAAGGATGGGGGGCGGCGAGGGGGGTTGCCCTTCCATTGGTCGTCCCCAGATGCGGCCTGTCTGTCTGGCTGCCTGGAATTTGCTGTACATACAGTATACGAATAGAGAGGCTTTTAGACAAACAGGGAGGGTGTGTTTATGTATCCTAAAATGAACCCCTCACAGTCACATGGCACCTTCGTGGTCTCTGGACCGCAGCAGCCCGTCCCACGTCAGCGGTGTGTTCTTGCTCCGTCAGGACACACACCTCCACACAGCTGTAATACAGACGTTTATGAAAAGTGAGGCATGCTGTCCACTAATATCATTATCACGGCACACAGTGTGCAGCTGACAGTGAAAACAAATGCTACAGGGTGAACTTCTGCACTAAATAGAAGTTGACAGTTTTAATTCTGGTTCCTCTAGGGACTCGCTTTAACTGGCTGAGAGGAGCCATGTCCCACAGTACACCCTGGTCTTACTTTGTTAGTCCATGAAGGGTGGAGAGGATGCATTTGTCGCATGAGGGGAGTCATCGTGGTCCCCTGGCGGCTGGCCTCTGTCCCCAGCAGGCTCTGCTGATGTAATCTGCCAGACTAAAACTTACATTTACACAGGATGCACAGATGAGATAAGAGGCCCCAAGGCCGACTTATCTGCTGCTATCAGAGGAGAGGAGCCGAGCCAACTTTCCTTCTCCCCCTGTGTCCTACAGCCCTGTTGCTCTGTCAGACTGCAGCAGATTTGTGTAATGACATCAGAGGGAGACTGAGGCCTGGCGACAGTGGCCCAAAGGCGCCCGAATCATAAACCTAATTGGTGGCTGTCGCAAGTTAACTACATAGCAAATTTCCACATTCTCCTGGCGCTGCTTTATTATTTGAATTGCTGCAAGCTGGGAATAGCTGTCTTAAACAGCTTGTATCATTTGTAAGCAGCTTTTGTATAGAGGTACTTAAGCCTATATAAGTGTTTTGGTAGAGGAATGTCACTATACCTTTATTTGAGTCATAGCCTTTACTTAGCTTGCCTTTTATTATGTAGGTTTGGGGAGCACGAGGACAGGTAAGTAGGACACAATGGGGGAAACATAATGTGCACATTTCTGAAGAATCTTTAGCCTCTTTGCCTAAGGAGCCATTTTAATGATGTGTAGGCTGTCTCGGTTACAAAGCCATAGCCACTGCACGCAACCATAGTATCTCTGCTGGAGGCGCACACACACTACACTACCACATTCAAAATACCGTGTTTGGCCCAGCCAATCGGCTGGCTCCAGAGGCCAGGGTTAAGCGGCTTCCCGACCTCAAAGCAGTAGGTCAGTGTGGAGAAAAAACATCACACAAGAGCCACAATTGCAGCCCTCAAACATGAAAAGTCTCTTTTTATTTTTGACAGGCTTCCCACTTTTAATGGCCGGGTCTACGTGCTGCATAAACAAACAGTGGAGCTCGGTCTGCACAAGCAGCCAACAGCGGTGGCTTTGGTGGTGAGCTGGATTACAGGCTACGATGGAGCTGTGGTTAAGATGGCACACACTGAGCTCTACTTCAACTCTGCGACAGTCAATCGAGCTTCTCTCCCACTTTCTAACAGCTCAGTGGTGACTGCAACATTTCCAGATGTCAGAGTTGTGGCTTCTGCACTAGCCTGTCCACACTGCAAGGTTCTCTTAGGTGTAAAGTATTTCCTGCATCTGCAGTTGATTATAAACAGCAGTGAATTCATTTCTTCAGACACTTTAGAGACTACTGGAAATTATGTTTAAATCCTAACATCACAGTCTTTTCCCACAGGAGCAGACAAATTTCTTCTAAAGAAAAAAACCTCAGTTGAGTTTGAGTTAAAGAGGATTTAATTCCTCAAATAAAACTTAAATACAAAGTCAGGAGTGGAGTTCACTCCTGCCGGGATACAATACTATCAAATCCACCCTGTCATATATGTATATATGTTTGTGTGCATGCTACTGCTGCTGTGATGCATATGCCTGTGTTTGCTCCTCCTGTTTCTGTTGCAGCACCTCCTTTTTCCAACACTGCTAATGACAGCAAGTTTAATTAGTGCCAGCAGATCCCCCCACTAACAGTAACTTCATTATCCGTTGTCAGCAGGCCAAGCAACACTGCACATAAACACAGCTCATTATGACTGCACTCGATCTTTTTGTCTCCTCCCTGCTCCAGAATCTCACACTATTCATCTGGATCTATCTCTCTCTCTGCATATACATACATAAATCTCGCAGTATAATGAGGGTCCTCCAGTTGGGATGGATGGGAAGCCGTAAGGTCATTTTTCTCTCCCTGCAGAGACTGAAGCCAAAAATAAGCCAAACCCAGGCTTTTGTTGTTAGCTTCCTACTAAAAGCTAGAGACAGCTGTGATGTGACGTATGTTTCATGTGCAAAATTGAATTTGGCAGTTTTTATCCAAACAGTAAATTTGAAGATTAATATCAAATGAGTCTTAATCACGACACTGTTAATTGGAGTCAGACATGGTTTTAAACAGACGCTGGAACCAGTGTGGAATCTGTCTCGTATTGAGTTATTCCCTGACCCATAAATCTAATGCATATTGCTCTGCCACTTGCATCAAAATGCATCGATTGACCCGAGATCAATTTTCTAAAATAAAGACCTGCAATGCTCTGTGAAGGTTTAGGCAGTCCTTACAGTGGTTCTGGCAGTGTAGATGTAACACTGTGCCAGTAAATCCAATCTCAGCCCACAGAGGAGTGATTTATGAGACTGCAGAGGGTAAGCTTTCATGACTTCACTCTCTTTTCTGGAGAGCTTTTGTATGACATGTAAATGTGATCATTTGCCTGGTCAATTATCCTCCATCTTTACTCTGTTTGACTGGCTCTGAGCTGCATTTCAGCACTGTTTGGCTGCTGATAGAGAGATAACCTCAAGCCTTGTTAGATTCCTGACAGGCGTGGCTTGTCAGTCTGTGGTACTGAAACCTCCCTAATCAAAAAATCTCTTGGAGTGAGCCTGTGGATTCTGCAGGGGTGAGCGTCATCAAAGCCTTTCATGTTCTCTGGCTAAAGGGAGTGAGAGAAAAGAGGAGAAAGCTTTAGCAGGTACACTGTGCTCTTTGTTTACCCTTTCTCTTACCAATCTGGTGCACAGATGGCCAACAATTATTTCTCTGTGTGCACATAGCCGCTGGCGAGCCACCAGCTTTTTTAGATTGGTGTAATCCTTTATTATTTATGATTGTCTGGGATTTTTTGGATCAAGATTGAACACAATCTGTTGAATAACTGAGAGGAGCAGAGACAGCAGAGAGAAATGAAACGCAAACAAAGAGTGGGAACGGAGAAGTCAGGGCATCCATAATGAAGATGTGATGCTCACTGTTAGCAGAACTGCTCCTGAATCCAGCACACTTTAATCCCATTAACACTGACTAAATATACCATTTGTTTTAAGCTTGCCAGTGGTGGTGTTTATGCTAATAGCCTGCCTGCTTCAGGCGATTTCAGAAGACTTTTGGAGGGCACTGGCTAATAATTAGATTTAATAAGGAAGTCAATTTCTATCCTCATTTGAAATAAAAATAAGAGGCTTAGCCTCTCATAGGACAGGCATTAATTTGTTGATTTGGTCTCGCTTTCTCTCTCAGGGTTTCTGTCTCCATAATTCTTTAACCCTTTTTTTTCCTTGTTTAGGGGACAAGTTGGAAATAAATAGGCTGACAGCAGTGTTCTGGAAACCACACATACCTTTTCTTAACTGGGGGGTCGGAGCCTATACCAGCTGACATTGGGGAAGAGCAGGGGTTATCCCTGGAAAGGTTCATCAGTCCATCACAGGGGCGACACAGGGAAACAGACAGCCATCTGCTCTCAGGTCCAATTCCCAATTAGCAAGGAAGTTTCACAGGAAGCAAGTGCAGTGATGAAGGCGCAGGAAGAACATGCAAACTTCACACAGAAAGAAAGATTCAAACAGTGCGATGCATCGTTATGAGGCTCAGGCCATTTTCTTATCAACAGTATTAGCATGACAAATTCTGCAATTCTGTAAGTCTGAGTTACCTCCAACTTCTGACAGGTGGCTGAAGGAATTAGGAAATGTGCTACACCTAGAGAAAAGATACACTGTGTCAAATAAACCAGGTTTATTTCAGAAAATCTTCTCACCGGTCACCAGTCTGATTGGAAAAACTGGCATGAAGCTTTATTGGTGTTACAGGCTAACAATGTCATATTGTAATCTGAGCCTTAACTTGGGTAAGTATGTAACAAAAACACAAAGAAAAGCTCCAACTGTCCAGGATGTCTGACCCTAGAACCTTCTTGTTGTGAGGTGACAGTGCTAACCAGCACCCGGCAGGTTTGTTTTAGGAGCCAATAGCATTCAGTGTTTCGTGTTATAAACTATGCAGTGATATGAGGCCTGTAAAGATATGAATATTAGAAAGCAGGAGGATGGGAACTCTGAAATAAAGTGCAAAGGCCTTAGTGATTTTTTTTTTTTAACTACATTTTTTCTTTCTTTTTTTGCCACCACTGACTGTGATATAGGCTGGATAGGTGCTACTGTTCTGACCTGTCCCGCACAGCATAGCTCATCATGCCGGTCGACTGCTGGGAGCTGCTCTGCTGGACTCGTGAGCAGGGGTTCCAGCTGGAGGAGCGCTCTGATCTGCTGTCAGACAGCAGCCTTACTCTCCTCTATCCTGATAACTTCCTCAGCTCTCTATTATTCTTCTAGACCCAGTTGAGCTGGGGCTTTTTTTTTCTTTCTCTCTCTCTCCCTATCCCTCCACTCTGTCTCCCTTTTTCAACTTAATAATGGAATCAAGCGCCCCTCCAGAGCAAGCAGCAATACTGGCCCCTGGTGAAGGAATCATTTTCAGTGAGCATGTGTCAGTCAGCAGGTATAGGAGCACTTGTGGAGTCAATTTGGCATGGAGGAGTAGAGCTATAATACTGTGTGCCAGAGAATATGAAAAGCTCCTCAGTGAGGCAGAAGTGGTGAAATGCAGTATATTATGACAGAAGCTTGCGGTCTCATAAGAAGATTTCTGAGATACTACACAGCTCACATTGTCATTATGGAGCTAGTTAAAGTGGTCTGCTTACTATTCATTACCCTCGGTGATAAATTCAGCTGTGCTTCATCACATCTCTCACTGCTGAGGTGTTGCCCTTCGTACATCACCATTTTATTTAAGTGGATGTAATGTTCAGACGCCTCTTGCATGGCCTGTTACCTTGACAACAAATTTTTTTCAAGACAGTCATGTGAAGTCATTCCCATGCCATGTGAATGTAATCATGACCCATAACTGAATTTAGCCCCCCACCAAAAAAAAAAAAAAAAAAAAAATCTTATTAACGATTTAGAAAACTGGATTAGAGTAACAAAATCTTTGTTGTACAGCTCAAGGTCCTCTCAATCAAGTGGTACAGCTTGATCCTCTGATCAGTTTAATGTTGACTTTGCCAGGTATTTACGTCTGGATCGTAGTGCACACACAGAAGCAGATTGTCAGCTGGGAATAATTCAATATGTAGACTGGCTGCCTGCAACTAGCTGTAATGTGCAGTTGGTTATGAAAATAGAAGTGATGCAGCTAAAAATGTCCCGGGCTGAGGCTCTGTTGAACAAGCCCTCGCTTCAGTCATTCTGATTCTTGATTATACTGAGTCAAGAGTGGGAGTGGAAAAAAAAAAGTTTAGAAAGGCTACTGTCTGCAAACACCACCTCTCTGAGAATAGGCTGCTGTATTTAAGTGGATAAGAATATAGCTGGCAGTCCTCCAGCTCGGCACTATGTTGTGGACATAGCAACCAGAAAACAACAGCAGTGCATACATGAGGCTGCAAGAGGATGGAGCTTTCTACCATGAGCGCAGGTTCAACGCTGAAGCATTTGGAACACGGAGCACGGACTTCTGAAGCTTTCCTCTGCGTTAGCTCAGGTCCCAAGCACACCCAGTGAATAATCAGTGTCCTCACAACATATGACACAACTTTAATTGAAAACAAGTGAGTCATTGTTGCAACTGAGATGAATAGATTAACAAACATCAATAAATTCTGAAGACAGATTTATTGTTACCCTCAGGCTGTTTTTTAAGTGCACTGTGGCTCTCTGGGTGTGAACAATGTCCCATCAATTCCCTCAATGACTTTTCTGACAGTCTGACAAAGCCAAATGAAAACACATTGGTTTGGTTTCACGTACTTATTTTTGGACTATATTTAATATGCATGATGTTAGCAGTTTAAAACATTAAGGTGTTGTCTAGAAACAAAAAGGTTTTACTTGCATAAAGTGAATGTGAAAGAAGTCGCTCTAAAATTGAAGGGTCCTCTTATCACGTAATAACCTCGGCGGATGAGCTGCATACATATCGTTTAATAATGATAATCATTTGCTCTACACTGTCTAATTTTAGTGTGTTAATAACGTGTGAATTTTAAAGAGATTTTTATTAAGTCGTGTTAAGGAGGGGGAAAAAACCTCCAACAGTAAAATATGTTTGGCAATTTCTTTTCAGTTGTCTGCTCTAACAGGAAATTAGTGTGAAGCTGATCCTCCTGGAAAAGAGCAACGGCCTTGATGCTATAAGGGGATTTGTTATATTGACCTATCTTTGCAGAATAAAAGAAAGGCTAGGAGACAGATTTACATTTCCCCCATCACTGAAGAACTTACTTCATTTGTATCCAGATTTGAAAACCCAATAGAAATGAAAGTATGCTCTTAAAGAAAAATATGTTCAGTCCACAGATGTTTCAAACTACAAGTGGCTCCACAGTTTAATGCATTTGCTCAGAGAGCTGACTTTTTAAACTGCTGGTTGTGTGTGCATTGTTGTTGCTTTGTGTGCTTATCATTGAGAGTTGTTGATTGCAGGGAATATTAATTTCGGAGTATTGCTTGATTATGTCCCACCCCTCCCGAGCCGAGGGCTATGTACAGCACCGGATTCCTGCCAAAAGCCGCTTTTTGTTTCGAGACAAATTTCATGTCTGCATTTTTCTCCTTTGATAAGACTTTCATCCTGTTTTCATTGAGTACTGTCTGATGAGTCATCCTGATAATACAGTGCAGGCAATTCATCTCTCCACCACACACTGTAGGCTCTTTGTTGCATGGAATGCGTGTGTGCGTGTTTTTCTGAATTTCTGCCTCCTGCCTGTGAATGACGTGGTTGCGATACATAGCGCGTGCGTGTGTTTGTTTGTGAACATGCGGTATGTACGTCTGCGTATCTCCATACAAACAACATGCCAGTTCCCTGAAGTGTAAGCCACTGCAACAAACACCCAGCATTTGCAGTATCAGGGCCCTCATTTTCTGCTCCGTGAACAAGAAAGCGAGCTTCCACAAGAGAGAAAAATGGCCAAGTCGCTTATTAACTGCAAGTCACATTAATGAGCCAAGACTGTGTAATCTACAAATACATCCAATATAGGTTTATGATAAAGAGTTCCACTGTAATGTCGATCTCTGCCTCGTTCTCTGGCTGCAAAAGGCGTGATTTCAACCTCTGTGCTCGACCATATTTTCCACACAAAAATCCAAGCAGAGTGTGACAGGCATAGCTACCTTTGAACAATATGACCCCAAGGAAATTGTTCTGTGGAAGAAGCAAAATATTTGCTCACTGGCTGTATCTGAGCTATGTGGAAAGTGAGTCGCTCGTAAGTTCAAAGTGGCTGGAGTGAGGACAATCCCCGCTCTGTCAAGAATTAGAGCCACCTCTGCAAATAGGCCCGTGTGTAATGCCTCAGGGTGGGAGTTTCACCGAGGCTGGGGTTTCCATGTAAATAAACAGTGTGGGGGTCTCGGTGGGTGGAGAACCCCCACCACCACCACCGTTCTCCCTGGGGTTTGGGCCCAGCCTTTTGTTGCCTTTAATCCAAGCACTCTCTATTGAAAAGCATGAGGGGGTGCCTGGGTGAGATTAGCCCGCCAGCTCTTGTGAGTGCTTGAGTTTCTCACAGACTGCCCCCATACTTTTGGAAATAACACAGTTATCCCACATCCTCAAGGAGGCTGACAAGAATGACAAGTAAGACGACTGCTGGGCAATCTCAGACCTTAAGGTGACATAATGACCTCAGCTTTCCCCAAAGTGAAGCATGGCTGGTTGTATTTAAGTCACTTACTGCAAGGCTTTACCAGACTTGTTATAACCATAATTTAACTCCCCACCATTATACACAATTACATATTGAATATGTGTGAAGATTTCACACGCATCTGTTGCTAATTTAGCATCTTTGAATGCATGTAGCACTTTAGAGAGATCAGAGATAATGTGATTTTCATTTGCAGCTGTATGGCTGTGGTGTTGCCTCTTTTGTTTCACAACCGAGAAACACACAGTTAGTAGCTACTTGTGTATCCATCATATACACAAGCAGTCAAGTGTCACATTTCTGCCTTGTGAAGGCAAAACACATATCTATACAACACAACTTTAATATCATGTCTAATGTTAGAACAAGTGGATTGGCCTCTGTGATAAAGGTAAACAAGAGCCTTTTGTCTGCTAGTTACATAGGCCCATATGTAAAGGAAAACTACAGGTTGTAATGTTACAACTGTTTGCATGCTTCCTTTCTTCCTTTGTTTAATGTAGGCTCTCATTACCACGTGGTGGTAACAGATTGTTTGAACTGGAGAGAAAAGCCATTCGAAGCTAATTAAGCAGCCATTCCAGGCTCTATTCACAGGCAGAGGACCGAGGAGCACAGGCATTTGTCAGCGCTTGACCCCGCGTGGTATTGATTGACAATGCTGCCGCGTGAATGACAGGCTCGGCGCCGGCGGGCCAATGGGAAGCCGGCGAGTAAGTGCGCCGCGCGGCCATTGGACGAGAGGCCTTAAAGCCGCAGAGGAGTCCCACGTGGGGGCAGAGCCGAACCTTCAAAACAAGGCGCAGAGGCAGCGCTCAGACATGGCTGATGTTCATATCACACAAAGGCAATCATCTCCTCTTCCCCCGCTGAGCAACTATCATCCAAATGCTGATAGGTAGACGAGCGGGTATGTTGTTCAAGAATCTCGAAACACTTACGAGAAATTATATCGAGACGCTCCCGTGGCTTCAATTTTGGTGGGTGTCGTCGATCGATTGGTCATTATATTGTGCCCTTCACGCTGTGCGTGTAGGAAGAGGTGGTGATAGTGGTGGTGGGGAGAGGGAGGGGGGGTTATACCCGGATATTTCTGGTTTTGCTCGCTACTTTGTATATTTCGTGTTAGCATTTCTTCGTATTTTGTAACCACGTTTTACAAGAAGCACTCCCCTCATCCGTTTTTCTGAGTGTGGGGATAAAAATTCACCGTGCACCCCCCCACCCCTCCTCCCCCGTCCCGCTGGTGGTCTTACCCCATCAAAAAAAAAATTCATCATCTTATGTCGGAGGCGCGCGCACACAGTGAGGGGGGGAAAGGAAAACACCCTAATGAAGCGCGGATGTGGAATTTGTGCTGTCTCTGTCAAATTTGGATATCATCGTCGGCACATCAATGCCTGCTGTTGTTGCTGTTGTACACGGTGGGACGGACGGATGATGCCTTGTGGATCCGCGGGATGATGTCATGTACCGTTGCACCCCACGTGGGGGCCGTCGCTCTCCGATAGGCAGATGTGGCCGTATTCCTTCCGAGTAATGCGATTGGACAGATAGGCGCTTTCACGGCAGTTCAGCCCTGCTGCCTGTGTGTGGCAACCGGGGTAAGCTGGACAACTGGGGGAAACGCGAGATTGTGGAGAGTACCATGTTACGCTTTTAAAGAATCTCCAACCTCTTCGAGTCGGAAGACAGATTTTGGAAGCATATTTATTTATTTTCTTCTTCTTTGTGGGATTAACCAGCCGCAGAAGGCGCACATTCCTCGGAGGTTCGCGGTTGAAGAATAAAGTATAGTTTAATCGAGCCCGACCGCACTAAAATTTTTTCTCCCAGCCTGGCTGGGTGCGTTCTGGAGAGAGCGAGGGAGATAGGATGCTTGACGAAAACTGCGTCCACCAGGCTTACATTAGGAGGGATTAAACGCATGAATTATAGCCTGCTCAGTATTTTCTTCGGGAGCAGAAGTCGGACGGACGCTTCGGACTCACGCACGGGTACGTATTTACAAGAGCTGTTGATTTCTTTCTTAGTTTTTTTTCCTAATTTTTGGGCGTACGCTCGACCCCGCTTCCACGACTCTGAGCGGGAGTCAAACAGTAGGTGCAAGCCAGCGGCTGTCGCTTGTGGCCTGCCTGTAGTCGTCCTACGGACCGGGGGAGGGGGCGGTGGTGGTCATTTCACAAACAGCAGTCAGTTTCCGTTCTTTCTTTTTTTTTCTTTTATTATTTTTATTAAAGAACGAAACGGATCTGAGCATTAAAATTGCACGGCGGATAAGTGGCTTCTCCAACCTCGTCTACGTGTTGGCATCATGTTAAACTGCACGTTGAGATTTGTTAGGATATCGAGTGTGACCACTGACCGAATAAGGTCATCAAGAAGACAGAAGCGCTCGACTGTTGTGCTGCTTCTCTGACTCATCTCGAACTGCTGCGGTAACTGGGACTAGTGTGCTGTGGTGACTACTTACTTATTGGTAAACAGTGTAAAGTGTATGTGTGTGTGTTTTTTCTATTTTATTTTTACGGTTATAGATTAAACCGCGTTATTTCTCAACACAGGATTTTCACGACCTCCCTCCCCCCCTCTCCTCATCCCCTGCCTCCCCCCTCCCTCACTCCCCTCGGCCCTGTCTGCTGAGACTGGTGTGGCTGTGAGCAAATTTCACCCGTTTTGCCAAAGGACCTGTACACTGGAGGGATAAACAAAGGATACATTTCAAGATGTATCCACAAGGCCGACATCCGGTAAGACTCGCTTCACCTATACTTAGAGAAGATTGCATATTTATTACAAAACACTGGTGCTGGTGTATGGTTCCTGCCTGTGCCGTGTCCTCCCCCACGTTCTCCTGAAACATGCCCTGCAAAGCGTTTTCCGCTCTTAATGCAGGTCATCAGATTTCTGTATGGGTTTCATTACAGTGCATTTATGCTTCATCGGAATATGCAGTCAGTACTAAATGGATGCAGATTGTTTGTATGCCTGGAGATATTTACTCAGCCAGACACTTGCATATGACTGTGTCTGAACGTGAAGACAGGTGGTGGTAGTGGTGGTGGTGATTTGAATTTCTTTTTTGAAATTACATTTCATATTTGGTGTGAAAGCTAATGTGTTATTACCCCCTGGAGGTGTGAATCAGACCCACCTTGTGGTAATGTCTTCCCGCAGAGGAGATGTTAGCCTAAAAGCCTGAGTCTAAATGTTTGAACTGTTCAGCTCTCCTTAGCAGGTCACAATGCAGAATAAAACTTTTTTATTTTATTTTTACAACCACTTTTCTTTTCTTTCAGGCTCCACATCAGCCTGGCCAGCCTGGCTTCAAATTCACCGTAGCAGAGTCTTGTGACAGGATTAAAGATGAATTTCAATTCCTGCAAGCCCAGTATCACAGGTAATGATTATATTCAAAGAATGACAACATTTACTCTATTGGATTTTGAGGTTAAGGCTAATATTTGACTGTTGAATTCTTTAGGAGCATATATATATATATATGTGTGTGTTTTTTTGGGGGTTTTTTTGTTGTTGTTTTTTAAAGCAGCCCCGTTTTTATCCTGTGCACATCTCTGTTAAGTGGTTAAGTGTGACTGAGTGATTGAGTGATTGAAGTGCCACAGACGCTTGAAAATGACACCTGGTCTCCTATTTTAAGTCTTAAGGTGGAGTATGACAAACTGGCCAATGAGAAGACAGAGATGCAGCGCCACTATGTCATGGTAAGATTGTGTTACAATTGAAAGCAATTATGGTTTCCAGATTGCACGGCTTGTTGAAGATCTAGTTGGGGTGGAGTGAGACGAGGCTATTGCGATCACCTATGTGGTTGTTAGGGCGGGCTGAGTGGCAGGTACAGGCCTGTGAAAGCCCCCCCCCCCCCCCCCCCCCCCCCCCCCCCCCCCCCCCCGTGGGGGTTGATGTAGCAGGTTGTTACAGAGGAGCGCTTCCTGACAGGCGGCCGGCAGTGGGCTGCCGCTCCATTATAGCATGCCCCTGATCTCCAAGGGTCGGCTGCAGCGTTGCCCTCTGTGTGTGCTGATCTGATTATTCTCCTAGGAGACTCCACGCTCAGACATATGCATGGCCATAAATTAGGTGTGAGCTGAGGGCGGAGGCCCAGAGCAGCGTGTGGGAAAATACACCACAGTAAACAAAATGGAGGACGTGGAGCTCACTGCGGTCTCCTTTATACTCAGCTTCTTTGTAAACCTTAATCATTAGCTTGCTTTTTTTTTTAAAGCAGCCTTTTAGAAAAACATAGGTGTGCCCCTGACGCAAAAATTAGCTCAGACATGACACACTAAGAAGGCTATCCCAGGTAAACACACCGGGAATTATTTAAACCAATGCATGCAGCCTTAAATTAAACTACTTTTTTTTTTTTGCTCAGAGGAAAACAACATGTCGGCCTGACAAGCAGGAGGTTAGGTAAACATGTTGGGAAGTATCCCACAGCCAGCGCTTGGTGTCAGGTTACGCCATGGCTGTGGGGCTCTGATCTCAGACAGAATGGCTCTCTTGTTTGAGAGTAATTTTCGAAGAAGCTAATGGACTGAATAATGCATTGGCCTCATCAAATAGACGCTGACTGGAAAGCCATTTCTGCTCCGGCTGCCACTTGTGGGCTCGGCGGATTACATTTCAGCCAGACAGACTGACCTGGCTGGAAATAAGTGTTGAGCAACCGCGTTACTCTAAGTAAACAAACATCACAGGGATCTGAGGGCTTAAGCTGATCAATAACTCTAACCCTCTCTTTTCTGCCCACACTGCAAACAGCGAAGCATTGATTTATTGGCTAATCACTCTGAGCTGCTCAAAGAAATCCTTTTGTTATCTGATCTTATAACGTATCTCCTCTTCCTGTAAAAACACTTTTTATATAGGCTTTATAGCGTTCAAACCCTGACCGTGATGTAATCAGCGCAGCGATAATTACGTTGAGGTTACGCCGGTCTCATGAGCGTAGAGCGCAAAAACACTCGCCTGTTGTTACACGTAATAAATATCATCAGATCTTGTAACTGCGCTGACGTCACTAACCACAATTAAATCCCTGCTTTCGTTTCAGTATTACGAGATGTCCTACGGGCTGAACATAGAGATGCACAAGCAGGTACGTATCCCAGTGCTGCTCATATTTTTCAGCTCATTGGTTTTCCACGGTGTCAGGGGATGTCAGATCCAGGTGGAGCCACTTACAGGCTGTGAGCTGAACTGAGCATCAGCAATGGTCTGAAAACGGGCAGATCCACTGCACACAAACAACAACACAACCCCAAACTTGTGCCACAGCTTGTACAAGTGCTGTGAGCCGTTATTGGAAATTTGCATATGGTGTGCATCTGGGATTTGACTCAGCTTTCTGATAAGATTAAAGGTAGACTTTGGCAGGCTTAGCCTTTTGACTTAATGATTAAAAAGAGAGGCCCTCTGATAGGTCAGTATTTCTTTTTTTCAGGATGAAGTAATTACACCAGCAGAGCAAAAGTCCTTTAGTCACTTCATTGTGGTCTTATCTTTATCAGAAGATCCTATCTTGTATGTCTCCGCAGATAAATCGCACTGAAGTGATAGAGATTGTGTGAATGAGTGACATTTCATTGTCTATGTTCCCGCGCCCCCCCTGCGACTGCCTGGCTTGGTTATAATGACAGCGTTGGCGGCACGGTGGGTTGGCGTGTTAGGGCGATCCATCAGTGTCTGCTCTGTGTGTCACACTTCCACATGTCTGTCAGGGCTCAGGCCCTTCTGATAGCTTCTGTCAGGCACTTATCGCCAACCAGAGGAGAGAGGTGGGGGGGATGGGATCAGGAGACAAGTTGGAGAATAGAGCTGGAGGCGGGGCAACAGCCCAGCTCTGTGTAAACAGGTTAATCGACTGATCCATTTTAGCGCCTGACTTTTATCAGGAACCTCAACAGAGCTGATGGAAGCGCTTGAATAATTCATCAGTGGGGCCCTAACCTGCTGAACGGCGTGTTTGTGAGCAAACAGTGTGGGCCCCGTCCATGCAGCTCCCCCAGCTTACAGCTCAGGCAGGGGAGGAGGAGAAGATGGGGAGCGGTTAACAGGCAGGGTTGGGATGGATTATTGGATGCACACAGGCATATTATTTTCCTGCCAGGAGATTTATTCCATGGTGAGGAAATTCATTCCTCTAACTGTGCCTTTTTCATTACTGTGCAGGGACATAATTCACATTTCAGAATGCGTAAACGGGCAAAGCTAAGACTGACGCTGGTGGTGTTATCTGATCCCTCTCTATCAGCCACGTCAGTTTGTCGATGCAAACTGCTAATTTCTGCTGCATGATGTCAGCTGGTAATTATCTTCATACGGTGCTTGTTTTCCAAGAGCTGCATGGGGTTTGGGGCTTGTATGGTGCTCAGATTCAATCAGATTAGGTCGTTACCTACGGCCGTAATGCAGCCATGTCTGCAGGAATCATTTGCTAAGTAGCAAAGTATCTGCCGTGGCGAGCGCCAAAGCAAACTTGGTCAGCCAACAGGCTGTCTGCAGTCTTCCTACAAAAGAGGCGTGCAGTGAAAAGTGGTTGGAGGAACTGTGGCTCTCCAAGCCATCAGTACTTCCATATCCCCAATCTGTCATGTGGGACTGGACTGCAGTGTAATAATTTCAGGGTGTGAACTGTTGGGTGTCAGTTTCACTTACATAAGCAGAAAAGTTGCTTGACTGTACTTTAAGATGTGGCGTAACAACGACGGTTATGTTCTTATGCTGTTTTTGTTAGAATAAGTGTATTGTTTTTTTAGATTGTGTCATGCTTTGTTTAGGAAAAAAAACACAGCTGACTAATCACAGTAATGACTCACGTATTCATTTATGCAGCTTTTCAGCATTTTTCAAATCAATACCAATAACTTTAAATGCCAATTAGAAACTAATTCTGGACTCACTACACTTCTTTATCAAAGACTGGTTTAGTGGAAGCATCGTTTTTTGGCTTAAACAAACTCTGATGTTTTTCTTCTTACTCTGAAAACCTGACATGAGGCAACGCTGTCAAAATTGCCGAGCCTCTAAATGTGACTAGTCAAGTATTGTTTATAGATGGATCATGTGACCAGAGCCACCACTTGTTTTCGCTCTACATTTAATACTCATCAGTGTCTCGAGTCCATTTTCCCATTGCTGATAGCAACAGGCGAATACCTCTCTGCACACCATTGACAAGCCAGCCCGAGAGTGCTCTTAAAGTGGTGCTACACAGGTCCGAGTACCTGTAATTGTGTAGCGGCAGTGCAAAGCCAGCCTCTCAAGGGCCAAGCTGTCATCTGCTTAAAGTGACAACAGCCCAATTTTTATCTGCCGGCAGGGGGAAAAAAAAGAAATCCTCTCAGCTCTGCACCGTATCTATTTTGACAGCAGTGGCGAGTTGAGTTGTTGCCTTTTCCGTGTATTTGCATGTTGTGCTGTGAGAGTGTAGAGACTGCCAGTTGTTTCGGGCAGAGTGGATCAGCCACCTCCTGACCTTTCCCAGCCAGCTGTCACCATGACACTAAGCTACAGAGGAATGGGCCGTGCGCTCAAGGCCTTTCTGCAAATCCTGTCAAATGTCCGACTGCTATTTACATGGCTTATCTGAACAAACATGGATTATACGCTTTTCGTCCATTTCTGTGGGGCTCCTTCAGCTCTTTCTAGAACACTTACTGCGTTGCATTAATACCAGCACTCGTAAAACATTTATCTTTATTACCTATAGGTCACATTTATTGTGTGCCAAAGGGGACTGCGGTTCAGTCTCTTTTTTTTCTTCTTTTTTTGTCTGCGGGCAATAATCAAGTTATAGTCAGTGTTATCTTTTGGACTATTGTACTTCCTGTGACACATGCTGCCATATATTTGTTTGGCATTATTGCATCTGATCCGCGGCTTCATCTGATATTGCATCTTCAGCTTGTTATTGGTTGTCCTGCTGGCTTGACTGGCTAAGTGGCTATCCATGTTGCAGCTTGGGTCAGCAGGTCTCGTTCTGTTGGACATTACTCTCCAATCTCTCTGGCTCTGCTTAGAGGTAATATGTCTGGGTGCCAAAACTGCCTGGCATTTCTGCCATGTGTAATAAATAAGCTAGCGGTCTGCAAAGTACATTGTGTGTGCTGCTGCTCCAAATGAAAAATCAGAGAAAATCCCTGTGATGTGTTTGTGTTCTGCAGTGGCCCTGGGTTGAACTGCGGCTCATAAATTCCAAAGATGATGTAGCTTTGGCACTGTTATTTTTCTGCTCCCAGTGCAGAGCTTGAACCTGAAAGTCTCATCCCCTTTCCCTGGAAGGAGAAAGAGAGGCAGAGCAGGCCGGCTGTGCAGTGTTTTTACAGGAGACTGGAGGGGGTGGGGGGCGTGGAGCATAGCCCCCCCCCCCCCCCCCCCCCCCCCCTCCTATCTTTCCCCGCACACCTCCTCCTACTGCTCTTTTTATCCACCATTCATTTGGTACGTTCATGTGATCGACAGGCTGAAAATTCAATTTAATGACCTGCCTCCAAGCACGTAATATGATTTTAAAGCCTGTTACGGTCAAGCAGAGGTGCCATTTGCATAATGATCCCAGCAAGATAGGGCTGCAGCCGTTGCCATGGCAGTTGGTAGACAAGCAGAAGAATGGAGGCAGGGCGTCGTGGATGTTGGGAGGCTATGAGGGTGGTGGGCTGGGTGCTTGATTGCAGTGAGAAACGGCTTGGGCTTTATTCCTGAAAAGCTGTAGCTTTAGCAAACGCCACTTACGACACAGGCTGCTTGCTTAATGGTATTGATTGAAGGTGTCTCCCCTACAATGTTATTACTGTTTGTCTTTGCATGCTCTGCAGTCCTAATTGTTAATGTAAATTCCCCACACCGTTACATGTAAGTAAACAATGCGCTGTAGTTAGTAGGCCTTCCTTCCTGGGGTGTGGTTGTGTGGTTTAACTCTGAGGTTAACTGCAGGACAGCACATTCGCAGATGAGGGGAAGAAGGGCAGAGTGAGAGAGGATCCTCTCAACACAGCAGCACTCTGCCTGCTCATATCCGTTTAGCATGGAGTGCACTCTTAGCACAGCTGTGCTCCATCCCCCTGGGCTCTCCTAATGTTTTAAATATTTCAAATGTCAATATCACGCTGTTTAGAGGATGTTGAGTCAAGCAGTTCTGATTGCCGCAGTAATTGACTTAATCGGTGTAAACATTAAAGGCGGGGTTATATGAAGTCACTGTCTCTTTCATACTTTACCGTCTCATTTTGCTCCCCTTTCTTTGTTTTCCAGACGGAGATTGCCAAACGGCTCAACGCAATTTTAGCTCAAATTATGCCTTTCCTGTCACAAGAGGTGAGTTTTGAGCCCAGTTTCCAAATGGTGTCACAGTTTACTACTAAAGCAACGCCACCTATTGTTGCCTGTACCCTTAAGATAATACTCCTTGCATTTGGGAATAATTGTGGTTAAGAGCATTTTATCTCACCTTTATAATTCTAGTGTTGCTTTGGAAAAAAAAACTGTGAAATTCATAGATGAGCAAGTGTGGATGTGTGATAAATAATCTTTTGCAAATGTCTGTCCACAGCACCAACAGCAGGTTGCTCAGGCAGTAGAGAGGGCTAAGCAGGTGACTATGACTGAGCTGAATGCCATCATCGGGGTACGTGGACTTCCCAATCTGCCTCTCACCGTGTGTATACCCCCTTTTATTCCTTTATTTGACCTTGGGTAGGGGCAAACCTTCACATCAAATTCATATACCGAGTAGTCTGAACTGTTGAGTGAACACATTGTAATACACCACTTGCTACACTTATAGTGCAGATTTGCCTCTTTTGAAATCAAATGTGTCATCACAATTTTTTTTTTTATTTTTTTTTACATTTCATGACTTATTTTTCACTATTAAATTCAAACTAAACTATTAATATTGGCAACTACACCCCAAAAACAAACCAAAAAAAGACTCATGCGTTGCTTTAGCTTTGGCCTCGGTGGCATCTTCAATGCCTTGTTGTGTGTTGATAAATGCGAGCCTGAGAGCTCTTGAGATCCCCCTTCGCAGCTCGTATTGCTTTAATTGGCTAAGGTTTTAATGAGGAGCCTCATCTCTCACAGTTGACCTGGATTGCTGTGGGAATTAAAAGGCTGAGGGTGAACTAAACACAGCCAGCACGGCAAGCTAACTGAGACGGCACAGACAGTCGTCAGTCATCACGGCTCCGCTGCACAGTTCTTTTCACGCCACGGCAGCGAGCAGTAATCCACTGCATTCATCGTGGCTTCCAAACGCCATCTGCTCCTCATTGATCAGCTGTGCTGACCCTGGCGTGCTATAATGAAAGTGATTGGTTTCACCTACAATAGAAAGCTCAAACTGTCTGTGATCTTGTGACTACTGTAGACTCTCCGGCATGCACAGAAGACTAGCCTAAAGGCTCACTTGATGACTGGAAGCACATATTGGAATTCAATTAATAACCCCCTTGGTGACCTTTTGTTCCTGGATAATTGCTCCCTAGAATTTGCCTGAGTGGGTGTCTTGAGGTGATGGGAAAACTGTTTGTTACTCCTCTGTTGGACTGAAACGGAGGCTTTATTACACTTTTTGGAAGAGCAGCTGCTGCAGCAGTAGAAGCAGTAGCAGTAGAAGCAGTAGTTCCTAAGAATAGGAGATTTCACTAGTGGGGTTTTTTGTGGTCTATATGATTTTCACATTTGGAGCATCACAGTACTAGGATGTTGTACATTTGCATTTGTATTTTTCATCATCTGACTGTGCCTTGTTGGGCTTTCAAAGCATTAAGAAAACATTTTATGAGCTATCTGACAAGCTCAGAGTTTTAGTTTGTGGTCTTTTGTGGGAACCAGGACAGTTTTTATGAAACAGTAAGGCTCCCACCCGGGTCACTCGGGTCGCTCACGTAGGAGGAGGAGGAAATGTAGCCACTGTATGTTTTACGAATACCTTGCCATTAGTTATTCATTAAGAAGCAGCTCTGTAGGCATGCCAAAATCCTCATGTATTTTGTAAAGCAAGGTGAAAGAGCGTGCCAGGTAGACAGGCAGCATCCAGGAGCCAGCTGCATGTCTTATTGATGGAGCTGAGGGCCATTAATAGAATGAAACTGGGGCAGCTGCATGTGTTGAGATGAACCTGACAAGCAGCGTTTTCTGGTAGATTAGAAAATACCCAAAATATCCGTGTCATAAACAAGGCATTTTAAACGAACCCACATTTCTCTTTAGCTACACTCAGATAGAGGAAAAAGGAGCAAAGAGTAGGTCTTTATCTTAGAATATTAAATTAGAGAAAATAGGCCAGACTCCTTTCTTTATTTATTATTGTCTTCATTTATGGCCCCTGTAATGAGGGCTGTTGCTGATCAGCCATGCTTATTACCCATCAGTGCCTCATTAAACACAATGAGCAAGGATGGCTCTCCCCTGCCAATGAACTGGCTCCTTAATTTCCCTCATGGACACAATATTATAACACACTCGCTCTCTTAGGCTCCCGGACAGACACGGAGAGAGAGAGAGCTCCCCGTGTCTGTCTTGGGTACGTTTTGTAATTGGATTGACATCTGCCCCATGTAACAAAGCACAAGGTTGCAAGTTAAAAAGTTAGCTGTTAGTCATGCTCGTCCTCTCTACTTCTACAACAGAAAAACAAAAGAACAATGTGGATTATATTTCTAAGGACATATTTAAGCACTAAGTGTATTTTGTATTCCTGCTACAGAATTTAGGAGTTTCTGCTGAGTTAATGTATTTTTAATTATGTGTTAGGCCTGCCTACCACCGTCTTCTATGCGTCGCACTACCTCCCTGGTCATTACAAAGATTCTAATATTCCTGAAATGGCCATAAATGGCCACTGATTGAAATCCGTCTTGTAAAAAGAGAGAGGAGTGTGCTGTAACAGCATCTGAATTATTCAGCTGGCTCGTATACGGGTAATAAATTGCTGATGTTTTTATTGGTGTCTCAGTTAAGTATTATTTAACCTTGCTTTAAACTGCTTACTTCCATGCTGAGTGCCTTTTAACTCCCATCTATTTCCCCGTGCCTTTCAAATATTGATGCTGAGTATTGGAGGGTTGACTGAGTGCCAGCATGGGACCCCTGGTCCTGGCTCCCGCAGCAGCCTTCCAGACACACACTCAGAAACACACTCAAAGACTCAGAGTGAGAGGGAAGGCGTGCCAGCTTCTAGCACTCTGCGTTCCCGCAGTCTCTTAAAGTTTGGGTGCGCAAATGATTTATGTTCCGTCAATCCAGAAATGTGAATATGAGATCAGTAAACAGATACTGGATGTGTTTGAAAAGCGGGTATTGTTTAGCCCACAGACAGATTTCCACAGAGTTTTGTATTCTGATCGCTTAAATCACAGAGGCACAGGAGTTGTGTTGTTGCAGTAGAATATGTGCCAGTTTACCTTTAAGCATAATGATTTTCTCTTTTAAGATGTGGCTGAAGCAGACTTTTTTTCTTTTTGGATAAAGTAGAATGAAAAATATTTCAGTTGTTTTCAATAATACACTGCGATTAGTGGGTTATTTCGATAACTTGAGCACCTCTGCCTCGTGTGTTACACATGCTGAGAGCGGTCAGTCAGTTATAGGTTTTACTCGCCTCAGCACAGATCTAGGGCTTATGCCACCCTGGCCTGGTATGGAAATAGCACTGAGGGGGATTGCTGTGTGTTCCTGACAGTAATAGACGTGTGAATGTGCTAATATCATCTGGGGTTTAGCCTCGTGCTTAGTTGGTGGTTTCTCCTCGCCCTTTCCCTCCAACCCATTTGTTGTCTGTTTGTCTATCTCCCTGTCACCTTACAGCAGCAGCAGCTCCAGGCACAGCACCTCTCCCATGCTGCCCATGGGCCTCCAGTCCAGTTGCCGCCTCACCCCTCTGGCCTGCAGCCCCCTGGCATCCCCCCTGTGACGGGCTCCGGATCAGGGCTGCTGGCGCTAGGAGCTCTGGGGAGCCAAGCCCACCTCCCAGTAAAGGATGAAAAGAACCACCATGATCTCGAACACCGAGGTGAGAAGAAGAGCTCGGCCCCATAGCTTTGTTAGCTAGTTATTATTTGCGAGAATCAAAAGGCATATTAGTTTTAGCAGTTCTGAAATGATGTTAAACTGAAATAAACCAATTTAGTGCTGAGTGCTCCTCACTCTCACAATCATCGGGCCCTTAGGTGAGGAGCACAATCCTGCCTGTTCACATTCTGTCTGGGTAATGAGCTGGTACATTCCCAGCCCATGACTGCATAAGCTATTCAGCAGCTCCAATACATGCCGATAAGAGGGGCCTTGTGCCCTGCAGTTGATTGTCACACATTCGGCTAGAAGCATCTGTTATGATGTGCTAAGTGACTTGTTTTTCTCTTTGCTCCGCTTGGTTTCATCTTTACCTCGGCCGCCACCGTGATGTCTGCGACACAGAGAGCACGGTAAGTTTCCCGAGCCGCACTCGTTTTGCTTTTTTGTAATTCATCACATTTTCATCTGCGCTGCAAGTGTCAAGTAGAGCTCTTCCATCAGTGCATGCATATACTGATTTCATGCGGTGTAATCTGAGTTCAATAAAATGATTAATGGAAAATGAGGTCTGGAATATAAGTCGTGTGTGTTTAATCCAGAAGGGGAAATGACTGGTATCATGTGAGAGAGATTAGAAGCCTTGTAATTTCATCACAATTAAAGAAGGGCTTGGACTTCCCCTTCTTAAAGGATTTATTTGATCCCTTCTACTGTCTCCCTTGTTTACCAGCTCTCTCTCTCTTTCTTCTTCTTGGCATGTGATGAATATTTATGAACACAAATGGAGTGTTGTTTTGTTTTTCTTTTCTTTTTCTTCTTCTTCTCCACCTCGTCTGGCTGGGCCTGCTAAAGCGTTATATTTGAAATGCTGCGATCTATGATGGCTTGTGATGGGCCTGTGAGATTGTGTTTCTGTAGGCCGGGCCAGCTGAATGGGTGCAGTCATGTCTGAAGAAATGGAAGTCCTGGGGCGATTAGCGGGCCTGTTTTGTTTCTGTGCTCTCGTCCCCGGTCATCTGATAGTAGAATGGTGACTTTGGTTAATGAGTCACGCTAAGCATCTCTTTAAAGGTCAGCCGTTATGCAGACAGTGGCTTTTTGCCCAGACCGCTAGTCCATCAGCCATTGTTCACTTCTCTGAGTCGCCGCTGACTTAGTCCATGTTTTCGCTTTGGTCCTCAGATGAGGGACAGAGAGAATCGGGAGAACTTGGCAGTTTACAGGCAAGTGGCAAACTCCTGTGAAAGCTGCTGGACACCTGCCTAAAGCCTCCCATTCTTTTGGCGTTTAGAGTGAGCTGTCCCAGCTTGTGTGGGCAGGCTCCATGAAGAAGCACCAGTCAGTCCCACGCTGCCGTGCCCACTGGCAGGATATAGATTCTCTTTCTTTATCTGAGCTCAAAGCCTCAGCTGACATGGTGCCCAAGCACACTATGGCAATCAATGCCCAGCACCCAAAACATATAGGTTCTCTCCCCCCTCTCTCTTGCTTTACTTTCGTTTTTCTCTCCTCCCATCTCTATCTCTCTCTCTCTCACGCTCAGCCTGACTGACTCCGGAGAAAAGGCCCTCTGTTCAGCTACAACACACTGCTCATGTCCCTGTGAGGCTGTTTGTTGTCCAGTTATGAGGAGGAGGGAGCCCAGCTCGGAAAACAAGCCCTCCTCCATTCAGTTCAGATAACAGCCCATTCTGTTGTGTGGCCAGGGACAGGCTTGTGTGCGAGATTGGGCTTGGCTGGTGTCAGGGTACTGTTTGGAGCTGGCCTACAGCTGCATTTTAAGAGTCCGCTGTATCCATCATTGTGTGAATAAGGCATTTTTAGTGTTTGGATAGGCACAGTGTGTTCTCTGTGAATTTGTAATGGATGAGTGACTTGCTGCGCTCTCTTACAGAAGGAAGACAAAATGGTAATAAAGCGTGTTTGGTTTTTCCCCTTTTGCAGAATAACTCAATATCCCCATCAGAAAGCTTACGCACAGCCAGTGAGAAGCATCGCAGCTCCTCAGACTACAGCTTGGATTCTAAGAAACGCAAAGTGGAGGAGAAGGACAGCATGAGTAGATATGTAAGTCCCTGAAGGAGTAGTTCAGCATGTTGGGGAAATATGCTTATGAATGGCGACTTTAAAAAATTGCTTTAGGTTCACAATTTAATTTTAAAAAAGTAATGAAGTTTAGACCAGAGAACAACATCCTGGAGTCTGTGCTTTAATTTTTCCCCATCTGTGTGAGTTAAGTTAAATGATTACTAATTATTGTTACAGGACAGTGACGGAGAGAAAAGCGACGACTTGGTGGTCGATGTGTCCAATGAGGTGAGCTGCACAGCAATTGTTCGTAGCACATTGATGTGACGTTGCTGTTTTGTAAATATTACTGGTGTGTTTCTCCAGGATCCTGCCACTCCAAGGGCAAGCCCAGCCCACTCACCACCTGAAAATGGTATTGACAAGCCCCGCCCCCCAAAGAAAGACACGCCCAACAGCCCCGCATCAGTGGCGTCATCTGGAAGCACCCCTTCCTCCAAGGCTAAGGAGCTCAGTCATGTAAGACATCAAAAGAGTTGTGGACAAACTGGGACAGAAAGGGTTTTAAATGACAATTGCCGAGAGACCAAAGGGACATGTGCAAATAGATCTAGGACGTTTTCTGCAGTGGATTAGCAATGGCTGTCTGTGCTTTAAGTGCATGACTAAACGTCAGGGATAATATTGTCCCGCATCAGGATCAGTCAGGTCTTCTCTGTTAATAGCTCAATGTATTTAACTATTCCAGGATTTTTCCCTCTGCCTCACTAAAAGATTAAAGCCAAAGCAGTAAGGGGATAAAAACGTCCCCATCTCCATTGTGACCATAATAGGTTTTAGAATAAATAGCAGTTTATGGCTCTGCAGGACTATGAGGGTTGTCAGAATTAGATTGGATTAAGTTCAGTTTGCTTTCAAATTGTCAGTCTGCACAGTGCCTGGTTTCCGGGATTGTGATTGTGCTTGCTCTCTCGTTCCCTTGACAGAATGACAAATCCTCCACGCCTGGTCTCAAATCCAACACCCCCACCCCCCGAAACGATGCCCCCACCCCTGGCACCAGCTCCACTCCTGGGCTCAGACCCATCCTGGGCAAGCCACCAGGCATGGAAGCTCTCGGTTGGTACCATTCTCTTCACTTTACAGAAACTGAGATGATCTTTTTTTCCCATACTTTGAAAAACTGCTAGGCCACAAACCGATCTCCATCTCCTGTCTTTGTCTACAGCAGCCCCAGCTTTGCGCACACCTCTATCCATTGCAGGGTCCTATCCTACCCCCTTTGCTATGATGGGCCATCATGAAATGAATGGAGGCCTGACTAGCCCTGGGGTGTATGCTGGTCTGCACATCTCCCCTCAGATGAGCGCTGCAGCAGCAGCAGCCTATGGACGCACTCCTATGGTAAAGGCTTTCCCTTTCCTTTTCTGTAGTTTTGGATCATCTAAAAGTCATGTACAGGATGCAATGAGGGATTTTACCGTGATAACAGTTGAGTATGTTAGTCAAACATTCCCATATCATCTTTTAGGGGTTTGATCCTCACACCCACATGAGAGCCCCGGGCCTCCCAGCCAGCCTCACATCTATTTCTGGCGGCAAACCGTAAGTGTCTCCCCAGATATGTTGCAGATCCATTTTTTTGTAACGCAGCTGATATCAAATACTGACAGGCACGTGTCTTTTCCTTCAGAGCGTACTCCTTCCATGTCAGCGCAGATGGTCAAATGCAGCCTGTGCCTTTCCCACCCGACGCCCTCATTGGTCCCGGTATTCCACGCCACGCCCGTCAGATCAACACACTGAGCCATGGCGAGGTGGTCTGTGCTGTCACCATTAGCAACCCCACACGTCATGTTTACACTGGTGGCAAAGGCTGTGTCAAAATCTGGGACATGAGCCAACCAGGCAGCAAGAGCCCCGTGTCCCAGCTGGACTGTTTGGTGAGGACCTCATCAGTTTTTCTTAATGTTTACACACATGTTATTTCATTAACATTAGAAAAAAATTAACAAGCCAAACACTTATTCACATAGTTCAGATTAGGTTTGAGGTTCAACCTTTGGTTTATTTGTTATGACAGGACATTTTTTATCCTCCGCCCTTGATTTGTTTGTTTCTAAAGCTCTCCCTAGCTCCACTGCCTTGAACATGTATTGATTTGCTTTGTCCTCGGTGCAACAGAACAGGGATAACTACATCCGCTCCTGTAAGCTACTGCCTGATGGTCGCACATTGATTGTCGGAGGCGAGGCCAGCACACTGACCATCTGGGATCTGGCCTCCCAGACACCGCGGATCAAAGCTGAGCTCACCTCCTCAGCCCCGGCGTGCTACGCCTTGGCCATCAGCCCTGATGCCAAAGTCTGCTTCTCGTGCTGCAGTGATGGAAACATTGCCGTTTGGGACCTGCATAACCAGACTCTCGTTAGGTCGGAAACAAAACTTTATTTCCAGTATGCGGGCTTGAGTCAATTTAAAAGATAATGTCAATAACTGTCTGTATGCCTTCCGATTTTGATTCTAGGCAGTTTCAAGGTCATACGGATGGTGCTAGCTGTATTGACATATCCCATGATGGCACTAAGCTGTGGACGGGTGGTCTCGATAACACTGTTCGCTCCTGGGATTTGAGAGAGGGTCGACAGCTGCAGCAGCACGACTTCACTTCACAGGTACAATGCTGCATAATGCAAGCGGCCAGACCTGGAGTCTGTTTTCCTTTCGGCCAAGGAACTGTCTTTAATTATTGTCCTGTTTGATCTCCAGATCTTTTCTTTGGGCTACTGTCCGACTGGCGAGTGGCTTGCTGTGGGAATGGAGAGCAGCAACGTGGAAGTGCTCCACCATTCAAAGCCTGACAAGTATCAGCTCCACCTGCACGAAAGCTGTGTCCTTTCCCTCAAGTTTGCCTACTGCGGTATGAAGAAACACACAAAAAGAGCATCAGATAAAGCTGACCGTATTTAACTGTGAAGTGCCCTTTGCCTGTCCTTATTAGTGCCTCTTTTTTTTTTTCTTTTTTTTAAATAGCGTAAATGCTTGTTGTCATCTCAAGGCTACTCTTCATTTGTAGGTACTTTTCCTACTACTTGTTAGTGAAAAGTGTCCTGATGGCACTTTTGTTGTCTTTGCAGGTAAATGGTTTGTAAGCACCGGGAAGGACAATCTGTTGAATGCCTGGAGGACTCCTTATGGCGCCAGCATATTCCAGGTATGCAGATCAATGGACTCTGTCTGTAGCCAGGCCAAACGTACACACAGATCTCTAAGAGGAAGGGCAAAACGACCGCTGTCTGACAGGACTATCCTATCAGTGAAAACTGAACCTGAATTATTGACCTGACAAAGACGCCTTTTTGAGGCCCGTCAGTGAAGTTGATGTCAGTGCAATCTAATCTTGCCATGAAGTCAGCTAATTTTCACCACTTAACTTACTCAGCAACATTTAAGGTTAACTGCCTCCAAGATTAAAGTGGGTTTTTTTTGTGTGTGTGCGTGTGTTTTGTTTGCTTTTCTTTAAACAGTCCAAGGAGTCCTCATCTGTCCTGAGCTGTGACATTTCTGCAGACGACAAGTACATCGTGACAGGCTCTGGTGACAAGAAGGCCACTGTGTATGAAGTGATCTATTAGAAGAGACTGCTTTGGATCGGAGCATGCTCATGCTCAGGAACAGTAGACCCTCCCTCCATCCTCCTTCCCTCACACAGACAGCATGGATGTTGCCTGCAGCTCCAAGGTGGATGGGCAGGAAGTTTGGCAGTGCCAGACGAAAATGGATGGTGGTGTTATTGTGGCACTGGATGCTGTGTCCTTCGGCTCTGCCCTTCCTCACTCATACAACTAACACTTGTACAGCGAGTGCAGTTTCCCAAGGCACCGAGAAGAAAATAATGTCTTGCTGTTTCTGTTTGTTGGATATTTCTTTTTTTATTCGTCCTTTTTAATGTGGAGATAAAGTTCCATGACACAAGTAGAAGCGGCGCTTCGCTCTGGAGCTTCTCCTTGGAGGTCCTGTGAAAAGTGTACATAATGGAGTAATAAAAGGCCTTTTATAGATTTATATTTTGGTGTCCAGTTACGCTTGTGATGGTTCTTTCTTGTTCTCTCCGTGATTTTCTGTCCCCTCCGGGGATGGAAATTAGATTAGGACTTTGTAAGAGGATATTCTATTTCAGTTTTTTCCCCCTCCTCGGCTTTTTTTTCTTTTTTCTTCATGTTCCTTGTCCAAAATGACCTTTTCGGAAATCTAATTTGTATTTTTTTTTCTCCCTGACAAAGGCTTTTTTTTTTTTCTTCGCTATTTGCTGTATCACAGACATTTGTCCCATGGATTTTTGCAGTCGAGAATTCTGGAAAGGCTTTTTTTCTGTAGGGAGGAAAAAAAATCATGGTTTCCAGTTATGTTTACCTTTTTGACCCTGATCAGCAGAATTTCAGCTTTGAAATGAAGACCTTTGACTGAACCCTGGCTCCTGTCTATAACATCAAAATGGATTTATATCAACTGTCGGATTGATGGGTTTTACAGAGAAGCAGCCGTGACCTGAGCTCACTCTGTTGACTCAACCACTGTATGAAAACTTTGCTCCACTCTGCAAAGTTTAGCCATCAGTCTATTAGAGATCGTTATTGCCGCTTGTGTTTGCGAGCCTGTGACTGATATGCAAGACTTGGTTACTCATAAAGGACGCAGGCAACGCCATTACCACGTTCGACATTTTGGGTGTATTCTTTGCTTTCTTCAGTATTTCATAATATTCACTACAATCTTCTCATAGACAGGAATGGTCTCATCATAAACACAAGTTAAGACTGTGTAGCATACATGTGGCATCATCCATAAGGACTGTACAGCTGACAGTTGTTGATAAATCAATAAACTGTTTTATATAAAATTTATCTTGACTGGATTTCTGTAGTGCTGTGGTCTCGCTGTGGTAGGTTTCCAAGGATTAGTTGGAGACTTTGGGGTAATATGGTTATTAGCTCTTTTTTGTAAAGCATTAAATTGAGTGTATGCCTGAAGATGAAGTTGCCAACAGAATCCACCTTAGCGTCATGACCAAACATGCAGAAATAGCTTAACTACCCGCAAATCTAAAGCTTTTTTTTTTTATTTTTTTTTTTTTTATTTATTTAATCTCAACAGGTGTATGTGCCCAAATGTTACTATTATTTGTTTGGTTAGGTTCAGTTTAAAAAAAAAAAAAAAAAGCCTCCAGAAAGTTACTGAATCCATCCAAGAAATGTTCCAGAACGCAGCCTGCCATAAAACCACGTGTCGTTTTTGCACTTTGGTTTTTGGATTAAACAAACAAGGCATAACGTGTTAATTGGTGAGCTTTAGAGGAACTGATAAACAGATTTTGTTATTGCCAGACTGTCTAAGGCTACCCGTTTCTCCCTTGCCTGTCGGTTCGAATTTACCAAACAACTCCTGGCACGAAAGATGCCAAACCATTTGTTTAAGGAAAGAAGCTTAAAGTCACTGATTAATATTTGCTTTTACAGTGCAGCCAACAGTGGGTGTGGTAAAACACCTAAAGCACTTACTGCTGTTGAGGGCAATGCACCGACATGCTGAACGTCTCTCGGGCTTGCTTTTTCCTCTTCTAAAAACTAAAAGTGCAACCTCAAAGTCCCCCTTGTCCTGTGTGTTGCTAGTGAGGGATCTCCCTTGCTCTAGCTTGCATCTACATTACATACAATCTTATTCACGGGCTGCTCTTGACAGTAAATGGAAGCACATCAGCAAATTGCTCTAAATGCATTCAGATAGGAGCTGACAACTGTCTCAGGAGAACCACAGACACGATAGAAAAAACATTCTGGGTGCTGTTAGAGGGTTGCTATGGACCTTTGCCATTGGTTTTAACTCAGAAGATTACAGAGCTTGCATTAATATTTGAGGGATGAACTTGATGCGACTTTCAAAGTTGCATCGTGCTGTACCAACTGTGTTCACTGTCCCGGCTAGTGACTTTTTTTAGAGTTTGGATTCATGCATGGTGGCAGCTATGAAATCACACGCCCATCACAGAGTGATACAATAAGGCAGAGGTTTATGAAGTGCCACTTCAGAAATATGACGTAAACACTGCTCTTGAGTTCCCTTGAGTGGTCTTTTGGTAGTTGAATACTTTTGGGCTGGACGGGTGAATGGCTCAATCCCTCCACTCCAGAGCAACGCTCTCCTAGGACTCTGTGCTTGAAGCTGTGAGCCCTTCATATGGCTGCCTCTTCAAACATGTTGTTGTTAGATTATAAAAGCGGGGCCGGATGCTTTTAGCATGGAGCCAGCCGCCATGCCCCGCTCTCACGGGCTCATTTGTTAAAGGCTATAGTCTTTCTTTTCCCACATTGCTGAAGTGTGTACTTCCTGTGCACATTTGTAGCTCGAGCTTCTTGCTCAAGTACAGTTTTCTTCCTCACTTAATCAAACAGTGGAATATCTGCAGATGAAAGGTTGTACCTCTGAGTGCCTATTGCTGGACATTGAAGGGGTCATTGTCTCGCCTTCCGCTGATCTACCTCTGAATGGAAGGCTTTCAAGCAGGTTCTCGTGCAAAAGCCCATGGTGCTCTGTTCTATTTAGAGAAGGGCAACAGTGCAGTGTAAGGAAATAGAGTGGCCTAAGTGTTTTACAGCAGCTCTGAGGATAAGAACGTGGTCCAGTTCTCTTCTTCTCTTTTGCATTGTCAGAGCCAAGACTCAAAGACAATACAGAAATTCAAGGGTGGTCTGTAATGCCAATGTGTGCACTGTGTGAATGTCTTTTTTTCTTTCTTTTTGGTTGTATTTTGTTTTGTTTTTTTAGCTTTAACTCTCAGGCACTGATCACAGTCCACCAGATTTCTGGCTGGTTCTTTTGGCTGGCATTCTGTTTTCTACCCTCCCCCATCCATCACACAGAGAATCAGGATTTATTTATTTATTTTTCAACAGCGAGGGACTGGCACCGTGCTGAAATGCAGAATAATAATCCCCTAATCACCTGAGTATTGCCAGTCCTAGGTTTTATCTGCAATGGACGTGAAAGCCCCTAGTGCCTAGTGATTACAGCATTTGATCTGGGTAATAATGTCTTCACTGTTGCCCTGCCTAGGGCCCGAAGGCAGCACAGCTCTAATCCACAGTGCATTCTAGTGGAATCGCATTACACAAAGACCACCAGGGTTCTCCTCTAGAGGGGAGGGGTGTGGGGGGTTAAAGGAGGAGGTTGCCATGGAAACAAGCTTCTCTTTCTCTTTCTCTCTCTCACAGACACACACGCACACTAATACATCACACGCGCATACACACATACTCTCTCCTGGGACAGATAAGCAAAGGACAGGTTCTGTGTTTACTTTCCGCAGACCCTCCAATCCCCGAGCAGGCTGAGCCCTGATAACACGAGGCCTGTACAGCCAGCGACCACTGACAGCAGATAAGCACTCCAGCAGAGCAGAGCAGTCATCACCCTCCAACCAGGATGAACAAACCTGGGAGACCCGGATTCATTTGGATTAGACTGGATTGCTGCTGCCACCGCCGCCACTGCTGCTGCTGCTTTTGCTGTCGCTGGTGTGTTCAGACTACTGATGTTCACAGGACTTTCTACATGAGAACTTGATGCCACACTTAATCCTGTGGCGTCCCAGAGTTTAGTCAGAGGACACGGCCACAGTAGTGGACTGGGAGCTATTTTAGACACTGAGGTCAAAGGAGTGTCTGCTCTGGGCAGGTTTACGTGGCTGCAGTTAGAGAACCGCGGAAAAAACGACATTTCTCCTAACATGTCCCAGAGACAAACACCGCACATTATTAGTATTCTGCTTCAACATTTGTCCATGTGTGCTGTTTTTGTAATGGAGAAGGTTGGAGATCTGTGAGGACATTCCTTTATATTGGTTCCAAGTATCCACTAAAATCCGGTAATTCAATACCAGGGGTAATTAGATTTGTATGATAGTAATGCCCCAAGAAAGAACCAACACGGTCTTTGATGTTGAGATCAAGACGGCTACAAGTACTTCTTTATTATGTGCATTATGCTAACATGCTAATTATTTTTCCACACACATTCTTTGATTAAAGCACAGCTGGAGGTGTATAAGCAACATGACTAATTACAGAGGAAATGGAGGTACTGAGCTAAAGTGGTGGAAGCTGGATTTCCCTTTGGCCCCTTCTGCTCACTGTTTACTTCTAATGCATACTTTCTTTTGAGAAAGCCGGTTACCAGCTTTGACCACTTACTCTGAAATAATAGAGGGGGACAGTGAACAAATATGTTTGTGAGCCTATATTTCCTAAGTAGTTAATATTGATTCAACTCTATATGCCAACTGTGTATAGTAGCTTCTGTTTGTTGTTCTCTGTGGGATAAGATATAGTTGCTTTCAGTGACAGTTAACCACAAAATACAGGGCATATTCACAAGGATAATATTATCGACTACTTAGTACAAAACATGCAACAAGTAGTCTTCTCTCTAAACTTTACAGCACCCTGTGGCTTTTCCCTAATACATATCCCACTTGATATTCACAACTTCAGATTCTGCAGTGAAGCCTTAGAAGGCAGGTGTATTTTGCATGCTCTGTAAATGCTGCTACACAGGCCTGAAGCTATACTTCACATTATTCATTACTAAGAAATAAAAAAAGGGGAGCTTTGTGTTATATCGGTCCACCTGCCAATCTGAATATATTTATTATTGGTTTTCAAAATGAACAGAAGCTCAAAATGTAATTTTCATGTATATGTACACACGTGTATATAGCTATAAGGTAAATAGCTAAAAGTGAATTGAATTGTCACTTCACGTGGTTATTTGAGATACAACTCCTTTAGATAACTAGGTGGTATAACTTTGATCAAATCAGCTAAAAGGTAGGGGTGAGCAGTCACTGGGCACCTTTCTAGTATTCGAGTAACTCATCATGTTCAAGAAAACAGTTTGAGGTGATCTTTGTGACATGCTGTGTTATCCAGACATCGGAAAACAGCTGCACTCTGGTCATAAATAGACAGACATGGTGAGCAATAATACTCAGGCAGGCTGTGATATTTAAAATATCATAAAATGATACTAAGGGGCACAAGAAAAAGATCCCCCACACCATTATTAAGATTAGCATGAATGCATGCTTTCATATCGTTTACACCAAATTCTGACTAAATGTGACAGCAAAAACATAGATTCATCAGATTAGATAATGGTTTTAGAATCTTCTATTTTATAAGCCTGTGCAAACTAGCCTCAGTTTCTTGTTTTTAGCTGACAGGAATGGCCACCAGATGCGGTCTTCTGCTGCTGTAGCTCATCTGCTAGAATGTTTGACTTGTTGCACCTTCAGAGACGCTCTTCCGCATATTGTGGTTCTAACAAATTAATATTCGAGTAACTGTTTCCAGTCTATCGGCTTTTCTCTTCTGACCTCTGAAAACTGCTGCTCAATGGATATTTTTGCTTACCATTTTCGGTAAACACTAGCGATGGTTATGTGGGGGAAATCCCAGCAGATCAGCAGTTTCTGAAATACTTTAAGCAACCACATGAAAGTCACTTAAATCAATCCTTTTCCCCGTTCATATGCTCAGTTTCAACTTTGGCAGATCATCTTGACTATGACTCCGTGTCTACATGCACGGAGTTTGTGCAATATGAATAGCAGATATTTGCATTAACTGCAATAATCATTTGTCCCAAGAAAGTGGCCAGTGATTGTTTATCACCCAAACACAGGTACTGGATGATATGAAATATTTTAGAATAACAAAATTATATTAATTAATTATGTGGAGGAAAAACCGTTGTGATTCTGAACAGATACCTAGCTTGAGGTTTTGTTTGTAGCTTTCAACACGTAGCTCTGTCTCTTCTCCATATGTTAGCTGTATTCGCTCCTAAGCAGCTGGAGTAGTTTATAAGGTCGTGTTTAGGGGAAAACATTTACCCGCTAGCAAGATCATGTAGCAGGAGGAAGTGTTGTGCGGTTTTGATTCCTTTCCATGGACGTGTCACCGCTGGTATCATGCGGGCTTCGAGATGCTGCACGGCTTCAAGCTAACACCAGATGCACCGCTTTGAAGGCAAAACCGTGCCTGCTGAGGTGATGATTTGGCGATGCAGTTATAGCTCTAGATATACTCAAGAGACGTAACAGTAACCAGGCAACAATCAAATCGACTTAACTGGCTAAGGTAAGAACGCTTTAGGACAAGCTACTCCCTGTATTTTTCATTAAAGAGATGATTGGGTTTCCATATGCACCTACATATCCACCAAACATCAGTACTGGTAAACCTTTTTGTGTCATTTGAACTGAAGAATTTAAACAACAATATGGGGGGCACGGGGGTCTTATTACTTAATCAATGTGCCCTCTCTGTACTCTATTGCTTCTATATGGTGAATGCTCCACTACACTATAGTCATTACTGGAAAGATGCAGACAGTAGGTGGCCTGCTAAAAGGTAATGGCTGTAATCGAGATAGCTGTTTTTGCTTGGCTTTGTTAAAAGTCACATTTAAAGAGGAAAATAGCCACAGCAGGTCTACGCTGGAGGGCACAAATCTATCCAAATACTTGTGAATCGAATTTAATGTGTTTGCTATTATATAGTGGCTTAGACACAAGAAATTATCATCAGAAATGATTAGCATTTCAAACAAAATCTAAAGTACTGTAGAAATCTAATTATTGTTCAGTCCTTTTGGGTTTTAACTAATTGCTCATTAAGTTGATAAAATGAGAAAAATATTCAGATTAATTAAGCATATGACAGGAAACAAAATATAAAATCCTTATATTGAAAAAGCTGAAAACAGGGAATGTTTTTCATTGTGACTTGAAAAAGAACTATAGTGACTGGTTTATTAGCAGAACAATTACCTCCAGATTATTATTCACTCTACAGTCTAATTAATGGTGATGTGGTGGTGACAGTTTATAAGTTATGAATAAAAAAGTAGGCATGCATGGTTTTGTTCATAACTCATACATCTGTCTTTTTGCAGGCTTCCTGCAGGATCTCATCTTTACACAAACCGACCTAAAGTTTGACACCAGAGTGACGAGATTCACATGATGAAATTGTTAGAGAAACTGAATTTTCTTGCCCCTGCTTCCGGTCTCTGGTGAGTTTTTTTTTTTTTCCTTTCTTGGTAAAACACTTTATTTTTATTCCTGTTTGGTTCATTGAAGCATCTGTCATTCCCAGTGCTCCCATTGTGCCTGACAAAAGCAGAGCCATGTTAGATTGAAAAGACAGAGGGGCAATCTTTCAAATGGATCTCTTTTTGAAAATATATTATGACATAATCATGTTTTCTCCCTAAAAGCCCGGGGGAGGCCCGTCTGTCAGATTGCAGTCCTCTCTTGGCTGCCTGGCCTGAACAGAAACAGCAGTTGTGTGTTAATAGAACCCAGAGGCACTCTGAAACCTTACCCATTCTGCTTTACGCTCTCAGCCAGGAGATTAAAGTCAGGGAAACATTACAGGAGGCTGGATAATTGCCCCTGTGTCTCCAGCAGACAAAAGGCAACGCTCCGGCAATTCCCTCGGTAAATTGTCAAGCGAGACTCAAGGATCCTTCAAGGCTGCAGCAAATTGTACAGTGCTGTCTAACAAACTACCAATCTCTGGATATTATGAGGCTTCTATATATCCTTGGCCGTAATGACAGCTTGCACTGCTATAATGGAGTGCAGGCACAAGATAGCTTTTGTGAGTACACTTCCAATAGAAAAATTACTACCTTGGTTCCCAGTCTGTGCTTTTCATTTTTTCCCTTTGTTCCGATTTGAATTTTGATTTATTCTTCTATCATTTTTTTTATTTTTTTTATTTTCTGCTTTCATTCAGGGCTGAGTGCTGGCTGCAGCCACCAACAGATGATTGCAACCTTTACTCCTGAGGACCACTTGATCCACAGACAGGGGAAAAAAAAATCCGCAAGCAGTTAATGAGTTGCCATCCTTTCGTAGTGTTAAGGGTGTCTACAAATTAGACCCTTTTGTCAGGGCTCTCCTTTGCTCTCTCTCTCTCTTGCTCCCCCCTTGCCTCCTCTTGCCGCCACTTTCTCTCCTCATCCTTGCGCCCTCCCCTCCATCACGCCCTTCCTCCTGCTCTTCAATTTTCTCCCTCTACCTGCCTGCTTCACGCTCCAGTAGCTCAGTGGCGGGAGCAGCGCTGTCTGGCTTTGGCTCTGAGCAGCATTTATTGTCAGCGCGGTTCATGTTTAGAATTAGCCATTTAATGAGAACAAAAGAAATTAATTGGTGGTTTAAGCCTAATGAGACGTCTGTGAAATTAACAGGCCTCATCAATTGAAACAAATAAAATCCTCCAGTTTGTTGTTGGGGAGCATTATTCTGACAAAGCTTTTGACACAATGATGAATAGCGGGTCAGGAGAGACCATCTGTGCTTTTTTAAACCCCTGCAGGAGGGGGGGGGATGGAATGTGGGCTGGCTCTAAGAAATGGTGATAAAGGAGGGAGCGAGGCAAAAAAAAAGGGGGGGGGAGAAAAGAGGAGAGGAAAAAAAGCTGAGAAAAAAACAAATTCACCAGCTTTATTCATCGCCCTTTAGCATGATACCGCTGTCTAACCATGGTTACAAAGGAAATAAAAAACATGGGCATTAGCATGTGAAAGGCACCGGGTCTCTGACTATGCGTCCAGAAAGCCAAAGAGCT
The DNA here is from genome assembly GCF_963576455.1 of Neolamprologus multifasciatus. Taxonomy (NCBI): domain Eukaryota; kingdom Metazoa; phylum Chordata; class Actinopteri; order Cichliformes; family Cichlidae; genus Neolamprologus; species Neolamprologus multifasciatus. Next base: position 53,663,707 of record NC_140445.1, on the reverse strand, counting down.
CTGATTTCGAGGGATATTTAACCTCCATTCAGTCAGCAACAAAGGCCTGGCTGTCGCGCTGAGAGCAGTGGTTCAGCCTGATTGGGGCTCAGGGGGGAAGGAAGGGGGGCAGAGGAGGGGACAGACAGGATCACAGACCTCATTTGTTCCCCCTCTTTACTTTAGCCTGTCTCTATTCCCACTGAAGAGCAGCATTTCCTCTCTACGCCCCCCTCCTCCTCCTCCTCCTCCTCCTGCTCTCAAAGTTGTAAATGTATGACCTGAGGAATAAATTGGATGGGAAGGAGCCGAGGAGGCAGCACAGAGAGCAGTAATACATCTCTATCATGTTCGGTGACCTTTATTTACTGCGCGTTGAGCATCATCGTCGGCCGTGTTATGTGTCTGCCTGGCTTCCTTCTTCTTTTAATGGCCCGGTGTGGAAGTTGCGGACGTGATGGAAGTGGTTATCTGCATGTCTTCAGCCCCAGCCCGCGTCTCTGCCCAACCCTCTCTCCCCCGGCCACCCAGTAGGGCCTGGCCCAGCCCTGCCTGCTTGTGTATCATGGAGAAACTGTTTGCTTTCCTGTGCTGATCAAATAAACAGGCCATGTCCTTTTGGGTGGGGGGTGTTGGGGGTGGAGGTTGGAGGAGCGGTGTTGTTTAGCTCTCTGGGTGAAGATAAGGAATTGTTTGATGGGGTAGAGAGAAACGAGAGCGATTTAGGTCAGCTAATCTGATTTACACAGAGATGGTCTGGCCATTGCAGGGAGCAGTAATTACATAGAGGGATTAGAAGCCCCTGCCACCCCACCCCACCCCTTTTCAGAGCTCCCAACCTAAAGAGAGGAGAGAGGGGTGGAGGCTTAAAGGCCTGAGAACTGCTCGAGTATGGTGCTGCAACAACAACAGCTTGAGCAGTTCTCTGTGCAGATTAAAAATGGCTGAGATTGTGTTCAAAACAAAGGGGGCATTTGGCCAAACTAGTATTACTTGGCTTGTTTACATGCATTTACATCTGCTGCTTTTGAGCCCACAATTATCACAATTTGCTTTCCGTGGCCAAACATCACAGCTGCTTCAGCCGGGGAATCCGGCTATCAGCTCAATCATTCCCCAAAACCTGGAAGGAACCTGTTAACAAAGTGCGCACAACATTACATCACATGTTTCGTCACATGCTCGTGGGCCAGATCGCCCTCAATTACTGCTGCCGCCTGTTTTGCATTTCATTTCCTCGTGTGTTTGTGCGATGCGTAATTTGAGGATTGATCACTTTCAGCCCTGACATTGGTTTCGTGTTTAGCTGTTTTTTCCGTCCACGCCGAGCAGATATTCAGAGCCTCTCTCGATGCCATTTGTCTGTGTATTTAAAATGCACAGCTGAATAATTGCGCTGCCAGAGCCATCACTTCATCCACAGGAATGACTTGCACGCTTGGCTGCTGCTTCTAAAGTGTGCTTGGCTAATCCACTCATTGCTTTGTGCATTCAGTGCTGTGAACCATAGGGCACCCGCTTGGATGCCCGTGCATAAATTACTGCCATGGAACATAAAGTGCTGGGAGGATTTTCCTTAACGATCGCCAACGCTTTAAATGCTTCTGCTTCAACAGTCGATACTGCTCAGCCCATTCAATTATTCAGCGGTCCGTCCCTCATTAACAAAATCCTGACCTTGACATGTCTGCCCTATTTCTCTCCCCTGACAGAAACAGCTCTCCAAACGACTCTGTTTGCTCTGATATTGGCTGGGAAATCCATGCATATTGATAAGTTGTTTGCAGTGTAATTGAAAATGTCAGTTATGAGGCCCGTGCATACAAAGGTCAGCACCAAGAATAGAAGCTGACAGGCTGCTATTTGGAGAGAATATATAGTAAAGGAATGGCTGGGGGAGAACTAGGATCACAATAGAATATGTTCTGTATTATAAATTGTTGAAATATGCATCTGACTCCTTGTGGGCTCACAATACGCCAAAAAGACTTGTAGAAAAAAATGTAAAGTTGTTTTAAGCCGAGTAATTACACAACGTAATTCTTCATTTCTTTTGTATTATAGTGTTTCGAGTTGGTTTTTGGTCACTTGATTGGAATTCTAATTTGTTTCCAAAGGTCAAATTGTTCATCATTCATATCTCATGTTCTGTTTAAACAAGATTTATGAATATCAAATTGGTAAGCCATAATCTCTTTAGTAGTGGCAGGTGTCCTGCGGGTGCTGCCTCATCTCAGGGAGGTGTTGTACCTTGTGCATCAGTGATGTGATGTGTCAATCAAAAGCTTTCGTGCTCTGCATCCCACAGCACCACGGGCTCCATGGTTCGACTGTCCTAATCTGCACCATAGGAGTGGGATCTGGGGTTAAAGTGCTGGCCACAGTTTCTACATAAACAAAGATTTGAACCTCAATCCCCGGGAGGCTCGGCTGGCTGACAGGCCCCCACCCCCGCCAGACGCTGTCCTCCCCACAGGCAGAGCGGCGACTGCCTGCTGGTTCTTTAATCGATTGCTAATGGGTTCAATTCCATCGTCGAGGAGCTGCTTGGAACCTGGCCCTGAGACTGAATGGAGTGGAAATACCATTTGCGGCTTTATGAGCCGTTATACTGCAGTGAGAGACCTCTATTCGGCATGCTTCATAGCACTGCAGAGAGTTTTGCACCACCGCTTGATGGTTTTTCTTATGCCTGCTCCTACTGCTTTCGTCTCAGTGCTTCCCATTTACAGCGTGCCCTAAAGCATTTACATCCACTCAATCTACAACAAAATAGCTTTGCTTTGCTGCTTTTTCACAAGGCTTGATGTCTAGGGTAATTACCATAGTATATTTCTCATATGCACACAGGGGCCCAACACATTCACTCCACCTTTAAGCAATGATATTCATCAGTTTTTATCAGTAGCACCACGGCCCCGTGTAACTCGCAGGGTCTTGGCATCGCCGTGCCTTATCGTCCACAGCGGTGCATGTGCGGTTCAGGAAGTATCGGCAGAGGATAACTCATGAAACTGCAGTTGTTTTATATCGCAGTAGCATGTTTTCACCTTCTGTGGATGTTGCAGGGCGAGTGCTTTTGCCTAACGCTCCCTGATTTACAGATCTGCTCAAGTTTCTGCAGTGCTCTTATGAGCGTGCTCTGGCTGTAATGCAAACCTAAGCAGCCAACACCGTTCTACATTTCATAGCCAGTCCCAGCAGACATGTGCTCTTTGAAGCATTCTGGGCCAGGGATACAAGTCTTGTTTGTTCTGTACTTCTAGAGAGAGAGAAGGAGAGCGGGAAAAAAATGCAAGCTATTTTTTTCTTTCTTTCGCAACAGTAGAGAGTAACATTCTTTGACGTCTCAACAGCAAGCCTTGTATTACAGCACTTGCTGCCAGATGCCTTGATCGAATCACCCATGTCAAACAGGAAGAGAAATAAATGCTTCATTGAACTAGAGCTCAGCTTAGTGATGGTGGGAGTGAGGCAGAGAAAAGGAGGGTCGAGCAGGCTGCTGTGTGGGTGTCTGTTGGTGTCAGTTCACATGGGGAGGGTTATTCTCAACCCGCCGTATAAGCACTTTCTTAGATGTGGTGTGAATAATTAGTGTGCCTGGCCTAGATAGTTTCATCAATGGCCATTTAATCTTCTGAAGAATGAGGGGGGAAAAGGAAGCTGTAATCAAGGAAGCCGATGATTTTGGTAAGCGACCTGGTGCCAGCAGTTGCAGCGGGATACAGAGCACATGTTTGTATTTGTTCTTTCAGGCTCATCTTCCAGCGCCAAGTAGAGTATGACAGGATTTACATGCAGGCTCCTAATCTCTGTAAGCGAACCTGTTTCGGGATGTAATTCACATGGTATGTCTTTTGATTCGGATTAGTCTAGGCAATCCTCTTACCAGTGGCTCAGTATAACTTATCACTGACAAGGCCGTCTCGTGGAGCAGTGCAAATCCTCATATCCACCCCTCCCAGACTTCGAAGTCGTAATTCTAATCTGCCCAAATCTGATCTGAGACTTTAACTTCCAAATACCTCTTGAAAGCCAGAGCTCAAACTGAAGTTCATGCGAGGGCTTTGGATTACATAAATTGAGGTTAGGGATTTCCAGCTTGGCCTAATGTTTGCACATAGAGCATGACTTGGATGTAGGATGTAGTGACATTTTATCATTTTTTTTCCCTTTAGTGTTGAATCTTAAATTAAAGGATCATTATTGAAAGTCAGCCCGAAACCCTTTGGTAATTAATACTGAAGCGCTGGCATGAATTTACACAGAGGTAGTTGCATTCTGTTCCCCAAACTATACCGTTTATAGCCATTTTGTTATACGGATCATGTATATTTCAACATAAATAAATAAATGGATGGAAAAAGTTTTCGAAGCATTGCATCGTTTCCTTGACGGCGTGCTTCAATGTGAAAATAACATCAAATATTTAAATGTATGAGTCGCTTTCCTGATCCTTTAAGGTTCTTTGTAATTCAATAAACAGGATTTAAAGTAGAGCAAGCATGCTCCACTTTTTCTGCCTCAGCTGGAAGGCCACAAACGGGTTCTTATTAAACGTTGCAAGATTATGCCTTAATCTCACTGAACACATGTTGGGTGGAATAAAAGCAATTTTATTTCTGAAACACTACTCTACACAGCTCTCTCTCTCTCTCTCTCTCTCTCTCTAATCTTATCCTAGCTACTGCTACAAAATGAAAAGTCTTGTTAGTGTGCCAAAGCTGCTGTGCGTTTCCGAAGAGGCTCAGAGATCGAGGTACTAATTGGGAGTTGTAACCCATTAACAAAAATGTGGCCAACTTGGACTGCACTTCCAGCCCAAAGACAAACTTGGTTCCCCGTCAGAGAGGATTTGGGTGCCGTGTTCGCTGCTCTTGGTGAGACAGCGGTGTGAAGATGACGATAAGCCAAAGCTTTAAATCCCAGACTCAGCTGTCTTATCTGAAGCTGCTGGGCTGTGTGGCATGCTTTAATGGAGGCGGCTCACTGTCTGAGCTTTAGCTACAATCGCATTAAGATTCCCCTTCACCTCAACTAGGCTTGCTTGTTGTCAGTTTTTGATTGAATCTTGTGAATTAAGGTTTCGTCTCGGTTAAAGTCACCCCACAGTTTAATTCTCCTGACTTCCTAGCAAGGAACAGTCTCATTTAATCTCTTATCATGTATGAAAATGACAATGATTTTATAACTAATAATACAACAGCGTGCTGAAAAATAATCAAACTTTTAATCTAGTGTAAGATGAAAATTAATTTTTTTTTGCCTCTTTGTTAGCTGCAAAGGAGCAAAACCTTAACCACAAGTACAAAGAAATGATCACACATTCATTCACACGAAATACAATCAAGTTTCAGTTCAAACAAAATGCCAGTGCTTTTAGTGTGTGATAGAAAAAAAATGACAAGTAAACAAAAAGCTTTTTAAAATTGATGCCGTGTAGTGGAGTCATTTGAATATTTTTTCATATTTTTCTCACCTGCAAAGCGAACCAGAAAATAACTTCCAGCATCCAGTGAAAGACATTTAAAAAAGTTCTTGCTTTTTTTTAAAAAAGAGCCACTGCCTATTTTGCTTGGAAAATAGAAAATAGGTGGATTTATTGATACAAGTGCAAACATACACAGAAATACAATATATAAGGCATAAACCACGTTTGAAAGTCTGCAACATGGTATGACCTTTGTGATTCTTCTACGTAGTCTGAACTGAATTTCGTTAAGTAGTCTTCAGTGTAGTTTCTTTGGATATTTGCCTTTTGCTCCATTCTCTTTCAAGACGATCCCACACTGCTCCATTAATGTTGAAGTTCTGGTTGTGGGGAGACCAATCCATGACTGGTAGTGTTTTTATATCCAGATGTGCTTTTACAGCATTGTTAATGGGTTTAGGATAATTGTTGTTTCCACATGGTATCACAATTTGATGGTACTTTTATGCATTTATAATCCCATCAATTTTGATGATATCACCAATACCACTGGATCCTGCCCCAAAACATCCAGCATCCATTGTGCTTTACAGATGACTCTAGACACTCACTGTTGTAGTTCTCTCCTGAGCTCCTCCATACCTACTGATGATGATATGAACGAAGATTTCAATTTTGGATTCATGAAATTGTTAAGGCCTGATTTCAGTCCAGCTCTAGTGTCATTCTCCCTGTTTCCTTAAAAATGGCTTCTTAAAAGCACCTTTCCACTGAGACCGTTTCTGATGAGGCTTCAGTGAATAGTAGATGGATCAACTGAAGGGCCGGATGCATCTGTCAGGTCCCGTGTCAGGTCTTTCAGATGCTGTTTTTATTCTGTAGATGGTTTTTAGGCCTTCTTTTGTTCTCCACTTGTACAGTTTCCTCATGGTGTGTAGGACACACTGCACACCATGCTCACGTATGCCTTATAGATGCAGAAATACTATTTTATGCCTGTCAAACTGTGCTACCTTATGTGTTTTTTAAAGGTTCAACAAAAGAAAATACAGTTTAATCTCTTTATTAAGTTGTCTGTTATGTATAGACACAACACTGGTTCCTCTCCTGAGTTAGCTGCCTTTGTATGTTTGAATAATTCAAGGATTAAGTAGCTTAAACACATAAAAACATTCCTCTGAAAATGGTCAGTACAAAGAGTGGACTGAAAATGAGTGAAAAAGATAAACTTCCTTCAGGAACCCTGGAGGATTATCAAGACCACTTTAAAACAACAGTAAGAGACTCTGGCTGCTTAGAATCAAAATCTAAAGGTGGCTCGACACTTTTACACAGTACTCTTTGAAGTATGTGGGAATAAAATTTGAACAATTGCAATAAAATAGTTTGCTATAATCAAAAAATTACAATTCGTTAGTTATCAAAGTAATAAGAGGACTGGAAAGGATACAACTGGCCAACAGACAATGAATGAACAACTAATAAATGTTATTGATTATAGAAACATCTGAATCACATATTTTGTGAATATTTGAACTGCTAGACAAACCATTTGATGTTCTGACTTTGCCTTCTTGAAAGTGAAAGTGGAATGGAGGTTACTCAGTAGCATCACAATAGATGCTGTGTAAACGTTCTCAGTTGTACAGGGACCAGGTTGAACTGACCTTGATTGTCATAGTTTGAAATTCCTGCTCTGGCAGCACCACTCCGGCATTGTTATTCTCCCCTCTGCTTATTCTGGCTTTCCTCCCCCCTCCCACCACCTATCCACCCACCAACACGCGCGCACACGTGCACGCAGCACACCCATACCCCCGGTGGGTCCCGCTCTGTTTACTCAGGTGCCTGCTCTCTCAGTGCAGTGATGAACTCCTGTGCAGACTTTAACACTCTGCTGCCTCTCAGGCAAATGCCAAAACAAATCTTGTCATAATTAGCAGTAATCCTGCTCATTACCATCTGCTTAATTATCCTATTAATAGCACTTCCTGGGAGAGCTTGTTTGCTACGCAGGCAAATGTTTGTTCCTAAATTAGCAGACAAGAAGACAGCTCCATTGTTCAAACAGCAGCTTTGACAAAGCAGAACAGGCAGGATTAACAGCAGACAGAACGGGCCACGAGCTCATCTCTGCTTGGAGCTGACAGGCAGGGAGGAGGCAGCCTGGGCCAACAACAGCACTCTTATCCTGCAAGCTGCTGTGTAATCTACATAGTCAAGTACACACAATCAGCACAAGCAACTTGTCATATCAGAGCTGCAGTGTACTAGGAAAGAAGTATGAGTGACAAGAATAGAATAAGCTACAGGTGCGTTAGGAATAATGATAACCGCACTGTTAATAAACGGTGATTTCAAATGCATGCAGTGATGCTTTTAAGTTTCAGTTATGATCAGAAGTAACGCCACCGCTGTTCTTGACAGGCTCTGGTCAGATTCCTCCAAACTAAAAGCCAAAAGCCTCCCTAAAGAACCAACTGCCAAAACTCATTACGTTGCAGGTAACAATGCACTCATACGTTGCCCACTTCCGTCTTTGTAAGGCGATTGTAAAAATGAACTAGAACTGTCTTGTTCATCAAGCCTCCCAAGTTTCCTTGCAAGACTCCAGAGGAAAGCTTTAAAGTAAATAAGGCAAGTGCTTGGAGCAAGGTGAAGACCAGCCACATAGAGCTGTGTGCACTAACCTAAGCAGACTAACCTCACACACACCAGCAGGCCTATACATTATAAATGATCCTCTCTCTTTCCTCCCATGCACCAATCCCCTATACATACACAACGTGCCATTGCTGGAGTAAGCAGAGCCAGTCTGTGCAGCCTGCAGCACTGTCAGCCCATTGATGTACAACACTCTGCCCTTTGTTCCTTGTACACAAACACACTTTCCACATTAATATTTCACAGGAAATGTACTCCGTGCTTGTGATTTAAAGCCTTTTCTTGTTAACAATGCTGTTTTCTCTATTCTGTTGTGCTGAATTATGAAGGCAACTTGTCAGAATGAAGACATGCCCATGAGATTATAATACATCTGGAGATAAATGATTACTGGCAAGGCACATGTGACTTTATCCACTGCGCCTCGCTGTGTTCCAGTTTAAACATTTTTCCCGAGGTTGCACTTGCAGCTATTAGTTAAGAGCAGGGAGATGTGTTTAATGTGGTGTGCACACAGTACGTGCAAGTGAGCACTGGTAATGTGTGTACACATTATGCACATATGCAGATTATACATAGCCTTATTGCAAATGCATTTTTCTCAGATCTATTTGTTGGAGTGTACAGCCATGTGATGTCGCTTGTTTGTTCTTGTTGTCAGAGAAAAGGCAAGGATCAATGGATTTTCCTTGCAAGAGTGAAACATGACAGACATAACGAAAGCCTTTCATGAGAAATGAATGAATAATTCATAGGCGCTCTCTCACTGTGCTTTGTTGTGTCTCATACAGATGGGATTACAGAAGGCTAGATCTTGGAAACATATGAAAGATTAATTTGTGATCTGGGACACTGCTTGCTTACAAAAGGACTAAATAATGATTTTACTGAGAGTGGCAGGGATCTTGGGATGGGTGTGATGCGCACAGGGCCTGGACACAAAGAGCCTACAGAGTACATGCAAAAAGTGAACTCGAGTTCTCGATCATTTTTTTTTCTCATTACGGTTACTGATTTCTGTTCTGTTGCATGTCAATAAAAGCGAAAGGACAAACTCGTGTTGAAACGGCATTTTTATTCTTTCTTTTTAAATTTGTATTACATGTATCCTCTTCCACAGGCAGTTCAGATACTTAGCAGCTCTAAAACATGCTCAGCAGCTGTTAGGGATTTGCTCTTGCTCAAGGGCACTTTGCTGTGCAGATGTGCAGATGCCTGCTTTCTCCTAAATCTAAGCTTTCCTGCTGAAGAGCTGACTTCAAATTAGCAGCCCGTTGCCCAAAATTTAGCAAAAGGTAGACCAGGGACTTCAGTCTTCAGAGTTGCTGAAGGCAGCAGTACGGGGTTGCCTGAAAATAACTCGGATCGTTTCAAAAGAGTCCTCCACTAATTCACCAGGGAGTGCAAGAAGCTGTTGTCTGGTCTCCCACAGATGGCATAGACTCTAGGGTGGCACTGCTTGTTGTTTTTGATGAGCTGTGCATATACAAAAGCAAAACATCTGGAGCTGCCATGTGGCCTCTCCATTTGGCCAACCCCATACCTCCCCGTGCCAGATGCACCCAAACAACTGTGAGCTAAACAGCATGAATGATTCATAGAGGAGTGAGAGGCACAGCTCACACCAGAGACCCGCTAGCTACTTTGATTGGGATTCTGAAAAAGCAATGAATATGCAAGAGACATTAAGGCTGCTGCGGGGGAGGTGATGGGGTGGTGGGTGGGGGGATTTGTCAAATGGTCTGTGTGGCAAATGTGACCGGAGTGGTGAAAGCTCCTGTGGTTTTTATGATTAGAAAATAAGAATTATAATGTCCAATTGCCAGGATCATTAAATTTTTAAGACCTGTAAAGTGGTTAGCAAGGTGTTATGAAAATGTGACTGTGGCTTGGCGCTTGATTGCCCCCGTGTCAACGCGGAGGAGAAGGAGAAGGATTCACACCTGCTCCATGACTCAGTTATGTCCAACCTAATCAGATTATAAATTGGAGACACTTCTGGTATTAAACCATTTATGTAGGAATTTGTCTGTGGAAATCAAATCAGTGAGAGAAGCGGTTGTGCTGAAATTGCGCGTGGTCATTAGGTTCACTGCTCGAATCACCGAATAAGTAAAAAAAGTTTATAGCAAATTACGTGTGCGCGTTTCTCATTGAGAAAGCTAAAGTTTTTGATTTTAATATCAAATTACAAATTACTCGCATTTTTTCAAGATGTAAATAGAAAGGCTTGCACTGTATATAAAATCTGTACATAAAAGATGTGATGTCACCAACAGGTTTGTGTACTGCCAGCCTGAACATTCACATTCAGCATTTTGGTTTTGTACACGGCCATATTGGCATGAGAGAGTAGAGCTGGAGAGTTACCTGTTAATGCTAACTATGGCTAGTTAGCTTGATAAGCAGGGTGCTCCTACAATTTTCCATGAAATTAAATGGTATGCTAATTTTGGATAGCATCATGTGTAAAGCAAAATTCAGTTACCCCCAAAGCTGATTACCTAATATTATAAAGAAAAGAGTATAGAAGACAAAATGACGTACCAGAATTAGCTAATAAGAGAAAATGTTTTTGCACCAGACTTTAAACATGCTCACATCTCTAGCAAACAGTTTTTTAGCACAAGAGTCTTTAGGGATTGTTTGACTTTTGCCAACCTTGAAAGTTGCTTTTGGTTACAAGTGAGTGTCAGTTTCCTCTGAGATTAGACTTTGATTTGATATTCTGCTGAATGAAATGGAAAGTTAAAATGCAAAGCAAAGCACATTAGAGTGAAAACAATGAGTCACATCAAAAGGAGAGGACTCTACTGTGTGAATGTTTGGTTTAAAGTATAAAAGTGGTCAGTAACACCACTCAAAGGACCATAAGACTAGTTTCCTCCTAGTGGAAAGAAAAAGCATCATTTATACATTTTAAATATCTAACCCAGCAAGCTTACAGTGCCCGGTAAAAAATAAAACGAGAGAATTTACACTCAGGTTTCTGTTTTTTTACTATGGACAGAAGCTCTCATGCATACCTTCCCCTGAGAAAAAATAAGCTTCTTTCAAAGCGTTGGCAGCTTTGTCCTTGTAAGTGTGTCACAGATGTTTTTATGTCTTCCTGCTGAATCATGACCTATAAAGATTTTGCACCTCTTCCTTTTTGCTTTGCTCGAAGCGTTCGTGCATGTTCGTGCTGGTCATAATCTGTTTTTTAACAGAGAGCCTGTTTACTGGTGCGAAAGAATGTAGATGATTCCACATTCGACTGTATAAAAAGACTGCCTTATTCGTTTGACACTCATTGTGTGATGTTTTTACATTTATAATGAATATGTGGGCAAAGGTGCCCTTTGAAGCCTTCTGCAAAAATTGCATTTACCTGCTGTAAATCAAACAGCACATTCACACATCAAGGAGTCAGAGTGAACTACCAAGGACACAAGCCTTTTAAAAGTGGCCCTCAATGAACCAGTATGATTTTTTTTTTTATTCTTCTGCACAATTTGAGTAGTATGGATAGAAGTAAAGACAGTTACAGATGTTTCCAACCTAAGTCGCATGGATTATGGCAGGATATGTGCTGCATTGTATTTTCTTATGTGGTTCAAATCATTTAGAAACCAAATTGCAAGCAGCAAGGAGATACGCAGTATCACAGAAAATGCCTCAAAATGAGACCTCAATTAATTTTGTAAGCTTAGATTTAGAGTACTCTATTGTGAAAGCAGGAGGGATGTAATAATGTGTGTCACTGTCTATAAACAGACCATATAAACGCAGAGAGCTGCTGAAGCAGCTCTGTGGAGGAATGTGTTATCAGAGCTCTGACAGCATGTTGTGGACTCAGCACTGATGTCATTTGCTGTCTAATGAGATGAGCGCTCACTGCTAATTAACGCGTCCATAAACTGTATTCATCACCACACAAAGCTGAATGAAAACAGAAACCGATAAGGACAACAATGTTTAGCACCACTCACATTCTCACAGAGGTTTTGCACGTATTTTAAATTAGGTATCTGTTAAGCAGTGAAAGTGTCACTGGACAGATTTGGCGCATTAAACGTTCTGCCTCAGTCACAGTTACGGGGATTTATACTTCTGGGTTAAAGCTACACCGTAGGTACACAGTAACCGAAAACCCTTCTGAAATCCTACACCGTCACCTGACGTGCACCACCCTGGAAATGTAACTACACGCCGTGTTGACGCGGCCTGTTCAGCACGGTTGATGCATTTCAGGCTACTTTTTCACTGCGATTTGTGAATTTATCAGGAAGAAAATAACAATCATTGATTGCTTAAGTGTAAGGAATTAATAATCAATATAAGGACTCACTGATGTCAGCAAATACCTAGAGGGAAACTGGAGCAACTGTCAAAAAGGTCATGAGAGAAAAGGATGAGGAAAAACTTAGGGTTGCATCTGAAAAATGAAAAGACCCAGCATGGAAAAATGTCCCATGATTTAATTAGTTTCTATTGTTCTGGCACTGAGGCTAAAAGACTGAGACATGACCACAAGGTAATTCCCACAAAACACCACATGAAAGCATGAAAGCTGATAACGCATCGGCCAGTTATAATGTTTTAAGCGCTGTAGAAGCGCTTAAGCGCTGTCACTGCAGAAGTCTGAATGTCTAAATCAGTTGTGACATTGACAGTATAGGTCAATAGAAGGGCAGAGTTTATTTTTTTATTTGTATTATTTCTTTTTAAATGATCATAGTTTTATCTGGGACCCGTCCTATGACACAAGCTCAAGGATATATTTTCCTTATCTGCATTCACTTACTCTTAACATCAACAATCAAGTTAATGGTCACACAAAGGTGCTTATCAGCTTGATAAGTAAGCCAAGGGTTGTCTAATCTAGATACGAGCCTGTTCACACAAAAGAGTTGTTGTTGGCAGCATTTGAGCAATCACAACCGTGGACAGGTTCACTAACAGGAGAGTGATGTGTGACTCTCAAAAGGAAGGAAGAAGTTAAATGATTAGTAATGTTCTAATTAAGTGAGGATTAAAGTTATATGATCTATAGAAACAAGACTTCTTCTCAATCTCAGAAAAGTTGTTTGGTGGCAAACAAATTAATGAGCCAAATGTCTAAATTAGTCCACTGATTATTTTTTTAAAATCGAGCACAGTTACTGCTAAAATTCTCACCTCAATGGCTACTTTTAGACAGAAAAAATAGCTGCTTATTTAAAGTCAGGGAAAGATTGTGGTTACAGTAGCTATGAAAGATGTAAACTCTAGTCTCTATTCATGTGATGACAGTCTGACTCACACTGATAAATTCTAGCCTCAGACGTAAATCTCAAGATTCACAATTGCTCGCTATGGGCGCAGCTCTACAGATATATGGCCTAATGAAGAAACAGTGTTGTTGTGCATTGTTTGTGACTCGAAATTGCATCACAACTGTTTGACACGAGCTCTTACATAACAACCACCGCTTCAAATTCAGTTAATGACGCTCCTACGATGGCCTTAATGTAGTTAAGGTTATCTGCCTGTGGTGCTGACGTGACAGTTGCTTTACTCTTATAATAACTGGATTATAGTGCATGTAAACTAATTGTATGGTACAATGTCTTCTGGTACAGTGCTCTCAATTTGTTACACAAAGAAGCAACGTTGGATGGTGACCTCAATGAAACTGTGGCGACCTCCCATTTGTGATACGGCTTATTTGATTCTTACATAATTCAGAATTCAACAGAATGTAGTTTTCTAAAGCTGAGGGTTTTTCTCAGCTTGTATAACAGTATGCTGCTTTGCAGTGAGGGACACAGATGAACAGCATTGGTGCCCTTGTATGAGAATTAGATTGTGCCCTTTTGGTTGTATTTGATTGTGGTTTATTGCACTGATGGCAGCTTTCAATTTCCCACCGTTCCCTTTGGTTTCACAGCTAAGCTGCGTAAAAAAGGATTAAGATTACACTTTGAATGAGTCATCACTTTAAACTACAGATGGAGTTTACAGTTCAAAAGGGATTATAAATATTAAAGAGGGTGTTTTTTTTTTTTCTTTTTTCAAATGATTGGGTTTTTGCTCCAGTGCGTTGCTGAATCACATAGCAGACACAAATTCAAAGGATTAAGCAAACATAAAACTTCAAGGTCTTTCTTATGATTTGGTCTGCATTTGAATTACCTCTGAATAATATCCAATTAAATAATGCATTGTTTTTTAAGACAACAAGGTCTGCCTCGGAGGCCCAGTGAAAGCGCAGGAGGTGGAAGTTCACCGTTTACATCAGATTGCAGAAGGAATAACGTGACCAGATGCCTCAGGAGCATTTTGCAAAGTTTTTAAAGATGACCTTGTTTTTTTGAAAGAGCATCAACCGTTCGACCAAATACTTTTCACTGCTTTTTAAGTGTCCATCTAGTGTAAAATAGGCATAACCAAAACACGAAAAAGGCTCCTGCACTCACATCATACAAAGAAACATGATAAATCCAATTTTACTAGTTTGCACAGAGGCTAGTAACTCAACCCTATTCAGCTGAGCTGTCATTTTAGTCACGTCAAACATAATAAAACGCTGACTCTCATGTTCACACAAAAGCTTGTGAATAAGAGAGCTTGGCTGCTTTTATTCACAAGGGGTAGATCCACTTGTTTCATTTGGCAGATTTTTATGTCAGATGCCCTTCCTCATGCAGGATCAAACCTAAGGACTTTCTCTTGTTAGGCAAATGTGTAAACCGCTATACTACGGAGCCACGAGGCAAAGTGTTTGTGTAAAAAAGGGTATTGTCCTGTTTTCTGCCCCGAAAACAGGACAGAAACCTTGTTGCTGTAGCAACAGGGTATTTCGTAAAGATGTTGAGCTAACCCAAAGAGCCAAACTTTCCTGTAATTTTTTTAAGTGGTTTTAAGCGATAGTTTTCCAGACTTTCTGTAGCTATTTTAAAGTTTTTCTTTACACAACGGCTGCTTTTTTGCTCATTTCCTGCCCATTTTCACAGGATTGTTTTTGTTTGATAAGCCACTTAACACTGACCTCTGACCCATTCAAGCATAAAAAGGGCAC
Organism: Neolamprologus multifasciatus; assembly: GCF_963576455.1. Lineage (NCBI taxonomy): Eukaryota > Metazoa > Chordata > Actinopteri > Cichliformes > Cichlidae > Neolamprologus > Neolamprologus multifasciatus. The sequence continues at coordinate 53,648,591 of NC_140445.1, read as the reverse complement.
TTAACTTAAGGGATAAACCAGTGTTGTGTTTACATACAACAGGCAACTTAGCAAAGAACCAATTTTAAAGTGTTTCTTTAGGCACTTGTCACACAAAAACACGCAATTTGTTCCAAGTTCTTTAGCTGAATCAACAAAAAATGTTTGACAGACATGAAATAGTTTGGGTTTTTTTTTTCTTTCTTTTAACTGAAGAACTGACATTTCTTGGCATGGTGTCCATGGTGTCCTTAAAAAGACTGAGAAAACTGAAGAAATGAAGGACTAATGAAGAATTGCAGAAGCACTTTGAATGCCTTTCAAGAAGCCCGGAGAACTTTTCAAGAAGACTACTTAAAGAAATTACAAGATATCTTGTTGAAGAAAGTTCAGGCTGTTTTGAAGAATAAATGGGGTCATTCAAAATTTGGACTTTCAAACTTTTTTAGAACTGTGCAAACTGTGCAACTGGGCAAAGTTTTTGCCTTATATACTGTATTTCTATGTATGTATCCAGATGTTTCAACCAATCACTGCACCTATTTCCTATTTTCCTAGCAAAATTAAAAGAAATTAGGGGGTGACATCAGCTCAAGACTTTTGCACAGCACTGTAGAATATGTAGATATGTCTCAATAAATCCCTGTATCTAGCAAAATACATTTTTGCAAGTACTATATTTTATCTTCAAAAGATGACTGTTTGAGCTTTAGCTCCTATGAGTTTAACAGAGATACAGGCCAACATGAATAGAAGCCTCATATCTCAGATCTGTTTGGCAACAGATTACCGGCTGGGTCAATGACGAGAATGGATCAATAACCGAGGGAACAATCTTCACTTAAAATCACAATATATTGACTTTTTCATTACTGTTCATGTTTCAGCAGCGCTAATCATTTTACCTACCTTGAAAATGCATCTCTAACTGTGTGTGTGTGTGAGGGAGAAAGAGAAATGGAGCATGTGTGGTTGTTGTGTTCCACTTAAAACACAAAGAGTCAAAACGATCAAGCAAGACAACCAATTTTTACAGTCTTTCTCATAAATAATCAAAGCAGTTTAAAACGTTTAAAACAGTTTTAGCTGAAAAACAGCAACTCCGTCAGGTCATTTTGTCTTGTTGGGTCATATTACCCTCTAAAAATGTCTGCTGTTTGCTTGTCCTGATTAACAAGTCTGGAGGCGCAGTGGCCAACATGCGCCATCCTGTACTAACAGACTGCACCCTGTGAATATCTGATGCACTGGATATGCTAAAGTTTCGCAACTTTTTCATGCTGAAATTCAGCTTGTCATTTTAGCCATGCTAACATATGACTTTCATTCAGTTAGAATGAAATAGCAACAATTAGTTGGATCGAATTTTCGTACTAACATTCACAGGACCCCCAGACTCCGCTTTTCTAGTAGTTCCACCAGAGTTTGATATTTTTTGGCTTTGAATAAAATGTTTCTTTTGGAACAGTTAAAATGATTGCAATGAAATTTGGGTCATTCATATCACTCTGCATGAATTGTAAAAAACTTGATTGCACCTTCATTTTTTTTTCTTAATCAACAGGGTATCAACATTTTAATTTGACCAAATGTATCTGTATAGTGAGGTATTTAAAGTCAAATACCTGCAGAGCCTCGACATAATTATCAGCTTGATTTACCACCAACTTCTGTTTGGTGGTGAATGGTGAGAGTTCACCTTCTGAGATGGTAAACCTGCAAAACATCAGCATCTTAATATTGTCACTGCGAGCAGTGTAAGCATGGTAACGCTAGCATTTAGCCTATGCTGTCTCCTTGCCTATAAGAACATCCACTTGCGTGACACGTACGTTCTTTCTGTAGGTGTATAGCTTTGAGCTTGGCCTTGATTATCCTGGAGAAACATTTTCCCTCAGAGAAAACCCCAACAAATAGATGAACCCTCAATTTGAGCAAACACTTAGTAACAGTGAGAAGGAAAAACTCCCTTTTAATAGGAAGAAACCACCAGCTCAGAAAGGGGATCCCACGAGGAGGTCTACGTAGAAACAGTTGATGATTTGCTATCATTTATAACAGTTCAGTTTTCACCTGCTTTTCAATGAGGTTGGCTACATTTTGTGGCTTCACAGTTATCACTAAGGTGCAATACCAAGAAAAGTGATGCACAAGATTGCTTTGGGCGTGTTTAATTATTCAGCACCAGCGCTGGTTATTTTTATGCCCATGGCTTTCTGCATGTTATGGCCACAGTTTCATAATTGCTAGCTGTTATTGAAAGCTTTAACTTCATTATGTGATACTAAAAAGAAAAAAGCCAAGTATGTTTTGAAAAGTAAATCACTCGATTCTAATATTCTTTTGCATAAAATTTGGGTTATATTTGTATGAAATTTCTAAATATTAAAAATTTGAATGTGACGCTTCTTTTATTGTATTCATATGTTGTCTGAGCTTTGAGGAATGGCAGAACAGATGCAGGTTATTGCAGGGATAAGTCTTCATATTTCATTACGGCAACAAAAAAGCCAAATTTAGGCATTTGGATGAGAAGCCGCTTTCATTCTCTAGACGTATAAATTAAATGTTGGCATAAAGTCATGCGTAGGTTTGAAATACACTGCCTAATCTCACTTGCAAATTTGGACAGTGCTTTTTTTCCCACCTTTTTTTGAAAACCTAATTTCCCTTTCTGTGTTTGTGCACAAAGAAAGCATACAACCTTTGTGATATAGAAGGTGTTATACCACTCTACATATTATCTTCTAAATGTCACCCGAGTGACAGGCAGATCTGTACATATGGGTGAAAAGCAAATATAACTCAGAGTGCAATTTTCCCTCAGCTACTTGTGTCTGCCTCACTGCAGTATTCAGAGAGAGGAGAGGAGCAAGAGGCCCTGTGTTAAGTGTCTTATTAGTGGGAAATGACTGCAGTGTCAGACGAGCCCAAGCTGTCACAGTGCAGCCATCATTAGAATAAGCATGAGAAGCTCTTGTCGTGGATGGAATCACATTTTAATCCCCACCACATTATTACTGTGGTGAGGAAGGTCAGCACTCAGGCACATTTAAGCAGGAATAAACCCCCTCGAGAGCTTATGATAATGTCTTCCCTCAATGGGAGATATTGGTCATATTTTAGTTTCAAGCTTTTTGTAGAATACGGCACGGCTAATGAAGAGCCTAATGTAATGCAGCTGTGCGAGCCGCCATGGTAACCATGAATAATTCAGCCTACTTGTTCTTTGGTTTCCTGGTCTCAGGAGGGTTCTGCCTATATTGTCCATTATGACAGGCCATTATCCAGCCTTCAGCCTGCTAGCTCTCAGATGGTGCGCAGAGCCCATTTGTTACCCCTCTTGCCCCTGGTAACCTTCAACCAGCTGGAGAGAATGATTGAGACTATACTGTTATATAAACATGAGAGCAAGAGGTGCAAGAGGCAAGAAAACGAAGAGACCCCTCCACACCGGGGAATTCAAGGAGGACCTTCCATTTCATTACAAGTGCATATTACATTTCCCTCCAAAGCCATCAGTTACTCTTTGAATACAAATTGCACGCCATTGTGACATACTGTATTAATGTGCAATGTGCATGTCCTGTTTTGATGTATGCAGATGCTTTACATAAATATATATATTCCCAGTACAAGCAAGTTGAAAATGAAAGTTTCAATATTGCATTAGTAAAACTAAAACTACTCCAATTATTTGTGATAAAGGATGGCCCGTGTCAGTGTTAAAGTTATTATGCATTATTGATTTTTATTTTATTTTTTTTTTAAAACGCTGTAAAGGAGAGCAATGCAACAACGCTTATGAGTTAAGTAAGTAAATTCCCTCAAGTGATGTCATTTGGGTCAGCGTTGGTAGGACTGGGCATAATCTGAAAGTGTGGAGCAGGAAGGAAGTTGCCATAACTCTGTAGGTCATTTCTTATCTGGCTGCAGGCCAGAGAAGGTCAAATTTGGGTTATATTTGCATGAAATTTCTAAATATTTAAAAATATATATCAAACCTGCCATACATGTAACTCAACAGACTGTTTGGTCACACATTCTGATGTGGTGACCTTCTCTGGCCTGCAGCCAGATAAGAAACGACCTACAGAGTTATGGCAACTTCCTTCCTGCGCTAAGAGACGCCCCGGTGCCATGGCAGCGCACTCCCCGTGCTCCTGTCCAGGGTGTACCCTGCCTCTCGCCCTAAGTCTGCTATAGTAATCTGCAAAAATGCAAAATTTATCTATCTCTCATTCATGGTGAATTATCAGTCAAATCACTTTCTTTTGAGTCCAAAACGGAATTGGTCGTGTGATTGTGTTCAGTCTGGAATGTAGTTATTATTAGCGCGGCCAGTTGAGGAGGTGTGATGCATTTGATCTAGTCATTAGAACGGGCAGGATGCTCTGGTCCGTGGTACCTCAGCCATTTCAAATCACTGCCTGTGGCGGGTCTTAAATCAATGAGCGTGTTGCATCTCAGAGGCTCATCAGTCGACAGTCCCCTGAGAGCCTGGATAGCATTGAAGAATGAGAGAAAGGCCGAGAGAGGGAGATAGACATTGGCAAGAGGAGGAGGGGCGTGGGGGGGTACTCTTACCTACTGACCTCCGTAATTACCCCGTGCGACTGCCTGAATCCAAATGCGATCCGATTGAGATAACTGGCTATTGGAGACACCACTGAACCATACTCCACAGCTCTCAGTGATTTCAGCCTGGGCAATCGTGAACCCACGTCTGGCTGTGGCAGAGCTGCTGTTGCAAAGGGCCCTAATATTTTGCAGAAGGGTGAATTGAGACTGATGTTTCTGTTCTTGTGATTCCAGCCTAGCTATTGTCCCAAGGGCAGGGCAGTGTAATCAGGGCTGTGATAGCATCTCTTGGGGCGGTGGAGGAGGAGGAAGCAGGGCCTGTGGGCTGATCCAGAGGGCAGATATATTTATCTAGGTAATGAGAGCCCAAACACTGCGGCTCTGTTGGGAGGGCTAGGGACATGGCCTAGTGCGCTAAGAGACGCCCCGGTGCCATGGCAGCGCAGTCCCCGTGCTGCTCATTAAACTTCCATCAGCGTGTGGTCACCATGTTCCTGCCAGGCCTCCAAAGTGCCCGTTATTAATTCATGAAAGCACACCGCACATGTGATTGAGTCTGGCGAGCAGTGAAGCATTGAGGCACGAGAGATGGGGGAAATATTGTCTGTGTCTGAACACCCAACCATCCACCAAACCCCTCCCACACTTTCCCTCTGGCGGTGTGCCCTTGAAAAAAAAAAAAAAAGAATCTGAGAGAGAGAGAGACACAGATACACTATGTTGTGAAACATTAATAGCCACTGCTGCAGTTTGCCTACAGCTGGAAAAAGAGCAATGCAGGTCATGTGAGCATGGATGCGCGCGTGGGTGTGTGAGCACATTTATGAATGTCAGTGCATCTCGGTGTGCACGCCTGTTTGGAGCCCATTTGCCTTAGTGTTTTATAAATGTGGAGGAGGTGGTTGTGCATTGTCAAGACATTCTGGGTGCATATATTATCAACAAATGTGGCGTTGTTTAGGCATGGGATGCTTGTGTTGAGCCAGCCACTTTTATCTTCGCTCCACAGACGTGCTCTGTAAAGCTTGCGTTGGGAGGGCTGGCTTTAAAAAGGAGACAGCAAATTGGCCTGGATATGGATTGTTGCAATTGAATTTAAAACATTAGCTTCAGGATAATAAGGGTTGCTATAGAGAAAATCTAGGAAATGCATTTGGTCATTAGAGCATAGAGGGATGGGACTAATGGTGTACGGGGGTGGGCTGGGGAGGAGGCAGAAAACGATGAAAACCATTTTTAGGATGAATGGGTTATTTCGGGGAGAGTGCGTGCGAGAAAGAGGGAGAGAGAGGGGGGGAAGTGAAATAGAAAGGGGGAGACGAGGGAGACGGCGAGAGAGAGGAGTGCTACATGATTTCAAATTAACCATTATTGTAGGCTGTGACATGTATTATGTCTCCCGAGGCTCAGAATCTTGAGCTCATTTTCACGGAGATGAGGAGAATAGTCCACTGTCACAGTTTGAGCGTGTACAGCTGGCTTGAGGTCCTCATCTTAGGGCCAATTATAACTCCTCTTCTTCCAAATCCTTAGCCCAGCTCTCCAAAGCAAATCTCACCATGCATAGCTTATTGTTCGCCTCACTCGATGTCCAATTAACAGAATGTTCTTCTCACTTCTTTCCTCTCCCCCCTTACCCCCCCCCCCCCCCTCGCCGTGGAAAAAAAGACACTGACCAGTAAAACTGTGTTAAACTCCAGCAGTCCTCATCAATAACATAACAGCAGTGGGGATATTGAGTTATGATTACATCTATGCACGGAAGACCATATGATTAAAACACCATAATCGTTTCCCCGATGCATTTTGATCTCAGCTAAGATGTTATTAGCTCTCTCCTGTTATATTTGTATCATAATTAAAACTGCAGATCAGGCAGTAAATAATAAATCCCTATCTTGTGTTAACTGAAGTACTATATGTGTGCAAATGGCATAGCATCACTTTTGTGTGACTTCTCATAAATCATTAGTTTATATCTGCAGCAGCTGAGCTGTTCTCTGTGGTATGAGCCTCAAGTTATTATTCCACTGTTAAAAGTCCTTTCATAATTAGCATTGTGAGTTACTAAAGATTAGACAGAAAATTACGTTGACCTCATAGACAGGGGCGGCAAAAAGAAATGCCTGAAGTTATGGCTAGAAAGAGAGAGAAGAGGTTTCACTACATTATATGTCCAATACGTTGATTTACTCAGGAAAGTTTTCCATTTTTACTTTTTCACGTGGACTGTAATCACCAAAATTAAGTAAACAAGTATTATGTGTGGGACAAAAAGCTAAAGGGGAAACTTTCATTAGTAAATCATCGTAGGAGACACAGAATTCTCATTCGACTTTAGCATTGGAGGGAGTGGGAAAAGTTTTTTTCCCCCTTTTTTCCTCCCTGTCTGCAGTGGTGGTAATGTGATGCTCTCCAGGCCAGGAGCCTCTCTGTCAGATCTCATCAGTGTTTAATTAATAAGATGGGCTGAACGAGCGCCTCTCGTATTAATAGCCACATTAAACTGCAGTGTTAATGATATCATTAGGTCAGTATGTGGTGTCACTATGAGACGGGTGGATGATGTAGCACTAAAATGATACAGAGAGGTTTAAGTCTGATGCGAGACAAGCTATGATTATCACATGAAATTCATTAGACCTGATCATCTAGTTGTTGTTGTTGTTGTTATTTTTTTCTGACATATTAATTAAACTGGGATGTTTTGATTTCTAGCTGTCGCAAGCACCACCAGTACTGCAAGCCTTGATCCTTTGTTGTCTGCTTAGAAATCATAAGATACACGATAAGTACACAATAAAGAAACCAAACAGCGTGAGTGCGGTTCATATCACCCATATCTCCAGTTTTATGGCTCATGTGACCTTTAAATGTGGAAAAATATAATCAAATACCTGGAAAAACGAGGGTCACGGTTCTATAAACTGATAAGAGCAAATTATGATGGTGATTATAAATTTTACAGTGACTGTTGCCGTCGTATCTGGGTGTAGAATCACATACTGCTCAGCGGTGATGACATCATCGTACACGGTTAATGATGTTGCCCGCATATCTACTTCAAATTTGTCAGACGCATTTTGGCATCTTAGAGCGCAGCGTAACTGACAGCCGTGCGACAGAAGCCGTTGTAACTCAGTGTCTACCAGCTAAATTACAGGCTTACTAAACTTTTATTGGCAAATTGATCCTCCGTCTCTCAGAGTTATTGACCACGCAGGAATCAGAAACTGCTGCTGTGTGAAAACTGAACACTATGATGTGAGAAATGTATATTAACCTCCTTTCCACAGTTATTGACCAGTGCATTACTGCGTTAGCTTTTTGGGGGTTTTATCCATTCAGTGTTTAGCAGTTGTCATTTTAAAGTCATCTTGAGTTTACATCAGGATATTTCCTTTAAAAAAACGTGGCTGAGAGTTGCTTAGAGTGGAAAGGTAAGTTGTGCATGTAGTGCAGAAACGAATGAAGAAAGGTGCATTTAGTCTAACAAAGGTTGCTAGCCAGCTAGTTTTGAGCTGCAGGATAATTTTCTCAAGGTACTGATTTGGAGAATAGTAAATAATACGAAAGATTACATTGAGTTTAGGCTTGTGCATTTTCCAGAGATTATGTTTTTTCTTGCTCAAAATGTTTTTCAGACCACCAGAAATGTTCCAGTTTTATGATATAAGCTGTGTGAAGGTATAACGTGAGCAGATATGGCTGCCTGAAAACGGTTGGAAACAAAAAAGGTCGGGAGCAACTAAACATATGTACACAATTAGTAAACGACAGTGCATAAACACTGAATTCTGAATTTGCATGTCCAGTCTATGGCTGCACATGCATTTGTACAGTATAAAGATGCATATGTAGACATAAACTCTAAAGCCATCTAAACACATGCACTGTAGCACTAGTGGGGATATGAAAAATCAATTGTATCAGACATTAAATGGCTTTTACTTTGCCAGCTCCCAAGAAAAAGTCCTTTTAATGGTCAGCTGTGAGAATTAATTATCCAATTAATTATCCAGAGAAGTTACAGCGTGGGAGTCGGTGTCCTTCCTCCTACACCCTGGATTCTAAAGCAGGCAGACTACATAGCAGTAGTAAGAATTCCTCTGATATAGAGACACTCCTGTTATGTGGTGCATGTGAGAAAGTGTGACTTTAGACAACGTTCCAACCTCATTCTCCCAATATTATCATAGTGGGTGGCGTACAGTATTAGTTTACATTCACCGTATTAGTGTTGCTTGCTGAGAAGCATGTTCTTTGCCAGGAGAGCGGAGATTTACCTCAGCCAAATGCGTGCCACCTGTCTGACCTGACTGTCTGCCACCAGGCCTGCCGGCCAAGAGGAGTCATGGTAGACTTCTCTGCTTTCCTCTCAGCTGTCACTGGGCAGCGCATTTAACATTTGAATGTTTCGCTTCGTGCACCTTCATTTGAGGCTAGTACGCAAAGAAATTATGCAGTGTAATAAAGGATAGATGGTATCCTAATTTACAAGCTTTATACTGATATTTAAGCTTCCTGCTAACACCTACAAATACACTGCTAAGACTGCGGGATGCAGGACTTCTAGGAGCAGAAGGACATCTGTGTTATATGTGTCAAAAATGTGTTAGCAGTGTAGTTCTATAGTCACAAGGGGCGCTGTGGAGGAACAAGTCCCACTGGGAGACAGATGGCAGTGGCCACAGAAGTACAAGGCGTGTGCTGGCTCTGCACATTCACTGTAGGGCCAGATCTCAACACCTCACCCCCTTCCGATTAATCAAGCCTGCCGCGGTTATTTAAGGCCTCCGATTAATCATGCAGGATAACTGAGGTGATAGATTAGGGTTAAAGGGAAGTTTTGGAATTTGAAAAGAAAGGGATTTAGTGTGGAGTTAGTCTGTTTCTATAGCCAAAAAAGGTGCAGTGGGAGTTTTGAGACCTTTTCATTATTATTTTATCTTGAGTGTCACCTAAATAAATTCTTCTCAGTCATCATTAGTAATGTGATGCTTCTAGCTACTTTGCTACACCAATGCTATCTGTTGGCAAACACATAAATAAATCGCTAAGTGTACTTAAGAAGCCTGTCTTTGTAGGTAAAATCAGAATAATCCAGATGTCCAAAGGTGTAAATATGAAAAAAAAAAAAGTTTAATTTTGTTTCAAATCAGATGTAATGTGAGTGTAATTGGTGCAGTGAGAACTGGAGATCACTGCTCTTCAGGATCCTTCACAGGTTATTAAGCTGCTGCATATGAGAGGATATGCATACATCAACACTCAACATGTCAACACTCGTCACTGGCACGGACTGGGGGGAGAATGTGTGAGGGCGCGTGTGTTTCTGCAGCTCAGCAGAACGTTGGCATTAAATCTGCACAAGGAGTCAGGAGAATAATATTTCAGCCCTTTCTGTGCAAAATGATAGTTAACGGCAAGAGTTGAAAAATCAAGTCAGGCAATTACTTGTGTTTCTGAAAATGTGTTTCATGCCTCATTGTGTGTCAATAAGAGGCTCCTTTGAAGCAGCAGGTCTATCGGTGCAATCGCGGCATTAGAGTGCACTGAATAAAGCGTCTACTTTTTCCCTCTGCACTGCAATAACAAGTCCTTGGTCTGCTAATGAGCATCTAAAGTAAGACAGTCTGGTGTGCTGTTAAATGGCAGGGAGAGCTGTGAGGATCTTATTCTAATACTTAAAGCTGACTTGATCTTCTGTCTGTACTCTTGCCAGCTGCTCTTTGCTCTGACAGACACGAGCACATTCCTCGGGAAAGAAGATTCGGTTTGAGCCATTTACCTGCCAATCAAAAGCAAGGGGGTCATGCCCCCTCCGGGGATAGCATGCTTTCGAAGCCTTGGCTTGTCATGCGCTGTGGGTCTCCAGATGAACCCGACCACATGTGTGTTGATGTAGGATCATTTGAGCACGTCAGCATGTAGGCCAGCGACCAGTGGGTACATCATGTCTATAAGGGGCAGCAGTTAAGTTTAAACTAATTAATGGGGCTGAACTTTTCAAGGAAATGCATAGCTTTCCAGGCAGCAGGACCCAATTCTATATATAAAGCTTAGATGCAGCAGGGTTATTTAGAGCTGGGAACATTATCCAACACCTCATTTTGCTGAATCCAAATGAAAACTGCCACCTGAGCGCACAGATTAGGAGACTTGAGGGCTGCTTGTTTCCTCCCTTTAGCGAAAGTGATTGTCATGTAAAAATGCAGGAGTGTTGTCAGCTGCTTAAAAAAAATAAAATAATAATAATTAGAGATGATAACAAAAAAACAGATCAGTTTTTGTTGCTGTTAAATAAAATGTGTATGTGTGTTACAGCTGTTAATTTCAACTGTATCGTAATGTTAAGCTGCTCAATCTATTAAATGACTTTTATATTATTACATAATTTTCAAAAAATGAATGTAAATCTTTACTTACTAATAGTAGCTGTCAGATCTGACAGCCAGATTATCTAACAATATTAGCATATGTAGAAGTATTTATATTGGCACATATGGCAGCCATTAAGTAACAAGAAACCAGCAAACATATGTTTATTTATAAACAGAGCTATCATTACATAGTGTTTGTGTGTCCCCAGCACACAAGCGAGGTTTGTAACTGGAAAATCTCTCCTTCTACACATGGCCTGGTCCTTAAAAAGCAAATCTGAAATTGCAAAGGTGTATTTTAATAATTATTTGCTTAAAAATATTCAGATACTCTGGTTTCCATATCCAAATACATGGTTGTTGGACTCTACTACTAACTGGTAAGGGACGCTGTGAAATAAATTTCATAGGGAAAAGGAGAGAAGTGAAAATGTGAAAGAATGATTGTTTATATTTGTGTTACTACTTTTAATATCGGTTTTAAGGTCATATTTGTGTTATGTCTGTGTTACAGTCTTTCTTTCTTTCTTTCTGTCCTCTTGGTTAAGAAGCAGTTATATCATGTGCAGTAGAAGAATAGCTGCGCTTTGTTATATAAATATATAAATATATATAAATATATAAATATATATAAATATATATATATATATATATATATATATATATATATATATATATATATATATATATACATATATACATATATACATATATGTATATATGTATATATATATATATATATATATATATATATATATACATATATACATATATACATATATGTATATATGTATATATATATATATATATGTATATGTGTATATATGTATATATATATATATATATGTATATGTGTATATATATATATATATGTATATGTGTGTATATATATATATATGTATATGTGTATATATATATATATATATATATATATATATATATATATATATGTGTGTGTGTGTGTTAGGGGTGCAACGATACTCATATCGATATTGAACAGTTAGATAAGGTGCTTTCGGTTCGGTACGCATGTGCATGAACAATACAAAATTTTTAATTTATTTTATCAACTTTTCTTCTGACGATGCTGTCTGTGTTGAGAGCTCAGTGGATCTGCGTTCGACTACTCCGCCTAGGCTGCACTGTCGAGCCCAGATCCACTGAGCGCAGCGCAAGCTAGCAAGACAGAAGCTAAGCTCGTTGCAACATGGCAAATTGAACCTCCCCCACCCTCATTCAGATCTGGCCTCTGGAACTATTTTGGTTTTCATGTGAAGCGTGACCCTAAAGGTAAGCGCGTCATGGACAGAAGTAAAACAGTATGTCGGATGTACCACGCAATGCTCAATTGGTGGGAACTACTGCGTTAGCACAGTTAGCTCGTTAACGTGTTGACATCAGTATGTTGGATGTGCCACGCAATGCTCAATTACATTGGTGGGAACTACTGCGTTAGCACAGTTAGCTCGTTAACGTGTTGACATCTTCCAGCCCAAGGCACGGGGCGATCCGCGGTAGCTCCTTAACGGAGATTTGCCGTGTTGTGGCGTTAACGTCATGCTGACAGCACTAGTGGGAACACAACAGACAAAAACAACAAGCACGCATGCTACAAACTTTACCCGAGTCATTTAGACAGCCGTTAGCACATGATTCTCCTCATGGGGACCTGATATGTTTAATATGCTGCTGAGAATATAGCCCAGAAGAAGCGTATAGTATAGCTTTTATTTTGCAAAGAGCCATTTCTCTGTAATAAACTCTCTTTTCCAAAGATGAGTGATTTCTCTATCAGATAGATTTATTTTATCCCCTTGTTGTTTCAGCAACATTAAATTTAAAAACTGTAAGTTTGAGTTAAAATATATATTTATAATTTTAATAAATGACAAATTAAAAAAGCATGAACATTTTTTTGTATCGAAAAAATATCGAACCGTGACACCAAAGTATCGAACCGAACCGTGAATTTTGTGTATCTTGCACCCCTAATATATATATATATATATATATATATATATATATATATATATATATATATATACAATATATATAGATAGATATATATATATATATATATATATATATATAGATAGATATATATATATATAGATATTTACTCTGTAAATACTGTATATCTGCACGAAACAGAAGGCACATACATTGACGGCTGCTGTGACATTTCACAATAGTGCTCTGATCCGAGTTAATGCTCCTAAACAATGTAGCACCTGATTGCTGGCTTATTGTGGACCTGTGGTGACTGAGGCCTGTCGTCCGGCCTGTACCCTGCTCTTCTGGGACTTCAGCGAGGCACTTCAGCTGGGAGAGGCAGGAGAGAAGTGCCCGCTGAGAGGGGTGGAGTGCACAGCAATGTAGGGGTGCTGAAATTTGTGCTCTCATAAGACCCACTCCCTGTCCCTTTCTCAGCGGGGCCCTGTTGGCACCTTCCTCTCCGCCTGTCCCCCTCCTCCGCTCCGCCCACATGACAGAGGAGCCGTTGGAGCAGCTGGGGTTAGAGATACTTGTCAGCAGGACGATCGGGTGTCCTCTGAGTCGGTCCCCTGACCGTCCCGTAGTCATGTCGACTGACAGCCAGCATCAGCTGATTATCGCCACTGTGGCAGTAAAAGAAACCCACTTTGGCAGTGACAGGCTTATGACCTGCAAGACCTGCTCATATTGAGTAACCAACACTTCATCCAGAGGCTCAGGGTGTGTTACCCTAGCCTTGAGAACACACTACTGGACAGATAATCTGACACATTAGCAGTCTGTTTAAGGTTAAAGGATCAAATCATAGCCACGGTCATAAATTGCATCTGTTACAAGATGTTTATGTGTTTGTACGCTGTAATTGAATTTTATTGCTTCTATGATACACAGAGCAGCATGATGGCACCAGACTGGATGTGATTCTAATCATATCTACAAAAAACATGTCTAATAGATCATTAATCCAAACTGTTTACCCATTAAACCGGTACTTTGCTTGAATAAGTTATGTTGCTGACCGAAGGCAAGTGTGGAAACGACAGTATATGAGCATGACACTCATAAAAGTTATTTTAATCCCTCCTGGCCAGTCGTGCTTGGTGTTTGTGTATTTTGAGAATCTCTGAGAGGTTAACACCCCCTGTGCACAGAGGCTCAGACAGACTACTGGTGTCTGGTATCAAGCTGAATTAAAGCTATGTCAACACATTCAGTCATCCAGGCTTACATTACAGAGGCCCTAGTCGTCTCTTATCTGAGGCACAGACATACAGTCATCTATATTACACACACACAGACACACAAAAATTGATGTTAAAATTGAATCGAGTCTTATTATTGTGGGCCTCGTTTGCAGTTTATGAAGATTGGAAAGCACTGAGTGATTCTATGTATTGATGAAATTGAATTAAAAGTGCCTTACTTGTGGACGACATCATCAGGGCTGAAAAATAATTAAGAGCAAATTTCTGGGGTTGTGTGTTGGGTGGAAGCATTGTTCTGGAGTGGCCAACCTTGTGACTCGTTCCTGACTGAGTGTGTTATTGTGTCAACAGCTTCAGGTCCTCATGCTCCAGAATAACAGTAATTGACTCGCTGTTATGTAGAAAAGCCCGGTCCGATGGGAGAGGCGGACTGCTGCCAGCCAGCCTGGTAAATTCAGCGTGAATGAGGCAACGTTGATGTTGTCCTCAGACTTCGGTTGTTTGATTGCCTGTGTGTGAGGCTTGTTAGGTTGCTGAAAGCTTGTGTTTAGCCCCAGAAATGGTGGCTTGAAGGTGACATCTGTCTGGGAGGCGGAGGGGAGAGGAGAGTGGAGTGCAGTGCCATGCGGCTATAAATACGCAGAGGCCGTGACAGCTCATAGAGGAAACAGCTGAGAAGAGGAGCTTTGCTATGCTGCATACCTCCTAGTGACCCTGTCACTTCCACAGAGGTCTTAATTATTCCACACTGGCAGCTTACCTCTACTCACTGCTGAAGCTGTGACACCCAGGGACCTGTCAGAGGGAAGGGCTGTACGCTGCCCCCTGTAACATACTACACTCACACACAATATATGTAAACAGCAGCCTGGTGCAGTGTGCATTCACAGTACTCTCTATACTTTCATTTAAGTGTTAAGTTAGTAGACCTCGGTGTAGTCCGTCACACGTTTTTGCAGTCTGACTCCATTTATCCTGCAATTATTTTTACTTACTCTTGAGTCTGGATGTTGATTATGTTATCTTTGACTCTGCAAATTTAATAGGTTTCATAATTCATAAATGTTCTCTCTTATATATTTCTACAAAACAAATAAGTCATGATTGCAGCCTCTCAGCCTCTAGAAATGTCACTGCTGAAACGATTCGGTTAGCACCACTGTTTTCCAATGTTACACTCAGGGTTGCAGACCATAAAACAAGTCATGTTTTAGCATAGTGTAAATGACCTCTGTTACCCTATGAATGACGTTACGGGCTTTAACGGCTGACGCTGGTATGGAGGTACATCTTTATCACCTTTGCAGGCTTAATGGCGACTTATAAATGGGTCTAGTGTTTCTAGGCTCAGGTTTCAGCACGGTCAAGGTCACAAGCTAGTTCCTCTTCCATATGCAAAAGCTCAGGTACGAGTGTTATATTATGCAGTATTTTAAGCTCTATTTGTCTGTCAAAAAGCATTTCATAATTGAGCTGTTTACATCCTTGTGTGTCACGTAATGCCTGCATGTTTGCCGCATTGTCAGTATTGCCTCACAGTGCTGGCAAGATAAGTGCCCACTACTCACCCTGAAATAATTCCTCATGTTGTTCCTGCAGAGCCTTAACTAGCACTCTGCCCTGACAATGACTGATACTGTTGTGTTGCCTTTATCTGGGCCCAATTGTGTACTTATGTGTGAGTGTGCGACACTAACTGGCACTAGTGGATAGATTACCTAATACAGTCCAAGCACGTTATTAGACCCCAGGGCGCTGGCTAAGTCACTTTGAGTTCTGTTTCTGGCCTTTTAATTATTCATCAAGGTATTGCCTGGGATGTAACCTCAATTACTGTGGGCTGTGGGGCCAGGTCACGTGTTGTTAACACTGTGCTGTGATCAGAGCCACCGCAGGGAAGGCTGCCAACGGCAAGAAGTGCTCTGTGGCTTGGCACTCCACCCACCGCCACTGATTGGCTCACATTTAGCAGGATGCTCGATGCACCGTGGGCAGCGGGGAGGGGGAGGGGGAGGGGCATTCCTCAGATTCCCCATAGCCACAATGGGGACGGGGGATGGTGTAAATACTGTAAATCAAAGCTTGATGGGTGTGATCGGTGTGGCGTGAGTACCAAGCTGAAGGGGGGAGAGAGGAAGAAGTAGGGGGAGGAGCAGCTAAAGACTTTAATGAGCCCAGAGAAGGGTGAGACGTGAGCTCGCTCTCTCTCTCTCGGGCCCACCTGTAGTGGGCAGACAGGCTGTACACCTGCAGTCCTGGAGCCCTCAGCCAACAGAGCAGTTGGGGAACTGGCAACCCAGCAACACTTGACAGAAGGACACAAGGATGAGAGGCTGGTCCGATGCGAGTTGCTCTGAAAGGTGCCAAAACGAATGCCGTTGTCCATCAAATGCCCCCTGCTTTTCATGTTGTCAGGTTGACATGCTAGCATCACCCCACCTTTACTCATGGTTACAAAGAAACGGGAAAATAAACTCACTTGAACATTTCTGCATCTCAATTTGCACCTTAATAAGGCATCTGCATGTCCATTCCTGACTGAGATGAATTTCTGTACTTCTATCAGATCTGGTGAGAGTGATCAGACAACCCATTACTCGGCTGATTTGTGGCAATCATGTGCGGCTGTCCCCCGTGCCAGCGTCGCTCTGACAACCGTGCCATGCATATCCAGGTAGTGATAATGAGAGCCGCTGTCATGGCGATCTATGACTAACAGCAGTTTCATGCTGTGTTAAATCAGGCCTGCTGCCTTGTTAGAGTCTACTCCCTCAGGCCACACCTACCTTTGCCATTTCAGACCGAGGCCTAAAAATCCTGTGATCTATAATGAAAAGATCGAATGCGACGCCCAGATATTTTTTCTGACAGTGTTATTTGCACACACATTAGCACAAAGACAACACTGTTAAAAATTAAGATACAGTGTGAAAATTTCAAGAAATGAAAATGTAATGATTTGTTGGATTTAAGATGAAGTACTGCAAAGACAATATACCAAACGTGTTTCTAAAAAAGATAGTATAGGCCACGTTTCCCACTTTTGCATCACCTCTTTTTCACAACAATGTGACTGTTTTTGGAACAGAAACAAAATAAAGCAGGATATTTTTGCATTCTTGCTTGATGTAGGACTCCAACACTTGTTTAGTGTTTAGCTGCTCAACACTCATTTAGCATTAATGATTCTTTCGTAAATGTGCCATGTGCCTTGAAGTAAACCCAACCCAAATAATTATGGATGTTGTTCTGGAGCCTATCCCAGCTATCTTGGAGCGAGAGGCAGGGTACACCCTGGATAGGTTATCAGTCTGTCACAGGCTTAACACATAGAGACAGGAAACCATTCGCACTCACACCTGCAATTAGGGCTGGGCTATATCATACCGTTCACGGTAATACCGGTATAATGTTAGGCAATGATAAGAAAATGAAATATCGCGATAGAATATGGGTAAACACGCATGCGCAGTGCCTTTGCTTTCATACGCACATGGCGGAAAAAGCATGGCGGCGACGGAGAATGAGAAGGGCGAAAGTGGATTGTTAAATGAAAGAGAAGAACCAGAATTGGTTTGTAAAAATGCTGCAACTGCAGTGTGGAACTGGTTTGGCTTTCGTCTGTCAGATACACAACAAAGCACTATTTTTGGTAGAGCATGCAAGTGGGCCGTCGTTATTACAGTGTTGTTTGGAAAATAAGGCACACTTAAAATCAATCCTTTGATTTTCTGAAAAATCCTCAATGCCCCTTATAATCCCGTGTGCCTTATGTATGAATTCTGGTTGTGCTTACTGACCTCGAACCGATTTTACGTGGTACACAGTGCTCAGAAACCTTTCAAAAAATGTTTTAGTATGAAGCTACGAAGCCGCACCGCTTGATGGATTGTTGGAGCATTACAGCTACCGTAGTCAGGAGCCTCGCGGAGTGATGCGTGCTGTGCTTCAACATAATATTACCGTATTGTGTGTGTATAACCTCTTTTTAAGTTTTGTGGATATTATACATGGTTATGCTGAGGATATGTTGGCCCATTTCCACTGTAAATGCCTTTTGGTTAAACTGTCAGCAAGCAATTTGTATTTGCACTGTTAGATTTTTATATAGCTTTAATACACATAAAAAAACAGCTGCTTGTTTAAGTGAAAATACATTGATGGAGGGTTTTTTGCACTAATAGTTGTGACGTTTATTTTGTATTGGTATTTTGTCTCGTGTCAATTATATCTTTAGTTAAATCGTTATCGCAAATTTTCAAATATATATCGTGATTATTATTACATAAATATTTTTCGCCATATTGCCCTGCCCTACCTGCAATTTAGTTACCAATGACCCTAACACCATTAACTGCATGTCTTTGGACTGTGGGGGGAAGCCCGGAAGTACCCAGAGAGAACCCATGCAAATCAGTCATTAAGGAATATATGCTTATATATATATTCCATCCATTCATTTCTTCCACTTATCAAGTTCAGTTTCACCCAGATTCTTTGCAGTTTCGAGCACATATCACTCATTTACTGGTCCCAGCTAAATTTGAATTGCTGCTGTCTGTTTCAAATGATTGTAAAATTAATACATTTTTGGCCTCAACTACAGCATTTTGAGTCATCATCCTAAGCTCTGATGGGTCATTTCTCAACATCTTTCTAAATTAAAACGATAACATTTGAGCAGTTTGTCATTTGGCATCATCTTATCCACTTTCACGTGACAAACAGGACAACTAACTTATAGTGTTTACTCCAGGGAGGTTAAAGGGAAACAAATGGACTGCTTTTAGACTTCAGTCTTGGTATTTATGGTTTAAAGAAAGCAGGTTTATGAATTGTCAAGCTTTACAGGTGCTGTTAACATTTGAAGAGAGCTATCTGTGTGTAAATATGGTCCAATAAACTCCTAAATTCCTAAAAATGTCAAATGTTAGAGAAGCTGTCTGAAACTTACATTAAGAAGATTGCTCAAAATAAAAAAAACGAATCATTTTTTAAAAAGTTGATTAATTGATTAATCTTTTCAGGATATGATTTAATGATCAAACATGATAACAATGTGTATTTGAAACACTAAATACCATATGGGCATTTCTAAACTATCAGCATATGAAATAGTAATACTGCTTTCACTGAACCCTGTAACTCTGCAGTGTTTTTGCAACTGTGTTGCATTACACTCAGAGGAGGAGAGCAGATGTCACAGAGAAGCGCCACTACCTTCAGGCACCCCACTCTCAGGGGATCAGAAGAAAGGAAGAGGCTCCAGATGGGACATCCTCTGTCATAAATATTGTGTGAATTACACTGACAATAATGGCACATGCCAATTTCTGCTGCGCTTGCAAGTAACCTTGACTGTGGGTTTACAAGCACGGACATAAATTGCAGTGAGTGATTTAGAGGCGGCTGAAGTATTCAGTGAAATACGTGGTCAGTGGTCGGAGTTATGTCCCGTGAGTGACATATTTCTTTTTTGGAGCCACGCTTGTTACATGACTGTATATTATATGGCAGTGTTTGTCAAATTTTCATTATGTTACGTGGCAACTGTAAAAACTAGCGTCCACATAAAAGAAATATATCGATTTACTACCTGACATTTTTTCCCCTTATCAGTTTTTATCTGGTTATCGAGTTTAATTACATCTTAACTCCAAAGGTTTCGATGATGTTATAGGCTGTAATTAATCATCTCGCTCTCCCGCTTGTGTCTAAGGTCACATTATTGCTGTGTTTTCATGTTGATCCAGCAGCTAAGCCAAAGCTCCCTGCTTTCCATTATACTTAAAACCAGAGAATGCTGAAGTAAACCTGCAAAATGAATTCAGGGGCAAGAAATGCAAACGCTATGCGAGCCGTGTGAGCTTTGTGGATTATCTGTCGCTGGAGTCCTGCTGCCTCTCTGGGATAGTGGCTTTTATTATGGAGTGTTTTATTGCTGCTGGAGTAAAGCTGACATGGAAGAGGCAGCTATAAAATGAAGCCTCCCATTCTTGGTCGTCTGCCACCTCCTGTGAAAGCTCTGCAGTCTGTATGCGTGAATGTTCCTGTGTGCAGTATGTGCGTACAGGGGGTTTAAATGAGCTTGTTTGTTTGCACAGTTGGTATAAGACGAGAGGCCGACTCTCTAGAATGAATAACTCATCAGTGATTACTCATGTGTCACTTTAATCTATGTGGCTCTGATAACTAATCTGCCCCGTACTCCAACTGCAGAGTGCAAACAGTTTATGTGTAAAACAACATTAGGAGGAAGTTTGAGATGTGATTCATTTTAATGTGCTGCCACATCTGTTGCAGGGTTGACAGAGTTTTGGCTAAAATGAAATGTCAAAAAAATACTTTCCCACAACCCATCATCAGCTAATTGCTCATCCATCAAACAGCATTTGAGCAGACCTGTTTGGGTCTGACCTTACTATTACACATATTACTGTTGGTAGAAAACTTCATCAGTAGAAGCAAAGCGGACAGCGGGACACACCCAGAGCTGTGTGAGTGTGTCACAGTGTGTGGAGGCCATGGTTTGCAGCAGTGAGCAGCAGGGATCAGTAGAAGCATAGCGCCGACAGGTTGACCCATACCAAAGCCCTCTGTCATTACAGGGATCAAACTGTTCAAGGCCACAGACTTTCACTTTTACTCCTCCCGCTGAAAACATGCTGCGCCCGCCTTCGCCATTTACACAAGTGCAGTTGCACGATCAGGAGGGTTGAGGACTATATTGGTACAATTTTGGCTTTTTGCCATTATTGTAAATAGTCCCTGTCTGTAGCAAATTGTATGTGATGCGCTGCCATTCATGTGGAAAACACTCTGTGAGGCTTGGAAGGTGCCCAACATCTACAATTTTACTCTTGTGAAATTATGTAGATGCCTACTTTTGATGAAATTACTGTATTTTCTCTGCAACAACCCACTGTGGTTTTGCACATAGATGATAAATCTCTTGCATTTTATGCTTCCAAGAAACAAATATTTCTTCTTGCCTTTCTCTGGGCAGCTCCCACTGGATAAAAAAAGGGGAGGACAGCGGAGACCTGACATCAATTTGCAATCCTGTCTTGCAGTTTTGCATATTTTTATAATGTTTACAAATTTGCCAGATGCACTTAGAAGGAGATATGAAGCTAGGAGAATCATGACATTTTTGTAACCTACACATCAATGAACGCTGAAGACTGGGCTCCACCTCTTGCTTTAAGCGTAGCATGTCACTGATTTTAGGCTACTGAAAACTGAGGTTTGGTTAAAAACTGCAAAATTATACAGCATGGATCAGATGCTTCCCTCTAGACTTGCCTTTTTGATATTTTACCACAGATTGTATGTCCTCTCAAACCAGGGTCAAGTTCTGTGGATGCCAAAAATATGCAGTATTTCTTCTCTAATTGCAAATGTTTTGGTGGACTTGGCTGACATGTCTATTACCGATGTTAAATTCAGTAAACATGGAGCGTATCCTTAATGTCTAGAGAGCAGGCTGAGCGCGTTCCCTTTTCCGAGCCAAGAAATCTGCATTTTTGTCACATCCGTGTTTACTTATTAGCTGTCTTCATCTTCTCTTCTTTCGCTGGCATGCTGTTGTGATTCTTGTTGTTTCTGCCAGTGTAGCATGCAGTGCAGTCCAAAGTAACACACTGCTGTAATTACATTGCAAGTAAATTCAGTCACATTGCAGTTACTAGTGAAACAGCTATTTTGTTTCTTATGTTAAATAAGTTTTTTTTTTTTAAAAATATCTCCGTTTGCAGCACAATGAGACTATGTAAACGTGTAAACTTAACTTCACAAAACTATGAAGGTTAGCAGTTTAGCATCAGTCATGTGAACGATATAGTTTTTAATCTATCTGCCGTTTTCTTATCACCTTTTCCTAAATGAATACAGCCATCATCATAAATAGATGCTAAAGCTGCTGCTTATACTTTCCTTAGGATACAAATGCACAACAAGTTGTGCATCTTATTGCATTGCTACATGTACAGTCATGTGAAAAAGAAAGTTTTTATAGGACTTTACACGGTCTTAGCAGCAATATCTTGAATTAATCATTTTCTGTATGAGTTTATCAGTCTCTCACATTGTTGTGGAGGAATTTTGGCCAACTTTTCTTTACAGCGTTGTTTCAGTTCATTAAGGTTTGTGGATATTCATTAATGTACAGATCTTTTAGGGTCTAACAACAGCATTTCAATTGAAGGGGAGGTCTGGACTCTGACCCCAACCGATCACAGCAGATGGCCCCGCCCCTCCCTGAGTCTGGTTCTGCCGGAGGTTTCTTCCTGTTAAAAGGGAGTTTTTCCTTCCCACTGTCGCCAAAGTGCTGCTCATAGGGGGTCATATGATTGTTGGGTTTTTCTCTGTATCTATTATAGTACGATCTACTGTACAATATAAAGCACCTTGAGGCGACTGTTGTTGTGATTTGGCGCTGTATAAATAAAATTGAATTGAATTGAATTGAAATTGAATTGACTGGCTCATTGCAGCACCTTGATTCTTTTCTTTTTCAGCCATTATGCTATATACTTCCTGGTGTGCTTAGTGTAATTGCACTGTTGCATGACCCAATTTGGGCCTAACTTTAGCTGTCAGATGGATGGCCTCATGGTCAACTCAATGACTGCAAGCTGACCACGTTCTGTGGCTGCAAAACAAGCTCAAATCATCACTCCTCCACCACCGTGCATGATAGTTGGTATGAGGTGTCTCTGCTGATATGCTCCGTTTGGTTGTCTCCGGACATGGTGCTGTGTATTACGCCTACATATCTCTGCTTTAGACATTCTTCCTAATGTGTTGCGGTTTATTCAGATCCAGCTTTCCAAACCGAAACCATGCTGTCATGTTCTTTATACAGAAAAAAGAGGCTTCTTCTTGCCAAAACCTTCCTAACAAGTCATACTTGTTCATTAAAAAAACAAAACAAATAGCGCTGCCATAAACTTTATTATTTAACACGTTAACTGAGGTTCTGAGATGTACATCTTGGGGGTTTTGCAGTTACTCTGAGCATTGCACAGTTTGATCTCAGGTTGGATTTGCTGGGATTTCTACTGCCATAAAATTCTGGTTTTATAGAGACGCTCACAGATGCTGATCAGTGAGTCTAGTGCATTTGATTAGCAGCATCTGGCTGCTATTAATTCCTACAGAAGTATTAAGGGTGGACTTTGTTTTTTGAAAAATGTATTTTTTACAGGACTCTACATTAGCAGGAAACAAAAAACTGTTGAATCGGATTTATTAAGCGAAGGGAAACTTGATGAGGGGTGTTTTCTGCTGCGTTCCTTTCAGACTAAGTGTGTCTCCTGGAAAATATCTTTACATCTACTGTAATGTTTTGGTTGACGCTGTTGTGAAGTTTACTTGTAAGGAACGAGCTCTAATAAAAGTAGTGGATAAAAATGATGCCTGTCTGACATAAATAGAGAAATTCAGCAGCTGTTTGAGGAGCAGATGAAAAATGTGAGTTATATGTGTGCGTACATGTTTGTGTGTTTATGTTTTGTAACAGTAGGGGAAAAGGAAGCCATTGGTGGTGAGAGAGTGGTTTTTTCCCTCCTCTCCCCTTCTCTGATTACTGCTGTTTTGGCAGCTGACACCCAGTAATGGAGACCTGGCTGTCAGGGAAATTTGTAGCTGTCTGCCGTAGCGCAGCTCTTCATTCCAATCAGCAGCTGTCAGACCAGCCTAGGCTGTTATTAATGACGGCCACTAACTGCCTCACAAATTCTCGGCACTATTTGAGAGCCAGCGTGAAATAAGGTTACACTCTCCCAGTGCGCTGCTGTGGGTTAATGGAGAGATCTCAAATATCAAACAAACTACTTCCAAGCCTTCCCTTTTATTTTAAGGACCGCACACATCATATGAAAAGCAACTTTGTGATTTTTGAATGCGAGCAATGAGAAAACAGCAAATTAAAGCGTTGTCCTTGAGATTGGCTTAGCTGTCAGCGCGCCGGCGCCTGCCTCGTCAGGCCAGCTCCGTTCAAGTAGTCACCCCGTTTTGATTGACTTCGATAACTGCATCATAAAAGCGTCTTTATACCCTTGTATGGCTGAGGTTGCACTAATAGAATTGTGTGTGACGCCATAAATGCGGCGTGACAGAAGAGGCATGTGTTTGTCAGCTGTTAAACATGGGGCACGGGCATTCAGAACGCCACGCTGGGGAACAGCTGCCATATAAATCACTCACCTTTGAAATGCTGCAGTGAGCTTTCCACCCTTCACCGTCACTCCACGGCTGAACACAGAAGCTATTCAGCAGGGAGCAACTGACACCCGGGACGTGACATCGCCTCTAATCTGCCTGGCCAGCCATACCTCCTAGAAATTATGTTTATATTCCGCTAATTTGCAACAGTAAACATGTTTTAGAGGATTGTTTTTTTATTGAACCCACTTTTAAAGTTGCCAAAATTGTCACTGACAACATTATTATAGTTCACTGACACACAAATTAAATCAAATGGAAAACTTAAAAAAAATACAGTAACATTGTCCACGACTATTGCAGTGAAATATCTGCTTGTAGTGTCTGCATCATTTTGCTTTTCAACATAATCTGGCCAGCGACGAGGTTTCATCACAACAGCAACAACAAAAACATTACAGTAGATGTAAAGACATAGTCTAGGAGACAGAGCAGAAAACACCACTCAACAAGCTCAACAAGTTTCCCTTCGCTTAAGATTGCTACACCCTTGCTTCCTTTTCGCTCAAGGCAAAACGGTGCGGTGAAGCACCGCCCAGAACAATATAAAGAATTTTACCATGAGCTATGCGGTTTACTGACTCACACGGTTTCCCGATCTTTCATCTGCCTGATTACTTATCCGCCCATTTAGTTTGATGAGTTACACCAGAAAGAAGACTGGTGCACTTGGCTATTAAAGGCCTTGTAAAAAGAGAGAAGATTCCTGCTCTGTGACAGGCAGCAATTAAGTCTTAAAAAGGTGTAACAAGGTTCTGGATTATCCTTGTCAGAGGTCATATCAGAGAACTGCATGCCTGCTATTTGTGAGTTGCTACAGGAGGTTTAAGAAGATGGAGTAGGGATTGTTGGGGATTTCTTCTTTGTTTGTGTGTGTGTGTGTGTGTGTGTGTGTGTGTGTGTGTGTGCATGTGTGTGCATGACCTTCACAGGTTCACAGGTAATCCTTATCTCGGAAATCTTGAGCCCGTTTCCTACCCTCACTCCCAGGGCTATCTTTCCATCCCTGCACAGGAATGCTCACACCTGTAGCTCTTCACCCAAATGTGAAACCTGTTATGGGAATTCGACGGGGCGAACCTTTTGTGAGCACATGCTGATCAGTCCTCTGATAACAAGCTGTTGTTTTGGCAACAGCTAGACATCTGAGAAATGATAGAGCAAAAGGAGGAATGATTATAAGAATAATAGTCACTGTTATGCGAGGTGCTGGCGCCCTGCAGTCTTGTGGCTGTTTGTGGTTCATTAAGACCTGTTCTTCCTCCACTTCAGCGTTCAGCCACATTCCACAGCGTGTTAAGTTGTTTGTTAGTGGCTGTGTCGTGCAGCGGAGGGTGGAGAAGCGGGTGAGTCAGCCGCTCCCGAGATCTGGGATTGAGGCTGTATGACATGCAGCTAACCACTCCGCCATTTGTCAATCCACACACTGTTACCACCCCACCCTGTGGGCACATCACAGGATAACTACTGGAAAAAACAGGATGCTGTGGACACAGTTTCTCTAGCAGGAGGAGCGAAAGGTTTTCTGTGGTGTCAGAGTCAGGTTTATAATCATGTTGTGTTGAGCCGATGCTCCTCCGTGGAGTTGTCCTTCCTTTGGCTGAAAAGCGAAAAGTCAAGAAGCAGCTAGCAGCGTAACTGCCAGATCTAGATGTGAAATAATTTCTCATAGAAACTATTGTGGTGGTTGGTTTGTGGTTTTAGCAACCCTCCCATGTACAAGACAAGGCAAAACGTTCAAACAGCCTGAAGGCATAGTCACCCACAAAGCAGAGGAAAGGCTTGCATGTAGTTTCAAATACAGATTCGGCTTGTCTAGTGCACAAAGTCAGGTCCATGGGTTTTTGCCTTTCTGCATCGCCACAGTGGAATTTAAATCAAACAACCAAGATGTGATTGAAGTGCAGCCTTTCAGCTTTAATTCAATTAGTTTCACAAAAGTATTACATTAACTGTTTAGGAATTACAACCATTTTCATACATAGCCCCCAGTCTGAAAAGTAACTGGATTGACTTCATTTTAAATATAAGGACTTTTTTTTAATGATTGGATGAACATTTTTTGACTGCAGGCTGTAGGAAGTCTAGAACCTTCCAACATCACGAATTCTTGCTTCGTCAAACAATTACATGTAAAATTTCACGTTTGACGCTTCCTTTTTGTTTATTTGTAATCACAGTCAGACCTGTGACGCCATGACACGTATGAAAAGATGAAAGAGAGACGTGCAACAGAAGGTCAAAGAGCCCGAGGCAGACAATGCAGGAATGGACTCGGTGCACGTGTTTTTTCCTTTGCTTGTCTCCTGGCCTGCACCTTCTGAATTAAAGATTTCTGTTCCACATATTCAAAACAGACTCAAAGATAACTTTCTTACAATAATATATCATTTTAACTCATTTGTGGTTGAATTAATGTAAAAAACAGACTATGACCACATTGGCTCTTTGAGGCTGTAGTCCTGAATATAGCCTAATATATTCACTTTATTTCAGCATGCTGGCAGGCTGTCTTGTTGGTCCAATAAGGAGCCAAAGATTCTTGGACAAGGTGTAATTTTAATCTCATGATTGTGGTAGCTGAAAATTTAATGGCCTGCTTAACTTATGATTGTGGGTAATGTAAGCATGCCAGCTAAAAAGACCCAGCATTTAAATGAAGACATTTTCATAAATAAACTTAAGCAAGTGCTGGAAGGATCAGGCTGGGAAATTGTCCACAGTTGCAGTTCCTCGCAGCGGAAAATGGTTTGTTTATTATGTATTTACACTACTGGAAATTCTCTGTTTTAGATGAGGGGTGCTGCTTGGAAGGAGCCTGCAGAAGGCGCAGGCATATAACGACTGCTCGCTCAAAATTTACTGGCCTATCTGTCCGCTGGCCTCGCATCGGCACATTCAGACCATTAAATGTACTTCTTCACCCTGAAGAGGGTAATGCCACTAAAATTGTCAAAAGTAATGCATCTTTACTGGACCTAGTAACTGTAATGTAATGGCTGAATTTCACATTGTAATCCAAACTATAAAAAGCATAAGTATCACTATAATGTGTTACTGTGCAGTGCTGCCGTGCTGCTGTTTTCTTGTGTGATGCTAAGCTGCCACTGGGATAACATGTACTTTCAAGCATTCATGATAGGCTTCAGAAAATAGAGACATTTCCTGTATTTTTTGTTGACATTTTTGTAAACCCGAAGACCGAAAGCTAATGAAAAGATGAATCAAATTATTTTTTCAAGGCTCTAAATTATGCCAAGATTGGGTAAAGAAAATGTCATATGTTTATAATATAACTGTACTGTATTTGTTCTGTGGAAAATTATCTCACATGTGTAAGTAAGGAGATATGAGCTGATTCACAGAATAGTCCAAGTGACGCTAGGCTCTGCTTAATCCATCAGCCTCTGTTAGTGTAACACCAGACTGTCGGGGGAAATGGTAAACCTCACTTTTGTACATGTCACAAAGCATGATGAACAGCCATAAAACCGCACAGCATTAAAACTTCACTTTTCCCATGATGCATTGCCACGGAGCACAGCACGTCTGCAGAACCGCAAGACTATAACTCTTGCACGCTCTATAAACTAATCACTTCCAGGGTTTCCTGATTCCCAGGCAAGACTGTTTCATCCGTGTGGCAATGACAAAGCCCGAGGTTGTCAAATTTACCCTCGCTGATGTATCAGCTTATCCCAGAATACTCAGTGGGCAGAGAAACACAAAAAAACGGTTTCTAAAGAGCCTTTACATTCACAGAGTGTCTGCACTCGGTGCATTTTTATGAACCCGGTTTCAGACCCATGAAATAAGATGCCTCTGTGAGGGTGAGACCTAGACGCTGGTACCAGTGGGTGTCAGAATTAAACATCTGAGGGGGAAGTTGTTTTAGCTCTGATCTCTGGAGGAAAAGAAGCAGCTAAAGTGTACTGTCTCAAAAAAAAAAAAAAAAAAGAAAAGAAAGAAACTGGCTTGACTAACAGCTACTCAATCCTGAGTGGATTTCACACTTCCATGCACTCGCATTTAAATTTCTTTGTCTGGATCACTCTGGATGGGAACGTCACGAAATGAACCCTTTTGGCTCATAAGTTCGTTTCCACTGTCATTACATCTTTAAGTGAATGTATTTGACCATTTCTTAGGGGGAAAAAACTGCAGTGTGTTACACTAGGATCGACATCACAATGATTTTAAAGAGTGCAGCATGGGTAGACTCTTTCACAAAGTGGAGGTTATTGATTTATTCAGTCAGACATTGGATTGTTCACGGGCTACACATTACACAAATGTGGAAAGTTTGGCATCATAGGGCTCGGTTTGTCATGCTGGTGATTCTATTCGCGTCCCATTTAGTCCTTTCTGGAGTTTTTCATCGTATTCTGACATCATGGTGAAGCCTGAAACATTTCACGCTGAACTTCCTGTATGAGAAGAAAAATCTGAAATGATGCACAAGTGCAGCAACAATATAACAGCAAAGCAGCAACTGGATCCCTGCCACAGGCTGATTGCCATTCACCTTCGAGCTGATTCAGACACATAAAGGGGGCAACTTGTAAATCACAAGATAGGCACTACCTAAAGCGCACAAGAATTTAGTGTCCATTTTGACTCCAAAAGTAACCAAATGTGCATCTTGTTGTATTTAAGAGTTCATAAACACATCATGATGATGTTTACATGTGGAACAAATCAGTTACAGAATTGTTTTCTGTACAGTTTCGCTTTTTTGCAGCCCCTGCTGACTCTTATGAAGAATCCAGATTTGAAGCCTTTCCCCATTGGCTTCACTCTCCAGAGTGAAGTGGGAGGTATTGTAACGTGGGTTGTACTCAGTCGTTGAGAGGAGCAGTAGAAACACTTAGCAGGACAGTCAGAAAAACACACGACCACACTTGTACTGGGAATTCTACAGTGCTTGTCCTTTAATGCACACTCTCATCATCAACCTTACAAGGCTCAGTTGAACGGCTGTTTATCATACTGAAGCAACTCACGTGCAAGCACGTTGCTCTCATACTCCACAGAGGGCAGTGGCGCGTACTTCTGACATCACTAACCCTTACACACCATTTTGACTGTTACAGTATGCTCATCGTTTTGACCCTTGTGTGATTAACAAGATTGCAATCACAAATAAAAATATGTTGCCAGTCTTGCGGATGATCCACCTGGTCAGATCGATCTGTGTCCTGTATTCAATCATACGTCTCTTTAGCATCACTCTCAGGCTTCTCTATGAAAGAAGAGCAGTTATCTGCACTTTTCTGCTGGTGTTCGTTTAGTTGAAGTAGCGCTCCATGGTAATAGGTAGATGTTTCCAAGTACCTGCCAGGCCTTTTTTTCTTTGATAGTTCACTCTATGGCTTTGGACCACAGCCAGCAAACACTAAAGTTATTTTCAATTACTAATCTACAACCATTAAATATGCGCACTTTATAAGCAGTGCATTACTCTAGCCATATCACTAATGTTGTGCGCACTTTCCTCCTCAGATCTTTAGCAGCCTATGGAGCCTGAATTGGCTAATGGATAACTGCCAGATCTTAAAGTCTGTTATAAAATTAACAGCAATCTGGACTGAGGATAATATGGAAGCTAATATGTCTCCTAATCCTCGTTAAAAGTGTGGCTGTGATTAACGGCATTACAGCCAAGTTGTTTCATGGATTAAATCACATTATTACAACCCACATTCCACAAGAAGGGTTCCTAAAATGCACTCTGGTTTTAAGAGTCACAGATGCATTTATCATGGAGGGGGAATTTTACGCTGCTTGTAGGCTTTCATGACAGCATACATGATGGAGTGTCGCGTAGAAGCCGGCTTTGTGAAGAGGCACCCACAAATATAGTGGCCTGTTTCCCTGATGGAGTGTTTTGTGGTGGTTTTAAAAAAAATGGATTGTGCGCAACACAGCAGGCTGACAGAGTGACACCAGGGAGCCAGAGAGGAATATCTGCCTCAGTGCATCTGTTATACACCGAGAGCGAACACTCAAACTGGGAAAGAAAACCATGGAAATTAGCAATTTTGTGGCTAAGCTATTAGTGGCTTTTTGGCTGGCAATGCTAAAGATGGATAGCTTATCTGACTTTAATAGCTGGCACAGCAGCATTAGTGCTGAGCTGGAGCGAGGAGAGGAACAATACGGCACATTAGAGGAACAGCCAGCACACGCCAGAAAACTGCTCCAGACTTCTAATTAGCATTCATTAACAGTAGGGGAAAGAGCGATTATGGTCTTTAAGTAGTGCATTAGCTAATGTTGCTTTTTCTCATGTCAGCAGATTTAAATAGAAGTAGTGTTCTGCCACATCCGAGCTGGCACTTTGTGCTGAGTACAGGGTTTCGGTTGATGCTTGTGATGACCCTAAAATACACTGCTGCTGTTTGTTTACACTAGTTATTACCACTAACAAGGCCACAGATTCTGTCAGACATGACTGACAGTTTGCTACAATCACAGCTGCTTAGCTAAATGTGACACAGTCGGCTTGCAAGTTAGAGTAAAACGTGGAAATTTAGTCTGATTCTGAGCATCAAAAAAATGCTGCTCATGTCTCAAATTCAAATAATAACTCTGGAGCAATTTAGTCAAATGATCAGGCCTGTGGTCTTTTTTTGCTGTTGGAGACCGAATGTGAGTAGCTGCAGGAACCAAACCAGTGGCTCCAGGTGACCACTTTCCATTGCACAGGTCCTCGAGTGGGAGGCAGCAAGGCACTTTATATCAAATCAAAGACCTTACAATCTGCAATCTGGGCTTGTATTCTGGTTATATTCATATATAATGAAGAACTAATGTCATTTTGCAGGTAAATTGGCATCCTGCAGCAATTACATCACTATTTCTGTTTTAGTTCTGTAAGGTTCCGGCTGGACTCTGAGTGTAAATTTCTGCGTATGCTAACAGGAACAGACTTAATAAATGGTTTGGTATTTACAATATAGTGTTTTTCTTTTCTAACTGAGCACGCAAAGCACTTTTTACTAAAAGCCTCATTCACACAAGCACTTTTTTTTCTATATCAGGAAATCGATCCACTGACCTTTAGTTTATGGACCTTGGTATTGGTCTCGTGAGCCCACAGTGAAGCTTCGTATTATCACATATTGCAGGTAATTGTCAACAAAGTCTCTGTGAGTGGTCACAGATCTGCTTCCCGTCTTAGAAGCAAACAACTCAAAAGCACCGAGGACACATGTTCATTGTGAACAGTCACAGTGATTTTGGTTGTGCCGCAGTCTCCAACCACTTTGCCTATTGTGACTGTGGCTCTGTTTTGATAGCTAAATGCTCCACTCTTCAGCTAACTTCCTGCTTGCTCTCTTATCTGTTTGTCCTTGTACAGATTGTTTGTTTTTTCATAGCAGTTATGAAAACCATAACTGCTAAAGTTCAGCCAAGATCATTTCTATCTTTGTTTATCCTGTATTGTCTTTTTTTGCTAAATTAATTAAGCTCAAAATACAAAAGTACTTAAAAATCATGGCTCTTTACTTCAACATAATGTAATGACATCGTGGACTTTACTATCCATGACACTCTACGCTAAGTGGAGAAGATCACAGAGGCATGAATCACTGTGGTTTTTATCAAGTGCTTTATTGTTAAGCACTTGATAAAAAGTGCTTAACAAGACTAGACAAGACTAGTTAAGACTAGAGCCATCTCTAGACCCAGCAGTCTTAGCTAATTATAGGCCAATCTCCAACCTTCCTTTCATATCAAAAATCCTTGAAAGAGTAGTTGTCAAACAGCTAACAGATCATCTGCAGAGGAATGGTTTGTTTGAAGAGTTTCAGTCAGGTTTCAGAGTTCATCACAGCACAGAAACAGCTTTATTGAAGGTTACAAATGATCTTCTTTTGGCCTCTGACAGTGGACTCATCTCTGTGCTTGTCCTTCTTGACCTTAGTGCAGCATTCGATACTGTTGACCATAATATTCTATTAGAGCGATTAGAACATGCTGTAGGTATTACAGGTATTGCACTGCAGTGGTTTGTATCATATCTATCTAATAGACTCCAATTTGTGCATGTAAATGGAGAGTCCTCTTCACACACTGAGGTTAATTATGGAGTTCCACAGGGTTCGGTGCTAGGACCAATTCTGTTTACATTATACATGCTTCCCCTAGGCAGCATCATTAGAAGACATAGCATACATTTTCACTGCTATGCAGATGACACCCAGCTCTATCTGTCCATGAAGCCAGATAACACACACCAATTAGTTAAACTGCAGGAATGTCTTAAAGACATAAAGACTTGGATGGCCACTAACTTTCTGCTTCTTAACTCAGATAAAACTGAGGTCATTGTACTCGGCGCTGAAAAGCTTAGAAATATGGTATCTAACCAGATTCTTACTCTGGATGGCATTACCTTGGCCTCCAGTAACACTGTGAGGAACCTTGGAGTCATTTTTGACCAGGATATGTCCTTCAACGCACATATTAAACAAATATGTAAGACTGCGTTCTTCCATTTGCGCAACATCTCTAAAATTAGAAATATCCTGTCTCAGAGTGACGCTGAAAAACTAGTTCATGCATTTATTACTTCCAGGCTAGACTACTGCAATTCATTATTATCAGGATGTCCAAAAAACTCACTGAAAAGCCTTCAGTTAATCCAAAATGCTGCAGCAAGAGTACTGACAGGGACTAGAAGGAGAGAGCATATTTCTCCTGTTTTGGCTTCCCTTCATTGGCTTCCTGTTAAATCCAGAATTGAATTCAAAATCCTGCTCCTCACATACAAGGTCTTAAATAATCAGGCCCCATCTTATCTTAATGACCTTGTAGTACCATATCACCCTATTAGAGCACTTCGCTCCCGCTCTGCAGGCCTACTTGTTGTTCCTAGAGTATTTAAAAGTAGAATGGGAGGGAGAGCCTTCAGTTTTCAGGCCCCTCTTCTGTGGAACCAGCTTCCAGTTTGGATTCAGGAGACAGACACTATCTCTACTTTTAAGATTAGGCTTAAAACCTTCCTTTTTGCTAAAGCATATAGTTAGGGCTGGACCAGATGACCCTGAATCCTCCCTTAGTTATGCTGCAATAGATGTAGGCTGCCGGGGGATTCCCATGATGCATTGAGTTTTTCCTTTCCAGTCACCTTTCTCACTCACTATGTATTAACAGACCTCTCTGTATTGAATCGTATCTGTTATTAATCTCTGTCTCTCTTCCACAGCATGTCTTTATCCTGTCTTCCTTCTCTCACCCCAACCGGTCGCAGCAGATGGCCGCCCCTCCCTGAGCCTGGTTCTGCCGGAGGTTTCTTCCTGTTAAAAGGGAGTTTTTCCTTCCCACTGTCGCCAAAGTGCTTGCTCATAGGGGGTCATATGATTGTTGGGCTTTTCTCTGTATCTACGAAGCGCCTTGAGGCGACATTTGTTGTGATTTGGCGCTATATAAATAAAATTGAATTGAATTGAATTGAATTGTTGTGGGGAATTCAGTCAAAGCTGACCCAATACTGAGGTGTTCCAGCTGCATACTCGAAATCAGTTTGCTCAGCAGCCTGGATTTTAATCACTGTAGTGTGTGTTGTTAAACTGGTAAAGATGCTTTCTCAGGCGGCTTGTTTTTTTTCCACACTTGTTTTCTTAAGTTAAAAAAAGAAGAAGCACGGAGCAGAAAACCATTACTTCAGCTTATTGCTTCCAAAGGTGGTTCGTGGGGTGTACTTTGTTTTTTCCACAGCGCTGCTTCTGCGCGTTGGCTTCATTTCTGTTAAACAAATAAGACACACCGGAACGTGTCGTGTGTTGCTGTTCGTCTGAGGTTGCGTTTAAATCGTTTTAGAACCTGTTAAAGACCAAATTATTTCTGTTATTATGTCCTGATAGAATTGAAACTTTTACCATGGCTATATTCATGACTATCAAGCTTACCAATTCCAACCACAAATACTGAAATATCAGCTTTCTGATGTGGATAGCAGATCTGTTGGCTCACAAATAGAGCGCAAGACTTAGACACTGATTAAGGAAATGAATGTATTTATGTTATGATTACATTTGTAATAGAAAAGAGTAATCAACAGGCAATAATCAGAGTGTGTGGCAGATGCAGAAGCCTGATGTTTTTCTATCCCCCCCCCCCCCCCCCCCATTCTCCTACTGAATTAATCCTGAACAAACAGAAGGTGCAGATAGCTGATGGGTTTATAATTTCCTCATATTCAATAACTGCAAATGAGGCAAAACTCAAACATTATTTAGCTGCCCTCTGTAATTAAAACTTCATTCAGCCACAGATATGCTTTATGCCACTACTTGTTTCATGTTGTGAAATCACAGTAATTGGGCATTAGTACTACACTTAAAGTTTACTCATCCACACCACATTTGTTGAGTGGAAGAATTAATGTGGTAGTTGTGCAATGCGATACTGACAATATCGTAATGAGGCTGTTGATATTGGCAGCTGTTTGACCTGAAATAAACTCTAATAAAACCTCTTTAAAGACTGAGCCAAAGTGCTGAGCTCTTTGCGTAGGTCTGTCAGCAAGTCCAGGCTCGACTGCAGAGTGTCCTCGAGCGAGGACTGAGAAAGGCCGAACGCAGGAGCTCTGCCGTCTAACAATAACATCCACAAAAGGGTGATAAAAGAAATGTCACTCTTGGCGAACGCAGAAGCCGCTGAGGCAAAAGTAAGCAGGAGTTTGCCTTCTTCCTTTTTCTTATTGCCTTTATTATTATTGCCTCGCCGTGTGGTCAAGGTTCACTGATAGAGTGCGCTTAACCATGTATCCTGTCACATACACACCCACCAGCACGCACACACACACACACACACACCTCCTGTCTCTCCTAACACCGGGCCTGCTCTGTGTGCTCTGCTAATATTGACTCTCCTGACTAACACTGCCTCTATTGAGTCAAACACAGAACTGTTTGACTAGAATTAGAACATCATTGAGATAACAGCCGTGGACCTGTCCAGGCTGGAGCTGCGGCGCTAATGCAAAGCAGAGCAGGAGAGCCACCGCCGATGAAGGCGCAGAGGTGGAGCTCGCAATCTGCTCCCTGCTCAAATGTTTTCTCACTCTGACTTTTATCGCCAGCGCACAATAGCAGCCACTTGTGAAATGTCTGCCTGTGAAATCACACGCCGCATTCTTGTTCCATGTGGGTAGAGCCGTGTTTATGTGCGTGGCACTTCTGTCATTAAGCTCATTGAGTCCTTGAAGTTGTAAAACTGGCTCGTCACTGGGGCCATTGTGTGTGTGTGTGTGTTTGGGGGGGATTGTTGTGCGGCTCTGAGATGAAAACAAAGTGCTGTCAAAGTTGTTGGCAGCGGGAATAAAAGCCTGTATTGTGTGCCAAAGCACGTTTTTTAATCTCAATGCAGGTATTAAATTCTTATCTTCAGTTACACAATGCAGTCATAATGTTAACAGCTCTACCCAACCATAAAATACACACACACACACAAAACACACAGATAAGAAAACCTACTCGACTATTCACCACATGCAGGCCTACTCGCTCGCTTTATCGCTCTCTATCTCTGTCTCTCACATTTCACAGACTAAGGCTCTGTCCGAAATCACTCCATATTTACCAACCGTATTTACACCTTACCATTTTTCCCTGCTTGCATTTGTTCGCTATAGTGGCCTGAAATGTTTACGCATCCACAAAAACAGCAGTCTCCGTGGCACACAATGCATAATGATGCTTTACGGATGCAGGAAAACATGTAATCCATTAAAAAAAATAGTAAAAAGGGGGTGTAGGCTGCTTTATGTGACTGCATATATGGCTTTGTACTAAAATTCTGAGGTGAAAGTCAACAGATCCATTCCATTTAGCATCTCCATGTAAACACAAACAAACAGATACAAACAGTACTCTTCTACAATAGTTAGTCATACAGTTTTAAGTATGATGAGAAAAAACTCTTTCGTTTAGGACAACCCTGCGTAGCATCTTACATGTTACATATTGTTTTATATTTTTAAATGGTTGTTGTAGTAAAGGCTTTCAGATGATATCTTTTTAATGTGGACTGGTTTTACAAAAAGGGTCCCATTATGCATTTCCTTTATGTTCTGCCATATTTATTCTGTTATGATGGTTGATAGTCATATTCTTTCGGTGCTTGGATTTGTCTGGCGCCCGTGTCATCTCAAGTTGGTCATCTTTGAGCAGTCCCGCCCACGTGCTGTCGCGAGAGGGTCAGTCAGTGGATGAACTGGGAAGCTGTGCCAAGGACCACTATAAAAGTTTCATTGCTTGAGAGCTGTCTGCACGTGAACGGGACATAGCCACTGGTTATGAGGGGGAAAAGTGTATTCCCAGAATGGTTAGGGAGTGGTTTCTGGAGGTGGATGAAATCATACCGTAAAAAACATGGACTTAGCGTCCTCGTCAGAAAATTAAGCCAATGCAGACGTGCCTTTGACCTGCATTCTATCCGAGAGCCACCAGATGCCGATAGCTGTGGCTACAAAAAGACTTCCAGTCCTGTGGAAGTCTATGGGAAAACAGTAAACATTTTACTGGCAGGTTTATGGGCTCAAGCACTCATTTTGGGTTAAATTGAACTAATTTAAAAATGAAGGCAATTTTTTGGTGATACTATGTTTTGAAATGAACAATTACATGTGGCATAAAACTGCACATCACTGGCTAATGACTTGTCAATTAGTCAAATGCCACTGAGTATGTGTCACAGTCATATGTGCCCTGGGTCTTTGCGACTAAGATAAGGATGACAGAAATTTTTAGTTTGAGGCTTTAAAACCGGACTTCGAAATCCAGTGTATGAGTGAAATCTGTTGCTAAGAGGATGCTGCACACTGGGAAAAAAAAGTCCTCAAGACTGCTTTGGTCACTAAAAGGATGCTCAGGCTGTATTTTTACATGAAAGACACTATGATATGCACCTTTGCATTGCCCCCCCCCCCCCCCCCCCCGAGAACTTCCACACAGACACAGCGAGAAGATAGAAAAGGCCAAACCATGCTAATCTATGCAGCACCTACAGCTTTTATACATTTGGCGTTTGCTCCTGCAGACCCTTTAAATACCAATGTCTCTCCTGTATTCACAGGCACTCTACGTCAATATGAAGAATCATGACAGGCCAGGTACTAACTTTAACTGGGCAGTTCCTGCAGGGGGATATTTGGGGAATGGTCAATTCAACAATAATTCACCGTTCTATAAATCATCACTCGCTGTATTTAACTGATACACATTATTAGCCCAGCCATCTGGGCGAGGGAGCAGGCCGCGTTCGTCAACCACATGAAAGGGGAAGAGCTGAATAGCAAGTTGCTGCAGATGGCAGTGCGACAGTGTTTCTTTTTTCTTTTTCTTTTTCTTTTTTGCTTATGTGGTTTCATTTTATCCCTACAGGCCCTCATGGTATTTTGAATTGCCCTGGGTTATGTATTCACTCGGTCATGTAAGCTAAATGAACCATCCATAATGTAAATGAGAAAGAAAGTGCAGACTGAGAAAGGGAGACAGGGATGTAAATGCAGTGGTGCCCCTGGTGTTAGCCAGGAAGAGAAAGAGATGTCAGCATTTTCCCACATTTCACTTTCAAATGAGCCTCAGCTGACTGGAGAGTCAAACCTTCCTTCTGCATACAGCAAATAGCACAATTACTTAGCAAAAGATGCAACAATTTGGAAGATGCAAACGGCTTATTGTGTAATTCGTAGCAAAGAGCTTCTCATCCTTGTCTTGCAGTGGAACGAAGAGAGAGGGAGATGATTCATCACTCTCTGGTCCATCATTTAAAGAGCTGCTGACTCCCTGAATAGCTGGCACGAGCTGTGTGCTTGTGTTTATTGTGGTTGAACATCCACCCTCCCCTCTCCCCCACTCCCGTGCTTCTTTTATACCCACAACCTCCCAAATGCATTGTTTTCCCATTTAAGAGAGGCACTTTGTAAATAGTTAATAGCTTCCTGGGGACACGGGTCATGTTTGGAGTGCAGAATAATCACTGTTGGAAATTCTTGTCTGGTGGTTCAAGGCGCAACACAAGGTATGCACATAACAACACTGCTGTTGTCTGCACTCAATTTCAATCAGCCATAATTACCTGACATATTTGCACTTGGCACTGCAAAAACATGATGCAAGTTATTTTGTGTCCTCGATGAGAAATATTTCCTGGCATTTCACTGCTTCCAAAATGTTACAGCCAATTTGATATTAGATAAATATTTGAGCTGGCATGCAATGAAGCGTATGTCAGATGAGCAAAAAGCACTGGCACTACGGATGCATTTAGCTGCTCAAAGGGAGGGAAAAAGACAAGGGAGAGGCCTTGTCTGTTCTCCATTAGAATCCACTCAGTTCTTCTCCAAACAGAGAGGATGCTAGCCAAACAAGCTTATTCAAGGGGGGTTCTGTGTGGACCGTGTTAGCTCAGCAAATCCAGCTCCACAAACATGCTTCAAAGAATCCTGCTATCTCCGCAGAGCCTTTGATGCGGGTATTGATCATGCAGCGGTCTGTGAGAAAGAGAGGGATGCAGTACAGGTTTAGTATTCTGTCCTGGCTCGGATTGAATAGATAATAGCAAAAACATGCACTCCCATCACGCCGCGCTGTGCTTCAGTTATGACAGCTGCACAACCATTTTCGAGCTCTGAGATGGATGTGATTAAGGGTAAAAGACAAGGGGAGAGCAAATCAGATCATCTGCCCAGAGGACAGGTCACGGCGTATTATGTTTACCACAGTGGAAGAGGCCCAGCAGAAGCAGGGGGAAAAAAAAAAACCCAATCACTTGACAGAGAGGAGCGCCTCACCTCCAGGTGACAGTGGAAACAGTCGGGGATTTGTCTGCGCACTTCTAAAAGCGTGAACACGTTCCCATATTGTGAGGTCACCTTATTGTCTGGAGATAAACAAGTACAACAACAACATTTTTCTGCTAGGTTTGGGTGTTGCACCAGAGCGGCAAGGAAAGCAGAGCAAACACAAACAAAGCTAACATTTCCAGAATCACACAGTCACGCTGTATGCTATAGAAAGACAAACAAAGTCTGTTCTTCTTAGCATGGTAAAATAACCACCCACAGCCCTGCTCCTGTCTCACACTGAGACCATTAGTCACAATGATTTCTCTGCCAGCTGTCCTGGTGTTTGCTTAAGCTAGCCTCACAGGCAGTTTGGGCCTCATTTGAATTCTCACTTCACTTTATTAGGCGTGCACCGACTCATTAGCACCCAGCGATTCCGATGCAGATGTGTTCCTCAGGTAAGGTCCAAATGCAAAGCCGAGTAGCCATTAATCGTGTGGATAAGCATACCATGAAAACATCATGCTTTGTGCAAACCCAGTCATCTAATGGTTTGTTTGTTTGTTTGCTTTTTGCCTTTTACAACAACTCTTCCAATCACCTTGTCTACAGCAATCACTTCCTACACTCTAATCTTATATGTGGGCCAGGATGCTGTAATCTCAGCCTTTATACTCCTACCTGTCCTTATGTGATAAAAGTTGGCGCGCCATTAGAATGAATGAACTTTGCAACTTAGCCGGATCCAATGAATTAAATAATAGCTCCTTAATGTCTATGTGTAATTGCCTAGCATTTACAAAGTGCAATGTGCAAGGTACTGGATAAGAGCAGCAGTGCTGCAGACTATTTTAAGATAAACAGCTGATGTGTGTGTTCAAAGAGGCTTTTGTGTTTGCTTTCGCGTAGGAGTTTGTGTGGAGGGACCTGACTGAGCTTTATGCAGATATGAAAATCATGTGGTGCCATTTCACCCTCCTCCAAATGCCACCTATGATTGTTCACAGATAAGCTAGCTCCAGTGTGA
Organism: Neolamprologus multifasciatus; assembly: GCF_963576455.1. Taxonomy (NCBI): domain Eukaryota; kingdom Metazoa; phylum Chordata; class Actinopteri; order Cichliformes; family Cichlidae; genus Neolamprologus; species Neolamprologus multifasciatus. The sequence continues at coordinate 53,608,394 of NC_140445.1, read as the reverse complement.
GTAATTTGCATGAAAGCACAACAAAGGTATGAAATGCCGTTCTCCTCTTTTCTGTAGCGAACAAGGACTATAGATATCAGTTAAGTGGGTTAATGCTCATTTATTCTTTGTCCTTGCAGCACAGAAGCTAGTTGAATCAGTCTCAAGCGCATCCAAATACCATTTAGTCATCATACATCATCCTGCATTGTACCATTGTCAGTAACAACCATTTCTGGCATCTCCTCTCATTTCATCAGCAAACTGCTTGGAGCGCTGCTTAAATAATCAGCCAACTGCACGCAAAGCCCGGTTACGCCGCGGCGTTAACTAGATGAGATCAACCACTTGTAAAAAAGCTCCCCGACTTTTCTGTGAAGGACACGTTGTGGTCGCGTTGAAAGTGAGTCAACGGAAATCAGTCATGGCGTACTGTCACCACAGTAAGGACGCAGCCAGCTAAAAGTGCAGCCAAGCCACATATACTGGGCAAAGAGAGTACACTCAACTGACAGCTGCAAGCACTTAGTCGGCCGCCAAGAACAAAGACAGAGAGGAGGGGGGGGGGGGGGGGGAAAACCCTCTATTCAGTCCAATTTCCTACAATGAGCCAACACAACAATAGCTTCCAATATTTTCAGTAAGAATTCAGTCATGTCTTGAATTGTGTTTGTAAGAGGTCAGCTCTCTCTGCGCTCATGTGTAACCACAACAACAAGCACGGCAACAAATAGATTCCTCATAACAACTTGAGCTCTTAATGATAACTTGGACAGGAGGAAATATAATAGACAGTGGCAGGCATCTGTTCTAGTCATCTTTGGAAAACTCGTCAACTGCTTAAACTAAGGAATAGGATCAGGGAGGTGGCTCACAGTCTGAATGAAGCAGCTAGAAGGGCTAAAAAGCAGAGCTGGGAGAGGAGGCAGCAGATGGGATGAGGGGTTCTGAACCACTAACCACATGCACTTAAGGGTCAGAGCAATTCTCAGCCGGCGCGCCTCTAAACAGCTGAAAAACCAAACTTTACCTCCGGGAGCCTCTGTGAGCTTGTGACTCGTAAACCCATCTGTTTGTCACAGCCGCACCAGCAAAAAAGAGAGCGTGGGAGCTTTTACCTCTTATTAACACTGAACACGGTGCCTCGTGCCTCCACGGTGCATGTTAGTATGCATTAAGGCAGATGAGTGTGAGGCGAGAAAGCAGTGAAGAGGAGCGCCGTTAAAAAAGCCAGATGAGTCCCAAGTGCCGGGGCGATGGGCTGAATGACAATTGACTGGCTGTCAGCACTCATCTGCATTCGCGTATCTTTCTGGCCCGACTCATTTAGCTGGCAGACAGCCACGGCCTCGACATATGAAGATGTAGTGTGCAGACCCCGCTCGGAGCTTTGGTTTGCAAACTCTGCTCTCGTGCAGTATTTACGTGTGTTTCCCACTAATTGACTTTAATTGTCAGGGATTGTTATCCTTGCCACCAAGAGAAAGCAGAAAGCCGTGTAATGGGTTTTGGTTTAAAGGACAGCTGTGGCTCTGATTGAGTCACTTGCTCCGACATGCCCTTGAAATTAGTAACCGTTGGCATATCCAGCTTTGGAGGTAATGCAAACAGCCTACTTCAGGTGCCCTGCACAGCAGGTTACGCTTTCATCACACCTATTTAAACTCATGCTCACTTTTCAGTGACTGATTCAGCACAGCATGTTAACCACGTAAGCAGATAGAGGTCATAGAAAGTACCTGCTACTCGAGTCAGATCGCACAAAATAAACTTGAAGGCACTGTAAGTGATATTTTTATATGAGAAGTTGGATAAAATAGCAGCCTGAGAAGTCATTCTCATAGTTTTGAACCACAAATAATAATACGCGATGTTGCGGTACCCCTTAGCGCTGTGCAACTCTTTTGGTTTTCAGGGCAGTTGTGTCGTATTGCTCTGTAACAGACGCTTTGTTGTTTACTGATTCCTGATCAGGTTTCCATGAAAAAGAAGAGGAAGACCATACATACTTAATAAACACAACTAAAATATAAAAAAATTGGTTTATTTATTTAAAAAATTAATCATTAAGCAAATTTTGCCTCGTGCAATCTGAATGCATACCAATCAAGTAAATTTAATTTCCATTAATTAATGTATCCATAATGTAACATTTTCCATTGTATTTATTTAAAAATGAATGTGGAAAATTGACATAGTCAAATGAGTTAAAGTCAGCATTTTAAGTAGCTTTTTTTTAAGTGCAGGTTTTCATCAACAACACAGCTGTTTTATTTCTGAATAGGCTTTCACATGACCCAGGTGCACGGAAGCTACACTGTATTATGAGTATTATGTTGTTTTGCAGAGCTTGGCTATTAAAAAATTATAGGCTGGTATTGAAAAGCAGTGAAAATCTGGTTGGATTAAAAAATTTGTTACTGCTTCGCGATTTCCATCCCTTATTTTACGCGACCTGTTCTGTGTCAAACACCAACCCAACGCAGCTACGAGCCTGTGAATGTTGTCCGGCGTTCTAGCTGCTAAAGAGCCAAGACCAAAAACAGACCAAGAGGAGTCGATTTTCGAGCTAATGTGCCAGATGGATGCAAACATGATCACTCGCGTGTACTGAACACATTAGCATTGTGCTGAATGTGTAAACAGGCAACTGTTTGCCAACAAGTTCATCATACAAATGTAATAGCTGAAGCTATGTCACTGTTGGGTTGGCAGCTTGTTTTCTAAGTGCTGGTGACCAAAGGCAGGCTCCTAATCTATCAGTCAGTACAACAACATATAATAAAAGCAGAAATTATACACTGATGAGCCACAACATTATGATCAGTCTGTCTAACACGCTGTCGCTCACCAAAACAGCTCAGTGAGGCATCAATTCTAAGAAATCCTTTTGGAAACGTCACAGTAAGCCAGAACTTAATATCCAACAAATATCATATACTGTTAGAGCCTAATTAACACCATTTTCTTCCTCTGCAATCGGTCATAATGTTTTGGCTCAGTGATGCTCTTTCAATCATATAGGACTTGAGAGGAAATTATTGCATGACAGGTAATATAGTGGGCGATGCTATTTTGAATAACTGAAATATGAATGGCCCTCATCAGCATCCTAGATGGCTGTGAAAATTACTTCATCCTCCCTGTGCCAAAAGGCAGCTTAAGACCTCTTTATCAGAGTCATTCAAGCAAAGAGTCAATAAAACACTGCAATTAGGGCTGCTCTTTTAAAATCTGAGACAGTCTAATTGACTGTGTATTCAAGTAGAACCCCAGAATTCCCTTCAGCAAGTTTAATAACATTGATAAGCAGCATGATGCATAATCATAAGCGCAAAGCTGTGGAATACAGAAAGATGTAGTCTTACAGTACAGCTGGATGAGGAGCTTTGTCTTTGACAGTCGGCCTGTGTTTATGGCAGGTCTCTGTGTGCAGTTTCATTTATTTCCCTCAAGTGTCTCTTTGAAAACTAGCAATGTTGATCAGGGGCTCAACAGGAGCTTCATAATAACATCTTTATAATGCTCACACCACTTGGTGGTGGAGGGCATGCGGTGAGGAGCCGGGGATAATAATGCAGTACAGCACATCAAACAGAGCCTGGTCAAAAAGCAAAGCACTCAGTATCTCATAGGAGTGAATTTAATGGCCACTGGTTGCTCTGGGCTCTTGACCCTCTCCAAGAGGCTCCATGTTAGTCACTCTCCAGCGCTTTCCAATTGAAACTCAGCCAGACTGGTAGTAGATGAGATTTCAACTGTCTACTCAAAGCCTGGATGATTATACCACTAGCTTCAGCTGGTCATCACACCGGCGGTGCTTGGCTCATAAGACAGTTACATCATATGTTGTCTGTCAGTCACAGCCAAAAGCAGCAAAAAGAACAAATTTCCTCAAATAGTGGAATTGAGAAAAGCTTTGAGGTACGTGTACTTCACTTGAGGTATGTTTCTCAAAGTTCTACTCTACCAGAGGTGTATTGTACTGGACAGATATTTTTCTGTTTCCCTTCAAGCTGTTTTCTCACATTAACCTTAGACAATCTTGGGAGCATCACATAGGATACAGTTGCTGTTAGACGCATGTGGCACAAAGCAGGAAATATTCTGCTTCCAAAGCAATCACACTGCCTGGAATACTGATTTTGGGGAGGAGGCTGCCAAATGTACAGCTGTACAGATGTTGAAGTGGAAATTTGACTTCTATGGCCGTATTGTAAGAAGTTATTTCTTTGTATGAAAAGAGTGTGAAGATGATAAACCTTATGATAAACAGTGTTCAAGGTCATGAGGCACTTTGTGTGTCTTGAAATAATTGTCAGAAAATCAGCATGTTTTCGATGCTCAATTAATTTTTCCACAATGGAGGCACATGATGTCGGTGCCCTATTTAATATAATGAGCATCTTATTAAGCACAGAAAAGCAGTCTCAGCAAACTAAAATCTAAGTGTATTTGTATGATAGAATGTTGCACTACTCCGGCCACCCAGTGCACTCGCTTAACATTAAATCTCATTTAATAATTGTGAGATATACATTTGTTTCAACATACCTGCCTGTCAGTGATTCTTTAATACAAACAAACAAAAACAAGGTGTAAAATGTGTTTACATAAAAAAAATATGATCCTCTTTGTGTGGTGTATTGTTCTCATGCCTACAGAATAGTGCAGTACTAGAGGCCTGCTTGCAGTCATCCACCCAGTGACTGAGGATTTATAATTGTCTTGCGTTCCTGTGCTGCCATCTAGTGAAGAAAAGTGAGAAAGGAAGACAGAAACTCACTTTTTCCTTGAAGCTCAGTTAATTTCACCAAATCAGACAAACTGTATACAGGAGATAAAAATCATTACAGGGCAGGTTTACAATAACTTGTGTGCAGAGTAACATATGTGCAAACAGATTTTTTTTTTTTTAGCTGTAGAGCCACAGTAACTAAAGATGCATATATCTGAGTAAACAGATAGGTCACCAAAGCTTGTTGTGTAAAATAACTATGTATATACTCTTGTGCATGTTTATATAAAAACATGGAAAGCATTTAGCCTGAAGCCTTCACTTCACTCAAGCAGGAAGCTGGTGCTACTGTAGTGATGGCCAAATGAAGCTTTCTGAAGCATTGAAAAGCTTCATTACTCGAAGCCTTTCAACAGTCCTCTCTGGTGACATCTGGTGGCCAAAAATATGAAGAGCAGCTTGAATCAACAAAATAAAACGAACTGCTTCATTATGACCTCTATTATGACCGTGTGAAAAAATTGTTATGTTTATTTGTTTAATAAATAATTTTCATCAATAAACTTTCCTTATTTAAACATGGACCGTGGTGTGGTCTATCTTTGCTTGTGACTTCTTGATGTTGGTAAATACAATGGATGAAATGGACATGAAAAAAGCATTTAAACTGCATTTCAATGCAAAACAGAGAAAAAATAATAATATCCAAATCAAAATGGTATTGTCTTTAAATAATAATAATAAAAATTTCAACATAAAGTGCAGCTTTTCTTCTTAAAAATAAGGAAGAAACATAAAAGTTTATTTGACCAGCTTCACCTTTAAACTCTGAGTAACCTTAGCCAACATTATTTTGTACATTAGGCTAAAACACGGTGATCATCAAACATTTTATTGCAAAAAATAACAAACCCATTGGACTCACAATACCTCCATGCTTATTTACTGTCCGTCTCTTTCAGCCAGTTACTTAGACAAACTAGCCTATTCACATTTTTAGAGCTCAAGGCAGCTCTATTTTTGTTACTATGTGATCTGCAGGTGAGAACAGTCTCTCGCGTGGGACAGAAATGGCAGGACTAATGAAATACTTCCGGGCCAGGACAGACAGCTTTGGGTGGGTTGCTGCTTGACTGGAACACCACTGCAGCGTGGAAAGTCTGTCTCGCTGATGGATGATTCTGCTCTGTAGAAACTCAGGGCCCTGTTACACAGGGCTTCCTCATCTGAATCACAGTCTGAAGACAATGAAGAGAGGAGGCCGCTCTTTGTGGTGGCATCTTCACACTGTTCCTGCAACAGGGCCTCAAGGCTGGTCCATGGTGTGATGCAGGTGGCAGAAAGCAGGCAGAAAGCTAGCGCTAACAGCTCCCACAGTTTCTGTGCTTGTTGCAACATGTTACGCATTTAGATGATACCATAAGGTTGAAGTGCTTTGGTGGTATGCAAACTCTTTTTTGCACAGTTTGCACAAAACCACGCTTTTATCAAAGCTTCCGTCGGGTAGTCTTTTTAAATGAAATTTGCGTCCGATCAGTCCTAGCAACGTGCTATCTTCTGATTCTTCATTTTTGTAGCTGTGTACATCAGTAAAATCGTGCATTGACAAAAGTTCCCTTTGCTTGGAATGCAAAGTGCGATTAAATGCGTTAATTTTTTAACACGTTATATTTCAAATTAATTGATCGCTATTAACGCGTTAAATTCCCACCCATAATTATAATAATTGTTTACTCAATGTCCTTGATTCTCTAGTTGCTGTAAAAACCCATTTTCCTTCGCGTGTTCTGCTCCATGGTTTACCTCTGACCTCTAAGCATTGAAGGTCAGTCTAGGCCATCTTCTCTTCATAATATACATCCTCCCTCTAAGAAATCAAATTTGATCTTCAGTTTACCTGTTTTGCTGATGACATCTAGTTATATGTCTCCTGCAGGCCTGATTGCTCCTCCCTCCCACCTTCTTCCCTTGGAGAATGCCTATCCGAATTAAAATCCTGGTTCAGCTCTAATTTTCTTAAACTCAATGAGGATAAAACTGAAATCTTCCTTATTGGCACTAAATCTAACCTTTTGAAGCCAAAACATTTCTCACTCACTATTGGTAACTCCACAGTTTTCCCTTGAACTCAGGTTAAGAGCACTGGTGTCATCCTAGACAGTTCACTATCCTAGAAATCCCACTGCCTATTTCCATCTACGCAACATTAACCGATTACGTCCTTCTTTCCACCTAGTCTACGCCCATTCTCGTTACTTCCCGCACTGACTATTGCAATTCTTTCTTGCATGGTCTCCCCCAAAAATCCCTCCATAAGCATCAACTGGTTCAAAACTCCGCTGCTCGGATTATTACAAGAACCCCCTCCTACTAGCTTACCTTTCTGACCTGTTAAGCACTACCTCTTCTATCCAGCTTGCTGTGCCTTCTTTCCACCTCAGCACTATGGGAAAAAGAGCTTTCAGTTGCTCTGCACCCAGGCTGTGGAACTCTCTACCCCCAGATGTAAGAAACATTTGTTCTCTCCCTCAGTTTATGTGTTTTATCCTATTGTTAAGTGTGCTTGGGTGTCTTGAAAGGCTCTTTTAAATACATTTTTTTTTATTAATATTATATTTATTATTGCACAACAGCCAGGTGAGGATAAAGGGGAGTGGTCACTGTTGATGTATCAGCAACTTTTAGCGTTTTCTGCGCCTGTAACAGAAAACAAAGTGAATCACAATCTGTAGTTATGTATTCTGAGTGAAAACAACACTTTACTCAGAGGCAATGCAGAAAGTTGACAGCTTACTTGGTGACTGCATGATGCTCATATCCAGCTCCCAAGTTTGATCCAGCCCTCATCTCCACAGCCACAAAGCACTGCGAAGAGGGGAAATATTAGGACCTAAATCTATTTGCAAGTGTTCTGAATAGCTCAGCCTCGAATCTGAGGAGAATTTTTAAAATCAGCTTACCCTCGTCTCCACATCAGTCAAAGCTCCATCTCTACTGGCTGACACGCCTTCTGAAGACTTCCTCTTCCAACTTCAGAGACTGATACGTAAAAACATTAGTACATCTTCAGCAGTTTGGAATCATATTTAACAACTTAAAAAAATGTAAGACTCAGGAGGCACGTTAGGTAATGTATGTACAATTATTAACAATATTAACAACAATAACAATATTAACAATACTAGTTTGTTTTTTACAAAATTGACAGCAGTAGTGAAATAAGATCATCAAAATGTCTGATGCTGTGTCCTGCTGTTATGAATTACATAGAATAAGAGATGAGTTTTTGCTCAGCTGAGCTGTCAAGTTGATCTCAGTCAAAGACTCTAGAACAATCCCAGCACAGAAAGCAAACCCCAGTTTTTTTGTTATCCTGTTATTACAGAGTGAAATATATTTAAACCTCAGCAACACAACGATTATAACATTCAAGAATGGAAATAAACTTTGTGGTTAATTCTTATTTTCCATTAAGAAGAAGAAAAGTATTTTCTGTTTTTTGATAATGTGGCAGTATCCAGAAATCCAGCTCACCATATGGAACATTATATGGTCAGTTAACACATCTAAAAATGTTAAACATTTTTTTAGGGTGCAAATTATAGACATTTTTATAATTATAAATTATTACCTTGGGACTGTAGCAAGCTCCTGTTTCAGCGTCTCAATGTCAGTGAACTGGACAGCTAGCCCTCCTCCTCTCGTTTTGATGATCTCGCCCTAAAGAAAAACAAACAAAAAGAACCACCATTAGATAGCTTTTTTATTATTTAATATTTAATACAGTGCGAAGCCCTTCTTGTGATCAGTAATTCAACCATCACAAGAGTTTCCTTTCTATGGATAAGCATGCACGCTACTACAGTCATGCAACAGAACATTGAGAACCACTTTATAGAAATTATTTAAATTCACTTCTTAAAACTGACAAACTTATTCGAGCAAAGTGTAAAACAAACAGTTACAAAACCACACTGACTCAAACTCAAGTTGGCAAATATGCTGCTGGTTTGCTGAAAACTTGCTAATATAAATGTCTGCATGAGTAAGGAAGTGTCACCAAATATATCATTCTGAATATCAGTAATATGCTGTGCTGCATACTTGACCTTTATAAGTTTGGTCTGTATCTCGCCGTCGGAGGCAACTTCTTGGTGCGTTAGCACATATCTGTCACACTTGGACAGAGCCTTCTCGCTGGGTGCAGACACCTGGATGGCGTTGGGGATGACCGGCTGAAAAACTGTGCCCAAGTCCATGCTTGACGATGGTTTGTGGTCCACCCACTTCTCCCCACCAGCAGAGCGGGAACGACGGTGCAGCAGGCGTACTGGTGTTGTCTGAACAGATCAATGGGAAATGATTTAAAAAGGGAAAAATACCACAAACAGAGTGAACAAAAACACAGAACTTGACAAAGCATTACGAAGCTTGACGAAATAAATCATAAAACTTATACATTTTGGGGGGCAGGGTACCCCACACCCTAAACTTATAGGAGCCAAAATGCTGACACATCACAACCTCATGCTGCTGCCTTTAGCTAACTCACTGACCCTGTATCTTCTTTCAATTAGGTCTACATGAAACGAAGGGGAAGGGAAGCAGTCTCTCTCATCCACTCTGCTCAAGCACACAGCTCTCCTCCTGGCCCGGCTGACTGAAGTGCCCGTTGAAGCCTGGGGTCTTGTGGGTGTTCTTGTGGGTGTACTAGGGGAACTGTAACCCTGCATGCTGTCCTGAGCTGCCTGCTCCTCACATGCAGATCTAGCCACAGACAAAAAGGTACCTCTGCTGGGGACGGGGCAGACGGGCCTTGGGTTCATCTCATCCTCCTCATCACTAGCAGCACTGCCTGACTGTGACTCTGGCTTTGGACTGACATGAGGGGAATCAACTGGGCACTGGAGAGTGAAATGGAAAGACTAAATGGTCACAGTTAGACATGCAAAAATTAGATGTTACAGGAATGGGACACATTTACAGTCTAATGCAACCACTTCATGTAAAGTACACTATGTAAAGTACAAAGTTCATGTTTTTCCCCATACCTGGTGAAAAACATGAACACTGAAATGTAAATTTATCTAAGCTGAGCTAAAATGATCTGTGAGTTGATGCAAATTTATCTGCAACACAATTCATTTTACAGTTTGTCTTATTTGTTGTAAATTCAGTATCTTTGATTTTTAAAACTATAGATTCAGACCAATAAATTTAGGCCAACCTACTGAGAAATCTACAGCATCAAAATAAATCTTTTACACACATTTTTCACCAGAAATGTAATTTCCTCAGTTTCACAGTGGTACTTAATTACTGAAGGACTACATGATCATATACATGAGGCGTTTATTATAACCTGCCTGCTGCTGTGGCACTGGGATTAGTGATGTTAGTAGATTAAGAGAGACAAGTGCAGTAGAATTTAACTTTGAATGGGCAGAATACCATTCAACTCCCTTAAAAACATTCATCATTATGGTTTTTAAACACAACATACAGGGACAGGTGAGGGTGATGCTGATCTCTTTGGCGGTAGGCGGTCCTCTTTGGAGGGTCGCTGAGAACGGGGCTGCTGCTGTGGTTGTGATGGAGGCTGTGGTTGCGTCTGACGGGGTGGAGGTTCAGGGCGACCTCGAGTCTTGCTCTCTGTCACGATGGCCTTGAGCTGCTTCAGCTTTTCGTCTTTCACCCACAGCTTATTTTGCATCTCAAGCTGCAGTGCATTAACACGTCTCTCCTGCACAGTGAGGATATTGCAAAATGTTCAAATGCAATATTATCCAAGTTGCTTGAATAAGACAAATTGGCTTCCACTATAAAAACTAAAACAATGACCAACAAGGGCTGTTTGCAAAACTGAAATGTGTGTCAAATTTAGATCTTACTACCAAAGTAGGTCGTTTTTTGCTTGTGGTCTTTATTGTAAATCTATATATTGTTGAATAAAAGGAAAAAAAGATATTTGAAACTCACACATTCTTTCTCCCACTTGAACTGGGTGTTCGAGATCACGCCATGCATGCGCTGCTCCATGCGTCTCTTCTCTGACAGCTCTCTCTGCAGCCTCTGCTCTCTGGTTTCCAGCTCATGCTGCAGCGAGCGCTTGTCATCTTCAAAGATTTTAGTTGTTTTCTGCAGGATGTCAATCTGAAACAGAGACATTAGTATTAAAGAAAAAAAAAGTGACAACCTTCAAATCTGCAGCGTGAATGGATTAGTCTCCCACCTTGTGTTCTTGCATCTTTGTTTTCTTCTCTAAACGTTCAATCTCTGCCTTGTTGCCTTGGATGATTTTGTCTTTCTCTATCAGTCTGCCGTTTTGTTCCTGAATAAAGTTGTCTTTGGAAATTAGGCTGGTATCCAGTTCTTGGAGCACAGGCTTCATCATGTTGGCTGAAATAACATCAAGAGAAATGTGAGCCAAGAGAAAGACAACTATTCAAAAACTGATCTTTCAAAGCCAAAAAGTATCAGGTGAGCTAAAATGAGAACAAACACCTGTTTTACTGGATTCCTCAATCAGCATCTGCTTGATCCTCTGCCTGTTCTTCAGGGCTTCAATCAGCCTGGGCAGCGTGATGTCATCATGTGGGTCAGTCAGCTCACAGGAGGGTAGAGATGGGAGACTGAGGATCAGAGTGTTTGCAGCAGGCATGTCTACAGAAGACAAAGAATCACAAGTCCTTAAAGCAATTGTGTGGTTTTTAATAATCATCACACACAATACTGCACTGTTAAAACATTTACACAGTAGTAGATCAGATTAATTGTGTTTAATTTTGATGGAAATTACGTTTGCAAGAGTTTGGCTTGTCTGTTAATTTGCATGTTTTGTGTTTCCAAAGAACTTCTTGAAAAATAATGCATTCTCTCATTTACAAATTACACCTTTACACACAGTAAGTTGATGCCAGAGTTTTCTAAAAGTGTGAATACAAGGCTGAATAATACTTTAAATGTTGCTACAGTTAACTATGGTAAATGGACTGTTTCTTATATCGCGCTTTTGTACACTGAGCGCTCAAAGTATCTTCCCCAAGGATATTTGGCATTCAGACTGAAGCAGCCAGGGTTCGAATCACCAGCCTTCCGATTAGCAGATGGCCTGCTCTTCCCCCTGAGCTACAGCCACCTCCAACTACAATTCTCCTTGAGATGATAAAATGAAAATGTAAAGTCCACGTAAAAGCTGCCACTGTGCAGCCTTCTTATTTGGGCTGTTATTTTGAAGTATCATCTAAATCACTGTTGTAATTTCAGAGAAATGATGCATTTAATATACAATTTAATATACAATTCACAAGCAACCGATGACAGTGGGAAGAAAAACTTCCATTTAATAGGAATAGGAATGAGTGGATGAGGGGAAGAAGACAGCATAAAAGATGTGCTGTGTGGAGTGAAAAGAGGTAAGTGAAGAAGATTGCTCAGTGTATCATGGGAAGCACACAGCAGCCAAGACGTATTGCAGCATAAACGAGCAGAATAATTAATGGACAGTTTATGGTCATCTGATGAATACCAAACTATAAGAAAGTTTTAAGCCTAATCCTAAAAGCAGAAAGAGGGTGTTTCAAATTCAAACTGTGAGCTGGTTCCACAAAAGCAAATATGCCCTCTTCTGAGTTGCTGTTGGCACTCTCGCTGCAGAGTTCTGCATCAACTGAAGGCTTTTCAGGGAGCTTTTGGGACAAGTTGATAATGAATTACAAGAGTCATAGTAATAAATGCATGAAGTAACTTTTCAGCATCACTCTGACAGGAGATTTCTAATTTTAGAGATACTGCATAAATGCAAGAAAGCAGTCCTACATTTCTGTGTGAAGCACTTTGTGATCTTTGTCTTGAAAGGTGCTATATAAATACAATTTGACTTACTTCACTTGTTTAATATGTGCAATAAAGTACATAGGACGAGTTTTATCTGAATTTGGAAGCACACAAAAATGTGTCCAGTGGATTATTAAATATAACAACAATTACCAGAAGTGGAAAAAAAAACCCTTCATTATACACTTGGCGTTGCTCTGTTTAAAAGGTTGAATGTAAAACTTCAGTGCGCCCACATTTAGATTAATCACTTGATTAACAGGGTGCTAAATAAATAAATAAATAAAAAACTTAAGCACAGTATTAATTTTTTTTTTACCAGGATCTATCGGGCCACTGCGTTCTTCCAATCTGTGAGACAGCTCATCTTTGAATGCCTGGTTTCTATGATGACAGCCTGGAGTAGCGCTACAGATTGGTCTGTCCACTGGCCTGGCCACTTCCACCACTTGCGTCATCTCCACAAACTGCACCAAAAGCTACACAAACAGAGCATTTCTTTTATGTCAGGAGAAAATAAATAAATAAATAAAATTTAAGGTTAATTAAAAAGACACAAAGTAAGAGGCCAGGGTCAAGCTACCAGGGTTTCCTCATAGTCATCAGGCTTGGGATCGACACAGACAACCATTCTAACTTTTCCCTCTCCATTGAAGTCGTTTTTAAACCGGTGGGTTATTTTGGAGTCTCCAAACAGCTCAAACCGAGCTGTTTGTCTGATACTCATTTCTATTCTTGGCCATTCTGGTCAGTTTCAATGAAAATCTTAACATCTTTAACTCTGCCACCTCCAGCACTGCCTCCCATCTTTTTTGTCAGTGCCACTGTCTCCAAACCATACATCATAGCAGGTTTCACTGCTTCTGTCTTAAAGTTTAAAACCTCAGTTAGATGGCAGTCAGGTGGCACTCCTCTCAATAAAACTCTTCCAGATCAAAAAGTCTACATCTGTTGCCTTTGAGGAAGAAAACTGATGGCTGCAGAACGAAACTGTGGACTCACATTCAGGTTGAAGAGAAACTGTCCAGAAGAATTTTCACTCTGTCAGTAAATTACTCCACTCTAGGTTTAAACATTCCCTTACTGGAATTTTTTCCCACCCAGTGGAATGTATGAGATTCACATCTGTGCTCTCTGCCAAGTTGACCTTTAAGAATTCAGGGACACTCACCCCAACTGGGTCCGTCTGGTTGCTGGAGGGTTTTTTTTGGAGGCCTGCTGGGGGTTTTAACCTTCCTGTAAAAGTAAATAAATACAAAGTCATTCACAATTCAAACAGAAGCGTAAGCGTTAACAATTAATTACTTTATGATGGCTTAACAAAGCCACTTGCTAGACGGCTAATTAGCCCCTTGCTAACAGTAAAGCAGAGCGTCAACGTCCGTTGTTAACTCCTTAAACTTAAATTCACCATTTAGTGACATGGTAATTCACACAAACAATATAGTCTGCCTGCAACATATATAATATAAACCTATACTTACACTTCTCTCGTCATTGTAACGTGGTACCTATGCTGAATTCACCGTTTCTATTTGTCTAGTTTTAAATCGTCCCTCCACCTCGACGCCTCTTCTTCTTTTAAATTTGATTGGCGGTTGGCAAACAACTGAAGGATGCATTACCGCCACCAAAAAAACCCCAAATCCTCCCAAACGATTTACTTTCTTTTAAAAACTGAATTAAGGCCTGATAACTTTCACTTCTTGAGACGTTTTGCAGTAAATCAATAAGATCTAGCTTCATTTTTATGCTTCTGAGGTTTCGGGTCAGTTGTCTTTTCTCCACCTGATACTTCTGACGGTGTAATATAACATGTTCTCTAGTTTCCTCTTCTCCACAGTAGTCACATTTTCCTGTATTATGTTTCCCTATCATGAATAGTGTAGTGTTCAAACCAGTATGTCTTATTCTCGATATGACCACGATATGTACCACCTCCTTTCTCCTACTCCTTCCTGTGGTTCTCCTTTCTCCTACTCTCCGCTGAATTTTATAGGAGAGTCTCCTCCTTTCCCCTTCCCACTGTTTTTCCCATCTTTTCTTCATTTCTTGTCTTACAATACTCTTTATCTCTGTCTTACAGAAGTTAATAACCAGGTCAACTACCCCATGTTTTGTGGCTTCCTTCGCAGCTCTATTTGCCATTTCCTTTGCTTTTACTCCATAGTGAGCCATAATCCATAAAAAGACCCATTATCTGTATTATGTAAAGTGTTTCCTGAATTTCTGTTAGAACATCTGCTCTACTTTCCGAGTGGCTACACTGTAAACTGGCCAATGATGAGCTTGAGTCTGAACAAATGACTGATTGTAACGGCCTCATCTCTTCTATCCACTGAACAGCTAACAGAATTGTGAGCATTTCTCCAGTCTCCTCCGACAGTCCATCATTGATCCTTTTCCCTATTTTGACTTTAAACTCCAAAACAACACTGGTTTGACTGGCTGTATTCTTTGATGCATCTGTATATATTTGTACATAATTATAATACTGGTCAATGTAAACCTGTATGCGAGTTTAAACTAAATGCCCTTCCTCCCAGCAAGGTTTCAGTACCTCTTGTGTTGGGTGATCCTGTCCATGTCCCTGTAGATTTGCCCAGTAATTGAGTGTTACCTGTTTTCTTCTGATTCCTATAGTGGCATCTCACCCATCTCTACCTGTAAAGCTGCTGTTGAGGTTGTTTTAAATGCACCTGTGCAGAGTCTTAGTGCCTGATACTGACTGAAGTCTAACTTTAAAAGACTTGTGTCAGCCACGAAATTATATGTTACACATCCATAATCTAACACTGATCTAATCAACCCAGTGTGTATGGCCCTCAAAGACTTCCTATCCGCTCCCCAGTCCACCCCAACTAAACATCTCATTATATTTAATACCTTTTGCATTTATCCACTATTTTCTGAATGTGTACAGCCCATGTTACCCTTATATCCAGCCACAATCCCAGAAACTTAAATTTACTTACTCTTTCTAACTCTTCACCATATAACTTTAGCTTGACTTCCTCACCAACTCTTTTCCTTGTAGAAAACAATATTGTCTTTGTCTTATCAACTGCACATGTATTTTACAGACATTAGATATTAAAGCTATAGATCTGCAATTTCCTGGATTTTTACCACCGTTTCTTGGCTTACCTATGGGCACAACCACTGCCTCCTTCCAGCTTTGCGGCAGTTTCCCACCCTCCCAAACTCTGTTATATAACTCTAACAAAAGATCTTTAGCTGACACACTAAGATGGTTTATCATGATATAGCAAACCTGATCTTTTTCCGTTGCTTATAATTTGGATTTCCGAAGAACTCGATTCAATTCTGACTTTGTTAAAGTAATATTTAATAAACCATCTGTATCTTCTACTTGTTTCAGTAAATCCATATTCTCTATGGTTGTCATTTCTCTTCCAGTTCGCCCTTCTCCACTAGCATTGCCTGAACTATGGATTTTAACAAAGGTTTTGCTTTTTCCTCATCTTTTAATGCTGTTGCCTTTCCATCTCTCAAGATTGGATATCCATACTCCCTTTTTATACCATTCATCCTTCTAATCATTGACCAAACATTGTGTATTTTTGTCTCCCTCCCTACTGAATTACAAAACCCCCTCCAGAAGTCCCTCTTTGCATTTTTAATTGTTCTTCTTACCTTAGCTTGTCATTTTTTACATTCAATGAAATTCTGAAAACTGCGATTCCTCTTTAATATGTTAAAAGCTTTATTTAATCACTTTATCACAATCCTTTGTCCAACAAGATACAATCTTCTTTTCCCTTCTTTCCTCTTTATCACCCAGTTTGCTGCCTCTAAAACTGCCTTACGAATAGAATAATTTAAATCATCAACCCCAACATTCATATCAATCTTTTGCATTTCACTAACTAATCTAAATGTATCCTAATCTGCATTACTGAAACATTACTTCTGCACACTCCCTATGTCATGTTTCTCTACACTCAGCTCTGTCTCAGTCATTATAGGATAATGGTCACTGCCTACAGTTGTCTTTTTTATTACCTGCCATGAATAAATACCTGCCAATGAGTGTGACACTAATGTAATGTCACTTGCTGATTCTGCACCTGTTCTAACTTTCACTCTTGTACCACTTCCATCATTCAGACACACTTTTTTTTTTATCTCTATCAATCACTGCTCCATTCTGATCCTTACAGTTACCCCATAATGTGCTGTGTGCATTAAAGTCCCCACACCAAATTACTTTCCCACTTAAATATGTGCTAAGTTCCTCTACTGATAACAGTGTTACCCGGATTCAAAAAATTGACCACTCTGATGCTACTATCTTGACCAGATTTTCATTACAAAGTATTCTGTGTTCCTATAGGTAGGACTCTATATTGGGTTCCTTGCTTTACAAATTTTACAAACCCTCTTTCATTACCCTCATTTCTATCTCTCAGGACATCATCATAACCTTTAATAACAAAATCCAAAGTAGGTTTAAGCCAGGTCTTCTGAATACAGACTATTTCTTTTCGCATTTTTTGATGAATCCTTTGAGCCCTTGTCCATTTGCAATCAAACTTGTGGCGTTCCACTGTAAGATGATCATACTGTCCTCTCATCTCCCTCTCCTCCAAGTCTTATATTGATATGTTCCTGAGATATATCTTTAATGCCAAAAGACCTCTCTGCTCCTTTCACAATTATCATAATTTTCTGTTTTGTGTTTCATTTGATCTATGCAATTTATAACATAGGCAATAAACAAAATCATCTTCTCCACTGTCAGTCCTGTATGAGTTCCACGTGTCTGTACTAAATCTGATGTGATGTGCCTTCTGTTCCCTCTTGACAGCCTTGGTGTAACTTGTGTTGTGAGCTACTTTAACTTGTTTGACCTCCATGACTTTCTTTCTGACTTAACAACCCCATAACTTACTCCCTGCTGCCCCCCACAGTTACTGCATTTATCCTACACTATCCCCACATTCCTCATATCTGTGTTCACCTCCACACTTGGGATACCCATTTCCCATTTGCAAATTGTAGTGATGTGCCCATATCTTTGCCATTTATAGCACCTGAGGGGCAGCGGAACATATGCTCTAATCTAAGACTGAACATCCTTACAGAATATGTTAGCATTAAAAGACTAAATTATGTTTAGATGGGAAATTAAAATTAGTCAACCTGGATACACAAAATCCTTATATGCAAATTCAGCAACCACTCTATTGCATTTTTTTCAGTGTAGTAAAGAAAAGTGAGAAAGGTGTAAAATGAAAACAAAAACACTTTTTCCAAACTTGAAGCTCAGTTTAATTCACCAAAATCAGACAAATTGTATACATGAGACAAATCATTACTGTGGAGGTTTACAATAACTCGTGAGCAGAGTAAAATATGTGCAAACAGAATTTTGTTTAGCTGTAGAGCCACAGTAACTAAAGATGCATATATCTGAGTAAATAGATAGTTATTTTACACAACAATGCTTTGGTGACCTATGTATATACTCTTCTGCATATTTATATAAAAAGATGGAAAGCATTTAAATATCATCACTAGAACTAAATATAAAAACAGAGGTCAGACTATTGCACAACAGCCAGGTGAGGATAAAGGGGAGTGGTCACTGTTGATCTGTCAGCAGCTTTTAGGGTTTTCTGCGCCTGTAACAGAAAACCAAGTGAATCACAATCTGTAGTTATGTATTCTGAGAGAAAACTACACTTTACTCAGAGGCAATGCAGAAAGTTGACAGCTTACTTGGTGACTGCATGATGCTCATATCCAGCTCCCAAGTTTGATCCAGCCCTCATCTCCACAGCCACAGAGCACTGCGAAGAGGGAAAAGATTAGGACCTAAATCTATTTGCAAGTGTTCTGAATAGCTCAGCCTCGAATGTGAGGAGAATTTTTAAAATCAGCTTACCCTCGTCTCCACATCAGTCAAAGCTCCATCTCCACTGGCTGACACGCCTTCTGAAGACTTCCTCTTCCGCCTTCAGAGATCAATACGTAAAAACATTAGTACACCTTCAGCAGTTTGAAATCATATTTAACAACTTAAAAAAAATGTAGGACTCAGGAGGCACGTTAGGTAATGTATGTACAATTGTTAACAATATTAATATGTCTGTTTTTTTTAACTGGATACCAAACTGACAACAGTAGTGAAATAAGATAATCAAAATGTCCGATGCTGTGTCCTGCTGTCTTTGTGTCTTTGCTCAACTGAGCTGTCAAGTTGATCTCAGTCAAAGACAGACAGGAACTGGATACTGGTTCCTGTCTGTATCTGTCTGGATACCAGACAGATACCAGACAGAACAAGGCCAGCACAGAAAGCAAATCCAGTTTTTTGTTATCCTGTTATTAAATGCCTGTGTTCCCCTTTTGTTAAAACATAGAAAAACACTACACAAAAATACTGCAAAAGGAAAAGGTTGCCTTATAAGTGTATAAACTCAAAACGCACATTTCACTTAAAAATTAAGATGTGCAAATGTGAATAAATCAACTTGTTAGAGATATTCATCTCCTGCTGAGAAACGACAAAACAAACAAACCTTGAAAAGACAATATTAAAATTCAAGTGTATTCAAGGATTTCAACCACCTGTATAAGCCCTGTATTAAACATTTCAATGTTTTTTTTTTTCGGTTAAGGTTATAAATTATTACATTGGGACTGTAGTGAGCTCCTGTTTCAGTGTCTCAATGTCAGTGAACTGGACAGCTTGCCCTCCTCCTCTTGTTTTGATGACCTCGCCCTAAAGAAAAAAAACAAAAAGAACCACCATTAGATAGCTTTGTTATTATTTAATATTTAATACAGTGCAAAGCCCTCCTTGTGATCAGTAATTCAACCACCACAAGAGTTTCCTTTCTAAGGATAAGCATGCACGCTACTACAGTCATGCAACAAACATTGAGAACCACTTTATAGAAATTATTTAAATTCACTTCTTAAAACTGACAAATATGCTGCTGGTTTGCTGAAAACTTGCTAATATAAATGTCTGCGTGAGTAAGGAAGTGTAACCAAATACATCATTCCGAATATCAGTAATATGCTGTGCTGCATACTTGACCTTTATAAGCTTGGTCTCTATCTCGCCGTCGGAGGCAACTTCTTGGTGCGTTAGCACGTATCTGTCACACTTGGACAGAGCCTTCTCGCTGGGTGCAGACACCTGGATGGCGTTGGGGATGACCGGCTGCAAAACTGTGCCCAAGTCCATGCTTGACAATGGCTTATGGTCCACCCACTTCTCCCCACCAGCAGAGCGGGAACGACGGTGACGCGGGCGTACTGGTGCTGTTGTCTTAACAGATCAACAGGAAAACGGTTTAAAAAAAGGGGAAAGAAAATAAATAAAAGAAAATCCAAAGTGAACAAAAACACAACTTGACAAAAGAAATTATGAAACTTATACATTTTGGGGGGCAGAGTACCCCACACCCTAAACTTGTAGGAGCCAAAATGCTGACACATTACAACCTCATGCTGCTGCCTTTAGCTAACTCACTGACCCTGTATCTTCTTTCAATTAGGTCTACATGAAACGAAGGGGAAGGAAAGCAGTCTCTCTCATCCACTCTGCTCAAGCACACAGCTCTCCTCCTGGCCTGGCTGACTGAAGTGCCTGTTGAGGCCTGGGGTCTTGTGGGTGTTCTTGTGGGTGTACTAGGGGAACTGTAACCCTGCATGCTGTCCTGAGCTGCCTGCTCCTCACATGCAGATCTAGCCACAGACAAAAAAGGTACTTCTGCTGGGGACGGGGCAGGTGGGCCTTGGGTTTGTCTCATCCTCTCATCACTAGCAGCACTGCCTGACTGTGACTCTGGCTTTGGACTGACATGAGGGGAATCAACTGGGCACTGGAGAGTGAAATGGAAAGACTAAATGGTCACAGTTAGACATGCAAAAATTAGATGTTATAGCAACGGGATACATTCACAGTCTAATGTAATCAAATGCAGCAACCACTTTATGTAGCTAAATAAAGTACACTACATAAGGTACAAAGAGCCGATGAAAAACATGAACACTGAAATGTAAATTTACCAAAGCTGAGCTAAAATGATCTGTGAGTTGATGCAAATTTATCTGCAACATAATTCATTTTACAGTTTGTCTTATTTGTTGTAGATTCAGTATCTTTGATTTTTAAAACTATAGATTCAGACCAATAAATTTAGGCCAACCTACTGAGAAATCTACAGCATCAAAATAACTCTTTTACACATTCACCAGGAATGTAATTTCCTCAGTTTCACAGTGGTACTTAATTACTGAAGGACTACATGATCATATACATGAGGCGTTCATTATAACCTGCCTGCTGCTGTGGCACTGGGATTAGTGATGTTAGTAGATTAAGAGAGACGAGTGCAGTAGAATTTAACTTTGAATGGGCAGAATACCATTCAACACCCTTAAAAACATTCATCATTATGGTTTTTAAACACAACATACAGGGACAGGTGAGGGTGATGCTGATCTCTTTGGCGGTAGGCGGTCCTCTTTGGAGGGTCGCTGAGAACGGGGCTGCTGCTGTGGTTGAGGTAGAGGCTGTGGCTGCGTCTGACGGGGTGGAGGTTCAGGGCGACCTGGAGTCTTGCTCTCTGTCACGATGGCCTTGAGCTGCTTCAGCTTTTCGTCTTTCACCCACAGCTTATTTTGCATCTCAAGCTGCAGTGCATTAACACGTCTCTCCTGCACAGTGAGGATATTGCAAAATGTTCAAATACAATATTATCCAAGTTGCTTGAATAAGACAAATTGGCTTCCACTATAAAAACTAAAACAATGACCAACAAGGGCTGTTTGCAAAACTGAAATGTGTGTCAAATTTAGATCTTACTACCAAAGTAGGTCGTTTTTTGCTTGTGGTCTTTATTGTAAATCTATATATTGTTGAATAAAAGGAAAAAAAAGATATTTGAAACTCACACATTCTTTCTCCCACTTGAACTGGGTGTCCGAGATCACACCATGCATGCGCTGCTCCATGCGTCTCTTCTCTGACAGCTCTCTCTGCAGCCTCTGCTCTCTGGTTTCCAGCTCATGCTGCAGCGAGCGCTTGTCATCTTCAAAGATTTTAGTTGTTTTCTGCAGGATGTCAATCTGAAACAGAGACATTAGTATTAAAGAAAAAAAAAGTGACAACCTTCAAATCTGCAGCGTGAATGGATTAGTCTCCCACCTTGTGTTCTTGCATCTTTGTTTTCTTCTCCAAACGTTCAATCTCTGCCTTGTTGCCATTGATGATTTTGTCTTTCTCTATCAGTCTGCCGTTTTGTTCCTGAATAAAGTTGTCTTTGGAAATTAGGCTGGTATCCAGTTCTTGGAGCACAGGCTTCATCATGTTGGCTGAAATAACATCAAGAGAAATGTGAGCCAAGAGAAAGACAACTATTCAAAAACTGATCTTTCAAAGCCAAAAAGTATCAGGTGAGCTAAAATGAGAACAGACACCTGTTTTACTGTATTCCTCAATCAGCATCTGCTTGATCCTCTGCCTGTTCTTCAGGGCTTCAATCAGCCTGGGCAGCGTGATGTCATCATGTGGGTCAGTCAGCTCACAGGAGGGTAGAGATGGGAGACTGAGGATCAGAGTGTTTGCAGCAGGCATGTCTACAGAAGACAAAGAATCACAAGTCCTTAAAGCAATTGTGTGGTTTTTAATAATCATCACACACAATACTGCACTGTTAAAACATTTACACAGTAGTAGATCAGATTCATTGTTTAATTTTGATGGAAATTATGTTTGCAAGAGTTTGGCTTGTCTGTTAATTTGCATGTTTTGTGTTTCCAAAGAACTTCTTGAAAAATAATGCATTCTCTCATTTACAAATTAAATCTTTACACACAGTAAGTTGATGCCAGAGTTTTCTAAAAGTGTGGATACAAGGCTGAATAATACATTAAATGTTGCTACATTTAACCACGGTAAATGGACTGTTTCTTATATAGTGGTTTTGTATTATGAGTACTCAAAGCGCTTTATTCACCCATTCAAACCCATTTATTTTCTATGCAATTGTTTTCTATCTAACAGTCAGAAACAGGCATACTCCAATGGATGCATTGGAGAGCAGAGTGGGGTTCGTATCTTTCCCAAGGATATTTGGCATGCAGACTGAAGCAGCCAGGGTTCGAATCACCAGCCTTCCGATTAGCAGATGGCCTGCTCTTCCCCCTGAGCTACAGCCACCTCCAACTGCAATTCTCCTTGAGATGATAAAATGAAAAGTCCATGTAAAAGCTGCCACTGTGCAGCGATCTTATTTGGGCTGTTGTTTTGAAGTATCATCTAAATCATTGTTGTAATTTCAGAGAAATGATGCATTATCCTGACATTTAATACACAATTCACAAGCAACTGATGACAGTGGGAAGGAAAACTTCCATTTAATAGGAATAGGAATGAGGGGAGGAAGACAGCATAAAAGATGTGCTGTGGAAGAGATTGA
This sequence comes from Neolamprologus multifasciatus, assembly GCF_963576455.1. Lineage (NCBI taxonomy): Eukaryota > Metazoa > Chordata > Actinopteri > Cichliformes > Cichlidae > Neolamprologus > Neolamprologus multifasciatus. Next base: position 53,585,378 of record NC_140445.1, on the reverse strand, counting down.
AAAGAGGTAAGTGAAGAAGATTGCTCAGTGCATCACGGGAAGTCCACAGCAGCCTAGGCCTACTGCAGCATAACCAAGCAGCATATTTAAGGGACAGTTTATGGTCATCAGATGAATACCAAATTATAAGAAAGTTTTAAGCCTAATCTTAAAAGCAGAAAGACGGCATCTCAAATTCAAACTGGGAGCTGGTTCTGCAAAAACAAATTTGCCCTCTTCTGAGTTGCTGTTGGCACTCTCGCTGCAGAGTTCTGGATCAACTGAAGGCTTTTCAGGGAGCTTTTGGGACAGGTTGATAATGAATTACAAGAGTCATAGTCATAAATGCATGAACTATTTTTTCTGATTTTAGAGCTATTGCACAAATGCAAGAAACCAGTCCTACATACGTGTTTAATATGTGCAATAAAGGACATATTCTGGTCAAAAATTACTCCCAAGATTCCTCACAGTGTTACTGAAGGTCAAGGTAATGCCATCCAGCTTAACCTTGGTTTTATCTGAATTTAGAAGCACACAAAAATGTGTCCAGTGTGATTAGTGAATATAACAACAATTAGCAGAAGTGGAAAACCCCTCATTACACACTTGTTAAAAGGTTGAGTGTTCTTACATTTAGGCTAATCTTTTGATTAACAGGGTGTTTCACACACATACCAGGATCTATGGGGCCACCACGTTCTTCCAATCTGCGAGACAGCTCATCTTTGAATGCCTGGTTTCTATGACGACGGCCTGGAGTAAAGCCACAGATTGGTCTGTCCACTGGCCTGGCCACTTCCACCTCTTGGGTCATCTCTGCAAACCGCATCACCAGCTGCACAAACAGAGCATGTGTTATATGTCAGGGGGAAAAAAAAAAGGGGGGGGGGGTAATAACAAAGTAAGAGGGCGGGGTGAAGTTACCAGGGTTTCCTCATAGTCATCAGTCTTGGGATTGACACAGACAACCATTCTAACTTTTCCCTCTCCATCGAAGTAGTTTTTAAACAGGTGGGTTATTTTGGAGTCTCGATAGGGGACCATCTGGAAGAGAAAAATGTCAATTACCTACATATTTTATCAGGAAAAGCAATCCAAGTCCATCTTCAGTTTGGCAACACATACCTTATTTGTGCTACACATTTGGTTTTCTCGAAGTATCTCGATGCATGTCCTCAGATTCAGCAAAGACTGATTTATGTTACCTGAAAGGCAAAAAGTGGTTAAAGCTCAAATGAACCCCAGCTAAACGCAAGTCCATAGGCTTGTATATAAACAGACTTGTCTTAACAGAAGGCCAGCAGGAGACAGCCCTTGTATGCTACATAAATAAGTCATATATGAATAAAAGAAAGTGACAACTACTACTACTATGGTAATCTGTTAACAGACATATGTGTGTTTTTCTTTTTTCTATATCTTGTTTTGTAAAGTATAACTAGTTTAAGCATATTCTTCTGGAGTAAAAAGAAGTTTTAGGACACTTTTGGCTAAATTGACTAAATTGTAACTGATAACAAATCAGCAGCCACTTTTATAATGTCCATTATTTTGGAGCATTATCTAAATTAAAGGTCACCACTGCATTCGAAACTTCAAGCAATTCTGCTTCAAGTTTACCGAACCTGTCCAAAATAAGGATTTAAATATTAACAAACCTGCTTCACGTATACGAGTGCCTTCTGCCCCTGTCCTGCCAGTTCGCTCGCTTCCTGCCAAGTCCACCAGGCACAGCTGACTAACACTTATCTGGTTCTTATCCTAACAATCAAATTAAGAAGAAAAATATTTGTCAATTATGGTTTATCCAAGTATGTTACCGACATGGCTCTGGTGTGGGGGGATTTGGTTCAACTTTTAGCTGACCTGGAGAACGTTGTCGCCATCTGCATCAAGAGGCGCCTGAGCCAGTTTAATAATGAACACACTGTGGGAGCGACTGGACTCTCTATTCAGCCGAGTGTTCGCAACCTTCCTCTTTTTTTGACCTGGGAAAAACACAGTACAGGCCATTGCTAAAACCACATTTCTTTCCAGACATTTTCATGCACAATTTAAAAGCCAAACTATTTCAGACACAAAACTCATACTGAGCATTCACATGCCTCAACAACCTGCTCAGAGAGAAGATTAACTGAGGTCATTTACTGGCCAGAGCCGACCCCAGAGGGCAGCAATTCCAGGTCAGTCACATCTACGATCATCACTGCAGGGTACTTTATTTTTTCTTTACATTTATATGAGAACAACTCACCTCTCCAGAACACTTGAAAAGCCTCCTCGGCAGATTTGACTTCAACCTCCAGACAACCGGCCACATACATGATGTGATTCTGATCCTCTCTGAGGATTTTAGACTGAGGCGGTCTGCATTTAGAAAATAATCATATTAGGGAACTGCTTTTCCTTCAATCTGCAAAATGTTGCATACCAAACATTGCAGGGAGTCGAAGACATTAATGCTGGTTGTTTTCAGCCACAGATAGTAACCAGTTACAGTCATAAAGCATCACAAACAGATGTAAGAACATTCAGCGTTGCCAGAACAAACACCAAAAGCAGCAGGGGGAATCTAAGGATTTTCAAGGCTAAAGTAACACTCATCAACACTGGAGACATTACCTCCCATCAGCAGCTCTGTTATACATGGTTGTGCGTGGTTCAGAATGAATGTGTCCAAAATACATATTTTTTTACCACTGAATGTGCTCCCAGATTTATACTTTTTGCATGACGTAACTCTGAATTTTGGACTACGGCTGATTATTTTAATGATCAATTCAATTATTTGCAGACAAAATAACTGATAATCTGAGCTCAAAAACAAGAGAAGCTTCAAATTTTGGACACCAATCATCCCAAATATATAGTCAGTGTACTATTATTTAAAAAAAGAAGAAGTAGTAATCAGTCAAATCATCAAAACTCATTTTTATGACAGCAAAAACATCTGTGAAACTTAGGAAATGTCTCCAACACTGACAGGTTACTTTTTTTGCACATTTCTATGCAACAGCAGAAGCTCAGCTAAAAATCAGGCTGCTACAAATATTCACTGGTCACATACATCAACTCAGTGTTCTGGCGCACTGGTGTGCCTCCACCATTCCACCTAGTAAAAAGAAAAGACAACAGTTTTGTCTCCTGGCTAATCTGCCATAGAAGATAAATTGAACTACACCTAATATTTTACTCTATTACTCTAATGAGATACAACATGATCCACATACATACTGTACACATGAATTGTGTTCCTTTTGTTTTATATTTTCTAAACTCACTTTGGCTTGATTGCATCTTCCTGAGTTTCCTCCAGGAGATCATAGATGTAGTTGTTGTAGATTTCTACGTAGGAGACGAAGACGCTGTAGCTGCTGTCGTCATCCACGCCATCTGATTTAGAGGCCTCCTCTGGCTTAATCATGTCAGCAATTTCAGGATCAGCCTTTAGCCTAAAAATCAAAGTAGAAAGTTGCACATTAAAACCAACATCCCACTATACTCAGAACTGAGGCAACAATGCAAGCTTAACAAACCCAAAATATCTTTCTGTTAACTAGATTCACTTATCCTAACATCACCAGTCAGGTGAAACAGTGACACAGAAAGAAAGTCTTATGAATTTTACAGTGCTGATTCTTCCTAAAGGGTAAGAAAGACTCTTGAATTAATTGGCCAATAGGTGACAATTTGATTTTGATCTCTAATTTTGAACATGATCTTCTCCACAGCAGTAGCAGCACAAGTTACTCTGCAATAGTTAATAAACCTAGGACTGACTTATTCAGGTAACCGGAAGTTACCTGAATAAGTCAAAGTCCTACTTCACAGACAGTGATGATTTTTACAACGTATGTTTCGTTTCTTGCCATTCCACTGGATGGATAAAATGGGTCTAATAAAATCCAAATCTGTGTCATTAATTTAAAAGACAGATTATTTTGTTGTACAAAGTAAATGAACTGTAAGAGCAAAAATGTGTTGATAATTCTTGTCATCCATGACTTTTACACTGTTAAAATGCAGGACTGTACGGCATGTCTTCATTGTCAAATTTGAATGCATAATTTCATGTGATATTGGGATTTGGAGTTTTGCAGAATTTTGCTGTAGTCTCTATTTAGCAACAAAGCTCCAAGTCAGTTCAGTAGGCACATCTAACCATGGGATGTAGATTTTTGGATTGCTGACCGCGGATTCCACCACATCTTTCTCAGTAATGTGAACTTACTTTTCACACCCGTAATTAAAAAAAAAAGTAAAATGGGCCTTTACCTAGTGGAGGGTGTTTTAGGAACAGACAAGTTGTTGTCCCGCCTTTGGCGCTCCAACAAAGCATCTACTTCAGTCTGAATCTCAATACTGTTTTTCTCATCAGTCTTAAATACCTGAACAAAGAGAAAAAAGGAAATTAAATTAATAAATAAGCAAATTACTCAGTTATTCTGGTGCCAAACATAATTAACCATTTTTATGTGCCATTTTCTTACATATCTCTTGGCCTGGTAAGGACCTATACTGTTGAAAATCATGTCAAGGGAGCGAGGCAGAAGTCCACCCTGGCCTGGAGAGCCTGTCATGGTGAAAGTCTTTCCACTTCCTGTCACCCCGTACGTGAAAAGCAGACCTGACACAAACAGAGAGGAAATCAGCTGCCAATAATGAACTCAAGGCTAAAGTGCCTTTTGCTCCCAAGTAGGTTAAAATGCAGCTGTTAAGAGGGGAAACAGGTCACTGTAATTTAAAATGTTACTGTACTTTAAAATAATCATTGCATATTACTGATGTAGCCTTTGGTCTTACCATTTTTTCCACGGATGAGGTCATCAACAAGAGGTTTCGCCACATGCTCAAAGAGCTCCATCTGTGACACTGAAACTCCAAAGACTTTTTTGAAGGAGTACTGTGTCTGTGAACCAAAAGGGATTACAAAAAATAAATACATAAATAAAATAAATAAATATACGTATGCATGCTTTGCTTGTTCTGGAAGACCAAAATCAACCATGCGTAATTTTTTCTCTTGTACTTTCTAGATTCTTCAGCATTTCTGGGGATACGCCTGAAATGAAGCCTTCTACAAGGCCAGACAAACCACTTCAGCTATGCTCATTTATTACAGAGGATGAGTAGTTCTATTCATATCTCCTTCTCAGTGCCTAATCTCCACTCTTCAAGGATGTCATCTAATCTGGTCTGAGAACACCTTGTTCCCCACATCTACAAAAGTTCAGTAACTCCATAAACAATGCATTGTACAATTTAACAGATATTGATACATCAAATTATAACAGACTATATTTGGAGATATAGACTGAATAAGAAGGGATTGATTTTTATACATGATGGTAAATAAGTCAATCTGGGTAGCTAGCTAGCATGGTTAAGACTGTTTAATATCCAATCTGATTGCTTCATACTTTTGCATTCTCACAGCTCTTTTTAGCTTTTTGTTCCACACCACTAGGTGTGTCTATATACCCATTTCCCACTATCATGTGCAGTTACCTGAAAGAGCTGTGAGAATGCAAAAGTATGAAGCAGTCAGGTAACTGCACATGATAGTGGGAAACAGATATATAGACACACCTGACAGTGACAGAAACACATAATCTCACTACCTTTAATCAATTACTACTCCAAACTTATCGGATTTCTTACCTCTTTGTATTCTCCATTGCGGTTTGTTTTGAAGCCCTCCGGGGTGTGCATCTGAATGGTGGAACTGCTGATCACCTCAATGCAGCATTCCTCGTCCTCGGCTCCCAGGGGTCGCACACGGCAATATACCTGAAGAACAAAACAAAACACATTAAAACAAGCTCTAACGGTACATTTTGAGCTTGTTACTACTGGAAAGATATTTAATTTGCCCAAGAATATCTGATGAACGATTAAAACAAACAAAACAAACAAACAAAACAAAACAAAAAAACAACAACCACCAAACAGACTCTGACATTCTTGGATGCAGTAGGATTTTTGCTACCATTTGTTTCAGCTTATTGCCACTTGGTGAAACTTTTAAACATACTTTTATTAAGAAACTGAGGAGTCTTGTTATTCACAGCCAGAGTCTTTATACTGTCGTTTTTTTAAAGAACAAAAAGGGGGGAATTTTGGTTGGCCCAAAAAACTGAGAGATAGCAATCGAAACTTTTATTGCAAAAGCTTCTTCTTTCTGCTGCTAAAAGTCTACATCTGTTGCCTTTGAGGAAGAAAAGTGATGGCTGCAGAGCGAAACTGCGGGCTCAGTCAGGTTGAAGAGAAATTGTCCAGAAGAATTTTCACTCTGTCAGTAAATTACTCCACTCTAGGTTCAAACACTCCCTCACTGGAATGTTTTCTCTTCCACCCAGTGGAATGTATGAGATTCACATTTGTACTGTCTGCCAAGTTGACCTTTATGAACTCAGGGACACTCACACCAACTGGGTCCGTCTGGTTGCTGCAGAGTTTTTTTGGAGGATGCCTGCGGGGGGTTTTACCCTTCCTGTAAAAGTAAATAAATACATAGTCATTAACAATTCAAACACACTGTAAGCGTTAGCCATTAATGACTATGTGATGGCTTAACAAAGCCACTTGCTAGACGGCTAATTAGCCCCCTGCTAACGGTAAAGCAGAGAGTCAATGTCCGTTGGTAACTCCTTAAACTTAAATTCGTCATTTCGTGACATTGTAAAACGCATAAACAATACAGCCTACCAGCGACATATATAATATAAACTTGTACTTACAGTTGTCTCGTCATCGTAGCGTGGTGCCTGTGCTGGTTTCACTGTTTCTGTTTGTCTAGTTTTGAATCTTCCCTCCGCCTCAAAGCCTCAAATCAGCGACTTTTTCAAAACGGACCCGAAGCAACCAATGGGATCTGGCAACGGCAAACACGTGCTTCCGCCTTCACTTCCGAGCCTCTTACGCCTCAAAAACAAAACAAAACAACAAACAAACAAATAAATAAATAAATAAATAAATAAAAAAAATACAGCAAATGCAGTAAAATATAAAATATAATGTACAAACGTCTTTCAGCCACTTTCATTCTTCATCTTCATAAATAGTCCTTTGTGTCTGACAAGCGAAATGTAAATCCTTTCTTTGTTTTACACAATTCTTAAATATTTTATGAAAATTATTTAATTTAATAATTTAACATGACATTGACATAACGTGACATTTTTTATTTATTTGAGCAATGAATTACTTCGCAATCTTCTGTGAGCATTTCGTTGCCGTTACCTCACTTTGTAGTTTGAGTTGTTTGAACTCCAAACATGGTGCACACTGGGATTTCATGGTGGCTCTACAGTGCCACCCACCGTTCACCAGCTTTAACAGACACAAGTTACAAAACACACATTTTTCAGCACATAGTCACGTGTACTGTCGTGTTATGCAAACAGAGAAGTTCTTGCTGTTAAACTGCAGGGTTAAAGCACTAAACATCACAGGTAAGCAGCAATATGAACATTAGAAGTGCAGACAAGTGCACAATCGTCCGCGTTGTGACGAGTAACTGTTGCTTTGTGTGTGTTTACAAGGTAGAAATGAAAAGCAAGCCCACGAAGTCATCTGCACCTGGATCAAAGAATAAAGTGAAGAAAACACCTGAGAGGGTCTCCGGTCCAACTCTCTCCAGAAAACTACGAGACAAAACAAATGGCGAAACGTCAAAATCAGGTATGAGGCTCTGAAAACACCGTCAGTCCAGTGACAGCACTGTCTTTGTGACACTTGAATGGGTTCGTGTGTCTTCTAGGGACTGCTCTCAAGTCTGCAGGAGTCCAGAAGAGAGGTTGGGACGGGAGCATACTGCACTATATCTACAAGAGCACTCTGGGCCAGAGTTTGCACTCACAGATGAGACAGGTAAGAGAGCCTGATGTGGTGCTGGCCCCAATGCTGCCCAAAATACTCACACCTGTTCCAATAGTAATTAAAAAAAAAAAAATCTAATCCAGGGACATGTGCAAGTTCATAAGTCATAGTCCATCTGTTACCTCTCGTTTCCTCTTACTGGATTTATTCAGTGCAGGTGTGAATATAGCTCTTTTGTCTCTCCAGTGTCTCCAGGAGACATTAAAACAAGCTCTAACGGTACATTTTGAGCTTGTTACTACTGGAAAGATATTTAATTTGCCCAAGAATATCTGATGAACGATTAAAACAAACAAAACAAACAAACAAAACAAAACAAAAAAACAACAACCACCAAACAGACTCTGACATTCTTGGATGCAGTAGGATTTTTGCTACCATTTGTTTCAGCTTATTGCCACTTGGTGAAACTTTTAAACATACTTTTATTAAGAAACTGAGGAGTCTTGTTATTCACAGCCAGAGTCTTTATACTGTCGTTTTTTTAAAGAACAAAAAGGGGGGAATTTTGGTTGGCCCAAAAAACTGAGAGATAGCAATCGAAACTTTTATTGCAAAAGCTTCTTCTTTCTGCTGCTAAAAGTCTACATCTGTTGCCTTTGAGGAAGAAAAGTGATGGCTGCAGAGCGAAACTGCGGGCTCAGTCAGGTTGAAGAGAAATTGTCCAGAAGAATTTTCACTCTGTCAGTAAATTACTCCACTCTAGGTTCAAACACTCCCTCACTGGAATGTTTTCTCTTCCACCCAGTGGAATGTATGAGATTCACATTTGTACTGTCTGCCAAGTTGACCTTTATGAACTCAGGGACACTCACACCAACTGGGTCCGTCTGGTTGCTGCAGAGTTTTTTTGGAGGATGCCTGCGGGGGGTTTTACCCTTCCTGTAAAAGTAAATAAATACATAGTCATTAACAATTCAAACACACTGTAAGCGTTAGCCATTAATGACTATGTGATGGCTTAACAAAGCCACTTGCTAGACGGCTAATTAGCCCCCTGCTAACGGTAAAGCAGAGAGTCAATGTCCGTTGGTAACTCCTTAAACTTAAATTCGTCATTTCGTGACATTGTAAAACGCATAAACAATACAGCCTACCAGCGACATATATAATATAAACTTGTACTTACAGTTGTCTCGTCATCGTAGCGTGGTGCCTGTGCTGGTTTCACTGTTTCTGTTTGTCTAGTTTTGAATCTTCCCTCCGCCTCAAAGCCTCAAATCAGCGACTTTTTCAAAACGGACCCGAAGCAACCAATGGGATCTGGCAACGGCAAACACGTGCTTCCGCCTTCACTTCCGAGCCTCTTACGCCTCAAAAACAAAACAAAACAACAAACAAACAAATAAATAAATAAATAAATAAATAAAAAAAATACAGCAAATGCAGTAAAATATAAAATATAATGTACAAACGTCTTTCAGCCACTTTCATTCTTCATCTTCATAAATAGTCCTTTGTGTCTGACAAGCGAAATGTAAATCCTTTCTTTGTTTTACACAATTCTTAAATATTTTATGAAAATTATTTAATTTAATAATTTAACATGACATTGACATAACGTGACATTTTTTTATTTATTTGAGCAATGAATTACTTCGCAATCTTCTGTGAGCATTTCGTTGCCGTTACCTCACTTTGTAGTTTGAGTTGTTTGAACTCCAAACATGGTGCACACTGGGATTTCATGGTGGCTCTACAGTGCCACCCACCGTTCACCAGCTTTAACAGACACAAGTTACAAAACACACATTTTTCAGCACATAGTCACGTGTACTGTCGTGTTATGCAAACAGAGAAGTTCTTGCTGTTAAACTGCAGGGTTAAAGCACTAAACATCACAGGTAAGCAGCAATATGAACATTAGAAGTGCAGACAAGTGCACAATCGTCCGCGTTGTGACGAGTAACTGTTGCTTTGTGTGTGTTTACAAGGTAGAAATGAAAAGCAAGCCCACGAAGTCATCTGCACCTGGATCAAAGAATAAAGTGAAGAAAACACCTGAGAGGGTCTCCGGTCCAACTCTCTCCAGAAAACTACGAGACAAAACAAATGGCGAAACGTCAAAATCAGGTATGAGGCTCTGAAAACACCGTCAGTCCAGTGACAGCACTGTCTTTGTGACACTTGAATGGGTTCGTGTGTCTTCTAGGGACTGCTCTCAAGTCTGCAGGAGTCCAGAAGAGAGGTTGGGACGGGAGCATACTGCACTATATCTACAAGAGCACTCTGGGCCAGAGTTTGCACTCACAGATGAGACAGGTAAGAGAGCCTGATGTGGTGCTGGCCCCAATGCTGCCCAAAATACTCACACCTGTTCCAATAGTAATTAAAAAAAAAAAAATCTAATCCAGGGACATGTGCAAGTTCATAAGTCATAGTCCATCTGTTACCTCTCGTTTCCTCTTACTGGATTTATTCAGTGCAGGTGTGAATATAGCTCTTTTGTCTCTCCAGTGTCTCCAGGAGCCTTTCGTTCGCTCTCTGTCATCCTATCATTTCCACGGTGGCAGCAGCCCCTTCAACCGCAGGATCACCTGTCTTGAGTGGCATCCGACACATCCTACTACTCTGGCTGTGGGGTCCAAGGGTGGAGACATTTATCTGTGGGACTTTGAGGCGCCTGCCAAGAAGACCTTTATTCAAGGGGTTAGTTCCTGTTTAATGGTTTTGATTTGTTCTTTCGATTGATCAAAAAGACATTCAGCAAACTGATTTTAACAGAGGTCAGATGCATCTTCAGGCTGTGGTGCATTTCAGAGCAGTGCGATGTAGCTGCACTTAATGAAACACTGTTGTCGACTCTCTGGTTAGATGGGGGCTGGAGACTCAGTGACAGACATGAAGTTTAACCACTTAAATCCCACTCAGCTGTTCACCTCATCTATGGGGGGTACGACAGCACTTCGGGATTTCAGTGGGACAACGCTAACAGTGTTTGCCAGCACAGAAACACTGAAGTAAGACTGGTGTGTCCACTTGTTTGTCTTCTGTGCACTAAAATCAAAAAGCGTTAGGGGTTAGTCTAGCATCAGTCTTCTTACAGAGAGTTCAGAGATCTCTCAAGGGAACTTGTTATCAAGGCAAGGCAAGGCAAGTTTATTTATGTAGCACAATTCAACAACAAGGTGATTCAAAGTGCTTTACAGAGACATTAAAAAACAAAAACAAATAAAAAGCATGATTTAAGGCCGGTGCTGGTGTGAACGTTTGTGTGGTAGTTGTAGTCATAACTGCTGCCTGGTGACAGGCCTACATTTGTATTTGTGTGTGTAGAACGGAGCAGGAGACTTTATCGGAGGGATGAAGTTTTGCCCCACAGACCTTTCTAGAGTCTATGTGGCCTCTGGCGAGGGCACACTGACCGCACAGAGTTTTGAGGGCCACGCACCCACCGTTTTGTCCAGAACTCAAGACTGCGGCCACGATCACCACAATGTTTGGTGAGAAACTCCCAAAGAAGACTGATGCTCGGCATTATGAAAATTGGAAAGTTCTTTCATTTCCCTCTACTGTGTCTGTAGGAGTCCTGCTGCCACATTTTTTTAATAGCATTAAAAATATTTCATATTACTTTTCCTATTTTATGAAATTAAATTTGTCAGGGCTATAATACAAAAAAATGAATGGCAGATTTCAAAAAGCATGACTATCTGCATGGGTAGACATCAGTAGAGGTAAATGAGAAAACATAGATAGCGGAGAGGATTGTGCATATATAATGTTATCTCTTGTTGAAGTGTCACGTAGTATAATACATCCTATTTTCAATTGAAGCTATGATTTGTGGAAAACATTATTTTGTAAATTCTTACATGTAGCTCTTTTCTTTCGTAGTTTTTGGTACTGCTGCGTTGACGTGTCTGTAAGCCGACAGATGCTCGTGACAGGAGACAATGCGGGGCAGCTTTTACTTCTGGGTTTGGATGGCCAAAAGGTGTGTGCCTCTTTCTTAATGAGGGCTTTCACTGTTTTTAATAAATTAAAGGATTAGTTATAGTTCTTATTTAACACAGAGCACTTTTTCTTTCGGCCCTTCCCTTTAGGGGTCGCCCAAGCCAATCATCTGCTTCCATATCACTCCTATCGATTGCATTCTCCTGTGCAAGTCTTCCTTTGCTACATCCATGAATCTCCTCTGTGGCAATTTAATGTTAATTGATTTGCTCTGTTTTAATGTTTCAGATTTTCAGTGACAAATTGCACAAAGCCAAAGTGACCCACGCAGAGTTCAACTCCCGATGTGACTGGTTGCTGGTGACGGCCTCAGTTGACCACACGGTAAAGCTCTGGGACTTGAGGAACATCAAGGACAAGAAAAGCTTCCTGTACGAAATGCCTCACGAGAAAGCCGTCAACTCAGGTAACACTTCCTCATGGAAAAACCTCTCATGCTTACTACTTTAAAAAAAAATGTAAAAAAGAAAAAAAAAAAGTTTTCTAATTGTCTTTAATTCATTTCTTTGATAGATTTTTAAGTTCTAAACCTAAAAGATCTGCAAAACCTCTTGACAAAGATTTTCATATCTCCTCACAGCCTATTTCAACCCTTTGGACTGCTCCAAGCTGCTCACCACAGATCAGTACGATGAGATCCGTGTCTACTCATCTTCTGATTGGTCAAAGCCTCAGCACATCATCCAGCACCCGCACAGGCAGTTTCAGCACCTCACACCCATCAAGGTTTGGTTCCTGTCTTTGGACTTAAACTGTTCTTTTTGCACGTTGGAATTATTGTACAACGTACATCTTTAATGTCTTTAACAAACAAGAATTGCGTGCACAAGTAGTTTATTATAGATTTTTATACAGAGTCAAAAGTATACACACACCTGCACTAGTATTCTGACTGGATATTTGACCACTCGTCTTGCAAGAACCGGCAGAGTTCATTTAAATCAGTTGGCTTCCTGCAACAGACTCGGCTTTTAAGCACACTGCACAGATTTTCAATAGGGTTGAGGTCAGAGCTTTGGGAAGGCTCTTCCAGAAGCTTTAGTAATTTATTGTTATTGGGATTTATTATATTAATATAGTTCTAAGCAGAAGAACGAAAGGTGGATGGATGGGTTGAAGTACAAAGAGCATGAAAACCAAATACAGCTTTGATCATGGGTTGCTGATCTTTTTGATAAATATTTTGATCTTTTAGATGAATACAGATTGTATTTTGTATAGTCGGGGCTGTTGTGGACCACAGCATGACATCATTGTGATAGACTGCAGCATTTTTTTTTTTTTTTAACGTGCATAAACTGAGCTGGTTCTGAGACCAATATATCTCCTGCAGACACACATTTTCTACCATTAAAATATAAATAACATTTTAAAAAATGCTCCAGTTTGCAAATATTTCAGCAAAAATCAAATTATAAATTTGAAAGAGTCAATTTGTGACAACAGATTTTTCTGCTTTAATTGTGCTGTAGGCCACATGGCACCCTATGTATGATCTAATTGTGGCCGGCCGTTACCCCGACGATCGCTTCTGCGGGGCCGACCTGAGGACCATTGACATCTTTGACTCCAACACAGCAGAGCTCGTGTGTCAGCTGTACGATCCCACTGCTTCAGGGATCAAATCTGTGAGTATTATTTCATTGTAAACATCAAGAACTAGAACTTTCATTATTTTAAGATCACGGCTTCTGTTTTTACAGATCAACAAATTCAACCCAATGGGCGACGCAATTGGATCTGGCATGGGTGAGCACTTGGACAAGTACTGCACATTATTAACAGCCATGGTTTTTATTTACTTCCCAATAAAGCGCTGTCCTGCTCACTCCCCAGGTATAACTGTGCTGGTCTGGGACCAGAACGAGTCACCGATGGGCGATCACCACGTTCAGCAGGAAGGACCATTGACCTCAGTTTTAAGAGGGCAGCAGAGGAGTCAGCCACGCTCCAGTGGGAACCGGAGGGGTCCTGCTGTGGATGCAAAGCTTAAGAAAAAGCTAGCTTCACTGGGAGAAACTGAGACTAAAACCAAGAAGGGCCACACTAAACAAAAACAAACACAGTTGAGGAAGAAGTGAACTATAAAACAGCCGGGGTCTTAAAAAGCTGTGTTTCATATGCTGTTTATTCATTGTTACTGAGTCTCCACGTTCAGAGATTGTCTGCATGTTTAAAAAGTCTTCATATATATAAATAAATGTGTTCAAAAGCAGTGTTGTTTTTTTTGTTTTTTTTTGTTTTTACTGTATGACAATAAAGATGCTCATTTCATATATGGCTGAGTCATTCTTTGATTACATATTTCTTATTAATACAAAATCCAGAAACATTTAAGGCAAGTGGTTAATTGCATGCAACTTTATTTTAAGAATATCTGAAGAGATGATTCCCTCGGAGTTCGTGTACCGTGATGTTTGCCAGCTTGAGGAGAACTCCACCCCAAGCTTCTTGTCTCTCTTTCCTCTTCTCATGCCAAGCCTGATGCGCAGCGTACACCATGCTCAGCACGACATTTTCAAACTGCCGCTCCATCATCGGTCTGCTCCTCTGGCCCTCGAGTGCATCTGCCATCTGCTCCATGGAGCTCAGACTTCTGGGAACATTGTCATTGATCAGAGACAGAAAAGCTCGCCCCTGCCTCATCGACGCCATCTCCTCATCGAGCAGGACGATGTTGTTGTCCTGATCGAGCTCCACCCCACACAGCAAAAGCTGCACGAGTAGGGGGGGGGGGACAAATGTTTCTCAGTTATTTGTAATATTTAGCTTGCCTAAGTGTAGCCTTAAGTAAAGCAAAGAAAAGTACCTCATAGATCAGGTTTGCATTGGAAACTAGTGGGTCGGTGTTCTGGGAAGCTGGACTTAAGCCTTCAGCCACATCTAAACAGGAGAACACTGAAGTTTAGCTGCACTGTAATCAAATTAGTCAGTGGTGACAAACTGTCAGGGTTGAAATAAACACCTGTTCATCCATTTTGATACATACTACACAACTGCACGCAGTATTCAGCGACAACATTCAAATTTCTCTCTTTTCTTCGCAACCATGCCAGCGGACCTTCTGTTACTCACCCTGCAACACCTGCTCAAAGCAAAGCCACAAAATGACCTGGAGGAAGATTTTCAGTTGGGAGCTCGCGGTCATTCTTCTTCTGATTGTTATCGGCAGATAGTACACTCCTCACCTCATCTCCTCACCTCTACTCTTCCTAGTACTCTTTTGTGACTTCAGGCAGGCGCAGCTTAGACTGAATACCGTGCATTTTTCCACCTTGGAAAAAGAGACCAAAAGCCAGTTGGCAGTGATGCAGAGCAGACAGAAACGGATGGAAAGCTTTCAGCGAGCAGAGCTCAGAGAGGCAACTAATTCTGTTGTTCTTTTATTGAGCAGATTTCCAGCATGAACATCAAACATAGGAAGCACACGAATGCACAGTATATTCATGTAAAACAAGAAAAAATATAAATACATGAAATTAGGTAAAGTGAATTCAAGGTGAGGCAACTCTCAACATAAATAATTCAAGGAAAGAAAAATGGTGAGTCCATATTTTTTTCCTTCATAAACTTTAGTGTTTTTGTGTAAACTTCTTATCTCTACCAGGACTCCCTGTCAGTGAGTCAGCCAGCTCTGCACATGTAAGCAGAATTCCTGCACTGATTCACAATCTTTTATGCAAGAATTCACTGCATGGATGGCATTCATTCAAGTTGTCAGAGCTCACTGTCCCTCGCTATTCTTTTTAAATTATGCATGATCGAATGTTGCTGTCAGTATAAGCAACACAGAATACATGTATGTGAATGACAGGGAGACTCCTGTTCCAATGAAGCTGCAAAGAGAAAAGGCAGTTAAGGTAGTTGAGTTTCAATACTGGTGGTCAGCAAGGCTGAGATGGTTTGAATGCATGCGGATGAGGGATAGTCTATATATTGCACAAAGGATGTTGAATATGGCAGGAGGAAAAGATAAAGACCACAGAGAAGATTCATGGATGTAGTGAGGGCATGCAGATGGTTGGTGTGACAGGATGCTAGGGATGGGCTGAGATGGAGGCAGATGATCTGCTGTGATGACCCCTAAAGGAAGGAGGAAGAAGAAGAACATAAAAGGCAAGACGAAACTGGCAAACTCCGAAAATATTATTCAAGAAGCATGCCACCCCTACCAAGACAACACACAGATGTACATACCATCCCAAGTGTCATAGCAGTGAGAAAGAGAGAGAGTACGTGGACATGCTAGAGTGCATGGCATGAGTTGCTGCATGTGATTGGCAGATTAGATAGAAAAACAGGTGTGTAAACCATGTGGCTTTAGGGATTCATTTTGACGTAAACATTTAATTAGAATGATTTTTTTTGTATTTTTTTGGCTTTAATTTTTTGTATGTTAAGTGACTTGTGGCGCCCCACGCGTAGTATCCTTAGGGCCCAGCAGGGGGCTGTGGCACACACTTGACTGCAAGTTGAAGAAACCGCAGTAACACAGCTTAACCACAGGGATGCAGTAGCACCCATTGGTGCCGGTGAATGTGTCATATTTGCGTGCTGAAAAAGTTTATTTACTTCCGGTGAACGGTTTAGCGCCTTCCGAATGATAGAGTAGTGGAGATAAAGGTAACCGTATTTGTTTGTTACTCACATTTAAAGCCTTGCGTTTTTATTTTTATTTTTTGCTTCATTCACAGCCCTAGTAATAACACAGTCGACACAATTTTACGGTTGAATTTGTGCTCCAAAGGATTGTAGTTTGCTAACTGCTTTAGTGCTAATGCTAGCTAATCCTATCCGTGAACGCAGCACAGCTAACACGATTAACGTAGTAAATGCCATTCAGGAAACTAGCATCCTGCTATTTCAATGAATTCACACATAATGTAACTGCAGGGTTTTATCGTTACATTTAATGGCATCTTGATAGAGTTTTTGAGCAGCTAGCATGGTATCTGCACTCACTGAGTTGTTTATTTGTGAATTAACTCGCTAAATTCCTGATGTTGGCGACAATTTAGAAACATTTGTGAATGACACTTAATCGGCCAACGAATAAAATTTACAAAGCATGTGGCAGCAACTTAAAATAAATGGCAAGGTTATGTGTAAACGCTCTGAAAGACTTTCTGTTTTAAGTTTTAAGGATGTATAGGACAGCTATTCAGAGTTACATACTTAACCGTGTTAGAATGGTTTACATTTATGTTGTTATAATAATTCAAATAGTCATTAATTTTAAAGAGTTCGAGAGTTTTCTTTATCATCTGTTTTTAGTTTATACTCCAAAAGTAACTCATTGCCTATTCACATATACTTATGCGAATAGGCTAGTTAGTTACATTCACTGAAATTTGAACCATATCATCTCATTGGAGACAGGTTTTATTGGAAAATTGGCATGTTATTATTAACTAGATATGCTGAAAATATACTGACATCTGAGTATAAACATGTCGATCAGTGTTTGTTACTTTTTCACAGGCGAGCAGAAAAGATGGAGTCCAGTGAGGAGGGTGGCCTCAGTGTTGGGGGATCTGTGGGCGAGGAAAACTACTTCCTGGGGTACACATTCACGGACCGCTCCCACTCGAGCCGAGTGGTGAAGAGCATTATGGATCTCTGCCTGGAGGACGGCTTGTTTGCTGATGTCACCATCACCGTTGACGGCAAAGAGTTTCACCTGCACCGCCTGGTGCTCTCTGCGCAGAGCAGCTTTTTCCGCTCCATGTTCACCTCCAATCTCAAAGAGTCGCACAACCGCATTATCGAGCTTAAGGATGTCAGCGCTACCGTCTTCCAGCTGCTGATTGACTACATCTACCATGGTACCATTAAACTGAGGGTGGAGGAGCTGCAGGACACCTATGAGATGGCGGACATGTACCAGCTGACTGCTCTGTTTGAAGAATGCTCGCGCTTCCTCTCCCGAACAGTGGAGGTCAAGAACTGCTTGCAGGTGAATTATTGTTTTTGTAACACCTGTTCTCATAGTCCTTGCTTCTTGGCAGTGGTGCTGCAATACAAGTAATTCCTTTTTCATCTAGGTGATGTGGCTTGCAGACAGACACAGTGATCAGGAGCTGTATACTGCAGCGAAGCACTGTGCTAAAATCCACCTGGCCCAGCTGCACCAGACTGAAGAGTTTCTAAATCTGCCCCTCTGTCTACTACTAGATATCATCAAAGGTATAACACTTTGCTTCTCTGTCACCAGACTAGCAATTCTTTTTACATATTTATTAAAATACATTTAGGATTTTAATGTTGCATTGCAAAAAGTATGCATGTATGATTAAAAAATAAATGAATAAATCAAATAAAAATGTGGACATCGGTTAATTATTATTTTAAACAAGGGTATAATTATTGGCTTTGAGTTCAACAATTGATGCATTAATATTTATTTAAATCCTGAAAGTAGGATGTGTGAATAATGAACACTGTACCTGAACTAATCTGAAAACAACAAAACAACGCTAAATCTAGATATTCTTCAAAAAAGGCCTTTTTAAATTTTTACAATTTCAACAGAGAAAACATTTTCATGATCCTCTAACAGGAAAAAAAAAACACATCTTCTGATCTAGTTTCAAACATGCCTTGTGTTTGTGTTCAGATGGCGTTCCAAGTTCTCAGAATCCAACAGTGGCCATCGAGTCATGGATAAATCACAATAAAGTTGAGAGAGAGGAGTTTTCTTGCATCCTTCAAGAAAATCTTAAGGTAATTTTCTCTCATATGGAGCTGTAAAATATTTTTAAAAAACATTTACATTGCTGATGTTTCCTTTTCTTCATCTTCAGGAAATTGGTGAGAATGTCCATATTTACCTGATTGGCAAGGAGGAGACGAGAACTCACTCTCTGGCTGTGTCACTGCACTGCGATGAGGATGATGCGATCAGTGTGAGCGGCCAGAACAGTTTATGTCATCAGATCACCGCAGCCTGCAAACATGGAGGGGACCTATATGTTGTGGGGGGTTCTATCCCGCGGCGCATGTGGAAGTGCAACATGCACACGATGGACTGGGAGCGTTGCGCACCACTTCCCAGAGACCGCCTCCACCACACTATGGTGTCCGTCTCCACTGAGGATGCCATCTACTCACTGGGAGGTAAAACGCTGCAGGACACGCTCTCAAATGCCGTCATCTACTACACAGTGAAGGACAACATGTGGACAGAGACCAACCAGCTGGACACCGCAGTGTCGGGGGCTGCTGGCGTCAACCTGGGAGGCACCATCTACCTGCTGGGAGGGGAGGAGAACGACATGGATTTTTTCACAAAGCCTTCTCGCCTCATTCAGTGCTTCGACACCTCCTCCCAAAAGTGCCAGATCAAACCTTACATGCTGCCGTTCGCCGGCTGCATGCACGCAGCAGTCCACATGGACGTGATTTTTATCGTAGGAGAAGGAGACTCACTGGTGTGTTACAACCCACTGCTCGAGAGCTTCACACGCCTGCGCTTCCCCGAAGCGTGGAGCTGTGTCCCTTCACTGTGGAAGGTGGCCAGTTGTAATGGCAGTATTTACGTCTTCAGAGACAAATGTAAGAAAGGAGACGCAAATACTTTAAAGTTTAACCCCGCCACGTCTGTCGTCTCCGTAATCAGAGGTATTAAGATCCTCCTCACAAACTGGCAGTTTGTTTTGGCCTAACCTCTCCGCGGTACGTTCACACTGTGGTCAACACACCAGCCACAGAGAATCAGGGAAGACTGTTGGTTGACTGACCAAGACTTCACTCATGGAGACGTCCTGTGAAGAAATTTGTCCATGAGTTGTATTTACTCAGCTGTGTCACTTATTCCATTCAGACTCCACCACCGGCCCCACAACAACAGTTCAGCGGTGTGTCGCTTGTACTACAACGTGTCTCATTGTCGGCTCCTTAGCCGAGAATCTAATTTGTGGTGATGCTGTGAAAAGTGATGAACTAATCTATTGTTTTCTGTGCACTCCTCATTTACTGACACGCATGAACAGCTTCAGTGTAAAAATATTAATGAACACAAGGCATCTTTCACTATATTGTAAGTGTGTCATGATATTGTAGGTCAGATATCATAAGATGTTTTTAAAGTGCTCATGTTATACTTGTTTTCAGAGTCTACTAGAATAAGTTTACATACTTTAATGTTGAGTGTGTACACGGCCTTTTCATTCCAATAACTATTGCCCTGTCTGTTTAAAGCCCACTCCGGAGAAAAACACTTTGCTCTGATTGGTTTGTTAGAATGATCAAAGCAAAGCAAAGTTGCCTAATGTACATAACCCACAATGGTTATGGAAAGCTTAAGCTATATTCAAAATATATTGCAGCATCTGACTTTTTCTGAATGACTATTTTATCTGTAAATATAAATATTAAACAATAGCTCCAACGTATGTGAATGGTCATCACATTTCGTCACACAGTGTTGCTGTTAGCAAGATTTTAGCTGTGAAGAGAAAATATTGATTGGGAATTTGCTATTTTAAAAAGAAGCAAAACAAAACAACAGCTGTTTTAGTTTGAACATGACAAGGTGGGACAAAATATTAATAACACAGTATATATCATAGGTAAGAAACTCACGGGGAGCTAAATAAAATGAATTGGCATTAAAATGTAAATCTTACCGTAATGATTTTAATAACTATAGGTTTATAAAAAGATTATAAATCTGAATTCTTTTCATTTTTGTGTCCATTTGTTTCTTGTTTTTTGACTGAATTTTGTTTGAATCACCACTGAATCTGGAATGAAGGCTTGAAGCACAACGTGCCAGTAATAATAAAAATAATAAGAATAATACATGTATTATTATTGACACCGCAGTGCTTAAATACATAACTCATACTTTTTAATGCCTTTCTAGGATTATTTTTTCTACAGTTCCACAGATGTGAAGTATTGCAGAGGATACTTGCATTATGATAACCATTGTTGTAGTATTGTACCAGGAAAGTTGTTTGTGATTCCCAGGAAATTATGGTGGATTGTGGATGTAATTTAGGCACTTTTTTTAAAAAACATTTTTATGCTTATGTGTTACATAAGATAAGTCGCAGAACAGAACTGGTAGGTTTACATGCACTAAATGTGTCAGACTGAAGGTTAATGGAAACATGAAAGTATAGTACGGGCACTTTAAGTTGGTGTGTGCAGACATGATAACAAAGGGTGTTTTTTAACTTTTCAGATTTTCTTGTCTCAAGATTGTATTTTTTGATGTACACCATACATGTTCAAGTTAACCATTATCTGAAATGTTAAATATATTGCTGTAGCTACAAGCTTTGAGTGGTTGTTTTGATATTTATAACCTTTAATGAATACACAATGCTACCATTGATCCTGTGTTAGATACAGTGATGCACTTACAAATTGTGCCTGTGTAGGTCTGGAAAACTTTAGCTGAAGAAAAAAGAAAGTACTTAAATAACATTTATCTGTTTATGTCCTTGTGAGATAAAAGGGGCATCGAAGGAGAGAAAGCAACCACACAGACGCCAAAACTTTGATCCCATTGATGTTTTGCAGGAGGCAATGCAGTTGAAACCCAAGCCCAGTAACATGTCAGACTTTGTGAACTATTCTAAGCATCAGTTGCTGACGATAAGATGAGGGGTGGGGGTTTCTCGGGCCACATATGAGTCTCCATAAGGACTCGTAATAGGAATTGAAGCTAAGAGCACCAGTAAGACGGGCGCAGTTTGAATGTCTGGATATAAGCTGCTTACGAAACGGTGTCACAGTTCACCGCTGCCCATGTGAGGATCTGGTCGGATGTTTTCGCGGATGAGTCCTTTTAAGTCTACAGAAGTTTGTGACGTCACTCGTGTAGTTAGTCCTTGAGTAATGTTTAGTGTAAAGGTAGATTGCTAGGAGCTGTAGTGACCTTGGGACGGTTTGCTGAGGGCAGAACATAATTCCTGAAGGGACACATGGTCTAGAGTGACAGGGCCATCTGCTGTAGCGCCAGCAGTAGGAGGAAGGCGGAGGGGGGCGGGTTGGACACCGGGGTGCTGAGAATTCCTTTCGGTGGGTGTGGAGGGACTAGATATTCTGGGATACCACTGCTATCACACTGCTTGGGAAACATTTTTCTTTGACGTGTTTCGAAAGGAAATCTGACAGAGAATTTTGCAAATGCTTAATGGTGAAGGGGAAACGTGGCTCGGTTAAATGGGGAGGATATTTGCTTGGCCTTTCAGCTCTCCGTAAACCGTTTGGTAATAATGGTCTTGGTGTGTCGCCTTCTCATTTTGGTGGATCCAGTTTCCTTTCCATCTCAGCACAGCCGGAGCTGATAGAGCGGGATCCTGTGGGCCTTCTGGCACAAACCTCTCACAGGGATCATCTTCAGGGGATCTTCTTTGGAGTTGTACTGTTCATGGCAAGGATCTATTTTCTTGCTGACTCACTGAAATTGCATGGCCTAAACGAATGAATATTTTTATGAGGCACCTTGCACCAGAGATGGGCCAGGACCAAACCAAGCAGCAGATAGAGAAGGGTCTAAAGTTGTATCAGTCCAATCAGACAGACAAAGCTCTGCATGTGTGGACAAAAGTGCTGGAAAAGACCTCAGATCCCGGAGGAAAGTTTCGAGTGCTGGGGTGCCTGATCACAGCTCACTCAGAAATGGGAAAGTACAAAGACATGCTAAAGGTAGGCTATCAAAACCACAGCGAGCCACATATAATGGTATAGTATATCTAGCATTTCTGTAAAGGAGTAAAAAAATCTACCTCAATAACTGTAGCTCATACTTGTATGACTCATATTCCAAGACTAAACAGTCACGCTTTATTTATATTACTAATGTGAAGACATTATTCCCATTTTGCATACTGTGCGATTACATTTTTTGTTATGCAACCAGCAGTAGGCGTGTGTGTGCAGTTCCTGTTCCAGTTACTAAATGTCACGGAATATCTCATAATTTTAAATGTCATCATGTCAGCTGTGAAGTGCCGCCGTTTACACAGTTGTAGCATTGTAACATTTCCGCAATGTGTCAGTGACTATTTCATGAGAAGAGGTCAAAGGTTACCTTCTTCCAACCACAGCGATCTTGAGAAGCATGGGTTAATTTGTGGCTTCCACATGATGCGGAGTAAATAAGTGCTCTGCAACCTAAGTATGAGTGTGGGGTGTCTTGTTGACATAATCATCCTTCCTGAAGCAGCGCCCGCTCTCACTAACTCGGCTTTAATGAGAACTGTAAAAAAGTAGGGGTCTTATGTCTGAATGAATTTAACGGATTAAAAAGTCTTTGAATCTGGGTGAAGTTGAAGACTATGCATGTTCCCTGCAACATTTATCCTCTTACTCTATCTGCAGTATGCCCTCGAACAAATTGACACAGCCAGAGAAATGGAGGACCCAGACTACCTGACGGAGGGCTACCTGAACTTGGCACGCAGCAACGAGAAGCTGTGCGACTTCCAGAAAACAGTCTCATACTGTAAGACCTGCTTAAACATGCAGGGCACCACTGTCAGCCTGCAACTCAATGGCCAGGTATGTCTTAGCATGGGCAATGCCTTCCTGGGTCTCAGTGTCTTCCAGAAGGCCCTGGAGAGCTACGAGAAAGCCCTGCGCTATGCACACAACAACGACGACAAGATGCTGGAGTGCAGAGTCTGTTGCAGTCTGGGAAATATCTACGTCCAGCTTAAGGTACTCAAAAAGCTGTTTTTCTGACAAGCGATTCTTGTTTTCCCATCATTACATTTTTGCTCAGTTTCAATAAAAATGAGCGATTACCAATAAATAAGTGTAAAAATCGTACATACTTTGGCTGTTTCAAACGTCTCCGCTGTGTTCTTTGAGTAAAACATTCACTGGACTGCACGTGTGATTCCACAATCAATGATTTTGCCAGCGTATTCACAGAGTATGACAACACTGCAGAACATCTGAGCCAACATCATCAATGCTTAGCCTGTGTAGTGCTGGGCATTGTAAAACAAGAGCTGAGTGAGTTGGCCGGCTGGTGTGTGGGTTTTTTTTTTGTAGTACCCTTGACATCTGAGATTTGTATATGTAATCCTCTGGCTTCCCAGAGAGGATTGGTTTCAATGGGATAGTGGTGAAGTTCTGCTTGAAGAATGCACTCACGTGTCACGTTATTATATGACACAAAAAAATATTACATCCTCCATTGCAACGCGGGGGGCACACAGACTAAATATTGTCTGAGTGCTCTTGTTAAGAAGATTAAAAACCAAAATGCTAATGCTAGTAGTATCTAAAAAGATGTGGTGCCCTTTTCTGGTGTCACCTAAGTGGTCATTCACATGTGCCTACAGGACTTTGAGAAAGCCCTGTTCTTCCCCTGCAAAGCGGCCGAGCTTGTCAATGACTACGGCAAAGGCTGGAGCCTCAAGTATCGAGCCATGAGCCAGTACCACATGTCTGTAGCCTACAGGAAACTGGAGCGCCTGCCAGATGCCATGGAGTGCTGTGAGGTATTGTTTTATAACACATCATTACTGTCCTCGGAGACAAACTTACATAACTCAGAGCCTTCCTCGCCATCTTGCTGACCCAACCCCCGTGCCTTTGATTGCTCTGAAGTTGGAGCTGCAGAGACAGTAGATGCTGCGCTGCCGACAGGTGCAAGTGGCAGTTGTTCTTTTGTACGAGGCCTTAGACCCTGACAAAAATATGCTCAGAGAGGCGCGGTTTAAAGTGTTAATGAAGAGGGTGGATTTAGTCTTTGCTCTGTTCTAATTATGTACCGGGGGGTGAAAGATAACTCGATGTCATTGCCTCTGAGTGTAGAAGTATAGTAACAAGACAGCAGGATGCATTTCAGATTTATCACATTTAACCCAACAGTTTATGCATCCGCACATACTCAGGATACCACGGACAACGGCTCATATTTATTCTATCACGTCTCTCTTTAAATGCACACTGCGATACAAATAAATCTGTGTAACTGCAGTTAAGAGGATGCAGCTTAGAGTTTCGATTTAGTTCAGGGTGTTGGTGTTACATGATGGAGGTAGGACTTTTCTAATGTCTGGTCTTTACTTTGTACCAATAAATAATCTGTCTTTTGCTTCAACAGGAGTCCATGAAGATTGCCCTGCAGCATGGTGACCGGCCTCTTCAGGCTCTGTGCTTGCTAAACTTTGCAGACATTCATCGCTGCAGACATGATGTTGATGTACAGTACCAATATTGCATTCACATTAATGTAAAATTTCAAAACTGGTCATCTACAACTAGTCTGTGCATTTACCTTTTTGGTTTTTTTTCTCTTCATATGTTCAGAAAGCATTCCCTCGTTATGAGTCTGCGCTGGGTATTATGACTGAGATAGGGAACCGTCTTGGGCAAGCACACGTCCATCTGGGAGTGGCAAAGTGCTGGCTTCTGCAGAAAGAATTTGACAAGGTGCCCTACAGTTTACACAAATATAAATTCTGACAGTAAAGGGATACAATGTTTTATTTGTACTCAAAATAAGTGCTCATCTGGTATTTATAAAGTATTCCTGTTCATGTTCCAGGCTCTTGATTCTTTGCAGCGAGCACAGGAATTGGCGGATGGAATGGGAAACAAGGTAACTGAACAGGAAAAGAGCTGCAGGGATAGTTTAGCCATTTCTTATTCTAGATTTGTTTTCTTTCAGTTGTAGTTGTAAAGATGACTGTTGGTTAAACAAAACAAGACACCTGAAGATTTTAAGCACTAGTTTCTCATGCTTTTAAACTGTAAAGCAATGACATTGTGATTCTTTCTCTTATACAAGCTGTGCACACTGAAGGTTCACTGCTTGAGTGAAGGGATTTACCGGAGCAGGGGGCAGCTGAATGAGGTCAGAGAGCAGGTGGTGAAGTTCCTCCAGTGTGTCGAGGAGCTGGAGCTCTACTGCGGCATGTGTGGAGAGTCCATCGGGGACAGGGACCAAAAGCTGCAGGCCTTACCCTGTTCCCACATTTTCCATCTCAAGTGGGTGTCTGTTCAAATCTCGCCTGGTATTAGTTACATTAGAAAAACAAGGCACTTGGATGAACGATGAAATGTTTTGCCACTGATCCTGCTAGATTGGGCATGCATCACGACTTTGCAGAAACAACAAAGTGCTGATTGTGATTTGGATTTTCTTAACCTATAAATTATTCTCATAACCAAATCTAGATGTAGTTTAAAGAGTGTATTTCCAATGTTTCTTTGTCTTTCAGGTGTCTACAGACAAATGGGACAAAAGGTTGTCCTAAATGCTTCAAGTCCTCCATGAAGCCGGGATTTGTGTGATTGCGAGGCTGCGTTTGAGCGTTGGATCTGCAGACACGGCATGGTGCCTCACAGGCTCCTGACTGATCTGAGAGACGCAGGTAGCCTTAGGAGGTGCTGAGGAGTGTTTCATTGCTCTGAGCAGAGGATGCTGAACTGAATCCAGAATGTCGAAGCATGTTGCTCAGAAGACACGACCAAGGCATCCATCTTTCTTAGACAACAGTCTGAAGCTGACAAAGGAGGTATAACCGATGGAAGTGTTGGAATTCGAGATAAGCTGAAGAGCCTGCATGGTCTCTGATGACTGGCCGTTTGTTGCAGCATTTAAACAGGAGACGGACCGTCAAAAGAACATTTACAGCATAGTGTGATTGTTATTTTATACACTGGAATTGCTTAGTACAAAGTGAGACGAAATTACATCTCCCCAGACTTAGTGTCGTGACTTTTTGTTCAGATCCAAAGATTCAATGCTGACTTTTTACAGCACAACAGTTGAGCCATATTTATTACTGAAACCTGTGTACATACTATTCTCATGTTAATTTCTTTTAAAAGTTTGATTTATTTGACGTGTTTTGTAAGTCCTGAAACGAACTAAAATCTCTTAACCATTCAAAAACTAGTATGTCTTTACAAAACAGGTACATGCAGCTGTTTTCTTCTGTCCTTATTCACAGAAATCCAGGAGCCAGCCAGTTTCCTTTTTCCTTTCATTGCCGGGAATGTTTCACATTCATTAATTCAAAACGTTTTTTTTTTCTTTGCCTGTCCCCTTTGGTTCTTTAGCCATCAGAATTGTTGTCTGAAGACCAACAAGGATACCTAATGGATTTACTTGAATGGATCATCATGGCCTTGCCGTATTGGTCCATTTGATCGTCCTTTGTTGTTATTATTTATTTTATTATATTTTAAGTTGTTACAGACGGGACAGACATGAGTGAGGGATAGGAAAGGGAGAAAGAAAGATGAAGGAAAAGAAAAACAGAAGGGAAGAGGGACAGTGAGAGAGGGCACTTAAAAAGAGAGAGAAGAGAAAAAAAGAAAAAAAAAATCTCCTGGATTACCTGTTGAGAGAAAAAGAAGAGAAAATAAGCAAAAAAAAACCAAACAAAAAAAACCAGAGCAACACACTAAACACAACACCGTCACATTAATCTAGCTAAGTGTAAACAGCAGTAAATACGAAATGTTGAATGTTGTTGTGTAGCAAGCAGCGCACATTGTGCTTGGAAATAGTAGCCAATAAAGGTATAGTTTATGTCTATGAACAGTGGACACCCGTGTGCACACCTGTTTTCACCTGTTCAAAACGTTTTGAGAAGAAAACCCTACAGGGAAAGGATCTTTGACCAATCACACACTTACACACAGTTATTTGGGGGCAAATGCGTTCAGTGTATTTTAATGTATTGTATTTGTGAAATGGTGAAATCTCTGTATATTTAGAATATTTACTTGGAAAGGTATTTTAGTGAAGCCACTTTAACTGAGATATCATGTCAGTGAGGTGTTGCATGTTTTTTTTAATTTTATTTACGATGCTGAAAAAACAGTTTAGATACTTCAAAATATGCACCCATGTGACTGCATAAGTATTCATTTCTTTCTTTATTTCTTATTTAGTGGCTTTTATTATTCGTATCCCCTATAAATCATTTCTAAGGAACGATATGGAAAGAGCCGTCATAGACTGAGGTTTCTCACGTAAAGTCGTTTTGTCTCAAAAACTAAAACTCCTTTCACTAAAGTTCCTGTTGAGATTGTGCTTGTAGATAGCTTTAAAGTACTCCCGTGGCCATTAAAGGGACACATTGATAAATTCAACAGCATAGTGATAAGGAGATAAAGATCTGATTTTGTGTTGACAAATGACAGGAGCCTTTTGAAATACTTTAAGTGCACATTGGAGATAAAAAGTGAGAGCAACACATTTACACAAGTGTTTCTGAACAAGCACTTATATCTCTGATTATAAGAGCACCACTTGACCTTGCTTCTAAATGGCATCTGAATCTTATTTGAGCTCTCTGCATTCAAAATAATGCTGATTCACTGTTTACCTGTAGCTCACTCGCTGTAATGCACATATATTATCTGCCGGTTATTCTTGTTGTCTTGTCTGTAGTATAAAAAACAACAACTTTACTGACAGTACAGCCGCCACTCATCTTTTAACAATTTAAACTATCTCTGTTTTTGCCTTTGCGGATTAATGCAGTAATACCACAACATTTAAATACATGTAGATTTGTTATATTTTTCTAGACGTCATGTTGATATAAACATGATTTATTCGATAATGTCTCTGCTGTCCAGACATGGATTGAGCCTGGATCATGGAGACCTTCACTAAAACGTTCTTTCTGTCTCGGATGAGGGTTAATCCATGTCTGAGAAACTGACTGTAAGAGTTTGACTACGATGCATTGTTAGTATGTTTATGCATTTAGTCAAACGTCCTTCTTGTGTTTAACATGATGGTAAATAAAAACACTCTTGAAAGTGACTGTATTTTTGTATTTTTGTTTGGTAATTTGGCGACAAAATAATTTTTCTGACTCACTACCACGGCTTCAGGGAATTCTGGATGACTTGCACGATTAACCAGAAATACCAGTTGGCCATCTTTTACTGAAACCGCCTACAGTCACAATGCCTTGAAATTTAAAGGAAGTTTTCTTGTAAACTCACTCGATAGAAACCCTTCAACCTGATGGCTGCGAAAACGACGGTTCCTGAAGAAGACATAACTTGCCCTCAATGCACGGACATTTATTGCCTTCCAGTTCTTTTAAAATGTGGCCACAACATTTGCAGAGTTTGCCTGTTTAACTACTGGGAGTGGAAAGGATTGCGAGAGTGTCCCGTCTGTGGCATCGTGTCTGACACCAAGAGACCTCCTATTAATCTGGCACTGCACAATGTCGCAAAGGAACACAAAGTGCTTATAATGACCAGCAGTCAAAACAAATGTTGTCAACACAACGAGAAGTTGAAGATTTTTTGTCACAACGACGGAGAGCTCATCTGTCTTATCTGCCAACTTTCAAAAGAGCATAAAGTCCACGAATGCAGCCCAGTAGAAGAAGCAGCCGAACAGAAAAAGGTTTGTGAAAATAGAAATACTTCCACCACAACACAGTAGAAGAAAGTCAGTTATATTGTCTATTTGTTAAATTTTAATAGAAAGAATCTTAGGAGGCCGGAACTGATGAACAAGCCTAATTAGCTGTTTGTTTGAGCTCTGAATGTTTAATTTCTTCTTGAATTTCAGGCAGAAATATCAGCCAGCCTTGAGTCTTTACAGAATAAACTCGAAATACTGAAGAATACAAAGGAGAAATGGGAGGAAACTAAAACCTATATCAAGGTAAAAAAAAAAATTTCCACTGTCTCTAACATTTTGACAACGACTCCAAGCATGCAACTTTATTTTGCCTCCAGCTTAGATTGAAAAATCACTCTGCGTGACAACCATTCTTTCTCTTTACTGGCATAAAAAAAAAACCACATTCCTGAACTTGCAGACGCAAGCATATGAAAATGAGACAGCAATCAAGGAGGAGTTTAAAAAGTTCCACCAGTTGCTTCAGGACGAGGAAAACACAAGGCTGAAGGCGCTCAAACTGGAGGAGGAAACCAAAACTCAAATCATGCGTAAGAAGCTGGAAAACATCAGCGACCAGATCAACACTCTCTCCTCCACCATCAGTGATATTGAAAAAGCCCTCAAAGCAGAAGCTATACAGCTTCTACAGGTACATTTACTGTCATTATTTACAGACTGCATTTATTTATAATAACTGCTAGATTATTTGTCATAAAAACAGTCAAGTAAAAATTATTTAATTAAAACAACAACAACAACACATTAAATATGAAAAACAACACAGTAGTAGAGAAACATCGGATGTTATATATGGCAAATAAACATTTCTATGAAGCTTCGCTGTGCACAGTCCCGACAGTAACTTTTTCCTGTTATTGTATTTTGTTTAAGAGAAAAGGCTGCATACAAAAGATTAACCATGGCACAATGCATTTATCATGAAGTCAACTTTTGAAGCTTTTTGTTTAGAGTCTAAATCGTGTTCATTTAAAATCACAGCTTTTGGCTACAGCTACCTGTGCACGCATCCACCTATCACTTAGCAGCCACACTCCTAATATAACACCGTCACTGAGGGGGAGGTCACTGATGTAGTTAAATAACTCTTGGGTGGTAGGGCCACCGAGGATGGATGCAATTCACCCCGAGTTTCTCAAAGCTCTGGATATTGTGACACTGCTGTGGCTGACATGTCTTCGTAGCATTGCAAGGAAGTTGAGTACAGTGCCTCTGGATTGGCCAACTGGGGTTTTGATTGACCTTTTCAAGAAGGTCAATCAAAAGTGTTTTCCAGCTTAGAAGAAATCAGACTTCTCAGCCTCCCTGGGAAGGCACATCAGTTGATCCTCAGATTCAGGGGGAACAATGGAGTTTCAGGTAATTTAGCACTAGATTAACTTTTTGTCCTCCTGAACATATTGGAGGGTCGGTGGGAGTTTGCTTAAGTAGTCTAGAGGTTTTTGGAGGACTTGGATAAGTCACAGGCCACAGGCCATGGTTCTCACTCTGAAGGGTATGGAAGAGTTACTGCTTCAAGTATAGGAATTTAAGCATCTTGGAATCTTGTTTATGAGTGAGGGGAGAGTGGTGTGGAAGATTTGGCATAAGAGTAAAGTTGTCAATCTACTTTCCCACCCTGTCAAAATGCTTGCCTGGTGGATGGAAAATGGATGAATGGATGGCCACTATATTAATCTGCAGTACAATCTGAGCAAATTAGGTGGTTCGTTGTATTATGTTTTGCATGTTCCCAATTGATACAAAACTGTATATGTGAATGTTATAGTTTAGAAGGCTGTTCGATCGTAAACTGTATTGGACACACTGAAGTTTGGCCTAATGGTGGTGCTACAGAGTTAAATTTCAGCAAACGGTCATCTAATTATTATGATCATTAGTATCAAGCATAGCATAAAGTTTTCCAGACAAGTTCAATTGTTCAGAATTATTCAGAATTGTTCCTCTCTGTTTCTAGTTGTAATAGTTGCTGTTGTGATGCATTGTATCACCATATGGCGTCACCTCCTGTCTCATTGTCTGTATCTGAGTTTCCTGTCGATGTATCTGTCGCAGTTTTCACTGTGTATGTCTTAAATTTAGGGTTAGGAGGTTGATGACACCTGCCGTCATAGCGCAATTTATCGTTTGTACATATACAGTATGTGTAGTTTTGAATTATTGTACATGTTTGTTACCTTTCAGTCAATAATTTCCAATAATACAGCTGTACTGCATATGTGATTTTGTAATGCAGCATGTCCTTAATGGACTCTCTTTCACTTTCTTTCTTCAACTTAAGAACTACAAGAAGACAAAGAAAAGGTAAGCATTACCCACTATCTACCAAAATCAGCATCAACCCTTTCCATGAGAGAATGCTGTAACAATTTTAACATGTTTCAGGCTCCAATGCAGCATTGGAGAGCCAGAGGTCATCAGAGATATCCTGATAAACTCTGCAAAGCATCTGGGATCGCTTAGTTTTCACATTTGGAAGAAGGCGGAAGACATTGTCAGATGTGGTGGGTTAAAGAAAAAATTCAAGTTTACTCTAAATTCTATCATATTTTCAACTAACTGAATTTTACGGTTTCCAGTTCCTGTTGTTTTGGATCCAAACACTGCCCAGTCCAACCTAGAGTTCTCTGAAGAACTGTCCTGTGTGCAATACAGCAGCAAGAAGCTCCTACCCAACAATCCTGAACGCCTCATCAACCGTGTTTCTGTGCTGGGAGCCACTGGTTTTACATCTGGAAAGCACAGCTGGACTGTAGATGTGGGCCAAGGCAAAGACTGGTACATCGGAGTGGCTCTAGACTCCATCCAAAGAAAGAATACCATCTTCCTCAGCCCTGCTGAGGGTTTCTGGGTAATTGGCTTGAGCAACGGAGACTCACTGTGGGCACAGACCACACCTCGCTCCAAGCTCCCAATGAAGGAGAAGCCCAACAGGATTACAGTAGAGCTGGACTATGAGAAGGGAAAAGTTGTTTTCATCAATGCTGCAGATTCTACAAAGATCCACACATTCAAAGACAAATTTACTGAGAAGGTTTTCCCCTACTTTTCCCCCGGATTGTGTGAAGACAAAAAAAAATCAAGCAAACTGAAAATCTGTCCCCAGGTAATAAAAGTACAAGTAGAATAGTCAGAGGATACATTATATTTAACAGGCTGCGCTGACTGATAAATCAATGCTTTACACATGGAATTCAGGAGGAAACAACTGTCTGAGGAGTGGAACTCAGACACTGTTTTTCTTTTGTATGTGGCATAGGTATAACTATGGGGAAAAACAGAGGCATTATGTTTTCAGGCAAAGTGATATTTTAGCTTCATTTTCAAACATAGTGACAAAGGTTAATAATAAGAAAAAGTCTCATCAACCGTGTTTCTGTGCTGGAGTAGTCAACTGATTCGCACCTGCTAGTGACTCAGGAAAGACTCCCAGGTTACCTGGTGATAGTCACAGTTTAATGTGGGAAGCTGCCTGCTTGATATAATGTAACATCATTACGTTATAACTACGTTAATGCACTTTGTTTCCTCAGCTTAGAGCTGTTGGAGCTTGTTTACCCTCAGAGGGAATTATCTGAATTAAAACTGATAAATGTGATTTAAAGGGAGGGAGCCATGGACACTGGGAAGCATATCAGAAAGCATAGAAACAGTTTCAGGAACAGGGTGGAATCATTTGCTTTTGATCATTTTTGATCTGACTCGGCTTAACTTGCTGGCTTAACTTCTCTTCTGGACACATCTTTCCTTTACATGCAGCTCTCTGATGTCAAATAGAGTATAGAACTTTATTAATCCCTATGATGTTTGATGTATTGTTTAAACTCGCTTTTGGTTGATTTTGTTTTGTTTTAGATTTTAATGTCTGTTTTCTGCCTCTGTAAAGCACTTTGTGATTTTATCTTGAAAGGTGCTATATAAATAAAATTTTTATTTATTTATTTATTTATGAGGTCAGTTTATTGTTCATTCTTGAGGATGTGGTTTCTGTGTCTGGTCTTCCCATCCTCACATACAGATCAACTTTAAAAAGCAGTGCAACTCCATGGCTGCAGATGTTTGTATGTTTCCTGTGTTTGCTAGTACTTCTTAATTAAAGGATCTATGCTTTTTTTCTTTCACCGCCCAAGAAAATACAAACAACTACATAAAAAACTAAAACAACGAAAAAAACAAAATAACTTTAATCCTTTATCAAAGGGAGATGGAGAAAACAAGAAGCGAGACAGGTTCTCTCTCTGAATATTTATAGTTTCCCTTTTCAAGTATTTCTTACACACACTATGACAGGCAAGGACAGGTAAAAATAAAAACCATTTTTAGATTTTAAAATAAATGTTTTATTTATCTAACTGTGCAACAGAGGTTGGAAAAGTAAAGCTTCAGTATCTTACCCAAGGATACTTCCATATGTAGAAGAAACCAACAAACAACATGAAATAGCTGGCATTTAGTGTAAAGGTTAATGACATTTCTGTGACAACACATATTAGGAAACTAAGCACTGCTGGTAAGCACTCAGACACTCTTATTAGTGCTGTCAATTCCTGAATAGTGGAAAAAGGTTATCTTATGTGTGGGCTGCGGGTGTTTTGTTCTGTGACATCACCGTAAACGTTTCCGGTTTAAAAGCCTGAGGCTTTTCTGTGTGGAGTCAGACATGCCAGTTAGGAGAAAAGAGGAGAGAATGGGGCAGGATGATTAATTGACAAACTATTATTGCAGCACAACACAAAACTGAAGTAAAAGGATTTCTGTGAAGGTAAAAATCAATAAAATCCATTCATTTAATTTAGAATTCAAGTTTATTTATATGGCAAGGCCAGCAATCTGATGATCCCCTATGAGGAAGCACTTGGCAACTGTGGGGAGGAAAAACACCTCTTTGGAAAGAATATTGTAGTAGTCCTATTATTGTAGTAGTTGGAGTCTCCTAGTGTGTAGAAGCTTTACAAATTTGCAATTATTGTATATTTGCATTTCAAGTTATGACAATGATTCGCTAAACATGTTTGTGTTTGTTACAGTAAAAAATATAACTTTTTTCTGCTCTGATTTTATGTTTTTTGTCTGAATTTAGATCAATTGTGTTAATATACTATGTCAAAATGAAAAATGTGAGGTTGTGCTTAAAAAATGAATGATACCAAACAAGGTAGGATAAATATTCTTTAAAAGGTGAAACGTAGAGATGAAATCAAAAGTAGTCAAAAACGGCAAATTATACCCTGGACCACAACTAGTCATATTACTCAACTTTGCAGACAAACATCACTGCATGTCTGCATCTTGATGTAAGGTGCCCAGCTGTGGGTCGTGACCGAAAGAACGAGATCGTGGATACAAGCGGCGGAAATGGAATTCCTCCGAAGGGTGGCCGGCCTCTCCCTTAGAGATAGGGTGAGAAGTTCGGCCATTCGGGAGGGGCTCAGAGTAGAGCCGCTGCTGCTCCACATCGAAAGGAGCCAGTTGAGGTGGTTCGAGCATCTGACAAGGATGCCTCCTGGGCGCCTCCTGGGCGAGGTTTTCCAGGCATGTCCCACCGGGAGGAGGCCCCGGGGAAGACCCAGGACACGCTGGAGAGATTATATCTCTCGGGTGGCCTGGGAACGCCTTGGTGTTCCCCCGGATAAGCTGGAGGAGGTGGCTGGGGAGAGGGAGGTCTGGCCTTCTCTGCTTGCGATGCTGCCCCCGCGACCCGGCCCGGATAAGTGGTGGAAGAAGATGGATGGATAGATGGATTAGTGTATTTGTTTTTTTGCTTTTAGTAGGGATGCACCGATACCGATACTGGTATCGGGTATCGGGACCGATACTGTAAAAATGTGGTATCTGTTAACTCGTAAAAGTTAACCGATACCACGAACCGATACTAACTTATTTCATTAATCAGAGGGTGGATTGTCATTTTTGTTGTAGTTTTTTAGATTGGCCATAGGGGACATCCCGCGCTAAACAGGCACAGGGTTAGACGAGTAAAAAAAGAGAAACTGCAGGCTGCTGTAGCCAGGCTAAACAAAATGTCAGCAGTGTGGACCGGAACAGCCAACTTTAACTCAGGTTTTGGAAAAGCGATGAAAAATGTCAAGAGAAAATCCACGGGCAGTTAAAATAACAGAGGCTCTGACTCATTTTATTGCTCTGGATGACCAGCCAATGCCGGTCGTGGAAAACTTAGGATGCTTCTCAGCATACTCGAGCTGCGATATGAAATTCCCAGCCCATACATCAGGGAGATAATGGTGCCAAAACTTTCTAAAGAGGTAAAGACAAGCAGTGTGTGCGATGTCAGTCCTTGGTTTAACGGCACAGTGGACTGATGATCCACGGGCAGATGGGGAGTTCGTTCGTCAATGCCAAATACTTTCGTTATTTTGTTCGTTTGTTTATAATATCGACACTCTGCAATAATTTAAAAGTTTATTTTATTCTCAAACCTAATTCGTATTTATTTTATTCCAAAGAGAAGTGTTTATTTATTATTCTGAAAGCTCGAGACAGTGCCAATAGTTCAGTGATATTTTGTTAAATTACAATGTGGAGACTCTGCAATAATTTAAGAGAAGTGCTTATATTTCACTTGAAATTTTTTTGTGGTCATTTTTATTAAGATATTATTTATTATCGGCAGAGAATAAAATAAAACCTGTCTTCCAATTCATTGCATTTGTGTGTGTGTGTGTGTGTGTGTGGTAGAAGTATCGGTTTTTGTACTCGGTATCGGCAAGTACTCAGATCCAAGTATCGGTATCGTATCGGTTTGAAAAAATTGGTATCGTTGCATCCCTAGTTTTTAGGTATATTTGTGTATTTATCAGACACCAATGCGTTAAACTTGGGGTATTTGGGCCATATTTGTCTGGGAGTCAGAGTGTTGTCACAAGGGTGCCTGTATGCTAAATATTTAGAAATACATTGTTATATAAACTTGTTAAAATTGTTTATTATGTTATTATAAAGCAGCCATGTTCATGGTGCAGGCTCTATATTTTTGCAGTCAGTAGATGGAATGGGGAACAAGATAAATAATCGGAACAGGAGCTGCAATGGTTATCAGTAGCTGATACATCAGTAAGATTAATTCAGCCATTTGTCATTCATGATTTTAAACTCATAAACAGAACAGGCACATTATTAAAACAAAGGAAATGAACGTAAAGTTTCTGAGAACTTTTTTTTTTTTTCCATTTTTAAGCATGTATTGAGGACATTAGTCAACTTCTGCATCTATATCATCTTTGGTTATGTCAGGATGACTTGCATGATTACCCAGTTATACTAGTTGGTCAACTTCTACAGGAAGCTGTAAATGTTTACAGTTGTACCGCCTACTGTCACAATACCTGAATCAAAGACCATCACTTGACAGAAACACCTGAGCGTTCAGGGAAGTGCACCACTGTTTGCAGAGTGTGATTATTTAGCTGGAAACAGAAAGGATCTCAATTATGTCCACCACTAATCAAGACAAATGTTTTCTCCACAACCAGAAGCGGAATAGTTTTTGTCACAATGATGAAGAGCTTGTCTGTCTTGTCTGCCAACAATCGAAAGAGCACAAAGTCCATGTCTGCCACCCAGTAGACGAAGCAGCTGAACAGAAAAAGGTACGTATAAATATACATTTAAAAAAACTAATACTGGGGTGAAGTTGTTGGTAGACTTACATCACAATGTAAAAACAGATCTTTAATTAATGACTTCCATCATCACGCAATGTGTCATTTGTCCCACGAATTCTCATTATTCTTATGTCTGTAAAATGTAAGAAAATAGTGAAATGAGTGCACCCGATATGACTCAAATAATTAACAATTTTAATTTGATGTGATATTAAACAAAACCACGAAGAAAACTGATTATCAGGAACTACACAGAAATGCTAGATTTTAAAATTCTTCTTCGTACATTTCAGACAGAAATGTCAGCCAGCCTCGATTCCTTAAAGAAAAAACTCAAAGTACTAATCAACACAAAGGAACAATGGGAGGAAATGAAAACCTATATCCAGGTAAAGGGTTTTGTGTTTTGTGAAACAATGCTGACTCTTACTGGGACTTTTTAATGTTGCTTCTGACAAAAAAAAAACCCCAGCATGACAAACATTCCTTCCATTTACTAGCTTAAAAACCCCCCACATTCTTTAAAATTACAGATGCAGGCATGTGAAACGGAGACAGGAATCAAGGAAGAGTTTAAGAAGCTCCACCAGTTCCTTAAGGAGGAGGAAAACACCAGATTGCAGGCACTGAAACAGGAGGAGGAAACTAAGACTCAAATCATGTGTAAGAAGCTGGAAAACATTGAAGAGCAGATCAACACACTCTCCTCCACCATCAATGATATTGAAACAGCTCTCAAAGCACAGGATGTACAGCTTCTACAGGTGCATTTACTATCATTATTTACAAGCTGTTTTTATTTATATTAACTTCTAAGTTATTTGTCCTACAACAGTCAAGTAAACAGTGAAAATGGCTAAACAGGACACCCAGGTTGATAATGAACATCAATATAACACACAGCATACAAACAGTAAAACTAAAAGTATTTAGTTAGTATACATGCAAACAAGAAAATTACTGAAAATCATATTTTGCACAAAATGTTTACCAACTTTATTTATTAAATTTGAAATTTCGTATTTCTTAGATTCAAACTTGGAAGTAAAACATAAAATGTCAGACAAGCATTTCTCACAGACCTATTTTCCATAGTCTGGATGTAAAATGTTAGTATGCTGTACTGGTTAATCAGTATGGTCAGTTTTAAAGACACATGTAGCGTCTGACAAGTGGAGCCAACTTCAATGTGCCTGCGTTCTTTTTAATGGCCACCAGGGGGTGATCCCTGTGATTGCAAAGACTTCTGGACCCACTGAAGTCTATAGAAATATCATTTTCTACCTTTACCACTGTTAACACTTTTCTGTTAAGTTCATGGTCTCAGTTACATATTTAGGGTCATATTAAATTTTAAAAAGGAGTTCATTTCATACATCTTGGTTATACTGTTTGTCAGAAAGGAAGTATCAATTTGTGATTGACAAGTTGTTAGTCAATGAGCGTATGGTTTGACAGTCAGACCTGCACTGACTCACTGCATCCGGTTACAAAATCGCTACGTCCATCTCTTACAGTGTCCATGGATGTAACCCATTAGTTTGTGTCCTGATTTGGAGCCTCAAATCTTTCTTTGTTACCTTCATCTTGTTGAGAAATCCAAGAAAAGAAAAAGAACTCAGGAATGGGCAAATACTTTTTCACAGCATTGTACCTGTTTTAACACTACATAACGCATAAATAACGGCTTTTTTTCTGGTGTAGAGCTCATAATTTGAACTTTTAAACCTAGTTTAGTTGGCAATTACAGTTTTGGCACTTCTGATTTGCTTCATTTTGGCTGCTTATGTGCGCTATCATGCAAGGAGGAAGCCATATTTGAACAGTGCAGAAGTACCTTTGTGTCTTGTGGACCAAGACTCCTTTGAAATGAACTGTTTCAAAGTGGTAAAGTGTTCAGCGAGTCCAAATTAGACGTTCTTGTTGATAATGGTTGATGCTCCGTCCTCCGGGCTAAAGAGGAGGGAGACTTTGCAGTGTGTTATCAGCATTCAGTTCAAAATCCAACATTGTGGTATGGGAGTGCATAAGTGCATGCGGTACAGGAGGTTTGCATGCTTTGGAAGGAACTATGAATGAATGCAGACCATCACAATTCTTCTTCCATGTTTGACAGTTGATGCCAAACACTGTGGAATTATCCTTTTGCCTACTCGATGGCAGTGGTGTTTCATGGCCCAGGCAAGCCTCTTTGTTTTATTCTGATGCCATAGTTAGCTCACATGGTCTGCTCACAGACAGAGGGGGTTGTAAGTAATCCAGAAAAGTTGGAACACTTGTAGGAAATAACAGCACCAACTTTCAAGGCTTGATCAACCTCTATTACTGCAGAACAGCTTTAAATTGTTAAACCATTTTGTGTTTCCTAAAGAAAAGAAAGAAAAAAAAGGCCTTTTTGTATACATTTAAAATGTACATTATTTTTCAGTTTTGGGTAACCTTATCTTTTTTTAGCCTCTGGCAGTTCACTGTTTACCTTTGTACCATTTCAAGCTATTCATTGGAGTTGAACGACTTGAATTGCAATACAAAACTGAAACTTTTGAACGGTAGTGCACATATATGTGTCTTTGAATTACTGTACAGGTTTAATACTTTCAGCAGTTTCCAGATGTGCAACTCTATTTCACACATGATTTCATAATGTACTCTCTTTCACATTCTCTCTTCAACTTAAGGACTACAAGAAGACAAAGAAAATGTAAGCATAACCCACTATCTGCTAAAATCAGCATTGATCCTTTCTATGAGAGAATGCTGTAACAACTTAACGTGTTTCAGGCTTCAGTGGAAAATTGGAGAGCCAGAGGTCATCAGAGATATCCTGATAAACTCTGCAAAGCATCTGGGATCACTTAGTTTTCACATTTGGAAGAAGGTGGAAGACATTGTCAGATGTGGTGGGTTAAAAAAAATTTTTACTCTAAAGTTTACTCTAAATCAATGCAATACAGCAGCAAGAAGCTCCTACCCAACAATCCTGAACGCCTTGTCAGCCGTATTTCTGTGCTGGGAGCCACTGGTTTTACATCTGGAAAGCACAGCTGGACTGTAGATGTGGGCCAAGGCCAAGACTGGTACATCGGAGTGGCTCTAGACTCCATCCAAAGAAAGAATACCATCTTCCTCAACCCTGCTGAGGGTTTCTGGGTAATTGGCTTGAGCAATGGAGACTCACTGTGGGCACAAACCACACCTCGCTCCAAGCTCCCAATGAAGGAGAAGCCCAACAGAATTACAGTAGAGCTGGACTATGAGAAGGGAAAAGTTGTTTTCATCAATGCTGTGCCATGGGCTCCCCCGTGTCACCTATTGTAGCCAACCTTTACATGGAGGAAGTGGAAAGGAAGGCTCTTGGCTCTTTCAAAGGAAGAGTACCCAGCCACTGGTACAGATATGTAGATGACACCTGGGTCAAAATCAAGACACAAGAAGTGGAATCCTTCACTGCGCACATTAACACTGTGGATAAAAACATCAAGTTCACCAGGGAAGACACAAAGGACGACTGTTTGCCTTTCCTGGACTGCGCTGTGCACATTGAAGAGAATGGCAACCTCAACATCGAAGTTTACTGGAACCCCACACACACGGACCAGTACCTCCTGTTTGACTCCCATCACCCTCTGGAACACAAACTTGGAGTAATTAGGACCCTACACCACCAGGCAGAACATGTTCCCTCTAAGCCTGAAGGGAAAAAGAAGGAACACACACATGTAAAGGAAGCACTCAAAACGTGCGGCTATCCTAAATGGGCGTTCTTAAAGTCAGCAAAGAGGCACAGAAAAGAAGATCAGACACCAGCGAGAGAGGATAAGAAGGACAGATGCAACAACATTGTCATCCCCTATGTAGCCGGTGTATCAGAAAAACTCAGGAGGGTTTTCTCCAAGCATGACATCCTGGTGCATTTCAGACCCAGCAACACGCTCAGACAAAAACTGGTTCACCCGAAAGACAAAACAGCAAAACACAGACTTAACAATGTGGTGTATGCTGTACAGTGCAGCGAGGAATGCCCAGACCTCTACATTGGAGAGACCAAACAGCCACTTCACAAGCGCATGGCACAACACAGAAGAGCCACCTCCACAGGACAAGACTCAGCTGTCCATCTGCATCTTAAGGATAAAGGACACCCTTTCAAGGATGCCAATGTTCACATTTTGGACAGAGAGGACAGATGGTTTGAAAGAGGAGTGAAAGAAGCCATCTATGTCCACTGTGAGCGACCATCTTTGAACAGAGGCGGTGGTTTACGACACCAACTCTCTGCCATCTATAATCCAGTTTTGAGATCCCTTCCCAGACGCCTTAACGCCCACTCACATCCTGGGCCATCTGACCTCAGGAATTTCCATGATAAGGTGGGGCCAGGTTTCACAATGAACTCACCCGAAACTTTGGCTGATTGGGACCCACACCCAGTTTCACACCTTGGCTCAGGTGATTAGAGGATCATCAGGGGGTCCTTTTGTCCCTCTGTCCCTCCCTACTCCCACTAGGTTTATATCTGGGACTCTCCACCATTTGACCTTAGAACTGAA
The DNA here is from genome assembly GCF_963576455.1 of Neolamprologus multifasciatus. Classification (NCBI taxonomy): domain Eukaryota; kingdom Metazoa; phylum Chordata; class Actinopteri; order Cichliformes; family Cichlidae; genus Neolamprologus; species Neolamprologus multifasciatus. Next base: position 53,544,003 of record NC_140445.1, on the reverse strand, counting down.
GAAGCTTCTCGGATGAGAGGTAAAAAGTCTTCAAGTAACTTAAAGAAGTCCAGACGCTTTTCTTTGCAAGCTCCTTTGGCTGCAGATTCTACAAAGATCCACACATTCAAAGACAAATTTACTGAGAAGGTTTTCCCCTACTTTTCCCCCGGATTGTGTAAGGATGTGCAAAACGCGAGTCCATTGACAATCTGTCCCCAGATAATCAAAGTGACAGTAGAATAGCTTCCCATTTCTGTTGAGTTAAAAGACAGGCTCCATTGCGTGTCATAACAGCACTAGTAATGTATGCAATAAATATTGTGACTGAAACACAATGAAAATGTTTTGTAATTAAAATTATTTATTTAAATAAGACTTTTTCAGCAGGAAATTGTACTGCACTGTATCAAACTGAGGTCCAAAGAGCAAGAAAATAAACAATTTCAAACACTCTTTTAGCTTTCTCAGACCAAAGTCTTTAGATTTATTTAAATTTAGTGTCAAGTTAACCATTAACCATCCTTCTCTTTGTTTTTTGGCTTCCTCTGTGACGCCATGTCTTTTAGCTTAGAGTCCAATTTTCTTTGCAGATAGGCCTTCTTATTGTGGTCCATAGATTTGTCTTTCTTCCCACTCCCAGCATAAAGAACACCCTCTTTACTTATCCTCATTCGAGCATGAGACTTGGCTTTATCTCCACAGCCGTGAACCTGAAAAGTATTTGCAAGACATCAATCAGATTTTCACGTAAAAAAAACATAAATTCCACAGATGCTTGGCAGGTGTTACCTGTTAACCTACACGTCAAACATACTACTCAGTTGAGGCGTGCCTCTTACCTCTGGTATATGATGACTGAGACAATACTGCCTGTTACAGAACAGGCAGAGCTGCCCGAGTGTTAGCACAGATGCTTTGCACTTGACAAAACTACAAACACTGTCGGCCTTCATGACATTACTGATGAGTGTGTCGAAGTCGTCATCTGGAGCAGAGGCAGCAGCGATGTCGCAGGCCCCAGCCTTGGTTCGATTTTTTCCTGGGGTTGAAACATGATGCAGAGTTAAACTGTTAGAAAGCTGATGGGTAAGAAAACACCTTTAAATGCTTTGTTTAGATGCTTCTGATGCAAACCTTTTGCTTTTTTTGATGAGTGGCCTTGAGCTGGATGAATGTTGTTCTGTTGCTTTTTTTGTTGAGCGTTTTCTTCCCTTTTCTTCTGCTCCCTCTTCATCCTCTCTAAATGTAAACTTTTCAGGTCTAAGGGGGATTGAGACGATGGCTCACTTTTTGAATCTGGGATCGTTTCCTCTTCCGTTGCTGCTTGTGCTTCTTCTTTGGCTGGTTTTGACATTGGGGGTCTGGAGACAGTGATACACCTCTCACTTCCCTCCCCTTTGCTCTCATGAATGAGGCCCAGTTCCTCAGCGATCTCATGGACCAGCAGCCGGTCATGAGAGTTAAATGACGACGGAAACTGTAGCTCACTCTGGTTTAAGTCCTTCATAAACCTTTCCACCTGCTCTCTGATCTCAGCGCGTCTGCCATTACTCTGCTCTTGCTCTGCTGATGTGCTAGACTTTGTTTGCTTCTCTGAACCAGCTGCATTTTCCTTGCTGCTGCTACCAGCAGATTTTTTCTGTCCTGGCTTTGCTTTACCGGAGGGCTGATCCTTGACCTTGTGTTTGGTAGATGTGGAGGTGCTGGAAGAGGCTGTTTTTGCATCTTTGTGGTCACGGGTGTAGTTTTGTGGTACGATGTCTTGAATGTACTCGAACGCTGTTCTGACTTCACCAAACGCAGTCATGTGATCAATCAGGGATTTCAGAAAACCGTGAGTCTGAACGGTTTGAGTGTCACACACGACAGCGATGTGTCGTCTTGCACGCGTAACGGCAACATTTATCCTTCTGTCCTCTGCTAGAAAACCAACTTCACCTAAAATAAATGGAATCAGTGGGAAAAAACATTGTGAGTAGAAAGATAAACTGTTGTTTATGTTTAATGCAGCTAACATCTACAATTCTGTGACAGAATTAAAAGGAATGTCATGAATTACCTTTTCTGTTGGATCGAACTAACGACAACACGACAGCCTCTTTTTCCCTGCCCTGAAATCCATCCACTGATTTTATCTCGAGCTCTGGATGCTTTGCAGAAAGTTTCTGACGTAGAAGATCGACCTGTACAGAGAGAAAAATGGTTGTTATATTCAAAACAGCACTGTTATATCGATTTTCCTTGGCAGCTGTGGTTTAAGTGGTATAACGGAATGTCTACCAATTAGAAGGTCGGTGGATTGATGGGTCCACCTGTGTCGAAGTATCCTTGGGCAAGATACTAAAGCCTGAGTTGCTACCAATTGCAGTGTGAGTATGTGAATGTTAGATAAAAGAACTGTATGAATGTGTGTGATTGGCTGAATGAGACTTAGAAAGGGCTTTGAGTGCTCAAAATGAAGTAGAACGGCATTATATAAGTACCAGTGTGTTTACCATGTACCATTTAAATGATAAAGCTTTGGGTGTTTATTTTTATCAAAGGAAAAGATGTTTTTACATACATACATGCAAATTTATTGCACGCTGTGTGGTCAAATGTTTGTGCACGTTGGAGGTATTTCTCCTCTTTGTTGTGATCAGTGTTGGGGGCATTATTTATTTATTTATTTTTTTAAGTAATGTAATACACATATCACTTTTCTTTAATGCATTAAGTTACTTAAAAGTTAAGTTATTCTTTATACTAGTCTTTACATCCTTGTTGCATTTCCCTAATCACTGTGCTATGAAAATCTAACCTTCAGGAAAGTTTTTAATAATTCTCCCTGGAATTTTGAAACCAATCAGTTACTTTCGGTGCTGCCAGTCTCATTTCTGTGACTTACTTGTAGATTGTATGGAGCAATAACAGCTATGTCTTTAGCTTTAACTCCCGCTTCAGTCAGAGCTTTTATGTGCAGATCGACGATGTCGACCTCACCTGAGGAAACACATCACACGCTGTTAAACTGTCATACCACACAAGCAGTAATCATAGATTGCTTGTTTACAAGCTAAAATTAAAAAAAGAATAACCTGTGTTGCCTTTGGACTGCTCATCTGCGACCTCCATTTCACTCAGACCACACCCTGCTGTGTCAATAAGAAGCAGGGGCGTGCTGGTCTCTTCAACGCATGCGACTCCTGCTAGATCTCTGTTTTGAGCGACATTTTTAAATGAATCCAAAGATTCATCCGTCACCAGAACACAAATATGAGATGCTTTAAAATAATACATTGAGTCTCACTTCAGTAAATGTCCCTCCACAGAGCTGTGAGCGGTCAGTCTTCCATGGTACATCTCCTTGGAGGCCCACTGCATAATGGCACTGTTCATGCGGTACTGAACTGTCAGCATACGAACCACCGAGTCCCCGTACATCTGGATAAGTCTCTCCATAAGACTCAGAGATAAGCCTTTTGATGCAGCCCTGTTTGCAACAGAACAACATAAAAATTTTACAGATTTACATTTTAATTCCTGAAAAACAGCCTCATTCGCATTCACATCAACGGCCAATTTAGAATACCCATTTAACCCAACCCCACTAACTGAACATCTTTGGACTGTGGGAGAAAGCCAGAATACCAGGAGAGATCCATGCTGTACCCTGCCTCTCACCCTGTGACAACTGGAATAGGTTACCGCCCTGCAAAACCCTGAATTGGAAAAGTGGAAAAAAATGGATGGAGCATCAATGCCTTCTTTCTATAACTGATTTGATACTGGGATTAAAAGTGCATTAGGATGGGATATCTGAACCACCAGTGCACACAGAAGAGCTGATTAGAGCTAGAAAAACCTGTTTCGGTGTTTTTAAAAGCAACAGACTGGAAAACTATGTAACCTATCCTTTAACCAAGCTTGTTGTTTTTCTAATCAGAAATCTGAATGCTTCAGAAAATGTGTCAAAAGTGCTTTTTAAAGGAAAAATTAAAATTCTAAAAACTATTTCTAGTGACATCCTTTGGATTTTGTCCTCCACTTTTAACTCCAGAGGCTTAATAAAAGCAGGCGGTGAAGGTCTCATTATTCAGGTTATGTTACAATTCATTTACATACTGGCAACAGATAAATGCTACATCGTGTATTTTAAGGTTAAAAACTTCTGGGACTTGAGGAAAAAAAGTCACAACGGTATAGATATCAAATGCTGAATATTATGAATGCATAAAAAACCCAAACTTGAATTTTTTACATTTGTGATTTAATGGTAGGTGGTAACTGCTTGTAGTCTCCAGCCAGGATGCACTTGCGCGCTCTAAGCAGAGCGATCCAGCAGCTGCTCTCCAGTGCCTGAGCACACTCGTCTATCACCACCCAGTCAAAATGTTCAGCTGGCAGGAACTTCAGAGGCCCGTCATCGCAGGCACCTGCACACACGCAGACAAGCGCTCCCAGATTACCTTTCATCATTACTCCAGCATCTAAATGACACTGTCATCGGGCCATTACTCACCTGTGTTGGTTGATAACACAACGTCAGCACTTTTAAGGATCTGGGCGATGGCTGCTGCCTCTCTGCTTTTCAGCTCTTTTCTCAGCTCTCCTATTTCTCGTTTCATGTTCCCCCGTTCTCCTTTCTCCTTTTTCATTCCCGTCTTGGAACAATCACAACATCACAAATCATTTGAGACGGCACTAAAATGACATGTTAGCGGGACACCACACTATAATACTCACAAATGCTTTATCAATGTCCTTCCGGATCTCAGCGATGATGTTTGCGTTGTCACTCTGAGCCAGGATGGCATCCAGTGAATGTTTCTGTATGGACTCCAGTAGCCTGGCCGGGTGACCCAGCCTCAGGACCTTGGCTTTGCACTGGGCTAACCTCTCCACTAAATTATCCACCGCCACATTTGAAGGAGCACAGCACAGGACCTGCACAGTCACAAGAGCCAAAGTGATCCTGTCTAGACTATAGTTGTGGCATTGATAACATTCTTCTTTATACACTAACAAATTCACATTTTTGCACCTTTTGCCCCTGTTTGACAGCTTGCAGGATGATTTCCACCACAGTGGTGGTCTTCCCAGTGCCCGGGGGCCCATGAATCACTGCAAGCTCTCTCTGTGACAGAGCGAAGGATACAGCTTCTCTTTGGGAGTCATCCAAGTTTGAGTTAAAGAATTCAACCTTATCTGATGAAACAAAACAGAGGCAAACACCAATGCGCTGAATGTTATATATGCATATGGAAACTTAGATTTCTAAACAATCATTTAATTAAAACAGGAGCTAATATTTACTCACTTGGTTGTGACTGAGAAGTAGGTTTTGTGTCTCCAAAGAGGACACTTATTAAATTGGAAGCTGGTCCATTGTTGTATCCATTTAATGTATTCAAAGCACTGCAAGCAGAAACCCCATGGGTTAAGTTTCAAAGGTGTACTAATTCACCTGCACCGAGGTATTTTTGGTTACAGATATTCCTCACCGTTTCATTCGTTTGTAAGTGATGTCGTTTGCTAACTTTAAAAGGTTGTAAAGTGCATCTGAATCAAAACTGTGGCCATCCTTTAAATCATCAAAGGCCACACTTATAGATGCTTGGCCGACCCTTGTCACAATCCCAGTACTGATCTGTGAGGCTGCAGTGCATCCAGTAGTGTCATACAAGCCAACTATGTCACCTGCAAAGACAGACACATACCTCACTGTAATATAAACATATTTTAATGAAATTTTATTTATATAGTGCAAATCAGAACAACCATTTCTAAAGGTGCTTTATATTGTGAGGTAAAACCCCCTATGAGCAAGCACTTGACAAAAGTGGGAAAGCAAAGCTTTTAATAGGAAGACACCTCTGACAGAACCAGGCTCAGGAAGGGGCAGCCATCTGCTGCGACTTGTTGGTGTTGAAGAGAGCCTAGTCTTGTTACAGGATAACTAAGTGAGGATTCATGGTCACCTGATCCAGCCTTAACTATAAGCTTTATCAAAAAATAAATTTTTAAGCCTAATCTTAAAAGGAAAAGGGCCTCAAAGCTGAACACTCTGCCTTGTAAAGTAAAAACAGACGTCAATCTCACCAGGTCCGAAGCTGTTGCTTGGCAGAGATGAGAACCCAAGATGCTTTCTTGGCTCCAAGATGACGACTGTGCGGCCATAGAGGCCTGTGGAGTGACTTCCTATCTGCAGTTTCAGCAGGCAAACACCTTTGTTTTGAAGATCCTTGAGAGAAATGTTCTCCTGCCATACCCTGAGGGCACAAAAAAGGGCAATCACGAGTGACAACTGTTGATAACAACATTTGGTTTTAGATTATTTTCAGGAGAAATCTCTGTGTTTAGAAACAAATCCATTTTTTAAAACCACACCTTAATCTCTCTGAAAACAATTTAAATACAAATAATAAAAACATCTTTATGTCGCACAGTTCAGCAAACTAAATTCTGCAGTGTGACCATTTGACAGTGCAGATGTCACATTACATACCTGGTCTCCTCTATCTCAGCCTCCCGCTCCTCCTGCAAAAGGTCGAGTGTCTTGGACACAAACTTTTCCAAGGCCATTACTCACTGAAATGGTAACAGAACAAATAACCCCAAACAAATAACAAACAAAATATGCAAAGCAATAATAGTTATTCATGATCATACTACTACTAAGCTGCAGCAGCTTCATTGGCTCCTAGTCAGATATCGTATCAATTTCAAAATACTCTTGCACACATTTAAGGCTATTCATAATCTCTCTCCTGCATATCTCTCTGATCTGGTTCAGATCACCACCCCATCTCGGTGTCTTAGAGCTTCTTCTTCTCTTTCTCTCTCTCTGTCCCCTCTCCCCGTCTTGCCACCATGGGGTGCAGGGCTTTCAGCTGCTCTGCTCCTCGACTCTGGAATTCCCTACCTCCTGATTTAAGAAATATCACTTCCTTCTCTCTCTTTAAGTCCCAACTCAAAACTCACTTGTTGAAAAATAGCTTATCCCACATAACCTCTCCACTCTGCTATTTTAAATTTGTTTTATGTCTTATGCTTTTATGATTGTGTAAACTGCTTGCTTTTATTATTCTGCTGTGTACAGTGTCCTTGAGTGTTCTGAAAGGCGCTTTCAAATAAAATTTATTATTATTATTACGACACAGGTAAAATTGGTCTTTCAACCATATTTAAATATTTTTGTACTTTTTTTGTACTTCTCCTCCTAAATAATTCGTCCGAAACTGAATCTACTAGCCTGTACACCCACTACTGTATTTATTTTATTTTTAATTTGGGGAAAACGACAAAAACAACAAAGGAAAAACTGTAAAATTAAAAAAGCTGTAAAATAAAAAGCACTAGGACCCACTCTTAGTTATTAGATGTTAGATGAAAGTAACCCTTAAAAAAGAAGCAGGGTATAGGTAAATCGTTTCAACGCACAAACATGTTAAAGCTAAATGCTAACATCACAGCCACGGTCATTTTACTTTACGAGCAGTTAGCAAGCGAGAACTGCACTCACCTGTTAGCGCCTGAAACCTAAAGACGGAAAAGCCAAATTTAACGTTAGTTAATCATGTAAAATAACTTGGAAATGTAACACCCTCTCTGCCATTACTCAGGTGGATTTGTTTGGTTCCTGTTCTCTTCCTTGTTTGTGTTTTACTGGTTGACAAACTCGGCACACTGCCACCTATAGGCTCGTATGTCACAAACACGCACCTTTTATTTTGAAAAATGCAAACCCCGGAAGTTTCCTGGCGAGGCTGACGCTTCAGAAGCACATTGAGATAAGTTGTCAGTCAAACAGACACCAACCGCCTGACATCAAAAGCTTTCAGTCTGTTTATGGTTATTTCGGGTAGTATGTCTTAGCAGGACGAGCCGGGCCACTTTGGGTTACTGCTCTGCTTGATTTCAGGCCTCGGGAGGATATGGTGGTTTCTAATCTCACACATCCCAGTAAAGGAAGGAAACACTTGCACTGCAAATCTGCAGACCTCAGCTAGCCAATCTTATATTTAACTGCTCTGTGTTTTTTAAATTGGCTTTTTGGAAATGAGAGCCTCGTTGGTCTTCCTTCATATCGTCTCATGCTGCTGGCTGGTCAGTGCCACACTTTCAAAAACCGATGCAAAGAAGTCGCACAAAGCTGAAGCTGAGGTGAGTAACTTCAGGTCTTAATCTTTAAACTGGTTCGAGCTGTTCTGTGCTGTCAGGTCAAACAGGTCTGAATGCGTTTGCTTAAAATGTCCTTGGTCTCCTGTCTCCGTCCTGTCGTGGTTATCTGTTACTGAAACGGGCTCTTTTCTCTTTGATCCCACTTGTTTAGACATCTCCAGCAGAATTATCTGTACTGGAGAGAAACCTTGTTGTGTCAGACCCGCACTGGAAAGACATAGCGAAGGAGGAAAAGAGATATTGTGCACACATCAAGAAAACGTTTCAAGGACCAGTGCTTGGATATGTGACACCCGTAAGTCTGAAATCCAGTCACAATTATATCTCCTTGTTCTCCTGCTGAATTTAAACGTTTTACAATAGTGTATAAGTGATGGGACAGACCATAGCCATGTGGTCTCCAGTGAGTAGATTTATCAGTTGATAGATAATGAATCATTAACTGGTTTGATAATCACATTCTAATTTCTTAATCTTTATTGGCTGTCACCAAAAAATCTATCCAATCCCCCCCATCTATGACACTGGTAACACTTTAATTTAATATGCTTATGGTCATGTAAGAAAATTTAAAAACCTGCCCTTTAGGGTTTCATATGTACCTTTGAGCACAGTCAAAGACACAACTTATTTTTCTCATCCTGCAGTGGAATTCCCACGGCTATGACGTTGCCAAGATGTTTGGGTCCAAGCTGACTTCGGTGTCACCGGTGTGGCTTCAGTTGCGCAGACGAGGACCTGAAACCTTTGATGTTACGGGACTCCACGATCACGATCCAGGCAGATGATCCACTTCTTTCCTTAACTTTATCACTGATTAAAGCCTCACCTTAAGTCACGGATGAACATGAGGTAAAAGAGCGTCTTTTGATCTTTTCAGGCTGGGTCAAAGCTGTACGCAAGTCTAACAAAAAAGTCAGGATTGGTGAGTGAATGCCAACTTTACTGCCCACAGGTGCTCAAGTCTGATTGTGTGGATTCAGATTAGTTCATTTTCTTTTTTAACCATCAGTGCCTCGGCTCTTATTTGATGGCTGGTCCTACCAGGACTACATGGCAGTATTTGGAAGTGAGGATGAAATTGACGAGTTGGGAACTGAGCTGGTGGATGTTGCAAAAGTAAACAAGTAGCATTTGTGTCTTTAATTCCAATAAATCCTTGTTTTTGGTTTATTTGGTGACTGATTAAAGTAAAAACCGTGGTTTTGCAGACTGAAGGTTTCGATGGCTTCACCTTGGAGTTGTGGAGTCAGCTGGGAGGTAACAAAAGAAAGTAAGTGATTCTGTTGGAAGCCCCGATCACAAGTTTTGCTTTGTCTGAGGTTAATCAATAATCAAGCATTTCTGATCTACCCACACAGGGAACTGGTCCATTTGGTGAAACACATATGTGAGACTTTGAAAGCTAAAAGATTAGACTGCATTCTTGTTATTCCACCAGCAGTAACAAGGTGAAGTCATTTATTTTGCATTCAGCAGCTATAAATGCTAAAAATAAAAGCCCAAAACAACAACAACAAAAACAATCAGTGTGATTGGTTTAGATTTGTTTTTCCTGTGAATTATCAGCACAGGGCAGCCGGGTATGTTTGGCAGGGAGGAGTTTGAGCAGTTGGCCCCAGTCGTCGATGGATTCAGTCTCATGACATATGACTATTCCAGCGGTGCCAGGTGAGTACATGGGCACAGGTGATGCTACAAGAGGATTCAAACTGGCGTTAATCCAGTTTTCTGAGTTGTGTGCTGTTGTTGTTATAGGCCGGGCCCTAGCTCTCCGCTGCCCTGGGTCAGAGACTGTGTCCTCCAGCTTGCACCAAACTCTCAGTGGAGGGAGAAGATTCTGCTTGGACTCAATCTGTACGGCCTTGATTTTGCAAGCCAGGGAACAGAGCCAGTCCTGGGAACAAGGTGAGCTGAAACTCTGGCTATTGCTGCAATACTTTAAACAGCTTTTACCAAACTACAACAACAGTTGCCTCAAAGTGCTTTATATTGTAAGGTCAAGACCATAAAATAATACAAAGATACAATAATTCAAAAATGGACAGTTTAATAACCTTGACTCTCTAGCTCTCTTGGGCCATGAAAACTTTAAAGGGATTCCTCCTTTAAAATTCCAATATTTCCCTTAAACATGAAATACCATAACCCTGAAAAAGTATTTTCCTGCTTTTTCACACATTTTCAGTCCACTCCTGACCATTTCCATTAGTTTTTTTTGTTTGTTTGTTAAACCACTTAACACTGATCTATAAATCACTCAAGCGTAAAAAAGGTACCTAACTTGAAGGACGCACTAGTGTTGTGTCTACACATAGTAGACGACTTAGCAAGGAACCAGTTTTGGAGTTTCAGACACAAAATCATATTTTTGCAATAAAAGGGTGATTCTCAAAGAGTAAACATAGCATACCTCGACCAGGTGTGCAGCATCCTTAAACATTTACTGCATAGCATTCAGACTGTGTTGACTTTCAAGCTCATTAGAATTGTAGAAACTCTGGTAATTCCACGTATGTTTGCATGGATTAAAAAAAAAAAAAATTGGTCCCCTTTCTTTTAGCAAAATAACAAGAATTACGGGGTGGCTCGGGACTTTTTCACAGTACTAAACGTAATTTTCTGACTGCAAGTAGCATGAGCTTTTTATTTCTAGTAAAAAATGGCGAGAAGTTGGAGTAAAGAGTCGATTGAGAACTTTGATATGGACTTGAAGCCTCTTAACGCACTCGTCTGTGGTTTCCTGCAGGTACATCGAGATCTTGCGAGAACACAGGCCAAAGGTTCTCTGGGATGAATACTCTGCAGAGCATTACTTCACTTACAAGAGGTATTAATTTAATAAAACATCAGGGTTTACACAATATTTCGAGGTTATTTAAATGTCCCAAGAGCTTTTCTTGATTAAATATCCTGTCCTTTGCCTTTTATTTTAGGAACAATGCAGTTAAGCATGTGGTGTACTACCCTTCACTGAAGGTAAAACTGTTCACTTCTGCAATTAAAAGAATAGTAGGAGTATTAATGAGTGATTAATATTATTTCAACTGTTTTACAGTCAATCGACCTGAGGATTTCTTTAGCTGCTGAACTGGGAACAGGAATTTCCTTGTGGGAATTGGGACAAGGACTGGATTATTTCTACGATCTGCTATAAGAGTTGGACTTGTTGGCGAACACTGTGAATCTCGGATTATTGACACAATATTTTTGTTTGTTGTCATTGAAGTCAGTGCCGTTTTATTTTTTCCTATTTCGACATCTGCAGTGAGCCACTGACGGGGTTTAATTAACGCTCAACTTGTTTGAGGGTCGTGAATGTATCGAGCTCTTGAATGACGCAGCGGTTTATTTTTAGGCATCTGCAACCAACAAAAAAAGGTACTTCAGTGTATTTTATTTCTTTTCTGTGATGATACGATTAAAAAAAAAAAGAAAGAAAAAAAGTACAGATTAGTACATCTCTGCATTCAACAAAAGAAGCTGCATGATTATCAGTATGTATCCATTTTAAATAAGGATTTATTTATATTTGGAGGCCTTCAGACATCTGCAGCATCGCTTCAGTCCAACGCCTAAAATCATCTGTGCTCTTAAAAAGATTCATCCATCAGCAACAATACATCTGCTCCTGATGCTTTATTTTTTAATATGTTTGAATCTACACAATCCTATGTTGCTTTTACTCGGTTTATAATAACAGCATCAACAAATAACGAAGTGGTATGTTGCAGTTTTGCCAAACATCTCTTTCTGACCCAGCATTTTTCTGATACTTGTTCAAAATAAATGTTTAATTACATGAATATAAAAGTGGGACGACAAAGCTGTCGAATCGGAGCATTCCTCGTGTATCATTTCAGGTTTTTATTTGGCATTACAGAGCAGGATTAGATTATTTACAGCGAGCAAGGTTGACTGCATATTCTGTCCAGTTATGAGGTGTCTGTCTACGACCACATGCATGGCATCTTCTTGACTTGCTGCAAAAAAAAACCCCCCACAGAGACGAACATCAGACTGTTTTAGAAATAATTATTTGGTATTTGACTCTTCTGTTATTAGCAGGGTCAGCTCACCTGCGTACGATCCACCGCTGTCTTTCACGAAGTCTTCTACAATCAAGGGCAGGTTGGCAAAATCAGGTTCCCGCACCAGTTCAAACACTGAAGGCTTTTAAGATCAACAAGTTGGTGTTACTAAATACAGCAAACATGTGATAGCTGAACAGATATATGGGTTATATTTCCCCTAGTGAGTTCACCAAACACTAACCCCTGTTAAGCTGTAGCCACTGAAAATCCACCTCTGTCCTTCAGTGGCACAACACAGTGCAGACACTCCCTGTCCCACTGCACACACCGGCTCTGCACAGAGGGGGAAAAAAACCAAGCAAACTGCATGTACATGTGTTCCTAAAAAGCAACAACAAGAAAAATACATACAGATGTTAAAACAAGCCCCAAGCTCACTTTGTTGAGAGATGAAGTGCGCGAGAATCCGGTGCAGAGAGCCGCTGTGTGCCAGGTCATTCAGCGCTCCAGGGCAGTGTGGGATGAGCAGTGCCTGGTATCGGGCACCTTAAAAGGGGTCATCGTGACACAAGTGAGCAGATAGTAGTTAAAGCAGCAGACATGAAAACGGCCGAATGGGCATGAAATAAGTATTCTCACCATCTATGGATTCAAGTTTGGCTGGTGTTGCGTAGGGTTTCACACTGAAGTCCTGCACCCATCTAGCTGTGCTTTCATCAACCCCAACAAAGTCTATTGGCTTGCCCTGCAACCACAGAAACACTTCTGTACAGGGTAACATCACACACCTGGGGTAATGATCACAAAGTGGACAAGAACTATTTCCAAGAACTGGGTTGCATCTTAAAGCGCATGTCCGTGACCTTTCAGATGTAGTAGTAGGGTGAAAGCAGGGTATAAAAGACAAGTTTTTTTTCTGGTGTGTTAGTCAATCTCTACAAACATGGATCTAATAATGTATCTTTGTTGCGATAATATTTAAATTCTTGAAATTGGTGGTTGATAAATATTTTAAACTCAGGGTTCTGATCATTTTACCTGCCCTGCCAGGATGAGCTACCAGTAGGAGAAAAAAAAAAAGGATTTTGCGATTGGCAATGTAGCTGCAATTTTGGAGTTTCAGGAAAAAACACGTTTTTTAGTAGCACCCATATATTTGTATAAATGTGATGCTTCCGGTGCACAGGGACAATGAGTGTCACAGTGAAACGAGATACTTGTTTTTCCTGGAGTTTTTTTTCCTTCTTTCATTCATCACCCTTGATTGTACCGCTGGTCTTTTTTTTTTAAATCCTACAAGCTTTCTTTTTAGCAACACGCCACTGACTAGAAGCACCACTCTGTGGTCCTTTTGGTAACTATCTATTCTACGTGCACCTATTTCAAAGTTATTTGAATGAACTTTAATTTCAGTACTCACCAGGACATAAAAACCGCATTCAAGGAATCACCACAAAAGTTTAGTGATAAAGACATTGCTGAATTTCCCCAAAATAAGCCCCCCCCCCCCCCCCCCAAAAAAAAAAAAATATCGTGAAATTTTTTTTTACCACCATATTTAAAAAACGAAAAAACAAGCAAACGACAAGAAAAAGTAAAAAAAGAAGAAGAAAAGACGTGTTTATTTATTTAACTTTTTAATTATTTAAATTTCTCCTTTAATTTTTTTTTTAAATCTACACAGTTGTCATGGAGACTGTGTCTACGTAAGTATGGACTAACGTGCTGAGGTCACGACAGCTGTTCGTGTAGCTGCTATTTGCTTGTCAGGTGGAGTCTTACCCCTGGTGTGGCTGTCTGCAGGTTGAAGACCGGACTACAAAGGCTGAAGGACTGATGGAAAGATTTCGCAGACACCCCTGAATAAACAAAATATGTGAGATAAAACGCTTCAGAGAGCTCATGCTAGTTCTGCAGCGCTAAGTAAGTCAAAGCTAACGGACAAATTCACGAATGATTGAGAACAGCCGAGCTGTTCAAAGTAAAGCTAACGGGCTCACCTTGAGAAGAAGCACTCGCCACTATCAAACACGTTGGTTTCGCTGACATTTTAATAATATTTGCTTTAAATTATAAAGAAAAACCTTGAGGTTGAGACGATGCAAAAGAAATACGCGAGGAGGGTATACAGTCAGCTGACAACAACATCCGCTTATAAGTGTCAAAATAAAAGTTCAGTCGGAGAAATTATCTGAGAATTTGGGTGGAAATAATAAGGAAGTATCTTTTATTTGCATCCAACAAAGAAAAATAGTTCTTTATATTAGTTTTTTAAATATACATTTGTAATGACTATACATAAAAAAGCAATCAAAAAGACAAACAGAGAAGCGGCCACAACATGCTCATATTGCTCTGCTTTTTAAATATACACCACTCATTTTAAAGAATTAAAAATCCTTTGTGACCTAAATTAAAGAATACATAAACACATGCAAAGCTGTTTTGCGAGAACTAATGAGCAGTGCTGTCCAGCAGCATCGCAGTGTTTGAAGTAACTATGCAGCATCGTAGGACTGTGGGAAAAAATACTTTTTTTGGGGTGGTGGGGTTATAATAATTTGGAAAACATTTTAGAAGTCGTGTTAAATTTTGTGATGTTTAAAAAAACTACAGTGATCCCTACAAGGGTGTCACAGTGGTGTGGTGGTTAGCATTATCATAGCAAGAAGATTCTGGGTGCAAATCCAGTCCGGGGCCTTTCTGTGTGGAGTTTGCATGTTCTCTGCAGGTACTCCAACTTCCACCAACAGTTTAAAGATGTGCACAAGGTTGGGTTAATTGGTGATTCTAAATTCTGTAGATGTGAATGGTTGTCTGTCCTCATGTATTAGCCCTGTGACAGATTGGTGACCTGTCCAATGGTGTACCCTCCCTCTCACCCTATGACTGCTAGGATAAGCTCCAGCACCCATCCCCACGGTCATGAATTGGACAATTGGAAGAAAATGAATAGATGGATGGGGAGTACAAAATTAGTATGGATCTTCTTTCAAATTCCGGTAAAGGCAGCATGTAAACATCATCCCCAGAAGCTGAAACAAAACAGACACAAAGACCTCATTATTTCCAGACTCCATTAAAATAGATGTTCATATTTATCTTTGTTTTGCTCAGCAGTAAAAGCTTTTACCTGTAGAAATGCAATTCCTATACCAACTGCACCGAGAATATATAACTGACTCAAGAGGAATTCCTCTAACTTCATGATGCAGCCTCCCTGGGAGCACAAGAACAGGGAAGAAAAAAAGAAAGAATAAATAATAACATCTTGTTATCATGTGAAATTTAGCCACGCTGCATCGATGGAGAGCTTTCTCGTTTTTACCTCCACTCTGTAGATGTTGGAGGGATGGTCTCTGCGGCCGCAGAGTTCACCTGGAGTTTTACAGCAGCTATCGGGAACAAGACGCTCGTTCTCTGCTGCCTGGATCCACACACTGTCGCTCCAGTCTGAGAAGTTGTGGCTGCCACAACACTTAAACTGAGAGGGAAAATAATGAGAAAATTGCAGTTAACACAGAATTTCATTATTAATCATGTCCAGTCTTACTGATGTTACTCATTTTTTATTCGAGCCTTTTTCTGAAAGAAATTCTCCTTTTCCACACCTCCTGATGTAGTTTGTCCACAGCCTGTGTGATGCTCTCCTCTCCTGGCTGCTGGTATTTCTGCTGCATGGTCACTTTCAGGTTCTGTTTGAGCTCCTCATCCAGCTGTGAGACAGGAGAAGCTCTTTAGTACCTCCCATCAACAAAAATAGCTCCTGATCAAGTTTCCTCCTTCCCCCGTAACATTCCTGTCTACCTGAGCAATATCCACAGATAACTCAAAATATATGAGCACAGATTCTATGACCTCACTCCCTGATTCTAATGAAGACTCTTCAATGAAGACTCTTGCAAATAAAAATAACCTCAACCTGTCAGAACTAAAACAGACTGATATAAAGGAGAAACACACTGCAGTAGATTACCTGGTAGCAGAAAGGGAAACACTGGAGCAAGAAAAAGGGGGGAAGAAAGAGAGGCGTGAGAAGGATGGGGGGAAAAATGGACAAATGAACATGCACAGAAAAGCATGCAGAACACACTTCACAAAGGAGTGCAGCAACTGAGTGGTTGTTAGATTTGACATTAAAATGATGCAAAGCTAGGAAAAATACTTGAAAGCAAAGTAGAATTAATAAAATACACATAATGCAAGCAGAAAGACAAAAAAAGACATTTGTAATTTCTGGGGTGAAATTTAAATGATAAATAGATATAACCATAAAAAGTACTGGAAGCTGTGCAAGTTATAGCAAAATAAACTGTATGTCACTATTTACTTTTGTCTCTATATACAAACGGATACAAATAGAAAGTATGGCACCTCACCTCTTGGTAGTTAATGTATGCTAGAACACCAGCAATGATTTCCAGAAGGAAAATACAGAGCAACAAGATCAGATACTGTAGGCAGAGACATAACAAAAATGACTATGAATACAGTGAAATGCCATAATTTTGCACCATTTTGCAGAATATAATGTCACTGAACATATCCGTGCATGGCTACAAAATACAAACATCATACTCCAGAAAATAAGTGATTAAACAGTGGGAAAGGAAGGTGCTCATTATAAAGATTGCGGGGAGTATGACCATAGAGATATACCACTGAGTCTGAGTGATAGCCTCACAGACCCTCTGTCTGTCTGACTCACACACACTCTTAAGTCCAAGCAGCAGCTTGTGATGCCCTTCATTCCTCTGGCATGAGCCACACTCTATATCTAAACTCTTAAAGACACACTGTGCATGACTTTATCTGTTATATCTGACAGGCATGCCTGGCATAATGAACTGCACTGAGTGCAGGCAGACGACACAGAAGGTCACCAAGGATTAGCTTTCAATACACAACCTGGACCAGGGGGTGAGAGTGTATAAACATGGACTTCAAAGTGCCATGGTTTCTCATGTGAACTAATGAAAAAAGGATTTCAGCTTCTGTGGAGTGAAGTGAAACGGCCAAGAAAAATCCGTTTTTCTGTAACAGGTAGTATTTTGTGGGCGTGGTCACCGTACCACAATCAAAAGACTCTTCATCTCGTTCAGCGTGGCACAGCAGCCGATTATCCCGGTCACTATCACGATGACTCCAGCAGCTATCAGGATGTACGCCGAAGTTGCGTAGAAGCTGGAGCTCAGCAAACTGATGTAGTCGCTCTTTTCCACCAGAGTCCACACGCCCACCGCCAACACAGCCCCACCTGCCAGCTGACAGAACATACCGTTACCAGCTCAACTCAAACCAGATGCTCGTAGTGAGAATGCAGCACATAAGTTATAACTTTGCTCTTAAAATGTGATCACGCTGGACAACGCCCCATTCTTTCACTGTAAGCCCTGAGAGACTAGAACATCAGTCTATTCTTAAAGCCTAAAGGAAATTGCAGTTAATAAAGTAAAAATAAGTAAATAAAAAAGTTTGTATGTTTTTTTGTTTTGTTTTTAAAAATGCGTCTGTGTACAAAAGAAGTCATCTTAATGTCTACGGCATTTTAAGCACTGCACAAATTTAATGTTGCAACTTTAAATCAATTACAACTGACTAAATTAATATGACATCATTCAAAAGTTGCTTTTGTAATCTAAAATTCAGTGGAAATCTTTGCACTTTTATATTAACCTACCCAGAAAAGAACATTGAAAAGAAAAAGAAGATACTTCAGACAAATCGTCCCGCAGGCGTGCTTTTTTTCACGTCGAACTTCCATTCTGTTAAAAAAGGGGAATTATTAATGTTAGCAATGTTCAAGCTGATACAATAAAGAAACAACCAAATATTCGATGGCACATCTCAGTCTCCCCCTAAAGGGATTACTACAAGATACTGAGAGCAAAACTGCAGGCTACACCCCCCCCACTGCAAGATTTACACAGATTTCTGTTCCTATCCTTTATAATGGAAAGCTGTATTAGTGTCATACATGAGTAGTTATACATGCAGTTTATTTGTATATCGGTTTCCTCTTTCAGTTCCCTTTAGTTCTGCCTTTGCCGTGGGTTGCAGAACAATTGGGCTTTTTGTGACAGCTATTGTTGAGATTGTACCTGAGTCTTTGCACAGTAGCTCGAGGTGCTATAAGAGTGCAATGGAAAAGAGCTCAGAGATGAAATCAAATATGTTGTGGGGAAAACATACTTAACGTCCTGTGTCACATATCATCCAGCAGACAGACATCCGTCCCCGTTTCAGTAACATAATCTGATCATCTTACTCTTCAGTGATTTTGTGTTAGCTTTTCGCTCTTTACTTCAGGCTCAAGTCAAATGTTGTTATTCTTGCCTAAACAGAACTTTCCTGGTGCTTCTATTTTGAGAGAAGTCATGACCCTGAGCATCATGGGAAATGTTTTTCTTTTCTTTTTTTTATATTTTAAACACAAATGAACATCTTTCTTTACAAACATAAATAAAGAACAGTTAAAAAGATAACACGTATAAACCTGATTAAAATATACTTTTAAGACAATCTTAATGTGTAAGTACGACTGAAAACAATATCACCATGGTCATATTCAGAGTTATTTTTAACTCATTGTGTCATGGAAAAACTGCTCTGTTTTCACACAGACCAAAATACTCCTACCTGGTTTAGATGGTGGACCTCCCAAAGGATGTAGATTATCAGGGTAACGTCTTCTCAGAGTCCGCTGACCTCAGCGTCCAACTGTCTTTGAAGGTTGAGCGCAACAGTGTAAGTTCTCAGCTGACAGTCACACTCGAGCCTCCCACTCAAGCGTCTGAGCGTCTGTCCTCTTTTGGCACAACAGGCTGCTCGCCCCTCTGCAAGCTGTACTTGTCTGCCCCCAGCTGGTTTCCCATGCATATGAGCTCTATTTGCTTTAAAGCATGCAGCTTAAAGGTTTAACTGATTTTTTTAAGACACATGACAAAAGAGCAGTCATCAAAAATAGATTTTATTAGACATTTCTGAAAGATGCATAAACCCAAAGGAAAACATTATTCTATTCAGTAAACTTGTTCACAGAAAAATGCCTGATGTGACGTCACGACGTGGTGATCTGCTGTTGGTGTGGGATACAACGTGGCTCCACTAAACCAAAGAAGAACACCTGGAGGCAGTTTCAGTCTTTTCAAAAGCCTGTCCTCAACTGTTCATGCACAGCAACTTCTTTTAGGCATGGTTTCAGTCAGTAGAAGTGCATCTTCACACTGGCGTTCATGCTGAGTTACCAACATCCTAAAATGTACAGAAACCGCAACATATGAGAAGAAAAATCTGTGATCTTACTGTAATATCAGAGGAAGTTCATCCAGCTACCAGTTTATTAGGTAATTAATAGATTAACAGTAGTGGAATCTATTATGGAATCTGAGATAGAATATATGTATGCTGAATTGCTTGCTACTTTGATCCTTTTGTCGATTTGTCAGATAAAACAACTACCATGGCAATTTTAAAAATGTTACCAAAGCCTCCCTCTGAAGATTTGCGTGCATAAAACAAACAAACAAAACAAAAGACAACATTTACACTCAGCACCTCCCTCTTCTCATTTATTATTAGCCTTTGATAGGATTTTTAATAGGGATTACATTTAAAAGTCACAAATGGGAAAAGCTACAACAAAAAAGTACAGAAGGATTATCTGTAATATTATATAAACGCTCCAGAGGATTTTCATAATGTGATTCTGTAAATCACAAAAATGTGATGACATACCCTGCCAGGTGATTCATTAGCTCCTCCACGTTCAATCCATTCCTGGCACTGCACTCATAAAACAAAGCTTGATGTTGCTGTATAACCAAAAAAATTAGACTTTTTTTTTATACATTTGTGGCTTTCCAATTTTAGAAATTTGGGTGAATAGTCTAATGCGCCTCACCTCTGCCAGTTTTTGACCCTCTTCTGTTCGCACTTCTCTACGCTGATTGTCTGCCAAGTCCAGCTTGTTCCCCAGCAGCATTAGTACAGCACCTTCACACATCTTCTCCTGAGACAAACATACAGCGGGTTTATAGTACACGCTATACATAAAGGAGATACACCAAAGAGGTCACCCCAATAATATATATAAAAACTGAGCAGCTCCTTCAGTGGGAGACTGCGGCACCCACGGTGTGGGACGGAGAGATTTCGCAGGTCTATCCTCCCCACTGCTGTCAGACTGCACAACAAAGACTTTTGCAGCTGATCAAACCCTCACACGTGCAATAAGACTGCTATATGTGCAATTCTATATGCTACATGTGCAATTCTATATGCTATGTGTGCAATTCTATATGCTATGTGTGCAATTCTAAATGCTATATATGCAATTCTTATACAATTCTTCTTCTGACAAAGTTGTACTTTTGTATTTTCTTACTCAGTTGTATATAGCATTTGTATTTCTATTTTATTCTATTGTATATACTATTCTATTCTATTCTATTGTATATAGTATTTTATTTTATTTTATTGCATTCCAGTGTTTTTCTAATTTCTGCTACATAACTTTGCACTTTTGCTGTAACAAAAATTTCCCACCTGTGGGACTAATAAAGGTCATCTTATATAAAAAAGGAATCAAAGTTAGGACTGAGATTCGTGCATCGCCACTACGTCAGTAACTTTCACGTATATTCAAATAAGGATCCACTGTTTTGCATGCTTTTACATCAAACCATGGTAGTGCCGCCTACTCACCCTGATGGAGTCCATCCATCCTCTCACTGCAGTGAAGGAGGCGGAGTGCGTTACATCATACATGGCAAGGATGCCGTCGGCCTTTCGGTAATACTGCTCGGTGATGCTGCGAAACCTAAAAAACAGATTCGATGTAAAACATCCTGCACCTCGGATGATTTTGTGTGCTTGTGTAAACATGTCTGACCTCTCCTGCCCTGCAGTGTCCCACAGCTGCAGGATGATGGTGGTGGAGTCCACAGTTATAGTCTTCATCTTAAAATCTATACCTATGAACAACAAAGCCTTATGACTTCATGCTCGACTTCAATACATACATCAAACATTTACTTCAACATACACACAGTAGATTTCTATACACTGATGAGCACGTAGATCGCTGTGAAAAGACTTACCAACGGTAGTGCTGACTTTACTGTCGGAGCGCCCTGTGCAATAATACTGGATGAAGGAGCTCTTACCCACCCCCGAGTTACCCAGAAACACAACCTTGAACACTTGCTTAGTACTGACAGCTTTGCTCTAGAATTCAGATAAAAGAATCAAAGGTGACATTTTGATCAATCTAATATTTGAAAAGTTTAATTTTTTTTTTGAGTGACCAGTGGTTGTTTAAGCCCTAAACCAAAAGCCTCAAAACATAATTTCCATCATTACTGCTCAGTTTTGTTGCTGCATCTGTGCTATTAAATAATTGTTTCTCAGATATATTATGTGTATTTGTAGATTTTACATTTTCCCTACCTGAGTTTGGGTCTGTTCAACATTTTCACCCCTGACTCTACATGACGGTTGGTGTTTCTTGGATGATATTGTCACCTCTGTCTTTTTGTCCTGCTCCAACTCATCAGCAGAGCACGGCTGTCTTCAGAATCAATAAATACACAAAATTAGTGGCTGCCTATATCCATCTCCTACATCACTGCAAAAATGACAAACAGATGCACTATGTATACAAACCTTTTCATTGGCTTGTCCTCCAGTAAGTAGTTACCTATAACTGACCCTCTCTTCTGCAAAGCCTGTGTGACATTTGGAGTCTACAAGGTTTTTGTAGAGAGTGAGGCAGAAGAAATATGTAGCATTAAGATTTCATACTCGTCCACAGATTTATAAAGTATTAAAGATTTATGGATGTAGCATGGTGCATATCCAAGGTAAATCAGATGCACTTTGGACAGATGAGATCAAAGTGTTTGGTTATAACGCTCAGTGCGATGTCTGGTGAAAACCAAACACAGGATATCAGCACAAAAGCCTCATGTGGTGGTGGAGGAGGGTTTATGATTTGGGTATTTTGTAGCCACAGACTTGGGAATATTGGCTTCATTCAAAACAACTACTTCAAGTTATTGTGTTGAACTCTACAAACTACTGAATTATGTCTATGGTGTACTTGATTTTACCACAGGACTGCACTCATGAGTGTGTGATCTCTGTAGCAATTCCACTTGCTTCCACTGGTAAACTATTTACAGTGTACATTTAAAATGCAGGAATGCAGTCCAACTATGATTATTTATTTATTTTTAACTGTGCACTCATGTTTGTAGATTTAAAAAAATACAATAGATAAATAAATAAAGAGGCAGTCTTTGTGTCAAGGTTGATATTTTTTTAAAATAAATACTCATGAGATTCTTTGCACATTTTATACAAAAGTGCTTTATGTTTGTTTTGTGAAACAACGAGGATGAGCGGAACCTGCTGAAAGTTGCTAAATTAGATTATCAGTCATGAAAAGTCTGAGAAAAAGTTTTATTAGATTGAAAAAAAAAAATACTTTAGTTCACCTGAATTTGTACAGTGAAATGTGACCAATAAACATAAATAGAACATTTTCTTTTCCTTCAAGTTGACACAGGACAGAATAAACGTCTAGTCAACAGAATCCTTCAGTTCACTGAGCACATCCACAGAAAAACAACATTGCAAAAGGCTGTGTCAGCAACATTAATTAATAACCAAAAAATAACAGCTGCCCATATAAATAATAACAGATGATGTAAAACATGAATCTATTCCAAGTTTTAGCTTAGGGTGGATCAACCTGCTGTGTCCACGGCACACAAACATCTTCACTAGGTAGGTAATATGTTAAGGGCAGAGGAGGAAGGACAGCATGTCTGTGACTAACCCTCTTCTGAGACTGTTGGGCGTCTTTCTCATCTCGCAGCCTTTTGTTCATATCCCTGACACACACACACGCACACACACACACACAAAAGAAATCTATTTAGAGACATCCTCACACGGGGAGACCCGTGTCTCAAATGGTGAATTAAATTTTTAAAAAGAAAAGAAAAAAGACCACGGGTAAGTTTGAATAGTGCATTTTCCTTGGGAAGCTTCCTAACTGAGAAATGTGAAAAGGAAATATCTGCACGGCATCCGCATTAGGAGCTGTTTGAACTCTCCAAAAAAAAAAAAGGAAAGGCGCTTTGATGCTTCCTTTATTACAGGATACACCGGACCAGTCTTATGAAAGGAGAGAAGATGGTGCTGTCCCAAAATCATTTCATGCCATAACCTACTGATATGTTTTGAATTTTTTAAAACAGCTTGTTAAATGCACAGGAAAGGAAACTGACATTTGATAGAGTGGGTTTCACTTTACATTAGCAATGTCCATTGCTGCATTGCCAATGTGCTTTCTGCTACAGGTCTCATTCAATGAAGTGATATTTTTCACTGACTGTTCTCATTTCCATGACCTGCATAAAACAACAAGGTGAGATGAAGATATGAGTTTTGTAGTTTATCTTATGGCGGTGTTAAGGAGTCTAGTGTAAGTGTGGCTGGATTTTTGGACTATTCAAACATACCTGTAGTCTGTGAACTTGGCATTAACTGAAACAGCAGACAGTTTTAGACTTACCTCAATATCTCCAGTTGTCTCAAAAGACTCTCTTTCTCTTTCTTCATGTTCCTTGACACCTTCATCACGTTTCTATGCGAAGCAAACAAAAGATTTTAAATCTTTACTTGATCCAGATGTCTTAGCTAATTACTGACCTATTTCTAATCTTTTATTTCAAAAAATCTTGAAAGAGTTGTTGTAAAATGGCCAACTGATCATTTGCAAATAGAGTTCAGCCTTCTCACCATAGCACAAAAACAGCACTAGTGAAGGTTACAAATGATGTTCCAGTGGCCCCTGACAGCAGACTCATCTCTATCCTTGTCCTGTTAGACCTCAGTGCAGCATTTGATACCACTAACCACAACATTTTACTAGAGATTAGGACACACTGCTCATCTTAAAGGGCCTTTAATACATATGGTACCTGGTAGAGATATATGTGAGATGCACTGGTTTAAATCATAGATAATCATGAAAATGGGGAATCTTTTTAAAACATGGAAGTTAGTCATGGAGCTCCACAGGGCTCTGAGCTGGAACCAATAGTTTTTAATATTATGCACGCTTCTGTAACCCAGAGTAAAACCTGTTTCCTGCACTTATTCCTGCCATTGAATGCATCGCAGGTACATGACTCCAACCACATGACTTTGCTCAGCCAATCGGACGGCATGTGGGTCTTAGTAAGCCTGTCCCGGCTTCCTCCTGTGAGATGCGTGGAGGCAAGCCAGGTGACAGAGCTGTTGCAGATGCTGATTACTGTGAGCCAGAGCCACAGTGTTGTTGTGCACTGAACAGAACGGAATTGGCCAGGTGAACCCTTTTCGGGTATGAAAAAGGATGGCGAGCCAATGAGCGGCTAGGAGCAGGACTCATTCCGCAATCGAAGCTTCGACTGGTTGGGTAGGAAGCTATCAAAGACGACGCTCTGTCCCCATTTTCCAAATATACTGATTTTCACACTCATACACACCATTCCCCCGTTTATGGACAATAGCGCTTGGACATCTCTCATGGACATTCAGATAAAACTCATGGACTTCAGTGTGGATCAGTGTTTTTGATGTCAACATGTGTTGTTTATGGGGAACTGTTTTCTATATTGCTTGGTATAAGCCGGAAGAATTTGCTTAGTTGTTTTGTGCACCCTCACTTGGTTTTCGGTTAATTGAATAGCTGCAGCAGGAGTGATTATTTAAGTTTTCCTTTTCTTTTCTTGTTAATTTTCTTTGGGGTTTGGTTAAATACATGGTACCTGCAAAAGCATTTTGTGTTGTGTGTGTTTATTAATTACTGCCATCAGCTCCTGTAGCATCCCTAAATCTTCTGATTAATAATAACCATAATACTTCACTGATTAATAATAACCATAATACTTCACTCAATACCTAGCCTGTATTGATTCATTGGGGCTTCATCAGTGTTACATTTCTTGGCGAGCCAGCCAGGAGCTGATTTGGTTAGTAATTAATATATATTCAAACTCACCAATTTATTTTTCCCCATAATGGAAGTTTTTGAGACACTTGCCATTAAGATCCCAAATGCTTTTTTAATTGACGGAGTAACTGAGCACTCAGTTGATGAAGTTATACATTTCCTTGAACAGTATGGTGACATAGGCCGCAAGGTTACTATAGATTCACCAGAATCTGAATTTAATAACATGCTTGTCGCTGTGTGACAAGCATGTTATTAGTGTGAAGTGTAACACTTCATCAGTGTTACACTTCCCTTAAACAATATTGTTAAAAAACACTGCATACATTTTCATAGTTATCAAGATGATACCCAGCATTATTTATCCATGAAGCCAGATAATAAAAATCTACTACGATCTAAAATACATCCTTCAGCGAGCACATTAAACAAATGTTTTCTTTAATTGCTGCTTTCATTCATTTGCACAGTGCCTCTAAAATCAGAAGCGTCCTGTCTCAGAGTGATTCTGAAAAAAATAGCTTCTACATATATTAATTGTAGGCTACAGTATTCTAATTCACTATCATCAGGTTGTTAAAAACTCCCTGATAAGCCTTCAGTTGATCCAGAACACTGCAACAAGAGTACAAACCAGGACTAGAAACAGAGTGAGCATGTTTCTCCCATATTAACCTCTCTTCATCGGCTGCCTGTTAAATTCAGAATATAATTTATAATCCTTCTCTTCACACACAAATTCTTGACTGACTCAGATGTCTGCCCCTACCTGAGCCTGGTTCAGTCAGGGGTTTCTTCCTGTTAAAAGCGAGTTTTTCCTTCCTTTTGTTGCAAAGTGCTTGCTTATAGAAGGTTGTGTGATTGTTGGGGTTTCTTTCTAATATTATCTCCCTTACAATATGCAGGGCATGGGGCTTGTCATTGTGAATTGGTGCCAAATAAATTAAAGTAAATTAAATTAAAAATTTAAAAAAAAAGTTTCAGCCATACCACATGCAGACACACTGTTTTTAATGACTTCAAAGCTGGTGCTAAGGCATCATCTGGACCTTGGTTAATCACCTCTGTCTGGCCAGTTGTTCTTGCGCATTGCTGATCTGCGCCAAGTTGAGCTGAGCCAATGCAGCCTGCAACTGTTCCTTGTTGCGCTCCACCTGCTCCTGTAACTGCATGTTGAGGTCCTGAAGCTGCTGGTTCTGCTCTTTGATGTTTACTTGCTCATGGCTCAGCTGGCGCATTCGGGTCTCAAGCTGAGAACAAAGACAGATCCTGTTCGCATTAAAATATAACGCCCTTCATAATGACATGAGTACAGTTCGGATGCCTACCTCCGTCTGTTTTTTCAGCGTATTCTCCAACTCCTGTTCCCGCATCCTCAACTCCTCCTCAAGTATTTTCCCTTTCTCCTTCTGTTTAATACTGTCCTTGATTTCACAATAAATTCATTAAATGCTAATTTGAGGTACACCTGCTAAATGGAACAACAGTGCAACTACCACATATCTATACCTGAGCAAGGAGCTTCTCTCTCTCCTCTCTGATTTGACTTTCCATTTCCTCATATATAGACCGAACAACCTGATCATGTTCGCTCTCCCGTCTAATGCAGAAAAAAACAACAACACAAAATCTCAGCATAATCCAAACACTCACAGTTAAACTACTTAAAATGAATGTATTGGAAGGAAGGTGCGACCTGCGTAAGGCTTGTTCCAGACTGTCTCTCTCTTTCATGGTGTCTTGTAAATGGGACACTGCATGGACCAAGATGCCCTCTAGGACGCTCAGCATCTCTGGTCGGTCTCTCTGGAGCTCACACCACAGAGTACACAGCTCCTGTTGACTGACACACAGCACAATACACAACTGTTAAGGTGACCGAAAAACAAAACTAACTGTGACTGCACGACATCACTTGTTTACATGAAAAGAGAAGGTGATGAGTTTAAATGCTGATCTGCATGAATACATTTACATATTGAAGAAGTCCTTGAAGATTCCTTTAAATAAACATTCCTTTGAAACATTACCATCTCCTAATGCACATCACATTAAACCTTGAAGTAGCAGAAGACCACGCCTGGTGTCAATTTTTCAGTCAAAAATAAAACTCAATCGCAGCAGATGATGCATTTAAACCATTTTATGAGAACAGTATGAACATAGTGTATATGCTAACATTTGAGGATGAAGGTGACGCTACTGTACACAGCTGCTGCAGTGAAACTGAATGGGGAAATCTTGGTGGACAGTCTAAAGGGAAGCTAATGGTAAAGATTTTAGGGCAGAGTACTCACTCTTTGAAAAGTTTGTCAGTGCCAAGCTCCGTTAGTATGTTTACAAATCTAACAGCACTGAGGTCCTGAGAAAAGTCCGCCTCGTCCAGTTCTTCTTCTGCTTCATCCTGATCCAGGTCTGTCACCTCCTCCAGCTCCACTTGCTCACCTACACCACAGAAAATAGAACCGAGGAATTACATAATGTGCTTATTTAATCATCCGCTTTTAAAACAGTTCTAAAATGACTGAGTGCAGCGTGCTCACCGAGCCCAGTGTTGAACTCCACGGGAGTGAGGTAACCATTTCCCTCTCTGTCCAGACTGTCAAAGACTGTTTCTAGCTGTTCAGGGGTCAGTGGCAACTCCCACTGTAACCTCTAAAAGCACAATAATATTAGTAAAAACACGAAAAACTTTAATCAAATATCAATTTGATAATCAGACTTTTGAAAATGCTGTGAGAAACCGTCAAAAATAATCAGAAGGACGAAGTCATGAAAGCTGAAAATAAGTTAAAATAAAGTTAAAAAGTAAGAAAGAGAACGCAAGAAGAAAAGGAGGATCATGAAAATACAAAACATTAATGCATAGAAAACTGAGCAAGTAGAGGAGTTGACAAAGTTCAAGACTCTGCAGACAGTCTAAATGTTGCTCCTCTACCACATTAGCTGCTCACCTGCATGTCCTGCTTTGTGATGAACCCTTTTCCCTCTTTGTCACAGAGCAGAAACAGCTGTTTGGCCTTGCTCATGGTCTTTGCCAGCGGGCTCAGGGGAACTGGCTCCCTACTGCGGGGTGAAGCTAGCGGACTACGCCCGTGGCCTGATCTGGGGCTCCCAGGAGGCAGAGTCCGCACTCTGGGGCTCAGTTGCACTGCCTCGCCACTGCCTTCACCCACCAGCACCTCATCATCGTCCAGCCACTTAGACATTGCTGCACAGAGACAGATGGGTGTGGGTTTGAATGTGTCTATCATTAAGTACAGGCTATGTAAACATGCTTATCTTCTAGTATATCACATGATAGTGAACACACGATCGTAATAATATTTCAGCTATGCTAAATTTATTCATCCATGAATAACGCTGCAGTTTTAGAATTAGATTTGCTTACATTTTTGGGCCTACTTTTTAGTATTGCAAGATAGTGCAAGAAACAGGACCTTGACCCTCCCTTGTCAAACAAGAGGTGCAGAAAAAACTAGCTATTGACTCTACACATCATGTGAGCTCCTGTGACCGGCTGTCTGATCAGTCGTGTCTATGCTACATTTTAGGACATTTTTTAGGAATGCAGTGCGACACACTTTGATAAAGAAAATGGTTTTCATAGAACACATTTTGTTCTATAAACATTTTCATAGATAATTTTGAATCCCCTGAAAGGCTTGACAAGAACTCCTCATTCAGACAAGCCAGTTGTCCTCACTGTTT
Organism: Neolamprologus multifasciatus; assembly: GCF_963576455.1. Classification (NCBI taxonomy): domain Eukaryota; kingdom Metazoa; phylum Chordata; class Actinopteri; order Cichliformes; family Cichlidae; genus Neolamprologus; species Neolamprologus multifasciatus. The sequence continues at coordinate 53,515,104 of NC_140445.1, read as the reverse complement.
ATATAGATTAAAAAAATCTAACCTATGAATGAGCACCAGGATGCGTGGAAGGCAAAAAACAGGATGGTGTCATGTGAAAAGAATTAGTGTCCTCGAATGGGAGGGAGGATAGCTACGGGAGAGGAGATGCAAATTAAACATTTGCAGTTGTTTGCATTGTCAGAACAACCACAATTGCAAACAAATTTTACTTGCAGGAATTGTTGGGGGAAAAACAGCCTCCATGACAACATGACTGTTCATATAAAACAGTGATTTATCAGGGTTACCAGCGTCACACATGATCATTCTTCAAGTAAGATGACATTGCTATTACTCAGGATAGCCATTTCAGTGTAAACACAACTAAACGTACTACTAAACTGATCCAGAAGTAAGAACTACTTTCTTTCTGGACATCCTTACGCTACATTGAATTAAAATACGGTCTGCCTCAGTGGTTGATAAAATATTGCCTTTCTTTCCATGGCGTGCTATCTATAAAGGCATAAAATCCCAAACACTGATTATCGCAGTAAATTATCGTACTGATTATCTATGAAGCCTTCACAACTTGGGTGTAATATAAAGGGATACACTGCAATTCCAGATAAGAGACCTGTGTAAACACTGTATGCTGAGGATTTTGTATGACACCTCAGATTCCCAATAAGCCAAAGGTCATATCAAAACTTTTAAGCATTTAAAAACACTTCTTAGTAAGCTCTAAGTTTGGTGCAAATGTAGGCAGCACCGGGGACTGAGACAACATGCTGTAGGGTACAAAAACAACTGAGGCAAACTTAAGAGTCACGCATTCGATCACACCCTGTCTGACTGTGTATTTAGAACATATGTTGAACATGTGCTGAGTTCCGCTTCATTAAATGCGACAGTTTGTAAAATGCAGTTCAGTGTTGATGGCTGTAATTTAGCAAGATCACTCACAATTAATTAAAGTGAGTAAATATGCCCCGTTTTAGAGCAAAGTGTCAAGCACGGGAAACTAAAACCAGCGAAAGGAGACGTGTGCATTTATTATTAACGGGGGAGAGAACCTGCACTACAAAACAACAGGTTGTCAACTTGACAAAACACAGAGAAGGTGGCGATTAGCGCGACGAATAGCATTTCTAAATGATTCGCTTCACTGCGCTGTTTGACAACTCTAGGAAGTTGAAGAAACTTTCACAACTTACCTGCGGTGTGCTGAACTCAGGTCTCCAGTCATTACCTTTGATCACCTCGGAGGCATTCAAAGACTTACTCAAGCCGCTGGGTGGCAGTGACGACCTCGCGTGACAGGGAGATTACCGTAATATATGCCGCAGCAAGGCGGATTTGAGACACTCGGAAATTTCTACTAAGTTGTTACGCTTATTCGTTCAGTTTTTAGAAAGCAACCATCCACGTTTCCACGATACAGATTAATGCCCTGACAAATTGGTGAAAATTAATTACTTTGGGAATTTTGTATTTTTGCTGAAAGCTCGGAAAAAAACGTACTACCGTTATTACGGTAACAAGAAGCGTTACCATGGAATTAGCGGAAATACATCTGCTAGTGCCGAAAATCAGAAGTAGATGCTTGAATAGCGGCGTTTGCGAATAAAAAGAGAGGTTTTTGTGATTTATTGGTGCTTTCTGCCTCACGTAGACTTGGTTTCATCATTTACATCAATTTTTTCTCGTAAGTATATGTCAGTTAAATTATGTTTGTGAATCCTGCTTGCGTAACAATGAGCAGCAATGTTGTGTTAGCGTAGCAAACGTGTCTGGGGGGAGTTCATCACCAGCCGGGTGATTTGTTGTGGAAAAGATAAGCCTATAGTTCCTCTATTATCCGTCTTTTGGATTAACTCCAGACTGGACTAAAAGGGCAACCGTAAGATGTAGATTAGATAGATGAAAAGAAAACGAGAAAGAGTACTTCGAAAACAGCGACTAAACAAGAGGTGTTTCAGTCTGAGTAAGTTTACTTGGGTCAGATCTATAATCCTAGTAGTGACCTTTCCATGCCCGCCTGTGTAACAACATGAGCACGTTGACCTTACGTGATTAGGTTCAATGCTTATTTGGCTCGACTGAGACAGAAATTTCATCAACCCCTCGTTCACAGTGAAGATGGCTAGCGGGCTAAGATATGAGTTGGACGAGGTGGGCATTTTCATCGCTTTTAAAACGTATTTGTTGTTTCAGTTGCTTCTTTTCTTCCTCCCAGGTAGTGCAGCATATCTGGAGATTTCCCACATCTGAGATGTCAGCATGCTGCTTTTGGCAGGATTGAATACATTTCATCAGATATCTTGGACAGGCGGCACTCATCGCAGAGATATTTTTTTTCATCTAGGACAACTAACATGTTCAGTGACAGCGGAGCAAATCGGATTGGAGAATATAATAGGTACAATTTAACGTAAAAGCCAGTTCTGACTGCAAATGGATTATTGTGGCTCATTAATGTCTTGCTCCAGAAAAGTAGTTTCTTGCTGAAGTATGTAGGAGGGTAGAGTTGACCAAAGACGTCGGTTTCACCACCAAATACCAAGAAAATCCAACAGTAGAAGGAGACTTTGAGGAGAATACACCGTGGAGCTGTGGGGTTGCACCACCAGCCCTTGAAGATGCTTCAGACCGGCAACTACTCACTGGTGCTGCTGATCCAGCTGACACTGTTGGCCTATGACCTCTTTGTCAACTCTTTCAGTGAACTTCTGAGAGGAGCAGCTGTCATCCAACTTGTGCTTTTCATGTGAGTCACAGAGCTCTGTGCTGATGAGATTGAATTATTTTATAACCGATTACCAAACATGCACAATTTCTCAATTGTTTTTTTTACTACATACAGAGTTAGAGATATTTGATGTCATCTTTCATTATATGAATTGAGATCCCTAGAATTTGATAGATGTCCTAACAATGTGCATTTTTTGTGTTTATGTCACTTACTTTTCTTGTTTTTAGTGCATTATAATGAATGTTACTGCTAAATTTAATAGGTTAATAAGTACTAAAATGTGATGGTTACACTAAATATTTAACGTTTTCAGATGCAAGTTAAGCCCTTGCTTATTAATCATCTAATTCTTCTCATCTAATGCCATAGACAACTTAAAGCCCAGGCTTATGCTGATTTAATACTAAAAAAATCTATTAATAATAATAAAATAATACTTTTATTCCTGAAAGGTTACTCTTTGTACCATTTATGTGTCATTTATTAAGTGGTTGGTTTCTGTTACATAGCCAGTTTTCCTGCCATCAAACATTTTGCAGTCATTAGAAGAATTCTTGGCTGTTACACGGACAGCGTCTCACTTTAATGTCTGACATGCAATCTAGTTTTTGTCAGTATGATATCAATAAAAAAGAAAGCCGTACTGCAAATTAACTATTAAAAAAAACTGTGTTTGCAGCATCCAGGACATTGCCATCTTGTTCAACGTGATCATCATCCTCCTGATGATGTTCAACACGTACGTGTTCCAGGTCGGCCTGGTGTCGCTGCTTCTGGAGAGGTTCAGGGCCCTGCTGGTATTCTCTACTCTTTACCTGACCCTTAGCATCTGCTTCCACTGCTTGGTGCTGGTATGCTTTCAAACTGTTGTTTGCAAATTAGAAGTCATATATGAAGATCCATCTTCTGAGACTTTTCTTTTGTTTTTCTTTTTGCCAGAACCTAAGATGGCTTAATTCAAACAGTTTTGTTTGGACAGATGGTCTCCAAGCTCTTTTTGTTTTTCAGAGAACAGGTAATTGGCGAATTAATTTTAGAGATACATCTCCCACCCCAGCTATTCTGTTGTCACTGACTAGCTGTGCTTCTTTCTGTTAACAGCGGCTGTGTTTTATTACTACTTATACAAACGTACAGCAGAGTACATGGGAGACCCGAGGCTGTATGAGGACTCTCTGTGGCTGCGTGATGCCTTCGCCAGATCTCGTCAGTGAAGCAGAGACACTTTTTAAGAGACTGTGGAAAAACATATCACTGGGCATCACTAGCTAATCCTTACTTTGGATTTTTTTTAACCCATTTTTATATTCGGAAATCCTTGCACTATTAACCATATCTAACAAAGCAACAATGACGTGTGTGTGTGTGTGTGTGTATATATATATATATTTTTTTTTTACACACAAGTGGAACTTAATAACTCATAACAGGGATGAAGCAAAGTGTCAACCGCTATTTGTGTTTACTGGCTCTTTGTAGCCAAGAGGCTGGTTTACAGTGGCAGGTAAGCCAAGTGTGGCTTGTGAGTATTGTATTAATAAGGATTGAGTCAGTTAATCTATGTGGCCTTGTAAATCAGTTTGGGTTGCAGACAAGACTGCAACACACTGAGAGAATGTTTTGAAAATGACCAGGTGTAAATGCAGATTTTGCCTCGTAGAGCAAGTTCTTTTTTAACTGTTTCAATGGGTAGCTTTTAGAAGAGCATATGCTCATAGTTTTGTTGGAAAGCAGGTGGTCTCTTTTGCCTTATGTAAGATTAGTATGTGCTTTTTACACGATTGTTATTTTAATAATTCAATTTTCATGTGAACTCACTTTTCTTTATTTGGAGATCTTTGAATTGTGTCTCCGCTGCTTTTATTAAATAAGCTATCTCTAATTCCAGTGTAATCCTTCATCTCGGGGGTAGTCAGTATTATCCAGGAGACAAGGTGAAACAGACTGCTCTATTTTTAACACAAAGATTAATCAGGGATTGAGGGTTTTAGGCGCCACTACTGAAACACACCGCGAATAGCCCCGTGTGTGTCAAAATAACCTTGGATTTCTTAAAGAAGTGACAGGTTACGTTCCACCTCAGGTCTGGGCAGATCCCAACACATCAACACTTTATATAACCGTAAAATCTGTTTCATTATGGGATGTGTTGATTATTGTAAACACTGAAGCTGTCAGGATGAACAAAGAAACACACCAAAGGTTGTACAAATCCCCTTTACTTGTGAAACAAAATCCAGAGTCCATGTGATCCCAAAATATTGTCAGTGCAGTCCAATTAATCCAAAATCCAGTTCATGTTGTGAGTGATGTCCTTTGTTACACTGGAATGTGTCTTTCATTTCTTTTTTTTCCTTTTTTTTTTTTTTAAAGTCAGTCACCTGAAACAGCAGAAAACAATGAGTGTTGATGGTTTCAGCAACTCTAAATTAAAACTACTTCATTTTTAAAAAATAAGGACAGAGTTTGAATGTACCTTCATACATATATCCCAACCCAGAGTAGTAGGAACAGCACACCAAACCCCATGAAAAGTGATGCCACGAGGGAGATCAGCAGCTCTTTGTAGACGTCCCGTGTGTATTTTGTTGATGTCACCTCATAGCTGATGAAAAGTTAAGGCCAACTCAAAGATTAGAGTCTTTGTTCCATTTTAAGCCTAATCTCTTATGCTGCACTGCTGAATATATAGTTATGCAATCGGTTTATTATACAAGATGTACTGCCTTCATTGTTTAAAAAAAATAAATTGTGACAGCTCAATCTAAAATTAAGATTTTTAAAATAAACAGATGGATACCACTGCTTAATTGGCATGAACTAGATGTTTATCTAACATCAAAAACTACTTCTTTAACAGCCACTTATTGCAAAAATCCTTAACTGAGAAAGTCAACATTAAAGTTTGATTTATACAGTATTTTTCAAAAAATAGCTGAATAAATAAAAATATTCTTATGGCGTAAAATGCTTAAAAAGTGAACATATAAACAGGGGTTTTGTGGTCTGATTGTTTAGTTATCTGTATCCATCTGTTGTGTGAGTGGAGCTAAAAACAGATATTGGACATTGTTCTGCTTCTGTATGGTTGGCATACATTAATAATCTAATTCCACTCACCGGCGCCTCAGTCATTTACATAATCTCTATATCAGCTGATAGAGGAATCTAAACAGGCTAATGAAATTAAATCAACTTGCAAAAACAAATGGGTAATGCCATGAGACGCACAATACCATGTTAATCGTCCTTGCATAACATGGCTTAAGTCACATCCTGCAATACTTAATTTTAGACATATTCCCTACCCCAGTTTGGGAGACAACCTCTTTATTAAAAAAAAAAATCAGGCTTGCAGCTTTCCTTTTCATTAAGCTGATAGTTTTGCTAGATTGTTTGACTGTGTAACTGCTCATTATTTACACCGATACAGGCTCAGAATGCTGAGCTGTTTCGACCCCACTACACCGTGTTGATAACATTTATCTTTCCCAAAGTCTGTCCTCTTTTGTCTTCCTTCCCCTCAGGCAGTCGACAGCTGTCCCTACCTAAACCTAGTTCTGCTAACGTTTCTTCCTGTAAAAAAATGGGTTCTTCCACCCCAGTGTCTCCAAGTACTGGCTCACAGGCAATCATCTGATTATTGGGTTTTACTGTCCAATGGCATCGACTATAAAAACAAGTTCCAGTAGAAAGTTTTGTTTTCTTTAATTACTGCACTTAGTGACGACTTTGGCCAGCTCTGATGCAAGATAACTTACAGTAAATCGACTGCAACATTCAAAAAGTAAAAAGGATACACGAAGAACCAGGCGGTGAAGAACATGCCGATAGCCAGCAGCACCACAGTGAGGTGGGGGAACACAGCCGGGTTCACCGGGCTGGTGTATCTGGTCATGGCCTCGAGTTCCTACAGCCACAGAAGAAAAACAAAACAAAACAGAAACAAGCCGACACAAGGGTTAAAAAAAAGTTGTTGCTCTAATTCACACTCCACCCATAATACAGAGAATCTTCAAAGGAGTGCTGCAAATGAGCTAGTATCTCATTTAGCTAACACATCGGCTAACGTCAATGATTTTCACTGATAACAAGGTTTCATATAAAACTCGTTTTTTACTGGTTCATTGCAGAATCACATTCAAAGATAAAAACGTCTATATTTAAGAGTCAAAGTAAATTAAATAATATTAAAGCTACAGTTGCTACCATTTTGTAATGAAGCGGAGCTCCTGCTGCTGCACAGATGAAAAGGCCACGTACTGACTAACACTTCCTGGTATCCTGACGCACAGATGACGTTTAAGGAAGGGGACATTCTCCCTGCTCATTTTAGCCTTTCAGGCGCTTATTTCTTTGAGTGTCTCTTTCTCCTGGACTGTCGATTTTCAGGTCTACATGTCCACTCTACATGTGCCGAAGCTGTCATATTCCGCTATGCTAATCATTTGCTGGATTTTGCTGTGTTGATTGCCAGCTACCTACCTGCTACCTACCAGGCAAGTTTCAGGGTTAATTGTTGTGTTAAAGACCGTTCATAAACCGTCGGCTGCCATCTAACGGGCTGAATGAACAGCTATTTTTCAGCTCACCGTTTGTTTCTTTCTGATTTATCTTGGGTTAGTAGCTCGAAATTTCACAGTCACTTAGAAGTGAGGGAAATTTTCAAGATACTTAGTAAGTGAAAATAATGAGATAATAACTAAAATTATTCCATACACGTCCATAGTGGTCTTATAGAGCAGGTAGACTAAACAGCATAAAATGAAATAAAACCTCAAGAAATGTAATAGTAAATTTATTTACTGCATGCATTTATAGTGTTACAGCATATTTATTGACAAAAGCTTTGAAAATGAAAAGTAGTGATATTAATGTAGTCACTGAGCTTTAGTCTTTTGCGTTTTTTTTTTTTTTTTGTTTTTTTTTTGCTTTACACATGGGCCTTTTAATATATGCATGTTTTAATGTTTAGCAATCATTCCTTGGCTCCAGTAGCTGAAAGTTAATATATTATTGATATCAAAATCAACTACAAAAAAACAAACAAACAAAAAAAAACCCAACAATATGCTAAAAATACACCCGATAAAAAGGAGCATTGGTAGTGACAAAAAAATGAAGCTATACAGTTACAAACAATCCAGTTCTACCAAAGTGTCTGACACCAGTCTGGTGCACTGGATACAGCAAAAGCCTTTTTCGTATATATATATATATACAGTGCAAAAAGTGCTACAGTGGTTTCATTATGCTAGCTGGTGAATTATAAATAAGCTAAAATAGTACCATATACCCACTGAAGTCATAATAATTATAGTGAAAGCATGTACAGAATATTCATATTATTACAGAGTCCATAAACTTTATCTGATGGCTTTTCCTATTTAATATAAATGTGTTTTTTCTTCTTCATAAAGACACATATGGGACAAGGATTGAAAAGCAAATTTCAGTAAATGCAACAAAACCACAATGTCTGAAGTTAAATGGAGATTTCCTTTGAGACAAGAGAAGCTAATACAAAAAGAAAACATAATACAAATCAGTTATATCAAACGTGTTATCACTGCATATAGCTGTATAAGCAAAGGGAAAAAATTGTTTTAAAAAACATCCAGAAAAACAGAGGAAAGAGTCCAGTGTATAGAATCCAGTTTTATATGTGTGTAAATGAATTTCCTCGTAGGTTTGAGATCAAGGCATTAAGACAAGAACTTCCAAGCTGGAGCAGCAACTCAGCTACAATGTACCGTTTTAGAGAAATTGATTGGGCATGCACATGAAATGACATATTTCATATTCATATTTATTGCCTTACCAGCATTGTCCAGTTAGCAAGATACAGTGTAAGCTATTCCAGTGTTTCTTGAAATATTGTCAGTGCTGGACTCAGCGAGCTCTCAGTGCATCATGTTATTTTCCTGTGATTTGTATGCTTTCCAGTCTTAACATATATCCTCTAAGGAATCTGCTACAATGTGCACAGCTCAGAGGTTTTGAGGTGTTTTTAATGCATTTAAGAAGCAGTTTCTATGTAGTAATATGCATTAACATGTAACAACTTGGTGTTTAATTCAGTGTCACGATTGAGACAGAAATGCCACAGAGTGTACACACCTCTGTGCACGGCTTTTAGTCAGGGGCTGCATTAGGATAGGCAGTACAGTTAACTGCTGCAGACTCAGCACAAAGCCCCACTGCAGACACTGTGCACTACTGAGGTATCTTTTCAGTGCTAGCTGCAACCATTTACCGTGGCCTTCAGCAGAAGCCAGTGATCTCCTCTCCAGTGTATAAAAGTATTGAAAAGTATTCTTCCAAACCAGTTGTGACTGGTTTTGTTGTGCATACAGATTCATAGTGTATGTTTGCAGTGCCTTCTGTTGTAACATCGTAGCCTGGACTTGATTTAGAAAATTCTGCTAAAAACAATGTTACGGCTTATATTAGGAATGGAAGACATAGTGACGAGTAACAAATTTAAAAAATAAAAATTGTTGAGCTATGAACTATGTGCATTACTTTTACATTAGCAGTTAACAGTGGTACGACACAGTTTTCAGTTTCAGTCATCAACATTTCCAGTGACAGAAAAAAATGTCACATACAGTGTTTCAAACTCCAGTGATCACAGCAAAAGGAGATGTCTTAATGCATATACATATGAAAGGGACTACAGTGGTGGTACAGTAAATCGTTTGCTCTGTTTGAATATCTTTAAAATAATGTACAATAATTAGACAAAACTTGATCATAACCGCATACAAATGGAGAAATATGGTACACTGTAAAGGGACTGGGATGCATCATCTGCTTCCTCACACGCAGCTGCTTTCTATGAGAAAATGGTAGTCAGAGTACGGTGTAGATTTTCCTTCAGTGTCACAGCTCACTCTGTCACTCTGTTAACAAAAAAGAGTGTAAGAAAAACAGAATTTATTACTCACTTCTGACTTTAACAAAACAACCATGAACAGATTACAGAACGCAGAAGAGCATCCACGATGACTGTATGTTTTGGAGGACCAGGTTACTCACAGACAGGGAGACACGAAAGTGATAGGTGATGTCTTGGTAAGGCAGCACAGGCACCGACCACAAGTGATGAGTCCCCTTAGAGAGAAGCAGAAAGAACATAAGAATATCTCATTCAAAAAATGAGAAAATTACAGTAATGTAGGAAATATTTTGTTCAATATCAGTATTATATAATTAGGGCAGCATCAACTGACAAAACAATGAAAAATATTTTCATTATATGAGAGATGAGGAATATATAAATGCCATTAAGTACCTTTGTTGATGTACTCTGTTCATTATAGAGCTGTGTTTCTGTGTGGTTGGGGCATAAACGTCCCTTGGTGGCTCCACATTGTCGTACCCACAAGCTGTTCGTAGACCTGTGTTGGTAAAGCTTTATTTTATCTTGGTCTTTTATTTCCTGATAATCTCCCAACAATATCTCGCATGTTGAACGTTGAAAATGTAAATGTGCAAATTGAAGCTTAATGTATGAGAAATTATTTCATGAGAAAGCAGCTACAGTAGTTCCATCCCTTAGTTTGTAGTTAGTACCAAACCCCACAAGTCTTTCTAGGAAACGTAAAACATTACTATGAATTCATTTGTTTATAAATCAAAACTTTGCTATTGTTAATGCAGATGGCGTTTGCGTACTCACGTCATGTGTAACGTGATTTGTGACATGGAGGAATTTCTTTTTCCATGAAGTGATACCGTGTAGCTAGAGATGAGACAAAGAAAAGGTGCATTAACATGCAACATTAATAATGCAAAGTTGTAATGCACTGATAACATAACACTCCAGATGATGAAGGGATACTGGATTGATAGTGACCATATTCCCAACTCCAGCCATGTTAGCAAAAAAAAATAAAAAATAAATCCCTACAATAGGGTTCAAAAACATCCAAGGCACAATAAAACTATTCTTGTTTCTTTCTTTTTAGTGTTTACTTGCTTTTCATAGTGAAAATGTACACATAACTCTACATTAGAGTAACCTTTGTGTGTTTACCTGCAGCTTTCTGCTGTTGCACAGTTTTGCAGTTTGATTTCTTGGTTTGTCTCCATGATATATAAGCTACTGAGAGAGGGAGACGATCTCACTCCTGAAAAAAAGAGGGTATAAAATAGCATTAGACGCTAAACTAATAGCATTCCTTTGTACAGCATGCAGACAATTTTTGTTTTCCATCGTCAAACAAAAGGCTTTACTGTGTTTGCATACTGCATATTATGCGTGTCAAGAAAGTGCTCTGGCTGGGCTGTGATTTTTACCCTTTGTGTGCAGGCTGCGTTGTCTGCGTGGCAGTGGATGCTGCCCACCAGGAAGACGGTTGATGGCTCCCGCTCCATCTGTCTCTTCAGGGCTCGGCCTTTTGGACTTGGCAAAATAAATGGGTGCTGATGTGTGACTCAGACGGTTTCTGTTGTGATCTTTGTCCATTAGTCTGGACTTGGCCTTCTTGTTAATCAGGCCGGGTGTAGGAACTAGGCTGCTAAAAGCTAGAGAGGGAGAAATAATAAATGTGTATGGACATTCAGAAACAAGACTTTATTCACATTACCAGAGACTTTGATACCTGGTGTGGATTGGTTGTTACTCATTGTTGAAACAGCAGCTGATTGGTTGTTTATGGCTGTGGTTGAACAGCAAGCTGCAGGAGTTTTGAGGAAACAGAATGAAATCAGATAAGCAAAACTATTCACACTACTACTTAACAGTGAAAGTTGATCCCGCTTGGTCATTTGATAAGAGCCTCCACTCACCTGGTGCAAGGGTAGTGGACAATGGAGTATCTGGACCCTTGCGGGAAGATCCCACTTCAGCTCTTGACCTGCATCAGATTCATTGGTACAGGAGGAGGACATGGTTTAGTTCAAGTAATGATACACTTAATGTAAAAGACAGTTTAAGAATGCTTAGATATGTGACTCATGATCTCCTTTCAGACAGAACAAAAGAAACGCCCTACTAAGCAATCAAAGATAAGACTGAAAGAGCAGATCAGGAAATTTGAGTAGTAGGACTGGGTGTTGATTGTGTACCATGGGCAGACAGGTGGACAGACAGTTATAGTGGCAGTGAAGATGGGCATCCAAGAGATGTAGAGAACACAGGAAGGAACATAGCTACAGAAAGCAGGGACAGATTATATAGAAAGGCATTAACAAAGAAGTGAAAAATGAATTTCATTTTACTACAAGACTTAGGTGTTTGTGTTAAAAACACATACCCATCTTTCTCAGTGACATCCCCTCTGTGGTGAAGAGTGAGTACATAAAGGACAGACATGGAAATGACACTGTGGACAAATAAAGATCCAATAAATCAACATCATCATATCACCGCTTTGCAGAATGTATCCGTTTTTTATTGGCCCACTCATAGACAATATAAAAAAGATGGGCGTTGCATCTGCTGTTTGACTGGTTTAAAAACATTTGCATTGTTTATAATGGTCAGCAGGGGGCGACTCCTTTTGTTGCAGCAAGAAGTACAGTTACATAGAAATTTATCAGAAAATAGCTCTTTTTCTCACTTAATTTATGAACTTGGTAAACATTTTTATCATCTAAGTTGGTAGTTTCAACTCTATTTTTATTCAGTCTTATTTGGTTTGAGTGAAATACTTTTAGAGTAAAATACATGACAAAGCGAAGTATACTTTAAGGTATAGCATATTAAATCACTGTAATAAGAGCATGCATTTTTCAGAGAGATCCACCACTTGCTTGTGATGTTTAGGAAAAGGGGAAAAAAACAGCCAAAATTCTCAACTTGAGGCATAAAGTTGGGGCTTGAACAAATGGATGATGAATGGTGTCTATTTCCATCTTTTAAATATAATCTAGGGTTTAATGTCCCCTCACCAAACACATTATCTCCTCTAACCTGAAAGCCATGACCACAACCAGTGCCAGGATGGTTCCCTGCATGAACTTCTGACTGATGCAGCCCTGATCTGGAGGTAAATTCTGCAATAAGCAGAACAGATGTAATTAAATTAGCACATTTTACTTCAAAAAAAGAACAATAACAACAATAACGAAGGGAGAAAAAAAACACTAGTATCATCACGCACCTTGCTTCCTGGTTTTACTGTCTTTTTCTTTAGTGGGCCACTTCCTGTCCTGCTAAAATAACTTCCTGACTGGCTACATTAACAAGAAAAACACAAGTAATTTCTTTAACCTTTACGGTCATACTGTCATTGTGTGATAATGTGTAATGAATTTTTCTTACCTGACCGTGCCCCCGCTCACGGTGCTCTTCATGCTGTCCAAGCGACGCAGTTTGGCCAGTTTGCGGCTCCAACGCTCCAGCTCATCGATACGAGTCTCCAGGTTGTCCGTCAGCTTACACAGCTCCTTCACCGCTCCGACGTTCTCCATAAAGATACGCTCCTTTGCAATTAGAGGAAGCAATCAGAGTTGATGGTAATGACTTTGAGCACGGTACTGTATGCATGCCTGAACTTTCATTACCTTGTTGACAACTAATAGGTTGGAAATAGTTTCTCCATTTGCACACACCACATCACCCCCCTCTTTCACTGCCTCAGGCAAAATTTGTTGAACCTCTTGAGCAATCACTCCTGCAGAAGGATACACCAAGCAAGCCCTCACAGATTAATGCAGGATATACTTAACAATGGACTTATACTAAATGAAGACATTGAGATGATAGCATGATATACTGTACAAACAAATGAGATGCTGAAATGCAAGATTTAAACTTGTACAGTTTTTTTTAGGAAGTTGTTACCAGTCTCTGCAGTGTTCTCTATGCCCACGGTGGCAGCAAACTCAGGCTTGTATTGATAATGGACCAGCCTCATCTGAGAAATCCGTTTTAAATTGTCTGTGGTGTCGACCTACACGCAGACAGAATGTGCAGATGGTATGAAAACACAACGCTAATGTTGCAGATGAAGAATACAACATGACATGACTTGGATGGCATGATTCACGATGGTGTGCTGAAAACACACAATGACACGCTGAGAGTTTTGAGGCACACATGTACTGTGAGTGCCATCCTGACCTCCTGGACATTTTCTTTGGCCCTGATGTCAGATGGGTGCACAAGGGAGCCCATGACCTTCAGGTTGCCATGGACAACGAGGGCCTCGTCCGGTCTGTCTGTATTGACACCGACTCTCCCGTGGTGGTAAACGGAGTCTGGCAGTTGTCCACGCTGCCACAGCACCTCGTTGTCGCTTTCAAACTGGCCTGGGTTGGATGCCTGTCGCAGAGAAGCAAAGAAGGAGACACAAAGAAAACCTGTGATTGGGATTTTGAAAATGTTATAATAAAAAAGCTTTTGTTAAAGATAGGTGCAATGCTCCAAAAAACAGGTTGACATTTAGGAATATATGCTTATTTGCTTTCCTGCAAACAAGATAAGAAGATCCAAGCAGACGTTTTCTAAGTGAGTCATTATAAAATGATGACTCTGCCTTAAACTATAAACACTTTTCATTTGTTTACATGAACAGGCAGCACATCATACAAACAACCAAAAGTAACCAAGCTGTTCCAGTTCTGTATTGCTGCTATGCTAGGCTAAGCTAACCGGCATTACCCTGCAGAGATGTGTAACGTCTTCTCATCTTGCTTTTTGCAAGAAAGCAGACAAGCTTATTTAGTGTTTAATAAGTCATTGTCTAACAATAATCAAATGTATGTGTCACAGTCAAAAAGCTCTTCTAATATTTGCTATCATACTTTGTAATCATATGCTTTACAAATCTACCCAGATAGCATACATATTAGATATGTCAGGATTACCTTTGCCACTTATAAGTCAATAAGTTGTAATGGCCTGATGTGCCTAAGGTCTGGCTCATATACAGTGTTGTGCAAAAGTCTCAAGCCACCCCTCATTTTTTATATTTTTGCTCTCTGTCAAGATGGACCCATTCTGCTTCAATAATACTGAGATTAAGACTCTGGGGAGGTCAATTCATGACAGACTGTGATCGTGGTCATGCTGAAAAAAGAAGCCAGTCAGAGGCTTTCTAGATGGTATTCCATGGCAGATCAAAATCTGCCATGTAGTATAAATGAGTTTTCTGAGAAGTATAAATGAGTTTTCTGCATTTATACTTCCATCAATTTTGACAACACCGCTTTCTGAAATGCAGCCCCAAACCATGAGTTTGGAACATATTGCTGAAGATTTAAAGATTCACCACTCCATCAGACCTGTTGCCATTGATTTTTAGTCCAGGTCTTGTGTAGTTTAGCGTACCTCAACCTTTTCTCCCTGCTTCCCTTCCCTAAGAAGGCTTCTTGACATCTTTTTACTGGGGTCATTTTTGGTCAGGCTTTAGTAAACAGTAGATGGATCAGTATATTTTTTTAAGGATATGACTTTAAGACACTGTTTATATGCTCGAGACCTGCAACTTATTGTTTTGTCCTACAATTGTCCAGTTTTCATACATTTTTAAGAACACGCTCCACACCATGCTGAGATGTGCCAAGTTTTTGTCTCATAGCTCTGTGGAAATCACCTTGTTGGTGCGAAAATGCTATTTTAACCCCATCAAACTATGTTATTTTTGGCATTTTTTGTAAAATTGAGTGAAGAAATAGAAACAAATGATCTGTTTGGTAGTGAGTGCCTAAAGATACAATTTAAAATTGACACACTACCGGCTCTTCCCTTCAGTTAGGTGATTTTTTTAACGCGTTATAGGTATGTGTGTGGCTTTACAAAAAAAAATATTATTCTGAAAATATAAGGTACAAAGACTCGAACAAAAATGAGGGGGGAAAAAAGCCAATGTCATAAGAATGCTCAAGACCACTGTCACAAACTGGGTAAAAGTAGGTGATAAGGAGAGAGTTTAAATATATTAAAATATAAAATGATGTAATAAACATAACCTAATCAAAACTTCATCAATAGGTTGTGTCAGGTGGAGTAGAAGAGAGACTGAGCAGTTCATCTGGGCCAGCTTTTATAGCCTGCAAGACACAGGTACCCTGCATTAGCTGATGGTTCTCCCATGGCAGCCAATCAACAGCAAGCCATGGCTTTCATGAGTGTGGGAGCGTCATAACAACCACTTTAAAAAAATTACAAGAAAGTCTGTCTCTTTGGAAGCAAAATATAATGAAATGAGGGTTACTGTTTAAGGTGTGGCTGAATTGAGATAGCAATGCTCATCACTGTCAGTAAAGACTAAACGTGAACCACAAGAGAACCACATTGTAAGCAAATATTGCTATCTGAGTAGGTTAATGACAACACTGTCACTGTCCAGCAAAAACAATTGTTTTCGAAATTTGGGGATTTTAACATTTTAGATACATTCAAAAGATATAAAACTTGATGAATTTAAAATGCAAGCATAAATCCAGACTGTTGTACTTAGTTCATGATTAGTAGGTTTTTAAAAAAGATATACAGTTTTCACAAGACAGTAACAATGTGCTTTGTTTCATAATATAAACTCTTCTAAACAAAAGTATTTGAGGTGTAATGAAGATTGCAGGCATGCAGATAAAACTAATGGAAAGAACAGAAAAGAGAGAAGATGATGTGAGAAATAGTGTATTACAGAAAGGTGTGCATAGCAGACAAAGAGTAAGGTGTCACATTCACAAGGGATATGATTGTTGTAGGAAGCAGACAGACATGGCCAGACGTTACCCTGACGATGATCCTCTCAGACACATGAGCAGCCACAGTGTAGCTCTGATTGTGGGACTGTGCATGGAGTGCCACCACCAACATGAAATACCTGGAAAGGCAGAATAATCCGAGGTAGATGTGACTACCAGAACTTGGCCTGTGAGCAAAGCGTGTGGTATTTTTACGTGCAGTGGCTTTTCACCTCTGATCAGGGTTTGGCTTGCCCTTCTTTCTCATGTTATTTGCTGTTGTCTCGCTAAAATGGAGCCGTCCCACTGTGACCTTAGTGACCTGATCTGAAGGCAAAGTGACACTGAAAGAGACAAAAATCAAGAGATTATTTAAAAATGAAAAAAACAAAACCACTACAGCTATTTACTGTTTCTCAATTAAAAAGCTCAAACTCACAGGACTGGCTTGAAAGGTCTCTTGCTGCGGTCGGACTGCGACTGCTCCACACTGATGGACTGATTCATGGCTTCCACCTGGCAGTGAAGGTAGAAATAACCCATGCAGTCAATATACTAAAGAACTAATAAATACTATAGCCAGTCACAATACTGCTGCCTCGATGTTGCCTTCACCTTTACTCCATTAAGTTTGAGATAAAAACAATCAATGGGCTGCAGTCCTTCGCTTGTCTTGACGTACTTGGGATCTCCAAGCATGCCGATGTATACCGTGACCTGAAAATGGTTTTTCTTCTGGCAAACAAAAGCATCATCAGCTAAGGAGAAGTTGAAGCCTTTGTCAGCGTCGACACGGTAGGTTGGCATCGGGCTAAAAGCAGGGAAAGAGAAAGCATCTTAACACTAGGAACACACAGGAAACGTCATAGTTTCTGTATGTTTATCACTAAAGATAAAGACATGCATGTGGATTTATCTGTCATTAACATTAATTTTAAAATTGGTGTATGTATTTGAGATTCCTAAAAGATCTGAATAAAAAAAAGAACTTCATAATAAATGAAAAGACTTTTTTCTTTGTCTTTCTTCTCTGTTTTAAGTAGGCATGGCTTTCTAAAAGTTGTGATGGTCAACCAGGTGGTTTTGATAACATATCTGAAAGGTCTAGTGAGTTCATTCTAACCCTCCTCCCTACCTATACTTCTTTTTATTTTGGCACTGTGAGTGCATAAAAAGGTGCACGCTAATTTTTTTCCCTATACCCCCTCCTCACGTTGCCTTTCTAAGCCGAAACCCTGTGCTCGTCACTCCCCCGCACAGCTCACCACTGAGGAATTTAGAGGCCTTTTTTGCAACACTCCTATTCCTTTGGCACTCCCGCTATACACTTTGTTCACATTATCCATTTAACTAATTAAGACTCCTCTCATTTTTGAGCCTCTGTGGGTGTATTTCTGCTCTTTTCGTTCCAAATAAACATTACAACGTGTGCAAGTGAACTTCCACCCACAGCTCTTTGCAGTTGGCATCATATAGCAGCGTCCACTTGTTCTGCTGGTGAGGTTGCCACTTAATGCACTGATAATTTGGGTCCAGGTAGGCATTGTCTGCATCCTGCATTAAACCTGTGAAAAACAGTTTGAAATGTGGGCTATTAAAGGGTGACCAAGGAGTGTTAATAATGTTCACATCTGTTCTGTAAGCGTCTTTATCTGCGTTAGAGTTTAAGGGCAGCGGAGAGAAGGTGAAGTAGAGGAGGTGAGGAAGGGGGGAAAAGAAGATGCCTGCCTACCTGGTTCTTGTTTGATGATACCTGTGAGGATTTGGGAATTCAGGGTGCTGTTGGGAGAGTCAGAGTGCTTCCTCTTCTTCGCTTGATGAACAGGAACGCTGCTGTAAGAGAAAGAAATTGTAAAGATTAGCCATCATTCTCTCTGGGCAACGCAATCCCCCCCAACTCCTCAACCCTGTGCATCGTCATGACTCACTCTTGACCCTGAGGGTGCTGAAGTAACTGATGAAGCATCTGCGTCTGCTGCATGTCTCCACTTCCGCTTGCAGCCGGTCCAATGGGGTACTGGGATATCATGGGCTCAGGCTTCAGGTACATGTCCCGATGCATGCTGGGATAGTGCCCGTGTGGTGGGAGAGGCGGCGTTGGAGTCATGTGGCACATGTTCTCTGGAGTCATGGTCCTGATCATGTGAGGATCTAAAAAAAACCCATTGGGAAAGGAGAATTATGGTTACATTGTTCTACAAACTGTCGGCCCTTGTGGCTCCTTTTTTACACTCAGAATGTAAATTTCCTCCTACATATCAATCCTCCTGTTTTGCATTTCTTTCTGCAGTTTATTCTGCTGTCCTCCAACCTTGGCTAAAGGTCTTTTTCTATTGTTTCAAACTGAAGGGGTGCCCATCAGATAACACCATTCCACACCTTTTTACTAATACCAACACAGGTGTTTGAGCAGCATAGAAATGTGACTTTGGGCACGGCCGGTATTCAGCTTGTACGCTGAACTGAAAAGTGCACCTGAAATGAACGTTTTCAGAAAATGTAGAATATTAAAACATTAATAAATACCAGACACCAGCTTCCTTTAGTGTATTGTTAGGTATCGAAATGTTTGCAAATGAACTCGAGTTTCTACTTGTTCAAACACACCAAACTGATGACTAACAGATATTGACTAAGTGAAGTTTAACCTGTGTAAACCTTTCATATTTTCTCCCGCTTTCTTTGATTTAAAGCACCACTTCTTTTCCTTATTATTGGAGCTCGTTTGACTTTTCTCTTTTTAAGGAGAGAAAAAAACCACTTGTTACTCACCATTCACCTGTTGGGGAGAGTACGGTTCTGAGCTGGAGTCTGGGGGTGACTCAGGTAGTGTCCTAATAAACAAATATAAAAACAAATAAGGTAGTAGATGTTACCCTCACAAAATAACAATAGCAAGATTTTACAATGAGAGCTATATTTAAAATTCTACCGTGCTAGAAACCGTCCCCATACATTCTTCTTGTTTTCTAACTGCCATTATATCTAAGGCAGAACCTGGGATCACTCTCATGTACAAGCCCTTTACACGAGATGTGTGCGTCTGAATTTTTTTTGCAGGACGTAATTTGACTCTCTTTCTCTCTGGCTGTTATCGGTCTCCCTCCCCCTCTTGAGCATCTGAAGCTTTATTTGTTCAAATGACGCTTGATTAAGTATTGATTGCATAATGGAGCTGTAGGTTGTGAGGTGCCAAGAGCATCTAGGATCTACACTCCTTTTCATCAACTCACGTTATGTTTTGTGTCCTCCCTGTACCTCTATCCATCTAACGCCATGCTATTGTGCTCACCCTGGAGCGTAATGGCCCCTGTGCTCAGGTTTGACGTGAGCCTGCTGCTGTTGCTGGTGTTGCTGCTGCTGTTGCTGTGCCAGACAGGGGTAGCCGTGTCGGAGGCCCAGCGATGGACCTGGGGGGTAGGCGTTCTGGCAGCTAGGGGGCCCAGGTGGAGGGGCTCCTTGGCGCAGTGGAATAGGGGGGCTCACACCACACACCAACCCTCCAGAGGAGGACACTCCTGCTTGGGGAGATGAATAATTTGGTCCTGGGGTGCTGTGGACCTCTGAGAAACAGCTGGGAGAAAAGAAGAAGAAAAAGCGATTAGCCTTATCAGGAAAAACAAATTCCTTTGTAACAACATGATCTGATGTGGTTGGCGCATGTTGTTTTGACGTTGCTGGGTTGGTTCAGAGTCCCTACTGACATGTCAGCACTATCGTCCTCCTTGCTGATGTACTCTTCCAGGATACTGGTGTCGATGTTGGCTGGTTCCAGAGAGCTGGTAATATCATGACCTGTGGTGAAGGGAGGGTTGGGAACATGGAGGGGAGATAGAGAGCATCTGGGGATTAGCAAAAGGAGTCTTTCAGCAACTTCACTCAGTGCCACGAGAGTTGCGGTTTCCACATAAGCCTGTGTTGTAACCATTCCCTATCTAAAAACATAACACAAAACGAACATTAAAACATATTATAAACTCAGTAGAGCATTTTGTATTAACACATTCATGGCTTAAAAGGTCGTTATGTTTTCTTGAACATATAATTGAAAATCGTGGAAAAAGAAGAGCTCTGATTGGCTTTTAAACAATTTAAACATCATCATTTCAGGAGTGAGCACCTAGGATCTGGTAGTTATCATTACATGCTTATGATTCAGTGCCACTAAGTGGTTACACATATAGACTGGAATGGCAAATGGATAGCGTGTTTCTAATCTTACGCAAAGCAACTGGAATCACTTTACGTCACCGTTTCAAGCTTGGACAAAATCCTCAGAATTTTTTTAACAGGAAAAAATTCAAATTTTGCTTAAGCATATAAAATCAAAGGTTTACTTGTTTAAATAATTAATCTTTAATGAAAACTGGATGTGTACAAATCAAGTCAATTTAATTTAACCAGACTGCATTAAATTGAATGTTTAATATTGTACTTCTGTAATGAAATTACACGGAAAATTTACATGCAATCAAAATTTTGGGCATACACTTGTTTGAGTATGACTGCATGATTTTATTGTCAGTATTTTTCTTCTTTGTTGAAATTTAAGTTCATCTTAAAGGTGAGTTAGAAACACATTTTCAATCATTTCCAAATCCTTATTCCTTATTCCAACCCTGCGGCATTTTTACCCTTTGAGAGGCAAAGCCTCACAAATCCCAAACACATGACCCCACCTAATCTTTAAAATGCCAATATGTAGGACGAGCACATTCTTATGGATATATTTAGAAAAGAATAAACCAGGTTATAAAAACTGGCATTTACTATGTGAAACAGAACATTCATCTCGAGTGTTACACGAAGGTGAGACTTTTGCTAAAGCTGTCACTAAAATTGCCCCAAACTGTGCTGGGCACAGTGTGGTTGGGAGGGGGGCTGGTATAGTGGGTGGTCAGTGAACCTCAGACTTTCTTTCTCTTGCTCATTCTCTCGCTTTCTTTCACCCCCCCCCCCCCCCCCCCCCACACACACATACTCTTCCTCTGATAGATTAAGCAGCTACTCAGTTGGGAATGCAAGGAATTTTTGTGTTAACATTGGAAAATGTTTCTCACTTTCCTTTTAAAATAAAAACATCTACTAACTTTGTTCAGTTTACCTGAACCCAAACAGAAAGGTTGCTTTATAGTACTCGTGCCACGGCTTCTCTGAACCCACTTTAAGCATTTTGACTCATCACCACAAACAGTTTATTAGACTGCATTGTATTTTGAATAATATGTAAACACTCTAAAATGTACAGCAAAAAAAAAAGAAAAGTTATAAGTCTTAATCATCAAGGCAACAGACTAAACCGCTGGTCTCAAGCTAATCAAATAAAATTCGACAGTTTGACATCATAAATCCTTATGGTGCACTATTTATGATGTCAACTGTCTTGTTTTCACTGGAAAGAAACAGATGGTGAATGTCTCCTAATACATGCCAGTGCAAAGGAAGAAAAGCAGGATGGTTCCCCTTAAATAAGATCCAGATGTGCACCCCACCCAAAGAGGCAGTAAATTTGAGCTGGCAGGACTGATAAGAAAAAATTGAGAGATAGAGGGAGAGGGGAGGGCAGATAGATGGAGGCTAAGGAGAAAGGGGGGAGAGGGGGGCAGGATGGGCAGAATGCAAGTTTAATGTCTAAGGGTTCTAGCTATAGCGGAAAAACAGAGAGGAAAACTGAGGGGAAAATATGAGACAGACCATCTTTCTACCCAGTAGAAACCGATCCCTACAAAACAGAGATGTGACTTAAATGTATTTATTGAATTATGACTTTGTCTCTAACATAACGTTTATGGACTTCAATTACTTAAATGTGCAGTTATTATATTTCTTTTTCACTCAGCAGAGATGGAAATAGTTCAGGAATACAATAGTTGGATAATGTCAGCTTTTAGGTTGGCATAGCAAAAGCTCGTGGGCAATTTGAAAAATCATTGTGGCCGGTTAGATAATGTAGAGCTAATATTTGCTCTCTTTCTGTTTTGGTCTCTACCAACTCTTTAGTTCCTCCACTTTCACTAAAAGTCTTTGTGGTAAAAAACAGAACAAAAAACAGCTATCTGCTCCAGCTGACAACACCATAAGTGTTGCAGCAGTCCAGTTAACAGTAAAGCAGTGGAAGAACAGCTAAACAGTGAAATCTCACAGGGTTAAAGGGAGCTATATGTTTAAGTTCAACCTTGTTTGTCCATATAAGCAGCGACTTTAGAAAATAAATGGAAAATCACAGTTAGCTCCATTTATCACTGTGTTGAGAAGAAGGTAAGAGTAAAATCTTTGCAACATGCAATTCAAACCTGATACAACGAATGTCAGAAACCACAAAATGACATAAAAATCAAACGACTGTGATTTAAATAAAGACTGGACACCCGATAGAGACAGCAGTACAACGGCACAGGTCTAAATATTGGGGCTAAAGCAAGAGTAAAGTTCAGTTATTGTCAGACGAGGATGTCAGGATTTGAATACACTTTCACTGTTGCAACTTTACCCCATCACTTTGTGTATTACTACTAATAAAAAATGCACCGATTATTAAATCACTTTCTCTTCAGTTGTTGTGAACTGGATGTATACATTTCCCTGTCCTCCATGTTTTTCGTTGTCCAGCTGTGCTCAGTGAGGAACAGTGAAGTGATTGTCAGTCCAACTTCGATACAGACTCGCCCTTTGAGAGATTAGGGGCTGAGAGGGGTGTATGTGTGTGTGTGTGCCTGTGTGAATACGCATTCGCGTGCACATGTGAACACGCACTTGTTTTTATGCTCATGAGTGTGTGTGTTTTGCCACCATTTCAATGCCTTGCTTGTAAAGACAGAGGACTGAGTGTGGGAGTGCTTGTTAATCACAGTTTCACTCATAGCATTTGGTTAAACGCACAAATTTAATTTTTCTTTCCATTTTTTTTTTTTTTAAAAAATTATACCTCCCAAGTTGCATCGGCATCACTTCCCTGTATAAAATAGGACAGTGGCCTTGGCTGAGGTTGTGCTAAGTCAAAGCATCATGAAGTTAGAATCCTGAGTCACATGACCTCTTCAATTAAAGGTGTCATGTTACTCAGGTGCTTTGTTTTTGGCACCACATCAAGGTTACTCATCATCCTCTTGGAGCACGGTCTTAACATCTTTCCAAACTATACATTTATCATCAACAGTGTGAATCGACTGGGCTGTTTTTCCATTACATGCCACATCTAGATCCTTGAACAGAGATTCCTCCTCAGTTTTCCCCTCCTTTTTCCCTAAACAGAGGGCTCAAGGGCACCACTTCCAATTGAAGGACACATATATAAACTATTATCAAGATTAATGACAGTTAAGAAAAAAGCAAACAAAAAAAACCCCAATTCTAATCTTCAACTAATTTTCTAAACGTTATTGATTTTCGCATCCAAATGAGATTTGCATGCGCTTGCATGAACATGTTAATAATTAAACACTTAGTGAGTATCTTAACTAAGAGTGAACAAAGTCCACCTGATTAGCAAACAGTTGGACTACAGTGAACTTGGTCGCACATACGCACACCAAGAACACAACGCACGATTAACCAACAATAATAATGACAGTAAAAAAAAAATATATATATATATATATTTTTTTTAACGAGCATTAAAGTTATATTTGTAGAAAGTATTCATTGCTAGAGTCTGGATTTGGGATTTCATTGATATATAAGCCTGCTTTTAACAAAAAGGTTCTCTATTTATCTGTTTTTCACCATCCCATTTGAACTAGCCCCCTCCCCATAAAAATCAATAAAAAAAAAACTGATGCATTCAGATAATGTCAATTTCATCCACGCGCACAGCCTAACAATAACTCAGCTGCTCTCAAAAATGCAGCTCAAACTAGAGACATGGGGATAGCACCTACATATTACTGTTAATGTGTGAAATCATCAGTAGAAGGTGTTAGACTAGCTGGACATAACTCTAAGGTTACTGGTCTTCTCTATTTGTTTACATGACAGAGTTACCATTAAAAGAGTGCAGAGCATCCCTTGGACACAGATATTATTGAGTGAGATGAACAGAAAGCCCCCTCGTTGGGTGCAGACTAACAAGTTGAATCTAGACAGAAACAGAGCGGACAGAGCGGCTCAGAGTACCTGCACGTAGCCAAAGCATGTTGAAGTCCTTGAGTTGAAAACACCTGAAACAGAAGATGAGAAGAACAATTCCTGTCTATTTTTCACATGTTTCCCTACTCGGGCTAAAAAACCTTTCTCCTGCAGACCTGAAAGCCGTAGATTAGAGTACCTAAATGTGTGTGTGTGTGTCATACTGTGTATATGTTCACGTGTGTGTGTGAGAAAGGCTGTTATAATGAGGATTACTTCCCAGTCATGAGAAAGGGCTGTACCAGGCTACCACACACAGCCCTTGTCGCATACAAGCACTGGTCGCACCGGTGGACCTGGCTCAGGAGATTATAGGAGTAACACGGCTGGGACCGGGACACAGAGAGAGAGGCAGGAAAGTAGCGAAACACTGCAACTGTGAGGTCGAGGGTCAGCGCAAGACAGAGCTATAGAGCATGGCGAAACAAAGAGGGAGAAGACACTGAAAAGGGGAAAAAATAGATGAATAAAGATAAGATGCAGAGCAACGTGTAGCAGATGATGAAAAAAAAGGTTTTCTTATGTTAACACCTTTAGACACAGAGAAGTAAAGAAGACCTCGGTTATTGCTTACTAATAAAATATGGAAGATGCTGTCTAAACATCCAATAAGAAGCAGAGTCTTCACAGCAAATTTGTTCTGTTAACACTATCTGTTACCTGCCTGCAAATTATTGCACACAAACATGAACTTAATCTCCTGATGTCGAGTGGAGCCGTAAACAACATTCGCTACCTGAGGATTAGTGGGATGGCAGTTTGAAGTGAAGGGAGTGGGGCGGGACAATGAAAAATAGAACCCACTTGTAAGCGCAGTAAGCCTGGCTGCTCAAAAACAATAAACCAGCATTTCATTGCTAAATCCATGAATCAGAGGAACCATCTAAGTGACAGCCTTCTTATCCATTATTCACCGTGACTGTGGGAGTACTGCGGGACTTAGTAACCCAGGTCATGGATTGCTCTTGAACCAAGAACATTATTAATCCACCTTTAGACTTGTTAAGTGGTTATAGGCTCAAAGATTGTTTTTTTATTCTTTATTTCTGGCAGATACAGAAATAACAGCATCTTCCATCTGCATGAGTACGTTTGAAAGTGATGAAACTGATTTGTAACCAAGTGCCTGGAAAGCCAGCAGCATTCATTAGCAATATTTTTTTATATCACTTCATCATTCGTGGCCTTTTGTTCCAAGGTTCCAGCTTGTTAACTGTATGAATTTGCTGGGTTTCTTTAATTTTTGTGACTGTAGACTGGATATCTTTGTGTGATTGTGCTGCCTCTTTGTGTCATTTTGAAAAGAAAGTAATGAATCTTTTAATTGGGAAAATATTTTACAGAAAATGATTTGATGAGTAAGGTAGGCGTCACTGATTCCTCTGTGTAGGTGCAGCTACACAGGCCCGCTAACACGCCTTGTAACGTCAACTGGATCCACGCTTTTTTTCCTCTCCACCAAATTTCGAACTCATTTTGAGGCTGGAAAATCTCACACAGATGATTCAAGCAATCGTTTGTTTACCTGATGGAGAAACCCAAGACAACAGCAACAAATGTTACTGTTAAACGTTGCGCTCACACACGGCTCGACTTCGAGTCACTATAGTGAGTCAGAGAGGAGAAGGTCAAGTTTTGAGGGGGTTGGTGCTTTCGCTGGGTTTTCCCTCAACCCAGCCAGTCTCTCTCCACCCTGAGCCTGCACTATCTCACCTCCTCGCCCTGTCTGCTAACTGTCACTCTAATGGAGTCAGAGAGAAAGAGAGCGAGAGGCCAAATACCCGAGGAGAAACACCAGTCTCACCTCATTGCGTTTAACAGCTACCAGGGCTATGCCAGGAATGTACATTAAAGTGAATGTATACATATTTCACCATTACAACAGTTTACCTGGTGCTGAAATCCATTATAGAGCTGTGTGTGTGCGTGCACGTCTGTTTGTGTTTCAGGCATGACTGAAAGACCCCAGCTTAATTATCTCATGTATTCAGATTTGCAGATTTTCGACTTTCACTCCACTTTAAAGTCAAATCTTCAATTCAATATCAGACGAACACTTGTGGCATCAAAATCATAAGGGGTAGTTAGGAGAAAGAGGACAATAAGCACGTACTTTATACTTCTCATGGACAAGTTGACATTTTAGCCCAACCGAGAGCGGCTGAAATAAAGCCAAAGTAAGAACATCTCTCTTACTCCCAAAGCAAGAATGTAAACACACTAAATTCCTCTCAGAATGGCGAGAAACCTCTGACAGTCATGGATGGCTGTGTATATTTAAGTCAGCACTAAGTGTGTAGTATAATAAAGTGCTAAGCCTCTTCACAGATAACTTGTCATGTAGAGTGTTTTTGTATACTTGCACCTGACGCTGCCTGGAAAAGTTATTTATTCAATTAAAAAACAAACAAACAAATTGGTAAAGTGTGAATTTGTTATGTTGACTTATTTTTTTCCTTCTGTTGTGTTTCTTTTTTTTTTTGGTCTTCATTGTTCTTTTATTATTTACACAAATTACACAGTCACTCAATACACAGGGAAACTCTTGTAATTTGAATAATGGGGTTTTCTTGTGCTACATGTGATGAGAAATTTCAGAGAAGAAAAAAGGCTCATGAAGTCAGGCAATTAGTCAAATTGCGACTGAATAATAGAACTCAAGACAGGCAGCTCAACTGAGGACGTCAACGTCACAGCAGAAACCAAACAAAGAGAAACATCAGTTTAGAAAAATAAAGTCTACCAGCTGAAATTACACGAAATACAAGTCTGAAGACTGATTTTGTCCAAAGCCTTGCAGCAGAACTGCTGGCTAACGTGACACATTTGTTTGCAACATGATGATCGCGTCTCTAACACACACACTGTGCCTGCAGCACACTTACAAAACACAACATTTATCTTCACTTGAATTCCTACACCCTTTCAACCCTCAACTCCACCCTCCTCCAACTCATTTTTTGCTCTTAGGATTCCCAGTTTTACTTGATCTGTTCCCCATCACCAGCACTTTTGCCCCCACCTCCTCACCCACCGACCCACTCTCCCCGAACCCGTTAACCCTCCTGAATTTTAACAATATAATTATTATTTTTTAGGAGGGCAGCAAATAGGAAACATTTACTGTGAAAGAGAAACTTTCTCATATGACCACCCAGTCTATCATCTCATGTTAACCACCTGCCGTATCCGGTAAATTAAAACAGCGGAGGCGTTTTTCACACTGATGCTGTGCGTAAAAGTGGAATTAACAAAAAGAAATATTCAAAAACAGATCGGCGCTTATTTTCTTCACGAAATCCAGTTTTCTAGAAGTAGGGTCGGGTTATATAAATTTAAAAAGACCACTTTTCTCTGAAGTTTTAAGAAGAAACTTTATAATAAACTATAATAATCAGAAAGTCTTACCTTCAAAAAATCTCTGTAACGCTTCTGTTTCATCTACCACGTCCTGGTCCATCCTAGCGGGTCCCACATAAAAAATCCATGAAAGTCTCCCCTTTTCCGAATGAAATCAATTCGGATCGGGGAAACATTCACACGAACATCCCGGACTCTAGATTACAATTATCGCGACTTTTTTTTTTCTACTTGAGCTTTAATCCACCGTTTGCGAAGAACTTCTTTCCTCCTGTTCAGACAATCAAACCTTGGCACTGGATTAATATTCTGTATGTTCTTCACCGTTTCAGCTGAATATAACTTTAAAGCTTTAGTCTCGGTCGATTTGTTTTTTTCAATTAAATTGTCACTAAAAGTCTCTGTAAGAAAATCATTAGAAACGTCCCTTTAGTCGCGCCTTCCCTTCAGCTCCCACACGTTTCATAGTAATGTTTGGTTTGCGTTCTTAAAAGCGATCTGCAGCCTCCTGGGGGACACTGGGAGAAAAAAGTCGACGGTTAAATGAAAAGTTAGAAAAGAATTAAAAAGGGTTAAAGTTGACTCCCTCAGGTTGAGTCTCTTCCTCCTTTGCCTCTCCCTCTCAGACAGGATGTGAGCAGCAGAGTCGGAGGAGAGGAGCTGAGGCAGGTGAGGGATGTGCTGCTGCGAACATCCCAGGGAAAAAAAAGGAAAAAACTTTAAAGTTTCTGTGAGGACCCAGAGACTCTGTGGTCTGTCTTTACAGATAGTTTCAATATGAATTTGGCATTGTTTCACTCTTATTATCATTATTTTGTTTTAACTTGGAGTTGGAATCAAGTGGTTTTCTTTTAGTTTCCCTTTACTAAACAACTGATTATTTCCTTTAACTAGATCTTATTTTTTATTTATTTTGTTTCAGTGTTATAATGCTCCTAAACAAGTTATGGGCAATAACTTTAAACAAATCTGTTGTCATTTTATTTTTCTGTGTGTAAAACTTTTTTTTTTTTTACAGAATCAAATAGATTTACTCTTTCTAATAGTGGGCTGGCAGGTACTGTTAATCATATTATAATCTCTAAACTAAATCTATAATTTGTGATTTTGGGGAAAAAAATAAATAGAACTGACTAGACTGAGAAAACACCTTTTTTTTCCATGATCACAAACAGCACGCAGCTCAGAGAAGGGCACTCCAGAACTTGATCAGCACAGTTTAAAGTTCGCTTTCAACAGGAGATGATTTATGATCCCCAAAATAAACATTTTCTCACTCATTTCATGTAATAAAAACATTTGTGAAACTTTGACCTGGAGTCAGTTTCGTGGTTTAAAAGACTTCTTTTTGAATTCCTGAGCTTAAACAAGCAGCAACAGGAGTGTTTTGTGTCAAAGCTTCCCAAGGGGAGGATTTGAAGGAATGATCCATTTCTCTCAACCTTATCAGCTGCATCCCACCCCCCCTCCCCCTTATAACAATGCCACTGTGTGCAGCCCCCGCTGCCTTGACGCCCACCCCGCCCCCCGTTCCCCCACATGTGAGATGCCGTTGTGTTGTCTTGTTCCCCCACAGCTGGACCATCTCCCTCTCCACCCCTTCGCCCCTCTGCTTTTCCTCCATT
Source organism: Neolamprologus multifasciatus (assembly GCF_963576455.1). NCBI lineage: Eukaryota > Metazoa > Chordata > Actinopteri > Cichliformes > Cichlidae > Neolamprologus > Neolamprologus multifasciatus. Next base: position 53,485,635 of record NC_140445.1, on the reverse strand, counting down.
CAACCACAACAACGCCTCCGTTCTTCCAGCCACACTATGCAGATTGTTTCAGAGGACAAGCAAGAAAGAGAAACAGATAGAGGCTGCGGAGGACAATGAAACAGCTGGCTATGTTAAAGCAGTTCATTTTGGTATTCTGTATGTCTTATCTCATATAGCTCGCGAACTGTATGTGTGTGAATGAGTGTGCCGCACACATGCACAAATCTTACATGTTGTAGCGAAATAAACCCTGCGAACAAAGACATATGGAGACTTTGGAGTGTGGTTAAGTGTGGGGTGAGGTTTTGATCATGAATGTCTTCCTTAGCAACAAAAATAATAAATACTGAAGTCATCAGTTAAAAACAAATGACAAATTATATCCTGATACTCCAAATTTAAAAACTTTGTTGGCAGACTGTCCTGTGACCTGCGTTCCAACTCTCACCCGGTTTACTGATGGACTGTTTAGCCACTTGGAACAAATGAACAAAACAGAATCAATTTGTACTTTTTATAGCCTAATAATCAAGTGAGCAATCAGTGACCTAATTAAAATCCAGCATATATGGACTCCAATTAGCTCTACTTTTTCCTCCTGTAGGAAATATCTGGCTTTTCAGTGTGGTCAGTGTGGCAAGGCGTCAGTTGAATCAGCCTTGGATTGGGATCTGGAGTGTATAGAGGCCAAGTCAAATCCACACACTCATTAAACACGTATGTGTTTTATTTAAGGTATAGATGAATGTATGGTTCTGTTGTTTTTCTTACAAAATGTGTATGTGTTAGTCCCCGTAGGGAAATTACTCCTCTGCATTTAACCCATTCACCCAGTGAAGCAGGGTGAACAGTGTGTAGGGACGGTACCTTGCTCAGGGGTATCTCAGGGTAGCCGTCCAGTGAAGTTGAACCCCCAACCTTCCGATCATGGGGCAACAACTCTACCTACTCTGCTATCCCTGCTATCCCTTTCAGCACGTCTTTCTGATGTGTAGTTTATTATATTTAAACCATATAAAAAATGTATTTCTATCTAAGATGGCTAAATCTATCGTTAAATGCAGTAGATGTTGGTGTCTCAGCATTTAATCAGTAAAAAAAGCGCAATTACCAGGGCCAATAAAACAAAAAGCAATACAGTTTAAACCAGTGGTATCAAACATAGGCTTTAATCTGAAAGCCAACACCTGTGATCTAAAAGGGTCCAGTCCAGCCATTGATGACTTTACTTTACTTACTTTATTTATTTTCCATTTCATATGTTATAAAGGGTTTTTTTTCTGGCCAGGCCCAGAGTGTAGTTTTATCTTCCCACCAGCAGGCGGCGACGTTAACGTTTGTAGTTTAAAGAGAGTAAAAAAATCAAAATGGCGCTGCCCAGACCAGGTAGGTGGACGCGTTGCTATGGTTGCTAAACACAAACCTTAGCAGTAAACGTATCACAACGATTAAATTGTATTAATTTAACGCACAAAAACTTCCCAGCGGTGTTGTTCCTGTTTTGGTTCACCGTGCCGAGTCTAATTCAGTGTGTCTGTGTCTGCAGGGAGGCCGTCGGGTGTCGTATCCTTCTCATTTTATTATTAAAACGTGCACGCCACGGTCAGAAAAGTATCTGATAACGAGTGATGCTTAACTTTGCACCCAGCTGTCGTCTGTGACTCTGCAGCTGCTGCTCCATGTGACAGCCGCCTATTTTGTCTTCTACTTCGTCTTCACTCTCGGGTTAATCGTCAAAAAGAGTGAGTGATGTCTCTCACGCGACTTTTCCAAAGACTCTGATGTACCTGCACTCGGTAACCGTGTCTGCTGCTCTCAGGCTTGGTGCTGTCTTATCCTTCCGATGCTCTGGTGTGTGACATCGTTCTGCTCTTCCTGCTGGCTGCTCTGGAGTTTCTCCATTTCTACAGTGGTGAGAAAACGATCAAAAAGCCGGTTGCACCATTTCAAGCATGCTGTTATCATGCCCTACTTATTATACGTTTAATACAGCTTCTTGAAGCTGGTAAGGTTGATAGAAAACATGCTGGACCCTGCACAAATTCACATTTACTTTATTACTCCTTACCCGTAACTATCCTACCCATCCAATTTGTAGGTCTAAACTGTGAAGTGTGATACATATACTTAATACATGTAAATATTTGTGTTCCAAGTTTCTATTTACATTTTAGCACAACATGTAAACAAGAAAAGAAGGAAAAAAAACATGTGGACCGCTTACACGCACTCATGATAAAACAGATTAACCAGATTTGGTTTATTATCACAAGATCCTGGATTCAAAGAATTTCAAATCTGATTTTATAAAAGGCTAAATAAGGTAACTTTTTATTACAAGGGTCTTAGTTAATAGGAAATTGCAAAAAATCCGTTTAAAATTATATCAGATTTTTATTTATGGCTTACTAATTAGGTCTTTGCAACATCTCTTCACTGCAAAGATTGTTTATTGGCTGCTGGTGCGCTGTAGGTCAGGAGGTAAAGGTACATGTCATTAGATAGAAAGCACTTCAGCATATGAATTGGTAAATAAAGTGCTTTGAGGGTTCTTTGAGAGTAGAAAGGCACTATTTATAAACCAGTCCATATGCAGCAATAGCACCAGTTGTACCTTACAGAGAGTGGTCCAAAAAAGAGAAAGTATTGAGTGAGCAGCAGTTCTCTGGGAGAAAATGTCTTGTTGATCCCAGAGGTCAGAGGACTGCTTGGATTTCACCACTCGTTACAGCCAAGGCATGCAGAAGAGCATCTCACAACACATCGAACCTAAAAACAGAGGGGCTACAGCAGCAGAGGACAGCATCAGGTGCCGCTCCTGTCAAGTGAGAACAGGAAACTGAGGCTACAACACTGGCTCACTAAAACTGGACAACAGAAAATTTTAAAAATGTTGCCAGGTGTGGTTCTTGAATTCAGCTGCATGCATCCATGTTCAGCCTTCCTTGTATCAGTGGGGTTCAGGCTGCTGGTTGTTGTATATACAGAATGTCTTCTTGGCTCCACTTCAAGGTCTTTAGTATCAACTGAATATCATTTAAACACCACATCTGATCCTTCATGACTACACTGTGCCCATCTTCTAATGGCTGCTTCCAGCAATGACAACAAACAATGCCACAAACTTCAAGTTGGGATATTTGGTGTACCTAATAAAGTGACCACCACATGCAGTGCTTTTGACTCTCCAGTAGTCCCCTTACACTCAGTTTGTTTCCTTCATAATCCTCTTATCATCGCTTGGATTTTTTATCTTAAGCTGAAAAGTGCTGACATCAGCCGATGTGATGCAGTTTAAACATTAACAATTACAAATATCTGCCTGGTAACAGATCCTGAATCATTTAAGTGAGTAAAGAGGAGAGGATATATCATTTTATTATATTTTTAACCAGGTAATAAAAGTAAAACAAAAAAAGTAATAATCATTAATTTGTTGTTTTATGGTTGCTTATCCAGCTAAGGTTAGAGGAGAGTCCTTTATATTATTAATCCTCACTTACTAGTTAGCAAGGAGGATGCAAATTGTACCTTAAGAGGGTTTTGAAAGTTTTTGCAAACACTGAAATATGTGAAAAATGAGGGCTTGGGTTGTGAAAATACATATTAACAGAATGACTATTGATATGCTTTGAGAAATGTTGTTAGTAAATTGAATGTGATGATATTGATATCTAAAAACAAAATAATAGCGTTTTCATATCATATGTTTACATGTGGTAATATTGTAAGCATTCTCACTAAATACATGCACTTATAATTCAAACATACTCAATCCATGAAGCCAATTTCTTAACCAGTTATGCAAAGAGGAAGAGGCTAGCACAGAGAGCTGACTGGTGTTTTTGAACCCATAACCTTTTTTCTGTGAAGCAACAGTGCTAACCACTGTGGCACTGTGCGGCCTGAGCGTAGTCAAGGACGAATGTGACTGCTTCAAATGGACACGTTCATCAGTAAACTCAAAGACAGTCTTTACACATTGCTTTTCTCTGAGTCTACAGGTGTGAAGGGCAACCTGACAGAGAGCGAGACCTATGTTTTTGGCAACCTCCTTTTGACGGGGGCAACCATCCTGCTGACGGTCTACTTCCTAGTGTGGCAGAGCTACGTGATGAGGGCGGATGTAATCATCAGCAGCGTCTCACTCGGTCTCTATGGTTTAGACGGAGTCCTGGCTTTCAGCACTTTAACCAAATTTGCCAGGTTTGTTTCACGATTTCACTTCTCAAAACTAAACAAAAGCTTTTATATTCAAGCTCAACGGCTTCATTCATGACAGGCAAAGAGGCTTTTATTGCATTACCCCTACTATGCCTCCCCCTTTTTTTATTTTGACAAGTCAGCATAATTGACAGATAGGTTGGTAAATTACAATATCTGGTGTCAAGCACAGATAAAACACTTCATTATTCCCACAGGAGGCTGGCCTACATTTTAGGCTCCATTTATTTTGATTGAGTTGATTTGTCGACATCATTAGCGTCTCATGCATATGTTTTGAAAGCCCCCACATTGCCGCGCTTTCTTTGTGTTCATGCTATTGTTTATGAAACAAATAAGCCCCGGTTCCCTTTAGCACATGTCTGAATTATTGATAATGGCAGCATTCTTTCAAGTGATACTGTATACCTTGTGCGATGTCATCACATCCTCAAATTTTCCTCCCAGGACAGATGCAACAACGATAATTCCCTCTCTTATTCTGATCGGAATCTCTATTGTGTACATGAGGAGCAGATCAGTGAATAAATCTGTGTGAGAGGGGTTCAGTTTGTGTGAAAAACCATGTAAACTAACAATCCTCCTGTTGGGCAGCTCGTTTCATGAGTGGGTTGTGCGTATAATGAATGTGCAATGATACAGCTTATTTTTATATGTTGTTATTTTTTTTATTTTTTTTCAGGGTCCACTCATGAAGAAGCCCATGAAGAAGTCATGTTGTTGTTGTTGTTTTTTTTTACATCTTATCTCACAGTGTGTCTACTGTGATTTCTTTTTGCAAGAAGAAAACCACAAATTCACAGCATCACTTGGATTGTGTTGTAAATACTTATTTGGACTGTTGTGCCTATTATAAAAGTAAAATAAGTTAAAATGCAGGGATAGAAAAATATGAGCTAATCTGTGCTGAGAGGTTCTCAGGGATTTTTTTTCATATTAAAATGTTTTTTTATGTGTGTTTCTGTTTTGTACAGTAGAGGGCAGAGTTGCGTTGATAAAGGTTTGAGTCTTCACAGATGATTTTCCTTGGAAAATATTTTTGAAATAAATAATATAGGGTTTTTTTGTGGGATGTTTTAATAAGTCAACTGGAGCGTGGTTACACATATGTACAAATCACATTTCTAAGTGCCAACAGAGCCTGAAGTGACCTGAAAATATCACATATCAAATATGAATTCTGCATGCCAGCTTCTTAGACTTCAGCTGAGCATATCAGATGTCAGATCAGGCACTCAGAGCAGTTTGTCAGTGTTGTTCTTTGAGGCATTTCCGACTCTCCTTTCTTCAAACAGGTGAAGTTAATGATCAAACCCAGAAACAATGTTTCCAGAGTAACCACTTTCAAAACAATCCACATTCCAGAGTGCCCGTCCTTGAGCAACAAGCACGCACAAACACTGGCTGGATGTCAGCAGCAACGTTTATACAAAGACTTTTGTGCTGTGAATTCTAAGGTGATTCAGGGGGGTCAACAAAAAATGAGGCCTCTCTGAGAACTGCATTATCTTAGTGGTTTTCTTTGCAAGGACAGCACAATATACAAAGAGTGGTCATTCTTACCAGCTGGTGACACTGAAACCTGGGCAGTGTTCCACGCTGTTGCTCCTCTTTCAGTCCCCCCACTGAATTCGACTAGTTTACACCAGTCACTGTGCTGCTGCACAACGACAAACCTGCAGAATTTAAAAGCTTCCACCTGAGAAGAGCTTTCATGGAAAAATGCGTTTCAATCAATGCATGTAAAGTTGACGGTTTATTTTGCCCTGTCATTGGTAGAATGTCACCCACGACATCTCATGTGAGATCCCACGTGTCGTTTATATTTTGAAACAATGCTTCCAACCATTGCGCAAGGTTTCCCCACGGTAAACCGGAATAAGTAACAATTTTTAAAGAACTGTTTGCACAATTACTCCTTTAACCACTTAAATCCCTTAAAATCTAACTGAGAATAAGGAAGGACTACCCCCCCCTCCCCTCCGTTTGGCGTCAAATGATTAAATGATTTGCATTAACTTATATTGTAAAGAATAGTGGCTAGCGACATTTTTTTTTAGCGAATGACTTGCGTTACACCACCAGCATATTTCAAAACTGTCACCATCCTGACAGATTCTGAGAAATACACAAGGACCGACCCACCTTCCAAACAAGGTGTCCAAGGAGCTCCGCCCCTCTAAAGTTACCTGCAGAGTCACCTTCTCAGCGGCGCAGTTTCTGAGAACCGACTGGAAGCTTCTTGTGCTACAGGTGTGCGGTTTTGGAGTCCAGCGGGTTTACTGAGATTAGAGATAGTACGAGATTTGCAGCGGAGGGTTTTCTTTTAGTCTTCTAGCTGCAGGTTGGGATGGCTGGCTGATGTTTAAGGCGCTGTTTCATCCACGTTTGTCACCTTTCGCATCCAATCCGGAAATTTTCACAGTAAGTTGCAATGATGGGTAACAGATATGCTAGTCAACTGTTTGTGTCTAAAGCCATTACATTAAATTTACATTAAAACGAATAAATAAATAAGTATTTGCTTCATAAATCGCAAATTGACTACACTGGAGCTTTTCAGTCGTGTCATACGATCTTGTGCGCCAGTAAAAGTTGAACTGCCCTTTAAGTTTGTCTTGTCTAAGTTGATCTAATAACGCTGCGTGATTAGTTAAACGTATTCATTTATAAACTCTGTGTAACCTTGTGTACACCGATGGGAACCAAATGGATGGGAACCACCAGGCTTCATGGAAGCAGTCAGTTGCTGGCATGGAAGAAAGCAGATGGCTTTATAATAAACAAGTAATTGGTTCCTGTGTGATCAAAAGTCATGTTTGCTGTTGTTTTAGACGTGGTGTGTTGAGGTTTTAATATATATATATATAATAAAACGTTTAAATTTTTTTGCAGAGAAAAAAAAAATGGTGGTGGTCTGGTAGCATAGACTACATGTTAATGAATGAGCTTATAATATACATGATTTTTCTTTTAAATATTATATAGTGTAGTCTATAATCTCACATAAAGCCACTGTATCCAGCTGAGATCTATATCACCTGACTAATACAGAACATTCATTATTTAGATATAAAAACAAAGACTCGTAGCTAATTTGTTATCACAGTTTGTTAAGCTTGTTACTGATGAAGTATAACTGACACTCTTGCAGTGCATCAGGTACTGGATGTGCATTATCAAAAGTAATTTGATTACATGTAGATTTTCCTATGTAATTTCACACAGTACGTCGTAAAGTGTTACATTTAATGGAGTCTGGTCAAATGAAATTTGCTCAATTAGCACACATCCAGTTTATACCAAGCACATTTTCCTCAATGAAGAATTATTTGAATTAACAACGCTTTGATTTGATATATTTTAGATGCATTTTGCACAAAGCTGTCACTTCATGTTTTTGAGCGTGCATCTATTTGCTTTGCTTGCAACAGTACACGTTGCTGCCATAGTTTACATCTGATTTCACCAACCGTTTAATTGCAGCATTTAACTTGATTGTCAAAGGATCATGGTTTAATTCCAGATTAATGGGTGTAGGAGTAACCTCCTAATATGCTGCACATTAATCACCAAAAGAGAAGTAATAGCTACTAATATGAGAGTCACAGTCTTTATAAAAGTCACTTCCAGCTATCATAACAGTGTGAGCGAGTTACATAAAAGCAAGGAACTGTTATCACTAATGAGATTGTTTTTCAAGACCATGGGTCAATGGTAATGGCACTTATAAGAGATCATTGATGCAGCACTTACTATATAAGCTGTTGGTTTTCTAACTTTGCAGCGTTGATGTTTTTAAAATAAGCGTATCTGTTGTAGTCGGACTCATTTGACATCAGTCTTCAAAAGAAGTGTTCCTTATACAAGAGGCAGCTAATGAGCATGTGCTGATTATGTCACAGTAATGAGGCTGTGACTCATTCGTGCAGCTTCAGGTGTGTTGTGGGGCGTTTGCAGTGTTGCTTGGAGCTGGAATGCTTTTTATATCTTGTTTGTTTTAGAGCTGTCGTTGAATGTAACTTAAGGAGCTGCAGTCTCCTGGGGTGTGAGAACCCCGAGAGATTTCATGTGTGTGGATATGCCAGGCTTAGAGCAGAGAGTGAAGGCCAGCAGACCTTTAATTTTTAAATTTCTGCCTACTGCAACTGAAATAGCCTCTTGTAGAACGTTTCTGTATTTTATTGTAGCTATTGCCTTTTCTGCAAATCCTGCACTAAAGAAACCTTTGTTTATTTAGTCCAAACCATATGTGGCGTACTATGAGCAAAGAAATATTGAGTTTTTCATAATTATGCACGTTCCTGGAGAAAATCCACTTTGAAATATGCACGCACATAGATTTGAATTAACCTTCAGTGTTAAACCTTTATGAGAGTTTGTGGGTTTGTATTTGTTAGCATGCTGACAGACAGTTTTCAATCCAAAAACAATTATACCACAAATCTAAAATATGAGACTGTACTATAAGGCAGAGCTTTGCTGAGTCGGGACTCACACTCAGATAACTTTTTGTCAAAGAAAGCAATTCGATATCGGACCTAATTCTCTCAAATATGAAATTTAACCAGCCTGATATTGTTGTTCTTTTCTTCTTAAATGAGTAGATTTAAAAGAAAGAACATGAGCATCCTCAGCATGCTTCTTTTCGGTTGTATTTGCATGCATTTTGTCTGTAAACATTATAGCCTGAAATGTTTTGAATTAATTTTAATAAAACTAGTGAGTGTTGCATTGGCCTTTTTTTTTCTTCCAAAGTTCGACAGCAAATCATGTTTATATCTGCAGACCAGGGGGCAGCCATACACAAATGCATGCTTTTTTCCCCCTGTCCTCTTTCAAATGGTTACATTTGCTCTACTTTTGCTAAGAACCCCAAAGCGCTTTACATATCCAGTCATCCACCCATTCACACACACATTCACACACTGGTGATGGCAAGCTACATTGTAGCCACAGCCACCCTGGGGCGCACTGACAGAGGCGAGGCTGCCGGACACTGGCGCCACCGGGCCCTCTGACCACCACCAGTAGGCAACGGGTGAAGTGTCTTGCCCAAGGACACAACGACCGAGACTGTCTAAGCTGGGGCTCGAACCGGCAACCTTCCGATTACAAGGCGAACTCCCAACTCTTGAGCCACGATCGCCCACATGAGTGGGCTCATGTTAGCAATCCATTATGTTTTGGCTTAGATCCACCAAGGTCTTTGAGGTCAACATAATGATTTGTTGGTTGAAAATTGGCAAAAAGCCTTAGAAACAATGATTCTTATTGTGTTGTATATAGCATATGAAGATTTAAAATATAACTTCACATTTAACCTCTGACCTCTGAAGGTCAGCAATGATATAAGGAGCTTCTAAGTATCACCTTACACGTCATGTAAAACTACTTGAAATTCTACTGCTTTTGTTTGTATTGTCAACATTTGTTTTATTTTGCCTTTGTTATGTACATTACAGTAACAGGTTATGACTGATTAAATACATAGCAGCTTGAATACATGTACAATGTTCCTGAATTATTAGATTTTTTTTTTTATTAAATTTTTTTAAACTTGCTATTTATTACTAAATTGACTAAAAAATGTACTTAGCTGCAAAAATAATAAGCGTGTTAAAATAAGTTCCAGTGAGGCAAAAAACAAAATTCTGCACTTGGCACTTGTTTTTATTGATGTGTATAGAAATGTATGTTTAAAAGAACCAAATTAATAATCAAATGTAAAATGCATTGCTATTTCCTTAAAGTTAAATACTGCTCCGTGAGTGATCTGCCTGGGTGGAGGTTTTTGCTCTCAGAGGGCTCCTTGTGTAGTACGTAATTGTTGCTGTCATTCAGTGTAATTTCCTCTGAGTAAAGGGTTGTCATTATTCAGCAATACACACAATAAATGTCAGTAAGCGGAGGTGAGCAGGTGGCCTCTTGCCATCAAGTTCACAGCACTTGACACCCTACCTGTACTGCTTTGGCTTCACCTCCATCCTGAAACCTGGCAACAGGCCAGAACCGTGAACAATAGCACTGACAGAGGATGGCCAGAGTGATAAGGGCGGAAAGAGGAAGTCTATCTTTTGGGCAGGCTTACTAAAGTAAATATAGCCTTTTCTTTTCTTTTTTTTCTCCTTTGCTCATGTGGCTCTTTGTTGTGGTAATCTTCAGCGAGGAGGAATGGTTCCACCGGTGGCCCCATCGTGAACATAACCATATTTTAACTTATAATAAGTATGATTGTGGTTGGCTAAACTGCTTTTATGAATTGCCCCCTCTTTGTTTCAAAAGATCTGAGGAGATAATCTGTAAATGAGATTAAGTTTATGATCGGCCAACAAGATAAGCTTTACAGACCGCACCCGTACACATGTAACTGCTATAGGTTGTAGATAAGTAGAGTAGAGTAGTGCTTGTTAGGACGACATAACAGTTTTGACTTCAGGAAGGAGGTAAGGCATGACACGAGGAAATGTCAGAACAGTTTGTTTAAAAAAAAAGATACTGGAATGTTTATACCTGTTGTGGGAAGCACGCCCAATGCCTCCGAGTATCTCAGTGTCAGTTTCCCACAGTTTGTGTTGTTGTAGAAAAGTTGAAATTCCTTCTAAACGCTCATCCCTGTTTGCGGATACAAACTGAACTGGCTGCCTAAAGTGATATTTGGAGTCTAAAAGTCACTCCAGCTGAGAATTCAGTGTTGCGTTCAACTCACGGTGATTAGTGATTCATGCATTGATTAAAAAAATTACTGTAATGGCGTTTAGGTTTAATCTATTTATGGTCTGCAATGTAGCTGAAATCCTTATGTCCTTGCAAAATCTCTAGTGCGATAACGTGTTCATGCCAGTGACTATAAAAAAAAGTCACCTGTACTGGTTCAATCACAGTGTTTGTTGTGGCTCACATTATACAACCTTGTTGTGAATGGCTTGATAGACAGGTTAAAGTCTCCAGGCTGAAAGGTGTGTGACAGTTGTTTTCGCTCATTTTCTGCTCCCACTGATCTCTCAGATTTAGATGCAGTGCTCTGTTACACGCTGCGTTCTTCGGGACTCTGACAGTTATCAATGTGGATGTAAAAACCAACTGAGTTAATTAATTGCAGCTATGCAGATATAGTCTTCAACAGGTTGGATCTAATTACACAGAGCACATCAGCCTGCTGTCTGCCATTGTCCCAGATCAGCCCCCAGACTCTTAGCAGTACAGGCCCAACACCTGGCTCTCTACAGTGAAAAAACAGAGTGTGCAGCAGAGTACACTTTGCATACTGGATCTGCAACCTTGATAATGTAATTATATAGATTTATGAGCCTATACCCTTTGGATTATAAATGAGCTCAAAGTGGAATGCGAGGAATCTCTGCTTGGAAAAATGTCTGAGCTGTTTTTAAGACATGACACATGCTTATTGTAGGGTAAAATATTTTCCCTTCTCCTCCTTCTCTTCTCTCACTCTGTCTGTCATTTTCTTCATTCAGGTAGATGCCTTAAATCATGAATCACCAGGGATCTCCGCTGAAGCAAGCCAAGTGAGTGTCACATTCCTGCTGCTTCCCCTCTGGATGTTTACCTTTCAGTGTGTTAGCTAATGCTGCTGGGTTACTCTCACACAGGCAAGAGAAAATCACTAACCCAGTGTGTGGAAGGTGGTGTGGGTCAGGGACTTTGGGTACAGAGCCGCTCTGTTGAAAATTGTTTGTTTTGCCTGGGTCTCTGGCTCCAGCCTTCCCCTGTGCCCTACACCCCCCCCTCCCTCTTCCACTCTCCCTCTCTCCCTCTCCCTGATCCATATGCTCAGAATCTCAGGCTAATCTCATCCAGTGCTGGCCAGTCTCCTCTCTGTATATCACTCGTATTTTTTTCTGTGCATGCAAAAGGGGTTGTGACACTTAACTATCCTGAGGTGCGGGTCAGAAGATGAAGGGCAGGCTGCGTAACCCTGTACCCTCTTCTTGTCATTTCAGTGGAGTGGCCAGATCGGACAGCAAGCTCAGCGCCAAGGCCCTCTATGGTAAGTGGCTTCATGGAAGTAGGTTGAGGTGTTGCGCTGTTTTGTTCCTGAAAGATCATTTTGTTGTTCGCTTGTTTCCAGAACTTTGTTGCGACATGCCCTTATTTCTGCAGCATGACTCACAGCAGACTAGCTACAGTTTACAGCTTGTCATCGAGGAGTTTGGACACTCTTACGTGTCGGGGAATTAGATGTTTAGTATTGAGAATTTGCTTACTTGCTTGCAAGAATCTGTTACTGAAAATAGATCCCAGCAAATGCTCTATACTTTTTTTTTTTTCGCATTGCTTGGTTTACTTAAAAATGAAACTATAGATTTGTGACCAATTTTTAGGATTTACAGCTTTAGCTGTACTTTCTTAATTAGATACCTTTCCAAACTGTTCCTAGTCAATCTGTGTGGATTAGCACTGTTACTGACACAAATCACAACAATTTTCCATTTGCTATGCAAATGACTGTGTCCGGAAACTCACTCTGTGGCATGTTGCCGCAGGTGTAGTCCTCACTGGACTGTAACAGCCCTCTCTCCAGAGCACACACACACATACTGATAAGAGGGGGCCCACTTCTGTTAGACACTGACGATCATGGCAGGGATGTTGGGCTAGTAAAGGGAACTTGAGTTTCTAGCTCTGTGCCAGGCCTGCACTGCAACCTGGCATTAGCTGCCTGATGCATAAGGCAGCTAATGCCAGTGTGTGTGTATCTGCACTTAGTCACATTTTTTGAATTCAGGGATATGCTTGTTATTTTAGTGTCCCATTTGCATTGTTGGGCTGCATTACCAACCGGTAGTAAGTGCTATTAAACTCAGTAATCCAGTACCGGCATGATGTGACTTTTTATTTTAGCTGTTGCATGCTTGTCTTAGGGCGTGTATCACTGAAATTTGCTTACACTGCAGGGTGTGGCAGTTTTTAACGTGTGGTTGGAACAGGGTGAGGTGCCCATGTCTTGCAGGTGAATAAAGGGCACATTGAAAAGTGAAAAGAAAAAGGCGGACTCAGGCCTCTGGTCCGCCCCTCGTTGCCTCAGACATTAGCTCACTGGTTCCTGCCAACACCTCCTTCCACACTGTCAACATAAAGAACCATTTCACAACATAGTAGGCACAGATAGAAACCTACGCCGAGCTACAGCAGAACAACCCACTTTCTTGCATGGCCAAATTTAGAATCGCCTGAAATGGCAGATTGTAGGGATGCAAGATGTTCCCAAAACTTCTGACTGTGCACCTCGTTGTCTGTGTGACATATCGGAGCCGTAAATCATCCAAATATCCACAGGAAACTCTCACTCTAGCGATCTTTGTGAAGTATCCCACCGTACGTGTGATGAGCTTGTGTTGTTTGGCAGATGGTCACCACTACCGTCTCACTGCAGGGTGACAGCCACGTGCCCATCCTTTTTAACCCCAAGAGGCAACAGTGGAAAATACTGAACACCAACCATGACAGTGCTAGATATTTGGTAGGTCAGTGTAGGATGGTTGTTCACACTATGCTGAATAAACACACGTACATTAGTTAAATTATAACAATCTCCCATATGCAAACGACCCTACCATTCACACAGTGCAGTCCAGCAGAAAAACGAATGCAAATGATGCACAGGTCCTCCCACTTGATCTGTTATCAGCAGCAGCAGCAGCTTTGGGGTAAAGCAGAGAAATGCCACTCATCATCTGCGGACTTGAAAATCACCTGGCAGCTATAATAAGTTTCTCGGGTAGTTTTGGGTTGAGGATCATGTCTCTGACAGGTAAACTTTTTCCTGGGTGGGACTAAATCAACAGGTTCGGATTGATGTTTTCCTGCTCTGTTGCTTTTCTTGAATGTCTGTGTTGTTTTGTATTTCAGTTGAATCTCTGCGATAGATCCACTGCATTTAGTGTCTCTTTTGGTTAGTGGTGTCAGGCTGTGAGAGGTGTTGATGTGGTCCTTGTTGGCAACATATGGTCAAGTCTTTGTTGACGCAGCCGGAAACTTCCGTATCTAAAGGGCGGTGGCACAGTTAGAAAGAAATCATGAAGTTTTGCCATCAAGGTGTTGGTGATTGACTAGATATATAATTGTGATGATGCAATTTTTCACTATTAGTCAAACTGATTCAAAATTCTTTGTCTGCTACTCAGATAATCACCAGTTTTGTTGGTTTTGGATTGAATCCCATTAAATATGTTTAATAGTTTCCCAGTATAGGATTGTCCGATTGACCTGGGTCATGTATTGGTTTGATAATCTGCCAGGGAGCCATGTTTATCACTGGTCATTGACTCTTCAGACCTCTGAGGATTTGCCCATCTGCCTGCTAAGTGGCTGTTATTGCAAGCTGCTGTGGCACTGTGAATTGACTGGCATAAATGTCAGTCATTAATAAGACATGGGGGGAGCTCGTCTTTCAGATCGACACCCGACGCTTGTGTTTCACCTGTGAGGAGCCAAGCAGGGAGGAAATGGCTGGAAGAGGAAAGAGAAACGTTTGCATTGTTTGGGCAGCGTTTGCGCTGGCTCTAAAATTGTCCCCTTTAGAGGTCTTGTTTCATCACAGGCAAACATGTAGGACTCTAAGAAGCATGTTCATTACCACAATGAATTGGAATATCGAATATTAGAATGTCATTTAAAGCATTATTGCACATTTTGGTAAGTGCTAGGCAAACAGAGTGGCTTTGTGTTGCTGTAAAGCACATGAACAGAACTATGTCTGTACGAATAGAAAATCTGCGTGACATAAGCGTGTTGATTTTGTTGGGTAGGGGACTGGGGACACAGAGCGAGTTGATATCTAGCAATGGAGTTGATAGAGCCATGCTCTCATTTAACCGTAATTGTTACCTGCAGACTATTCAGCTGGTAAATAGGTCAATAAGCACACTGGCACACTCATTTGTAATCAGCCTGTTCAAAAAGAAAGCCTTGAGCCAACAGCACACACAGCACACACAGTGCATGCAGCACATGCAGCACATGCATCATGCTGACACAATGGTGACATGAGTTTCAGTGTTTTTGTGCATCGGACATTTGATATGGATCACTGCATGTTGAACCTAGGCTTTGAAAAGGTTAAATGTTTTTTGGTTTTGTTTTGTTTTTTTTAAGTTGCTGTGATTTATGTTTTTATCATTACATTTTTCTAAAAATGACATTATCAAAACGTGTAACGCACCCTAATCTGCAGCTCTCATCGTGTTTATTGAGCTTTACTGAGCTTATTGTCTCAAATAGTTTTTGCTTGGAACTTATTTTTATGTATGAAAATTTTTTTGTGACAAATGGGCCGGATGTGTAGACGAAACCTAGAGCTTCCTAATCTGTAATCTGTAATTCTACAGTGTCTGCACTGTAGAATTTGACTGTCTTGTGAATAAGGAAGCAATAATGGTGGGTTTAGATTTAGTTTCAAGTATTTGTAAAGGCTTATCAAACGTTGATACAACTGTGTCTTAAAACAAGCCTGAACGTGACCTTTTTCCTTACTGTATTGTATGCAGTTGTTCCTATTGCAGCAGTGTGCAAAAGTCTTAAGGTATTAAGTTATAATTTGCTATTATTTCTAAGTTTAAGCCTTCAGGAATAGTTCTCCAGTTGTAGCGGTAATCGTTTCAGCCGTCTCACTACTACAGAACTTTAAGGTGTGGAAACTGTACTTCAGTCTGATTTTTACAGCTTTTAACCAGCCGAAAGGTAAAGATGAGGAAGTGTGACGCTGTCACTGATCTTTGACCCTCCAGTAAATCTGTGCCTCTGAACGGTGCGCTGGATCTGACGAAGATTTAATCCCAGCTCGGCCAAAATATTTTAATATGGAGCACAGTGAATTAATACTCAAGTATCCTCTGATTTCACACTTAATTATGAATTTCTCACATAGCTCTGATCTCGTGTTACTTGCCCTCAGGCGGCGAGCAGCTGCAGCTCTATTCCTTTACCTTAAAATATAGTCAAAAATCATAAGGATGAAAACTTTATTTTAGAAAGCGTGCAATATATCTGAACAGTGTAGTTAACATTGGGATTAGCAGTTGACCTCATGGAAAAAGTAAAAGGAGCATACATTACGTGTCTTTGTCACTTCCTTATTGCCCTCCTGCCGTTCTCAGCTTTAATGCGTCCTTTCAGCTGTTCACTCCGCTAAAAGGTTCGACCTGTGGAGTTGAGGTCAATGTTGTTTATATAGGTGTACATATATACAGCAGGATCGCAGGCAGCACCGAGGAGTTTTTTACTTTCTGAAATGTAAATTTATTTTTTTGTTCTTATCAACAGAGCAGAGGAAAAAATACTCCAACTCCAATTTTATCATGCAGGAGACGTCGCAGTATCACGTTGAGGTAAAATGATCATTATTTCATTGATTTTCATATTTCATTGTATTTCAAAATTAAAGCAAAGAAGCGTAGACTCACACAATGTGTGTTCATTCATTTATTCAGTGTTACACTTATTTTAACACACTTTAACTTCTTATTTCGCTCATAAGGATTTTAGAGGTCATTCATGTAAAATGAATTTAAGTGTTTATGAAACCGCGATATTCTTATGCACCGTGTTTTTTGTCATTGCTCTGCCTTTATGCCAGTTTTTAAAACTTTTTTAGACTACGTTATAATGTAGTAGTATGTTACTGGAGATGTCTGTGTTTACATTCCATGCAACGAAGACATAATATTCAGTGTCCTGATCATTCAGGGCGTTACTGTGACATTTATCTGTACTTTTTTTTTTTACATTATCTCATATAATGCTGTTAACTTATAGATTTAAAATGCTTGTCACGTAACCTCATTTGCAAAGCAAGATAACGACACTATGAAGGTTATGGCATATTGTTCTTTTGCCCAGAGATAAAAGCTGACACACAGGTTCATCTTCTGATTACATTTCACTTACTGGAACTTTGTTATAATAAAACAGTCGGGCCTTTGATTGCAGCAGTAGTGAGCTAATGTTGGAACGACTGAGTCAGAGACGTGCTTTGGGTCAGGCATGTTTCTGAACTATGTCCCGTGTCCACGTTAATAGGATATCTTCTAAATGCCTCCCCCATTATCATGCATGGGTGAGTAATGATACACAAGATAACAATCCAGGTGCCAGCAGCCACTTAGTGGCAGTAGTTCAGTTTTGATCAGATAAACAGAAACTCACCCAGCTAAAAAAAAGTCAGCTAAATGAAGCATTTATATAGCAAGAGAGTACAGTTAAAGGAATGAGGGAACATTTTTATTTGTTTTCTTGCTGAGAGTTAGATAAGAAGATTGATTGTGGCTCTGTGTTCTCTATGGAGTCACCGCGGGTTAGCTTAAAGACTGAAGACAGGGAGGTGGCTCCCCTGGTTAACTAATTAACAAGTTATGCTATACTTAATCATAAAAAAGTGTAAAAATAAACACTGTGGTTCCAGACTGTTTCTTGGCTGCCCCCTGTACTTCCAGGAGTTTTGTCATTGTGTTTCATTGTGTCATCGGTCAACAGTGAACAGCCTGCTACTCCCAGCCAAGAAACGCATACTTGGCACATGCTTCTTTTCTTGATGAGAGATTAAAAATAACATATAATGTGTTAATTAGGAAACTTTTGAGCTGCTTTGAGGCAGAATTTTCTATTTCTATTTCTATTTCAGTCCTAAAGCTGTAATCTGATACAGGGTCTAACTCTTGGCAAGTAAGCATATCCCAAATGTCACAAGCTTCCTTCCTTATATTTGAAAAGTAGATCAAGTATATTGCAAATCATGACTAACCACTTTCTTGAGCACAGCTTCAAGTGCAGGTGCTGTTTTTAGTTGACTTCCATTAACACACTAAGTCACCAACAACTGTTTTCTCTGCAGCATCTTTCCACATTTGTTATGGACAAGACAGAGTCCATCGCCACAGTGGATGATGCAATCAAGAAACTGATTCTTCTGGACTCAAAAGACAAAATCTGGACCCAGGAGATGCTCCTCCAGGTCACAGACAAGTCAGTCAGACTTTTGGATTGTGATACGCAGGTACGGCTCCAAGCATCTGTTTACACCTCAGAACATTATTTCAACATGAAATACCGACATTTCTGTGTTCCAATAGCATTAAATGACAGGCAAGGGAAATGAATCTCCACCTCTTTCTTATCTTTTTGTTGTTCTGCTACAGGAAGAGTTGGAGAACTTCCCTCTTCCAACCATCCACATGTGTCAGACGGTGCTGAATCAGACCCGTTACCCCTCCGTGGTGCTGCTCGTGTGTCAGGACAAGGACCAGTACAAACCCGACATCCACTTTTTCCACTGCGACGAAGTGGACGTGAGTTTTTGTTTGAATACACCACATTATTATATTGTCTTTGCATGATGGATGGCTTTGTGTTTTATATCGTTAAGAAAACCTAGCTGCTGATACCAGAGCACTACAGGTCAGATTTCAGCACTATTGTCTTTGCAGCCAGTATATTTGTATGAAGGAAGCTGGAACTCTGTTAACTCACTGTAATAACATTATGTCTTTGTAGTTCAGAATCACCACTAGTCAGTGTTGTTTCCTGGCTCTGAATGAGGCTTTGGGGATTGATTTTGAATATAAGGGCCAATGTTCCATGTTGGAGTAAAGGAAGTATTTCTGTGTTACCTTATTTGGTTAACTTCCTGTTATTTCAGGCCATTTAAGGGGGAAAATGACTTCTTTGTTGGTTTAAATGTCAAAAATGTGATTTATTAGAATGCTGGATCTTTTAGCCCTGGCTAAGACTAGACAAGAAAGTGCTGGGTCATAAAGATTTACTAGAGTGACCTTTGCTTTATCACATGAGGATTGTGTTTGAGAAAAAACAGAAATCACCATAACCAACAACACAAACCAGATATACTGTTGTTAAAAATGTCTAGAGCCAGCAGCTTTCACGTCTTCACATCTGGATATATTTCAGATTTGAGAATTAAAGTTTACAGGTGTTAACATGTTTTAGAGAGGTGAATTCAGTGTACTGTAAAACTTTAAACCATGTGAGTTGGTCAAATAAGTCAAATAAGTTTATACTTGTATTATTGTTTAATATTTTAATATTAATGTTGACTTGTGTCTCTTCCTCACTTTCTTCAGGCTGAGATGGTTCATGCAGACATTGACAGTGCCATTGGAGACGTCAAGCACGGGAAGAATATGAGGCCTCAGACTCTGAAGTGAGATTAGTGCTAATATATGTAAACTCATGCAGTCAAAGACACATTCGAGAAGGTAACTAGCTGCGAGCTAACTTGTCATCATGTCTTCCCGTTAAGGGTGAACCAGGAAAAAATGAAGCGTCACAGAGAGACTATCCTCCCCCCATCGGCCCCCAAGGGCCCACCACCTGCCGCAAGGGGACGAGTGGCAGCCGTGGACACACAGGGTGAGATTTCACACGCATCCACGGCTCACTTTTTATTCTAAATGTTTTGTTCAGTGGTCAATTTGATTAATTCTTTTCTCTTTTTGTCTTTGTAGACAGACGAGCTTTCAGGCAAAGTGACTCAGAGTCACATGAAAAGCTGGCCCAGCGCATTGAGAAGGATGTGGTGAGTGCCTTTCTTTATCCACAGGGACAGCTGCTAATATGCTACGCTGCTCCTTTCACGTCTCATGTACGTACATTCTTCAAAACCTAAACCTGAGCATTTGTCCCCCTCAGCAAATCCTTAACTGTGCCCTGGATGACATTGAGATCTTTGTGGCACGGCTGCAGAAGGCAGCAGAGGCCTTTGCTCAGCTCAACCAGCGCAACAAGAGTAAGAAGAATAAGAAGAAAGGACCAGCAGGTCTGTCTCCCTTTCTTCTCATCTGGTGGCACAAATACAGTGACAATATGTTCATATTGCTCACGTCGCCTTGTTTGTGTCTCTTTGTGTCCTGTGGCCAAGGACTCTCATCCACCGATGTATGTGTTGTAGTAGTGGCCACTTTGGGCTTCTTTTAAGTAATACGATTCTCATTATGCAACTGGAGTAATATTATTGCATTCTTCCACTTTAAAATGACGGCAAACCAAAACAAACCGATATTCTGTTTGATCTTTCTTGGAGGCGGTGGTGTGTGACGTCAAAGCAGTCGCCTCCTGTGATTGTTGCACAAAGCAATAATATTCCTGTAAATGTTGCTGAGTAATGTTTTACTGCCCAACGCTGGCGCTGATGTGATGTTTTATGTCAACACGCGTGTGCAGTTAAGCGTAACGTGCATATTACATGCGACACTGTCCTTGTGTGGGGTCAGGAGACAAACGCACATGTGTGAGTTTATCCACATCGTCTGGTAATAACGATGTGCGGCTAAAGTGTGGTCAAGTGTGCTGGAAGTGACGAATTCTCCGTTTTGAGAATTTGTTTCTCAACTTTGGGGTCAGTGTCTTATCTACTGTCACTTAATCTGGGTAAGAATTATCAGTCAAATGTCATTCTGAACCTCTCATAACTATGAGTTATTGAGCTCAGGTTGAGAAACACTGCTGCACCACGTTCTCTCGTACTCTCTGGCCAAAGGTGACCTGTATCTATAAAGCTGAATGAGGCTATCTGCTAACTACCATTTCTGTGTCACTGTCTTTTATTTAACTGGAAACGAAAGCCATAAGCTTCTGACTAGATGAGCATTCAGGTTTTTATGACTTTGACCTCTGGCCAGAAAGTGAAAACTGCATCCCATCTGTATTGTGTCTGTGTGGCCGGCGGGTAACTCTGGAGTCTGTGTGTGGTCACTGTTGCATTTGTTGTTTGCAGAGGGTGTGCTGACCCTGCGAGCCAAGCCCCCCTCTGAAGCAGAGTTCATTGATAGCCTGCAGAAACTGAAACTGGCCTTCAACCTCTTGGTGAGATATCAAAGCACCTAGCCTCCCTCATTCATCAGCTGTTGTCTCTTCAACACCTCATTGCTGTGTGTCTGTCACTGCGCTCCCTGCAGGCCAAACTGAAGAAACACATACAGAACCCAAGTGCATCTGAGCTGGTTCACTTCCTCTTTGGCCCTCTGGAGCTGGTAAGAGTTTTTCTGATCTCACATAAGTGGATTATCCTAAAAGTCAACAATATACTCTATGCATACATGTTACTGTTAGTTTTGTCATTTGATGCCTTAGCGTTGACTGAGCTCAGCCCACAGGCATATCTGATGGGAACGCATTAGGCCTCTTTCAGTTCACAGATGAGAGCAGTTCAGCATTTTTGCCATCAGGCATTTTAGCTTTGTAACACACCCACTAAACTCTCACCAGACTGGAGCAACGTGGTTTTCAGCTATACTACAGGTGCAGCTGCACTTACATAATGTTGGTTTTCTAAACCACAGTCTTCTGCCACACCTTCGATACTGCTGGATGGAAGCGCAAAACTGTGACCAGACTCTGTTTATATGGCGCAGTAATCTTTGAACACATTGGTTTTATGCAGCTGAGATAAAGAAAACGCCTCATACAGTACGCCTCCTTGACCGCTACTTGTCCTCCAAGGACGCTCTCAAAATACAGAAACTCAAAATATTCCGAGCAGCTCAATATTTCGGACAATTTAAAAATCTTTTTTTTCCTCTTTAAATACTTTTACTTGTGCAGTAAAGTGAAAACGGTCAACGTTTACATGCTGGATTCAATACTCAAATACCAAGTTTGCATAACTGTTTAAAAAAAATGTAAAAAGAGCTCTAAGTGACACCTTTACAGGTAATACACCGTAATGCTTCTGTATGGTGAATGCTATGCCAGCTGTAAACACTTGGTGCATCTACAGGTGCTGCAGAGCTGTGGAGGTCCTGACCTGCCGCGGTCAGTCATGTCTCCTCACCTGTGTAAAGATGCTGTTGACTTCCTGCGGGGACACCTCACCCCAAAAGAAATGACCATCTTTGAACTGCTTGGGGAAGGTTGGACCAGACCCAGGTATATTTGCGGTGTTGTCTTGGATACAAACACTCTGGTGATGATTCAGTGCTTGTGACATGGACCTCTTTTGTCGCAATCTTGCCCTGCCCATGGTCGGGGTGACCATGTGGTCCTGTGTAAAATGCTGAACTACGTTTTACAGTTGCAATTAAAGAAGCGACAAAGCTAAACAGGGCTGTAAAGTGTTGTTTTAGGATGTTTTACTATAGCAGCGGTGTTTAATTTGATATACCGGTATGACAATTAAAAGTTGAACTAATCTGCAGAGACTGAAACTAAATGAAGCCAAAGCGGGCTTATGTCATGCATGCATGCATGTGTTATTGTGTCCTAATTCTAAATCTAAATATAGTAAATGTAATCCTAAATTATCTGTCCCAGTGTCAAATGTGTTTCGTGGCACAAGCATGACATACAGTAACAGGTGCAGGTACTTACATATTTGCCTCAATTGCAGAAGCATGCAGAACTGCAAGGAATTTGTATTTGTTTGTTTGTAAAATAGTTAAGAGGTTCATGTACGATAGACCTAATGTCTAATCATTACAAGACGTCATAGTAAGCTAGTTACTAAGCATATATGTTTAAAATTAAGAATAAATATATTTATAAATCTACAGTGTTACAGTTACTTTCAACATACTGTAAGCATTTTCAGATGAAAATCTGCATTTTCTTCTAACGATATATCCCCTGTCTTAATTAGCATTTGTAGGACGCAAAACACCTTGAAAATTAAAAAAAAAAAAATTGAGCAAATTATGATCATTTTTCGTTGTGTAGTGAGATCTGATTTCATAGATTTGGATGGATGAAGAAGTTTAGCACCCCCTGAACATTATGGCAGTTTCCCCATGAACAGCTATGACCAGTTCAGCATCTGCTCTGGTACTGCTAGCTCTGTCTCCACAGTAGAGTAGCTCAAGTGCAATTTTTTTGATCATCCCTTCACTCGTCTTCCCGCAGAGCCGAGTGGCCGAGGGATCAGTGTGCTCCTCCTTATTACCCGAAATTTCGAAACGGCTGGGAGCCGCCAGCTGAGCTTTTCTTGACATCCCCGTGGGAAACAGAAGGACCCTCTGCCCCCTTAGGTTCCCCCTCAAGCCCAACTTACAGTAAACACAAACCTGAGGATGTAAGGCTTTTATTAAATGTTCCCGACTTGTGGAAAAAATAAATGCCGGTAAATCTGTAAATTTGTTTATTTATTTTTGGTTCTTTTTCAGTATTACAGGCCTCATCCCTCAAGCCCCTTAAATGGGTAAGTAATGAGGTCCTCCACATACTTTTTATTTTTTTTTGGTGTTTTTCCACATGCGATATCACAAAATATAAAACTTTGACACCACGTGTCTCCACAGGTCCTACAATGGGATCCCCCAGGCCCCCAAATATGCCAAAATTCGCTACAGCTTTGTCGCGCGGAATGCCAACGAGCTGTCAGTGCTGCAGGATGAAGTCCTCGAGGTTGTAATGACGTATTCTTTTGTCCTTCATTTGTAATTTCAACCAATTTGATAGTTTTACTCATTAACTTTGATATTTTAACTGCTGAATGGTGGTGCTAAAATGGTGCTAAAATGGTGCTAAAACACAAATGGTAGCAAACCAATTTCAGCTGTGCACAGGTCAAGCGTCTGTCACCATTTGCAGTACAGTGGAGTAATGCGTGAACTGTCTTTTGCAGGTGTTAGAGGATGATAAACAGTGGTGGAAACTACGGAACCGCAGCGGGCAAGCCGGCTATGTCCCATATAATATCCTGGATGTTGTGACAATAGAAGAGCCAGAGGTGCCCTACTCCTACCAGGTGACCAACACCCGCCCGTCTGCATTTTTAAAACTCTTTTTTGGTTTTATTTGTTTATTTGTTTACCCAAAGTTTAAGATCCTTCCTAGTCATGACACCACAGTTCCAAAGTCCATCTGACTGCTATAAAGCATTCACGATAACAGATTAGATTAGATTGATAGTAATTTGTGAAAAACATAGCTGTTACCAATGGCATCTCATGTCATGAAACAAATGTGACTTGTTAGTTCATCGTGCCCAAGAGCCGATGAGCTCATGCAATGGCAACGATGAGGCATGAATCCGTCCTGCCACAATTCGCGAGAATTGCTATTCCTGCTAGAGTATTACTCAGAATGCAGATCACCTGATGGGTCTTTAACCAAACTGTACTCAAGTTCAAGGTCACAGGGGTTGTTTTACAAGCACATTTCTATTTTCATAAGAATCTCTGCTATTCCTAAAATGCTGGTCCGGTTTTAGTAATTAATTTGTCCTGGATGTGACTCTATTGACTTCTCAGTCAATTTTAATTAGTTTGTTGCAACAAAACTTGTAACTTTCTTTCTGTACTTCATGCATTACTTACGATTTACCTGTGATTTGTGAAGTATCATGAGCTGGATGGGCTACATCTGGGTTTTATTTTATCCTTTAAATCCCATGCATCTTAGCTGTTTAAATGTTATTTTGTTTGATATACTTCTGTGTCTAAACTAGTGTGTAATATAATATAGCCACACTGAGTGACTTCTCACATGCCTCAGCAGCCTGTTTCTCAGCTCTGCTTGCAGCATGAGGGTTTCTGACTGAGCTCTCAGCAGTCAGGCTGCATTTTGGGCAGTGCCAGACTTTGCCAAGGAAAAACAATGTGTGTAATAAAATAAGATCATATAAGTGCTTCTGTTGCATGGAATTTGATCTTTTCTTTTCCTTTCTTTTCCGTTCTCAAGCCTTGGTTAAGATACCAAATTGATGATAACATGCCTAAAAAATGGTCCATTGTTTTGTTTCCATTTTTTGCTTTGGAAAAAGAAAGGAAGGAAAAATGGTTTCATGTGTCTGTAAAAAGAATGTGTTTTTTTTAGTGTTTTTTTTTTTTAGTAACAATAATAAAAGAATTCAGTGCAGCCACAAAACAAATAATACTTTTCATTTTTTTCTTCACCTTTGTTTACACTGTACAGAGCCATGTCACTTTAGCTGTAATCTTATCTTCAATTCATAGACCAGAGGAAGCAAAAGTACAGACATTTTGGACTTAAGTAGAAGAACAGATACTTGTGTTAAAAATATTCCGGTAAAAGTTGAAGTACTAAATCAACTTCTTTATTCAAGTTAAAGTAAAAAATACAGGCTCTGAAATGTACTCAGAGTAAGAAAGTAAAAAGTAGATCCTTGAAGGACAGTTCTACCAAAAGTTTTTATGCAAAGTTAACTGAATCTCTCTCGCTCTCTCTCTCGCTCTCTCTCTCTCTCTCTCTCTCTATATATATATATATAGATAGATAGATAGATAGATAGATAGATAGATTACTCTAAGATCTGTGTAGTGGCTCAGAGTGGGGAAGAAAATCACAAATCATAATAATTAATGTGAGCATCAGTAGATTTTCTTAGTTTATGGGCTGTGATCAGCTGACGTGTTGCTCTTTGTGGATTTACACAACTGAATTTCGCAAGTTATGGTGGGTGATGTCCATCTGCGACACTAACACTATACTGTTTCTTTATACTAGACAGCATATAGTTGGTATAAAGTTGGAATTCAGCTAAATAATCTAAACATCATCATCTTAAATGGAAATTACTCTACTTCATGTAACCTGTAACTGACCATAAGCACTGTGCACCAGCCCAGCGCAGTGCTTTACTATAAATTCCCCACAGTACTGTAAACTAACCTCGTTATCCCATTTAAAAACTACAGCGTTTTCATGCAAAATTTAAATAACACAAAGTTTTTCTTCCTTCTTCTTCCTCTCCTCTCCTGGCTTTCTTACATCTTTCTCCACCTCTGAGTGAACTTATCTTGCCCTCTTTTCTCTCCCTGTGAAATACAGCATCTGGACATTTAGCTAGCAACGCACTGTGCGACAAACTGCACACAAACAGTTTGTGTGTTTACTGATGTTTGTTGAGCCGATAGAAACACTGAATGTGAAATTGCCTACCATTAAAAAAAAAAAGCATTACTTCCTTTATGCTCACTGCTATTCTGTAGCTAGCATGATGCTAAAGTACCGAGGCCACAACACCTACACTCACTCCAGCCCACTTTAAACTCCCAGTATAAATGCCATAGATGATACAGCTGAACCAAAATTAATGAGCCTGTTTTGAAAATATAAGGAGTAGAAACTAAAGATATTTGTGTAAAAAACATTTAAAGAACAAAAATAAAAAGTTGTAAGTATTTGTACTTTGTTACTTCCCACCTCTGAAAAAGCCCAGATGTATTGTCTAAAAGGTGTTGTGATGGATTCCAGGACGACAATAACTAATTATCCCTATAAGCTTACGAGAAAGGTCAAGGTTTCTTTATCACTAGTTGGATATGATTTTCTTTCACAGGATACTTCCGGGATTAAAGTCAAGTTATCGTTTCATCATAGAGCTGTAATAAAGTGGTCTCAGGGATAAGAAAAGTTTCATAAACACCATCATATACACTTGGGGGTAAAATTAAATTATCTGCAGATTGGTGATAGGTTTGTGTAGCCTTGTGTACAAAACGTCTGCGCTTTCAACATATCATACACTCACAGCATTACGCTGCATTCTTATAGGTACCTGCTGCTTGCATAAAGAAATGCCCTGCAGCAAACACTCGTCTATGTGTGACAACCTCCCACACGTACTTTGCTTTTGGCTACTTGGCAAGAATTAGTCAAGCAGAATGAGATAAAAGACAAACCAGCTTTTTTGGAATAATGCTGGCTTTGATTGCTTTCTCATGACCTGTGTTTGTGTTTCTGTGTGTGCAGCAAGGTTACAGCCCATCCTCCCCTGGGTCTCGAAGCCCTGGAAATAGCTTCAAGAAAGAAAGACCCAAGAGTGAAAGTAAGGGTTAAAAAGTAATAGGAAATTCCAGTTATGTTTTTTCCCCCTGTTTGTTGTTTGTTGTTTTTTTAAGAGGTAGCTGTTCTTGCTCTGACTTTTGTCTCCATCATCTTTCCATGCTGCAGTGATAGAGGAGCTGCTGACTAAAATCAATAACAAGCAGCCCCCAAGGAAGTTGCACGTGGAACGGCCGTCAGCCAGCGCTCAAGTCCTGCTAAAATCTAGCTCAAAGCCAGAGCAGGTGACTGCATGGCTCAATTCAAAAGGCTTCTCAAAATCGTAAGTTACCCACAACTCTCACTAATCCACCAAATCAAAATACCTTCATACGCCTTAAAAATCATTTGTTAAGCCCCACATAGGGTGCATAACAAATTTTCTAATTCGCTAAGTAGATGCTTGGTGCAGTATGAGCCTTTTTTTTTTTTTTTACAAAGAATTTGTGTCATCTCGCTCTGTGCATCCTTGTTCCAAGTAAACAGTAAATAAGTCAGTTGGTTCGAAAATAAATAATTTGAAAGAAAAAGAGGATTTATTGTCTTTTTAATGTGTATTTCTTATATTTGATAAATATTATGTCCTAGACAGCAACTTGAGTATCGCTTGCTGAATTTCATGTCTTTGCTGACCTCTAGTGGCTTAACAGGTGTTAGGCTGGAGGTGTAGTCTGGTGCAAAAAAGCGAACTATTTAAGTTCAGACAGAGATGTCAGAAAGGAGTGATTAAAGGTTTTCTTTATTTTATGAACAGATGCAGAGTGGGATGGCTGTGTCTGTTTGCCTTGTTACTCTGTAACCACATAAGCGTTACCACCTTGGCGTATGTGGCTAGTTAGCATTTAGCACAAAGCTAAGCTGTGTCTAAGCCTGTCACGTGACCCAGGTGCAGGAAATGACAATGTGAATAATATTATTGATGATACGTATCTTTTCCTGTCATGCTTTGTTATAATGGCATACATTTTTAATGGTCTTTTAGAAGTGTTGTTTTAGTAAATACTGTCTTTTAATTGTGTGACTGTTTTCTGCAGGACTGTTGACTGTCTGGGGATCCTGACTGGGGCTCAGCTGTTTTCCTTAAACAAAGAAGAACTGAAGGCTGTTTGTGGAGATGAAGGCAGTCGCGTCTTCTCACTGGTCACCGTGCAGAAAGAACAGCTAGAGGTCAGTCCCCTCAGCAGCACACTGCTTACACAGCTGTTTCATTTGATAGATGTGCTTTCATTGCTGAACATCTGACAGCCTTTAGATGCTGTATGAAAAATGCCCACTTTTTAACTTTCAGTAATTTTCCAAGATTGTTAAGTCAAGTAGATGTATGTAAAATCTGTTGTCAGCTTTCAGATTCATAGTGATTCACGCTCTATACTTAATATACATACAGCCATAAAAAGTGGATGTACTCACTGTACTAAGTAGAAAGAATTTGTCAGTTTAACATGTTCTTCATAATCACAGCTACACAAAAGTGTAATCAAAAAAGTTACAAAAAATGACAAAGTAGACTAATAACCTCAAATTACGAATGTAAATATATATTGCATTGCAGTGTGGTATATTCCTGAACCACCGACTGGATCTTTCACTGTGTTTATTCACAGCAATGAGATGCTGCAGAAAATTGTAAATTAAAAATGGAAAGCGGTGTTTTACAAATAAGTTAAAGCCTATTTTAAACTGTTCAGTCTGAATAATTTGAAATTTGTAGGTTTTATCGTTTGCTGAAAATATTGTAATTTAAACAATAGAAAATTTTGAGGACTCTCTGTAGGAGAATGAAGAATTGAACCTCAGACAGCGCTGCATTGAAATGAACACAGTCGACAGCAAAAAGCAAAGATGAAAACGAGCACAAAAAGACTTCAAAGCAAACACCTCAGTGATTCTACTTTAGAAACATGAGCAGGTAGAAACTGAAGCTGCAGCTTGACTCATCATCTGCTTGTTACTTGTTGAAGTTCAGCATCCGGCTGCTGGGCTGGGGTTGGCATTCACTCAGGTAATGTCACCCTGGGTTCTTGGCTAGCTTAGCGTTAGCATGGTGTCTGTGCAGGTGCTTGCAAATCACAAAGATCCGAAGTTGTGCTAGCAGCATAATGCAGCTGTTTCTGTCCAGGATGAAGTGCTCTTGTCCTTCTGTGCAATTTAAAAAGTACATGTAGACTGTGCCACTATTTTCCTCCTCCAACACACAAACTGAAATCAGCTGATTGTAGCATGAGTGCAAGTGGAACCAATAAGAGGGATCAATAGGAAAGCAGACTAACAATTCCAAGGAACTGAACTTCGGGGAACTGGTTCTGACCAAAAACCATTTCTAACCCTAACATCCTAAAAGGCCTATCTGTTTTCTGGGTCTGAGTTCATTTAAAATGGACACAAGAACTTTGGAACTGTATTTAGAAGAAAACAAATCCTAAAGCTACTGCTTTGTAAAATATTTGCAAGTCTGTATATCTGACATCTTCAGCATCAAACGATATTTAAAGAGACACCAATGTTTCCTTTACAGCAGAGCGGTGGAACCTCAGAGCTACAGGAGATCTTGACACGGCGGCAGGAGAGGATCGACTCTGGCAGCAAAGACTGAGCCCGCTGACCTAAACAACTCATCTAGTCATCTAGCTCCTTCACAGCTTTCTAAGTGCACCAGCTTCTTCAATCAATCTACAGTTAATTCTGACCTGCCTTGGCAAATACTGAAATATTGTGTACGTTTTTAATTGTATATTTATTTTGTATCATCCAACGTGTATGTTTTGAAGCGTTTTTTCTTAATTGTGTTGCATTTTTTTCTCTTTGTCTCCTTAAATTTTCTCAACAAAGAGATTTCTGCTAAACAAAAGAAAAAAGGAGCTTATGAATTTACGTACACTTCGGTGTGCGTGTGAGCACGTGTATGCATGACTTGCATGTAACGTACATATTTGTGCGAGCAGTGCAGTTCATGTTCATGCTCACCATCAACAATGAGGCTGTTTACTAAAATACCTTTTAAAAAAGTAGATTTTAGTGATTGTGTTTTAAAATCTGTGCCAGAATGCTTGACACACTTTCTGATATATGGCCAACTGTTTTCATGCAACTGTTTACAGGAGTTAAAAAAGAAAAAAAAAGATAGACACGCTCTGTGTTACTTCTCAGCCTGGTTGGTTAATGCTCATCAACACTAAGTATTAAAACAAATATTCTTGCTAATCAGGTTTCAGACATTCTGGCAAACTTAGCAAGCAATAATTCTGCATGAAGATTTTGTCTGTAAAAGTGAGACGCTGCCATTAACGTGTTGTTAGCAGCAAGGCGTTTTGCAGTGTAAGCTGCACAAGCACCAGAATAACAAGCAGTATGTGCAGTAGATATGTAAATCCTGGTAATGAATAAGTGGAGATTTAGAGAAACGTTCAAGCGGGTGTATATAGTTTTTAAAAAGACAATGATTCAAAAATTAATAAATAAACTCGGTCTTAATTTTATGTCTTTCGTCAGTATGGTTCTTATGTTTGTCATTGAATCAATTTTACCAGAGGACCAGAAACAGTCAGCACAGTTTATTTATTGTAAACTGAAACAGAATAACAACAGATGCATTTTAAAGTGGTTACAATTTTAATTTTGACAGAAAATAATGGTAATGGTAAATGGACTGGTTCTTATATAGCGCTTTTCTACTCTGTCCGAGCACTCAAAGCGCTTTATACAGCTAATTCATTCACCCATTCACACAAGCACTTCTAAGCTTAAGTATCTAACATTCATACACATTCACACTCCGATGGATGCATCGGAGAGCAACATGGGGTTAGTATCTTGCCCAAGGATATTTGGCATGCAGACTGGAGCAGCCTGGGATTGAACCACTGACCTTCTGGTTAGAGGCTGATCCACTCTGCCACCTGAGCTACAGCCACCCCAATGAAATGAGTAATGAATTTCAATAATATTTGTACAATATTAATGAAATTAATATTGTACAAATTGTGGTTTGTGAGAAACCAGAACATCAGTGACATAGTAGCTCATCTGGCTCACATGAAAAATGTGACTTTGGCCCCAGAGCACCGTGTGTGTAATGACCCATTAGGACATCATTGATTATATTCTGAATGAAACTGTAGGAGGAGATGCAATTTTGAATGGACGGATGGCCAACAGATGGCTTTACCTCATCACACCTTTGAGCAATAAAATGATCATGTTTTATCTGCCAAATTGACTCTAAACAGAAAAAGAACAGCTACTGTTGATCAAGACACTCAAAGGCAACTTATGAGAACCCCAGACTTAACAATAGCATTAATAAGAAAGGTAATTCCCCCACTAGTGGCTTGATTTTAATAATCAGACAGATACAATTAGTTGGGTTTTTTTGATGAAAAAAATGAAAAACACTCCTTTTACATCAGTGAAGGAAATACAGTCTGTCATTTATGGAGGTAAGCGTCGAGCCAGAGGTCTCCTGAGGTTTTCAGTGACCTGATGAAAATAAAAAAATAGGAAAAACAAGTAAGTGTCTGTGTGTGTTTTCAACCTCGTCAATGCTCCATTATGATAATACTTACGTGACAATATCAGCAAGGCCTCGCCACAAAGTTTTCTCCTGGTAAGGAATCCCATGTTTCTCACAGAGTGTGCGGACCTGTGGCGCCACCAGGTGGTAGTTGTGGCGCGGCATGGTAGGGAACAAGCTTGAGATAGAAAAGAAACAGGAAGCTTCTGTCAGATATGATAGCGTCTGAGAATTTGTGTTTTAAAGTCTCTCTATGTTGCCAAACAATTTCATATTAATGACAGTTGTTAAATTATGAAGGCACTGGAACGATGCATGCGGACTTGGTTCCTACAAAAAGTTCTGTCAGAAAAACTGTGTTTACAGAAAGTGACTCCATGTCTGTGTGTGTGTGTGTGTGTGTGTGCTCCCCCCAGAGCTGCCATTAGAGGCAGTTTCACAAGTGGTTAAATGGGGAGGCCTGACTTTAGCATGTGATGACACCACACTTTCACCCTTTTTTGTCTATATTTACAACAAGCATGATGCTTGATTCTAGTTCCTGATTCAGAGAGCTTTTATGGACCTTTGCTGCTTGTGTCTGCAAAATGGTTGTTTCTATTTTAATCCTAGTACTCGACTTTGTGAAAGCACACTGAACATACATTTGTCTGCATTTGCTGCACTCATTTCACTTACTGGTGCTCGATTTGAAAGTTGAGGTGTCCGCTGAACCAGTCGTTGAAGAAGGACTGCTCGATATTACAGGTGGATTGCAACTGAAGACGAGAAAAAAGCCTAAATAAGATCAATATTTGTGATACAGGGACATTTATGAGGATTGGGCGATGGAAGAATCAAAGTGTCCAAAACTTTTGCACAACCTTGCTGGTAAAATAGGTACAGGTACCTGAATAGTCAGCCAGTCCTTGTGCTTTTCATGATCAATATCCATCGGTATGTGATTCATCTGAGTCACCCAAACAAACCAGTGACTCTCCAAAAACCTGCAAAATTAATAACAACATGATAACTTTCATTGTAGAAGGGGTAACGGAAAGAATAGAAAAAAATCTTCCTAATAAGGTATACTGCAACTGATAGGACCAGGTGACTCTTTCACCCAGAATCTAATCTAAGACAGTGTAACAACTAAAGTATGCCTTATTAGGAAGAGCAATCACATAATGCTTTGGTTAATTCTCTTTCTAAATATTTACCTGACAAAAAAAAAGAGCGCCACTGAGCCAAACACGCCATATAGAGGTGCATAATAGTAGAAGTAGCGGAGGTAGTATGTCATGGCCCAAGCCAGATCCTTCACAAGACAAGAACGTTCATATGATTTATATAATGTCTTACTTAACAAGAGTCATAATTCATCACTATCGTATTTGTACAATTAGGTCCATAATTTATTAGACATTTTTTGTAGTTTTGCCTCTGATCAGAACACAGTGCAGCCCTTCATCTGTCATAAGAGGTTTAACAAAAATGTTGCATTGACTGTTTGGGAATTACAGCCATTTTTATACACAGTCCTTTATTTTCAGAGGCTCAAAATTAAACTAACAAACTACTTCAATTTTATTTATAATAAGCAATATTTTTAGTACCTGTTTGAAAATCCTGTGCAGCCAATGACCATTTGAAGATTAGCATAGATGCTCTGCTATCCCTTTACTGTAGACACCTTCAGCTGCTGTCTGCATGACTTTCTGCCTCCACTTTTGTCTTCAGTAAATGAAAAGCTGCTCTGTTGGCCTGAGATCAGGTGACTGACTTGAGGAATTTCACATTCTTTGCCTTGAGAAACTCCTGTTTCACTAAGCACCAGTGGGGATACTGGCAGACATACAGGTTCATGCATAACACTGCCTTCACCATATTTGACAGACAATTGGGTTTCTCTCCTTCTCCATACTTTTCTCTTCACATTATTCTGGTACCAGTTCATTTTGTTTTCATCTGTCCAAAGATTTTTACAGACCTTTGCAGGTTTTTTCACATAATTTCTGGCATAGTCTGGTCTTCCAGTTCTTAAGCATAATCTGCTGTAGGTATCTTGTTTTAAACCCTCTGTATTTTCATTCACAAAGGTATGTCTCGATCACAGACCTTGACAATGATACTTTAACCTCCTCGAGAGTGTTCTTGACTTGGTTAGATGTTTTAAAGCTGTTTTTCGTAACCATGGAAATAGTTCTGCCATCGTGCACTTCAGTTGTCTTCTGTGATTTTTCAGGTCTTTTAGTGTTACTGACCCGGCTGTCCACTCATTCTTTCTAAGAATATGTCTCAAATCATAGGGGCGATCGTGGCTCAAGACTTGGGCGTTTGCCTTGTAATTGGAAGGTTGCCGGTTCGAGCCCCGGCTTGGACAGTCTCGGTCGTTGTGTCCTTGGGCAAGACACTTTACCCGTTGCCTACTGGTGGTGGTCAGAGGGCCCGGTGGCGCCAGTGTCCGGCAGCCTTGCCTCTATCAGTGCGCCCCAGGGTGGCTGTGGTTACAACATAGCTTGCCATTGCCTGTGCGTGAATGGGTGGATGACTGGATGTGTAAAGCACTTTGGGGTCCTTAGGGACTAGTAAAGCACTATACAAATACAGGCCATTTACCATCATTAATTTGGGCACTCCTAAAGTTTTTGCTGTCTCTCTGATAGGTTTAAATGATGGCCGGCCTCCTTCCCTTGCAGTGACATCAGTTTGGGCTTCACATTTAAAAAACAATGAAAAGCTACTAAATGCTAGTTCAATATTTGAAATTAACTTTTCTTTTAGTTCTTTTATCTGGTTAATTTGTCACAGAATAATCAGTCAGTAGTTTGAGCCTCTGAAAATGAGGAGAAACTGTATGTTTGCTACCACCTGTGCTATTCTGATTTTACTGTAATGTTTTTCTTTAGCACTCTAAGCTCACATTTCCTTTGCTAGGCTAAATACAGCCTGATACATCAAATGGAAAATCATTATACAAACTGCACTACACCACTCAGAGGCTGAGAGCTTACCAGCCAGTATCGCCGGGTTATCATGGTGTGCATTATATTAAAGTTGTAGAAAACTGGAATGAGCAGCGGAGGTCCCACTGAAAGAGAAAAAAAAACAAGGCTTGTTAAAACAAAGCTGTCATAGTTTTTTATTCTTGTTAAATGACTCTGAAGAAACATACAGAGAAAGAAATACTGGTGTTGGTGATTGTAGGGCATGTGCTTGATCTTCTTTATCCCATACTGTAACACAGAGGTAAACAGAGGGTGATGAGAAGTTGGATCATATGACTGAAGAAATTAGAAACATTAGTGCTGTGCTACTTGCCTCCACTGGTATAGTCTG
Organism: Neolamprologus multifasciatus; assembly: GCF_963576455.1. Lineage (NCBI taxonomy): Eukaryota > Metazoa > Chordata > Actinopteri > Cichliformes > Cichlidae > Neolamprologus > Neolamprologus multifasciatus. The sequence goes on along the minus strand of NC_140445.1, from coordinate 53,450,846 downwards.
TCCAAGTACAAAGGTGTCCAGCGTGTTGATATCGGGGTCCTTGGTGAAGATGTTGGGTTTAGCATGATGCTGGAAATGTCTGTGATTCCACCAGTTGGCAGAAGCTCCCTGAGAAAATCAGTTTTAATACCTGTGTTTAATTTATATGAAAAGAATATAACAGAGAGGTTACCTTTAAATGACCAATGACAAACTTGTGGACAGCGTGGTTCCAGGTGGACTTTTTGAAGACCGACAGGTGACCAAAGTCATGCTGCAGCCATCCTGCCTGCGCCTAAAGAAGTAGCAAGCATTATGTGATGTTTTTGGCTGGTTTATTCTGAGATTCTACTACAATAGAACTAATCTTCTTACTGACGATGGTTGAGGATTAGTTGTATGTATTCTTATCTCATTATCTCAAACTTTGTGTTTAATGTAAGCATCCACCTTTGTAAAAGTGTATATGTCAGAAAATAAGGAAATACATATTAGGATCCATTTAAAGTTTATGTCTGAATTACCTGAGCAGTTGCTAAAATCACCGAGCACAGTAAGGTGGGTATCCAGCCCGTCCCCCACATTGATACAAGCATCCATCCGAGGGCTTCTAGCACCACGATGTGACCGAGGTGGAGGAAGAAAAACAAAGGCTGACCTTGAAACAGACCCTGCTTCTCTACCTGAGCTCGCAAGGTTTTGAAATCCTGCACGATGGCAGCCTGGGTTCAGAGAAGAAGAAACAAACAGTTCTGTAAAGCTGAGAGGATGTTATGTACTAATGTGACACTTGTGAAATCAAGAAAAATGTTTGCATTTTAGCTGTTTTAGGTTTTGATTCAGAGAAACGAGGCATTAAGCCCGGCAATGAAACCTGAGCATCAGGAATCTCAGCTGTTCCCAGCACTGTAAAATGCATGAATAGGAATTAAGATCTGTGAAAAGGCTGGCCTACTTCTGTTCCGCATCTAAACAAGGTCCTTTATTCAGGGAATCAAAGGCTCACATTTTTGTCTTGGTCCTGACTTGGCTCTGTTGCTGCCAACTCTCCAAGCAGCAGCGGCTTCAGAAACTTTTGCACGAACTTGGAATCAGGATGAAAAGCAGTGAATGCCTCCTGAAAGAGAGAAAATTAGAAATGTAAACTAGTAGAAATTATTTAGTGGTTGAAAATAGTTTTGATCATTCTGAGGGGCCACAAAATTAAAAAAGAAACCTTTGGTAAACATACTTATGTATTTGCAACCATGTTGTGTAAAAACAAGTTTTCTACCACCGGTATTATTTTTATTTTTCATGAATCATTATTCATAAAACCTCAAAGGGGAACTCTCGTTCTGTTAGAGCTCCAAGAAGGTCTAAATATTCTTACAGCCATGATCAGTGTCCATAAAAAATTAATTAGTAGGTAGTAGATAGAAAAAGATCAATTGATAAAATTAAATGCCAATTAACAAAACAGTAAGACCACTAAGAACAACCGAAAGATAGAGAAAATGTGTGTCTTAAGATTAAGATAAAAATGTTAACACAGAGTTGATCTCTGATAGGAGGTCTCCTCCAGAGGTGTGGAGATGCCACCACTTAAAAGCATGATCTCCCTTACTCACCCCAGAACAGTTAAAAGTGTTTTTTCTGAGGATCTTAGAGATTATTACATGAATGAAAGCTCTGACAGAAATGTTGGAACGACTATTTAATACCCAGGAATGTGTCCATTTCAAACTATATTAGTAACTATACTTGCCAGTAGGATTAAGCAGAGTAAAAAGTAGACTTAAAGAGTTTAAACAGTGTCCAGTGCCATCTGCTCTGTGGAGCCATCCATGGATCCAATTCCAATGTTTGTACACCATGTGTTTTTTATGTTCAATATATTTGCTTATATTGGAAAACAGGATTTATGAAAGGGTTATATAATATGAAAAGAAATGACCTCTTTTGAAAGTATCTTTTAGACTCTGCACTAAATTCCAATTTCTGATTCCCTCTTGATCGATGTCTCTCGAAAAAAAAAAAAAAACATTTTTAATGTCAGTGCCACTTTTACCTTGATAAATAAAGGATATATAAAATTCCCAAAAAGGTTTCTTTGTACCTTGTGACAGCATTGTTTGTTTCTGGCTCAAAATGAATCGATCATAGTCATTTACAGTCGTGTAAATACCGGGTTTGTTTTAACCGTTTAACAGTTAAAAAAACAAAACAAAAAAACCGTGGTCCACCTCCAACACGTTCTCACTCCCAGAATTGTAGTTAATCACAATATTTTGGTAGGTGGTATTCATAAACACCACAACTCTCATATTATTAAAAATAAAATAAAAACAAACAAACATAAATGCACAAGCCCGTGCAATCTGAATTTATTTTCAAGGAAAGTAAATAAAAACATGTAATATACCGTGGCATCCTCTCCAGCATAGTGGCCGATGACGCGAAACCCTCCTGGATGCCTTTTGGCCCATTGAGTGATGTTGTAAACCTTTCGATCGATGACCAGCCATTGATCATTCCTGCTGTTGTGGCTCTTCACTTCCTCCCAGGTGTAAACGCCTTTAGCTTTTCCGCTGTCCGGCTCTCCCGGCACCGTCTGCTGACTTCCACGTCCCATCCTCACCGCTGCCTGTGGTCTGAATGCACCTGAGCTCTAAAGTGCCAGTCCGACCTGGGTGTAAAAAAGGGTCCCTTTTAACCGTTTACGCAAGGAGCAGCACACACAGGGAAGATTTAATTTGATGCTAGTGTTTTCTTGAGTTTAATACACCGAATGTAGCGCAAGGAAAACAAAGAAGAGTGCAACATCCTCATTAATAATTCATGAGATCCCACAGCCTCCAACTGAAGCTGCTGGTGAAGCAAAAGCTCCAAGATTTTGTGTCGACATTAAACATCAACCTAGCTGCCAGATGCATCGATACTCAGCACATAAGTTTGTTTTATACGTGAATGCACAGGCTGGAAAAAGTCCAGTCGAGGTTAACGTGTAAAAACCCAAAAGCACAAAAGTGACTAAAGCGCCTCCAAAACGGATTAATCGTCCCACAAATGAACAATTAAGCAACACGGGTGGGTATCCGTGCAGGCAATAACACGAAGAGGATGAATGTTAACTTACAGCATCCAGCTTTCAACTACTCTCCCCGGGTTTCAGTCACAACAGTGCGGTTAAAAGGGTTCAGTTCCGCTTTATGTAGCGATCATCAAGTACAAACTCCAAGCAGATCATTCGAGGGTGTCTGGGCCAATCGGCGCTCAGTATCCCCCCCCCCCCCCCCCCCCCCTCCGCTGGCCAGGGTGGCCTCAATAAGCTCCCTGCACATTTTCTAATTCAGAAAGGGCAACTGGTTTAATGGCTCAAACTTTGTTTGATGTTGTATAAGCCATTTGTTTCTCCCTTCTTCTTCTTCTTCTTCTTCTTTTTTAAAAAAAATACAGTGCAACCAAAGAATTTGCAAATACAATAAGTGAAGCCTCTCCGTGATGCCTGATGTTACTCCTTGTCCAAGTTAATGGTTGATGAGTCAGTGGGTTTGAAAATAAGTCATTGGGAAGGAAGGAAGAGGGGTCACTGGTATTTTAATGTGCACTCACTTTGCATGACTATCATTTGCTCATTGTCTTTCAGAGAAAGCCATTTCAGTATCATTCCCTGAATTTGATGTCTATGCTGACCTCCTGTGGCTTAACTTGCTATCTTTCTGCAGGGTATCAGTGTGCAGATGTACTCTGATACCATGTAATAGTACTGCTACTGCTGCAATAAAGCAATCCACTAATCAGCCATCGCCTTTATAAGTTCTGACTAAAATGTCAGAAAGGAGTGATTAAAATCTTTATTTCAGTGACAGATGCATACAGCGTGGCACAAGAAATAGCAATGTCCATTGGTATGGTACATGTGCCATAAAAATCTGCCTATGTTAGCACAAATTACCACTTAAAGAAATCCAGCTGTTAATAATGTTATTGATGGCATCTTTTCTGGCCATTACCTGTCACTGTATCCTAAAAACTGGGCATTTGCATCTATAGCATACACTTTCTGTCAGAAGTGATCGTGCATTTAGGAAACTACAGTTTAATTTGTGATAGACTGCAAATGATTTGCCTGACTGTATTTTCTGCAGGACTGTTGACTGTTTTGAGGTCCTGACTGGAGCCATGAACCCTGTTGTCCCTGAACAAAGAAGAAGTGGAGGCTGTGTTTGGAGATGAAGGCTGTTGTGTCTACTCATAGGTCACTGTGCAGAAAGAACACAGGTCAGTCACAAACATCTGTCAAACTGCTTACACAGCTGTTTAATTCATAGACGTGCTTGTTTGTTGAAAAGCTCAGAGCCTTTGGATACTGTCCAAATAGGTTTCATTTTGTTTTATTGATCTCAAATGATTATTTTTGTTTTTATTTCTTTCTTTCATGAAAAAATAGCCCTAAAACCTCATTGTGTAGCTCTGCTGTTAATAACCATGATTGGTTTTGGAACACCTGTTTGAACAGCTCACAACCGGTAAGATTAATTAGCAACATAACCTCTCAGAGATCTGGAGGGAATCCGATAAAAAGTTGTCCACCATATGGTCTTGGTAAGCAACTTAAAAGTAGCGTAAAATTATCAAGATTTTACGGGGTTTCAGCATCACTTAGCAAGAAATGCTTCTGCATTTTGTTGTTTTTGTCAGTAAAAGCGAGATTATATGCAGTATATATGTTGCTGCCGTACAGTGTCATTTACATTGAGCTTTTTGTTGGAATGTGTTTTCTAAAATAGATTTGGTGATGGTTTCTTTCAACACGGTTTCTTTATTGTATCCTGAAAGAGCAGAACAGAAGAGCTGTATTTAAAGTTACACAAAGTTACACGTTAGACAGGCGATAATAAACATTTTCATATATAGTTTGTTGTTTGAGTGAAAACAAATTATCCTGTTTAATCATTCAAATATGATCACAAGATAGAAAAATGAAAACTCATTTTAAATGAGTCACAGGGGCAAGTTTCACAACTGTGTTTATAACATCACACCGCTGCTGATCAAGATATTCTTAAGGCAACTTAGGAAAACCCTGTTATCCATAAAAATCAGCAAATCTGAAAACCAAAGTAAGACTTAACAATAACACCAACAATGAGAAAGATCCTCCCCGCAATATCGACTGAATTTTAAACTTGAAATGGATACAATCGCTTTCTGATGAAAAAGAGAAAAACGCTTCCTCTACATCAGTCAAGGAAATGCTGTCTGTTATTTATGGAGATATGCATCGAGCCACAGATCCCCCGAGCTTTTCAGTGACCTGTAAAAGTCCAAAAGAAAAGTCAGTCTTTCCATAAAAGAAGACTGAGCCATGCACTGTGTTTACAATCCTTTTAACAGTCTGCACTTACGTGACAATATCAGCAAAGCCTCGCCACAACGTTTTCACCCGGTAAGGAATCCCATGTTTCTCACAGAGTGCGCGGACCTGTTGGGCAACCAGGTGGTAGTTGTGGCGCGGCATGGTAGGGAACAAGCTTGAGAGAGAAAAGAAAGAGGTATTTTCCCTCAGATATGACGCCATGATTCACTTTGATGTAGGCAAAGAGAGAGTTTCGTGGATCTTTAATGCTTGTACAGTTTTGTGCAAATGTCCTGAGCTACTCCTTATTTCTTTACATTTTTCTGGGAAAATGAACAATAGATCAACAATTTATTAAAAGATGCATAAATAAGTAGTTTTCGGGAATAGTTATCCAGACTTCTAGAAGGACATTCAAAGCTTATTTTTGGGTGCTGGCTGCCTTCTTAACCAAGATCAACGTGATCCCACACTGCTTCAACAATGCTGAGGTCTGGGCTCTGGGGAGTTCAGTTCTGTTGTTTTTCTGTGTTTTACTGCACTGGGACTGTGTGTGATCATCATTATAAATGCAATGGTCCATTAGATGTTTTTCGTGGAAAACGTGTGATGTGGCGAATCAAAATCTGGCTGTTCTTTTCTGTGTTCATATTTCCGTCAACTTCAACACTGGCTGAAATGCAGCCCCAAAACATGACAGAGCCTCCACCATGTTTTACAGATGGATGTAGACACTCGCTGTTGTGCCTCTCTCCTGACCTTCTTCGATCATCAGTTGTCATATTGATGAGAATTTTGTTGATCATTCAGTAAGACCTGTTGTCACTGATTTTCAGTACAGCTCTTGTGTTATTACCTCAGCCTTTTTTCCCCGTGCTTGCTTAAAAATGAAGTCTCGACAGCCACCCATCCACTACCGGTAACAAAGTGCTTAAAGATACAATTTCACAATAGTTGTTTGCTAAGTTGTTTGTTATACATAGACGCCTGAGTTCCTTTTTTTAATGCTAGAATTATCCATAGGTCAGTATTAAGTCGTTTAACAAACAAAGGAAAGGTTCCTCTGAGAATAGTCAACTGATATTGAATACAAAAAAGCAGAAAACCTTAAAAAACTGTTGCTCAAGACCACTGTAAAAAGTTGCAATAAAGTCTGGCTCCTTTTAAGCAAAATATAAAGGTCATGTTATGGAGTAACGTGATAAGTTGCTTTTTCTGATGAGTCATTTTTCAGTAACAAACCCAACACCGTTAACAGTTCAGGGTTAAGTGGCTTTATATTCTTCTCTTCATTCAACTGAAACGGCTGTCTGTGTTTTTGTTGACAGAGTGAAATCTTACTTAGACAAGGGCAGTTATGTTGCGGCTGTTTTTCTTGATTTCAAGCGTGCGTTTGACACTGTGAATCATCTTAAGCTCTTGTCTAGACTGTCGACATTTAACTTTAGTAATCACACTGTTAAATGGATACAGTCGTATCTATCAGATAGAAAACAGTGCGTGCAAATAAAGAATAGCAAGTCACCCTATCTTTACTGTACGCAAGGTGTCGCCCAGGGTTCAATTCTAGGCCCCCTGTTATTTTCACTTTATGTAAATGACTTGCCTAACGTGTGCAAAAATGTGGACACGATTATGTATGCTGATGATACGGCAATTTTTACGCAAGCCAAAACTGCTGATGATGCAGCCCATCAGCTTTCACTGGCATTACATGATTTACAAAAATGGCTGAATGACTCATGCTTGTGCCTTAATTTTAAAAAGACCGTATCAATGTTTTTTAGTAAACCTAAAACAACCGTGGCTGCAGTAAAAGTCTGCTTGGGTGCACAAGAATTAATTAATGTTGAGGAATTTAAGTATTTGGGAGTGCTACTAGACTCTAAATTATCCTTTAAAAAACACATTAAAAACGTAGTGAAAACTGTAAATGTTAATATACAGAACTTTAGACATATCCGCACATCATTAACAGACACAACAGCGATTACATTCCTGCATTCTATGATACTGGCTCATATTGAATATTGTATTACAAGTTGGTCCTATACGAGCTCTGCTGCTATTGGGCCAATCGAAGTATGCTACAAAAGAGCATTGAAAATATTAGATAAAAAAACCTTTTTCATATCACCATTGTCAATTTCAAATTATTTAAATCTGCCTGTCTAATATACAAAGTTATACATGGTCTGGCGCCTCCACCAATGAGTGATTTTATTAAACAAAAGTCTAGCAGTGTTGCCGGGTCTTGACTGACTCGAGCCACTGTTAGAGGTGATTGTGAATTGACATTCAGGCGGACCACCTTTTCACAGAATGCTCTGTCATATCAGGGAGTGAGCTTCTGGAATAGTCTTCCACTGTCAGTGAGGGAAAGTACAAGTCTACCCATCTTTAAGAGTCACTTAAAAGGGCGGCTGAGGGACACACAAACATGTAATCATGTTTAATAATCATGCTTTATATTGGACGGGAAAAAGAGTTAGTGTATTACAAAAAGGGAAACAACTGTTAGTGCAATGGGTGAACGCAATATCACGACGGTCAGGGCATGTACAATACTGGGGTTTGTGCAATATAATCTATGTGTTTCCGTTATTGTTATCTATACTGTCCTCTGTGTCCACTCTCCTTGTCATTGTTTGTTCTAGTATAATGTGATCACTGTTTTTGTCCTTTCACGTGACCTGTAAATAGTGTCTCTGTATGTTTTTACTAACTTGTGTTTAACACCAACCTGCCAGAGGGTCTGCAGATGGAAATTAGCCCAAGGCTATAATCTGGCATGTTTACATTTGTTAAAATGTTCATTAATATGTATTGCCCCTCTTTCTAAAAATAAATAAATAAAAAAATACAATAAAATATTCTTCTGAAAATGATCAGGGACAAAGGAGAAGTGTTGCTCAAAAACCTTTATAAAAATTAAAGGGAAGTCTGGCTCATTGGAGGGAAATTCACTAGCTGCAACCACATTATCATTTAGGTTCAACTGCATTTCTAGATGGTAACAACAGATGGTGCATGCATGACTGGAGGGTGCGGTTTGGGGGAGGACTCAGAGGGGAGTGGCAGCCACTCCCGGACCAGACAAACCCCCATGTACAAAAGAGAGGCGAATAAATTGGAAAAGGGAGGCAGTGTGAGGCAAAAAAACGAGAACAAACAGCTTGTAGTGCAGGCGGGTCATATATAGACAGAGAAGGGGAGTGTATGAGGTGTAGTCCTGTTCCTGAAATTCTGATAAATTATCTCAAGACATTTGAACAGTATTGTATCTGTAGAACAACTGTTTCTTATTTAATATCAGTAATCGACTTTGAACTCTCAGCAGTGTGAGAGCATGCTGAACATACATTTGTCTGCATTTGCTGCTCTCATTTCACTTACTGGTGCTCGATTTGAAAGTTGAGGTGTCCACTGAACCAGTCATTGAAGAAGGACTGCTCAATATTACAGGTGGATTGTAACTGTCAAAAGACCACGAAGGAGTTAATAAAAACATAATAAAGGGAATGGTTTTAGTCATCAAATGTCAGCAGTGCCTGCTGGTAAAAGTAGTACAGGTACCTGCATGGTCAGCCAGTCCCTGTGCTTTTCATGATCGATGTCCATCGGTATGTGATTCATCTGAGTCACCCACACAAACCAGTGACTCTCCAAAAACCTGTAACATTAAAAACAGCATAATACTTTTGATTGAAAAGATGCTATAACATGACGCTAAAGAGTACCACAGTGTGTGTTACAGTTTGAGTCAGTCTGTTAATTGGTCATGAGTTAATTATTTACATATCAGTAGTATTAGGAAGAGCATTTAAAAAAATTGGTTGACTTGTTTTATAAATATTTACCTGACAAAAAACATGAGTGCCAATGAGCCAAACATGCCATACAGCGGGATGTAACAGGAGAAGAATCGAAAGTAGTACGACAAGGACCACGCCAGATCCTTCACAAGACAAAAAAGTTCATTTTATTCTGATCATTTCTGCTTAAAAATAATCTTAATTCACCGTATTCTTATTTTAAACTTATTCTGTTTTTACTTTAATGTTTTTTCTTTAGCCCTTATCCTTAAATATTTAATTTAAACTAAACTAAACCATCTGTAGCCTGACAGCTTACCACCCAGTCGCGCCGGGATATCATGGTCTTCATTATCTGCATGTAGAAATAAACTGGAATGAGCAGCGGTGGTCCCACTGAAAGAAAAATACAAAAAGATTTACTTTAAAATTGCAACATTGTGAAATTATAGTTTTTATTCTTCTCGGACAAAACATACCGAGAAAGAAGTACTGGTGTTGGTGATTGTAGGGCATGTTTTTGATCTTCTTTATCCCGTACTGCAACACAGAGGTAAAGAGGGGGTGTTAAGAAGTTGGACCGTATGAATGTTTGAAGAAATCAAAAATATTAGTTTAGTCCCGCTTGCCTCCACAGGTTGAGTCTGGCCAAGCACAAAGACGTTCAGCATTTTGACATCGGGGTCCTTGGTGAAGATGTTGGGTTTAGCGTGATGCTGGAAATGTCTGTGATTCCACCAGTTGGCCGAAGCTCCCTGAGAAAATCGATCTTTTAATGCCTGTGTTTAATTTATATGAAAAGAATATAACTGAGAGAGGTTACCTTTAAATGACCAATGACAAACTTGTGGACCAGGTGATTCCAGGTGGACTTTTTGAAGACCGACAGGTGACCAAAGTCATGCTGCAGCCATCCAGCCTGTGACTAGAGAAGAAGGAACAGCTGTTATACTGGCCACATGCAGCCAGAGCCTGTGCTGCAGGTGGTCATTTTAGGACTACGTTCCATCACTGGACTCGTAAAAGGACAAGAGCAGGAATCGAAACTGAGCGCTTAGAGGGTCTGAAACCCAAGCTTTGCCCCATAGTGCAGCTCCAGATGCCACCTAAGTGTCCTTATCTAGAGGACCTTGAGCTGCCCGAGCCAGAGGACGTAGAGTCCAAACTGTCCGTTGACCCTTCACCTCTGGCCCCTGGTGGACTCAGCCGATCTTGGCCACCTGAGGAATCCAGTCCTCTGCCAGTTACGAGCCAAGCCACCAGAGATGTCCCATTACCTCCTGCCATGCCTCAGGAATGGTCCAGTCTCTGTCACAGGCCTCCGTGCCCACCCCCTGAACAACTCTGTGTTCATCCCTCTGCCAGGGCCCTGAATTGCTTCATTTTCTCTGTCGGTCCATGCCATCCCACAGATCTGAGCCTCAGCCATGCTGCCCCTCTCTTTCAGCCAAATGAACAGCTACCCAGTTCTACTAGCCCCGAGCCCTTGTGTTGTTGCTTTTTGTTTTTCATCCCTGGAGACTTCCATCACCCACTTAGGTCAGCTGAGTTTGTGTCAGATGGGGATACACTGTGTCATGGACACTGAAGTTTTGGATTATTCCTTTTGTTTTTAAATTCTTTAAATTCTTTTTTTTTTTTAGTCTTTTGAGTTTTGTACATAGCAGTCATTTCCTGGTTGGTTTCTTTATGCTTTTGTCTTTAGGTGTTTTTAGTTTTTTGCACACTATCTTTTGCCAAGATGAAAGTTATAGTTCATATTCAATTTCCTTAGTTTTAGTTTATCCTGCATGTGTTTCCCTGTTGTTTAGTCTCTGTCTGCGTTACTTGCGGAAATGCATACTAGTACCCATTTAAAGTTTATGTCTGAAAAGTTCATGTCTCAATTACCTGAGCAGTTGCCAGCAAAACTGAGCAAAGTAAGGTCAGGATCCAGCCCGTCCCCCACATTGATACAATGAGCCATGCAAGGGCTTCTAGCAGAATGATGTGACTGAGGTGGAGGAAGAAAAACAAAGGCCGAGCTCGAAACAGACCCTTTTTCTCCACCTGATCTCGTAGAGTTTCAAAATCCTGCACGAGGGCTGCCTGGGTGCAGAGAAGAAGAAACAAACAATTCTAAAAAGCTGAAAAGGTTCAAGGTTTGTTCAAGGTAACAAAACCTTACCATCTAGAATCTCAGATGCTCCCAACACTCAGCAATTCATAATGAACAAAACAGATCTGCTAATTTTTTATCTTACATTTATTTCACTACATCACTCACATGTTATCAATAAAAAATAAGGGACTTTAATTAAAGGCTCACATTTTTGTCCCGGTCCTGGCTTGGCTCTGTTGCTGCTAACTCTCCGATCAGCAGCGGCTTCAGAAACTTTTGCACAAACTTAAGATCAGGATGGAAAGCAGTGAATGCCTCCTAAAAAACAAAGAAACAAGCAAAAAAAAAAAAAAAAAAAAAAAAAGAAAAGAAAGAAATGTAATCAAAAACAAAAGCTTTCAGATCCTAAAAAAAACTGTTTAAAGATAAATTCTCACATGATTTAATTGTTCATAGTAATGCCACAGCATTAAAGCAGCAGTTTTACCATCTGGCAGACGTTACAGGAGTCTGTCTGCTCGGACTACAAGACTTAAAAACAGTTTTTACCACCAAGCCATATGACACCTCAACCACAACACTTAAACACACACACTCCACAGGACGCACTCAGAAGCTACCCTGCAGCTTCACAAGTACTCTGTTTAATCTGCACTGGTCACTCCACTTTATTGTTATTGATATTTATATTTAAAAAGTGCAATACTGTAATTTTCTGCTGCTCATTCCTGTGCAATATCCCATCTGCCCTCCCGTCATATTTCTTTTCAAGATTTTCTTATTTAATCACTAGTGTACATATATTTATATTTATAGATAATATATATTTAGTCATCTTTTCTCTTTTACCACGTCTCTCTAATATTTTGCTCTTTACTATTTTTCTATTTTTTTTATTATTTTATTTTATTATATTTTATTATATTTTCTTCTACTGTACCATGCTGCTGAGTGACTGCTGCTCGTCAAACACATTTCATTGCAATGTTGACCCTGTGCTAACTTGCATATGACAAATAAAACTGAAAACTGAAGCAGCAATTCATTGCTGTAGCAAAGTTGTGTACAGTCATAGTTAAGGGGTTTCAAATATGGGGGCCACCCTCACACAATGAGACAAAAAATGAATATTGACCAGAATAAAATGAAAAACAAGCTTCTGCATCAGTTCTGTACTTGTGTCAGTATTTTGGAGTTTCTAATATTTTTGTTCTTGAACAGTTATTTAGGTCGTGTGTGAAAGCCCTTTCTGTCACAATTGCAAGGAACTTATCAATATGCGAGGAGTGCTGAGAAACCACTGAGTTTTTATCTCTAAAATAAAATACTAATAAAATACTCTTTACCCTTCCAATGTTGCAATAAAATCTATTTATTTATTATTTCATTAATTTCTGTCAATTTGAAATACTAGAAAAGTCAAGTCAGAATAGAGTAAAAATAAATAAATAATTGATAAAACAAATAACTAAATAAACGACAGCTCTGAAGAGTTTTCTTGAAAAATGTCAGTAGAATGTCTCTTTCAGTGTTTTGGAGCTGCCACAGAAAAAAAAAATCATGAGCTCTTTTATCCGGCTTAACGGTAGAAGGTTGCTTTGAGGAGCTGAGAGATCAAGAAGTATTAGGAGCAGAGAAGTTTGACAAAAAGGATGAAACCGCTTTTTAAACTTCTAAAATCTGGACTTCTGGATTTTTTCCCCCTGAAAAGTGACAGTTGAAGTGTCAACCATTCGTATATCCATTTATCCTCTTTCAAATGTTCTTCCAGGTCTGGGTCACGGGGAGTATCAGGTAATGTATCGTGAAATGAACGAAGATAAACCTATTTACTTTGTCATTTGATGTCTTTCAAAATAAAATCACATGAAAAAAAGCACAGGTCTGTATATATTCACTGCATTTTAATGAAAACGTACCGTGGCATCCTCTCCAGCATAGTGGCCGATGACTCGAAACCCTCCTGGATGCCTTTTGGCCCACTGAGTGATGTTGTAAACCTTTCGATCGATGACCAGCCATTGATCATTCCTGCTGCAGTGGCTTTGCACCTCCTCCCAGGTGTAAACACCTTTAGCTTTCCCGCTGGTAGGCTCTCCTGGCCCCGTCTGCTGGCCTCCACGTCCCATCCTCACCGCTGTCTCTGTTCACCTGAACTCTAGAGGGTCAGTCAGCCGCAAAGTTTCACACCTGGATGTAAAAAGGGCGGATTCAGGGAGGAAAACTCATAGGGTGGATGTTACTGGTATACTGTTGCTTTCTTTAGTTTAATAAGTTGACTGTGGCACAGAAAAACAAAGAGGAGTGCAACATCACTCACTAATAATTCATGATGAAATCCGAATACCATCTATTGGAGCTACAGTTGAAGCAGGTCGGTTTTCACCCACTGACTTTGCGTCATTCGTCTTTATCGGCATTAAACGCCAATCTAACTGTTAGACGCACATTTTCACTTAAAAACAGGAAATTGAACAATATTGAGGACATAAGTGCGTTTTATACATGAATGCACAGGTTAAAAAATAACTAGTCAACGTTAATGTGTAAAATCTAGACACAAAAATGACTGTAGCGCCATGGAAAAAAGCGTTAATTAAATAATTAAATAATAGCGGCAGATAACGGGCGGCTGGCTGTGCACGCCAAAACATGAAGATAATATTTACTCACAGCATCCAGATTTTAAACCAGCCTCCCCGGGTTTCGGGCACGTTAAAAGATCGATTCAGTGAGCTCAAGTCCTTTTTATATAACAATCATCCCCAAAAACCCATCCTCTGCCTTCCCTATACGCACACCATTTCATCCACGCACTCCTTCTGTACAAACTCTGAGCAGATCATTCGAGGTGTCTGAGCCAATCGGCGCACAGTACATTCTTGTCCCCTGGCCAGTGTGCCATAGGCTCAATAAACTGCTCGTCTGAACAGTGCAAAGTCGTTTGAGCGCACAGACGAAAACGAGACCACTGGAGGACTGTAATAGTTTTAGTCTGGGAGATGTCACACACAGTTTCTGACAGTTTCTGATTTGATAGAAGGATCAGAAGGGAGGTCTTTAAGGGGCAACCCTGCTATACATTTATTTACTTTGTGTTGTTTTTGTTTTGTTTTTTAATTTTTTATTACCTCCCTCAAAATGCTTCTATACCTAATTAACCCGTTTAACTCTTAACTCCCATTTTTTTCTCCAAATAGTTTAATGTTGTATGTCTAAAAAGTTTACAATTATTGCACATTTGAAAACTTTTTTCTTTTTTCTCCAAAAATATTATATCAAAACACACGCTCCATAAAAACATGCAGACCATCAGCGGGTAAACAAAATGCAGGACCCTTAGATATCAGACATATCGAAAGCATTGTTGTGTCAAGTTTAAAGTGATGTTGACGCCAATTGTAATCATTATTGTGCTGGCAGTGCTCCAGTAAGAGCAGAAAGTTTCCATCTCTAAGGCCATTTTTATTTTATATCCCCTCCTGATCGCCAGACGACCATAATGCCAGCGATAACGAATTTCTGCACATTCAGTGTCGTAAAATAATGACTCACTTAAGTGCGCACCGTTGCAAAATAGGACAATTTATACTACTTTAGATCAGATAGTTTTTTTAGTGCCACACCATTCAACATGCAGATAGCTTGAAAGGAGAAGCTCAGAAGCAAAAAAACAAAACAAAACAGGCAATACATTCTGTGAACAATAATTTGCATCTCCTAAAAATGTTGCTACAGACAAATGGCTACAGTTCACGCAGAGGTACTACAGTCAGTATGTTTTTAATTTTTAACTGCTTGAATAGTTGCAAATATTTTTACTTTACTGCAAATACCGAGGCTGTCAAGCATGCTTTGATGTGTTATCAGGTTCTTGGTAATATAGCTGCAAATTCTGATGCATGGGCTGCCATTCCCTCCCTCACCAGCAGATTGTGCTCCTTTAGTCAAACCGCTTGCTTGTCATTTGACTCAGTGAATCAACAGTATGCAGGCTTATCATTATTGTTGTGTTGCTTCTGTTGTTCTGAAGAAATATATAAAATATTGCAATGAAATCCAAACAAAATATCTGAATCATCTTTCAGTCTACAGAAGGCACATCTATTGTTCATTGCCAGTTAAGATATGTGCACAGATGTGTAATTAATACCAACAACATGCAATCTAAAGGAGCAAGCAAGTTAACTGAGAGAGCCCTGGACTAAAAACTAAACTGCACAGGTCCAATGGAGCCAGATAAGTAGTATTAGTACAGTAAGAAAGAACTTGACAGTTTGATGTGATGTCAGTAAGATGCAAATGATGTAAACCATTATATGCACAATGGTTTCCTGCTTTTGTCATGGAGTTTGAAGACCTCACTAGGCAAGTAAGACATTATGTGTCTGAAGAAAAAAAAATGATGCAGAATTATTAATAGAAGTACCTCGAAAGGTTGGCTTTAGAAGCAGCTATTGTAGAAAAGAGAGCTCAAGTAAGAATATTGAAGGAGAAGGAGGCAAGTTACTATGGCTCAAAAATATTTGTTCTGTGAATTTCAATTATAGGAAGAATTAAAGGAAAAAGAACAGATATGTCATCCCACGGCCAAGATTACATAAATGTTAATAAATTCACAGGATTTAAGGTCAAGACACAGACCAAAACAGTCATGGTATTCTAGAAAAGTATGATCAATAGAAACAGGCTTAGCTGCCTGTTAGAGATGTTTCAGTTTTCATGGGGGAGCCACTACAGATCCTTTATGGGAGCTTTTGAAAAAAACATTGACTGAATTACTGAAAATGCAACTGCAGGAGAAACATAATCCCTTATTTGCAATTAAGAACACATGGCACTAAACAGAGCATTCAAGGAAACACAATGACTGTTTCAGAAGCATTATGGAGATCAGGTAACAATTATTAGCACTTATACTGATTAAGCCCTGAAAAACTCAGAAGATGGTGTGTTTATTCTGACTTGTTGTTGTAACACAATAGAAGACATGAAATTTAAAGAGGGAACGCATAACCATAGAAACGTGACAATAGTGCCATACAAAAGGAGGAAAACGTACCACAAACAGCATTAGAAAATCAAAGAACACAGACGGTGCATAGCAAGTTTGGCTGACTGTGCTGTCTTTGCAACACGTTCTCACTCCCAACTCGTCAAATGTGTGACGCATGGTCAGGCTCCCTCTGCTTCACTTCTCGACGCGCAGGGTACCCCCTCGCGTCGAGAATTGACGTGCAGGGTCCTCTCATTGAATACTATAGAGCTCCCTTAACGTTGCTTATTGACGACAAGAGATTGCCGCGGAAGAGCCTGTTGTCTGTATATTTATATGTTTCCGAAATCACATTGTAGTGACATATACTGAACACAATAAATTATATAATGTAAACAACTACCTGAAAAACAGGTAGAACGATACTTTTGTATCGTTTATTGCATTTATGGAGGGAGTGATGTATGCTGGGTAATGGCACAGCTAGCGACTGGGTGACTTTATTCACCCGCTTCGGCTGTTATCAGTCCATACAATGGGCGTTATTAGCACAAGTCAGTCCCATAGATATGGGCCATCTCCTGCTAGATTGTTCAGAAGGTTGTTATCATCCATCCAGATGGAGGATCACTAACAGGAGCGTGGAAAGACTCCAGAACCCACTCTGGCTGGAATCCGGTGGATACAGCAGTGTTTACAGGTAAGACCATTTACCTGAGCCACGGTCGCCCACAAATCAGAAGCAGCTCCACATCTCCTACAACCAATCGGACTCATGAGTCCACAGTTAAAGT
The DNA here is from genome assembly GCF_963576455.1 of Neolamprologus multifasciatus. NCBI lineage: Eukaryota > Metazoa > Chordata > Actinopteri > Cichliformes > Cichlidae > Neolamprologus > Neolamprologus multifasciatus. Next base: position 53,433,820 of record NC_140445.1, on the reverse strand, counting down.
CCTCCAGCGGACTGTTTGCGGTCTCTGCGCTGTTCAGGTGGTTTATGACCTATGGTACTCTCGCCGCCAGATGAGAGAGTGCTGTGCGCCGATTGGCCCAGACGCCTCGAATGATTCTGTTCGGAGTTTGTACCGAATGAGTGCGTGGATGTGACAATGAGCCTACAAGGTAAGCATGGGATGGGTTTGGGGATGCTTGTTATATAAAAAGGACCCGAACCCTCAGAATCGATCTCTTATTAGTGTCCCTGAACCCCGGAACCCCTGGTTAAAATCTGGATGCTGTAAGTAAATATTTAATATCTACATGCTGTGACGTGCATAGCTAACCACCCGCTATCTGCCGTTATTATTTAGTCATTAAATGCTTTTCGATTGCGGTTTGTCGGTTTTGTCTTGGTTTCTACACGTTAACGACGAACAGACTTCTCCCAGTCCACGCATTCGTGTGGAAAACGCACTTGTGTGCATCGATGTTTTTCCAGTTTTTAAGTATTTGTGGGTGTGCGACTGTTAGATTGATCTTTAATGTCGATAAAGAATCCTTAAGAAAAGCTAGTAGGTGAAAACCGACCTGCTTTAGCTCCATTTGGTGGTTTCCTAGCTTCACTAGTTTCCCCATAGTAGTGGGTGATGTTGCACTTCTCTTTGTTTTAGATCTGGAACACAACCAGCTCAAACAGCATAGAAAAATCTGCCATACGAGTTTTTCTCTCTGCACATTTCAAACCATTTGAAAGACATTTTTTACACTCACATTGAAAAAAGGTTTCTTCACCTTCAGTAAACATGAAGCAATGATTGTGAGTAAGATGCAGCTGAAACATCTAAAATCAAAGGTTTATTTATTCAAATAACAAATGTTTAAGGAACAGAGTTGGTATTAACTGAACGCATACCAAGCAATTTTTTGCCCAGATTCCATTAAATTTTATGGTTAACGTTGCCCGTATGTAACAAAGTTACATGGAAATTTTGTACATTTTTTGTGTAAAAACAGGTGTGAAACTTTGTGACCTGTTAGAGCTCAGGTGCATTCAGACCAGAGGCAGCGGCGAGGATGGGAGGTGGAAGCCAGCAGACGGTGCCAGGAGAGCCGGACAGCGGGAAAGCTAAAGGTGTTTACACCTGGGAGGAGGTGCAGAGCCACTGCAGCAGGAATGATCAATGGTTGGTCATCGATCGAAAGGTTTACAACATCACTCAGTGGGCCAAAAGGCATCCAGGAGGGTTTCAAGTCATCAGCTACTATGCTGGAGAGGATGCCACGGTACGTCATGTTTCCTTCAAAATACAATGAAAACATACAGGCCTGTGCATTTATGTTCATATGATTTTATTTTGAAAGAGATCTAATGAAACTATCATCATAAGCGTTAATTCATTTATATTTGTTTAAGATTTGTGTTGCCATTCCTCTCAAAAAGTAAAGTTTATGCCAGTCTGTGAACTACACCTGGGCTTCCCGCAACTCCTAACATGTCTCTAAGTTCCTTGCAGCTCTAACAGAAAGAGATTCCCCCTCTGAGGTTTTAGTATACCTAAATAACTGTTCCAGAATAAAAATAGCAGAAAGCTCAATAATATGGATGGAAGAACATGAGTAGGTGTAGCAGAACCAGCTACAGCACTGAAACGCTGCTTTCAGGCAGCTGAATTATGAAAAACAATGTAATGTCACGGTTTCACAGGCAACTGAAACTTACAGGGAACATCATTTTACTTTTGGTATTTTTACATGTTAGAATTTAGCTTTAATACAAGTGAAGTGAATGCATGATTTATTGTTTTACAATCTGATAACTATTTCCACTGCTACCTAACTTTTTAATAAATTACAATTTTTGTTGTGTTTGTTTTTTAGGAGGCATTCACTGCTTTTCATCCTGATCCTAAGTTTGTGCAAAAGTTTCTGATGCCGCTGCTGATCGGAGAGTTGGCAACGACTGAGCTGAGCCAGGACCGAGACAAAAATGTGAGCCTTTAATCAAAGTCCCTTCTTTTTTTATTGACAACATGTGAGTGATCTAGTGTAATAAATGAGAGACAGACATAAGTTTGATAATTCACTGATCTCTTATGTTAGTTATGAAGTGCTGAGTGTTGGGAACATCTGAGATTCTAGGTGGGTTTTTAGCCACCTTAATGTCTTGTTTCACTGTATGAAAACCTAAAATAGCTCAAATCCAAAATCCTCGATTTCGGAAGTATCACATCAATATATTACAGTTTCAGTTTTACAGAATTCTTTGTTTCTTTTTCTCTGCACCCAGGCAGCCATCGTGCAGGATTTCGAAACATTACGAGCTCAGGTGGAGAAAAGGGGTCTGTTTCGAGCTCAGCCTTTGTTTTTCTTCCTCCACCTCAGTCACATCCTGCTGCTAGAAGCCCTCGGATGGCTGACCGTCTGGATGTGGGGCACAGGCTGGATACAAACACTTGTGTGCTCTGTGTTTCTCGCATCCGCTCAGGTGATTCAGACATAAATTTTAAATGGGCCCTATTATGCTTTCCTTATGTTTTGAAATATATGCATACACCAAGTGCATGGTTACATTAAACAGAGACAAAGTTTTAAATAACGGATATCAATAGTAATGAATGTGTAAAAGTGAGCCAAAAACTCAGCCTTCAGACTGCTCTCAATGCACAGTTTCAGTTTCTGTTCTTGCCCCTTTACAATGCCAGTGATGGAAGGTATTCCTAATATGTTCATCACTGACACTGCTCTGGCTGTCAGGACAGAAGCCCCTCCCACAGACTGTGCAAATCTTCTGCTTACAAAAGCTAACCATTCATATTAAAGGGAGCATAAATAATTGTTTGAGAAAAGTATGAACTGAGATGCAGAAACACAGGACTGATAAAAGACAAACAGTTAGTCATGCATACAAATACATGGTGTTGGAAATCAGGTCCATTTAAAGAGAAGTCTTTCACCCAAAACATTTGTTTTCCTGCTTCTTCTCCAGGCACAGGCTGGATGGCTGCAGCATGACTTTGGTCACCTGTCTGTCTTCAAAAAGTCCAGCTGGAATCACCTCGCCCACAAGTTTGTCATTGGTCATTTAAAGGTAACCTCTCTCAGTTAGAATCCTCTCTCCATGGAAATGAAACACAGATACTTAAAGGTTTTTTTTTTTCTTTTTTCAGGGAGCTTCTTCCAACTGGTGGAATCACAGACATTTCAGGCATCACGCTAAACCCAACATCTTCATTAAGGACCCGGATATCAACACATTGCACCTCTTCGTACTTGGCCGAATTCAACCAGTGGAAGCAAGTAGCACGAAGATAGTATTTCTTATGTTTTTAAGCACTCACACGGTCCAACTCGTCATCATCCGCTGTTTACCTCTGTGTTACAGTACGGGATAAAGAAGATCAAACACATGCCTTACAATCGTCAACACAAGTACTTCTTTCTTGGTATGTTTTTTAAGAGTCATTTAAAAAGAATAATAACTACAACTTTGTAACGTTTCTTCTTTATAGGAACAGTTGTTGTCTTTTTTTATATATTTATATATATATATATATATATATATATAGTGGGACCACCGCTGATCATTCCAGTTTTCTTCAACATTCATGTAATGCAGACCATGGTATCCCGGCGTGACTGGGTGGTAAGCTGTGTAGTATATTAAATTTCATATAGGCATTTTCCATTTGATGTGGCAGATTGAATTTTGTATTTGAGCTTACAGTATTTAAGAGAAACATTACAGCAAAAAAAATGGCACAGAATAGAGCATATGTAAAAATAAGATTATAATTAATCATGATTGTCATAATTAAAAAAGAAATTACATAAATCATATAAACTTTCTTGTCTTGTGAAGGATCTGGCTTGGTTCATCTCATTCTACCTTCGCTTCTTCTCCTCTTATATACCCCTGTATGGCCTAGTTGGCTCATTGGTGCTCATAAGCATAGTCAGGTAACTATTTAAAATAAGAAAACATTGCACTCATTAACAAATGAATTGTTACCAGTTAACAGACTTTGATGCCTTATATTGTCCATTCCTTTCAAAATATATTGTCCTTGAGCTGAGATGCACCATATTTTGCTCTATATTGCTGGAATGTGTGTGGAAAAGCCTGACTTTATTAGCAAACATTAAACTTAACATATTTGACCGGTGTATACCTAATAAAGTACACTGCAATAGAAAGTGATTCCATTTTTCGTACCCTTTGGCCACGTTATGTATCACCTCAATATGATATTGTTTTTAATGTTACAGGTTTTTGGAGAGTCACTGGTTTGTGTGGGTGACTCAGATGAATCACATACCGATGGACATCGATCATGAAAAGCACAGGGACTGGCTGACTATGCAGGTACTTGTACCACTTTTACAAGGTTGTACAAAAGTTTTGGACACTTTAAATATTTTCTGCATTTACCCAATACTCATGAACATCCCAGATCACAAATATTGGTCTGTTCTATTCTGTTTACACCTTCCCTTATATTTACTAGGACCTTATTAACTCATTTGCACTATTTTGACTCATTCTGTCATTCAGTTACAATCCACCTGTAATATCGAGCAGTCCTTCTTCAACGACTGGTTCAGTGGACACCTCAACTTTCAAATCGAGCACCAGTAAGTGAAATTTGAAACCTGTCAAAAACTAGAGCACGACTGTGTAAACTAAAGTACTGATAATAATTTAACAACATTAATTCTGCATTTAAAGATAGAAAGTCTCTATTATTAAAAAAAAGAGTTTTAAAGAATAGTCAGAAGACTGAGAGATGTAATTCATCAGGCATGGTCACAGGCACACATTAAACTCAAGCTACACCACTTAACCAGTGGTGAACACTATTAGGGTTTTACACCCATCCATAGTGAGCTATCGCCCATTTTTTCAAACAGAATTTTTTTTTCTTGCAGAACTACACTCACTGTTTACACACTTATATGGTACAATGATTTTATGTAACAAAATATGCCACAATGCAATAATTACAAAAAAAACAGCTTCCGTTTCTTTTCTTTTGCAAGCTTGTTTCCAATGATGCCGCGGCACAACTACCACCTGGTGGCCCCACAGGTCCGTGAGCTCTGCGAAAAACACGGGATTCCTTACCAAGAGAAAACTTTGTGGCGAGGCTTCGCTGATATTGTCACGTAAGTACAATGATAACAGAGTATGAAAATGGCTGCAAATACAGTATTTGACTCAGTCTTCTTTTATGGAAGGACTGCTTACCTGACACACACACTGATGGGCTGGCTATTTTTTGTTCTGACTTCCTCATTCAGGTCACTGAAAACCTCAGGGGACCTCTGGCTCGATGCATATCTCCATAAATGAAAGACTGTATTTTCCTCCACTGGTGTAAAAAGAGTGTTTTTCTCTTTTTCATTAGAAATCGACTGTATCTGTTTGAGTCAATGCCGTGGGAAAGATCCCTCTTATTGTTGACGTTATTAAGTCTTTGTTTGGTTTATAGATGATGGGGTTTTCCTAAGTTGCCTTAACAGTATCTTGATCAGCAGCAATGTGATGATAACACGGCTCTAAAACCTACCTGTGACTTATTATTAGCATTAGCGTCACCAGATGTAAAAGAAAACTATCTGAATGATTAGACACAATCATTTATATAAACTACAAAACCTTTGTAAACTGTTTGTTATCGTTTGTGAAACTACTTTAAATGAATTTAACATGCTGTGCTCTTTCTATAGAGAAACCATTACACTGCACATGAATAATTTCACTGAGACCAATAAATCAAACTAAAAACTTTTTAGTCTCTGAAGTTTTCTGTTCTTGTTTATATAAGGCATGTTATAACAAGGGAATAAACATAGTGAAAGATCACCACACTGCATTAGTGATCTGTCACTCAAAGATCTGCTTTGCCTGACTCAGGAGTCACTGCTTGTTTCACATTGTTTAGTGTTATTAATCTTTGAATATTGTCAAAAACTGCAGACACATACTGTACATATACATGGCTCACTGGGATATTGGGATACTGGGATATTTCATGCAACTTCTTTTCATTGCTGTTAAGATTTTAGGCTTAGCTGGAACACATTACTGCTCGTTTCCCTAATAAGAACTGATCTGATTAGCATTTTCATTTCAATTTTAATTCTACATTTGTAGAATATCTTTAAAAGCGTAATAGCATACATAGATGCAGCATAGCTTTGTGCTAAATGCTAGCAGGCTACATGAGTGATGAATTTTGCATGCACAAAATGATACGGAAACGACATATTTTTCAAATGATGAAATATCTTGAAATATATCACCTACAACTTGTATCTAGTTTTATGGTGATAATGATCATCTTATTGGTCATGAACAGGGAGGGAGTGGTCCTACTGGTTGACTCCCTCATTATAAAGGCATGTTTGGGATCTCCCCGTCGCCATGACACTAATAACAGTAATATGATCAATGCTATGACTTGCTGACGTCTTCACATATTTTCCTGGTTTTTATAGCCATGGTTACAGCTTAAAATAGTTCTGAACTCAAATGCTTTCATTCATTTCTTCACTTCTCAAGGATCCAACCAACCAATGACAAGAAAACATTTCAGCACTTCACACAGTACAGTAACCTGTACTGTATTGTGAGCCAAGTGAGCTACTATGTCACTGATAATCTGGTACTCAATACTCAGTGTCTACAGCTGCAGCATAGAAAGATGATGGAAACAAATCTCATCTGATTATCACGCTGGAGGCATCTGATTAAGAAACACATCCCCAAGCATTGATAAAGAAACCTTTACCCTTCTCATTAGCTCGTATGGTAGATAGTAATGCTCTACACTTCTCTGAATCCATTATAGTACCTCTTGATAACATGCCTCAGCTGTTCGGAGCAGATAAGATAACAACTGAGGTCAAAGTGACATGAATTCACAAATTACGCAAACCTGAAGAAAAACTGGAAAACATGAACTCTCCTGCCAGCTGAGTTTGCTGTCACCAATCAAACTAGTTTCTGAACAAATACTTCCCAAAAAGAGTTCAAATCCCATAGAGCAGACCCAACCATGTGATTTTCTTTTACTGTTCTTCCACCCTGCAGCATTTTGGGTGGGCTGAATCACCCAAGATGCCAATGAGGTTGAATGTTGCAGACCATCTGTCAACTTAGTGAACTGTGGCAAGCCACTAATGAGCTGTGAGCACAGTAACTTGAGCATGATGCAGATGAAAGGAGATGCAATTCATTTTAAAGATGTCTACTTTCGAATTATCAAGTTATATTATGTGAAACACTTCAAAAACTCTACCCTCTTGTGCCTAATGTGGCTCTGTTGCCTTGCTGCAAATGGCCACTGAATTCAGGTATTCTGATCACTTCCATGACTACAGATGTATAAAATCAAGCATCTAGGCATGACACCAACAATTTAAATAGTAAAATGTCTTTGCTTCTACAGTAAACTGTTTGTAGTATTATAAACAAGTGGAAGTGATTGAGAACAACAGCAACAAAGACATGAAGTGCTAGACCAAGTTAAAAGACAGAACAATGTCAGTGGATGCTGAGGCGCACAATGTGAAGAGGTTGCCAACTTTCTGCAGAGTCAGTCACCACAGACTTCCAGACTTCATGTGGCCTTCAGAATAGTTCAGTGCACAGAGAGTTGATGCAGTGGTGAAAAGCACACCGCCAGTGGACTCTAGAGCAATGGACATCACACGTCTCCATCTGGCAATCTGATGGATGAGTCTGTGTTGGTGGTTGCCAGGAGAACGGTACTTGTCTGACTTCATTGTGACAAATGTAAAGTTTAGTGGAGGGATGATTATGGTGTAGGGTTGTTTTTCCGGAGTTGGGATCAGTTCCTTATTTCCAGTTAAAGGAACTCCTAATCCTTCAGTATACCGAGACATTTTGAACAATTTCATGCTCCCGACTTTGTGAGAACAGTTTGGAGTTGCCCCCTTATTATTTAAAGATGACTCTGCACCTCTACACAAAGCAAGGTCCATAAAGACATTGATAAGTGACTTTGGTCCGGAACAACTTGAGTGGCCTGCACAGAGTCCTGACCTACAGATAGAACACCTTTGGGATGAATTAGCAAAGAGACTGAAACCCAGCCCTTCCTCTCTGTAAGGAGAAAAACCTCAGGAAGGCAAAGAATCACGGGCTTAAGCACGAGTTAATTCATGTACATGGGCGAATGCCTGACCACGTTCCGTCGACTACAGAAACATGCAGGAAAAGCACGCCAGGCATCCACTCAGACTTTATTATATACTGCCCTACTCACGTAACACTCATGGGTGGAGTACAAGTTAGGAAAAAACAACTTCTTATCTGGTGATTGCATACGAGGCTGCACAGGATTCAGCCTTGCAAGACAAAGATGGACAAGTTGATTAACGATCTTGTAGTGGGTTAAAACAATACATGTGGGTGTTGTCTAAACTTGAGCAACTTCCTCATGTGATCACTTTGTTCCATCTAAAGAATTTGCTGACACGCTATGTACAGGCATTTCTGTGCAATTCAAATAAGCTAAACATAAACATTTATCACTGTTGAATATTAATAAAATTCAAAATCTTTTAACACTGTCCAACATCAGTGTCTGACCTCACAAATGCACTAATGGAAGAGAGGTCAAAAATTTCCATACACACAATCATAAACCTTGTAGAAAGCCTTCCCAGTAGAGATGAAGCTATTACATTTGTAAAGAGTGGGTCAACATCATGTTAACAGACAAGCAAATACTTTTGGCAACATAGAGTATGAATTCCTCTTTTTTTACATCTTAATTTTGTCTTGCAAGAATTAGAAATGAAGAAGAAAAAATTAACAAAATTCAAATTAAATCAACTTCACACACTGTGTCTCTTACATTTCTGACCCTAATGGTTAAACAGGAAGCCATTACACAAGCTAAATGCTAAGAGCCATCAATGTAAAACAATCCTTTAATAAGATTAATACAATAAGTAATCAGTTTCTGTTGTCTACATTTTATCATCATTAGATCTTGTGTTAACCCTGCTTCTAGCAACAAGCACCATTTATTTATAGATCTCTCCAAGATACTGTTCTTGGTCTGCAGCTTCACTCTGTGTACCAGATGAGTCTGGGATGGTCTGAACTATTCCTCTCATTATCCACACACTTCCAGGGGATGAAAGCTTAATGAAAGTTCTTTACTCAGTCTGGGATTTTTAGTGTTACATTTCTCAGCAGTAATGTCGATCAACATACTGACAGCATAAACTACCTGTCTTCCTGAGACATTGCTTCCTCGTCATGACAATGACTGTGTTTTGTAGGCCTACCGATTTACCAGCAGCTGTTTTGTTTCCACATTGAGATTGGGTTGTCTCGGTAATGAGCTGTCTTATCTGTAGAATTTATGCTTTCATTTTGCACAGGTCTGTACTCCACGCAGCCTAGGAGAGTCTTCATCACAAAGACAGCACAGTCAGCCAAACTTGCTATGCACCGTCTGTGTTCTTTGATTTTCTAATGCTGTTTGTGCTACGTTTTCCTCCTTATTTTTATGGCACTTGTTATGAAGGAAGGAAGGCTCAGGGTTGAGTAATCAGCATCATGGGCTCATCCGATTAGAATAAGAATAAGCAGTCATCTAATCATTCACAGGGTTCTCCTTTTATCAATAAAGCAAAGAAGGAAGGAAGGAAAGACACACATGGACTGCCAATGCTGAAAGAAAACAGAGATTTAAGTTACTCATTACCTTAAACAATACATAAAATAAAAACCCAAACAGAACCTCACCTCTGCTGCCGCCCCGTGTGGGAGTGAAGAAAGAGTGAGCCAAAAGTAAATGCAGTCCTTATATAATGTGTGACAGGTGAGTGCAATTAAGGACAAGCACCACACCCAATCAAAGGTGAGAGAACTAAACAAGGTGCATCTGGTGAAGTGAGTGAGTGTGCTGGGATGTGCTAAAAGGTGGGTCTTTACAACAGCCGCCCCCATATTTCTAGTGAGAAATATGTTGATATGATCAGAATCAGTCTCCGTCAGGAAGCGGGGGCAGGGGGATCAGACAGGAGACAGGGCGGATATAGGTTTTATCCTGTGCAAAGACTTCCACGGTTCTGATGCGGTCATCTGGGCTATTCAGGAGGCGTGTCACTCTTCCTACGGGCCAAAGGGCACGTGGAAGGTGTGAATCCATGATCATTATGTCAGAGTTCAATGTGAGATCTGGGTTTTCCCTCTGCCATTTGTGTCTTCTTTGGAGGGATGGGAGATAGTCTTTTATGAAGTGCCGCCAGAAGTGATCTGCCAATATTTGTGTATGTCGCCATCGTCGTCGACCTAGGAGGTCAGAATCAGAATAGGATACTAAGGGAAGTGATGAATCATGTCGGCCCATAATGAGAAGGTTTGGGGTTATGGGATCAATATTCGCAATGTCTGAGGATACATAGCCTAAGGGTTTTGAGTTAAGAATGCCTTCAATCTCAATTAGGACTGTTCTTAAGACCTCTTCAGTGACCATTTGTGCACCAGTGGTTCTCTTCAGAGCATTCTTCACAGAACGTATCTCCCTCTCCCAGGCTCCACCAAAATGGGGTGCATGCGGGGGATTGAATTTGAAATGGATTCTTTTAGTCATCAGGACCGGCTGTAGAGTCGGAGCAAGGTTGTTAAAAGCTGCCCGTAGTTCCTTATCTCCTCCTTTGAAGTTAGTTCCTTGATCACATATAATTTCCAGGGGTGTTCCTCGTCGAGAAATGAATCGTTGGAGGGCCATAAGGAAGGAGTCGGTATCCATGCTGTTTAGGAGGTCAAGATGTATACACCGAGTTGTGAGACATTTGAATATTATTTCCCACCTTTTCTCCGATCTGCGGCCGATCTTGACCATGTATGGTCCAAAGCAGTCTATTCCTGTGGAGTAGAAAGGTGGTTTGAATAACCTAAGACGAGCAGCAAGCAAGTCTGACATTTTTGGAATGATGGGCTGTGCTCTCCATTTCTGACATGCAGCGCAGCTATACTGATGCCTGCGTACTGCTTCCCTTCCTCTGAGAATCCAAAATTTCCGACGTAGTTCAGCAAAAAGTCTTTCTGAACCAGCATGATGCAGTTTGTCATCATAATCTTGTATGATCAGTTTGGTCACTGGATGAGCAGGATCAAGTACTATTGGATGAATGACACTCAATTCCAAGTCTGGGTTTGCCGTAGTCGGCCTCCTACATGGATAAGTCCAGAATTCCTGCACAACACTGGTGATGGCTGTCGCATGAGAGGGGTTTGTCTGACTGTAAACGGGCTAAATCTTCACCGAAACTGTCCAGTTGTGCCTGACGAAGGATTTCTTGTTCTGATGTTAGATAATCAGCTGCAGAAGGAATGTTACCCTTTTGGTTGGAGAGTGAACGAGCCGTGAAATCCAATAGCTCTTGATAGGTTCTGAAGCTGGGTGTGTATGTATGGGAAGGGATACTGACAATACCAAAAAAGTAGGATTTCTTTAACTCAGTCTGATCATCATCAGCATGGAGATCTGTAACTGTGGGCCAGTTATTCGGAGGTTCATGCAGAAACGAGGGACCCTCTGTCCACCTGTTTGAGCTAAGCAACTCTTTCAGAGATTTACCTCTCGTAACATCATCAGCAGGATTTGTGGCTGAATTGATGTATCTCCAGTCTTGACTGTTTGTGAGGTTTTGAATTTCTGAGACTCTGGCTCCTACGAATACCTTGAAACGGCAGGAATCTGACTGAAGCCAGTGAAGTACAGTTGTCGAGTCAGTCCAAAGGGTGGTAGTCCTGACTGGTAAGGTGAGTTCTGTTTGTATGAGCTCACAGAGGCGTGCGCCTAGTAGGGCTGCGCATAGCTCCAGTCTGGGTATTGTTAAATTCCGTTTAGGAGCAACACGTGAGCGAGCTAATAAGAAACTCAATTCCACATGACCTTCAAGATCATCTGATCTCAAATATGTGACAGCACCATATGCTCGCTCCGAAGCGTCACAGAAGATATGAATGTCTCGAACTGTGGTAGAAACATCCCTTTCCTTAGAAGTATAGCAACGTGGGATGGCAATTTGAGGAAGATAACAAAGTTCTTCTTCCCAGGACTTCCATGCCTCTAAGAGGTTGTGTGGAAGGGAAGGATCGTCCCAATCTCTCTCTTTCCTCCATAGCTCTTGCACCAAGGTTTTGGCGCGTGTTGTGAATGGGAGTAAGTAGCCTAATGGGTCATACAGACGAGCAAGTACTGCATAGATACGACGCATCGTGGTGGGGTGTGAGGCTAGAGTTCTGTATTTATAGGCAAACAAGTCAGTCTCACAATTCCACAATAATCCTAATGTGCGTTCATGTGGGCCAGATGGCTTGTCTTCAGTCAGGCAAAGTTCATTACTTGCCGTTCTTACCTCAGATGTTAGATGGCTAATCACAACAGGATTATTGCTGGCCCACTGGCGAAGGTTGAAGCCTCCTTCTGATAGATGGTTTCTTAATTTGTCTAGGAGTGTTCGAGCCAACTCTGCTGGTGGAAAACTCTGCAAGCAGTTATCAACATAGAAACACTGCATTACTGAAGACTGCACATCTTTGTCAGATTGATATTCCTTCACATGTTTCTGCAGTGCATAGATTGCACAACAAGGGCTGCAGGTCGTACCGAAGGGGAGTACCTGCCACTCATACACTGAAGGGGGAGATGCTTTGTTCATGTCACGCCACAGGAATCGGAGGAGTGGTTTATCAGGAGGCAGAAGACGGACTTGGTGAAACATGCCTTTGATGTCGCCACTTATTGCCACTGAATGTTGCCTAAAACACAACAAAACACCGAGAAGTGTTGGCCCAAGGATTGGTCCTGGCAATAGGTACTTATTGAGACACTGACCTTGAAATGTGAAAGAGCAGTCAAAGACTATGCGATCTTTATTGTTGTGACTTGTCATATGATGAGGAATATACCAGGCTTCTTTGCTATTGTGCATCTCCTCTGGGCTAAGTTTAACTACATAGCCTGCTTGCTCCAATTTCAAAATCTGATCCTTGTAAGACATGGCTTTGTCAGGATCTTTAGCTAACCGAGCCTCAGTGTTGCGGAGTCTAGACAAGACTACAGTTGGAGGGACATTCAAAGGAGGAAAGTTTGCCATCCGAAGAAGAGGAGTGGCGTAGCGATTAACACCATTGATCTCAACCCTTTTTGTGGCCTGTTCAAGGCGTTCCAGTGCCAGTTGATCTTGCTTTGATCGGATCACAGATTTCTCACTGTATTCAGGTAAAGTGTCTAGTTGCCATAGCTTCTCAACATGATAACGCAGTACGTCTGCAGATGAACTGAGAGATGTGAACAAACACTGCACATGCTCTGTACTGCACTGGGGCTGAAAATCTGTGATCGGACCTTGAAGTGTCCATCCTAATTGGGTTTTAACTCCTGCAGGAGACCCATATGGTCCCTGTCTCAATGGAGCAGTAGGCGTGATGAGGTGAGTATGATCTGAGCCTATGAGCAGGAGTGGCGCTGCTTTATTAATAATGGGTAATGGGATACCTTGAAGATGCTTGTATCTCCGTTGGAGAGATGATACAGGGTAGGTGTGTTCTGAAAGTGCTAGGTGACTTGCAGTGAAGGCATTATTAATTGTGTAGGTTTTCTCTGGGTGTGCGATGGGTGAGATTTTGAAACTTACGGAAAAACCTTGAATAGTTTCAACTTCTTGACGGACAGTTCTAAGTGATAATCTCTCTGCTTCCCCAGTCAGGTTGAGATGCTGCGCAGCTGATGTTAGAAGAATGGTACGCTGGGAGCCATCGTCAAGTACTGCATATGTTTCAAGAGTTCTTTTGCCATTTCGCAGGAGCACTTTCACAACCTTTAAAAGGACATTAGGACAATCACTAGGTCTATCAAAGTACAGTGTCCTAACTACAGGATTAGTTTCAGTTTTAGATCTCTTATTTACATCACATAGGATTGATTGATTGATTGAATCTTTATTTTGAACATGTTAAAAAAGTACAACAACATAGAATTAAAAGAGACAAATAAACAAAGCAAAACAAAAAGAAAACGAGCAACCACAACTACAAATATCTTTCATGTTCAAAAAGGAGCAGGAAGAAGCATGAGCTTATTTAATCCCACCCCTTTTCCACTATCTAGTAATTTATAGACTACAGAAATACCTCCTTGCAATCACATTATATGTCATGTGTATTTATTTATTTTTTTTTAATTATTATTCTTTTTTTTTTAAATATATATACATATATGTTTCTATCTATCCATACATACGTATATACACATACGCACATATACACATTTTCAATAACCCCATTAACACCTCAAAGGATACCCAACCTACAAATATATATATATACCCATACCAACATACCCGTGCACCCGCACACACATGAAAATATTAGACAAGAACACCCTATCAAATCTCTACCTCTTCCCTGTACCCTGTAAAAACCATCTCCTTAAACCGCTTTTTAAACTGTGCCATGCTCGGACATTGCTTTATATCTTTACTTAGTCTGTTCCACAGTTTCACTCCACACACAGAGATGCAAAAACTTTTTAATGTTGTACGGATATGAGGATGTTTTAAATTTAATTCCCCCCTCAAATTGTATCCCCGTTCCCTTTTAGAAAACATTTTTAGAATATTGTCAGGAAGCAGGTTATTTATTGCTTTATATATAATTTGTGCAGTGAGAAAATGAACCAGATCTGTGAATTTGAGAATTTTTGATTTTAAGAATAGTGGATTTGTATGATCTCTGTAACCGGTTTTATGGATTATCCTTATGGCCCTTTTTTGTAATATAAAGATTGATGATAGCGAACATTTGTAAGTATTGCCCCACACCTCTGCACAGTAATTCAAATACGGTGCAATCAGGGAACAATAGAGAATGTGGAGTGATTTGTGGTCCAGAATGTGTTTTACTTTACTCAGGATTGAGACACTTCTTGAAATTTTGTTATGTATATGATTTATATGAGACTTCCAGTTTAATTTATCATCTATAATCACACCAAGAAACTTATGTTCAAGTACTCTTTCAATTTCCACACCATCTATATGAATCTGCACATGTGCATTTCTAAGGGAATTCCCAAATAAGATTATTTTAGATTTAGCGATAGTTTGTTCCTGTTAAACCATTTTTTAATTTTGCACATTTCTGATGTAATTGTATCCAGCAGCTCCTTTAGATTCCCCCCAGAACAAAAAATATTTGTGTCATCTGCAAATAATACTAATTTTAATATATCAGATGCCTTACAAATATCATTTATATAAATAATAAATAATTTTGGACCCAGTACAGAGCCTTGTGGAACACCACAAGCAATGTCCAAGCATGATGAGGAATGGACACCCAGCTTCACAAATTGTTTCCTGTCACTTAAATAATTTTTCACCCATTGCAGTACAACCCCCCTGATCCCGTACCGTTCCAGTTTATTAATTAATATGTCATGATTGATTGTGTCGAATGCTTTCTTGAGATCCAGAAATACTCCAGCTGCATACTGTTTTTGATCTATAGCATTCGTAATCTCCTCAATTGATTCGATTAATGCCAGAGATGTTGATCTTTTTGATCTGAATCCATATTGACTGTCAGAGAGTAATTTATATTTATCTAAGAATTTGTCTAATCGTTTATTAAACAGGTTTTCTAGGATTTTGGAGAATTGTGGTAGTAAAGAAACAGGCCTGTAGTTTGTGAAGTGGCGTCTATCCCCAGTTTTATACAGCGGCACAACTTTAGCTATTTTCATTTTGTTTGGCACTTTTCCCGTCTGAAATGATAAGTTGCAAATATATGTTAGAGGTCCTACAATTCCTTCAATGACCTTCTTGACAATTTTCATGTCAATATCATTACAATCAGTTGATGTTTTATATTTACACATGTGTACAATGTCAATTATTTCTTTTTCCTCCACTGATGTGAGGAACATTGAGTTAGGGTTTCTATCAATCAGGTTTTCACTACAGTCTACTGATGGCAGTGACTCAGGAATTTGTTCTGCCAGTTTTGGTCCAATATTTACAAAATAATGATTAAAGCTGTTGACCTTATCAGCAGTGTTTTCCATAATATTGCCATTGTCGATAAAGTATTGAGGATAACTTTGCTGTCCAGAATTATTTTTAATGATACCATTTAAAACATCCCATATTCCCTTCATATTATGTTTATTGTTGTTCAATATTTTACTATAATACTCCTTTCTACATACACGTATAATATTGGTCAACTTATTTTTGTATTTTTTATATTTATTTTCAGCATCTTTTGTTCATTGTTTTAGGAATTCCCTATAGAGTGTATTTTTCTTTTTACATGCATTTTGTAAACCCTTAGTGATCCATGGTCTATCTGAATATTTGTGCTTTCTGTTGTATTTTATTGTTGGACAGTTTTTATCGTACAATTCCATGAATATTCTTAAAAATATGCCATATGCAATATCAATATCAGTTTCTTTGTACACATTGTCCCAGTCCTGATTTAATAGATCATTCTGTCACGATCCTGGGTCTTATGACCCAGTGTTTTGAGTTTTAGTTCTTTTGATGTTTATAGTGTTTGTTTAAGCTTATTAGGTTTCTTATGTTCATTTGCTTATTAGCTCCCTCTTGTGTTTTCAACCCCTGTGACGTCTCCCTTGCCCTTCGTGTGTTTCATGTCTGTGTGTCTTATGTTGTCATGTCTGCCTCTCATGTTTCCTGTTTTATTTTGAAGAGATCTTGTGTTCCTGTGTTCATCGTGTTTAGTTTTACTCTTCCACTGTGACTTCGTTATGTTCATGTGTGTCAGCTGTCCCCCATGTGTTCCCACTTCTCTCATTAGCCTCCTGTGTGTATTTAGTCTGTGCGTTCTCATTCAGTCTTGGTTGGATCGTCTGTGTTGTTCCCATGTCAAGTCCTGCGTTCAGGTTTTCATATATATATATATATAGATAGATATGCGCTCATCTTCATTGCCATGTTTAGAGTTTTGTTTGTTTTTCTGCCAGGGTTTTTCATAGTTCGTGCTTCCTTTCTAGTTTACCCAGTTTAGGTTATTGCTTAGTTTGCATTGTTTTTGCCCTTTTATTTTGTACTGTTCTGTCTGCCTTAATAAACAGCTCATCAGTTAAGTTTGAGTTTTAGAATGTCTGCACCTGGGTCCACTCTTCACACTCCACGCAGTTTGCCTCGGCAAACTGTGACACATTCTTAAGTGCATTCATAGTTTCTTCTGTCCTTACACGTCTGTATCTCAGTTGTTCTTCATGCTGATTTTTCTTATAATTAGTGTCATAAACTGCAAAAACCGGTAGGTGATCACTGATGTCATTAATTAATATTCCGCTCACAATGTTGTTTTCCATATTGTTAGTGAAAATATTGTCAAGTAAGGTGGCACAATGTGGTGTAATTCTACTAGGCCTGGTTATTTTAGGATGTAAACTCAAACCGTACATAGTGTCTAGGATCTGTAGATGCCGTCCCATGCAGGTGGCACATGCTTTCCTCAGGTCACACTTTGCGGCCTGATGAGTCCTAGCACAACGCCAACACCGTTTGTTTGCTTTTATCCAGTTTATTTTCTCATCCTTTGTCTTCTGAATGAACTTGGGACACTTACTAATGTGGTGTTCAGGTGAGCAGCAATATGCACATGTTGCCTTAGTTGTTATGATCGGTTGTGCTGCCTGTACAGGATCATCAGATGTATTTGCTCCATGTAATATTGTTGTAACTGGAGAGGTGTACTTACGGGCAGGTCGTGGCTGGTTGAAGGATGAAACAGGACTGGCCTTTCTGGGTTGACACTTGCATTCCATTTGCAGCCAGGATGATAACAAAGGCAAGGTATAAGTCATTTCTCCCTGTTCCCTGTAAACATGCCGTTTGAAGCGACTGAAATGCTCTGCAGGCAAGTTCGCTAACAAGCGATCAACATGGGAGCCACAATCTAGTTCTGCACGTCCTTGTTCTCCCATAGTGCTAAGCAACCCAACTAAAGCCTGTACATGAAGAGCAAAATTATCAAGACTCTGGCCATCACCTGCTCTGATAGGAGGCAGTTCCAGTATATTCTTTAGCTCTTTCAATGCCAGCTGTCTTGGTTGCCCATAACGCTCCTCAAGGGCTTTGATGGCTTGAGTGTATGGGTCAGGAGCGTAGGAAAAGGCAAGAGCTAATCGTTTAGCTTGGTCTACTTTGAGGTGATCAAGAAGGACATGATATTTGAAGTGCTCTGTCTCATGAGGATCAAGAAGGTTTGTAAGGGCCATCCGTAACATCCTGTATTGCATTTAGTCTTCTCTACTAAGGTCTGGAAACGAAGGACCTTCAAGCTTATATACATGTGTTCTCATGCTAGAGGAGTGACCCGAGCTAGCAGTAACAGGTATCAAAGGTTTCTGTTCATGTAAGACATTGGATGTAGCTGGTTGCTGCTCTAGAGGAGGGCAATGCTTGTGGTCAGATATGCAAATGAGAGGTTGAACAGGGTCTTCAGCTAAAGGAACAGCAGGTTGAACACGAGATCTGGTGGGGATCCTGCCGTGATAAGGCCAGGAAATCAAAGGGAGTCTCATCTTCTGTAGCAAGGACTGGTCTAGGCAAACCAGTTGAAGGGACTGCAGCATCTAATATGGTTGAATTAGGTAAAGGAGGGCTGGCAGCCGGAACTAAGCCAGACTGACGGCTAATCTGTGGGGGCTGGAAGGGTGATTGACAGGTTGCTGTATCAATCACTGGGAGCTGCTCATGTTGTTGATGTGTTTGAGGACTGGCTCGTAAACTGCATACAGAAGATTTGATTCCATCAGATGAGACAGTGCGAATTGAATATCTGGAGCTATGAGAATGGGAAGGAGATGATTGAATCATGAATTGCTTAATCTCCTTCATCGTCGTCAGGAGTTCTCTCATGACCTCATCTTGGTTGGTGGGTAAAGGAGCAGGGGATGTCTCTGGTTGACTTTCTGACTCTCCGACAGGATCCTGCAGCCCATGTGTGTCTTTGTCACTGTGCTGGCATTCGGTTTGACTCTCTGTGTCACATGTAGCTCTTCTACTTCCAGGATACTGAACATCATACTGCTGCAGGTGGGCAGGAGGTCGACTATCACGACTGGAACGTCTCAAACCTTCAGTCAATGGCTGCTGTGAATCCATGACGCTAACACTACTCCGGCTCGGAGGACCATGTTATGAAGGAAGGAAGGCTCAGGGTTGAGTAATCAGCATCATGGGCTCATCCGATTAGAATAAGAATAAGCAGTCATCTAATCATTCACAGGGTTCTCCTTTTATCAATAAAGCAAAGAAGGAAGGAAGGAAAGACACCCATGGGCTGCCAATGCTGAAAGAAAACAGAGATTTAAGTTACTCATTACCTTAAACAATACATAAAATAAAAACCCAAACAGAACCTCACCTCTGCTGCCGCCCCGTGTGGGAGTGAAGAAAGAGTGAGCCAAAAGTAAATGCAGTCCTTATATAATGTGTGACAGGTGAGTCACACATTATATATTTTATATATTTGTCTGCAGCAACATTTTTAGGCCTAAAAATGTTGCTGCAGACAAATGGCTACAGTACACGCAGAGGTACTACAGTCAGTATGTTTTTAAATTTTAACTGCTTGAATAGTTGCAAATATTTTTACTTTACTGCAAATACCGAGGCTGTCAAGCATGCTTTGATGTGTTATCAGGTTCTTGGTAATATAGCTGCAAATTCTGATGCATGGGCTGCCATTCCCTCCCTCACCAGCAGATTGTGCTCCTTTAGTCAAACCGCTTGCTTGTCATTTGACTCAGTGAATCAACAGTATGCAGGTTTATCATTAGTGTTGTGTTGTTTCTGTTGTTCTTAAGAAATATATAAAATATTGTAATGAAATCCAAACAAAATATCTGAATCATCTTTCAGTCTACAGAAGGCACATCTTTTTTTTCCTTTTTTTTTTGCCTGTCCCGTTTGGTTCTTTTGCCATCAGAATTATTGTCTAAAGGCGAGGAAAGATGCCCAACGGATTTACTTTACCAAATTGACCATCCCAGCCTTGCTGTAATGGTCTATTTGATTCACCTTTTATTGTTTATTTTATTTTATTTTATTTATTTTTTATTTTTACTTGTTAGATACAGGACAGACTTGAATGAGGAAAAGAAAAGGGAGAAAGGAAGAGGGGGAAAACAGCGGAGAAGAGGGACGGGGATAAAGGGCAAAAGAAACAAAAACAAACTAAATAAGCAGACCAAAAAAAATACATATATCAATCACCTGGATCACCTGTTGAGAAAGAAAAAAGAAAACAAGCAGAAGAAAACGAGAGCAATACAATAAACAACATCATGATGTTATATGGGAATATAACAGTAAATACTAAATATTAAACATTATTGTGCAGCACGTAAGATCGACAGCGCACAGTGTGCTTTGAGGTAGGAGCCAAAAAGGGTGTAGTTTGTGTGTGTGAGCACCTGTGTGTACACCTGTGAGCATGGACGCATTTGTTTTTAAAAGGTTCCTTCATGTAATGATCTGCTAGAGGATGTGGGGGACCACAGCGCCGTCCTCCAGGGCATGAAGCAGGTACGGAGGAGATCAAGACTCCAGAGGCCCCCAGAACACAAGAGACCAAGGAAGACCAACAGAGGGGCAGCTGCGCCACTATCCCAGAAGGAGCTGAGGAGACTCCCAGATGAGGGGTCACCCAGCAGCCACGGAGCAGAAGCCAGGGGGGGTTGCAGTGACGTGCCCGTGAGCTCCGCCGAAAAAGAAAAAGAACAGAGATGTCATCCCACGGCCAAGATTACATAAATGTTAATAAATTCACAGGATTTAAGGTCAAGACACAGACAAAAACAGTCATGGTATTCTAGAAAAGTATGATCAATAGAAACAGGCTTAGCTGCCTGTTAGAGATGTTTCAGTTTTCATGGGGGAGCCACTACAGATCCTTTATGGGAGCTTTTGAAAAAACCATTGAGCAGAGTACTGAAAATGCAACTGCAGGAGAAACATAATCCCTTATTTGCAATTAAGAACACATGGCACTAAACAGAGCATTCAAGGAAACACAATGACTGTTTCAGAAGCATTATGGAGCTCAGGTAACAATTATTAGCACTTATACTGATTAAGCCTTGAATAACTCAGAAGATGGTGTGTTTATTCTTACTTGTTGTTGTAACACAATAGAAGACGTGAAATTTAAAGAGGGAACGCATAACCATAGAAACGTGACAATAGTGCCATTAAAAAAAGGAGGAAAACGTAGCACAAACAGCATTAGAAAATCAAAGAACACAGACGGTGCATAGCAAGTTTGGCTGACTGTGCTGTCTTTGTGATGAAGACTCTCCTAGGCTGCATGGAGTACAGACCTGTGCAAAATGAAAGCATAAATTCTACAGATAAGACAGCTCATTACCGAGACAACCCAATCTCAATGTGGAAACAAAACAGCTGCTGGTAAATCGGTAGGCCTACAAAACACAGTCATTGTCATGACGAGGAAGCAATGTCTCAGGAAGACAGGTAGTTTATGCTGTCAGTATGTTGATCGACATTACTGCTGAGAAATGTAACACTAAAAATCCCAGACTGAGTAAAGAGCTGCCAGTTTGACAAGAGAACTGATTAAAAGAAATCTTTCTTAAACACCACAAAGCTGTTATGTGGAGCCAGTTTGAAGAAAAAATAAATAAATGTGTTAAAGTTCCTTAAGCACAGCTTAACCATAAAGTTTGATATATCCCACCCCATGCTGTGCAACACCTGAATAAAAACAAAAAACGTTTTTTGTTAGAGTGCACAGCATCATTTCAGGTTGAGTCACTGAATGGTATTGATGACAGGGACCCGTGCTCACCAATACACTCACTGTTGTCTCGGTGAGGTTTGGAAAGAGGCTTTAGCAAACTCGATTATTGTTTTATCAGTTGAGAGTTTGGGAAGAAGATTCCAACTTATTTACATTTTCGCATGGTCATGAGCCCAGTATGCCACCAGGAACCTTCAACAACAACAGTCAATATAAGCCCAAATACTTTAAGTAATTGTAATCCTGAAGATGTGGTGCTAATATTAAGCTTTCATCCCCTGGAAGTGTGTGGATAATGAGAGGAATAGTTCAGACCATCCCAGATTCATCTGGTACACAGAGTGAAGCTGCAGACCAAGAACAGTATCTTGGAGAGATCTATAAATAAATGGTGCTTGTTGCTAGAAGCAGGGTTAACACAAGATTTAATGATGATAAGATGTAGACAACAGAAACTGATTACTTATTGTATTAATCTTATTAAAGGATTGTTTTACATTGATGGCTCTTAGCATTTAGCTTGTGTAATGGCTTCCTGTTTAACCATTAGGGTCAGAAATGTAAGAGACACAGTGTGAGAAGTTGATTTAATTTGAATTTTGTTAATTTTTTCTTCTTCATTTCTAATTCTTGCAAGACAAAATTAAGATGTAAAAAAAGAGGAATTCATACTCTATGTTGCCAAAAGTATTTGCTTGTCTGTTAACATGATGTTGACCCACTCTTTACAAATGTAATAGCTTCATCTCTACTGGGAAGGCTTTCTACAAGGTTTATGATTGTGTGTATGGAAATTTTTGACCTCTCTTCCATTAGTGCATTTGTGAGGTCAGACACTGATGTTGGACAGGAAGGGCTGGCTTTCAGTCTCTTCGTTAATTCATCCCAAAGGTGTTCTATCTGTAGGTCAGGACTCTGTGCAGGCCACTCAAGTTGTTCCGGACCAAAGTCACTTATCAATGTCTTTATGGACCTTGCTTTGTGTAGAGGTGCAGAGTCATCTTTAAATAATAAGGGGGCAACTCCAAACTGTTCTCACAAAGTCGGGAGCATGAAATTGTTCAAAATGTCTCGGTATACTGAAGGATTAGGAGTTCCTTTAACTGGAAATAAGGAACTGATCCCAACTCCGGAAAAACAACCCTACACCATAATCACCCCTCCACTAAACTTTACATTTGTCACAATGAAGTCAGACAAGTACCGTTCTCCTGGCAACCACCAACACAGACTCATCCATCAGATTGCCAGATGGAGACGTGTGATGTCCGTTGCTCTAGAGTCCACTGGCGGTGTGCTTTTCACCACTGCATCAACTCTCTGTGCACTGAGCTATTCTGAAGGCCACATGAAGTCTGGAAGTCTGTGGTGACTGACTCTTCAGAAAGTTGGCGACCTCTTCACATTGTGCGCCTCAGCATCCACTGACATTGTTCTGTCTTTTAACTTGGTCTAGCACTTCATGTCTTTGTTGCTGTTGTTTTCAATCACTTCCACTTGTTTATAATACTACAAACAGTTTACTGTAGAAGCAAGGAAATTTTACTATTTAAATTGTTGGTGTCATGCCTAGATGCTTGATTTTATACATCTGTAGTCATGGAAGTGATCAGAATACCTGAATTCAGTGGCCATTTGCAGCAAGGCAACAGAGCCACATTAGGCACAAGAGGGTAGAGTTTTTGAAGTGTTTCACATAATATAACTTGATAATTCGAAAGTAGACATCTTTAAAATGAATTGCATCTCCTTTCATCTGCATCATGCTCAAGTTACTGTGCTCACAGCTCATTAGTGGCTTGCCACAGTTCACTAAGTTGACAGATGGTCTGCAACATTCAACCTCATTGGCATCTTGGGTGATTCAGCCCACCCAAAATGCTGCAGGGTGGAAGAACAGTAAAAGAAAATCACATGGTTGGGTCTGCTCTATGGGATTTGAACTCTTTTTGGGAAGTATTTGTTCAGAAACTAGTTTGATTGGTGACAGCAAACTCAGCTGGCAGGAGAGTTCATGTTTTCCAGTTTTTCTTCAGGTTTGCGTAATTTGTGAATTCATGTCACTTTGACCTCAGTTGTTATCTTATCTGCTCCGAACAGCTGAGGCATGTTATCAAGAGGTACTATAATGGATTCAGAGAAGTGTAGAGCATTACTATCTACCATACGAGCTAATGAGAAGGGTAAAGGTTTCTTTATCAATGCTTGGGGATGTGTTTCTTAATCAGATGCCTCCAGCGTGATAATCAGATGAGATTTGTTTCCATCATCTTTCTATGCTGCAGCTGTAGACACTGAGTATTGAGTACCAGATTATCAGTGACATAGTGACATAGCTCACTTGGCTCACAATACAGTACAGGTTACTGTACTGTGTGAAGTGCTGAAATGTTTTCTTGTCATTGGTTGGTTGGATCCTTGAGAAGTGAAGAAATGAATGAAAGCGTTTGAGTTCAGAACTATTTTAAGCTGTAACCATGGCTATAAAAACCAGGAAAATATGTGAAGACGTCAGCAAGTCATAGCATTGATCATATATTACTGTTGTAATATATGTTGTAGTTTTTAATGTTCTGCAGTTAGCCTGGACAGTTGAACTTTTCCCCCTTCGCTTACTTAAAAGTCAGCTGATTAGCAAAGCTAGTATTTCCACAGCATGTCTTTATCCTGTCTTCCTTCTCTCACCCCAACCGGTCGCAGCAGATGGCTGCCCCTCCCTGAGGGGCGGCCATCTGAGATCTTTGAGTGACAGATCACTAATGCAGTGTGGTGATCTTTCACTATGTTTATTCCCTTGTTATAACATGCCCTATATAAGCAAGAACAGAAAACTTTAGAGACTAAAAGGTTTTTAGTTTGATTTATTGGTCTCGGTGAAATTATTCATGTGGTATTGCAGTGTAATGGTTTCTCTATAGAAAGAGCACAACATGTTACATTCATTTAAAGTAGTTTCACAAACGATAACAAACAGTTTACAAAGGTTTTGTAGTTTATATAAATGATTGTGTCTAATCATTCAGATAGTTTTCTTTTACATCTGGTGACGCTAATGCTAATAATAAGTCACAGGTAGGTTTTAGAGCCGTGTTATCATCACATTGCTGCTGATCAAGATACTGTTAAGGCAACTTAGGAAAACCCCATCATCTATAAACCAAACAAAGACTTAATAACGTCAACAATAAGAGGGATCTTTCCCACGGCATTGACTCAAACAGATACAGTCGATTTCTAATGAAAAAGAGAAAAACACTCTTTTTACACCAGTGGAGGAAAATACAGTCTTTCATTTATGGAGATATGCATCGAGCCAGAGGTCCCCTGAGGTTTTCAGTGACCTGAATGAGGAAGTCAGAACAAAAAATAGCCAGCCCATCAGTGTGTGTGTCAGGTAAGCAGTCCTTCCATAAAAGAAGACTGATTCATATACTGTATTTGCAGCCATTTTCATACTCTGTTATCATTGTACTTACGTGACAATATCAGCGAAGCCTCGCCACAAAGTTTTCTCTTGGTAAGGAATCCCGTGTTTTTCGCAGAGCTCACGGACCTGTGGGGCCACCAGGTGGTAGTTGTGCCGCCACCAGGTGGTAGTTGTGCCGCGGCATCATTGGAAACAAGCTTGCAAAAGAAAAGAAACGGAAGCTGTTTTTTTTGTAATTGTTGCATTGTGGCATATTTTGTTACATAAAATCATTGTAACATATAAGTGTGTAAACAGTGAGTGTAGTTCTGCAAGAAAAAAAACATTCTGTTTGAAAAAATGGGTGATAGCTCACTATGGATGGGTGTAAAATCCTAATAGTGTTCACCACTGGTTAAGTGGTGTAGCTTGAGTTTAATGTGTGCCTGTGACCATGCCTGATGAATTACATCTCTCAGTCTTCTGACTATTCTTTAAAACTCTTTTTTTCATAATAGAGACTTTCTATCTTTAAATGCAGAATTAATGTTGTTAAATTATTATCAGTACTTTAGTTTACACAGTCGTGCTCTAGTTTTTGACAGGTTTCAAATTTCCCTTACTGGTGCTCGATTTGAAAGTTGAGGTGTCCACTGAACCAGTCGTTGAAGAAGGACTGCTCGATATTACAGGTGGATTGTAACTGAATGACAGAATGAGTCAAAATAGTGCAAATGAGTTAATAAGGTCCTAGTAAATATAAGGGAAGGTGTAAAGAGAATAGAACAGACCAATATTTGTGATCTGGGATGTTCATGAGTATTGGGTAAATGCAGAAAATATTTAAAGTGTCCAAAACTTTTGTACAACCTTGTAAAAGTGGTACAAGTACCTGCATAGTCAGCCAGTCCCTGTGCTTTTCATGATCGATGTCAATGGGTATGTGATTCATCTGAGTCACCCACACAAACCAGTAACTCTCCAAAAACCTGTAACATTAAAAACAATATCATATTTAGGTGATACATAACGTGGCCAAAGGGTACGAAAAATGGAATCACTTTCTATTGCAGTGTACTTTATTAGGTATACAGCGGTCAAATATGTTAAGTTTAATGTTTGCTAATAAAGTCAGGCTTTTCCACACACATTCCAGCAATATAGAGCAAAATATGGTGCATCTCAGCTCAAGGACAATATATTTTGAAAGGAATGGACAATATAAGGCATCAAAGTCTGTTAACTGGTAACAATTCATTTGTTAATGAGTGCAATGTTTTCTTATTTTAAATAGTTACCTGACTATGCTTATCAGCACCAATGAGCCAACTAGGCCATACAGGGGTATATAAGAGGAGAAGAAGCGAAGGTAGAATGAGATGAACCAAGCCAGATCCTTCACAAGACAAGAAAGTTTATATGATTTATGTAATTTCTTTTTTAATTATGACAATCATGATTAATTATAATCTTATTTTTACATATGCTCTATTCTGTGCCATTTTTTTTTTTTTGCTGTAATGTTTTTTTTAAATACAGGAAAACAGGAGGACAAAGGAGGGGCGAACAACTAAGCTGTAGTGCCTCTTCACTTCACTGTGCAATACCTTTTGTGCAATACTTTTTGTTAATAATCAATGGTGCAATAGACTTCCATACTTGAAATGTGCAATTCACTTGTATTTTTATTTTTATTCCTATTTATTCTATTTATCCCCTTTGTATATTTTATTTATATATGTCTTTGTATGTGTATATATATATATATATATATATATATATATATATATATATATATGTATATATATATATATATATATATAAAAGACAACAACTGTTCCTATAAAGGTGCAACGTTACAAAGTTGTAGTTATTATTCTTTTTAAATGACTCTTAAAAAACATACCAAGAAAGAAGTACTTGTGTTGACGATTGTAAGGCATGTGTTTGATCTTCTTTATCCCGTACTGTAACACAGAGGTAAACAGCGGATGATGATGAGTTGGACCGTGTGAGTGCTTAAAAACATAAGAAATACTATCTTCGTGCTACTTGCTTCCACTGGTTGAATTCGGCCAAGTATGAAGAGGTGCAACATGTCGATATCCGGGTCCTTAATGAAGATGTTGGGTTTAGCGTGATGCCTGAAATGTCGTTGATTCCACCAGTTGGAAGAAGCTCCCTGAAAAAAGAAAAAAAAAAACTTTAAGTATCTGTGTTTCATTTCCATGGAGAGAGGATTCTAACTGAGAGAGGTTACCTTTAAATGACCAATGACAAACTTGTGGGCGAGGTGATTCCAGCTGGACTTTTTGAAGACAGACAGGTGACCAAAGTCATGCTGCAGCCATCCAGCCTGTGCCTGGAGAAGAAGCAGGAAAACAAATGTTTTGGGTGAAAGACTTCTCTTTAAATGGACCTGATTTCCAACACCATGTATTTGTATGCATGACTAACTGTTTGTCTTTTATCAGTCCTGTGTTTCTGCATCTCAGTTCATACTTTTCTCAAACAATTATTTATGCTCCCTTTAATATGAATGGTTAGCTTTTGTAAGCAGAAGATTTGCACAGTCTGTGGGAGGGGCTTCTGTCCTGACAGCCAGAGCAGTGTCAGTGATGAACATATTAGGAATACCTTCCATCACTGGCATTGTAAAGGGGCAAGAACAGAAACTGAAACTGTGCATTGAGAGCAGTCTGAAGGCTGAGTTTTTGGCTCACTTTTACACATTCATTATTATTGATATCCATTATTTAAAACTTTGTCTCTGTTTAATGTAACCATGCACTTGGTGTATGCATATATTTCAAAACATAAGGAAAGCATAATAGGGCCCATTCAAAATTTATGTCTGAATCACCTGAGCGGTTGCGAGAAACACAGAGCACACAAGTGTTTGTATCCAGCCTGTGCCCCACATCCAGACGGTCAGCCATCCGAGGGCTTCTAGCAGCAGAATGTGACTGAGGTGGAGGAAGAAAAACAAAGGCTGAGCTCGAAACAGACCCCTTTTCTCCACCTGAGCTCGTAATGTTTCGAAATCCTGCACGATGGCTGCCTGGGTGCAGAGAAAAAGAAACAAAGAATTCTGTAAAACTGAAACTGTAATATATTGATGTGATATTTCTGAAATCGAGAATTTTGGATTTGAGCTATTTTAGGTTTTCATACAGTGAAACAAGACATTAAGGTGGCTAAAAAAACCACCTAGAATCTCAGATGTTCCCAACACTCAGCACTTCATAACTAACATAAGAGATCAGTGAATTATCAAACTTATGTCTGTCTCTCATTTATTACACTAGATCACTCACATGTTGTCAATAAAAAAAGAAGGGACTTTGATTAAAGGCTCACATTTTTGTCTCGGTCCTGGCTCAGCTCAGTCGTTGCCAACTCTCCGATCAGCAGCGGCATCAGAAACTTTTGCACAAACTTAGGATCAGGATGAAAAGCAGTGAATGCCTCCTAAAAAACAAACACAACAAAAATTGTAATTTATTAAAAAGTTAGGTAGCAGTGGAAATAGTTATCAGATTGTAAAACAATAAATAAAGCATTCACTTCACTTGTATTAAAGCTAAATTCTAACATGTAAAAATACCAAAAGTAAAATGATGTTCCCTGTAAGTTTCAGTTGCCTGTGAAACCGTGACATTACATTGTTTTTCATAATTCAGCTGCCTGAAAGCAGCGTTTCAGTGCTGTAGCTGGTTCTGCTACACCTACTCGCGTTCTTCCATCCATATTATCAAGCTTTCTGCTATTTTTATTCTGGAACAGTTATTTAGGTATACTAAAACCTCAGAGGGGGAATCTCTTTCTGTTAGAGCTGCAAGGAACTTATAGACATGTTAGGAGTTGTGGGAAGCCCAGGTGTAGTTCACAGACTGGGCAAAAAATTGCTTGGTATGCGTTCAGTTAATACCAACTCTGTTCCTTAATCATTTGTTATTTGAATAAATAAACCTTTGATTTTAGATGTTTCAGCTGCATCTTACTCACAATCATTGCTTCATGTTTACTGAAGGTGAAGAAACCTTTTTTTCAGTGTGAGTGTAAAAAATGTCTTTCAAATGGTTTGAAATGTGCAGAGAGAAAAACTCGTATGGCAGATTTTTCTATGCTGTTTGAGCTGGTTGTGGTCCAGATCTAAAACAAAGAGAAGTGCAACATCACCCACTACTACGGGGAAACTAGTGAAGCTAGGAAACCACCAAATGGAGCTAAAGCTTTCACCTACTAACTTTTCTTAAGGATTCTTTATCGACATTAAAGATCAATCTAACAGTCGCACACCACAAATACTTAAAAACTGGAAAAACATCGATGCACACAAGTGCGTTTTCAACACGAATGCGTGGACTGGGAGAAGTCTGATCGTCGTTAACGTGTAGAAACCAAGACAAAACCGCCAAACCGCCATCGAAAAGCATTTAATGACTAAATAATAGCGGCAGATAGCGGGTGGTTAGCTATGCACGTCACAGCATGTAGATATTAAATATTTACTTACAGCATCCAGATTTTAACCAGCGTCCTTCCGGGGTTCAGGCACACTAATAAGAGATCAATTCTGAGGGTTCGGGCCCTTTTTATATAACAAGCATCCCCAAACCCATCCCATGCTTACCTTGTAGGCTCATTGTCACATCCACGCACTCATTCGGTACAAACTCCGAGCAGAATCATTCGAGGCGTCTGGGTCAATCGGCGCACAGCACTCTCTCGTCTGGCGGCGAGAGTACCATAGGTCATAAACCATCTGAACAACGCAAAGTCGTGTGATCGCAGAGACCGCAAACAGTCCGCTGGAGGACTTTAACTGTGGACTCAGGAGTCCGATTGGTTGTAGGCGATGTGGAGCTGCGACCGTGGCTCAGGGGGTTGGGAAGCGTATCTGTAACCGGAAAGTCGCTGGTTCGATCCCCCGGTTCTCTGTCCTGGTCGTTGTGTCCTTGGGCAAGACACACACCCTAACACCTCCGGTGTTGGCCAGAGGGGCCGATGGCGCGATATGGCAGTCTGCCCCAGGGCAGCTGTGGCTACAACCGTAGCTTGCCTCCACCTGTGTGAGAGTGAAGGAATTGTAAAGCGCTTTGTGTGCCTTGAAAAGCGCTATATAAATCCAATCCATTATTATACACAGCAGGTCTTCAAGGGGTCCCTGCTCCCTTTTTGTTGTTACTTTCCATCCTCCCTAAATGCTTTACATGGAAACTGGGCTGTAGTTTGCTTGCTGTGGTTTGCTTCGAAGAGTGTAATTCAGGTGTGTCAAACATAAGGTCCGGGGACCATAATCGAAAGACTGCAATCTAGTCCACTGGATAGCTTTGAAGGACAACTACATACATTTCAACTCCCCCCCCCCCCCCCCCCCCCCAATCATTGCTACTCCATCAAAGTAATTATGCAGATAAACAATTAAATGACAGGAACGTTCCTGTTTTTAAATACTATCTACTATTTAATTTTTTTTCAGTGATCCACTGTAAGTATAAATATTAATAATATCAATTAAAAAACTTTGTAAGACTGTACTTTAATCCAGCTTTCTATTTTATGATAACGGGACAGTCGGGGCAATGAGCTCTTTTTCTGTCATTTGACACATTTCTTACAATTTAAACCCAGAATTCTTTATTAGCTAAACCGCTGTTTCTTCATCATGTAGAAAAACTGAGACATTCTGTTAAAATTGCACTTTTTCCCTTATATTAAGATATTTTAGTGATTCAAGTTGTAATTCAGTTTCTTTTCACTGACAGATGACAGCACTTTCACTGGTCTGGCCCACTTAAGATTGATGTAGGCTGTATGTGACTCACAATTTAACATCCCTGGTCTCTCAGATTGTCATAATAATTGTGCTGGCAGTGTTTGTATGACAGCAGAAAGTTTCTAAAGCAGAAACTCCTAAACCCTTCATTCAATTTAAACGTGGACACCTACAAAGTAAGCACTACAGTAAGCACAAAAATGGTTGCCTGATGTCATTCTGTTTTTAGACTTGAACTGTTTGCATCATCAAATCACACATATTTTCCTTTACTGTAAATAAGCACAATGATGCTGTATCAGCTGCAGTTTTCTCCTTCACCAGCAGATAGTGCAAATACGCTCCTTTAATGAAATTGCTTCCTTGTCCTCTTTTAACCTCAAGTTGCAAAAGCATGAAGGCCTCCCATTGCAGTCCTGTTTTGCTTCTTGTGTTTTCCAGAAACATTTATGAAATATATATAAATATTAAATACTTAATAATTATTGATTTTCCATTAGACCACCATGAAAAAAGGATCATTAATAACTGTTTAGAGTTACTTTTCCTTTACCCTGTCCCTGTGTTTGTTATGTGTGTGTTTGTCCATGGTAGTGAAGTCATGCAGTGCTTCATCTGCATTCAACACTTTCACCTCAACAGTCACATCTATTCACTGCCTGAGGTCTCAGTCTTTTATGTCCCCTGCTTACAGTTCACTGTGTCATTTCAGGGTCATTTCAATGCTATATAGAAATTTGCTAATCAGCTCTTTTGGTCCTCAGCATATCAGACAGGATTATCCTCAAGCAGCGCGTCGCCTGTCTCCCTGTTTGTCCGCTTCTTCTGCCATAGCTTATCGAGCTGACAGAAGCCCTGCACATCCGACCCCAGCATCTTTTACAGACTTTTCCTCAGTATCACAACCAACAGCATAGACTGTCAATCAGAAAACCTGCATGCTTTTTGATGAATTCAAGCTAAAGGTTAACTTTCATTTTGGTCCCTCAAATGAAAGGTGGGGGTATTTTCCTCAGAAAAGAGTGAGAGACTTTTTACTTTGGCATCACTACACTTTTCATCCCATCAGTTACATTATCTCATATCTGAATATTTCTTTGGAGATTTACATTCAAATGACACATAAGATTCATTCAAAGCAACATTTGGGTCAGAATGGGTTACAACCCATTAACAGATATGTAAGTGTAAAGAAGAAATATTAGAACCTAAAGATGTTTCTAAAAACCTTTTGCTGCCAAGTATTGAGTCTGTTTTTCAAAAACAAAACAAAAAGGTAAGTAATTTGGGATGAAATGCTCAGTAAAGTATCAATAGTAAGATAGAAAGTATCATGTTCTTGTTGACAGTAGCATGTGATCATTATTGCATTATGTGAGTGCCGTAATCTCCTCAGTACAAATTCAGTATAGTCAGTATAAACAGCATTGCAAATTTTAAGCTACGGGAGATGGAGTTATATGGTCAGATTCATTAAAAATACAGTGTCGGATTGGTTCATCTTGAACCTTCATTATTTTAGGATGTTTTTCTTTCAGTGTTTCTTTCAGATTAAAGTATAATGTTAAGGTTGAACTGAATTCTGAATTAGTTTAATACAGAAAAACAAATGGCTGAAAACGCTACAATAGTCTCAGTAATATCCTGCAATACTGTGGGGTAAACTATGAGAAACAGAGAATAGTTCTGGACAAAGTTAGTCTTTTCTGGAACTGTTGTTGCCCTTTTAGTTAAAACTGCTCTGGGCTCACCCAAATGTTGGAGCTATTTTGAGCCGCGGTGTAGGAATATTTTTCAGTCATGTCACATTCATTTCAATCTGAGATGCACTTTAGTCCGCTGTATCTGTCTCACGTAGAGAAAAATTAAAACCCTGTAAAGCTTTGGGTTGTTTATTGGCATTTGCTGAGACTTTTCCTGCACTAAATTATTCCACAGATCGTTTTGCTAAATAAAAAAAGTCATCTGAATAATTAACAAAACAGAACTGAAATATGAAGTGTTTGGTTGGTTTTTTTTTTTTTTCTGGAATTCAGAGTATTGATCACTGAAACAGCCATCTGAAAATGTAGTGTAACAAAGTGAAATCAAAGGTTGACTGTAGGGTGATTAGCCCTCACAGCAATAAGGTTCAAATCCAGTCTGGGGCGTTTCTGAGTGTGCGTGGGTTCTGTCCGGGCAATCCAGCTTTGTCCCACAGTCCAAAAACATGGATATTAGATTAATTGATGATTCTGGATTGACCCCTGGAATTTCTCTCTGACTTTTGATTAGCGCATGATCATGGTTGGACAACATCAGACAACAGGAAGTGTGACAACATCACTTAAACCAAAAAGGCTTAATGGTCTGTAAGACTGGATCCAAAGGGTGGCTACAGGCAACCTACTGGCCATCAGAGGATGGTGCACATATTTACAGAACTGAAGCAAATGGATGGATGGAATTTTTACATAAAAAAATTGACAATTAAACTATATGAGCCATAATGTGAAGCAACAACAGTAAAAGAGAATTATTTTAGCAATCATTGCAGAGTTGTTTGTTCACTTTAGGTTTGCATATAAAACCATACTATATGTGAATCTCATATTGTACTTGGGAGTCCTATCGGCATAAGAATGTGAGTGACCAAAGACTACTTGGTTAGGAGAAAAAACATAACAGCAAGTCTTGAGTTTTGTGCTCTGTCAAACAATTTTATAGGTCTCAGCAGGTCACCTACAAAAATGAGTAAAACCAAAATTAAGTAGACCATTGTGGACAGTGAGCCTCATCTCCATCATCAAACATACAAATAGCCGTACATAAAGATTTATAGTGGCTACAAACTGCAAAACCACAAATGTATTTATTTGTTTTGAAAGACTGTTTCTCGTTTCGTATGGATTTATAGTAACAACATTTTACGAGGAAAAATAATCAACTGTAACGCTTGCGATTATGTGTGCTCTGTGTCACGCTGTGGCAGGACTAATACTCCAGACACAAAATGAATCTAAAAACTATTAATTGCAATTAAAAAGTGGCGCTGGCGGTTAATACATGTGCGAATGTGTAAATATAAGCGTAGGTAAGCCTGCGAATTTGCTTGTCTGTGCAGATGAACATAAATATCAGGATAATGTTTATCACTATTAATATTCTTTTTTGTTTATCGTTTGATCAAACCCTCACACCTAACTATTTGTTTGTGGGAAAAAGTTGTTTTTAAAGTTGCTTCTTTTTTTAAAATATATTTATTTCTAAGAGGCTACTTCTATCATACCGGCGCACGCGCGCAGACACACGCGCACTCACACGAGGACACATTGGCCATGTGATGTGAATGCCCCCTGTTCCTGTTACAGAAGGAGGGAGGCAGCAGTTGAATGTAAACCTTCACACTGATGGAGAGAAGCGGCCAACATCAGGAGTTGAGGGGAGTCAGTGAGCGCTGTTCTTTTCCAGTATGTGCAGGTTTTTTTGTTTTTCCTCTGGCGCGGATTATTACTCCGGGAAACCTCGGCCTCTAATGGGGAGCAGCTGCATTAACTAGTGAACAGACTTCCATTAACTGTTTTTCTTTGCCGCCAGCCAGGTCACTGAGTGCGCACACACGGTGGGTTTATCCGCAGGAAGAGGGGAAGTAGGCTCGCACTTTTTTTTTTCCTCTTCTAATAGAGAAACCGGATCACGTGAACAGGTGGCGTTATCTTTCCCTTAAAAGCCCCGAGGAAGTTAGAGAGGAGAGAAGAGGGTAAGGACTGCAAGAATTCAATTTCAGCTCAAAATTCAGCTGGATTTTGTTGAACTCAACTATCAACAACACCTTTACTATTACTATTATTACTATTACTACTACTACTACTACTATTACTACTATTATTATCATTACTATTACTCTGCAGTTTGTTAGATCTTTTCCGCTGCTGTTTTGTGATGAAGCTGTAGATGAAGGGACAACGAGACACTTGACAAACTGCTTTGGTATGGCTGCCGGAGTGTTAACTGGCCCGGGCCAGGATGTGGTTTGCAGCCAGTGGGTACAACCACAAAACAGCAGCAGCTCCCAAGCTCAGGGTTAACTTGTCACAGACACTCCCTCATCAAATGACTCTGTCTTGACTCACACAGGAGTCACAAAGGTACTGCAGGCGACAGCATGGGCAACTCCTCCAGGAAGGGAGGGGGAGAAGAAGAGGAGGAAGAGGGGGGGAAAGATGGCGAAGAGGCAGAATTTTCCGAGAAGGAGAAGGAAGTAGTGCAGGAAGTAGAGGAGGAACTTCCGCTTGGAGTGGAGGAGTTGCTGGAGAGTGGGGACCCCGTGTTGGACTTGAGCTACCGTAAATTTAAGCGTTTGCCTTCACGTGTTTGTGACCTGATGCATCTGGAGAAGCTTTATGTTTGTGGAAACAGCCTGCGCACCCTGCCCGACAGCATCTCCCAGCTGCAGGGTCTGCGGATACTTGCCCTCGACTTCAACAAAATAGAAGATGTTCCTCTGGCCGTCTGCGACCTCACTAACCTCACCCGCCTCTATTTGGGCAGCAACCGCCTAATGAGCTTTCCACCTGAGCTGAGCAACCTGCACAATCTGCGGTGCTTGTGGATGGAGAGCAACTACTTCCAGAGATTCCCACGGGTGCTCTATGACTTACCCAACCTCAAGTCCCTGCAGATGGGGGACAACCGCCTGAAGACTCTGCCTCCTGACTTGTGGCGCATGGAGGCTCTGAGGGGATTGTGGCTCTACGGAAACCGCTTTGACACCTTCCCAAAAGTCCTTCTTCGAATGAAGTCCTTGGAGATCCTAGACCTGGACCGCAACAAGATATCAGAAATTCCCAGCCTGAAGCGTCTCAGAGCCCTGCGCCTTTTCTCCTATGACCACAACCCAGTCAAGGAACCTCCTATAGTAGGTGAAGACGCCATCTTGGTTGGGGAGGGAGCTGCAGAGTTTTTGGAGGTGCGTGAGGCCAGGAAGGAGAGACGACGAAAGGCAGCAGAGAAAGAGGCAGAAGAGCTGGCACTTGCAGGAGAGGAGCCGGTGATTCATGGCATCCTCAAGAACAGCAGCTCAAAGCAAGCACCAAATGAAGCTGCAGTGACCATAGAGGACACAGATGTTAAAGAGGAAGAGCTTCTTGTGAAGGAGGAAGAAGTGGAGGACGAAGTGGAGGAAGAGGAAGGAGGATATGTGGAGCCTCCAATAAATGAATATGGCGGAACTGAGCTCGAATATGACGAAGAGGCGGTCGAATATGAGACAGAGGAGCTGATATGTGAGGGAGAAGGGTTTGAGTTTGAGGGAGAGGAGCTAGAGTATGAGAGGGCTGAGATGGACTATGAGGATGTGGAGGAGTTGGATGACACAGGGAGACAAGATGAAGGGGCGTGAAAGGCCCCTCCAAGATCCAGATGATCTGCAGGACAAGCTGGACATGAATGACAGGAAATCCTGCAGATACAGTTGATGTTTTGGGACTTTTTTGTGTAGCTGTGCTGCTAATTTAAAATCTGTTGTTTGCTGTGAATATAAATGAGCCGGGCATTATGTGTCTAAAAATTAACAACATCTCACTCATCTCCATATGATCAGATCAGAGCTGGACTCAGGTAAAGAGTGTGTGTGTGTACAGTGTGTGTAGTTGTTTTACAATAAAACTACTTGCAGTGGGCATAGGAGACCAAGTTTCCCGTTATTAAATAATTACCCGTCTGATTATGTCAGTCACTTGTGGGAATTTATTTCTTAATTGTGAAGTGGTGAAACCACTAGCCACCGCTTGCTTCACTGACACAATTTAACATTTCTGTTACATCATTGTCA
Organism: Neolamprologus multifasciatus; assembly: GCF_963576455.1. Taxonomy (NCBI): domain Eukaryota; kingdom Metazoa; phylum Chordata; class Actinopteri; order Cichliformes; family Cichlidae; genus Neolamprologus; species Neolamprologus multifasciatus. The sequence continues at coordinate 53,396,975 of NC_140445.1, read as the reverse complement.
GTGTCTGTTTTATGTGCTTGACAGTGCACTTCATCTTGGTTCATCACTATTTCTATAAACCGAGACTGTCTGTGCGTGCAAATGGACATACTGGACTTGGATATACAAAATATTTATGACATGCTAAACACAACCCCCCAACTCTTGTCAGTGTTGTGTAAGCATTCCTGTGAGTGTCAGTGCCCAGAACGAACGAGAGACGAGCGGGATTATTACAGCGATGAATAGCTGGGGTGCCTCACCATAAAAGGGAAGTCCATAGGGAGGGAACATGAAATAGACTTGACTCCCCCACCACCAATCAAAAGCCCCCCCTGCAGGTCAGGTGAAGACTCGGGTGACCTTTGTGTACTCCTTTTTGTCTGTGACTACACCTTTTCTATCTTTGTCTCTAGCATGGAGCAGGCCAGGCCCTTGTTCTCCTCTCATCTCTGCACTCATTATTCATGTGGGGCGCGCGTGTAATCCAATCCTCTTTCCCTCCACGTATCTTTTTCTCACATCTCATTGAAAGAGTGAAATATTTATCCCAACACTAAAATATTAATGCTTGCACTCATGAAGCAGAGCGTGTCAACTCGTGTGTCTATGCTCGGGAACAGACTCAGACTCACCACTCTAATTTTAGATTTATTTCTACACGGAAAACCACACATAATACATATTATAAATGCAGGGCAGCAGTTGATAGATATTTTTACTACTGTTTAGCTGTTTTGGTAAATATTATACAGTTTTTTTGGTCGCTGTCGAGAAAAGTAGAGTCCCCCAAGCTTTCCTCTCATTACATCCGAGAGAGGGCAAAAGGTTTTAACATCTAGCGTTTTATGTTTAAAATGATACAGAGTGCTACAACAGAGCTTAGTATGTCCTTTTGTTAATAGAAAAATCATCTTTATTCTTAATTAATATATAAAAAAAGCCTGATTAATATGTTAAATGAGAAATATAGTTTGAATCATGGAAATGTTTGTTTTAATGCCTGGATTGTGTGTGCAAAGACATCACTTTTGAGCAAAACTGAAAAATAACCAAACATTTGGTTCCAACTTCTTGACTTGAACTTGAATTACTATTACATGTGTTAATTTACATCATGTAAGTGATGTTTCAGCTCTTGTTTGGTCACTTCCTTTACTTCTAATAATAACAAAGCTGTGTGTGCAGCTATGCTATGAGGCCAGCTGACTCACAGCATCATTGCTAACATGCTGATATTGAGAGGTAGTATTTTTATGGTGTTAACTTGTCTTAGTCCAGCTTTTTGGATTGCTAACATTTCCTTTGCTCTAAACCAATTATAGCTAAAACTAACAAAATGTAGATTTTGGACAAAACAAAACTTTGATCTGATGAAAATCTTAAGGGGTCTCCAAAATCAGTCAAAGTCATCCTCTGGGGAAAATTTATGTATAAAAACCTCCTGGCAGTTAATCAAATAGTTAATTCAGTCCAGACTACATCACTGGAGAAACCAACAGACTGACATTGCCTGTCTTGCATCACTGTGGCTGACATACACACTCACTGGATCCTAATGTTTGACAGTATCTCCCTTTTGCCTTCAGATCTGCCTTAATTATTTGTGGCATAGTTTTAACAAGGTACTGGAAACATTCATTTCAGATTGTGGTCCATATTGACATGACAGGATCACATTTGCTACAAATTTACAAATCTTCTAATCTAACAGATTCCAAAGGTGCTCTACTAGATTGAGATCTTCAACTATGGAGACTATTTGAAGACAGTGAATTTATTGTCGCGTTCAACAAACCAGTTTGAAATGTTAGCTTTGTGACATGGCACATGATATCCTGCTGGAAGCATCCATCAGAAGATGGGAACACTGTGATCATAAAGGGATGGACATGGTCAGCAACAATACTCAGGTGGGAGGTGGTGTTTAAAGAATGCTCAACTGATACTTAGGGACCTAACATGAGCCAAGAAAATGTCTTTCCCACCATTAGACCACCAGCCTGAACCACTGATACAAGGTAGCCATGCTTCGGCTTTACCATCCCAGCATCACAGTCGAATCTAAACTCAAACTAGGCAAAGGTTTCTAATCTTCTATTGTCTAGTTTTGGTGAGCCAGCTTCTTGCTGCCATGTGACACACCACACATTCGAAGATTCTCTTTTGCATATCTTGGTTGTAACGAGTGGTTATTTGAGTTAGTCTTGCATTTATAAGAGCTTGAAGCAGTCTAGTCATTCTTCTGATCTCTGGCATCAACAAGGCGTTTTTACCCAGAGGAGCTGCATGTGATTGACTAACTAGATAAGCACATCTCTCCAACTGACTGATAATGCAATTAAGTGTATATTATGGCTGTTAATGTCACATATCTTTCATACATACTATGGTGACACCCCAAAAAAACCAGCGTAGTTAAAAATCTCTTGTTTTGACACAAGAGTCATTATATTGATAATGCAGAATGGATTGCACTGATAATATAATGTCGTTTCTGAGAGTTGGCCCAGAGTAGGTGCATAGTATGTAGCTGCACAATAGTGCAATCTCAGCCTCCTACTCAGTTTAGGCTCTGCTGCTCATCCAGACTCTGCTGTGGGTGGCAGAACAGTTTGACACACCACAGACATCCTTGGAAATCAGTTCCTTACTCAGCCTGACTGTAATTATTTTTCCCATTAGTTTACACTCCTCTCATTCTCTGTAGGTCAGTGACAGTAAGGTGGTCAAAGACAATGCATCATCTCGTTCACTCCCTCTTTGGATTTCTACCATTCACATATCTGGCTGGCAATGTTTCCACTCAAAAAAAAAAAGCAATTCATATTTTTTGTATGCATTTAAATGATTTTATTAATAGAACATGCCAGACTGCAAACAAACAAAAAACTTCAGTTTTTATTTGTGACAAAGCAGCAATGCAGGTATCATCACAGGTGTGAGAAGGTCTAGCCCCTGAGGATGTACCTGTAGAATAAAACTAGGTCATGTCAGTCAAAGGAAATCTGTATGATACGACTTCATGAGCATAACATACATACCTGTCCGTATCCCGAAGATTGTAGCCACTTTCCATTTTAGAGCTGACAATGGTGGGACAAGAGTTCGTTGATTTGAACTTTTCTGGACTTTTCCAGTTTCTGTCATCACGATGACAGAACCTGGAAAATAAGCAGGTAGTCAAATAGTGTAACACACTTTACAGTTATAGGGTGAAAAGTGACAATTTATTAAGTTAATTAATTAACTTAATTACACTTACTTGCTTTTATAATGTGTGATGAAGTCTGAAGGATCAAGTGGTGCGTCAGGAAAAGTTTGGCTTTTATGAGTGTTCAGAACATATCCTGTGGGCTCCTAAAAAATAAAATGTTGTTGAACAATCCAGATAACGTGCTGATAAATAGAGTGAAAAACAATTGCATGAACATATTTAACCTTTTGTCCAATGACAGATGGCATCGGGGCCTCTGTTTTAGTCTGGGGCGATGACAGAAGAGAGACCTAGATGATTAGAGACAGAAATAAATAATTAAATAAAAACAAAAAAGCATTAATGTTGTGCTTTTACATTAAAGAAAAACTGTGAAGAAGTCAGCACTAACAGGGTGGGCCAAGGGAGCGATGTCACCTCGTGTGAATCCCGTTTCTCTGCAAGAACGGCTGCACAGGCCCGATTTCGCCTCAGTACCCTGAGACACAAAACAAACTTCAGAGTTGTACATGAAAGATTCCCCTGTGCTCCTTCCCCCCCGAATGAATTCAGCTTTTTGTGTGGCTCAACCTGCAGCAGGGACAGTGGCATGAAGTCTGTTTTCATCACTGAACTGGGAGTCTGATGAGGTTCACCCTGAATATCAACAGTTGACAGTTACAAGTAGATATACAGAGAAGAACTCACAGATACACATACTGTAGCTGCCAGAGGATGTCAACTGTACTTCAAAAATTGAAAAGATTCAAATATCCCAGTTTCAGCATTTGACACGCTGTCTATATACTTGATTACACAGTCACCAGCCACCTTGGACACACCTGTTCAACTGATGATTAACACAAGCACCTCAAACAACCAATCACGTGGGAAAAACTGTAATTAGACATGTAGCCAAGCTTCAGAACGAGGGGAAAGGGTTATTTAAGCGACTTTGAATGTTGCATGATTTACCCACCTCACAACCATCTCTAGAGTTTATAGAGAATGGCCTAAAAAGAAAATATCCAGTGAGAATGGCTAAACTGCTCTAAGATGAAAGGTGGGCAACAGTAACTCAAACAACCTCTTCTTACAACTGTTATATCAATCCAGTAGGACATCTTTGGGATGTCCAGTGAATAAATCTACAGCAACTGTGTGATACTATCACAACAATATGGACCGAAATCGGATGCCTGTTTCCAACATTGTCTATTTGCCATGAAGACCTAAGGCCACTCTGAGGCCTAAAGGGGTCCATCCCTGTACTAGTAAGATGCAACTAATGAAGTGGCCAGTGAGTCTGTACAAGCTTTTTATGATTTGCATTCTGTTTTTTATTAAATTTTGCACAGTATCCCAACTTTTGGATATAGCATGTAGTTTAAAACAAATATAATCCCTTTGTAACCATGATGTAAAGTCAGGTTTTGGATACACAGGCAGCATTTTCACTTGGATTTCTTAATAAGAGGTTATTAAAAAAATGGAAGAATATAAAAATCTCAGCTAAGAATAGCTTCCAATACCTTTAAAAACCACTCACCATCAAGCTGGTGTTAACCTGAAGCTCCGCTGCCTTAGTGAAACCACTCCCTCCTTTAGGACCTACAGTCACATGGTTCTGAGAAACTGAAGCAACAATGTTAGCTTTTTCAAAATGAAACTGTGGCATTTTATTAAAGTTTTCCATTATTTGTAGTTATAAATGTACAGCTCAAGCTCACAAAGTTCTGCATTGTAGCCTTTAAATTACCTGCTGGCGTAGGACGATGAGGCACAAATGAACTTTGATATTCTGTCTGAGGAAACATTTAAGCAATAACAGAAAGTTTATGTATATAACATAATATTACACTTTCCATCATCTTGAAGAGGTGTGTTTAAGTGCTGTCAAACCGAGCTGTCATACCTTCTCCTCGACTGATGCGGTTTTTGGCTGAATCTTCAGCTGATGGAAGCCGCTGTTTCCGGGTTTGTTAACGATGTTTGTTGAAGACCCAGAACATCCAGAGCGGATGGGAGGCTGGTAGTGTCGTTTTGTTTGAGAGACGAAGCTGTCAGATAACAAGAGTCTGAAAAACAAAGGCAGAGCCGAGTCTGAGGTAACACTTCAGACAAACACGCTTCATTCTTGACAGTCTAGCTTTTTTTAAATTTATTTATTTTTTATCTTTTATCGCATCAGGGAATCTAATTTACAGTGAAGCACCTACTCACTTAAACTCCTTTGTTTACATCCTTTGAACCTCTCTGTCAGAGATTTTCACACACTTTCATACTTGCCTGTATAACCCAAGTGCATAGGTCTAATTTCATACATCAAGAACTGGTTTCCGAGGTTCCATTTAGCTCTTCCTGTGTAATTCATCTCCCATCACACTGTTTTTCTGCTTTCCAGCTCCCCTCGGTTACTGATATTTCAGATTTCATCTGTAAGTCAAAACCTTCTACTTGTCAGCTAGACCCCATTCCTACAGTTTTGGTTAAGGCATGTCTACCTTCTTTGCTTCCCCTCATATCTGCTATCATCTGCTCTTCACTTACCACTGGAACTGTTCCTGCTTCCCTCAAAATTGCCTCAAAACTGGTCTAGATCCCAATAATTTTGAGAATTTTCTAGAATTTTCCTAGGGCCTAGGCCCTCCAAGTGTGGAGGGCCTAGGACCTTTCTTGGCTGCTACTTCAAAGCACATTGTGCGCTGTCTGTCCTGCGTGCTGCACAACAACATTCAATATTTAGTATTTACTGCTGTTTACACTTAGCTAGATTAATGTGATGGTGTTGTTTAGTATCTTGCTTTGTTTTTTTGTTTTTTGTTTTCTATTCTTTTTCTCTCAACAGGTGATCCCGGATATATTTTTTCCCCCCCTTTCTCACTGTCCCTCTCCCCTTCTGTTTTTCTTTTCCTTCCTCTTTCTTTCTCCCTTTCCTATCCCTCACTCATGTCTGTCCCATCTGTAACAACTGAAAATAAAATAAAATAAATAATAAAAACAAAGGTCAATCAAGTGGACCAATACGGTAATGCCATGATGATCCATTTGGCAAAATAAATCCATTGGGTATCCTTGTTGGTCTTCAGACAACAATTCTGACGGCTAAAGAACCAAATGGGACAGGCAAAAAAAAAAAAAAAAAAAAAATGTTACTCGGTCTGCATATTTTCAATTGCGCAACATTAATCGTCTCCGTCCTTTTCTCACCCCACATGCCACTGCCATCCTTGTCCATAGCCTTGTTACTTCCCGGATTGATTATTGTAATTCACTTCTTTTTGGTCTTACTCAAAAATCCACCCACAAGCTCCAACGTGTCCAGACCTCTGCTGCCCGTATCATCACCAGGACCCCTTCTGTCCACCACATCACTCCTGCCTTGCAGCAGCTTCATTGGCTCCTGGTCAAATATCGCATCAATTTCAAAATACTCTTGTACACATTTAAGGCTATTCATCATCTCTCTCCTCCATATCTCTCTGATCTGGTTAAGATCACCGCCCCAACTCGTTGTCTCAGATCTTCTTCTTCCCTTTCACTCTCCATCCCTTCCCCCCGTCTTGCAACCATGGGGAGCAGGGCTTTCAGCTGCTCTGCTCCACGACTCTGGAATTCCCTACCTCCTGATTTAAGAAATATCTCTTCCTTCTCTCTCTCTTTAAGTCCCAACTCAACAGTGACCTTGAGTGTTTTAAAAGGAGCTTTCAAATAAAATGTATTATTATTATCTTTATTACTTTCACATTTTGAAAGTAATACAGTTCCTTTAAACGTGGAATCAGAGGCTTTGGAGAAAGATATCTGCAAGCATTCATCTAAATCCACAACGTGCCTGTAATCATTCTGGCTGATTAGATTTCACAGAGATGTGCAGCTTGACTGACATTTCTCAGATTCTTCTGTTAGCTTTTCTGCACATGTCAAAGTTGGACAAATATTAGCTCTACAGAGTCCCCCCAGCCACCAGAGAGCTTTGCTCATCACTGAAGGAGAAGCACAGGTTTTGCTAATAACATTATCAGAAAATGATGAACCAAAACAGCCATTATAAAAGATGAGCAGAGGGCGGGGGAAAAAAGTGTCCTGACACTTACCCAAACTGAGGGTTATCAATGTGGTCCAAACTAGGCCTGTAACATATAGCTGGTCTGTGGTTTGATGTAAAGCCTGTCGCACTGGGACACCCGAGATAAGAAGTGAATCCCATCCTGTCTGAGTCTGAGACAGATATAGCAAAATTGTCTGTCAGAACCCAAATTTGAATGCAAATCAGTGCGATTTATGCTGAAACTCTGGAGAGTCTCACTCATCATCTTCACCATGAGATGCTGTGTAAGTAGTATTGTGGAGTTTGACTGCGTTGTTGGTCAGTTGCCCCTTCCTGCCAATTGCTCCAGTAGCCGGTATGACAATCCTCCCCTGTTCAGCCATCTGTGACTGCTGTAATGGAAACAGTCACTGACAACAGTGATGGATGGCAAAAAAAACAAAATCCTGTGGGCCTGCGGACACTGCTGTAACCACAAATAAAAGCAAGTGTTACATCTTAGTTTTTAACTTTGGCAGCATCCAGTCAAATTTGGAGCTTGCTGAATAAATGAGAACAGTGTCAGAAGGAAATAATGCAATAAGTGCTGCACTGCAAATTTCTTGTAGCTTAACAAGATTTATTGTCTTAAATTTAGCCAGATTATCTTGTCCATCTTGTTTTGAACATTACAAACTAGTTTCCAGTCTCATGTGTTAGATGATTAGACTTGTTTTAAGTATATATTCCTTTTTTTTCTTATTTAGTCTGTAAATCTAAAAATGAACCATTTCACCTTTATTTCAAGCAAAAATAGCTTTTAGATAGAGTGTAAAACAAAAAATTATCTTAAAATAAGAAACATTCACCTTTTTCCTTGAAATAAGAAAGTCAATCATTGGAAGGTATATTTAGACCTGAGACGTGTCACAGATGTATTTGTTACCATGTAAAATAAGCCACTTTACTCTAACGGCATAATGTATAGCATCTTCAATCACCAAAAACTCCATATTAGCAACCTCTGATACAGGACCTAGTCCTTTCTCATTTACAAATATTGGATGCTCAGTTCCTGCTTCACTTTGACAACACTCCAGCAGCTGATTGTGGTTTACAAGAGACTTGCACACATTCTTAAAGTTTAATTTGGCTGACCATTGTTTTTTAAAAAAAACTGCGTTTAGACTCTATTTCATACACGTATGACAAATTACAGGTCCCAGGGCAATAATCTGAGAGGGAAGATGCAGCATGTAATCTTCTATCATTTTTTTAGTTTGGACACAGTTTGTAAAGACACAACTGGGGCAAAAAGTATTTTAACAATTTCAATTAAATCCAAAATAAATTTGATAAAAGAATGGCAAAATCTTGATCAATATAAGCATTTGTCCAGGGGATTGTTTTAATCTGTTGTCACTTGAAGCTAAAGTAGCATTAAATTTTTTTTTATGAATTATAGAACATTTTTTGAGACATTTTATTAAATTCGATGAATTTATATTCCAAAATCTCTTTTTCCCAAAGTCTGTTTTTGTTTCATAATGGGGTTTTTCATAATGGTGTATTTATTTGAGGTCATTTAACAACTGAATTTGTTATTCAGGCAATCAGGGTGGGACCTGAACGCTCATTGGCTGCTGCTTAAACAGGTGCTTAAAATTAAAGTGTCTCAAAATGTTTCTATTATTACAAAAAAGAATCGTAGTGAAATAAATATTTAATAAAATATTATAAAAATACACAATGTAAAATAAAAATTAAATGACACGTTTTAACACTTTGGTGTTCCATAGTCTAGTTCATATTAAAAAGTTAAATAATGTATTAGCACTAGATTAGGTTCCTGTATTCCTCGGTACAACCACCCCACATATCACACAAAAGTCTGGACTACTGCTATGAATTGTATTAATATGGCTCAAAAGAGACTTTACTGTTAAGGCAACAAAAACAAAACAAATCCCACACCTCCAACACGCCATCTTGTTTGGGGAAAAGACCTGAAAGAAGCTCTTGGCGGGCAGAGTAGTAGAGGTCAATACCAAGTTTGAAGGGGTGGTTTATACCAAGTCTGCATTTAACTTGTGTAGTAATGTAATTGTAAAGACGACTACAACAGTCATAGTAATTGATGGGTTATTTGTTAAAATTAGTTTTTCGAATGCAGGTTCATTATGCATGTTATGTTCACGTTTTACAAGCTTTACACAGACGAAAATGTGTAACCCTACCTCCCCCCTGGCTGCCCTCAAGTGGCTCTGTCCATTATCTCACTGTTTGAATCGGAGGACACGAGGGAGCAGGTTCGGACTGGATTCTGTTGAGGTAATTAACTTTTGCTTACAAACATTTCGGGTTCTTTTAGCTTTGACTTACTGTAGTAACATCAGTCGTGGTCAAATATTAAGTTTTACCGAGGCAGTATTATCAGTTCACTACCAATGGGTAGTTAGCCAAAACTGCCAGCCAGCTAGCTAGCTTAGTTCATTCAGTATGCTGAATTGTTAGCATGCAGTGATAGTTTAAAATTATTAATGGTGCTAGTTAGGTAAATTTCGTTTCGTGTTAAATATACTTAACATAGCTATATGACAAAAGAACTACAGTTGATATCCGCCTTTGCAAAAGTCCGTTTTGTGTTTCCCACCCACGGAAAATAAAAAGCTGCGGTGTTTTTTTTTCCTTCTTAAGCCGCGTGCTCTCTGTCTGCACTGTGCTTGGTGTGTTTGTGTGTGCAACTTGGGAGGACCGATACTGGTTTGAGACAAATCTCGCAATCGGGCTCATAACTTTACAATGCTGTTTTTTGTTATGGAAAAAGACAGGGGTGTTGGACAGATCTATATTTAACTTAAATGAGGATTTACTTAAGTCATCAAGAGTTAACTGTTTTATGACCAAAATTACATTTAACCAACATGAGTTTATTCAAATTTTATTATTTTACTATTTTTTGCAAGTCCAGTTTGGGTAATGAAATTAAAGATAACACAAGGGAATAAAATAATGCACATTTATGAAAGACATCTTTACCTATAGATTTACTTTAAGCCTCATTTCCGACAGATTATGATTAATCATATAAACTTGTAAGTTGGAGAAGATGTGAACTTGCTTCCAATTATTTATGTTGTAAACTATTAATATCAATCAGGTCACTTTAACCTTGCTGAACCGAGGTAACATTTTTTCTTATGGATGAAGTGGCCTAATCTGAGCTGTGGTCATTTGTTGAATGATTTGACAAGCAGTTGGGCACTATTAGTTTTAGTTTGAAAACTAGTTTGGAATAGCCTTGTCATAAATTTTAAGTGAGCAATTTTATAAGACTTAACCATTGAATTAACACAGGCTCTACTTGGTCTGTCTTTTGCACCTTATCCATGTGTCTGATTGCATAGACTTTGGATCCATGGCAGGTGGTGTCTTGACTCAGTTTTTCTTTTTGACCCAAACATATGTTTTTCTTTCCTCAGGGAAAAGTTCTGACAAAAGCTACACCAGTAAATCATGGAGGGTTTGGATGATTGCAGCCTTTCGGTTCTAAATGGTAGGCCAAGCATATGCATATTTATGCAAATTAATGTCTAAATGAATTTTGTGTTGCACACACTGACAGTGATCGTACATAGAATCAGTTTTATGTTGTCAGATCAATAAAATATTTAAATTACATTTAAATGTATTTGACAAAATGACAATTTGGAATTGTTGTACAACTTTTACATTTCTGAAAGTTACTGACTTTTCTTTACAGCTGCAGACATAGATGAGGTCTTGCTCCACACCCTCAGTAGGGACAATTTAAGGGACCTGCTTCCAGGGCCTGAAAATTTTATGAGGAGGAAACAGTTGTGGGCTCAAGTTCACAAAGAGGCAAGTTTTGCCGCTTTTGATTTAAAAACACTTAGCACGACACATTTTGTTTAGGACTCCTGTAATATAACTATTTTCGTTTTCTTATTTAGGATGAGACTAAAGAAAAGGCGTCTCATGGACATCTCACCATGTGACCAGGGAGAAGATTATGATGCAGATTCAAGTGGTGGATCAAACATGCTTTTGCCACCAAGGAGCAGTTCTGGTGACAACAGTTGTAAGTGAAAGATTACAATTATGGCAATAATATTGAATATTGAACTGAAATTTGATTTAGTTCTTTCTTTCCTGTTCTGTTCATAGCCCTGTTCAGGACACTACCAACTTTCTTCCCATCACAAGTTGCACCACCCAAGAAGATGGGACATGCCAGTGAAGCACTGATTGATGTCCTTCAGGTCTGTGTTTCTTCATATTTGTTATCAAATAATGCCCGTAAAGCCTTCACTTTAACAGTTTATTTGGCATATGGCCTTTTTATCCATGCCAAGTCCTCCAACAATGTAGTTTATATTTGGAAAAGGTGTGCAGAAATCTGAAATGGCACAAACACTGAGATAAAAAATTTTTCAATAAAAATAAAGAAAATCATAAAGAAATTAAAAACAAAATGGAAATAATTACATATTTAACTATCACAGGTGCAGTATCTTTGTCATTTCCTAAAGTGTGTAAAGACATAATCCTAATGGTGATGAGGCAGAATTTATTACATTTTTCAATGGCATGAATAAATATATATATATATATATATATATATATATATATATATATATATAATTTTTATTTTTTTTCTGTACAGTATTTGTCAATCTAAAGAAAAATAACATTAATATGGTCTGTAGCGCATCTGATCTACGGTTGTCATCATTCATGTATCACCCGAAGGGTGCACCCCAAAGGGATCAATAAAGTGAAGTCTAAGTCTAATACATACTTGAACTACCCTGATAGCTTTGGAGTTTCTCCGTACATTGTACAATTTTTGTCTTTGTTTTTCTTTTGCCAACAGAAGATCCAGCGTCAGCCCCGTTCTGCTCTTTGAAGGGTCCCGCTGTCTTATTGCAGTTGGAACCACTCTCATCACCACATTTGACCACAGATGACCTTGGAGAAGGTTTGCTGTATCTTATGGCATACTACTACACCCTGCATCTCACCTATCCTAAATGTGTGGCAACGCTTCTGTCTGTCATTTAGACTGAAGTGTTAAAGGACAAAATCCATGAGCAAGACACCACAGGCTCATACAAAAAAGTCATGGCAGGCTGTAGGAATGTTTGTTGAAACGTAGAGCTGTTTGAGCAAGATGTAACTTAGGTCTGTGTTGGAAGGTTTGGGCCTGATAGCTTTGAAGTTGCAATTTACACTTGAATTCTTTTTTTTATTCTTATTAATGTAATACAAAGTACTTTTTTCTTTAAACACATCTGTTCTGCAAATTGTGTTTAAAATTGCAAATGCTCTTTTTATTACATTTTATATGTTGAGTAGCTAACTGGTTTAGCACTTCTAAAAGGAACAAAATAACAATGTTACACTTACAATGTGTCTTTAAATTTTTGTGTACTATGATTCACTGAAATATTTGTTACTGTTTGGAGAGTTTGTTTCCAATAAAGGTCATGTACACAGTATACTTTGCCTGCTTTAATTTGGCTTTATCTTTCTTATTTTGAGAATTCTTATCAAGTGTAATTATCTTACTGCACTGGCAGATTATTTCACTGAATTTAAGAAGATTTAGACTACAATCTATTATTTTTTAACTTATTTTAAGATCTTTAAAATGATTTAATGTACTAGTTTTTAGATTATTTGCCTTGATTTGTTCCTTAGAATAAGTGTTTTATGCCTATTTTCAGATTTAATTTCTTCAACATTTTGCTTAGAACAAGTGGTTAAATCTTATTTTAGGTTTCAATTGCCATGATTGGTTGCTTGGAATAAGTGTGTAAGGCTTATTTTAAGATTTAACTATCTAATTGTTCCCTAGAATAAGTGGTTAAAGCTTATTTTAAGTTTCAATGTTCTGATTTGTTGCCTGGAATAAGTGTAAAATACTTATTTTTAGCTTTATTTAAATCTGGATATTGTTCTTATTTCAAGAAATCTTAATAAGAAAAAAACACTTACCCCACTGGCAGATAATTTCACTTGTTTTAAGCAAAACTTCACCAAAAATAAGTGTATTTATCTAGTATTAAGGAGGTGGGTTTTTGCAGTGTGCCTTTGTCTACTGCTGTATGAGTGGAGAGAGAGCTGCGATCCTCCAGGAAAGTCCCAGCCATTTTCACTCACCCTGAATATAAATGATCCCAGAAAAAAAAAAAAAAAAAAAAAAACACTAAACACAAAAGCACTGAAATCTGCCACTTAGTCCCAGGACGTACCTACAACTCCAGGCTGTTTGTTCACCTCTCTATCTTTGGCAGGTTTTGTAGGTAAACAGGTCTCTGTTGCTAGGAGATGCAGTATAACGGCAGAGCACTGCAGGTGAAAAGTGAAACAGTCTGCTCCAATTCATGCCTTTAATGTTTAAGCTGGGAATGTTGTCCTTAACATGTATCAAAGAAAGTACTCCCTCTTTCAGGTCTAAGGTTTGAAGTATCACAACCTACAGTTTTAAAAAAGTCTTTACCAGATTCTAAAATTATTTTAATACACAAATCAGATGAACAGCACATGACACATAGCACGCGCACACACCAAAATACAGACGTAATAAGAAAAATCACATGCACACCAAGATTTAATAGCACGGCCATCGCAACATGTTTCTTTTTCATTCATTGTGTTGTAGATGTGCTGAAATGCTTGGGCTCGTTGTCCTGTATTACTCATCCGGGCTCTATCTTTTAGACAGAAAGACTTAACTTTAGAACACTTTGGTAGTGAGGGGAGTTCATGATAGATCATCACCCCTACATCACTGTGCTTCACACTTGGTATGAGGTGTTTGGCTTTCACCAAACACGGCGCTGTACATTAGGGGTGGTGTGATCCCTGGCTGCTTCAGTCTTCATGCCAAAGTACAAGATGCTGAACTCCAAGTTCCCCATCACAGTCACATGATGCATTTATCAGGGTGTGAATCAGAATCAGAAAGGGTTTTATTGCCAAATGTTGAGCAGGTTTACAACATTAGGAAATTCCTGCGGTACTTAGTGCAAAACATATTGTAAGAAAACACTTAAATAAAAATAAAATTAAGAATTCAAAGTGCCAAGCAGATTAATATATACACATGTGTGCAGTTGATGATCAGTACAAAAATGGAACAGAATGCTTGTGTGAGTGAGGCAAGTTGTATAAAGCACTTTGAGAAGAGAAAAGTGCCATAGAAGAACCAAACATTTTCACTTAGGTCTCAGATTTCCAAACAACATTGTAGTTTGTTCAGATGCAGCTTCGCTGGCCTAAGCTGTGCTGCCATGTTCCTTTTAGAGAGTCCCATCTTCTGGCAAAATTTCCAAACAAGCCATACTTCATGTTCATGTTTTTTTCTTCCTTTTCCAAACTGTATTGGCATGAGCTTTAAAATTTAGCATGCTAACTGACCTTGGGGTGAATTTGCTGGGAGGTCCACTCCTGGGAAGATTGCCAACAGTCTTGAATGTTTTCCACTTGTGAGTAATCTTTACAACCGTAGAATGATGGACTTTATATTGTTTGGCCTTGTGACCCTTCCCATATGGGCAGTAGAAATTGCTGTTCTAAGACAGCACAGACACCGTTCCTCCTTGAGATTGCATTAACACACACCTGACTGCAGCAGACCAGTAAATTGCTAAGACTCCTGTTTTTATGCAGGGGCTCACTCTTGCTTATGATCACTCAATCAAGTGTGTTTGATTATCAGCACCTGGCTGCTGCTTACCTTCTCAATTCCTATAGAAGCAGTAAGGCTGCACTTAGTTTTGCACAAATTGCTTCTGCACTTTGGCTCAGTGTAATATGTCAAGTGCTGTTGTGTATCTGACATTATATATATATATATATATATATATATATATATATATATATATATATATATATACCTAATTTTAAGACATTTAAGAAATCGTTCGTGTTTATACAGATGATGTTTTTTGCAGTAATATGTTCTGCACAATAAATAGTTATACTAGAGTGGCTCCTGTGGCTTTCTTTTGTATTCATCAGACAGCCCCGTTGGTGTGACAGAGTCTGGATGTCTCAGTCATTCATCAGCACCATTTGCTTTATATTTAAACTTCTCTGATTGCATACTAACCAGTTTTCACACATTCTCGGCAGCAGCAGGCAGCGTTCAGGTGTTACAGCTGACTGGCAAAACTAATTTCTCATCCTATTAGTGTGTTTAATTTAGTCCTAAACACAAATGTGTGTGTGCATATTATATATAATTTCTGTTTTTCAACATTATTACTCCACGGTCTGTCTGTGTACCCACCCTTTCACCCAGCTGTTGCACATTCAGGCTACCGCTCACGCCAACTCAGTACTGTTAATAACATTATAGAATATTTATTTAACCCAAAGATGTGTTTTATAAATAGAGAGTGTCATATATTGTAAACCTTTAGATTTTGTAAAACTCACCTTGACCTCACAAAAAATTTCTGATTCACAGAACCAGTTATCACCTCCGGCCGGCACAGTTACTCCGTGCGTCCACTGGATGGCATGGTGATGCCACCGTGGCTCTGTCTTTAGTCTAAGGTTATATAAAAATGATGGATGGCTTGAAATCTGCATGACATCTTGATAAAAATGTCCATCCGAGACAGGGAGTTATCATTCGCTGCCGTTAGCTGCCTAAAACGTCTGAACACCATCTACACATCTGCCCACATACATCTCCATAAGCATCTTAATTTAACACTGAGGATTTTCAACCCCTGGTGTTTTTTAGGACAACCAGAATACTATCCAGGCTGGACATCAAAGTATTTCTTTATGGCTGCAGACATGGATGTATGTTATTCGTAATTAAAACTCGATCTGGGTGACGTTCCTGTTAAATCAAAAAGGGTGAAACAGCATGATTTTTACCCCATGAATTTCACACAACACCTACTTTGTATAACAGATCCCACATGCTCTTGCAAAACAGTACGAGCACTTCAAATGGTATTATTTGCTTTAGTCTTTCATTACTGCGTGGTATTCAGAATTTCGGAAGCCTGTGAAATCTAACTGTTTTTTTGTTTTTTCGTGACAAGCTGCTTGCCCTTTAAAATCACTAAATCTAACAGTGCATAACAGTCACACCATTTCCACCTTTTTCCTTTAATTCTCACCTTCTATTCCTTCTCTTTTCATCTCATTTCCTTGGTCTCACACTGCTTCCTCACCTCTGCCACATCACTACTTGCTCCTTTTCTTTCCTTCTTTTCCTCCATCTGGCCAACACTGGCAGTCGGCGGAGCCTGTCTTTACCAAGCTGTTGCTTGTATTGCCGTTCCACAGCCTTTCTTGCTTGACGTGCTGTCGAGCCAAGCCTGGAACCGTTCATTATCTTCTCCAAAAAATAACTACTGGGAAACGCCTGCTTCATTGAAACTGACAGTCTCATTTCCTGCTTCTATTCTCTTAAACACAATGTGCACATTATTGGCATCTCTAATTATAAATTCACATACGGCAGGAATAGACCACACGCCTATTTTTATTCCAGTCAAAGACAAAAACCAGATGATTTCACTTATATTCAAACAACTTCAGCCTGAGAGGCAGAGAGGAGAAAGTGATCAGAGGAAGAACCTGTTTCACTCTCAGCTTTCAACTCTCACAGGAGACTCTCACCTCTACCCTGATTCATTATCTCTGTAATTCACCAATTTATGTCTGCTGTCCATCTACATAACTCACATATAACATAACTGCTCTGTGATAAAGGTATCTCGATTAAGCCGACAGCGCTGGCAGTAAAGAAAAATCCTGCACCTTCTGCAACAGTTTGCACTTGAGATAACACTTGAAATGCAGGAGGGAGTAAAATGAAAAATGAAAAAAAAAGGTGGATGCAGTTGTTCTAAAAATAGATGAAGGTGATGCAAGCAAGTGTCTCCCGTCGAGATGATGTGCTTGGCTTGCCTGCAGCCGTCTGTTGTAGTTCAGGGAGGGACGAAACCTCGGCCTCTGTCAGCAGGGGCTCGGCTGGCTCCGTGCTCGTCTGTTTTCTGGCCAGCTCTGCTCCTGATACTCCGCTTCTCCAGGAGGAGAATCTCGGCGGTTTCTCTGTCAGTTCAATAACCTGTTTCTATGTCTGCCATAGAATAGCATGGAATTAATGTTTAGAGACATAAAGAGCTAGCTCAGGCGCTAAGACCCTTCTTTGTGTGGCGGGTCTCAGAGGTGCTCTCTCTGCTTCACTACCTCACTGTTCTGAGTCTTATCTCATTCCTGCTTCCTTTTCAACTTCTGCACTTAATAGGCAAATCTGGCACACACCGTTTGGAGCAAATTGCATTGTCATCTTTTTCCATTTTGAGTTTCAGCCAGCTTTGGTGCGTGCAAAGAGACAGACCGTGATGAGATGAGATGAGGAGGACTCAGGCATAAAATAAGACATTTAAAGTCAAAACAAGATTTCCTGACATGCACAAGACAACTTGAGGAGAAACAGATTTACTGGAGGGAAAACATATTTTTGGTATCATGTTTATGCTGCGGGAAATTCCTTTGAATGCTTTGAATCTTGTGATAGACTGGATATGAAACACGGAGCTGTTGAACTGGATATCAGAATGAAATGAGCTGTATGAACAATGAAGCACCTAACTGATGAAAAATCTTGCTATCATCACTGAAAAGGGATTAAAAAAAACTTCTTCAGATTGCAGCATGTTCCTGTGTGGTTCGTTTACCTTCATGCTTAATACTCCTTGCACAAGCGTTCCACTGTACATTTTTAATTGCTCTCAAAGGCAAAAACAACCCTTGTAAATTGCCTCCTCTCTGAGCAAATGGCATTCAGCTACGTGTTAAATTGAAATAGTGTCATTTTAGCTTCTAATTATTTATAATACAGTTTAATTACACTGACTGCACGTTCTCCCGATTTAAATTCAGCACACAGATACACACCATATGGCATTAGGTGTAGGTGTAGACACAAATTTCCCCTTTTGTTGAGTGGCTTTTCCCCCCCTTTTTCTTGGCCTTACTTGTTAATGTCAATACCTAAAATGACATATTAGACTAAAATTTGTTTCCAGCATTCTCGGACTTGTTTTGACATTTTATAAAGGAAACAGTTTATTACTTCAGCGTGGAAGAGCCTGACGAGCCTGCACACAGCTCTCAATCATTTTCAGCATTTTTTATAAGAGCTGTAGCTTGGGCTGTGAAGCAGTTCTTATTGCTTAACATCAGCACCTCACTTCAGTAATGCCTTTACAGCTAAATACAGGGTGGGCCATTTATATGGATACACCGTAATAACATGGGAATGGTTGGTGATATTAAAGTCCTGTTTGTGGCACATTAGTATATGTGAATGGCAAACTCCTCGAGATGGGTGGTGACCATGGTGGCCATTTAGAAGTTGGCCATCTTGGATACAACTTTTGTTTATTCAGTAGGAAGAGGGCCATGTGACAAATCAAACTTATTGGTAATGTCACAAGAAAAACAATGGTGTGCTTGGTTTCAACGTAACTTTATTCTTTCATGAGTTATTTACAAGTTTCTCTTTGTTCACAGCCATTGACATGTCAAAGAGGTTAACGCGTGAGGAGAGGATCGAAATCGTGTTGATATCTGGTGAACGCAGTAACCGGGTCATTGCAGCAGATTTCAATGCAAGACACCCTACGAGACCACCCATCTCCCATGCTACAGTTAGCAAACTGCTTGCTAAGTTTCGTGAAACTGGTTCAGTGTTGGATTTGCCAAAATGTAGAACCAAGAAAACTGTCACTAATGAAGAAACATCAGTGGCTGTCCTAGCTTAATTCAGCAAGAGCCCACAGCGTAGCACTCGCCGCATGTCACTGGCATTAGTCAAACATCCCTTTGGCGGATATTAGTTACTCACAAATGGCACCCTTACAAATTCCAGCTACTGCAGCATCTCAACGAGGATGACCCAGATCGGCGCACAGAATTTGCAGAATGGGCAAAACAAAAATTGGAACAGGACCCTCAGTTCACGCAGAAGATTTTGTTCAGTGATGAGGCAAACTTTTATGTGAATGGTGAAGTTAACAAACAAAACCACCGCTATTGGTCTGACACTAACCCACATTGGATGGATCCCTCCAAGACTGTTGGAACAACAAAAGTGATGATTTGGTGGGGTATATGGGGTACAACGATAGTGGGCCCCTTCTTCATCAATGGCCACTGGATATTTGAAATTGCTACATGATGATGTGTTTCCCTCTTTATGCAATGAAGCTGGCATGTTCCCTGAGTTTTTCCAGCAAGATGGTGCACCACCACATTATGGGTGCCAGGTCCAAGCATTCCTAGATGAACAGTTTCCTGGAAGTGGATTGGTCGTCGTGGGCCAGTTGAATGGCCCCCAAGGTCTCCCGATCTGACCCCCTTAGACTTTTATCTTTGGGGTCATCTGAAGGCAATTGTCTATGGTGTGAAGATACCAGATGTGCAGCACCTGAAACTACGGATACTGGATGCCTGTGCTGGCATTTCTCCTGCGGTGTTGCTATCAGTGTGTGAAGAGTGGGAGAAGAGGGTTGCATTGACAATCCAACACAATGGGCAGCACATTGAACACCTTTTATAAGTGGTCAGAAACTTGTAAATAACTCATGAAAGAATAAAGTTACATTGAAACCAAGCACACCATTGTTTTTCTTGTGACATTACCAATAAGTTTGATGTGTGACATGGCCCGCTTCCTATTGAAAAAACAAAAGTTGTATCCAAGATGGCAACTTCTAAATGGCCACCATGGTCACCACCCATCTTGAGGAGTTTGCCCCCTCACATATACTAATGTGCCACAAACAGGACTTTAATATCACCAACCATTCCCATATAAATGGTCCACCCTGTAAACCTTTTTTCTAGAAAATTAATGAAAAGGGTAACTTGGTTAAGTTTTTCTTCTCTGGATGCAGTTGTGGTTTACCAGTACACACGATGGAACTGAGTCTATGCCTATCTTACTGTGACAAGAAAAAATTTCTGCCATGAGGTTTTTTGAAGCACTTAAAATATAATTCGGAAACATTTTCAGAAATGTCATATCCTATATGGTATGAAATTTACATCATCAAAGATGAAAACCTGTTTTCCAAAGTTGCAAAAGTATGTTTACACTGATGACCTGTCCAGGGTGTATACCCATCCTCTCTCTCTATGCTAGCTGGGATAGGCTCCAACAGACCCATGACCCTGAAAGGATAAGAGGAAGAGAATAGATGGATAGATGTTTACACTTAAAAGTATGCATACTTTATGAGTATCTTTATGGCGTGCTCTCAATGGTCAACTGGTCACCACGTTTGTTAAACAGAAAAAGTGGTCGGACCAGTCAGGCGTCAGCTGTGAACCTCAGTGCTAGTAGTGATGCTAGTGTTAGCAAGCGAGCTATCAGCAGCAGATATTTATCAGGCTAGTCTGCTACAAGGACGCTACTAATCAAAGTGTGTACAAAAGTCTGCTCCCTGTGGTGACTGTAAATGTAAGTGACAGCATGTAAAAAATGACATCAAATTTAATTAAGACTAAAGACTCAAAACACACTCTGAGTGTCATAGTTCAGTAATGTCAGTTAATTCAAAATCAAACGCAAAAGTAGACAAACAAGTGAAAAAAATTGGTTTAAGTTTTGTCATTGTGATTAAATTTGTAGGTCCAAAAAGCAACAGGAGGTTTTTTGTTTTTTGATTCATTTATTTGTAACGGGAATGTCTACATGGCACCACAGGAATGCAGTGGTTAGCACTGTTGCCTCACAACAAGAAGGTCGTGGGTTTGAGTCGGTTATCTGGGACCTGCCTGTGTGGAGTTCTAAAATGCCCCACTGCAACCCTAAATTGGATGAGCAGAGGAAAATTAATGGTTGAATGTTTATCATTTCCACTTTCAGTTTTCCACATTAGCATGCTAACACATATTAATCAGCATTAAGGTAGAGCTTAAGCAGATGGGAAAGGCACTGCTTTGCAAATTTGATTAGCAAAGTAATGTACTGTATGAGTTTTGAGACATTTCCTTTATATTTCGATTCAAAAAAACATCCACAGCAGATGAACAGTATCTGAAAGTCATGTCCTTAAAAACAGAAGATCCAGTAAAGACCTGACACAGGATTCAATCGATCCATCTTTGCTGATTATTTTAGAAATAGTTTCATTGTAAGGCTAGCTGACAAGAAGACATTCTTAAGAAAGGGAAATAGAGAGAAAAGGCAATGAAAATTAAAATACAAAAACATAAAAACAAGCTCGAGGTTTTTCGTGCAAATGGTCAATAATATATACAGCAGGCGGTCAGGAGAGAGGTACAGCAGTGAGTGTCTCCAGACATCTGTGAAACACAATGGAGGCTGTGTCATGGTTTGGGTCTGCATTTCATCCAAAAGTGTTGTGATATTATTTGGAAAGCATCTAATTGACAACATAACAATGATTCCAAGCACACTACCAGTGCAGTAAAAGCATACCTGGATAGAAAAATGCACAGTTGAGCACTCTTAGTCATGGATTGGCCTCCCCTGAGCCCAGACCTCAACATTATTGAACATTAAAGTAGCAGTGTGGGATCATGTTGACAGAGAATGGAATGAAGGCAGCCAACATCGAAAGAAGAGCTTTGAATGTCCTTCAAGAAGCCTGGAGAACTATTCCTGAAGACCAAATATTGACTTCCAAGCTTATTAGAATTGTACTAACTCAGTTTTTACCTTTATGCTGTATTTCCACGTACTGTGTAATATGGTTCCGCCCATTTCCCAGTTTCTGAACTAAATATAAAGGAATTATGGATGGATCAAGACTTTTGCACAACACTTGTATTTTCAACAAATTAAATGTTGTATAAAATAATGATGCAAAAAAATTAAGTTCCAGAGCTCTTGTTGAAGTTATTACTCAATTTCGTAACAAATTTCAAGTATTCCATTTCACTTTAAGACAAATAGGTGAACGAGTTCATGCAGCTCTGTAGGACTCGTCCTCTGTGAACCATGAATATCTATTTAAGTCAATCAATCTATTTAAGAGTTGCTGAGATTTCACTCTGCACTAAAGGGGCTCCATTCTGAATGAACAGAAAATCAAAAGTTCTTGCAGGTTAAGTGATCAGCTACAGCAGCATCTCAACTCCTGGAAGTACCTTGTAAAATGAAAGGCAATAAAGACGACAATGAATCTCTGGACACAGGTGTAGTAAAAATGATTCTTTAATATGGAACAAAATCAGAGCTCAGCTCCAAGGCTCCATCCACCCAACACACTTTATAACACTGATGGGTGGAGGAGAACGAGAAAATCAACCAGTAAGATCACAGTCTGCTCGGCCAAAAAACAGGAGAGGCTAAAAAAACATGGAACGCAAAACCAAAGTGCTACTGGGCTTGACCTCGAGACGCCCTGGCTTCCTTCCCTCCTGACCCAGGATGTGACCACGTGCACACGCCTTTCTGCTGCCTCCCAGGGCTCTCCCACCTTCTCCTCTACTCCACCCTCAGGAGGTCAGAGGCTCCTCGCAAACACAGACGACCCACTGACCTCTAAAAACTGGGTGAGGTCAGCGTGGAGGTGGATTAGAAGGAGCAAAGGGGCGTGTGAAGGTCGTTTACGCTGAGTGTGCTGCAAGCTGTGGGTGTGTAGTTCTCAGAGGGACGTGAAGCAAGGCGTCTTGGTTATTATCATGGCTCGCCGTGGAAACGTCTGTGGTTCAGTCCTCCAGCTGTTTTACTCCGAGTATATGTGGAATCTAATCAGCTTTAAATTGTTGTTCACTACAGATTCAGATGGAATGTTTTGAAGTTTCTGAGAAAATGAGACAAGGGCAGGAGAGAGAGGACGTCTGCGGAGGCCGCCCAGTAAGAACCCATTACTATACTAACACAGGGACATCAACAGAAGTACTATACAGATATGTACAGAGCAACCAAGCAACACATTGGAATACTGAGTAATAAATCTGGTGTGGGAAAGGGGAGGTAATAATAGTCCACTACGAATGCACATATCCCTCTACTTTTTCGTGCAGTTGGTCCAATCTTTAAGGCTATTCTCCTGCTCTTGCTACAAACGGGCAGCAGTAAAGCCACCAAAACATAGATTTAAGTCTGTGCTTGACTTTGAATATGGCTGCTTTGTGATTCTGCATGCTGAGCTGACAGCTACCCATCTCCTCACACTTTGCATCAGGAGGGTAAAGAAAAAGAAGTATGATTGGGGGTAAGAGATTTGGGGTGAGTTATAAGCGTGCCCTCTTTTTTTGTGCTAAATCATTCTCTGGTCCACAGAGCTCTGTAGAAAAACAAGGTGGTCTTCAGAAATGTGGAGGGTGATGAATGAGAGATGCTAATGGTCAAAGGATCACAGATAGATCGGGGAGCACGGATTACTGTGAAATTAGACTCCGTTGGTGTGCACATTACCAGCTGAATGGGAGAGCAAATGAACAATTGAGCAGCGAGAATGGAAATCTATACTTGGCGGACGACTGAAACGAAGTGCGGTGGAAAAAAAAAAAACAAGAGTGGACATGAGGAGGAGACACACATTGGTGGAGGGGGTGGGGGTGGAAGAGACCGGGCAGCTGCCAGCTTCAGAAAACACAGTCATCCTGCACCTTAATGCACACTGCATCACATGACAAACTACATCAGAGAGAGGAGGGAGGAGGGAGGCACTGCACAGAGAGCACTAGCACTACCATGGACGGACACACACCTAACATACACGCACACACATACACACTACTGCACAGGGTCCCAGTCTGCGTTCCACCGCACTCTCCTGGCTGCCAGAACCTCGCTGTGTCTTTGTCAAGAAAAGAAATGAAACAACAAAATAACCGATTAACAAACAAACGGAAAGAAGAACACACACTTTGGATCCGACTGGCTAGAATAAAAAAATAAACCAGAAACGAAACTTAGAATATAAAAAGAGCCAGTGGCACTGGGTTTTACAGAAAGCATTTTTCTCAATAACTGGCTTTTGAACAGCTCTACGCTTTTTCTTTTAGTCTACCAAGTATATACTATTAACCTTACCAGGCAGCTAAAATCTATACAGTACTGTCATTTTTCATATATTTATAGATATTTATACACTTTACAAAGTTGGCAAAAATACATAAATAAATACATTAAATTAGATTGTACACATCACAACTGTGTGTTTTAAGTTAGAGCACTCTTTGTTGAAGAGTTGGGCCACGGCGAGTCGAGAAAAGGAGGTGAAGAAACAGGAGTGTTACCCTCGACATCCCTCAACGCAAAGAAGTCACCATCACACTTTGTCAGTAACATTTCGGAGTATGGCATTAGATCGGTTAAGTGTATTGCTTATTACCTACCTGATTAAAAATGTCCACATTATGGCAGGAGTTAGAGGCTGCTCTAACTGCATCAAGTCTATTTACAACCAGCGAGGAAAGTAAGAGACGCGCGCTCTGACGGATCTGGGTTTAGGGGAATTTTATTTTTAGTGTGTCTGTGGACTTTCTGACCCTGTGGGACTCCCTCTACAGGATGGTGTTACAAATGAAGGCAAGACTGTATCCACTGTCCTTCCTGCAGAAGGCTGCTGGGAGTATCTGCTGTACCATATCATGTCTGTTGGCAGAGATGGTCCTAAAAGTGAAACTGATAAGCTCCATCTCAGCACTGTAGACAGGCCCAGCCAGATACATAAGGCAATGACATATGAAAAATAGGGAAGTGGGTGTACTGACACCTGCAGTGAAAATAACTGGACTACAGCCCTGTGCAGTTATTTATGTATATATTTGATAAAGCAGTGGGCTGAATATGTCTGTCAAGAAGGCACAGGGCACATTTTGGACATTTGGAAAAAAGTCTGTCCTATTTTTTAAATTGTTTTTTTTTTTAATGATTAAAAATAATTATTGCCATATGGCAAACTTGATAAGCTTATATAGCTTATTTCTTATTTCTTCCTCAAGACTGTGAATTCTTTAAAAAAGAAAGAAAGAAAGAAAGAAAGAAAGAAAGAAAGAAAGAAAGAAAGAAAAGGAAAAGCACAAGATGGGCCTATAATGTGGCAAGTTTATGTCAGTCACTTGTGCTTAACCATGAGTCTAACCCCCGAATAAGAGGCTGACTCACAAGCATGAAAATTGTCTTTATGGGGTCAGATGGATGGTTTATGTCCTTCTACTCTGTCCTCATACATGCCCATCCCCATGCATGGCCTCCAACAGAGAAAATAATGACTGCAAATTCAATGAAGAAGGCATCATCGGTGTCAGAACAGGGCCAATCCTGCCTAACACAATGGCATTACAGTAAATCCCCAAGCCTGTGAGCAGACAGGGTGAGATGCGATGCCAAGCAAACCAGGACAGAGTGGCTCCACGGGGAGGCGTGCAGCTCGCTTGAAAAGCAGGGCGCTGCTGGTTTTGGTGTTTGCAACACAAACGCAACAAAGCTTTATGGCATGAGAAACACAGGCTACGATTAGCGCCACATATCGCACAATTTCCGGGAGGTGTGGGGGAGGGTAAAGGGTATGTGGCAGTGTTGCTACGGCGGATCCGGGATGTGTTGGGTATCACTCCTTCCCTTTGTTTCTCTTGCCCTGACCACACGACACCTCCAACAAAAATACAGCAGACATCAAAAGCCCTTTTTCAAGAAGGGCAGGTATAATCAGCTTCAGTATCGTCAACATCACCACTGTTATTCATGAATATCGTTGTTTTTGTCATCATTTCGAGTGACAAATGAAAACTCAGCGTACAACAAATGTTAATTTTTCACCAACAATATTTACATGAAGTTTTTGAAAAACAGAAAGCTTTTTCTTCTCACGGTTTCGGAAAGAAATAAACCCCAACACAAGAACACCAAGCACACACATACATACACACTGACCAACAGTCAAATGCAAACAGAAAGAAATAAAAGATATTATTACTCATTATTGTTTTTCATATCCATTTGTTACTATTCAAATAATGCTTACTTAAACCCTGATTAGGAGAAGTCACATTGGTTCTCACCATATGCTTAAAACAATCGAAAGGGCGAGTTAGGGGAGGCGAGGTCTGTCTGTACAGGGCGACGCACACAGAAAATGACTGGACAAATGACAAAGGTGACCCGGAGGGATTCGGGGCTTACTCAGCTGTCAGAACATGAGTCAGAAAAATAAAACGTCAACTGCAGATCCTCTAGAATGAGATTATGACGACAACTGCCTGATTTTAAGCCGTGCATACACATTTAAAGTCCTCTAAGACGTAAAATAACTGTACCCTTAATCTAATATCGTAAAAACTACTGCAAAGCAGGCACCTTTCCAATAGAGTGACTCATTGATGCTCATCTGAAGAAAGCCATAACCATCAAGGAAAACTGCTTAAGAATAAGAAATGGTGCAGGAGAGTATGACAAGGACAAACAATATCATCAGGCTCAGAAGAATATCTTACTAATCCTTTGGCAAACAGATGTGACCCTTTCAGCCAATAAAGCTTTAAGTTATTTAGAAAGTAAACAGAGGAGGGAAGGCTGCTGGTGACAATGATAAATTTGGGATGCACAACCAAGAATAAACATCTCAAAGATAGGAGTCCAGGAATGACTCATATGCTTCACAACGCCAAGCTGATAACAGGACTCGTGGCAGTGTTCTAGTTTCCGCATCAGCTAGTGCGAGAGGGTCCGAGAGAGTCATTAAATGGGGGACGTGAGGCTAAATGTGGGCGTCCACAGGCCTGCCAAAGTTTGTTGTGAGCGAATGGATGTGACTGAGCCGTTCAGCAACCTCTGGACCTGAATGAGTCTATGATTGGTACAAAAATGCTTTTGGTTGCTAAAGCTAACTTTCCCCTTTATAACTACTGCACTGGGGGTCTTTTTTAAAAACTCACCCATTTGGAGTTTATTAAGGCTTAAGATGATGGGCATGGCTGTTGTGGTTAACAGGTGTCCCTGCAGCTGGGAGCTCATCTCAACTCTGCTAATTTGAGTCACTGAACTCCACCTCAGGAGCATTTCTGTGGAATTATCAGAGAAATAATATGGCTTGTTGTTCAAGGTGTTTCGGTTTCAGTTTTGGTCAGTGAGTGTATGCATCCTGCCAACCAGGCTTGATAGCCTCAGCTCATATCTTTGCATTTCATGCTGTCTTCCACGAACGATCACTTCTGTCTACAAAAACCAACATGGCCCAAAATGCTAATGTTTCTGTAGCAAAATGTGGAGTCAACAATTATTAGGTGAGGACACAGTAGATAGATATACAAAGTGTAGGATGGGCACAGGCACCAAACTAAAAGGGAACCACGAAGAGATGGAAACCAGTCATCCATGATGTCCTCAGCTGTTCATGTCTATGTTTGCGAGCGAGTATAATCCTGACTCTACAGCCAAATTTAGAATCTGCAGTAGTCAGCACTATAAGGATCCCTAATGAGGATCCCGGTCTGTTCTCTAAAACCTAAAAGATATGGTGCAAAGTCTTAAGCCACCAGTCATTTATTTATATTGTGTTCGAAAAATCTATCTAGAGATTCAATCTACTGAAACATGCAAACATACAGAAATATAGTATATAAGGCAAAAACAGGTATTACAGTTATGACCACCTTTATTCTTCAACACAGTCTGGACCCTACTAAGCAAGCTTTCCTATAATTTCTTTAACTACTCTTCAGGAATAGTTCTCCAGGCTTCTTGAAGGACATTCAAAGCTCTTCTTCGGATGTTGGCTGCCTTTTGTTTGAATCTCTGTCAAGACGATCCCACCCTGCTTCAAAAACGTTGAGCTCCATAACCAATAATGACCCATTGTGTGTTTTTGTATCCGGCTTTGCTATTATTGCATTGACAGTGTGTTTGGGATCATTGTCATGGTGAAAAACGAAGCCGTTGCCAATCAGATCTTTTTCCAGATGGTGGATCAAAATCTTATAGTATTTTTCTGCGTTCATAATTCCATCAGTTTTGAAAAGATCCCCAACACCACTGGCTGGAATGCAGCCCCAAACCATGACAGAGCCTCCACTGTGTTTTACAGAATATTTGTAGAGACTCACTCTTGTACCTCTCTCCTGACCACTTCTGATGATAACCTTTCAAATTTGAATTCAGCAATCCATAAGACCTTTTGCCACTGATTTTCAGTCCAGTTCTTTTGTTATTTGTCATTCTTTAGCCGTTTTTTCAGTTTTCCTTCCTTCAGATGGGGTTCCTCGTCAGACTATTTCTGATGAAGCTTCAGTGAGCAGTAGATGGAGATACAGATCCTGCTGCAGATAGTTTTTTAGGTCTGTCAGTTCTTCTTGTGGCACCTTGACACTTTGTAAGAACACACAGCACACCATTCTGAGATACTAAGTTTATGTCTTATAGCTCTTTGGGAATCACCTTGTTGATACAAGAATGCTATTTTATTCCTGTCAAACTGTGTCCTCTTTCCCACTTTTAAATTCAACTAAAGAAATTGTAAATTGATGTGTTTTTGCAAGTAACAAACTGCCTAAAGATGCAATTAAAAATTGATTCTTTGCTAAGTTGTCTGTGTAGACACAACACTGATTCATCCTTTGAGTTAGGTGCCTTGTTATGTTTGAATGACTCATAGGTCAGTGATGAACGAATTAACAAATAAACAAACAAAAAAACATTCCTTTCAAAAGGGTTACGAACTGGACTGAAAATGGTTGAAAATGTAGTCAATGTCAAGAGAAAATCATAGTAAGACCTGCAGAAAGCCTGGAGAACTATTACTCGAGACCACTTTACGAAAACCTGCAAGCTGACAGTAAGCAAAATATAAAGAAATGAGGGGCGGCTCAAGACTTTTCCCGTGTACTCTACCTTGACAATAAAGGCTGGCATCAGCATGCTAGCATAATGATGTGATACAGGCATGGCGAAATTAAAATTTACTGCTTACTCTTAAGTGAGCCACTGAATATCTGTTAAATGGGAGTTTAGTAATGAGTAATGGCAGTTTAGTTATCATGCCAGAATTTACCAATTAATATTAAATAAGCATGATCACAGCTGGTGTTCGGTTTTGTAGGTATTTGGGCATAAACCAAAGCACTAAAAAGGTTTTGACTGAATCATAATACCAGAGAAAAAAAGAGAAGAACCTAAAAAGGTTCCAGTTCACCCTGAGGGCAACATGAATGCCTGCACAAAAATCCAAGAACATCCTTCCAACAGTTAATGAGACTTTAACTGAAACGGAGAGAAAGAAAAACATCAGAGGGAAAGAAAAATTTACAAACTACAAAAATCACCTCGAAGAGCCTTTATTCTCGGGGAAACTTGGAGTCAGTGATGGTTGTGTCAGTCATCTTGAATTGAAGCTTTGTAATCAAACACTAATTATCTACACCTGCACCTACCCGCCAGCTCCGCCAGGGAATGAAGAGATGATGAAAGACGGAGCCGAGCCTGAACACAAGGAGAGCGAGAACAGAGAGAGAAGTTGGTCCAAAAAAAGAAGGAAAAGAATCTCGACTGGGAGCATCTGCACCGCTGCCATGCTGCATTCATGTGCTTAGGATTGTTGAAGGTCATTGCCGACGGTGTTGGTGCCAACAAAAGGCAATACGTTTAGAGATGTGAGACAGGTGGCAATATAATAAAACTAGGATTTGGAAATTGCTTTCTCCTTTATACTGTTTGGCTCTGAGCGCAGCATCCATTTTAATAGTGCTGCTGTTTGACTGCTGGCAAAGACAACATAATATTCAGGACTCCTGGTTATTTTAATGGAGTGAGCAACTTCCTGGATAGTTGGGATACTGCTGTGCACACCCAATATTACAGTCACACCTGGATTTTGTTTTCCTTGTCACATGTAGAAGTAATGGTTAACTTTATGGACTTTTTTTCCCTGACTACCAGCATATGTACTCTGTTTTAACCGAAACAAATGAACATAATTGATGTCTAATTCTTTGCATATTTAACATTTGCAAGTATCAAGCTCTTGGTTTAAACAGAATGCTCTGCTTGGGAGCTGAGACCCTCTTCAGCAGCTAAACAAATACGCTTAACGGTGTTTCATCAGCTCGGTACGTTGTGACTTATTCCAACTTTATGAGAATGGCTTGTAAACATGATTTTGAACTGATGACAGGCTCTTGAAGCTGTTTTTAATGTTTTTCCTCTTACTAACTTAAAACCTTACTCAAATTAACTCACTGTGAGACATAACACATCGTGAGTTTCTCATTTGGGGATTGCTTTAAAAAAACAGTATAACTGTTTATGCATAACTCATCTAACACATCAAAATGAAAGATTTTGTACTGAAACATTTCTTTCTTTTAACAGCTTTGCGATATGATGAAAGCTCACTTTGTTACCACTTAAAAGCAAAAGCAGAGATTTAAATGGGGAAAATTGTTGTTTTGCGATTCTTTTAATTTTCGCCAATGTACCAGTGTGGTCTGTGGGAGTACAAACAAACGAGAAAGTAAAGCCAAAATGACTAAACTGCATGTTGAGCTTTTCACGTCTCCGGTTCGCTCGCTAACACGTGCTCAAAGAAAGTATTAAAGTGTCTCTGGCTAATTATCTGCTGGCCCACCAATTGAGGAAAAGAGAAAATGTCACACACTGAATTTCCATGTAAGAAATCATCTGTATTCAAAAGCTGTAAGTTTTAAAAGCTTGACCCTGTATCCTTTCAGCTTCCAGTCCTACCTGTCAGGATCAGAAGCATTACACGGTGCCTCATGTTTCTATAAATAAAGCCGTATCCCCAAGTTTACAGGGTCACTGATGACTAAGCTTTGTAAGCCCCTGTAGCATAGCAATTTATCACTTTTCGAGCAACGAGGAATCTTGGCAAAAGGAAATAGCAGAGGTACTGTGTTGACTCATCGCCTGCACGTGTGCTTTTCACAGCTTTAGCAGCGAACACCCACTGATTTCCATTTTTTCGCCGACGAGCTCTATCCCTGTCCATCACAAACATGGTAACTAATGAGAGTCTGCCACGTTTTCTTTTATTCTTAGCAACTGATACCTCTGCAAATCGTGAGTCCCCCAGGTCCAAGGAGGCAGATATTTCTCCTTTCTGACCACCTAATGGGAGTGTAATGTGCTGTGACACTGCAGGCAGTGGCTGTCAAAACAGTGGGCCCTGTTCCACGGCTGGCCAATTGTTCTGAAGGTTGCTGGACTGGATCAGCGCATCGCGGCAGCCAGGCTCACACAAACCACACTACCCAGAACACACTGAGCACACCGTGCGCTGCCCAAGACCAGCTTAGAGAGCTACTGGACAAGGAGTAACGCACGCTTACACAACTGCAAATTCATACTGTCTGTCAAGTGTTGAACTGGTTGGCATAACTGAAAATAAACACCAAAATGCAAGATACTGTCAAATTGTTGCATGATGCGAGGAAATAAAATCCACTGCAGGGCCCACAGCTTTTTTTGATGAGGCCGAGTTAGTTCAAAACTACTCACGCTGCATTACGAAAATGGTTACGTATCAGCGAAGAAACAAGCTGATTATATTTACTTGCAAAGTCTGTTTAACTTGCGAGTTTCCTGAAATGAGGATTTTCATTTAGAAAATTAAGCCGCTGGAAGAAAAGAAAGGAACAGGTGACATGATTCGCTTGTCAAGACTTCATGGATGCAAAAAAAAAAAAAAACCCCACACAGGCAGGCTGGAGTAAAGCGCACACTAAGAAAGCAGATTTCTTTTTAAGTAGCTCTTAATAGTTGACAGCTTTTCCAGTTGCTTCTGCTTTATGACAGTTTTATTTACGTTACAGAAATATCGAGCTGTGTTGAATGTGCCGGGCAAAGAGGGCAATGGTACACTCTACGGTCCTCTCTAGCACTCAGTGAAGAGATAATGTCTAATCTGCTTCTACGGTATCTCGCGGTGGCAGATCAGGCCATTGTCTAATATCACACCTATTGTCTGCGATACACGCTTGCTCATTTTTCCTTGAAGTGCAACAAAAACCCAAAGAATGTTTTATTGGGTTTTTTTTTTTTTTCCTTCCTGTGTGGAAACTGGGAAAATGCACATCGAAATTACTGTTTTAGATGCCTAACAATTGTTCGGCATTTTGAGGCGAGGAATACAGGACAGACTGTTGGTTAGAGCTCTGATCACGCTCTTGTTGTTGATCGACGCTTTGTGAAATAGCACTGCTGTGCTGGCCGGCTTCCACGTGACAAGAAGACAAGCCTGATATCCCCATCCCGGCCTGACATTTCAGACACCAGCAGTCTGCCACCAGGAGTGTGGTAGCTGACACACACACATGCACGTGTGTATGCACGTACATCGAGAAAAAAAGAATAAAAAGAGGAGGATGAGAGCCCTGCATCCTCTATGACCTACATCTCCAAGCCCTGAAATCACAGAGAAGACGTCACCTCTCCCCAACTTCTGCTCGCCCTTTCAGACACTCCTCCCTTAATTTTTCACCATCACTATAATCATCATCATCATTATTATTGTTATTACATTTCCAAAAAGTGCAGATAGAACTTCCCCGTGCCCTCGTTCAGAAGGCAGGGCAGTAGAAGATGGGGAAACAATGGCAGTAAGAAGAGCAAGAAGAGCGCAACATGAGAAAGAGAAAAGAGAAGATTTCTACAGAACGGCTCCTGTGAAAACAAACGCACACCAACAGGCACACATCACCGCAGCACAGCGCACAGTCAAAACGGACGGAGATCGTCACCCCCGTCAGCGCAAAACATGAGCACGGGGCAGCACAAAGAATTCAGAGCATCATTAAACAGACGGAAGTGTGCACACGCAAACCCACGTGCACGTGCGTAAACTGCACAAAACGTGGCCTCTTGCCTCTGCTCTCATCTTAACGTTGGAAGAAGATTTTAAACTCGTTTCCTCAGTTGGTGATGCTGTGAAAAATGACATCATAGTATCTTGAGGGGGAGGAAGGATCTGTTTGCTTGTTTGTGTTTTCATCTTCTTTTTTCTCTCTCTCCGTGTCGGGGCTTTTTTGTCTGGAAAACATCAGGAGCGCTCCGTTTCACAAGTTCATTGTGTCCCTGCTTTCCCAGCTTCGGAAAGTTCAGTTTATTTTTTTAATTTTTAATCTCTATTTTTGTCGGAGCTACAGCACAGCACCCACAGCACACAGACGATGGGGGAGGAAGAGGGGGAGGGACGTCCAGAAAGGGGGAGTGGGGGAGGAATTCGCTAATATTGTGCCAGGGGAAGAGAAATTGGGAACAATAAAGGAGGAAAAGAAGAGAGAAAAAAGGGACATAGGGAAGAAAAAAGAGGAGAGAAGAGACAGCGGTATCAACAATTCCATCTTGAGCTCAGCTGGTTTCATTACACACCATATATTGATTGCTTTCAACAACTTCAGCTGAACATTAAACCACTTTTGAGTAAAAAGGAGGAAGGACTGAAAAGGAGGGGAAATATAGTACTCTTGAGACAGATGACAAGGACGAGGCGGCAAATGAAGAAACGGAAGAGATGGGAAACAGCAGGCGACCTATGTGTAACATACTGTATACTAGTCGTGTGTATAGGGGAGTTCTGCCAATCTATACACCTAATATATTCATATGTATATGTACATACAGTACATACTGTATAGTATTGTATACCTGGAATATTCATACAACAGGATTATATGAGATTAGATCATTACTGACGATTCTCTGTGATCCCACGGGACTGGCACCTTGTATGGGTTGGCTGCAGTGCAGTTCAAAACTAAGGGATCGGCAAAGGAATTGATTATCAGACCTCCACAGGCAAAGTGCATAAGGACGGACAGACGGACATACAGACAGTCAGAAACAGGGGAACCATTGGCAAAGGGGTGAGACACGGAAACTGAGATGGGGCTGTATGAGAGGAGGGAACACAAGAGACGGGTCGGGGAGAAAAAATTTGAGATCCTTGAAAGAAAAGAGAAAAGGACTTTAAAGGTTTAAGAGAGCAGATGGCTAATTGTACCCGTGTTTCGCAGCCTGGCAGCAAGTCAGTCTTGTGCATAAGGACAGGAGTGGGAGGAGGGGAGAGATAGAGAGGAGAGAGAGAGAAGGAGGAGGAGGAGGGAGGGGTAGGAGACGGGAAGGGGCCATGAAGGAAGCTGGGTAGTGCGATCAGGCCTTGAGAGCGTGCCACTGGGCGACATTAGTGCGCGGCCGAGCGAGCATGTCTTTCCAGTGCTTCACTTCCGCTGGTCCACTCTTCCACGATAGGTAGATCTGAGAGAGGGGAAGAAAAGAGGCAGAGGCTTGATGAGGGAATAAATCTTAAAGTAATGGCTTTTTGTCATTCTCACGTGCATTTTGGGTTCAAGTTTCTCATGGCTTCACTCAGTCATGACAACACCTTTGCAAAGAGAGCCGTTCTGTGCATGCAACGTCTGACATGCACCACATGCGAGGAGAGCCTGGAAAGCTGCAATGAGTTGGAAACTAATGAAATGAAGAAAGAACAGTGTCTCAGCTTTCACACAGGCTGCATAACTGATGAAGGTAAAATGCATTTTGCTGTTGCCTAAATTAGCAAATTTTCCTTTTTTTTGCTACTTTCTCAGCTCCGCTATGAAATTAATCTGGCACATAAATCCACATCAAAATGGCACGTAGTTTTCAGTCTGTGTGCTAAACTAAACTAAACCATCTGGTGGCTATATTTTCAAAGGACAGACATGAGAGTGGTAACAGTCTTCTCATCTGTTTACCCAGAGAGTGAATTATTAGCTAAAAAAAACAGCTCTTCCGTTAAGAGGAAAACGGCCAGCAGGGTGACTCGATCCTCACCAGATAATCAAAGCCTGAAGCTCATTATGCTCCTGGATGATTTCTCCTTATTGATTGTTTTGCTCGCTGCTAGTGAATAATGTATGAGTGTATAATTCATTCATTAATTACTGTATTATCTTCCTTGGTGTGCTCTCTGTCATTGCCGTGGTCACAGGGTAAACTGCAATGACAAGCTGACCTACCTCGGTAGCGACTGCTTGTTCCCGGAAAGTACTTTTAATCAGTTGCAGTTTCAGACTTTGCAACAAGGAGGCTTGTACGCCCTGAACAGACGGCACCTGTGAAACCTTACCTTGCCAATAACATCGTTGCGGCTGAGTCTGTCCTTATCCATGACGGTGATGATGATGGTAGTCTCCCTCAGCACATGGGCGGGCACGTCAAAGGGGAAGGACTCATTGAAGACGGGGTTGAGACAGCGCTTCATCACCACCGTCTTCTTCTTCTCTACACGCTTGTCCTTGTGCATCAGCCACACCTTCACATAGGGATCTGCAGCGTGGAAGCAGAGTGCGGTGGTTTACATGAGCGAGGCGATGAAGATGCACATGGATGGTGATTTTTTTTTTTCTTATTCTTTTTTTTTTTTTAGGGTCAGGTTTGCAATTACCCTCCTAATTGTTAAAAGTCAGAAAAGGCAGCAGGGAAGCAGATACCTCGTTTGAGCTCAAGGTCAACTTATCCCCCAAGCGAGGAAACATACAAATGAGGAAGTATTTATGGAAATAGGGCCTGGGATCTGTACTACTAGTTCTGGAGCATTGTGAGATTCTGTCGTACTACCAGCCACCAGTCCTACTACTGCGGGAAGCTGTAATTGTACAAGAAATATGCCACAGAGAGCATTTCACAGCGAGACAGGACACTTTAAAAACTAGCAGCAACCAGACTGAGCTGACACAGATTTGGCTAGGAGGTTGAAGATCCTCATAGATATACAGAAAGAGAGGACAGGAAAGAGGGAGGTCAATGGAGAGACGCTTCAAGTAATGTCACCTTGCTGCTGTAGCTATCGACGGTGGCCAGCAACCGTCCTGTTAGCAGACGAGTTGGTGAGTGTTTGAACACAGAGACAAAGCCTTGTGTGAAGCACAGAGCTTCCAAAGTCAGGAAGGACTTCCAGCTGCTGAGAAATGCTTTGAGAAAGAGAGCCTAAACAAACAAAGGGGAGTGTATACCTGAGGTGCCCCCGATATCCATGGCTTTGAGATTGCGTGCTTTGATGATGTTCACAGTGATGGTGTTGGCGGTGGGATTATAGCAGAGAGACACCAGCAGGTCTCCTCGTCTCCCCTGAGGAACACACACACACACACACACACACACACACACACACACACACACACACACACACACACACACACGCATGCAAACAAACACAGCGGAGTATGAATCACCCAGCCCAATATCAGATTTCATCAGGGAATATCAAACTCCAGGCTACTCACTAGCTTGTTGTGTAATCTTATATCACTGCCCTTTCTGCTCTAACCTCCTTGTGCCAAACACACACCATCCAGCACCTAGGCAGGCATGGGCGAGCACGTGGCTCACCCCCCAAAAATAAAAATATGTCAATCCAGCTCACATGCTGAAAACTGTCAACAAATTTGTCACACGTGCTTTAATAAAGCCGCACGTCGCGGCTCGACCCCGCGGTCACCCCTCCCTTTCTTACACTGCCATCACTGCAGGGCTTCAGCTCCTTCCAGAAAGTCTTTAACTGGCCCAGTTCCACCTTATTAAGGGGGACTGACACCTCTCCAATGGGGTCATTCCTGCTGAAACGGTCATAGTCCAACACCTGAAGGTAGAGAGTGCGCTCTCTCACCTTCTCATAAGGGAAGCCTAAAACAGAGACAGAAACAGAAAACACTGAAGGGTGAGGGCTAAACCACAGAGAGGGAAGAAGGCCAGTGTAATCTGCAGCAGTGCAAAGAGGGATGGTTTTGGCTGAGAAGTAATATTAGGCTCCAGTAAAAAAAAACAAACACCCAACTCATTCATTTTTCCAAGAGCACAGGTCATTGTTCTGATTTTGGAAAATGTTCTGAACATTATTTTTGGCTGTTTTACCATTTCACAAGCAATTCAAATCATACAGGAATGAGACACTTCACTGCCATCTACGCGACTGCTACGAAACCTCTGCAGTGTTCAAGAGCATTCGTTATTATTCGAATCAGAATGATTTCCGCAGTTTCTTAAGTTGGAGCTTTTATCAATGCAAAAAATGTTGTTGCAGTTTCACATGTTATGTGTTTTCACACATCTCCCACAATGCTCTTTTTGTGTTGAGAGACAGCTCTTTGTCACAGCTTGGTAATC
The DNA here is from genome assembly GCF_963576455.1 of Neolamprologus multifasciatus. Taxonomy (NCBI): domain Eukaryota; kingdom Metazoa; phylum Chordata; class Actinopteri; order Cichliformes; family Cichlidae; genus Neolamprologus; species Neolamprologus multifasciatus. The sequence goes on along the minus strand of NC_140445.1, from coordinate 53,359,622 downwards.
GCACTGCGCAATCTGAATCCTTTGCCGTGACTATTTAAAAAAGACACATATTCTTGAAGCAATAGTTTTACATTTTAAAATGGAGCTTTTGAATTTATCTCTTCGTGCCTGTTTTCGTTCTTTATGCAAAGCGAAGCAGCTCCTGGCTGCATAAGTATTAAGTGGTCTCAATCTTCTAGCATTATTCTCAGCAAGAAAGCAAATGTCCAAATCTCCCTAAATGTTCAGTTATTGATTTAAATTGGTTTACAGCTATCCAAAGCCCTAATTATAGAATTCATCCCCCTCAAATGTCATGGTCCCAGGTTGTTGTGATGTTTTTGAGCATTGGTTTGTTGTGTTGATTAGGTTTAATTTCTGTTTGGATTTTATCTTTTCCTCCCAGAGTTTATAGCAACATCAATGTTTCGCCGTCTTGCCTTGCAAATCTTTCTATGTTTTACTGCCTTTGTCCCCCTTTTTACATCTCATTTAGCTTTTTGCATCTTTTGAATATTTCCCGTTTTAATTTGAAAGCTAGTTATACTTTACCATCTTTTCCAGCTGTGGTCAGTCCCCAATCGTGTCCTATTGAGGAGTCACTTCCCAGTGTGTATACAGACTCGTACTTCATGTTCCAACTTGTTTGCTCTGCTTTGTTTTATTTATGTGTTATTCTCAAGGGGACAGATTAAATGAACAAGAACCTAAGAACTAGAAATATAAATGACTAGACTAGGAAGAGCAATGAAAACTGAACCATAAATAAAACTAAATCAAAGAATATTAATTAAACCAAAAACACATAAACACTGGGTCACAGACCCAGGACCATGACGGTTATATTTGATTAGCTTTTGTTTGTTATCTGACTCAGCTTCTTACAAATGAGCAATATGATTTTACATAAACACGCAATTAAAAGTGTTAATACTTTTGGTTATTTCACATGACAGATTTATAGTTTTTTCTGTTCTTTCAGGCTATCAAACTGAAAGCAATGATGTCCCAATCAAACCACAGATGGCAGCATATTTGGAAAAACTTTGGATAACACGAGAAAACGTGATGGAAAATATTTAGTGAGAACAATCCAGTATGTAAACACAGACCCTCAAACAGGAAGGTTTCGTTCCAGTGGGGGTTGAGGTTCTTCCTCTTGACCTTGGTCTCCAGCTTGTGCTTTTTGTCAGGCAGTAGGTAGATTTTAACAAAGGGGTCGGAGGTGCCAGAGAAGTCCTTGGCCGGGAGGTCCTGGCCCCTGAGAACTTTGACAGTGAGGGTCGTGTTCTGGAAACTGTAGCCTATGCTGAACTGGATCCGACCCAGCTTTTCACTGATGGGCCCTTCATCATCCTCCGAACCTGGGGACAGCTGCAGGGCAACAAAAACAGACAAATAATTATAATGCTCAGATATTCAGCAGCAGCAGCCACTCACATAAAACGCTCAATCCAAGGGCACAGATCTGGTGTCACACACACACAGACCTTGACAGAGAGAAGCTGTGAGGGGAGGAGATTTTAGGGCTGCGTTTCTATCACGGTGTGCTAAAGCAGCTGCTCAAAGGCAGGGATTGTTCTGACATTAAGAAGACTGAGAGAGCTTAATTTCCTTACTAATGTTCTTAAGAGGCAGGAGGTGCTCAGATTGGAGATAGGGGAGCTTTAGACCACCCATTCTCTCTCACAGCCACTCTGACTGCTTTATCATTGCTGTGCACTAAAAGGCCACTATCTGATGGAAGCAACGGCCGGAGAGAGGGGAGCAGAGAGCGGGAGACAAACAGAAAGAGGAGGAGAGAGGGAGCATTGTGTGAGAGGCTTGGAGAGAACAAGCAGGAAAGCAAAGCTCAAGGTTGGCATTCTGCACTTGCAGCTGTCTTTACAATCATTTCTTTTCTCCCTGCAGCTCCACCTTCTGCCTCTGTCCTTTATTTTTTCCTCTCCTGTTCCCACTCGCTTTCTAACAATAACATAAATTGGAACAAAGAATTCTGAGAACTCTGAGTGGCGATAAACAACCACCAGTTTATTAAAACCACTATGTGCAGCCGTTACCTCTAACAAAAAGTAAAGCTGTGTTATGCAGGCAAAGTCTTACTGAGCATTATTTGAAGCTGTTGATTTTGCTCCCCGAGGCCAGGGCTACAATTTCAAAGTGACAAAGACTCACTCAGCAATATGTCAATATGGCATTATGGACTATCAAGCAGAGAAAGTGTGAAATACTCCAAGTCTAATTTATCAAACAGCGTGAGTCACCTTGCATGCCTTTTTCGTTTGATTGTCACTGTAGGAACTGCCTGTATGTTGTTCTATTACAGCTCCCTTACTGCCAGCTTTAGATTAACCTGTGTATGGATTTACCATAGCACTGCAACACGTGCCCTACCTGGTGACTGAGAATTACCGTCTGGGTATGTGGCCAAAAGTACTTGGACACCCTAATATTAAAGAATTTTGATTTTTCCTTTCAAAACAACAGACACCATGAAGACTCCTTTAATCTTCAAGGACATCTTTATTGACGATGTCAGACACTCACTTGGACCGATAAGGTAGAACCAATGTTCCCTCTAATTTTTCACGTGTCTGAGTGAACACACAAACTCCCTGAGCGGTCCCTTGGACCCCTGTGAGCGACATCAGATGTGTGCACTGTGGTCACGCCGGCATCTAATCCATCCAAGTTACGTGGTTTATTAAAATAATCAAATTACAGCATTTACATTTATGTTAGACTACTTTAAATTAACTGCTTTAGCCCACTTACAATGAAAATAAAAAAAATCTAGTCAATGACCTGTGTAGCATGTTAACACTATTGGAAGTAAAAATAACTTGAACTCCAATTTTGAAAACACAACTTTCTTTCTTTTTTTTTCTTTTTTTATAAAGCTCTGACTTGTATTATGAGTATGAGTCTGTGGTCTGGGAGAGAGTCCTGTAACTCTCTGTCTGCAAAATACAGTATATAATGACCAATGTTGGGCAATTAATTATGTAGTTACTTCTTCAAAAAAGTAACTGAGTTATGTAAACAACATTTTTTGCAGCTGTTTACCTAAAAATGCAGCCAAGGCGGTTTTTTAAACAAACATTTTAAACTATTTACAGAACAATCAGCTGTTCTGCATCAAATCTGATGCCACACAAATCATTTGTGCCGCTCCAAAAAAATAATTTCTGTCCACTATGAGATAAAGGAGAACAACAGCCTGATACCTGCAGGCCTGACAACAGATGTGTCACTCCTGTAACACCTGTAACATTCAGTAGTCGCCTCATTGTTCTGACACACACAACAAAACTATTGACTACACTACACACTAACTACACAAGATTTGCGCTAAACGTAGCAAATCTCTCACATCTCAAAACACCGCTGTCACTCCTAAAAATTCACCCCGTTTCTTAACAACTAGATGCCACGTTGCCATATCATTTTTTGATTGGTCGACATGGTACTTTTTTGGACGAATAGGACAGGAAGAGGGGGGTGGGGTTTGTTTTTGCTCACAGGCTTTCGAGCCTTTTTTCTTATAAAACGCCGTTTTTACCGTTTCTTCCCGCAGTAAATATAAACAACGATAGTATTCAGGAAGAAAACCAAACATTGCATATAATTTTTTATCATAACTCTGGGTTTACGTGGCCTATCAACACAATTTAAAAACTGGTATAAAGTCCACACTTTTTCCGTCAATTGTTCCGTCTGTCCTGCTCACATCTCCAATGGTTGTACACGTTGTCATTAACGTGGCTTCACTGCACATCAGCCACGCCGCTTTGTTAGCTAAAACACCGGTGTCGGCACATAAGGACGCTGTCATAGCCTGTCAATGACGTTGATTGGCTGCGTATATACGCATTATTGGCTGAACTATGGGATGAGGTGGCATCGTTCTAATCCCAAATGGGAGCAGCCAGTCACTTACTGACTAACACTGCAAAACAGGATTGTTGAAGTATTAATTTTAATTTCAATTCAGGTTAGATTTTTTTTGTGCGCAATGCAGATTTTCTGTGCGCAGAGACCGTGCCAGCAGTGCGCAATTGCGCACGTGCGCAGCTTAGAGGGAACATTGGGTAGAACTCATATCAGCTTTCTGATTCATCATCAAAACTCTTGCAGGTGACCGCTCTAATGAGGCTCTTCAATACAAAACAAGAATTGGGATGCCAAGATCAGGTTGCTCATAATGTGGCTGAACCAAACTTGTAACATAACTGCTCTCTTTACTTTGGATAAGTGGATGATGGATTTGGTTTCAGAGCATGTTTTTACTCCTTACTTTGCACAATATCAGTAAGAATATAATATAACCATCTCAGCAGCACAATTCTGACTGCAAGCGCAGCAGCCTCACCCATCTGCTGTTCATATCTTCGGTTTGCATCAGACAGCCAATCAGAAAAAGCTTAAAGGGAGGTTGGCCTTAAAGGGGGATGAGCTGAAACCGCTTCTTTTAGGCATTAGATGATATGAGGATCTGTGCTAAGTCTAATATAAGATAAATATGGATTGAATGGATTGGACAGTGAACTGATCAAAGATATTTTACAGAATAAAATTATGAAACTAGAACAGGGGATAATGCATCCCTTTCTCAAACGGTGCTTGCAGATTACCACTTTTATAGAAAGCCTGTAACATGAAATGAAAACTGTCTACTACCAACCCTTAAAACAAAGCAAAAACCAAAGGATCCACCTTTAAAATTGCATCCAATCTAGGTCTTTACTTAAAAGCCCCAAACTAACAGCGAAAAACCTACTTATTAGTGTATGGATGCTGATATAGCTTACTTTTACACCAGTATTGTTTTTCTGACACTGTTAAATGGGCTACTTTTTTGCACTGCCCAAAATAGTTTTGCTATAGTATGATTTTCAGGCACTCAGTCCCATATAAATTGAGCTTGTACAATAATTATTATTAATAATAACATTGCCAGCTGTTTCAGCTTCTATGGGAGTTTTTTACATCTTTAGTAGAAACCAGCTAACTTGTCCTATGGTGGAAAAAATAATCTACTTCCTTTCACTGAAAATTAGCAGCCTAAACAGTAAAAGTCAGGTTAGACCAATCATATCATAGACAGCAGGATGGATTTGAAGTGGGACATTGTCTTACCATCACCATGTCTCCAGTGAGAGAGTTGGCCAGGTCGGTTACAGAGGAGTGGCCATCAGCATCAGGAGGTTGGCCCTTGGGGCTGTTGGCTGGCTTGTTGCCTCTGCAAAGAAAAGCTCAGGTTGAAAGCAAGAAAAGACAGCGAGGACATGTGAAGCTAATTCATCTACAGAAAGAGAGAATGTCTGAGCACCCAGGGAGTCCAACCTCCACCTGTTTAACGCTTGAAACCTGCCTATCTGGAACAACCGATGGTGGTCCAAGTTAACTTTGGATAGATGTCACTTCAAGCTGCTTTTTCTGTAGTTTTCATGAGCAAAGCCAAGTAAAATGTGCCAAAGATTCCACAGATTAATGGCGGGCGCTAGAACTGAGGACAGTTGATGCGGCAAGTGGTGTTTGAGGAAAACTGGAGTCTGAGACGACTATATATAGAGAGCTCCACCCTGGCAAACATCCACATCTTTACAAGAAAGTTACCTCCACCAAAAAAAACCCAAAAACAAAGACATTTTCAGACAAAACATAAAACAGAATCACTAAATTTATTGACACAACCCAGTTAATCATCCTGGTAGAAATTATGCTCAGTCTTTTGACAACTAACAAATGACAACTTTAACAGGACACACATGTATAATGACATATATAGCCACATGACATTACTTTAAAAACAGTAGACAGACATATATAGCAACATGAAGACGACCAGATGTTTAACAGGACAGACATTAGACGGCTTTGTAAAGTATTTTGCGTGTTTAAATTTCCCTCAGTTGCACCAACATCACAAGTTTTATAAAAACAAAGGTGAGTGCAGAAATCTGCCATGGAACAGCTGGTTCTTAGATCCAGATGTTAATAGATGTGAAGTTTAGTTCCTTCTCATGGGTATTGTTTAAAAAAAAACATGTGGGATAAACATTCTGGGAGAAAAATCACTATGTTCATACATCGAGAAAACAAGAACCACAAAGTGGACCAAAAAAAGGAAATTAGCACAAGAAGACAAAAAAATTAAAGAGAATAAATATTTTAAGATTAAAATAAGTGTGAACAGATATCACAAGAAAAGAGAGTCAGATGCAAAAGTCCTGCATAACATGACGCATTGGACAAACAGCACTGGATAAATGACTAGTCAAGGCACATGGAGAGGCTGAACACTGAAACACCAACAAACAAACAGTGAATAGAGAAGAAGAACAAGAACAGAAACACTGAGAAAGAGAAAAGCAATGAGCAGACACAGAGAGGACACACACACTAACACTTGATGGAAATCATAAGGACTGCAGATAAGACAGAAGGTTCAAAAGGGAACGTGAGAAATAGAAAAAGCAAGCTGAAAATTATTTATCTGTATTAGAAGAGATAGCAAGTATTAATAGTATGAACAGTAAGAGAAAAAAATAACAAACACCAGCACATTAAAGAGAAATAGAGAGCTGCAAGAAAAGATAGGGAATGAAGGAAGGAAAGCCTGGAAACACAAGAGAGGCTTAGTTTGGTCAGTCTGATAAGTATCAAAGAATAAGAGACAAAAAAAAGAAGGCTATGCACACGTAATATCTTTAACAGGAGACAAAGGGGCATACATGCTAAAAAAGAGGAGAGAGAACACAGAGAGTAAAAGAAAAAGACAATAAATACAATTGATCTTCAGGAAAAAGAGAGCAAGAAGCACTATTCTCTGCATGGAGAGCTCAAAATAATCAATAGAAGAACCAAAAAATATAGAGAGAGGGGAAATAAGGAGTCGATATACCACACGAAATGATAATACCACCAAAAACACAAAAAGGAACAAGTAGTAGGAAAAGCACATTTAGAGTGTTACAAAAGAGGGTGTTGATAGAAATTAAGTTGAGAACTACAAATGATAAAAGTTGATTTTAAGACGAACCTGAATTTTCAACCATTTAGCAACACTCTAAAAGTGTGGACCAGGGACACAGGGGCCAAAGCACAAACTGGCATTGGCTACATGTGCATATATGTTATATGCAAGTAGTTGTCACTCGGAGAGTGAAGGCAATGCCTTGAACAGGCAGTAGACAAGGAGCCCATAGAAAGTCTGTCTGTCCGGCCAGCATTCTCTGTCGCGCTTTTCACCAAGTTTGTTTCGAGGGATGTTTTTTGGTTTGTTTGTTTTTCTGGACCCACTAAGCTTCAAATTTGGATGACAATTGATGTTGAATGCAATAATGTGTACATTTTTGCAGAACACACGGACAAAACTAGAGGAAAATATACTGACAAATAGACAGACAGAAAAGGCGAGCAAACAAGACAAGCAAACAATCACTTCAACCAGCAAAGGAACCGGAGTGAGACGGGGGGGAAGGAGGGATGTTAACCATTTCAGGAGGGGAAGGGGACGCTTATGAATTTCTGTTAGTTGTATTAGTCGCCAAGGGAGGTATTTGCATTTCCATATTGCCTGATTATTATTGCTTTTATTGTTATTATTCTGCACTGGCTCTAAACTGCAGGCAATGAGTTTGAGAGAAGCAAAAAGCTGCGCAAAACACTACACCTAAAACATGAGCATCTACTCAAGAAGTCTAAAGCAAAGGGAGACTCTTAGAGCTTGAAGTAAAGCAAGGCACCTCCCTCCTCCTCCACCTCCCAACTATCGATGGGGGAGTGAACGTCTTCAATTATTCATTCTCCTTCATGCTTCATTCAGGGATTCAGTGCATTCTCAGGTAAGAGCTACTGCTGTCAGGGGAATGGCCGCTCTATAAGGCTTGCTCTACAGCACCTGAGGTGGTCCTCTGCTCCCTGCAACCAGGCTGCTTTAAAGAAATGTCTGGGCCTGCGGATCGGTTAGCGCTTCCAGATTGTACATCTCATTGTGTATTGAAAGTGATTGGTTTCAGTTTATTCAATTTCTAGCAAGGCAATATTAAATGTGGCAGATGGCATTACTACAACTGATACATTTTGGTGCCAATGCTTTTTCCCTCTGACCCCATGGGGGTTGATGTGGTTAACATGATTTAAGCCTGCAGTTGTCTACAGTATCCAGTGGGGGGCAGAGTAGACTCAGATCAGATTCTCCCACAGCTAAGACACAGAAAGTGGGCTGTTGGCATAGCAACGACTCCAGAAACACAGACCATACATATGAGGGTTTGGGATGTGTGTGACAAGAGGATGTTAGGAGTGGCCGCAAGGGAAGGGTGTGTTTAGAGGAGTGCAACAAACAGGCAAACACACTGAGAACAAAGAAGTTAAGGTATAGGATATATGACAGGTACAGGTGAGAGCCTCGCAGACACACACATTCACATACAGACGTATGGAGGCAGGCGGGGCCACTTTGGGTTCACCGTCCTGTGATACTATCCTGTTTTGTTACCTGACCGAGGGCCAGCAGCTCGTAGAGAGGGGGAAGGGGGGGAAAGACACTCCACTTCTAGGCTGGAGAGAGACGCGAAAAAGAGAGCCCAGCCCAGCCCCTCTTTTTTTTTTTTTTTTTTAAACATTCAGACTCCCCACCCCTTTGCAAACATGTCACACTCAAGCAAACACGCTCGTCTGAAACCATGAAGTGATGTATTTCAATGTCTATGCTCAATTTCATAGCCGCCATCTGTCATTCTTTACAGGTAGGGCATACTTTCCAGGCTCAGTCACAGTCAAAACCACAACAATGCATTGCTTACATAACTCATTATCCACATGAAACACAGGTACATTCACACTAGACTCAGCCACTCGTCCCCTATGTGAAAAAGAAAATGTTGTAAAAACTATATGCCGCATACTATCATTTACTCATGAAAGTGGCTGCTTTCTCATTTTTCCTGCACAGCATACTGTTTGTTTATAACTGTGTTGCATAAAAAAAATGCAAAAGAGTGTGGAGGATCAGAACTGCCAAAATAAAAAATAAAATAGTTTGATATTTAAAAAAGAATTCTAGTAAATGCACTAAAATATATAACATATAATTAGAATTCATATACATATATTTATTTTCATTTTCATAAAATATTTTATTAACATTTCTGTTGGTGCTGGTCAACCACTAGGGACAGATTTGGCACACTTTTAAGCCTCCATATTTGCATGCTGAAGCATGGCATAGATAAAGAAATCAAGAAATGAAAATACTGAAATAAAAAAGTTTGAATTAATAATGAATAAAGTAATGGATTAAAAATAATAAATTAAATTAAATGAATAAGTAAAATGAAAGAGAAATAACTATTAATAGATGAATAAATATACAGAAGGAAATTTAAAAAATAATATTTAATTTATTCTGCATTTTATAAATTCGTTTTTCTTTTAAGCAGCTTTGGTCTTCCATAAACTGGAACTCTTTCATCAGTAAATCATGGTATGAGACATTTATTTCTCATAAGACATAAAATACATGTGAAACTAAAACATTTAGTGTAAGTTTGTTCTGTTGTTTCTATTCCATATGGGCCCTGCTTCTTCCCTCAAGCTACAACCAAAAAGTCTCATAAATATGGATGCTTTCACTGACGACTAATTACTTCCTGCATGTTGAAACTAGAAATTAGCCTAAAATAGCATCATTTACTGAAATCCCATTTCAGGAATGAGCAACAAGTGAGGTGCTAAATACTAAATACTGCCTTCTGCTTCTTTCACTGAATTCCAAATGGAAATTTAAAAAAAAACCCAAAGGCACTCACTCACTGCCAAATGTTTATTTTTATTAAGTAAGTACTGTTTTATATGTATTTTATTTTGACTTTTTAACATGCTACTTCCCCGAGCTTCAGTTTCTCTCTTTTTAATGTTCAATAAAGTGCTGAAGGTACTAAAAAACTGGCAAACATGATTACTTTCAAATCGAAAGATGAGCCTAGTCTCTACCTAACCTATAACAGTCCACGGTTCCCTTTATGGCATCCCAAAACTCTCAGCAATTTTAGTATTCATGCCTCAGAGCTTAATTAAAACAACTAATCTATCAATCCAGGGAATATCAGCAACACAAAATAATAAAACCGCTTTAACGGTCCATTATAACTTCAAACATGAATCTACCAAATGTTTAAAATTTCGATTAGCTTCGGAGATTGGCTTCTGAGGTGGAGGCTGCCGCATATGTGTCACCTGTTCTGAGGCAGAACACAAGAGTCCCAGGTTAATGCTCCTAATAGCTCGTCTCCCCAAATGCCATCCATCTATCTGAATGAATGAGATGAGCATGTGTAACAGCCTGTACCTGCTGGCGAGAGTGCTGCCTTCAGCCCTGCCTTCAGTACAATAAGTACTCCCTCCTGCTACTCTCATTGAAGGAAGATGGATTTTCACTTTGAATTTTCTCTCATCCTCCCTTGACCTATGGATGGATGGATGGATGAAAGTACCCCTCCTCATCTCTTTGTGACTGAGTTGGGTTTTTTGTGTGTGTGTGTGTGTGTGGTTTTTGGGGTTTTTTTGGGGGGAGTTTTGCCTTAGCGCGATTGACTCCCCCCCTCCCAGCATGTAACTGAATGCATCTCTACATTCCCCCTGTAATGCATGAATGAGCACAGTGGCCGCAGGGAGCCAAAGCTTCGGGGACAGTCTTAGCCAGAGCCCCCGAAGACTGTGCTGATTAGTTGGGTCTGCAAAGCCCTTGTCACAGGAGGAGCACTGTGTCAGACTAGCAGAGCGCAGCATAATCAATTTACATGTTTATGTACAAACACACGTGCACATTATATCATCTTGAATTATAGTAATATCTTTTTTTTTTTCTAAGAAAACAAGGCCTGAAATAACGACCATTAAAATGATAAACTGTGACCTCGGGATGCCCTGTCATTACATTAGCCTAAACACACACAATCCTCCACCACATAAAGATTTAACTCTTCCCACTCTGGCTAATGCGGTTAGAGGACAAACACACACTCACAGCGTCAAACAAACGCACACTTATATTGATTTGGGTAAATGGTCTTAACCGCCATCCACTGCGTTTGTCTTTTATGTCAATTTAAGCAACGTAATAAGCTCATAAATTATGAAGTTATATGTACATATATATATATAGCCCACTTGGCAATTAACAGAGACTCAGAATCTCACTGAGTGCATCGTGTCTTTAAGGCAGAGAAATACACATCTATATCTATTAATATCAGAGAGATGTTTTCAGGGAAAAAAAGACAACTCCACTGGCTTACACAAAATGATGTAACATGCATGGATGAATAATTGAAGGACCACAGGCAAGTGGATTGAATGTTAATGTGGCACACGCGTAAAGCCCACCCCCTTTATCCTGAGCCTCCATCCTCATTGGGCTGTGCAGTTGCTGCTCAGAGAGAGATCTAGATTCGAAGCTCTCTGGGATTGTGCCTTCTCTTTATAGCAACACTGGAGGAGAACCTACAGTATATGTTCACTGAGTCGCAAATGAATTGTGAGTGCAGACCAATGAGGCATAAACAAGCCACTCTAACATCCTAATTAAGCCTTCTTAGAAGTCCAACCTATGGATGGCTGGACCGCAAACATCTCAGCATGTGCGACCTCCTCTCGCCCCAAAATTAAAGCAACACTCAATCTTAAAACCTGTAGTTGCTCTCTCTGCTAGTCTATCGTGTAACCTTTACTTCCTCTTTCCCTGCCTTGTTCTGCAACCTTGGTTTGAAAGTCCACATGACTAACACCAGCTGTGGTGCAGTTCATTCTGCTCCTGCCACACTTCATAAACAAATGGCCACGGAGAACACTTTCATCAAGCCATCGCACACACAAGGTCAGTGAGGAAGCATTAAGAAGCTCACACACTTCAACACCTTCTCATGGCCAGTGGGATGTTTGGATTGCCTTCAAGCAGAAATGGACCGTTAACATACTGCTGATGGCTTAAAGAAAAGCCTCAGTAATGTTTGTGTCTTAAGTACTTTAGATACATTTTACCATTAATAAGATTGCTTGGCTAACTGCATTGCAGGACCAGGAGCACTGCTGTTTAAAGTGGTGAACAAAGCACTTGGATCTTTTAATTAATTAAATATAGTATGCGAGCAATTTAACCTTTCACATTATTATTTGATAGTGAAGCACAAACATTTTCATTCGGTTGTAGCTGGCTAATTTGAAATATTTTGTGTAAGGTTTCTAAACCTTAGTTTTAAAGACTGGGTCACTTAAAAGAAAAATAGTACAATTAAAGGCTTGTGATTAAATACATCAATTATACCCATTTCCAACCCCCTATTTTTATTCATTTACGGCAGTGGGATAGCTTTATTCTACAGTTTATTGATTGATTCACATGATTCATAGCCTATTCACAGTGAGAAAAATGCACATTTGACTGCCTTTCACATCCCATTCAAGTCAATTTTCTTCTAATTGGCTGTCCCTTGCAAACAGAAGGTTTGAACAGTGGGACGTGGGGCTTCCTTTAGTCACAGCCAGATCTGTGTGCCTCATATGAGTGTATTAGGGATATCTACTCTTAGTGAGATAATACAAAACTAAGAGTACCAAATTTAGAATCTGAAGCCTGAGCCTTTGGCTCAAAGTGACTACTTGTACATATACCTTCCAATTACTGGCCATCCATTATTTTACAAAAAAGTTAAATTTCAAATGAATCTCTGCAATCCTGTGAAAAACTACGTACACCATTCCTGCTTCCACAGGAATGAATAGGGTTCTGTAAATAGCAGACAGGTGCTGCTAATTAAAGCACTTGATTAATTGATCATCAGCAACTGTGAGGAGTACTATGAAAGCAGAAGTTTTAACTGTTGCCTGGTCTGGAGCATTCAGGTGTGTGTTAACACACAGTCTTCCAAGGAGTGAACGCCCCAGATAAAATTCAACCCAAGGTCAGACTGTGCAGTTCTCAGAGAAAAACAAGAGACCTAAGATCTACATCTCAGACTCTAGAGGCCTCAGCTAGCATGTTAAATGTTCAATTTCATGACAAGACAAAACAAGTGTGGCTTGTTTGGAAGGGTTGCCAGAAGAAATCCTCTTAGTTGTATTCTTAGCCATAACGGTGGAAATCAAGCACCTCATATCAGATGTGAAGCAAGGTGGTGGAGGGGTAATAATTTGGGATTTTTTTTATTTATTTTTTTTGCAACCAGAGGGCCTGGGCACCTTTCAGTCATTGAGTCCACCATGAGCTCCTCTGTACACCAAAGTATTCTAGAGTGACACGTGAGCACGTGAGGCCATCTGTCTGACAGCTAAAACTTAGCTAAACAATGATCCCAAGCATAGCAGTTAATCTACAACAGAATGATCAGAAAAAGAAAAGAATCAAGGTTCAATGAAAGACCTCAACCTGACTGAGAGGCTCAGATGGGACTTTAAGAGAACTGTGCATACATGAATGCCCAAAAACCTCAATGAAGGAATGTAACGTTGTACAGAGTGGGCCAATGTTCTTCCATTAAAGACTGATAGTCATACAGAAAACCATTGCTTCAATATTGCTTTTTAAGTTGGCGCTACAAGTTACTGAATCATTGGGTGTACTTAGTTTTCCAAAAGACTGCATAGAATCTTTTATTGTCATTCCAATACACGAGGCAGCCGAAAAGGGAACAAAACGTAACGAGGTCCCAGTTAAACAGCATTAGAACAAGCAAAACAACTAAATCCATACAATTAAATAAGTATTACAATTAAATAAATTGAGCTAAATTTTATATCTAAAAATATTTATTCATTTTCCCCATTTTAATTTCAAACAGTTATTCAAATAAAACTTTATAGTTTTATAGAAAAACTTTATAGATGTATTGCAATTTTGATGGAAGTAGTAACAACTCACATGCGTCTGTGGCCAAGCAGGCCTTAAAAAAAAGAAAACCTTTTATAGGGCCGTGTATCTACTGTATGTTAAAAGCAGCGTAAAATAAGATTACTCAAACAAACAAGAGTCTACAAAATTAAAGCTCTAGCTGGTTCGATCCCAGGAGGAGACACAAATCCCCGTGGGGTTGTGTCAGGAAGGGCATCCGGCGTAAAATCTGCCAAATCAGACATGCAGCGCTACCCGCTGTGGTGACCCCTTGAGAACAAGGGAGCAGTCGAAAGTAGCTCTCTACTCGGGTACATTTATTTACAGTAGTTGCTCTGAAAAACTGACTGGTTCATTAATGTAGGGCATGAAATATCAGTTGTGCAGACGGCAGCTCTTCTCTGTTCGTTGGGAGCACAAAGAATTCCCTTTGATGCTAACACTGACTCCGTTACCATTTGACGGATATATAAAATATTCACATTAACTTCAGAGGCTCGATGTTTGGCTGAAGCCATTTGCCAGTGACATGTTTTTCAGATCTTAGGTAAATAAATTCATGCGGGGTAGCATGAGTAATGCAGGTGAAGATGAGTGATGGACACGAGCACATGTTTAAATGCACAGACTGTGATGAAACACCGGGTGTGAAGGGTAAGAGAGACAAATGAAAGCGTGCCTTTGTCTTTGGCTTGAGAACCCCTTTCAGAGTGAGCAATATGCCAGGAGTGTGATTGATTCAATCACGTTTACTGTGAAGTCAGCACTAACACCACCAGGAACTATACACTCCCAGCAAGCTTACAACTTGCACTTCTAATAGACTGTTGAGGTATGTTGGGGGGTTTTCAAGCTTCTAAATTTAGCAGCCAATTAGAGTGTGGCTAAATCACTCATTAAAATTTGCAATTTGCAATTTTACACGAAATAAACAAAACCATGAAAGTCTCAAGTGGAATTAGATTATATATCAGCAGAAGGCTCACTAAAAGGTCAACACTTTTAAAGCTTCAATTACAGTCAAATTGTTTATTTGCTTCCAGTTCTCCAGTGTTCACAGGCTGTAAGTTGCCAGTCATTCTTATTTGAGTGAAAGAAATTAAATCCAGGAAACAGCACAATGCAGTCTGCTAATAAAGGCGGATCCTGTTGACCACATGCTGGCCCGAGCGACAAACACGCTGTTTGGTCTCTTAGTGGATTTCACAACTCATTTAAAGAGGTGTGAACACAAAAAGCTGAAAAGCCAAGACGCAATGCACACAACAAATTACAGAGGAAGTCATTCTCCTCTGCGGCTCGCTGCGTTTCAGGCTATAATTGTGAACAATGCGGAGACTTTTGATATTAGTAAAAAAGAAGCAACATTTCTTCTCAAAGGATACTTTGATGGTTGTTTGTAACTCTGTGGTCGCAGAAAGCTCAGGGCCAAAAAACAAAACCAGTAGACAAAGCAGCTGGTGGCTAGTGTAGGTCTAAAAGCAAACTTATGATAAATAAAGGAACTTATTAGTTAAGGGAGGCCTATTTCTACGACCCTTAAGTAGGGCTGCCACGATTACGTCGACTAGTCACGATTACGTCGACTATCAGAATCGTCGACGACTGATTTAATAGTTGACGCGTCGTTTGAAGCTTTGTAAGATCACAAAAGACGCAGGAATAAGTAGTAGAATTTAAGAGTGTAATAACGGACTGAAACAGAAGATGGCAGCACTGCATGTACAAGGATGCCAGCTGCCGTTAAACCCCGAAGAAGAAGAAGTAGCTCTGTCCCAGAATTCATAGCGCGGCGCAGCTCAGTTTCCAACAATGGCGGCAGCTAGTTAGTTTTAATATTACTCTTATTATTCTTTCTGGGTCACAAAATAAACGTTTAACATATTTTCAGGCTAGAATGCATCTGTGTAAACCTGAAATATCTGCTCAGTTTATCAAGACACCACATATTTTCAAAAGCGCTCCGACGTTTTCGGAGACGTCTGTTACCCACTAGCTCGATAGCTAGCTGGGGGCAAGGCTCACTAGAGCCCGTGAGAACACCAGACTCCCGGCAAATCGTTTTCAAACCCACCGCTGTCTTTCGCTACTCAGGTTAAACATATATAAGTCACTTAGATAACTTAAAAATGTTATTGTTTGGCTTTTTGTAGTATTTTATTTGTTCCTGAGTAAATCGGTTTGGCTGAGATTAAAGTTATAGTTTTTACACAGCTGAATAAACCTCAAGCAGACAACTGATTATCAGAAGTGTGAGATGCTCAAGAATATACTCCGGTGTCCCGTTATATTTTAGATAGCAAGGAGCAGACAGCTGAGTTTATTAAACTTAACCAAAACAATCTGCAAATTTCATTAAAATGTAATAAACTATCACCTTGTCTTTATTTTTAGTTAGCACATACCTTAAACACTTAAAGCTGTAAGCTAATGATAGTTATATAAGAGCAGATGCATGCTGCAATAAGCTGTATGTCCAATGGATCCAATGGATCTGATTAGTCGACTAATCGCAAAAATAATCGGTGACTAGTCGACTATCAAAATAATCGTTTGTGGCAGCCCTACCCTGAAGACACAAGAGGTCCTTCAAATGTCAGCAGTTGCATGGTGCACATGTGCATGTCTGCACTGCGGCTGTGCAGCCCAGATAAGAAAACAGTTACCATCTGTGTTGTAATGGAGCTCTAGTTTTAAATCACGTGTCAAATTGATGAAACACTTGTGAATGAAGAATAATTGGTGTGACGAGTACATCAGAATTTGTCCGCTGTCCTCTGCTGTTTTTTTTTTTTTAAAGGTGTGTGTCATATTATGCATCTGCACACTGTCGCCCATTTGTCACAGAATCAAAGTGAGGTTAAAACTGCCTAATTGGACTGCAGAGGAAATCGAGTGTGTCGCGTCTGCCTAAAGCTGGACCAAATCAAGGATTTCTCTGTGACACTGTTGTGAACAATCGAAAACGGCCGTCCAACGACTGAAAACGCTCTGCTTGTTTCACACTGTACTCATTTGTTAGCCTTAAATTGTTTCACAAAAGTAGGTCCAATTCCTAAACAGAATGCAAACCCAATTATTTCAAGAGACTGGGGGACGGTGAGCAAGGCTGGTGGATCCTTATAGATGAGTGGAAATATTTTGGCTTCTAGTGTCTAAGTTGGCTGGCAAAGAAAGCGGTTATTTTTAGCAGCATGTTTATGTAAGTGACTAACATGTTGTGGAATAATGAGGAGGCTCTCTGGGCCCTCGGTGGAGCTGCAGAGACGAAACTCTCAGAGCGACAGAGGGTGATTGAAGGCAGCTAATGAGCAGGAGGGAAGAAAGAACACGGGGCAGAAATGACTTGGATAGTGAAGGCATAAAAATACAAAGGAAATAAGACAATTACCAATGGGAGGTCTCTGAAAGGCAGGAGTGAGAAGACAAGCAAACAGAGATGAAAATGGTGCTGAAAAATGTCAATGCAATAAGGCAGATAATTATCATGGTCAGGGGAAAAAGGAAAAAAAAAGTACACTGGCATGAGAAAGCACTGTTTGATTTGACTGGCTGAAATTTTACCGCTAAAAGCCAAAGAATAAAAAAGAAAAAGAGTAGAGTACCAGTGAGCATCTCACTGCTGTGATTTATGAGCTCATTACTGCTTTCCAGCTAACACCCAAATTGTTTTATCTCCTCACTCATCAAAGCATTACGGCAAAATTTTCTACATTTGGTTTCGTAATTAGCGCTCATTTTTATTTCTGTAGCAGTATGTTGAGCTCTGGTGCTATTTCAGGCACAGGTCTATGACACAATAGACTTAAACGCAGTGACTCACCAAAAACACTGACAAACAAAACTACCCTCCTCTACCTAGATTCTGAAATCACCTCTCATTTTTCTTCAATAGCATATCCTTCACATCCTTTCATTTGCAGCCAATTTTCTCTCTCACATACACACACACAAACACACACACACACACAGAACAAGCGCTCTAGTACATTGTCTGGTACCTCTTCTCAGGGGGCGGTTCCTGATTGGCTGGTGGTGGTGGTGCTGCCTGCGCTGTTTCCTGCAGGTCAGGGATATTGGCAAAGTCATCTTGCTCTGCCACACCAATGGCCAAAGCCAGGACCACCAGCTTTCCTTCACTGGCTCCCCATAAAAAAATAAAATAAAATAAAATAGATAGAAACAGAGGTAGAGAGACAGAGAGGCAAGGAAAAAGAGAACAGATGCAAAAGGTTCGAGCATAAAGAAAGGCAAGGTGCAGGGAGAGAGAGGAAAAAGGAGAGGTCATTTTAGGTGACAGCGAGGGCTGAAAATTCAGAGGCAGAGAAAACAACAACAGATCATACGAGAGCAAACAGCAGAAGCGGTGACGGAGAAAATGGTCATAAAAGAGGAACTCTGAAACTCCACATAAAACCCCACAAAGTAAGCGCACAGTCCAGGGAAGGATATTAAGAGGACACCTTAAAGTGAAAGGCCAAACTGATAAAAATCTAATGATTTCAAAGGGAGCGGGTACAGGCAAATGCATCAGGAAACTCTGGGTAATGATTGTTAATGGATGTGATATTCAGGAGTTTGCACGTCAGCTTCCACGCATGTATAAGGTGTCTACAGGTGCACGCACACACACACACGTCACACAGGTAAAAAACACTACCCCAACACACACACTGTCATTTATCTAGTGATTTAACCTGCCTCCTGCTTTTCCTCCACATTCACCTTTCCCACTGAACATGCGAGGCGTCTTTCTCCAGAGTTAAGATTTAATTAAGCCTCATTAAGAAGATCTGGACTAATTGTTTCTATTTGAGCGATACAGTATCTTGAGGTGCACGGTGTGTGTCGTTTTCTGGGTCACGGCTCTCTCACTGCTGCACTCTTCTCATTTCATCATCTCTACTGTGCTACAGATTCTCACCAAATCCCCCCCGCCCTTTTTCGCCCTTTTTTTTTACTCCACCCCCCTCACCCACCATATCCCCCCTCACCCACCATATCCCCCCTCACCCACCATATCCCCCCTCACCCCTATCCTCTGCACTTAATTCTCTGACTCCTCATCACTGCCTCCTTCCTGTCATCCACACCCACGGTTCTATAGCTTAAGCCTCTCGCTGTGTTACAATATCTCAGCAAAGAAAAATATGGGGCTGCCAAGCCGCAGAGAGATATCACCCTAAACTTCACAATTTCATCTTTCTCGCATACCGTCGAAGGCTTTTACTGCAGGACCATAAAGTCTGTTTAATAATCTCCCTTTTATACACCAGTAGTTTCAAAACTTTTATGTCTAGTAACCCTTTTCAGATTAACATGAGTTCCTGACACCATCTGTCACACGTGTATTCATATTCCTTTTTTATTGCAGTGATTTCAATTCATATATTCTTTACTGCTGGCTAAATGTATCAGTTCCTTTTACTGCTATTTTTTTTTCTATTTCTATAATAACTATTATTTTGGCTGCTTCAACCTCTCTGCCTTTTTTCTTGCTAGTTTTATATACACTCAGCTTAAACATTTTGCATTCTGCGTTACAGCTCACTCAATATGAATATTTTGAATATACTTAAATCAGTTATTCTAGATTATTCTATTCAGATCCACTGAGGTACCTCGTTATCTGGTGATACTCGCCTCTGATTGTTTTTGTAATTCACGTTACACCGTGGTAGCTCAAAGTGTGCCCACATCAGCCAGTGCCTTTGCTATATCTGTCATACTAGCAGATCTAACTCAGAGAACATTATTTAAGTTGCTTTACCTTGCTTACGATTGCTGCAGAAGTCCAAGCCCACCTCCTCCTAAATCCTCCTTTTTATACTTTGCCTGACTTAATGTCATGCTTGCTCAGTTCTGTATGGGGGTCTTGCTTCTAGTCTCGTACAAGTGGAAGGGCGGGGGCATCCTAGATGGAATTTATCCTCCCAAATAAACACTCACTGACCACCTCATTAGGTACATCAGTTAAACTTCTCATAAACACAAATGTCTAATCAGCCAATCACGTGGCAGCAACCCCATCAGGCGTTTAGATATCATAGAGACCTCCTACTGAAAGCTCAAACCAAGCATCAGAATGGGGAAGAAGGTGACTTTTAATATTTCATAGTTGTTG